>NC_090843.1:37886901-39300235 GCF_028021215.1 Eschrichtius robustus
AATTAAATTAAAAAAAAAAAACTAAGTCTCTTCAGACACCTTTAATAAATCTTTAAAGTTGTTTAAATAATATTTTTAAAGTATTTTTCTTCTACTCCAAAGAAATAAGCATTATTGCAGTAATTTCTTCTACTGTTTGGCTGTTTTATAGAAAAACTAAAATTAGAGCTAAGAAAATTCATTTGATTGCTTTTGTATGATCATACTTTTTAAAATGTCGTTGCTAGTGTGTACTTTGTATTCTGAGTTGTCTAGTTCTAAGAATTTGATTTAACAAACAGTTTAAAGAAAAAGTAGGTACCCATCTCTAGGCTAATCTGTGCATGCTACTTTACTTTATCTTAGGGATCCCGCCTTTCAGATGATTACAGTTACCAAGGAGACAGGTCTTGGTCTGAAGATCCTAGGAGGAATTAACCGGAATGAAGGTCCCTTGGTATATATTCAGGAAATCATTCCTGGAGGAGACTGTTGTAAGGTAAAAATGAAAATAAAAATAACCCTTCACCTAAAAGACAAAACCACTAGTGATGAGGTGTGTTTTCCTATATCATCAGTAAATTTTTATTTTTTTTTGTGATGGTGTATACATCTAGGAAGTAGAAAGAATTAACATTTTGACTAATAAGGCAGAGAAACATTTAAGCATTCATTAAGCTAAGGAAGAATAATCTCAAATTTTACTTTTTTTTTTTTTAACTTTTTAGTTTATATTGGAGTATAACCGATTAACAATGTTGTGATAATTTCAGGTGCACAGCAAAGCGACTTAGCTCTACAAGTACATGTATCCATTCTCCCCCAGACTCCCCTCCCTTCCAGGCTGCCACATAACATTGAGCAGAGTTCTCTGTGCTTTAAATATAGCAGTGTGTGCATGTCAATCCCAAACCCCTTAACTATAACTTCCCTCCACCCTTCTCCCCTGTAACCATAAGTTCATTCTCTAAGTCTGAGTCCGTTTCTGTTTTGTAAATACGTTCATTTGTATCATTTCTTTTTAGATTCTGCAAATAAGCAATATCATAAGATATTTCTCTTTCTCTTTCTGACTTACTTCACTCAGTATGACAATCTCTGTGTCCATCCATGTTGCTACAAATGACATTATTTCATTCTTTTTTATGGCTGAGTAATATTCCATTGTATATATGTACCACATCTTCTTTATCCATTCCTCTGTCGATGGACATTTAGGTTGCTTCCATGTCTTGGCTATTGTAAACAGTACTGCAATGAACATTGGGGTGCATGTATACTTTCTGACCATTTTTTTCTCCAGATATATGCCCAGGAGTGGGATTGCAGGGTCATATGTTAGCTCTATTTTTAGTTTTTTAAGGAACCTCCATGATGTTCCCTATAGTGGCTGTACCAGTTTATATTCCCACCAGCAGTGTAGGAGGGTTCCCTTCTCTCCACACCCTCTCCAGCATTTATTGTATGTGGATTTTTGATGATAGCCATTTTGACTGGTGTGAGGTGATATCTCACTGTAGTTTTGATTTGCATTTCTCTAATCATTAGTGATGTTGAATATTTTTTCATGTGCCTCTTGGCCATTCATATGTCTTCCTTGGAAAAATGTCTGTTTAGGTCTTCTGCCCATTTTTTCATTGGGTTGTTTGTTTTGATGATATTAAGCCACATGAGCTGTTTATAGATTTTGGAGGCTAATCCCTTGTCAGTCACATCATTTACAAGTATTTTCTCCCAGTCTGTGGGTTGTCTTTTCGTTTTGTTTATGGTTTCCTTTGCTATGCAAAAGCTTTTGAGTTTAATAGTTGCCATTTGTTTATTTTTGTTCTTATTTCCATTTCTCAGGGAGACAGATTGGAAAAAAATATTGCTGCGATTTATGTCAGAGAGTGTTCTGCCTATGTTTTCCTCTAGGAGTTTTATAGTGTCCAGTTTCACATTTAGGTCTTTAATCCAGTTTGAGCTTATTTTTGTGTATAGTGTTAAAGAATGATCTAATTTCATTTTTTTACCTGTGGCTGTCCAGTTTTCCCAACACCATTTGTTGAAGAGACTGTCTTTCCACCATTGTATAGTCTTGCCTCCTTTGTCATAGATTAATTGGCCATAGGTGTGTGGGTTTATTTCTGGGATTTCTATCCTGTTCCATTGATCTATAGTTCTGTTTTTGTGCCAGTACCATACTGTTTTGATGACTATAGCTTTTTAGTATAGTCTGAAGTCAGGGAGTCTGATTCCTCCAGCTCCATTTTTCTTTCTCAAGACTGCTTTGGCTTTTCAGGGTCTTTTGTGTCTCCATACAAATTTTAACATTTTTTGTTCTAGTTCTGTGAAAAATGACATTGGTAATTTGATAAGAATTGCATTGAATCTGTAGATTGCCTTGGGAAGTATAGTCATTTTGACAATATTGATTCTTCCAATCCAAGAACATGGTATATCTTTCCATCTGTTCGTGTCATCTGTGATTTCTTTCATCAGCGTCTTAAAGTTTTTGGAGTGCCGGTCTTTTGTCTCCTTAGGCAGGTTTATTCCTAGGTATTTTATTCTTTTTGATGCAATGGTAAATGGGATTGTTTCTTGAATTTCTCTTTCTGATCTTTCATTATTAGTGTATAGAAATGCAACAGATTTCTGTGTATTAATTTTGTAGCCTGCAAATTTACCAAGTTCCTTGGTGAGCTGTAGTAGTTTTCTGGTAATGTCTTTAGAATTTTCTATGTATAGTATCATGTCATCTGCAAACAGTGACATTTTCACTTCTTATTTTCCAATTTGGATTCCTTTTACTTCTTTTTCTTCTCTGATTGCTGTAGCTAGGACTTCCAAAACTATGTTGAATAAAAGTGGTGAGGGTGGGCATCCTTGTCTTGTTCCTGATCTTAGAGGAGATGCTTTCAACTTTTCACCATTGAGTATGATGCTCGATATGGGTTTGTAATATATGGCCTTTGTTATGTTGAGGTAGGTTCCCTCTATGCCCACTTTCTGGGAAGTTTTTATCATAAATCGGTGTTGAATTTTGTCAAAAGTTTTTTCCATCTATTGAGGTGATCGTATGGTTTTTATTCTTTACTTTGTTGGTGTGGTGTATGACGCTGATTGATTTGTGGATATTGAAAAATCCTTGCATTCCTGGGATAAATCCCACTTGATCATTGTGTATGATCCTTTTAATGTATTGTTGGATTCGAATTGCTACTATTTTGTTGAGGATTTTTGCATCTATGTTCATCAGTGATATTGGCCTGTAATTTTCTCTTTTAATGGTATCTTTGTCTTGTTTTGGTATCAGGGTGATGGTGACCTCATAGAATGAATTCAGGAGTTTTCCTTCCTCTGCCATTTTTTGGAAGAGTTTCAGAAGGATAGATGTTAGCTCTTCTCTAAATGTTTGATAGACTTTGCTTGTGAAGTCATCAGGTCCTGGACTTTTGTTTGTTGGGAGTTTTTTAATTACAGTTTCAATTTCAGTGCTTGTGATTGGTCTCTTCATATTTTCTAATTCTTCCTGGATCAGTCTTGGGAGACTGTACCTTTCTAAGAATTTGTCCATTCCTTCTAGGTTGTCCATTTTATTGGCATACTGTTACATATAGTAGTCTCTTATGATCCTTTGTATTTCTGTGGTGTCAGTTATAACTTCTCCATTTTCATTTCTAATTTTGTTAATTTGAGTCCTTTCCCTTTTTTTCTTTATTTTGTTTATCTTTTCAAACAACCAGCTTTTAGTTTCATTGATCTTTGCTATTGTCTTCCTTGTTTATTTATTTATTGCTGATCTGATCTTTATGATTCCTGCTCTGATCTTTATGATTTCTTTCCTTCTACTAACTTTCGGTTTTGTTTGTTTTTCTTTCTCTAGTTGCTTTAGGTATAAGGTTAGGTTGTTTATTTGAGATTTTTCTTGTTTCCTGAGGTAAGACTGTATTGCTGTAGACTTTCCTCTTAGAACTGCTTTTGCTGTATCCCATAGGTTTTGGATCGTTGTGCTTTCATTTCCATTTGTCTCTAGGTATTTTTTGATTTCCTCTTTGATTTCTTCAGTGATCCATTGGTTGTTTAGTAGCGTATTGTTTAGCCTTCACATGTTTGTGTTTTTTATAGTTTTTTGTTCTTATAGCTTATTGCTAATCTCATAGCACTGTGGTCAGAAAAGATTCTTGATATGATTTCAATTTTCTTAAATTTACAGAGGCTTGCTTTGTGGCCGAGGATGTGGTCAATCTTGGAGAATGTTCCGTGTGCACTTGAGAAGAATGTGTATTCTTCTGCTTTTGGGTAGAGTGCTCTATAAATATCAATTAAGTCCATCTGGTCTAACGTGTCATTTAAGGCCTGTGTTTCTTTATTGATTTTCTGTCTGGATGATCTGTCCATTGATGAAAGTGGGGTGTTAATGTCCCCCACTATTATTGTGTTACTGTCGATTACTCCCTTTATGGCTGTTAGTATTTGCCTTATATATTGAAGTGCTCCTATGTTGGGTGCATATATGTTTACAATTGCTATAACTTCTTCTTGGATTGATCCCTTGATTGTTATGTAGTGTCCTTCTTTGTCTCTTATAACAGTGTTTATTTTTAAGTCTATTTTTTTGGATATGAGTAGTGCTACTCCAGCTTTCTTTTGATTTCCATTTGCATGGAATACCTTCTTCCATCCCCTCACTTTCAATCTCTATGTGTCCCTAGGTCTGAAGTGGGTCCTTGTAGACAGCATATATACGGGTCTTGTTTTCATATCCATTCAGCCAGTCTATGTCTTTTGGCTTACTTAATCCATTTACATTTAAGGTAATTATTGATATGTGTGTTCCTATTGCCATTTTCTTAATTGTTTTGGGTTTGTTTTTGTAGGTCTTTTTTCTTTCCTTCCTCTTTTGTTCTCTTCTGATGATCATCTTTAGTGTTGTTTGGGTTGCTTTTTCTTTTTTTGTGTGTATCTATTGTAGTTTCTGGGTTTGCTGTTCCCATGAGGTTTTGATATAGTAGTCTATATGTGTACAAGGTTGCTTAACGTTGCTAGTCTTTTTCCTGCCTAGAGGAATTCCTTTAGCATTTGTTGCAAAGCTGGTCTGGTGGTGCTGAATTCTCTTAGCTTTTGCTTGTCTGTAAAGCTTTTGATTTCTCCATCAAATCTGAATGAGAGCCTTGCTGGGTAGAGTATTCTTGGTTGTAGGTTCTTCCCTTTCATCACTAAATATATCGTGCCACTCCCTTCTGGCTTTCAGAGTTTCTGCTGAGAAATCAGCTGTTAACCTTATGGGAGTTCCCTTATATGTTATTTGTCGTTTTTCCCTTGCTGCTTTTAATAATTTTTCATCTTTAATTTTTATCAATTTGATTACTATGTGTCTCAGCCTGTTTCTCCTTGGGTTTATCCTGCCTGGGACTCTCTGTGCTTCCTGGACTTGGGTGGCTATTTCCTTTCCCATGTTTGGGAAGTTTTCAACTATAATCTCTTCAAATATTTTCTCGGGTCCTTTCTCTCTCTCTTTTCCTTCTGGGACCCCCATAATCCAATGTTGGTGCGTTTAATGTTGTCCCAGAGGTCTCTTAGGCTGTCTTCATTTCTTTTCTTTCTTTTTTCCATATTCTGTTCCACAGCAATGATTTCCACCATTCTGTCTTCCAGGTCACTTATCCATTCTTCTGCCTCAGTTATTCTGCTATTGATTCCTTCTAGTGTAGTTTTCATTTCAGTTATTGTATTGTTCATCTCTGTTTGTTTGTTCTTTAATTCTTCTAGGTCTTTGTTAAACATTTCTTGCATCTTCTCGATCCTTGCCTCCATTCTTTTTCTGAGGTCCTGGATCATCTTCACTACCATTATTCTGAATTCTTTTTCTGGAAGGTTGCCTATCTCCACTTCATTTAGTTGTTTCTCTGGGGTTTTATCTTGTTCCTTCATCTGGGACATAATCCTCTGCCTTTTCATTTTGTTTATCTTTCTGTGATTGTGGTTTTTGTTCCACAGGCTGCAGGATTGTAGTTCTTCTTGCTTCTGCTGTCTGCCCTCTGGTGGATGAGGCTATCTAAGAGGCTTATGCAAGCTTCCTGATGGGAGGGACTGGTGGTGGGTCGAGCTGGCTGTTGCTCTGGTGGGCAGAGCTCAGTAAAACTTTAATCCACTTGTCAGCTGATGGGTGGGGCTGTGTCCCCTCCCTGTTGGTTGTTTGGCCTGAGGCGACCGAGCACTGGAGCCTACAGGCTCTATTTTGGGGCTAATGGCAGACTCCGGGAGGGCTCACGCCAATGAGTACTTCCCAAAACTTCTGCTGCCAGTGTCCTTGTCCCCGTGGTGAGCCACCGTCACTCCCCCGCCCCTTCAGGAGACCCTCCAACACTAGCAGGTAGGTCTGGTTCAGTCTCCTGTGGTGTCACTGCTCCTTCCCCCTGGGTCCTGGTGCACACAAGACTTTGTGTGTGCACTCCAAGAGTAGAGTCCCTGTTTCCCCCAGTCCTAAGTCCTGCAATCAAATCCTACTGGCCTTCAAAGTCTGATTCTCTGGGAATTCCTCCTCCCATTGCCAGACCCCCAGGGTGGGAAGCCTGATGTGGGACTCAGAGCCTCCACTCCAGTGCATGGACTTCTGTGGTATAATTGTTCTCCAGTTTGTGAGTCACCCACCCAGCAGTTATGGGATTTGATTTTATAATGATTGCACCCCTCCTATCATCTCACTGTGGCTTCTCCTTTGTCTTTGCATGTGGGGTATCTTTTTTGGTGAGTTCCCTTGTCTTCCTGTCGATGATTGTTCAGTAGTTAGTTGTGATTCCAGTGCTCTCACAAGAGGGAGTGAGCACACGTCCTCCTACTCCACCACCTTGAACCAATCTCAGTAAATTTTTAATATTAACTGAATATTCACTGTGACCATTTCTTAGTGAAAGATACAAAGGGATTAGAAGATAGACCTTTACACTCGTGGAGCTTTAACCTAACAAATGAGTAGGAAATAAATATGAAATAAATATGAAAGCAGATTTCAAGCTGTAAGTAAATGTTATATATTTTTAATTATATGCTGTTCAAATTTTATTTTAAGTCTGGCTGAGAGAGGTTATATTTGAAGACATGTTATCTATCCACTGCTCTGAGTTAGGGTTAAGTTAGATCAGTTAAAGTACTTCATTTAGCCTCTCCTAAATGCAAAACAAAACAAAACAAACAGAGCAAATAAAATCCACTCATTTCTGAATTTGCAGTAATTCTTGTTGAATTTGTTAATTATGTCAGTCACTAGTCGCCCATATGAGAAATTAGATTTAGAATTAAGACTAGAAAATATCTTTTTTTAGGAGTTAGAAAACCTTACTCTCCTCTTCACTGTAAGAAATATGTAAAACATGATTTCCTTTTTGCTCTGGTTGCTAGGAAGCTCAGATCCATATTTGAAGCACTTAGTTAACAAATTGGTTACTATATTTTCATGCTCATTTCTCTTGAATTTTATTTGCTATTTCTGTTTTACTAATGTGATTCTACATGTCTTTTGTTGAAAATTGCCTCCCTTTTTGGAGAGATGTAGGATATAAAGAATTTAATAAAACATTCTATTAATATCAAGCTATATAACATGAGAAGGGATCCTCTTATAAAGTCTGTTTATATTGTCGTTGTCCTTATTCTAGTTGTTTTGGTTGAATAAATAGTCCTACCCTTACCCCACCCCCGATTCCTACACCAAACACTGTTTAGCAAGCAGTTTGTTTATTCAATTGGATTTTTTTCCTTGTTAGAAAAAAAAAAATCAGTTTAACCAATAACTTCCAAAACAATAGATTTAAATTGTTTCAATCTTGCTGAGATAATGAGGTTTCTTCCAAATACACTTACCAAGTGGTAAGTATTATACAATAAGTACAGGGTATTATAATGATATAATTTTTGGCTATTGAATTTAATTTATTAACTAAATAAGAGCATACTTAAATGCTAAATTTAAACAAATTCAAACAAACAAAAAACAAAATTTTTCTTGTAAGAATTGAGATGTACTACTTTAGTTTTAAAGCTGAGATATGTCTGTGTGTGTGTGTGTGTGTGTGTGTGTGTGTGTGTGTATTCAGTATAGCTAAGGTATTTCTTAGACTATACTTGAAGTAATACAATAGATCATGGTACCTAAAAGTGAAAAGAGTTTACTTTTAAGACAAGCATCAATTTGTGCTTTTCTTACCCCATGAAAAATATTTGTAGTTAAAGTAATAAATTGATAGCAGTGGTGCTGAGTGACTCATCACCTGTCAATGATTACAGACTAAGAAATTATATCTATAATGTATATTTTCTCTTGTTGATTTTCTGAGAATTTCATTGTTTGAAAGTGTATTAGAAAGCAAAACCATGTAATGAAGTATATTTTATACTTACCACTAGAGAGCAGCACAGAGTTATTAATGTTTTTTGACAGTATTTGGTCATGTCCAAGAGAAGAAAACAGCCAAAATAGAGAAAGGTGTAGACAGAGAAGAATAAGTAGGTTTGCAGTGCTTACGTTTACTTTTGTGTTCTTCCTCAAGTTAGAGAGTTATGTACATATTTACTCTGCAAATACAAATTAATGCAATTTTACTTAAAAAAAAAATTTATGAATACTAATAATAGAATTTAATGTATTTTAAATACTGTGTTAGGTTTGTTAATAAACTTCTAATCTGTACAAAATTTATGCAGGTGTTTTCATGGAATAGGTAACACAGGCTCATAGGGTATCCTTATTAAGTTGATGAACTGAGCAACTGTTAATATTTTTTAAATGCCTATGAGTGCTTTCACTTGCTGTAATTTTATTTTAACATTATATTGTTTCAGAACTAATAATCTAGGCAATCTCAAGTTTATAGATGGATTATATTTCATGTATATTCCCAAACTTTATAGATAGGGAATTATTGGAACGCAGGAGTTATCTTTAATTAACCATGGTTAGCTCCTCCCCTTTATCCCAATACACACACAAAAGTATTTTTCCTCCTGGAAGATATGAAATACAATACTGGTTCAGTAATCAAAATGGTCCTGTCTCTTTGAAAAACGTATTCTGAGTTCAAACTTGGAACATCTTGACACGTTTTGCTAGTTCAAGTAGGAAAGAAGATTCTCCCAGCTCTAAGAGCTAGAGGTAGCCTATAGGTTGGGAACAAATATACTAGGTACTGATTTAAAGGAAATATGGAATATGGGACCTCCAAGGTCCTTTTCACCCCACCAGCCAATCTGATATCAGTTTGGAGTCTCAGTGTTAAATCTTAGATCTTTTTTTGGATGGGACACTCCTTTGACCTTCATACCCACATATCCAATTGCCTGATCAACATTTCCACTTGGATCTCTTAAAGGCATCTCAAATGCAACATGTCTGAGGCAGGACTCATGATAGTCACATCACACCTTCATCTACCCATTTCTTCCCAGACAGACCTCTTTCCAGTGTTCCCAATCTCTGTGAATGACACCTTCCAATAGCACAAAGTCAGAAAACCTAACAGCATCCTAACTACTTCCTCTCCCTTAACACCCATATCCAATTCCTTAGTACATACTGTTGACTGTTCTACTCTCTTAATAGCTCTTGAACCCATCAGTCTTCTTGATCTCCACTGCCATCACCATTGCTTAAACTATCATCAGTTTTTATCAGACCTCACAATAGCTTTGGCTGCTCTTATGCACCATTCCTATTTCCCTCCCAGCTATCCTACTAATACTTACTTGCCTACAAGGCTCTGTATTATGTGACTTCTGCCCTCTACTTCTCTGACTCTCCATCCCCACCTATGCTTTCAGAGTAGCATTCCTTCAGCCCCTGGAAGGGGCCTGGTTCTTTCTCATCTTATATGCTGCTCCCTCTGACTGAGAACAGCTCCCCCCATTACTTTCAAATATCAATTCAAAGACCACTTACAGAGAGAGGTATTCCTTGTGCTTCCCCCATCCCAAGTCTAGGCCAGGTTGTTTTCCTGTCTGTGCACCTTTCCTTCATATCACCTGTCTGTGCCTGTTTCTTTCCTTCTCAGTTTGTGATCATACATCAGTATCTGTGATTGTTTTACCAACTCTGCCTGAACCACAAGTCTCAGATTATTTCCTAAGTGCAAGGATTGCATGTATAATTGGCAGCATTTTTTCACTGGAACTGGGACCAAGGATTTTTGGCTAGTTAGGACAAAAGCCTCTGGATGGCAGGGGGTAAAGAAACCAATCCATTGGTGGGAGCTAAAGCAGTAGCAGCCAAGAGGCTTCACTTTAAGATGTCACTCACTTTTCTCCTTTGCCATTATTATTTGTGTTAGAGCCACCTTAATTTCCTCAAAGTGTTTCCTGGGCCTTATTCATTTATTGTGGACCTATTGTATACCTGGCACTATGCTCAGAGATATAACCATGAAAAGGACATAGTTCTGGTCAACTGAAAGAATCAATGCTGCTAATTTGGGAGTTGCTGAATTAATATACTCCAATGGAAAAAAAAAAGATATGTAAACAAATAAGGACAGTACAGAGTAAGTGCAATAATATAGATAAGTAAAAGTACTTTTGGAGCGAAGAGAAGGGGACAATTAAGTAAATCTAGGGAGATGGAGAAAACTTACAGCAGAAATAATGTTTGAATTTGGTTGTGAAGTTTAAATGAGAGTTCATCAGACAGAGAAGTGGCAAGGTGTGTTGTGGCATTCTAGATAGGAATTAATATGTGTAAGTGCATTAAAGTTTGAAAGACCGTGGCTGGTTTGAAGAACATTTTCTGAGAATAGAATGAAGAATTTATATGCTGAGGAGGGAAGGTAGATGATGAGGCTAGAAAAAGTAGGTTGCAGCTGGTTTGTTGTGCTACGTTTGGGAAGTTCAGGAGTTTCAACTTTTCCCACCAGTGGGCAGTCATAAAGGGTTCTTAATTTGAGGAGTGGGAGGATTAAATTTGCTATTACTGTAAAAATTGCCTGCAACAGATATGGGATTCTGATTCAACTCACTTCAATTTAACACCTACAATGTGCTAGGATTTTATATACGTTATTTATCACAGCAACCTTGTGCAATAGGTACTTATCCCCACCTCACAGCTAAAAAAAATGAGTCTCATGGAGATTAAACAAATTGCCTAAATTCACGTTAATAACTGGTATTAAAAAAGTGATACCTCCATTGACTTTCATCCTTTATGAAAGTATGGGAAAGGAATCCAAAGGCTTGTAGGAGCATTCCTTAATATTTAGGAATAATGAGTTAGAATCAAGCTGTATATATGGTTATGGTAACACATTATTTAGAAAACTGTAATGGTCATTATAATCTGAAATGGACAGTGTTGGCAGCTTTTAATGGAAGTATTCAAGTGTTCAAGAATACATTATTATTTCAACATCTTTATAAATGTCAATGTGAAAGAATTCAGACTGAAGTTAGGTGTGTGAAAGTGCTTGGCACCTTGCCTGTCGTGTTGTGTAGTTGCTCAGTAAGTGCTGAATCAGAATCTAGACAGTGTGGAAGAGGCCTCTCTGAAGTTACTATCTTCACAGACACATTAATCCAGCTGGGGAAGAATTCACTGGCTTTGAATGCCAGACTTTTACAGAAATAGCTTTGTTTTAGTTTGCAGGTTCTGACTTTTAAACAGGTTCAGAAATTCACATGATCAGCTAAGATCTTATTCTAGGAGGCAAAGAAAAAAAAAAACTGCTGTGAGTACGTTTTAGAAACGAAAATATATATAAACACCAGAAACCACAGTCAGAGACTTTCTTCTTCTTCTCTTCTTTGATTCTTGTCTTCCTGGAAAATGCTACTTCAGTACATGGGTGTACTTTAATATGTGTTAAATTGCCTTACTGAGAACTTTTTCCTCTGTATGGCTAATACTGTGCGGCCCAAGAGGCGAATGTGGGAGGCTTCTGTTTTCTGAAGGCTTTTTCTCCGTAATGCTGTCAACCAACTGTGGTTTCTATAAGATACATGGATAGAGGAGCTGTCTGCGACAATTTAGAATTTAGTTCCGTGTTCCCTGTAGATGAGATTGTGCACCTCCCTTATCCCCTTCCTTCGCTTTCTCTCGTTGTTTATGAACATCTAGCTAGCAGGTTGTGGAGCTCAAATTTGAATTCAAATCTATCTGGTTGCCACACCTCGTGCTCTTTTTTCCTCATCAGTCCACTGCCTCTGCAGACTGCTGCCCAACTAGAAGAGGTGCCATCTGGCTTATAGTCCTCATTATAGAATTTTCCCTTTTCAAGGAAGTTCAATAAAAGGCAGTTTAATACCAAGAATATTTAGATTAAAACAAAATAACCTAATATTTACTGTCCACCACACCAATTCTAAAAGAACCTTTTTTCCTTTGTCAGTGTCCTTTAAATGCTTTGCTCCAATGAAGCAGGGCTTTCTTCATTTTTCCCTTTCTTTCCTCAAATTATTTCCAGGCTTTGGGACATAAATCAATAGTAGAATAGTCATTAAATTTCAGTTATAATCTACCTTATTAAGCTGATTCTAATGAGGAATTTTTTTTGCAGATCCCAAATGGTCTAGAGCTGGATTTAACAATGACATTTATTTAATTTTATTTATTTATTTATTTTAAAATTAGATTTTAAGAACCTCTATTTGGCCCTCACTTCCAATGCCAGTTTTGGAATATAGATCCAAAATAAAATTCATCTGGTTAGGAACATTGTTGAGGCAAATGTCATGAGCTTTCTTTTTATTTTGATGGGCTGGAAAATTTCTTTTCTTTTTAATAATATAATATTTTATGCATACAAAAGGATATCGGAACGTATATCTAACTTATGAAGAATAATAATGAAACAAACGCCTATGAATCCACTTAGAGTTCACCATTTGACTTATGAAGTAGAAAATTTTACTATTAAGGCTTCCTATATGTTTTCCCCCCACCCCATTGCATTCCCCACCCTCCCTCTCAGAAATAAGCACTCTCCAGAATTTTGTTCTTCCTTAACTTTTATTAGCCTTATCGTTTTGCATGTGGCAAAAAGGTTGTTTTTGTTTGTTACCATTTCACTTTAACCTGAGGGAATGACTTATCCTCAAACTAATACTTAGCATATTAAATTGCGAGCTCTTGTACCTAAGTTTCTAAGTATAGTCTGAGTATAATTGATTTAAATGCATATGTAACCAAAGTCTGTCATAAGACTTGGGCCCAGGTAATACAGAACTGTGTTTATAAAATCTTACAAAATCAGCTCTTTCATTTTACTGGACATGTAGGATCCATATGGTAGATACTTTCTCCATATTGCTTAGCCTTTTCCAGCATTACTATTGTGTTTTATTCCCCACATATCTATCAAATGGAAGGAGAAAAAATAAATCACCTGTGAATATAGCAATTGTGTGTTCTCTGACTTTGCTAATTATGTTTAATCACATACCTATAAAATCCTAATTAGTTTTCAAATTTTATATATTTAAAAATCAAATTGCCTTTTTGGATTTTTTTATGTTTATATTTCAGAAGGGTCATAGGATCATTATGCATTTAGATTATAATATCTTTCATTACACAGTATTTGAAATAACATGTTCCCATAAAAATTCTTGATAAATATTTTATATTTATTTTGCTTTCCTGTATACTCAGTATTCAGTGTGAGAGATAATAGTAAAGGTCTTTTTTTAAAAAAGTATTGTTATTTAAAAGTAAAGTAACCGTAAATCACCATTATTATATATTATATACGTTTTTTACATATAATGCAGTTCAGACCAAAGATCAGTTATTCAGGGATATATCAATATTGTATCAGACTTTCAAACAGAGGGGTCTCATAACATGGACCTTTTTTATAACTCCAGTTGATTCTTTTCATCAAGGAAGTGTGGGAAATAATACTTAGGTAATGTTTACAGTATGAAAACAAAAACAGTAAGTGCAGAAGCTATCCCAGGGATAGCTTGGGGTCAAAGGCCTGCAGATACCTGAACTCTTCCTACTTCCCCATCCTCATTTCTCATGATTTCTGGCTCACACTTTTTAATTGAGCACTGTGTGGATGGCTATAGTCCCCTGCACACTATATGTTGCTTCTCATCTCTGTGTCTTTATCCTGCTACCTCCTTGATGGTAATACGTTTCTTCTTTACCTCCTTCCATCCCCTTATCTTCACCATCTCTTTTCCCTGGTTAATCCTATTAATTAAAACTTATTTTATACATACTAGATAAGACTTTTTAAAAGATCTTTCCTTGAATTTGTGGAATTTACTTAAATACCATCAAGGGTGAAAATGCTTTTTAACCATATAAGCTTCTTCCCTAGTTATAGAAATAATGCTTTCTGTGTTTGTACTAATGATAAATGGAGAAGCATCTTAAGAGCTGAAAATGAAGAGAGCTCATTCTTCTTTTCCAGTCTGAATTAAAAGAAAAGGCAAATGAAGACTGAGAAAACTTGCCTAACATGTACATTAAATTTTGTAACTTTTGTGCTTTGTCTTACTCAGTTAGGCTAGTTATAGGCAGAGCCAGGACTTGACAAAGACAATGCCAGGCAGCCAATTAGAATTGGTCGTTATTAGTAGGATGTGAATAAAGCTACCTGTCCAACCAACTGGGCCTGAGTCACAGGAGGGACAGCAGATCCAGTGAAGAAGATGTTTCACCATGAACAGAAATGTGGGTAGAATCAGTATAATTAAGATCCTTGACTGAATTTTTAAAAATTCTAACTGTGGAATAACTCAGTGTTTGGTGGGATGAAAGATAAAGGAATTCCCAGAAACTGAAGTGAATGAGGCTTATATTCTGAAATATACCAGAATTATTTAGCCTACTTTATCACATTCAGAGCTGTGTTTGTCTCATACAACTGACCTTTTAAAACAGGCCTCTTTCCTAGTGTACCAGACTATGTCTTCATATATTCAGGATTCCTTAGCCTGAGAGTTTATTCAAGGAGTACGTGAACATTTCCATTTCATTCATGTATATTACCAAACCAGACTTTAATCAAAACATTTTGCTGTTGAGGTTCTTTGTCTAAAATTTTCTTTTTACTCTTTTCTTTAAGTCATTCTTTACTAAAACTGTGCTTTGCTTTAATTGCATCAATTAATTTTTTAAGAAACACCTTAATCAGTTTCTTTACAAATGTTACTATTTTTGTTAGGATGGACGTTTGAAGCCAGGAGATCAACTTGTCTCAATAAACAAGGAGTCTATGATTGGTGTATCATTTGAAGAAGCAAAAAGCATAATTACCAGAGCCAAGTTGAGGTAACTATTCTAGCTGTAAGATAGAATGAGTCATTTAGCATGTCTCCCTAAAAATAGAAATTTAAGTTGTCCTAGTACTTTAGACCCAGAAGAAGTATTTTTTGATAATATATGAAACATTATCTTAGAATTCAATTGCACTATATCCATAAAGTGATTTCTTTTTAATGCTAGGTCAGAATCTGCTTGGGAGATAGCATTCATAAGACAGAAATCTCACAGCAGTCATTTAGAAAATCCATCGTGTTCATCCCTTTTACAAGCTACAGGAGAATATGGACCTCAAGCCTCAAAATTTAGTCTTCTTTCTTCTCCCTCTGAAATACTAATTCCAAAGACCTCATCCACTCCCAAATCTACAGATACCATTTTACCTTCTTTTACGATAAATCAGGTAATCTTAAATTTCTCTATTCATGTAGTCCACAAATCCCCTATGTGTCATTATGTTTGTCATATACATATAGAATTATAATTTTGGTAATATAGTTTATTAACAAATTGGTATTTCCTTGAAAGATCTTTTCTTTGTTTAAGATTTTTATGCTATGCTGTCAATAAATACAATTTTTCAAGTCAATATATTCTTTGTCCAGAAAATCATGATCAGGAATGGCATCACAAAGGTATGCCTAGATATCACTCAAAACTATGATATGGAATGTTATATTTATTTTCAGATAGTCTCTAAGGGAATGACTGTAATTACTAATTGCTACAGTGCCATAAATAATGAGTTATAAAATAGAGTATATACTCTATAAAACAAACTTGAAAATCAGGTAGGCTTTTAGTCAGTGCAATAAAACTCATCAAAGGTAACTTCAGTTTCAGGTCCATGCTAATCAGATACAGAGTTTAAGATTTTCTCTTGGCCCTTTATACTTTCTCATTTGGGGTTATAATACCTTTTCAGAGACACAGTGCATAGCCTTATAGTTTGTTGTCCTTGGATATGGTAGAGCTGAAAGCAGTTGTTACTTTCATTCTGAATTGCTTTGTTTGAAGATGAATATACCAAAATTTTAAAGGTTTTATATTTGGGGGACTATTGCTTTAATCTCTTTAATCATTCTTTTTATGTTAATGTGAGCTTCTCGTCTGGTTTTTGACCTACTTTAGAAAATGACATTTCAGGTTCCTCATTTTCTTTCATCGATAAAAACTGGATACAAGAAAACAGAACAGATTCCAATTACTTCTTCAGACAACAGCCCTACAGATATGCCTAATACAGGTAAATGCACATTTAATTCCTCTTTCCTGTTATTTTTTTCAATTACTCTCTCAATGAGGAGTACATAATGTGACTTAAAAGACTTTAAAGAAGGGTGCATTATGCCTTTTTCCTTCATTGAATAAAAGAGCAAAATGAATCCATTGTGCAGTGGTCCCTGTTAGATTATGACTTTTATTGGAAATTTTCCTGAAAAAAGGGTTGAAATTTTAAAAGATGCATTATCATCGCAGTGTCTATGAAGCTGTAATAATCAATGAACTGTTGAAACCAAATAATGAAAACTCTTCTATAACTCAAGATTAGGCTGCCTTGCCCTTTTAGTGAAATCCTCGCGAGGTATATTAAATGCACCTTTCAGAGAAATTATAGAAGGGAGCATAGCTTAAGAAAAGAAGTATGTTTTGTTTTTCTTGGAAGAGATTATATAGATATAAATTAGAAAGAACATCAGTATTGTGAATTCAATATTACTGGTTCTTAATTAGCATGAAATGATTTATTGACTTTTCAAAACAGTAAAGGATTAATTGTGTAAGCTACCCATAAAAAAAGGATTTTTATCAATCTGTAAAGTGTTTGTAGGCTCAAATATCAAGAAAAAATTCCTTCCCTTAAATTATCTACAAAATGTAAAGGGAACAACAATAAAAACAAACACACAAACAAACAAAACTATACTTATTGAAAGGAAGAGTTAATTACATGTCTAAATTATAAAGCAAATTGTTACTCGTATACTTTAATTTTTAATAGCATTGTGTAAATCAAAACTGCAAAATAAGGAAGAGTTAGTAGAAATTATTAAGAAATTATTAAGAAATTATTAAGACACTATTGTCTTAGTCTGTGTGGGTTACTATAACAAAATACCACAGAATGGGTGGCTTATAAATAACAAACATTTCTCACAGTTCTGGAGGCTGGAAGTCCAGGATCATGGTGCCAGCATGGTCTGGGTGAGAGCTTCCTTGTGGTTGCAGACTTCTTATTGTGTCCTCACATGGTGGAAAGGTCTAGGGAGCACTGTGGGGCCTCTTTTGTAATAACACTAATCCCATTCGTGAGGGCTCCACCTTCATGCTCTAAGCACCTCCCAAAGTCCCCAACTCCTAATACCATGATGTTGAGGGTTAAGATTTCAACGTATGAATTTCGGGTAGACACAAACATTCAGACCATAGCACATAGCTCCTATACTTAACAGGAAATTATAGTGAATTCCATACTAGTTGCTCTGATTTGGAGCAATATTTACCAGTGGGTTAGGAACAATCTTTAGCCATCAATTGTATGCCTTTTCACTTAGTGGGATTTGTTGACCCTTAGAAACTTTATCAGTATTATTTACTTTACATAATTAATTTTCATTCTCTTGATATATTGTTTTTATTTTAAACTGGGAACCCATGTGAGAAAAAGAAGATAGATGAAAGAAGCAAACGATGGTGAGGAGGCATTTATGTAACTTGTTTTTAATTTTGAAAGCAATTAAACTACTTAATGCCTCTTTTAGCCAATTTATTTACTCAGTAAGTATTTACTGAGTATGTCATGTGCGTCATAGTTCGGTAGGAAGTATGAAGGAACTGGGATTTTTTTCCATGAGATACTTAATAGTATATTGTGAAATAAAATATGGGATTAAAAACCTTCATTATTCAGATTAGAAAGCACATATATGTGTGTGTTTATTTATGTGTGTGCGTGTGTGATTATTTTATTGAATAAATACTCGACTATTTGCAGTGTTCTGTGTTGACTAGAGCAGGGGGTGGGTGGTTTTGGTACTCTAAGAAGTGTATGTCTTATGGACAAATAACACATTCGCACAAGATGTGTAAAGACATGAGCAAAGTAGATTAAGGGAAGAAGTAGTAAGTGACCTGAGTGTGATATAGGGAAAACACAGTGGTTAATCACCAGGCTCTGAATGCAAACTTAGAGATTCAGATCTTTGCTCCCAACTTATTGGCTGAATTAGCTTATTATATTGAAAGAGTTTCCTCATGGGGTTGTTATGAGTATTAAACAAGATTATGTATGTCAAGCACTTTGTAATTGGTGCATAGAATATGCTCAGTACATTTTGCTGTCATTATTATTAATATTACGGAAACTGAAGTTTAGAGTATAGCTCAGATAATATTCCAGGACATGTTTTTTAGAGCAGAAGTGAAAGCTTCTGTCCTTTAATTCAATTTTGCATCCTCCCCCTCTACCCCAGAAGCTAGTACATAGTAAAGAATTTGTCACAAAATATGCAGAAATCAATAGAGAGAAATTTCTTGGCAAAAGTCAGACATCATCCGGATCTTGAAAGAAGTGATAAACATCAACAGATGGATGAAGGTAACAGATCATCCTAAGTGAAGGAGGCATCATCATCAAATGCAAAGAAGGAATGACAAGCTACATGTCAGGTGACCCTAGGAGGCAAATGTGATTAGAGCAAGGAGATCCTGTAGTAATGAACAAACTGAGGTAAATTTACATCAGTGACTATAAGAAATGATGCTAGATTTTGTAATAGAAAAATAATTTAGTGAAAAACATATTTGAGTGAGTTAACTGTATGTAAATATTAAAATGCAATTAAAATGGAACATTTTTCTAGAGTAGAAATGGAATTGACTCAGTACCATTTTCTTCCACATAAATGTAGTAGGCCAGATGTTTCTGGGGAGAATAAAAAAGCAAAGTCAACTCTAAATTATCTCTGGGTAACTTACATACCTTGTGATTTGTCTGTTATAAGTAGTTAATTATAGATTGTTCCCAAATTAGATCCTTAACCAACACATCTAGACTCCTTCAGCCAGCTGGTATTTATTTATTTATTTATTTATTTTCCTTTTCACACACACCAGCTGGTATTTATTAAAAAATATAAACGACTTTTAATGTTAACCTCAGCAAAAATAAACTTAATGAGGCAAGTCTACCCCTGTTCTCATCTCAAAAGCATTCCAAAGTGTAAAACTGGTTAGAATGTTTAAAATCCACATTATACTTGAGTATGTTTTTCGAAACTATTCTGTTATATAAATTTCTTATTTCAGAATCCAGAGTTGTTTACTACTGCCATACGCTGAATAATGCGTGAGTTTGTGAGTGAGCTAAAAACATGCGAAAGACATTCCTAAGGAAATCAGTAAAGAATTACTACGTGAAAAAATACGATCATTAACTTTACCACCACACAAGCCTTAATTCTCCTGCAATAAGGCTTTTAAAACTGAAAACTAGTGATGAGGAAAAATATCCATGGTGAGGGTTCATGGTATTAACTAAATGGTATTGATCCTACCCTTATAAAACATTTCCTTTCTTCTGCTCCTAAAAAGAGGAATAGAAAGGGAAGATCCAAGGGAATAATAAGCCATACTTTGAAAATTCTCACCCCCCTCCCCCAGAGAGGGGCAAATAAAGACCCCAAGGCTGAAAGTGAGAGAGGACACCGGCAAATGAGGAAAACTGTCTGTGGGGGAGCTTTTCAGGTCAAGCTACGTTGAATTAACAAAGCATGCTGGATTTATGTCCACATCCTCCTAAGGTTTTGGCTCAAAGGTAAAGATTTAGGGGAAGTTTGGTTAGAAGAAAGTGAGATTTTGTTAAGCCATGATTGCATATTGTTAAATGGGGGGTTAGTATAAGTTTACATTAAATCTCCTATTTAATCTCTGTGTGTCTGTGTTACTATTAACACTACTTTATAGTTTTCATAGTAGTTTTCTATGATTTTTAATTTAGCTTTACAATTCCTGTAAGGTGATCTGTTTTATTCTTCCTACTTTACAGATGAGAAAACTGATGATGAAAGATATTGACACATTTAAGAAATTGTCTTCAGGGGTCATAAGAGATTAGAATCCTAACATGGTCACCTACTAGTTGTCTGATCTTGGGCTAGTTTCTTTACCCTTTTGGGCCTTAGTCTCATCATTCTTGGGTTGGAAATAATAACACCTGTGTCACTGTGGTTATTGTAAAGATTAAATGAGCCTATATATATAAAGTACTTAGTGCAATGCCTGGCTAAAAGTAAGCATAAATAAGAGTTAATCTTCTGTTATTTCCACTGTTGCACATAGCAAATTTTTATGCTTAGATGTAGGAACACATAAGTGAGAACCCACGCCTTGGTGTGAGTCCCTATCCCTCCCTCTCTTTTGTCTTCTCTCTATGCCTTCCACACACACTTGAATTGAGTAATTCACACCCAGGGTTAGCCTTGGTCTGAGATCATAATTAGGTTAGCTTGGGTCCACCTTGTGTTACTGTGCCTTAATGATAGGTCAGGCACCAGGCTGAAAGTCATTGTCAAGCCTCACACGTCCAAACCCTAAAAATGAAAGATAAGGTTTGACTTACCCGCTATTTGGGCTTCCATACCACTTCACTCCATGCTGATATTTTATGCTACACTTTAGGTTTGGCACAAAATTTCTCTTAAGAGGAAAAAATTTTTATATGTATAATATATTTTTAGCCCTTGGCCAACAATTAGGTATCACAGCAACTAAGGCGTCTTTGTTGCTTTTGTCAAAATTGTAAAAATTTTATTATACTAAAATCAGTCTTTCTCTAGGTTTGAATTCCATTTAAAGCTAAAAGTCAGTAACCATTTTTTTTTTCATGATCTTGACACCTATAAGCTATATTCAAGATTTTACATAGAATGTTAAGGAAGCGTTAAAGGTTTAGAGGAAGACTATTTATTTTCCTATGCACTTCTTATGTTCTTAAGAAAGAGAATGCAAATCATTTTGTACTTAGAGACAGATGCTCTGAGAAATAAAAAAAAATTAAAACACTGCATAAAAATGTGACATTTTAAAAAGTTTTTTCTCTTCCTCTTGTTTCTGTGTAGAACTAGTAAAATACCATTTAAAAGTGTATTTAGAATGGTGACAATTTAGATATAAGGATTGACATGAATTGCAGGAATTTGTTTGAGAAACTTTGGCATATTAAGGCAAATAATTTTTCAAGTTCTAGTCCCTTGTGACACTTGTTTTTTACTCATACAACAAGGACAAAGCTCGTCTAAATAATCAGGGTAGACTGAGAAGGCGTTAGAGAATGGGTGAGAGGTGTATGACACTCAACTCTTGAGAATCCATTTATGCTACTTGGAATATAACTTCTGTAAAATAAGAAATAGGATTTTTAGTTCAAGAAGTTCTGAGCCTATATCGTACTTTATGTGCAAACTTGAAACAGTTTGCATTTGTGAGTTTTTCCATAGTACCTCCAGAACTCATGGAGCAAAACCACTTTTGCCAGAGAAAAATCATGACCTTTTAAAATTTCTAATATGATTTTGCTTATTTTGGAAGAAAAAAAAAAGACTTTTTATTTTGCAATTAGTAAGCCGTTGTGATGACAAGGTAAGTGGTGGGATGTATGTTTGTTGTATTAATATTTCTGTGGGACTTAATGCATAATTGGCCACTCTTTTTATATCATGTCTTTTAAGGCTTAAGTGAAGCTGGTTTATATAATACATTTTAGATTTAAAGAACAAAAAATCATGAAAACAAAAGTGAAAACTGCCAACTGATTAGCCAGAATTCTTTTTGAACCTCAGGAGCCCAGAACACATCCTGTCAAATGAGAAGTTCTATTCCAATTAAATTTCCAATTAACGTGTACCCTGTTGTCTCGTAGATATTGCCCCTGCGTTGACTGATAATTATGGACCACAAGGAAAGAAGATTTCCCTAAATCCCTCTGTTCGCCTTAAAGTAGAGAAACTGGAAATGGTAAATACTTGAAATTTTCATTTTTCTTCCATAAAACAACAGCAAGGAAGTATTCTCATTCTTTGCGAGGATAAGGGATTGGAGCCATTAGTTTCTTGAAGAGTTATCGATTTACAGTTAAATGAATGGCAGTTTGGGTTTAAACTGTTTAATTCATGTTTAATTTGGGCAGTTCATGGTGGTTCCGTAGTACAAAATAGAAATAAAACCTTTTATAACTAAATTGACCTTCAAATTAATCAGTTTCCTCCTGTGTAGGAATGAGACAAATGTGATGTTTTACAATATAGAATCAAAGGAAACATGGGATAAATTATGACAAAGTGTAGTAGACTTCAAATACGTAATGGCAATAAGTGCAAGGAAGTAATATTCTATTACTCAATTGTTTAAAAAGTGAATGGAAACTAAATCCTAAAGAACAAAATAGAAGCCTGCTAGATATAAAGAAGATGGTAGCAATGTACCAAATAGTATTATATTGAGAGTTTCTGTATATAAAAGAAACATAAGATGATTAAAAAAGAAAAATTATAAGCAGAAAAGGATTTTAAAACTTTTCCTCTTAGGCTACCTGGAAGATGACAGCAAAAATGTGTGATTTTTTTTTTTTTTAATATGAAAATGGATATAGTGCTGAAGGTTCACAGCCTCTACTTTCCTGTCAGTTTTTGTGGATAATGATTTTTTACACTTTTAGGAACAGTGTGAGAATGCATAGCTGGAATAAATATGCATCACCATTCATTCACATATTCAGACCTTTGCATG
This sequence comes from Eschrichtius robustus, assembly GCF_028021215.1. Lineage (NCBI taxonomy): Eukaryota > Metazoa > Chordata > Mammalia > Artiodactyla > Eschrichtiidae > Eschrichtius > Eschrichtius robustus. The sequence goes on from NC_090843.1 coordinate 37,909,904, forward strand.
GTCCTATAGTAATACCCTTTTCAGTGCCAGTTTGAATCTTACTCTTTGTTCAAATTCTGACTCAATTCCAACTCCTTTGTACAGCTCCTTGCTAACTTTTATAGTTCAGGCCAATATTGCCATATTTTGCACATCTGTAGCACCGAACATTATTTTGCAGTATCCTGTAATCTTCTGTGTTTTGTTTTATCAGTAAGTCAAAGCTTACAATCTCTGTGTACCTACCACCATTTAAACACCTGGTTTGTGCTTTATAAAATTGTCTTATTAATTAGGTACTTGAGATGTCTCCTTCATATCTTCGAAATCCTGAGTATCTTTCCCTATGTTTTACTTTCTTTTTATTTGTGGCTGAAATGTAAGTTCTGGATAATAGCAAGTTTTACAATCAGTTAATAATAACATTTTCCAAAAATAGAATGTTTGAGGTTTAAAAACATATCTATTAATATCTAAAAATGAATAATCACTGTTTTTTAATGATATTGCTGTAATATACATTTCTGAACATCCAAGATTTAATACTAACCATTCCTCTGGATAAGGAGAAAACTATTCAGCTAATGACTTTACCTGGCAGTCTTTATTCTTTGACTCAGTTTAAATTTTCCTAGCACATGATATTTTTAAAATCTGATTAATTTTCTTAGAGATATGAAAATCATCTAAATTTATATTGATTCTGAGAAATATGAGCTGCTTGCATATTGAGTATTCCACTTTTGGTCCTCCTTTGAGCCTTAGCAAATTGATTTTTGTAGAAACATAAAATGGCAGTTTTACAGCAAAGGATACCTACATTCTGTGTAAATTCAGCTTCCCTGCTTTTATTCTAAATATTTTTAGTGACTATATTTAGTAGAGCATTCTCTGTTTTCAGAGTTTGAAACTAAATTTCACTTAATAAAAATTTTTTTTCTAAAATCCATATTAGCTTCTATCCACCCATACATTGCCTAGGTTACTCTTACTTTTTTGAATAGTTACATATTAATGTAATAATATCTGTATCACTTTAATTTGAAATAGATCCTTCTATTTTAGTTGCTACTTTGTAGACAAATTCAACTTTATTGTCCATTACATTTTTAACACATTTCCTATTTAGTAATAGATAAGGCCAATATGTTCAAATATTTAAAATGTAATAAAATTATATTTTTTTACTTTATCGCCTATAAGTATATTGCATATAGCATCTAGGAAATTGGTGATATAAAAGGTTTCACACAAGGAAAAGATGTTGACTGATTATGTGGTTATTAAGTCATTAGCCAACACAGTACAATTTTTAAGAAAGGCAGAGAGGTTAGAATTTGATGAAGGAAATTACCTGTCAAGATGTATGTTTGTGGGGCATTGACTTCATGAAATCTTTCATGTTTTAGTAGTCGAGGTAGACACTTTTGTATCAGGATATACTGGAAAGTAATTTCTAGCACTGAACTAATACTGTGTGTCTCCTTTGATCCCACTGTTAAACTTATAAGTAGGTATGGTAAACATAGCAAATAGGGATATTTTTTTTAGTTGGCTTGAAGACGGAGAATTACTGCACCTTCTCGCTATCTATGTTTTTGTATCTGAGAAAGATGCTTTGGGATACAGATGCCATTTCGCTGATATTTACTTTACCTCTTGCCATTTATGTTACATTTGAAGAAAGCTGTAGTGAGCAATGGTATACCCAATGTCTGAATGTAGTTAATGAGGTGTTCTTTGTATTAGGTTGGGAAGTAGGTGACTAATATTATAAGGAAGTGACATTTTTTAGATTCATCATTTAGATATCAGAAAAAGTTAAGCACATTTATTTGTCCAATTAACAAATTTGCATTTTTGTTTATGGTGAAAAGATGACATTAGTTATACAAGAAATTATTGGAACCTATTTTTAATTGAAAATAAATTACCTCCACTTTATTTTTTTTATTGAAGTATAGTCAATTTACAGTATTATATTAGTTTCAGGTGTACAGCATAGTGATTCAGTATTTTTGCAGGTTATACTCCATTATAGGTTATTACAAGATAATGGCTATAATTCCTTGTGCTGTACAGTAAATCTTTGTTGCTTATCTATTTTATATATAGTAGTTTATATCTATTAATCCCATACCTGAAATTTGTCCCTACCCTCCCTTCCTGCTCTTCTTTGGTAACCATAAGTTTGTTTTCTACACCTGTGACTCTGTTTCTGTTTTGCAAATACATTCATTTGTACTGTGTTTTAGATTGCACATGTAAGTGATATCACATAATATTTGTCTTTGACTTATTTCACTAAACATATTCTCTAGGTCAATCCATGTTGCTGCAAATGGCAGAATTTCATTCTTTTTTATGGCTGACTAGTATTCCATTATATATACATTCGCACATGCAATCACACAAACACACATCTTCTTAATCCAGTCATCTCTTCTTTTTTTATTTTTAACATCTTTATTGGAGTATAATTGCTTTACATTGTTGTGTTAGTTTCTGCTGTATAACAAAGTGAATCAGCTATATGTATACTTATATCCCCATATCCCCTCCCTCTTGCATCTCCCTCCCTCCCACCCTCGCTATCCCACCCCTCTAGGTGGTCACAAAGCACTGAGCTGATCTCCCTGTGCTATGCAGCTGCTTCCCACTAACTATCTATTTTACATTTGGTAGTGTATATATGTCGATGCCACTCTCTCACTTCGTCCCAACTTACCATTCCCCCTCCCCGTGTCCCTAAGTCCATTCTCTATGTCTGCGTCTTTATTCCTGTCCTGCCTCTAGGTTCTTCATGACCTTTTTTTCTTTAGATTCTATATATATGTGTTAGCATACGGTATTTGTTTTTCTCTTTCTGACTTACTTCACTCTGTATGACAGTCTCTAGGTCCATCCACCTCACTACAAATAACTCAATTTCTTTTTTTTTATGGCTGACTAATAGTCCATTGTATATATATGTGCCACATCTTCTTTGTCCATTCATCTGTCGATGGACATTTAGATTGCTTCCATGTCCTGGTTATTGTAAATAGTGCTGCAATGAACATTGTGGTACATGACTCTTTTTGAATTATGGTTTTCTCAGGGTATATGTCCAGTAGTGGGATTGCTGGGTCATATGTTAGCTCTATTTTTCGTTTTTTAAGGAACCTCCATACTGTTCTCCATAGTGGCTGTATCAATTTACATTCCCACCAACACTGCAAGAGGGTTCCCTTTTCTCCACACCCTCTCCAGCATTTATTGTTTGTAGATTTTTTGATAATGGCCGTTCTGACTGGTGTGAGGTGATAGCTCACTGTAGTTTTGATTTGCATTTCTCTAATGATTAGTGCTGTTGAGCATCCTTTCATGTGTTTGTTGGCAATCTGTATATCTTCTTTGGAGAAATGTCTGTTGAGGTCTTCTGCCCTTTTTGGATTGGGTTGTTTGTTTTTTTGATATTGAACTGCATGGGCTGCTTGTATATTTCGGAGATTAATCCTTTGTCAGTTGTTTCATTTGCAAATATTTTCTCCCATTCTTAGGGTTGTCTTTTCGTCTTGTTTATGGTTTGCTTTGCTGTGTAAAAGCTTTTAAGTTTCATTAGGTCCCATTTGTTTATTTGTGTTTTTATTTCCATTTCTCTAGGAGGTGGGTCAAAAAGGATCTTGCTGTGATTTATGTCATAGAGTGTTCTGCCTATGTTTCCCTCTAAGAGTATTTATAGTGTCTGGCCTTACATTTAGGTCTTTAATCCATTTTGAGTTTATTTTTGTGTATGGTGTTAGGGAGTGTTCTAGTTTCATTCTTTTGCATGTAGCTGTCCAGTTTTCCCAGCACCACTTATTGAAGAGGCTGTCTTTTCTCCACTGTATATTCTTGCCTCCTTTATCAAAGATAAGGTGACCATATGTGCGTGGGTTTATCTCTGAGCTTTCTATCCTGTTCCGTTGATCTATATTTCTGTTTTTGTGCCAGTACCATACTGTCTTGATTACTGTAGCTTTGTAGTATAGTCTGAAGTCCAGGAGCCTGATGCCTCCAGCTCCGTTTTTCTTTCTCAAGATTGCTTTGACTATTCGGAGTCTTTTGTGTCTCCATACAAATTGTGAAATTTTTTGTTCTAGTTCTGTGAAGAATGTCATTGGTAGTTTGATAGGGATTGCATTGAATCTGTAGATTGCTTTGGGTAGTATAGTCATTTTCACAATGTTGATTCTTCCAATCCAAGAACATGGTATATCTCTCCATCTATTTGTATCATCTTTAATTTCTTTCATCAGTGTCTTATAGTTTTCTGCATACAGGTCTTTTGTCTCCTTGGGTAGGTTTATTCCTAGGTATTTTATTCTTTTTGTTGCAATAGTAAATGGGAGTGTGTTTCCTTAATTTCTCTCTCAGATTTTTCATCATTAATGTATAGGAATGCAAGAGATTTCTGTGCATTAATTTTGAATCTTGCTACTTTACCAGATTCATTGATTAGCTCTAGTAGTTTTCTGGTAGCATCTTCAGGATTCTCTATGTATAGTATCATGTCATCTGCAAACAGTCAATCCAGTCATCTCTTGATGGGCACTTGGGTTTCTTGCATGTCCCGGCTATTATAAATAGTGCTGCTATGAACATTGGGGTGCATGTATCTTTTCGAATTAGTGTTTTCATTTTTTCCAGATAGATACCCAGGAGTGGAATTTCTGGATCATATGGTAGTTCTATTTTTAGTTTTTTGAGGAACCTTTTCACTGTTTTCCACAGTGGCTGCACCAATTTACATTCCTTTCAACAGTGTAAAAGGGTTCCCTCTTCTCCATATCCTTGCCAACATTTGTTATCTGTAGGTTTTTTTGATGATAGCCATTCTGACAGGAGTGAGGTCATATCTTGTTGTTTTGATTTGCATTTTTCTTATAATTAGTATTGCTGAGTATCTTTTCATGTGCCTGTTGGCCATCTGTATGTCTTCTTTGGAGAAGTGGCTATTCAGGTGTTCTGCCCATTTTTTGATTGGGTTGTTTGTTTTTCAATATTGAGTTTGTGAGCGCTTTGTATATTTCAGATATTAACCCCTTTTCGGTTGCATTATTTGCAAATATTTTCTCCCATCCCATAGGTTGTTTTTTCATTTTGTTGATCGTTTCCTTTGCTGTACAAAAGCTTTTAAGTTTAATTAAGTTACATTTGTTTATTTTTGCTTTTATTTCTTTTGCCTTAGGATACTGATCTAAAAGAATATTGCTATTACAATTTATGTCAAAGAGTGTTCTGCGTATGTTCTCTTCTAGGAGTTTTACGGTTTCTGTTCTTGCATTTAGGTCTTTAAACCATTTTGAGTTTATTTTTGTATATGGTGTGATGGAATGTTCTAATCTCATTGTTTTACATGTGACTGTCCAGTTTTCCCAGCACCACTTATTGAAGAGATGGTCTTTTCTCCATCGTGTATTGTCGTCTCCTTTTTTGTAGATTAATTGACCATAAGTGCGTGGGTTTATTTCTGGGCTGTCTGTTCTGTATCATTGATATATGTGTCTGCTTTTGTGTCAGTACCACACTGTGTTGATTACTGTAGCTTTTTAGTATAGTCTGATGTCTGGAAGAGTTATACCTTCAGCTTTGTTCTTTTTTTGCAAGGTCGTTTTGGCAGTTTGGGGTCTTTCATGGTTCCATATGAATTTTTTGATTGTTTGTTCTAGCTCTGTAAAAAATGTTCTGGTATTGTGATAGAGATTGAATTAAATTTGTAGATTGCTTTGGATAGAATGGCCATTTTAACAATATTAATTCTTCCAGTCCAAGAGCACAGGATACGTTTCCACTTCTTTTTTTTTTTTTTCTTTTTTTTTTTTCCACTTCTTTATATCAACTTCAATTTCTTCATCACTGTTTTATCGTTTTCAGAGTATATGTCTTTCACCTCCGTGGTTAGGTTTATTCCTAGGTATTTTATTCTTTTTGATGTGATTTTAAAGAGGGTTTTTTTTTACTTTCTGTTTCTGATATTTCATTATTAGTTTATAGACCACAGCAGAATTATGCATATTAATCTTTTATCCTGCTACCTTGTTGAAATCATTTATTAGTTCTAATAGTTTTCTGTGGAGACTTTAGGGCTCTCACTATGGAGTATCATGTCATCTGCAAATAGTGACAGTTTTACCTTTTCACTTTCAATTTGGATAATTTTTATTTCTCTTTCTGGTCTGATAGCTGTGGCTAGGACTTTTAATACTATGTTACGTAGAAGTGGTGAGAGTGGGCATTCTTGTCATGTTCCTGAATTTAGTGGGAAGGCCTACAGCTTTTCACCAGTGAGTATTATGTTGGCTGTGGGTTTCTTGTAAATGGCCTGTATTATGTTCAGATATGTTCCCTCTATTCCCACTTTGGCAAGAGTTTTTATCATGAATGCATGTTGTATTTTGTCAAATGCTTTTTCTGCGTCTTTTGAGATGATCATGTGGTTTTTGTCTTTCCTTTTGTTAATGTGGTGTATCACATTGATTGATTTGCATATGTTGAACCATCCTTGTGCCCCTGGAATGAATCCAACTTAATCATGGTGTATAATCCTTTTTATGTATTGCTGGATTCGGTTTGCTAATATATTTTTGAGGACTTTTGCATCTATAGTCATCAAAGATATTGGCATGTAATTTTCTTTTTCTTGTGGCATCTTTGTCTGGTTTTGGTATCAGAGTAATAGTGGCCTCCTAGAATGAATATGGCAGTGCTCCCTCCCCTTCAATTTTTTTGGAATAGTTTGAGAAGGATAGGTATAAGTTCTTTATATGTTTTGGTAGAATTCCCTAGTGAAGCTGCTTGGTCCTGGACTTGTTTGCAGGGAGTTATTTTATTACAGATTCTATTTCACTTCTAGTGATTGTTCATTCAAATTGTCTGTTTCTTCTTGACTCAGTCTTAGCAGGATGTATGTTTCTAGAAATTTGTCCATTTCTTCTAGATTGTCCAATTTGTTGGCATATAACTGTACATAGTATTCTCTTATGATTTTTTGTATTTCTGTGATATCAGTTGTTATTACCCCTCTTTGATTTCTTTATTTGTTTATTTGGGTCCTCTCTTTTCTTCTTGGTGCCTAAGTAGAGGTTTGTCAATTTTGTTTATCCTTTTAAAAAAACCAGCTCTTGGTTTTATTGACCTTTTCTATTGTCTTTTTGATCTCTATTTTATTTCCTCTGTGATCTTTATTATTTCCTTCCTTCTTCTGACTTTGGCTTTGTTTATTCTTTTTCTAATTCTTGCAGGTGGTAGGTTAGGTTGTTTATTTGAGATTTTTCTTGTTTCTTGAGGAAGGCCTGTATCACTATGAACTTTCTTCTTAGAACTGCTTTTTCTACATCCCAAAGATTTTGTAAAGTTGTGTTTTCATTTTTATTTGTCTCAAGGTATTTTCTGATTTCTTCTTTGATTACATCATTGACCCATTGGTTTTTTTTGTTTTTGTTTTTGTTTTTGTTTTTTTTTAAATTTTTTTTGGCTGTGTTGGGTCTTCGTTTCTGTGCGAGGGCTTTCTCCAGTTGCGGCGAGCGGGGGCCACTCTTCATCGCGGTGCGCGGGCCTCATTATCGCGGCCTCTCTTGTTGCGGAGCACAGGCTCCAGATGCGCAGGCTCAGCAGCTGTGGCGCACGGGCCCAGTTGCTCCGCAGCATGTGGGATCCTCCCAGATCAGAGCTCGAACCTGTGTCCCCTGCATTGGCAGGCAGATTCCCAACCACTGCGCCACCAGGGAAGCCCCCATTGGTTTTTTTAATAACATGCTGTTTACTCTCCACGTGTTTGTTCTTTTCACTTTTTTTTCTTTCTGTGGTTGATTCCTAGTTTCAGACCGTTGTGATCAGAAAAGGTGCTTGATATAATTTTTACCTCTAAATTTGTTGGGACTTGTTTTGTGTTCCAGTATGTGGTCTATCATAGAGAACATTGCTTGTGTGCTTGAAAAGAATGTGTATTCTGCTTTATGGGGGGTATGCAGTAGATATTGATTAAATCCAACTCTATTGTATCATTTAGGACCTTATTGCCTTATTGATTTTCTGTCTGCATGATTTGTCCATTGATGTCAGTGGGGTGTTAAAGTCTCCTACTGTTATTGTATTATTGTCAATTTCTCCCTTTATGTCTGTTAGTATTTGCTTTATATATTTAGGTCCTCCTGTTATAGGGTGCTTATGTTAATGAGTGTAATATCCTCTTCTTATATTGATCCCTTTATTATTATATAATGTCCTTGTTTGTCTTTTGTTATAGCCTTTGTTTTAAAGTCTATTTTGTCTGATACACATATTGTTACCCCACTTTCTTGTCATTTTCATTTACATGAAATAGCTTTCTTTCATCCCCTCACTTTCAGTCTGTATGTCTCTTTAGCCCTGAAGCGTGTCTTTTGGTAGGCAACATATTGAAGGGTTTTGTTTTTTTTAATCCAATCAGCCAGCCTATGTCCTTTTTAAAAAAATAAATTTACTTATTTATTTATTTACTTTTGGCTGCGTTGGCTCTTCATTGCTGCATGTGGGTGGTCTCTAGTTGCGGTGAGTGGCTACTCTTCATTGCGATGCACGGGGTTCCCATTGCGGTGGCTTCTCTTGTTGTGGAGCATGGGCTCCAGTAGTTGTGATGCACGGGCTCAGTAGTTGTGGCCCATGGTTTCTAGAGCACAGGCTCAGTAGTTGTGGTGCACGGGATTAGTTGCTCCACGGCATGTGGGATCTTCCTGGACCAGGGCTCGAACCTGTGTCCCCTGCATTGGCAGATGGATTCTTAACCACTGAGCCACCAGGGAAGTCCCCACCCTATGTCTTTTGATTGGAGTGTTTATTCCCCTGACATTTACAGTAATTATTGATAAGTAAGTACTTATTGCCATCTTCTTCTCTGTTCATTTCTTCTTTTTGTTTCTCCCATTGTGGTTTGATGATTTTCTTTAGTAGTATGCTTGGTTTCCTTTCTTTTTATTTTTTGTATATCTTTTGTAAATTTTTGATTTCTGGTTATAATGGGGTTCATATATGTTGATCCATAATTATATGTACTTCATTTAAACTGATAGTCATTTCAATTCAAACACATTCTAAAAGATATACATTTTTTACTCCCCTCCCCCATGTTTTGTGTTTTTGATGTCATATTTTACATCTTAATGCTTATCCCTTAACTGTTTATTGTAGTCAGAGTTTCTTTTACATTTTTTGTCTTTTAATCTACTTATTTAAGTAATCTTCAATCCTTAATATATATCTGTCTTTTCTAGTGGGATTTACCCTTTCCTATAGATTCTTACTTTGCTTCCATTTAGAAAAGATCCTTCAGGATTTATTTTAGGGTAGATCTGGTATTGCTGAATTCTTTTAATTTTTGCTTGTCTGAAAAGTTCTCTCTCCTGTTCTAAATGATAATATTGCTCGGTAGAGTCTCCTAGGTTGCAGAGTTTTCCCTTTCAGCACTTTGAATATATCATGCCACTCCTTTCTGGCCTGCAAAGTTTCTACAGGGAGATCCAACTGATAGCCTTATGGGGATTCCCTTCTTTATGACTCTTTCTTTTTCTCTTGCTGCTTTTAGAATTCTCTCTTTAACTTTTGTTGTTTTAATTATGATATATTTTAGTGTGGGTGTGTTTGGGTTCATCTTGTTTTCGAATCTCTGTGCCTCTTGTGCCTAGATATCTGTTTCCTTCTTTCAGTTTGGGAAATTTTACAGCCATAATTTCTTCAAATACATTTTCGATACCCTTCCTCTTTATCTTCTCCTTCTGGAACTCCTATAATGTGAATATTGGTACATTTCATGCTATCCCAGAGATGCCATATGTTACTTTTACATTTTTTTATTTTTTATTTGCCTTTCTGACTGCTGTTCTGATTGGATGATTTCCATTATTTTATCTTTCAGATCATGCATGCTTTCTTCTGTGTCATTTAGTTTGCCATTTGTTCCTTCTAGGGTGTTCAGGGTGTTTTTTATTTCAGATATATAATTATCTATTTTCGATTGGGTCTCTTTTTTTTTTTTTTTTGGCCAAGTCACGCAGCTTGTGGGATCTTAGTTCCCACACCAGGGATTGGACCTGCACCCTCGACAGTGAAAGCACGGAGTTGTAACCCCTGGACCACCAGGGAATTCCCTCAATTGGGTCTTTTTTATGTTTTCTAGTTCCTGTTAAGATGATCTGTGTTTAGATCGATTCTTTTCCCTAATTCAGTTAGCAATGTTTTGAACTCTTTATCTGGTAAATTATTTATTTCTGTTTCATTATTTATTTTTTCAGGGGTTTTCTCTTACTCTTTCAATTAAGAGTAGTTCCTCTGCCTTTTCATTTTAGTTAACTTTCTCTGTCTCTAGGAATTTTGGTGTAACAGTTATCCATTGTGGTCTTGAGGGCATGTTCTTATTTGAGAGCATCCCTGTGCTGACTGCGTGTGCCCAGTGCCTTTAATGGAAGGGCTGGATTTGATGTGGATGCCAGTCACGTCTTTCCTCAGGGTGTGCTGGCAGCTGTCACCTTGGTAGGGCCTGTGGCTGGTGATGGAGGAGCTAAAGTCTGTGCAGGGTGTGAGGTGGGACTTCTCTGCTCATTGGCTGTCACCACCCTGTTGGGGGCAGGATTTGCTCCCAAGTTGCTGGAGTAGAATCCCTGAGGGTCGGGCTAGAGCTGGCTCTGTTCCCTTTAAGTATGTGTTTTTCCTTCTCCCTGCACTGGGGCCTTTGCCCCAAAGGAGGGGAGTCCTGAAGCAAGTGGGGCCTGTGTGCTCACAGAGGTCTGATACTCTGCCTGTGTAGGCATCTACAGCTTCACTCAGATGCAATCCGTGGTCGCATCTTTTCCCTGGCTGTGGTCACCTGAGATCTAGTGTTGTACGGTGGCATGGAGTTAGTGGGGCTGGAGTGTTTGCTCAGCTTGGGCTGGAACACTTAGCGAGGCAGTCACAGGAAATCTGGCCGCCACGCTGCTATAAGAAATCTGGGCTGCTTCTGGGGCATCTCTTGAGTAAGCACCAACAATGGCTACTGCTGCCCTATCTGGGCTACACCCCACGCCCCCAGGTTGCCTCTGCATCCCTAAGTCAAGTCTTCTCCCAGGTCCTGGGTGCCCTAGATCCAGTGCCATGCTGTGGTGGAGAGTGAGTGAGGTGTTCTCTTTGCTTGGACTGGGGAGCATGGCAAGGTGGCAGCTGCTAGGGCAGACCTCTCTCCACCCTGCCTGGGGGCAGGCTAGCACCCACCCACTCCTCATGAGTGGAGTCTAGGCTTCTCCAGCCTTTCTGTCTGTTCCAGCAGTTCTTCAAGTGGCCAAGGGAGCTTGTCTCCTTTGCATAGCACCCCAGGACTGGGACGCCCAGTCTGTGGCTCAACCCACTCACACCCCAGGATGAAGGTCTGTGCATGTGATCCCCCCTTTCCTCTGAGTTCCCTCCCATGCACACAGGTCCCAACCCAATCACTTTTCTTCCCATTCTATACAGGTACGGCATATCTTTCTTTCAGCCTTGGTTGTACAGGAGTCCTTCTACCAGTTTCCAGTTAGTTTTCCATGAGAATTTTTCCATATGTCGATGTATTTTTTATGTGTTTGTGGGGAAAGGTGAGCTCCATGTACTCTTACTCTGCCATTTTCATCTCCCATCAAATTACTTTCAATTTAAATTTATGAGCTTACATCACTGACATGCTGTATTCTTGTAAGTTTTTCTTTCAACAAAACTTCCATCTGTTACTAAGTTTAGCTCAGGAAAAATTTACACGGTAGTTAATTGCATTTTGCAATTTTATTATTACTTAATACAATAAGAATCACTGTATATTGAGTACCTTCTGTGATAGGTCTTTTGTTTGCATTATTTTTGTAAAATTGTTTTTATTTCTTTTTTTTTAAAGGAAACTATTTTTATTTTTTTATTTTTGGCTGTGTTGGGTCTTTGCTGCTGCGTGCAAGCTTTCTCGAGTTGTGGCGAGTGGGGGCTACTCTTCGTTGTGGTGCACGGGCTTCTCATTGTGGTGGTTTCTCTTGTTTCAGAGCATGGACTCTAGGCACACGGACTTCAGTAGTTGTGGCACGTGGGCTCAGTAGTTGTGGCTCATGGGCTCTAGAGTGCAGGCTCAGTAATTGTGGTGCACAGGCTTAGTTGCTCCGCGGCATGTGGGATCTTCCTGGACCAGGGCTCGAACCCATGTCCCCTGCATTGGCAGGCGGATTCTTAACCACTGTGCCACCCGGGAAGTCCCTGTTTTTATTTCTTTATAAAATATTTCTATTTTATTTCTTTATATGAGAATATTAATCATATGCAAGAATGATTATATTTTATGTGTAGAGTTTAAAGATTAATAAAACAAATACACATATACTCCACCACCCAGCTAAGAATGAGAATCTTTGACATTACCTGTGTCTTTCTTCTTGATTGTATATACCTCTTTCCCCAAGAGGTAACTCTATTCCAAATGTTGAGTATCATTTATATGCTTTTTAAAAGTTGATTACTAAAATATTAATAAGGTCAAAGAGTTTATTTACCTTCAACCTAACTTAAGGTATTGTTAAAATTTTCCTTCTGTTTCTTCATCTCCTTGAAAAATGTTTGGCTCATAGTATATGCTCAGAAAATAATTGTTCGATTGGTGTATTGTTTTCTAAAGTAATTCTACCAATTTTCATTCCTACTAGTCTTATGCAAGAGTTCCCACTGCTCCACATTCTTTACATTTAGTCTAATTATAATGCATTTTGAGTTCTTTCTACCATCTTATTTAAAATTTTTTTTCTTTGTTCTTGTTTTTAATCCCCTTTTTACCCCATGTTTACTATATTTTTTTGGTTTGATTATATTTGATTGTTTGGTTGGTGGTTTTTGCATTTTATTTTTTTTCTCCCCCATCTTATTTAGAAATTGTACCTTCTCTTGCTAATCTTTTAGTGATTACCTTAAAAATTTTAACATTCATCTTTAACTTAGTCTAAAGTTAATCAGAATCTTTACCCTTCTTTCAAATATACAAGGTGCTTATAATACTTTAACTCTGATTAGCCTCTTCCGAACTTACATGCTTCTTATTGCCCAGTATTTTAGCTTTAGTGATGCATTGTTTTTCTAATTCACTGTCTTTCTTTGCAGTCACCTGCTATTTCAGTCACATAACCACTGAGTTTCTAATTTATTTTCTACCTAGTATTTTTATAATAATATCTTGTTCCTAATTTTATTCTTGATTCACCTTTTTTTACTTAAGAAAGATAAACAAAATGTAATACATACATACAATGGACTATTATTGGGCCGTAAAAGGAATGAAGTTCTGATATATGCTATAACATAGACAAACCTTGAAACATTAAGCTAAGTGAAAGGAGCTAGGCACAAAAAGTTACGTGATTCTATTTATATGAAATGCCCAGAATAGTCAAATCCATATAGACAGAAAATAGATTAGTGGTTGCCTGGGGCTGGCGGGATAGGGAAAAATAGCAAGTGACTGCTAATGGGTATGGGGTTTCTTTTGGGGGTGATGAAAATTTTCTAGAATTAGGTGATTGATGTACAACTATGTGAATGTACTAAAAGCCACTTAAGTGTACACTAAAACAGTGAACTTTTTGTGAATTATATCTCAGTATATCTGTTATTAATAAAAAGTCACATTGATATATACAGTATGGTACCATTTATATAAAAATTAAAACTTAAAAATATTTTTTAAAACTATTCATCACATATATTTATAAAAATATGAAGTAATGATATAAAAGCACACTTGGGAACTATCCATGAGAAACTGCATAAAGAGAGATTGTAAGAAAGTGAATTTATGCCAAGAAGTGGGAGAAAATATTTGTAATGCACATAACATATACAATTTTGGTATCCAGAATATATGAAGAACTCCTAGAAATAAATCAGAAAAAGACCTGTCAATACTATTCCTAGGGTAGGAAGAAATTCCTAGAATTTCTTCCTACCCTAAAGAAATTTTTACCCATGTGCTGTAGTAGATGTGTACAAGAATGTTCATTGCTGGTAAGCAGAAAACCCCAATGTTCATCTAGAGGAGGATGGATTAATAAATTGTGGCATATTAATCTAATCAAATATTAGATCAGTCAACGTGAATGTATTAATGTTACAATGCCATATAACCACGTGGATGAATGATGATTTTTACCCTTCACCTGTAGGGTAAAAAGACCAAGTTTTAGAAAACTATCAGTCACATTTTAATGAAGCTAAAAAACAGCAAAACAAAATAACACGTTAAGGATACATAGTACGTGACAAACCATTTTAAAATAAATAGTATGGGAATGATAATGACATTGTTCCTTAGTAGTGGTTACCTCTAGTATAGTAGGAGAGGAGTATGTTACATAAATCAATAGTGTTAGCAATTGTGTGATTCTTTTTTTAAAACTTTTTTCTTTTTTTTTTTAATTAATTAATTTATTTATTTTTGGCTGTGTTGGGTCTTCGTTTCTGTGCGAGGGCTTTCTCCAGTTGTGGCAAGCGGGGGCCACTCTTCATCGCGGTGTGCGGGCCTCTCACTATTGCGGCCTCTCTTGTTGTGGAGCGCAGGCTCAGTAGTTGTGGCTCACGGGCCTAGTTGCTCCGCGGCATGTGGGATCTTCCCAGACCAGGGCTTGAACCCGTGTCCCCTGCATTGGCAGGCAGACTCTCAACCACTGCGCCACCAGGGAAGCCCAATTGTGTGATTCTTAAATGGATTCATGGATGTTTGAAAACTTATATATTTGTTACATGTATGTTTTTAGTATATTTCAAATATATAATAAAATGCTTGGCGAGAAGTACAGAAGGGGCTTTTGCAATGTTTTGTTACATTCAAAATCTGAAGTAAATATACTTAAATACTAAGCTTTAATGTACTATTATAACAAGTTTTAAAAGCATGCAAAATATCTAAAATGTACAGAATAGAAGGCTGTTATATATTGATAATTTTTTAAAAGACATAGAACACTGTATATAGTATAATTTAATTCTTGCAAAAGATATATAATTTATTTTTTTACATATACAGGTGCTATATACATAGAAGAAATCAGGAAAATTATACACCAGTCGATTAATAGTGTTTGTCTCTGGAGGAGTGGTTCTCAAATGCAGGGATGTGGTTTTTTTTGCCTCAGGGGACATTTGGCAATGTCTGGGGACATTTTGGGTTTTTACAATTGGGAGAATGCCACCAAATTAAGAATCACTAACAAAAATACTTCCTCAAACTTTACGTATGAAAATTTAAAACATATTGCTAAATAATTTATGTCAAAAACATTGCTAATAGACATATAAAAGAAGCTAAATCTCACTTGTAGTTAGGAGAATTCAAATTAACAAACAACATACTATTTCATATTCAGCATATTGACAAAAATTAAAGTGTGAAAACAGCAAATGCTGTTAAGAATGTAGAAAAATAGAACTGCTTATATACTAGTGTTGTGCATAAATTGATACAACCAGTTTGGAGAGAAATTTTATAATATCTAAGAAATTTGACAGTATATATACCCTATGACTCAGCATTTCCTCTTCTAGGGATGTACTGTAGAGAAATTTTTACACATCTATATAAGGAGATGTGTAAAATGTCTTTTTATAAAAAACAGAGTGGAGTAATTATAAAAAGCCCATCAGTGAGAGAATGGATAATAAATTATAATACATTCATCCAGTTAGACACCATTTAAATTTAAAATAAGTGAACTAGTTTTGCAGTTAACAATATTGAGCAATTGTGAAATTGTAACATTGAGGTAAAAAATGAAAATAATTTGTAAGGTTATCCTTTTGTATTATACTATGCATGTAACATCATAAATGCACAAGAGTACATGTTATTAGGGGATAAATGTAGTAGTGGCATCAAATCATGCACAGGAAGAATACGCCAACCTTAGGATAGTGGTTCCTGCTGAGAAACAATGGAGAAAGCTTTCAACAAAGTCTATAATGTTTATTTCTTAAAAATATATACATATAAATTTCAAGCAAATACTAATGGGTATATACTTGATGATAAGAAGTAAATGGGTGTTCTTTGTATTATTCTCTTTCCTTTTTTTTTTTTGGTGTATTTGGAACATTTTTTATGACTGAAGGAATATAATATCAAAAGTTAAGAATCATTATTCCATGTTATGCAAGGCAATGACTGTGTAGATAGGGCAGGCAGATGATGCTTGGTTAAAATGCTCTAGAATCACTTTTGAAGGAATCTTTCCTGATGTTTTCCCTTCCTTCTGTCTCCTTTTCTCACTGTGCCCAGCCACCTATACATTGACCAGTTTGGTTTTGCCACAGTACATCCGGTACACACTTCTATTAAATTACATATTGCACTAATTACATTTATTTACATGTTATCCTCTCCCTAGAGACCATAGCTCTTTGAGGGTAGCGGCTATATCTTGTTTGTGTCCCTTTGTATAGTTTAGTGCCTAACAAATAGTAAGCACTAAATAAACACTTGGTAAATGAAGTGATGGATGACTGAACAGATTTCAAAGGAGGAAGGAATATATAAGGACAATTACTAGTATTAACCTTTACCTACATTTTAGTTTTGATGTTCTTACCAGAATCTGATAATAGGGCATCTAGTCAGTCCTTATTCATTAGTTAAGATTAGATTTTGCTATATATACCTGAGGACCTAAAATAACAGTGGTTTCCATTAGAAATTTATTCTTCTTACACCAAAAAGAAACCTGAAAGAAAGTAATCCAGGGCTGGCATGGAGGTTATACATGCTTTTAAGTATCTTTCTGCCCCACCATCTTTGTTGAGGTGGCTTATGAACCAAGATGACTACTTAAATTCCAGCCATCTTTTCTTTCTTCCCTCCTTTCTTTTCCTTCCTTCTTTCATCTTTTTTTTTCTTTTAATTAAGACCAAAGAGAGAAGGAAAAGGGACAAGAAGTACCTACCCCACTTTTGAAAGACTTACCAGAAGTTCCCTGCAAGTTCGCTTTATGTCTCCTTGGGTAGTTCATAGTCATATGGCCTTATCAAGCTGCAGAATGGGCTGGGAAATATCTTTTAGCTGAATGACAATGATTCTAGCTAAAGATTTTTGTTCTGTTACTAAAGAACAAGGAGAGAATGGACACTGAAATTCAACTAGCAGGCTCTGAAATTTTAATTAGCTATGGGTACTAAAAAGAGAAGGTAGAGAGAAGAGGGTTCCAGAGAAAGCTTTTTAGTTTATTATTTATGTAAGCCTGCCCATAAACAAGCCAAAAATTAGAATTTTTTGTATTCCACCCAATTCCTGTCATCCTTAGTTTTGGTCTCAAATACAAGATATCAACAAAATATCAGTGTTTTAGAGTGCTACTTAGAAAAATCAGTGTTAAATCGGATTTATTAGGATTTCCTTGCTGTTTTTCTTCTGCCATGTCACATATTTTAAACTAAGAAATAGTTTGAATTTTGGTTCTAGGGATATGCTATTTGGCATCGGCCAAAGTGCTAGCCTTGGGGGAAAAAATGAGGTGGTGGTAGATCAAGAAGCTAATATTTTATGGAAAATTAATCCATAAATAGTCATCAGACTTTCTTTGATCATGGTCACTGTTCCTGATATTGATTCTTTTCACTGGATTGTAAAATAAAGTTGTAATGAAAAGTTTTATTCTTTGGAGATTTGAAAAATTGCTTCACATGAATCCTTTTCCTTCCAGGCTCTAAATTATCTTGGTATTCAGCCCACAAAGGAACAACACCAAGCCCTGAGACAGCAAGTGCAAGTAGACCCAAAGGGGACAGTGTCTTTTGGAGGTAATATTTAGGTTCATCATGTGTGTCATCACAGAAACTTATTGTGGCCCATATTCATTGAGTGCCTCTTCTTTGGAAGGAGAGAAAGAAAAATAAAACCACATCTATTTTAAGTTCCTTAATCAGTATTCTAAAGACTCAGATAGAATTATTGGTTTTACTGGGTCAGCAGAAAGGAGAACTTTCTTAGAATCTTTCAGCTTTAAAATATCATTCAATCATATTCTTTTTTTATTTTTAATTTATTCCATAAACATTGCTTTAGTAATAACAAAAGAAACAGTACAAAATATAGAAGCCCTAGTTCTGCTACTGTGAAATTCTAATTTTTTTTCAGCCAGTATGATATAATAAATATTTCATGATGCTGTATAATTAGTCTTATTTTTATTTTATAATTATTATTAAAGATAGCAAATTGTTAACATATTCCATTGATATACTATAATATTAAGCTTTTCCACTATTGGGAATTTTGGTGGTTTTTCGTTAACTGACAACATAAATAATTATATATTTAATATAGCTTTTTTTTCTTCTTTCTCTTAGGATAAATCCCCGTAAGTGGCTTAGACTTTTGATATGTATTGATAAATTGTTTTCCAGAGACATTTTACACACATATTTGTTCTGCCACTAGTAATGTTTGAATGTAACAGTTTTTTGTATCCTTTACAGCATTAAGTATTTAATTTTTTTCTTATAGAGTAGATGCAACATTGTATCATTTTAAAAGCATCTGCATTGCTAAAGAAAGAAATTTGGGGGTTTGAAGTGATGAAAAAAGATGTATTTGTTCTCCTCTGCTCTTGAAATCATACAATATAATGAGAACAAGAAACAGAAATACATGTAAAACCACAATGTATAAGGACAAAGTAGATGAGGAAAATAAATGAATTAGTGAGCAGAGGCCTGTAAAGTCCAAGTGTCTGAAGAAATAGGAGAATCACAACGGGAAACAAGCTGATTCCTGGAAAGGCTTAGGAATTGAAAACATTGCGTACTTAAGGCTGTGTTAAGGAGCAATTATATATGCTGTTCCCTGCCCCCTCTCAAGTAATCCACAACTACCATCCCTTACCCTTGCAGAGGAAAATAAGTATATTCTCTTGAGAAATTAAACCAGATTGATTCTGGACCTATAGTTGCCAGCAGCTAAGGAATTTGGGGGTGTGTATGGTGAATTATCACTTACAACACACACCCAGATTGCTCAGTGATATTTGCAACCATGTGTATGCTCTGTAGGCAAGAGGTTGTAAGATTCTCTCTGAAGAACCTGAACAAAGTATCATAATAGCTGGCCACCTTATTGCTCTGTAGTGAAACCTACTAGTTGACAAAGCGAGTTATGCACACAGAATTTCCAATCAACGATTTAGTGCCTGATTCGTCTTAAATATGAACACCGGACATTTGGAGAAATCCTCCAACATAAAATATAAAGCCCCAAAGTATCAGACAAATAGAAAAAGAGGAACTCAGAAAAAAGGGAAATATTACGAGAGCAGAAAAGAACTTCACGTAAACCATAATTAGCATCTTTTTAAAAGATAAGTGAAACTAAGGCATCCATGCAGTAAGAGTAGGATACTGTAAAATAGGAACAATTAAAAGGAGTATTGGAAACTAAAAATATAAGAACCAAATTTTTAAAAAATTGAAGTTAGATGGATGAACAGGTCACACTCCATGTCTGAAGAAGCGTATAGTTTGCTAGGTTGGCATCAGGCAGTGTTATATAACAAACAAGAGAATATGCCTTCGAGTCACACTTCAATGGAATCTTGCTCTGCTACTTATTTGCCAGGTAGCCTTGGGAGGTTTAAGACAGTTAACTTATCTTAGCCCAAACTGTAAAATGGAGAGGATGAGAAGAACTACCGCAGAAAATTCTCAAGATGAAATCGCAAAGGGCCATGCGTAGCATATAGAGGCTGTTATAGAAACATTTCCTGCTATTATCATTATTATTACTATTATTATTATTATTAAACCTCAGGTTCTTTCGGCTAGAAAAGCTGTAAATCATAATATTATCATATGTTTTAGAAAAAGTACTATTCATAATAAAAGAGTTGGAGAGATAGTTATGCCTGTGACATTTATTTGCTTCATTATCGTGTCTGATTTATTAACTTCAGCAAAGTTAAATGAAATGAGTGAAAACCAGTTTATCTCTTACTTTTAATGTGAACTTAAATTTATCTGTCACTTCAGTTAACACTATTTTAAGGTAATTTAAGTAAGTTAAATTTTAAGCATTAGTTATAACACATAGCTTCAGCTTCATGTAGAAAAAGGTAAGGTTTGCTTAGATGAGGTTAAATGCTGTATTCTTACTGAAATGTGTTCTATTTTAGATTTTGTCCAGGTTGCCAGAAACTTGTTTTGCTTGCATTTGGGTGAAGCAAATGTTGGTGCACATGAAATTTCCAACATATTAGACTCACAGGTAGAGTATGCCCTATAGAATTGTCTTGATTGCACTTAAATCATAAGTCTTAAATGTTATCTGTCATATATGTAGGCTTATTTCATTTTTAAATTTTTTTAAAAAATAAATTATGCAGACAATACATGCTTTTTGGATAAATATATAAAATACATATAATTTAAAATCAAAAGTAAAATTTTACCTTGATCTTTTATATCCTCCTCTCTCACTATTCCCTCATGCTATTCCCATCTTTAAATTTAACACAGAAAAGTACTCATATCATAAGTGTAAACCCTCTGAAATTTTACAATCTGAACCATTCTTGTGTAATCAGCGTCCACATCAAGAAACATAACGTTAAAGAAACTAGCCAGGACCCTGATGTCTGTCTCCTACTCGCCGAGTTCCTTTCTAATTACTAGCACTTGCCCTCCCCACCCCCAGTCATGGTAACAGCTACTCTTTTGCTTCTAACAACATAGATTGGTTTTGCTCTTTTTGTGCTTTACATAAAATGGAATTGTGAAGTCTGTTAACTTCGTAAGTCGTTTGTTCTACGAACCGTTGATTACTTATATTGCCAAATCTTTCAGTCCTTTCCGTTATGAATTTTTGATACTGTTACGTTATTAAGGAAGGTCTTCCCAATTTATATTATGTATTAACATATTATATATAAATAACTTATTTTTGTTTATTCATGTGGTTGGGCCCCAAATGGATAACCACGTGCTCTTATTCCACCATCATTTATTCAATAACCATCCTTTTCCACTTTTGCCACTAATTTGAAATACAACTTTAATACATACTAAATTGCATCTGGATACACAGCTCTGTTTCTTTCCTTTTTTTTTTTTTTAAACATCTTTATTGGAGTATAATTGCTTTACATTGTTGTGTTCGTTGCTTCTGTATAACAGTGAATCAGCTATACGTATACATATATCCTCATATCCCCTCCCTCTTGCGTCTCCCTCCCACCCTCCCTATCCCACCCCTCTAGGTGGTCACAAAGCCCCGAGCTGATCTCCCTGTGCTATGCAGCTGCTTCCCACTAGCTATCTATTTTACATTTGGTAGTGTATATATGTCCATGCCACTCTCTCACTTCATCCCAGCTTACCCTTCCCCCTCCCCATGTCCTCAAGTCCATTCTCTACATCTACATCTTTATTCCTGTCCTGCCCCTAGGTTCTTCAGAACCTTTTTTTTTTTTTTTTTTAGATTCCATATATATGTGTTAGCATACAGTATTTGTTTTTCTCTTTCTGACTTACTTCACTCTGTATGACAGACTCTAGGTCCATCCACCTCACTACAAATAACTCAGTTTCATTTATTTTTATGGCTGAGTAATATTCCATTGTATATATGTGCCACATCTTCTTTATCCATTCATCTGTCACTGGACACTTAGGTTGCTTCCATGTCCTGGCTATTGTAAACAGTGCTGCAATGAACATTGTGGTACATGACTCTTTTTCAATTATGGTTTTTTCAGGGTATATGCCCAGTAGTGGGATTGCTGGGTCATATGGTAGTTCTATTTTTAGTTTTTTAAGGAACCTCCATACTGTTCTCCATAGTGGCTGTATCAATTTACATTCCCACCAACAGTTCAAGAGGGTTCCCTTTTCTCCACACCTTCTCCAGCATTTATTGTTTGTAGATTTTTTGATGGTGGCCATTCTGACTTGTGTGAGGTGATAGCTCATTGTAGTTTTGATTTGCGTTTCTCTAAAGATTAGTGCTGTTGAGCATCCTTTCATGTGTTTGTTGGCAATCTGTATATCTTCTTTGGAGAAATGTCTGTTTAGGTCTTCTGCCCATTTTTGGATTGGGTTGTTTGGTTTTTTGATATTGAGCTTCATGAGCTGCTTGTATATTTTGGAGATTAATCCTTTGTCAGTTGCTTTATTTGCAAATATTTTCTCCCATTCTTAGGGTTGTCTTTTCGTCTTGTTTATGGTTTCCTTTGCTGTGCAAAAGCTTTTAAGTTTCATTAGGTCCCATTTGTTTATTTGTGTTTTTATTTCCATTTCTCTAGGAGGTGGGTCAAAAAGGATCTTGCTGTGATTTATGTCATAGAGTGTTCTGCCTATGTTTCCCTCTAAGAGTTTTATAGTGTCTGGCCTTACATTTAGGTCTTTAATCCATTTTGAGTTTATTTTTGTGTATGGTGTTAGGGAGTGTTCTAATTTCATTCCTTTACATGTACATAGCTCTGTTTCTAAATAAACCACTCTGTTCCGTTGATCCATTTCTCTCTGCCAGTACATTATTATTTTAATTATTCTAGCTTTTTAGTTCTAGGTTCATTGTTTAGTTCTAGGTTCATTGTTATTGTTAGGTTAAGTCTAATATTTTTTTAACTTCTTGATTTTGATCATCTGCATGATCTTTAGAATCATTTTGCCATGGTAATAAAATTTCAATTGGGACTTTCTTTTTTTAATTGGAATTGCATTGAATATAGAGGATGGTTTGGGAGAAACAAACGTGGTTTGTTTCTCCATTCATTTAGATCTTTGATGTTTTGGAAAGAGAAAATTGTATCTTGCTTCATATAGGTCTTAAGTATTTCTTGTTAGGTCTGAATAAGTGTGCTATAGTTTGATGCTATTGGAAATGGGAATTTTTTTACCATTATATTTTCTAATTGATGATTAATAAAGATTAATTTTTGAATGGTTATTCTGTGTGATGCCACTTCACTGAACTCCCTTATTCCAGTTATTTTTCAGTTATTTATCTTAGGTTTTCTAGGTAGACATTTGAAATTAATTACTTTGTCTCCTTCACAAATTTTTACTTTTTCTGAATACTGTTGAATAGGAGCTACAAAAGGGAGCAAGAAATTAATTTCCATGATATTTGAGTCATTTTACATTTTTAATTTTTTAAAAGAAGCTAGTGTTATCTTACTTAATGAATAAGTTTTACAGTTGACCATTGAACTACTGAGGTTTGAACTGCACGTGTACACTTATACACGGATTTTTTTTTTCAGTAGTGTATACTGCAGTACTATACAATCTGAAGTTGGTTAAATCCTTAAGTGCAAAACCACAGATGTGGAGGGCCTACTGTAAAGTCATACTTGGATTTTCCACCCTCTGGAGGATCAGTGTCCCTAACCCCCGACATTGTTCAAGCGTCTGCTGTATACCATTCCAATTCTTGTGAAACAGTTTAAGTAATAGAAACTTTATCTGTTCCTTGAAGGTTTGAAAATGTTTCATATGCCAAGTGATTGGGGCCTAGATCTTTCAGGAGAAGAGACATTTCCTACTTATTTTAATGTCTTCTAAGGTTGTTCTATTCAAGGTTTTGTTCTCTTCTTGAATAATTTTGTTAATGTACATCTTCCTAGAAAATTTTTCCTTTCATCAAGATATTAAAATTTATCAAACATTAACGTGGAATTTTTTAGATTTTTAATCCTTATTTTTGATGATATTGCTTTTTATTTCATAGATGTACTGCACTTTTTTTTTTTCTTTTTTTTTTTTTTTTTGGCCACACCACATGGCTTCTGGGATCTCAGTTCCCCAACCAGGGATTGAACCCAGGCCTCCACAGTGAAAGCACTGAACCCTAACCACTAGACCACCAGGAAACTCCCAACACAATTTTTACAAGTAATCACACCCATAAGTTTTTATAGGTCATATTTTAATAATGACTCAACAGTATATAATGTTTCCTTATTTTAAAGTGTTTTAAATATTTTCTAGTTATATAGTTCCCTTTTGATTACTGATTTCTAGTTTAATTCCAGAGGTTAGAGAGCATATTCTATGTGGTATTGATCCTTTGACCATATACCCAGCATATAGTCAATTTTATGGAATGTTTCTCATCTTGTGGAAAGCATGTATATTCTACAGTTGTTGGGTGCAGTGCTTCCTATATGTCAGGTCACAGTTGTTAATCATGTGGTTCAAATCTTCCATTTTACTTTTAGAATTTTCTATTTCATTAATCTTTCTTTGGTCACCTTTTATTGTATTGTCTGTTACTGAGAGAGAGGTGTTTTATAATTTCTATTTAGTTCTGCTAATTTTCGCTTTACATATCATAAGGCTGTATTATTAGGTGTATACTATTTAGAATTGTTGTATTCTGACAAGATATTGAATCTCTTCATTTCCAGAATGTTTCTTGCCTTAAGATCAACTTAGTCTAATTGTGTAATGGTTGGTGGTTTGGTTTGGTTTCCAATTATTATAAATATAATTTTGTTGTTGTTGTTTTTTACCTGCGTTGGGTCTTCGTTGCTGTACACAGGCTTTCTCTAGTTGCAGGGTGTGGGGGCTACTCTTCATTGTGGTGCGCAGGGCTTCTCATTGCGGTGGCTTCTCTTGTTGCGGAGCACGGGCTCTAGGTGCGCAGGCTTCAGCAGTTGCAGCACACGGGCTCAGTAGTTGCGGCACGTGGGCTCAGTAGTTGCTGTGTACAGGCTCTAGCGTGCACAGGCTTCAGTAGTTGTGGTCTGTGGGCTCAGTAGTTGTGGCTTGCAGGCTCTAGAGCTAAGGCTCAGTAGTTGTGGCACACGGGCTTAGTTGTTCTGTGGCATGTGGGATCTTCCCAGACCAGGGATCAAATCCGTGTCCCCTGCATTGGCAGGTGGATTCTTAAGCACTGCACTACCAGGGAAGTCCCATAAATATAGTTTTTTAAAGTTATAATTAAGATGCAATATTAGTTTCAGGTGTACAACATAGAGAATGATATTTTTATACATTATGCAATGATTACGACAATAAAACCAGTTACCACCCATCACCATACAAAGTTGTTACAATATTTTTGACTGTATTCCCTATGTATACATTACAGCCCTGTGACTTATTTATTTTATATCTGGAAGTTTGTACCTCTCAATCCCCTTCACCTATTCTGCATCCACCCTGCTCTGTCTCCCCTCTAGCAACCACCTCTTCTCTATTTATGAGTCTGTTTCTGTTATATTTTGTTCATTTTATTTGTTTGTTTGTTTTGTTTTTTAGGTTCCACATGTAAATGAGATCATACAGTATTTGTTTTTTTCTGTCTGAGTTATTTCACTTATCATGATATCCTTCAAGTCCATCCATGTTGCCACAGATGGCAAGATTCTTTTTTATGGCTGAGTAATAGTATGTATATATTATGTATAATATATATAACATTATATATATATATATGTTTATATATACATACCGCATCTTTATTTATTCATACATCTCTGGACACTTAGGTTGCTTCCATATCTTGGCTTTTGTAAATAGTGCTGCAACAAAATACATATATCTTTTTGAATTAGTGTTTTATTTTTCTTCAGATAAATACCCAGAAGTGGAATTGCTGTATCATATGGTAGTTCTCTTTTTAGTTTTTTGAGGAACCTCCATACTGTTTTCCAAAGTGGCTGCAACAATTTACAATCCCACCAACAGTGCATGAGGGTTCCTTTTCTCCACATCCTCACCAACACTTGTTGTTTGCTGTCTTTTTGATGATAACCATTGTTGACAGGTGTGAGGTGGTATCTCACTGTGGTTTTGATTTACATTTCCCTGATGATTAATGATGTTGAGCACCTTTTCATGTTCCTGTTGGCAATCTGTATATCTTCTTTGGAAAATGTCTCTTGAGATCCTCTGCCCCCTTTTTTTATTTTCCTTTTTTGATAAATTTATTTTATTTAATTTATTTATTTTTGGCTGTGTTGGGTCTTCATTGTTGCACGCAGGCTTTCTCTACTTGCAGCAAGCAGGGGCTACTCTTCATTGCGGTGCACAGGCTTCTCATTGCAGTGGATTCTCTTGTTGCGAAGCACTGGCTCTAGGCATGCGGGCTTCAGTAGTTGTGGTGCACGGGCTCAGTAGTTGTGGTGCACGGGCTCAGTAGTTGTGGCTTGTGGACTCAGTAGTTGTGGCTCGCTGGCTCTAGAGCACAGGCTCAGTAGTTGTGGCGCACAGCCTTAGTTGCTCCGCGGCATGTGGGATCTTCCCAGACCAGAGCTTGGACGCATGTCCCCTGCATTGGCAGGTGGATTCTTAACCACTGTGCCACCAGGGAAGCCCCCCTGCCCATTTTTAATTGGGGTGTCTGTTCTTTGATAATGAGTTGTATGAGTTCTTTTTATATTTTGGATATCAACACCTTATTGGATGTATCATTTCCAAATAACATCTCGCATTCGGTAGGTTGCCTTTTTGTTTTGTTGGTGGTTTCGTTCTCTGTGCAAAAGCTTTTTAGTTTGGTGTAGTCCCATTTGTTATTTTTGCTTTTGTTGCCCTTGCTTGAGGAGACATATCCCAAAAAATATTGTTAAGACTGATGTCAAAGTGTGTGCTGCCTATGATTTCTTCTAGGAGATTTATAGTTTCAGGTCTTACACTTAAGTCTTAAATTCACTTTGTGGTTTTTTGTTTTTGTTTTTTTTGTTTTTGTGTGTGTGTGTATGGTGTAAGAAAGTAGTCCAGTTCATTCTTTTGCATGTAGCTGTCTAGTTTTCCGAGCACCATTTATTTATTTATTTTTTTTAGAGAAGTTTCAAGTTCCTGGCTGAATTCTTTTTTTTTTTTTTTTAATAATTATTTATTTATTTATTTTATTTATGGCTGTGTTGGGTCTTCGTTTCTGTGAGAGGGCTTTCTCTAGTTGTGGCAAATGGGGACCACTCTTCATCGCGGTGCGCGGGCCTTTCATTATCGCGGCCTCTCTTGTTGTGGAGCACAGGCTCCAGACACGCAGGCTCAGTAATTGTGGCTCACGGGCCTAGTTGCTCCACGGTTTGTGGGATCTTCCCAGACCAGGGCCCGAACCTGTGTCCCCTGCATTGGCAGGCAGATTCTCAACCACTGTGCCACCAGGGAAGCCCCCCAACACCATTTATTGAAGGGACTGTCTTTTCCCCATTGTATATTCTTGCCTCTTATGTCATAGATTAATTGACTATGTAAGTGTGTGTTTATTTCAGGGCTCTTGATTCTGTTCCATTGATCTATGTTTGTGTTTTGTGACCATACTGTTTTGATTACTGTAGCTTTGAAGTGTAGGTTCATGTCTGGGAGCATGATACCTCCAGCTTTGCTCTTCTTTTTCTTAAGATAGCTTTGAATAAACTGATCACTAGAAATGAAAACAAACTGATCACTAGAAATGAAATAGAATATGTAATTTTTAAAAACTCCCTCTAAAGAAAAGTCCAGGACCAGATGGCTTGTTTGAATTCTACCAAACATAAAAGAAGACCTTTTACTGATCCTTCTCAAACTCTTCCAAAAGACTGGAGAGGAGGGAACACTCCCAAAGACATTCTGTGAAGCCACCATAACCCTGGTAACAAAACCAGACAAAGATACCACGAAAAAAGAAAATTACAGGCCATTTTCTCTGATGAATATAGATGCAGAAATTCTCAACAAAATATTAGCAAACTGAATCCAACAATACATGAAAAAGATCATACACCATGACCAAGTGGGATTCATCCCCAGTTCACAAGGATGGTTCAACATATGCAAATCAATCAATGTGATACACCACACCAACAAAAGAAAAGACAAAAACTACATTATTATCTCAATAGATGCAGAAAAAGCATTTGACAAAATTCAACATCCATTTGTGATAAAAATCCTTACCAAAGTGGTATAGAAGGAACATACCTCAACATAATAAAAGCTATTTATGACAAACCCACAACCAATATAATACTCAATGGTAACAAGCTGAAAGCCTTCCCACTAAAATCTGGAACAAGACAAGGATGCCCACTCTCATCACTTCTCTTCAATGTAGTATTGGAAGTCCTAGCCACAGCAATCAGACAAGAAAAAGAAATAAAAGTTATCCAAATTGGAAAGGAAGAGGAAAAATTGTCATTATATGCAGATGACATGATACTATATATAGAAAACCCTAAGGACTCCACACAAAAACTGTTAGAACTGATAAATGAATTCAGCAAGGTAGCAGGGTACAAGATTAACATACAGAAATCGGTTGCATTTCTTTACACTAACAATGAAATATCAGAAAGGGAATATAAAAATACAATACCTTTTAAAATTACACCAGAATAAATAAAATGGGAATAAACCTAACCAATGAGGTGAAAATCTTATATGTTGAGAACTATAAAACATTAGTAAAGGTAATTGAAGATGGTTCAAAGAAATGGAAAGATATCCCATGCTATTGGATTGGAAGAATTAATATTGTTAAAATGGCCATACTACCCAAAGCAATATACAGATTTAAGCCCATCCCCATCAAATTACCCATGACATTTTTCACAGAACTAGAACAAATAATCCTAAAATTTATATGGAACCATAAAAGATTCAGAATTCCCAAAGCAATTCTGAGGAAAAAGAAGGAAGCCGAAGCAGTTCTGAGGAAAAAGAAGAAAGCAGGAGGCATAATCCTCCCAGACTTCAGACCATACTAAAAAACTACAGTAATGAAAACAGCATGGTATTGGCACAAAAACATATACTTACATCAGTGGAACCGAATAGACAGCCCAGAAATAAACCCACATACCTACGGTCAATTAATCTTCGACAAAGGAGGCAAGAATATAAAATGGGAAAAAGACAGTCTCTCAGCAAGTGGGAAAGTTGTACAGCTGCATGAAATAAATGAAGTTAGGACACACCCTCACACTATACGGAAAAATAAACTCAAAATGGCTTAAAGACTTAAATATAAGACAAGACACCATAAAACTCCTAGAAGAGAACATAGGCAAAACGTTCTCTGAGGTAAATTGTACTAGTGTTTTCTTAGATCAGTCTCCCAAGGCAATAGAAATAAACAGCTCGGGCTGGAGCGGGCATGGGCCGGGGGAGTCATGGGGGAACTCAAATGATGGCAGTTGCTGGCCCCTCTGATCCCAGAGAGATCTCCAGCAGTTCCTTGCTCACTTGCAGAAGCTCTAGGGTTAGCAGAAGCTCTAGGATTAGTCCAGGTGCCCTTTAAACTCCTGTTTTTTGGTCGTGTCCCAGGGTGGGCAAGTCTGTGCTCACGCCCCTCAGAACATCTCTCCCTACTGCAGGTCAGGGTGGGGTTCTCATGGATACCATGTTTCCATCTTTACTACCCATTTCTATGTGGTCCTTCTATGTGCAGTAGCTGTCCATTCAGCCTTCAGGTCTTCAAAATAAATTTCTCTATATGTAGGTGTAGATTGGGTGTGTTCGTGGGAAGAGGTAAACTCAGGGTCTTCCTATGCCACCATCTTGGACCCCTCTTAAATATTTTTCTTTTTATAAGGAAACCTATTATATAACTCTTTTAAATATATCTAATGAAATCTAATACTATAGTTTTGATACCCATAATTATCTTTTAAAAGAAAATTCAGGCATCAGTTCTTACTCTCAGAAATTTATCATCTTTCCTTTTTCTCTGTTAACTCTTACTTCTCTTCTATATTGCCCTAGAATGTTACCCTGATATGTTATAATTTCAAGCTTAAAAATCTTTCATTGATCACCCTATCATTCTGTTGCCAAAAAATTTAGGTAAATTGTAATATATTTGTTTCAATTTACTATATTCATTAGATTTTACATATTAAAATTTTCTTCTGATTTGAGTAGTAATTGTATTATTGATGCACAATCAAAAAATATAAATATGATATAAATTTTGTTAAATTATTTTTATAAAGGTAATTTTTTAAATGTAAATTCATATTTCAGTGGGATGGAAGGATTATTTTCAGTCCAGCTCTGTCATTTATAAGATGTCCATATTTGCATGGGCATTTCTGAGCTCTTTATTCTGCTGGTTTATTTGGCTTCATAAGTCTTGATATCTGCTAAGACACATTTTCCCACCTTGTTCTTCTTTTCAAATATTACTTTGGCTTATCTTATCCGTATAAATTTTTGCCAAAATCTTGCTACGTTGAATTTATAGACTATTATAACTGGTGAACCTACATTGACACATCATAATCACCCAAAGTCCATAGTTTACATTACAGTTCACTCTTGGTGTATACATTCTGTGTGGGTTTGGACAAATGTATAATGACATGTATCAATCATTATCGTATCATACAGAGTATCTTTATTACACAAAATGTTCTCTGTTCACTGCCTGTCGTCTCTCCACAACCTCCTTGCCCCCTACCCATAGCAACCACTGATCCTTTTATTGTCTCCATAGTTTTGCCCTTTCCAGAATGTCATATACTTGGAATCATACAGTATATAGCCCTTTCAGATTGGCTTCTTTCACTTAGTAATATGCATTTAAGGTTTCTCTATTTCTTTTCATCTCTCTTATCTGGATGTTTATTTACCCATTTACCGACTGAAGAACATCTTGGTTGCTTCAAATTTGGATAATTATGAATAAAACTGCTATAAACGTCATGTGCAGGTCTTTGTGTGTACATAAATTTTCAACTCCTTTGGGTAAATACCAAGGAACTCAATTGCTGGATCATATGGTAAGAGGATGTGTAGCCTTGTAAGAAACTGCCAAACTGTTTTACAAAGTGGTTGTACCATTTTTCATTCCCACCAGCAATGAATGAGAGTTCCCATTGCTGAGAATGAGAGTTTCCAAAGACCTGGTTGTTTGGAAACTCTCAGGAGATTACCTAGTTCTCCCAGAATTGAGGCGCTGATTTAGCAGATCTGATTTACTCTAAATGTAGCATTTAGAGTAGGAAGACTGAAGCTGTAAAAGCACGGTTTTCCTTCCACTCATCCAGGTGTTTTGTTTTTACCTACCTAATGTTGATAGCGGAACATTGTTTTCTAATTGCCAAAAAGTATTAAAAGCTACCATATCCATTTATGATGAGGAAAGGCAAAGGTGGTTGGGTGGCTTACAATATAAGTCAAGTAGGGAATTCAGAGTACTTTGTATGAGCATGGAAAACTTTCTTAGCAACTGCAAAGAAATACTCATGCTCCAAATTAGTAATTTACTTCCTTTTTACCAATATGATTTTAGGGCAGATAAGAATGTGTTCAATCTGTGGCATTTTGATAGCAAAAGCAAAGTGCTGATGGTAATGGTGCAAGGCCCACATGCCAATAATTTCCTGTTTGTGGCTTCAGATCAAATATTGTGCAAGAGTCATTATATCAGTTTACAAGAATTATTTTGTTGTATTCTGCTTGTCAACACACAGAAGAATCCCCATAAAATGACCTGAATCCACAAATCCACAATAAGAATGCATTTTACTTCACCACACTCACATATGTAACTGAAACAAAAGTCTCAAAGCATTACTTACCTTTTCTACATCCTTGTGTTCTTATTTAATATTCAATTTTATTTCATTAAATATTTGGTCTTATAATTTACTAATGAGTTATGCACCACAGTTTGAAAATACTGTAAAAATCATTACTTGTCAAACAGCTCACCAGAAACAAATTGAAAAAAATATATTTTTTAGTATTTTTTCCAATTTGTTTTTTTAGTTGAAAAACAGTATGGTGCCTCATGTGAAATAGTATATCAATTAATCTGAGGTCAGGATGCTGACATGACATTCTGTGAAGGTGAGGAAGTTCCCCTCTGGTCACCCCCTCAATCATCTCATCTTAAACAACAGAGTCAGATTTTATAATCCATCTGTTAGGGATGCTTGTTTTTTACCCATATGTTTCCCTTTTTTTGGCTTGTATTTTTCTTAATTTATTTTTTAAAAATATTTTTACGGAAGCATAGTGGACACAGTAATAAATAGAATCATACAGATGAACTTATTTGCAAAAGCAGAAATAGAGGCACAGATGTAGAGAACAAATGTATGGACACCAAGGGGGTAAGGGAGGGGTGGGATGAATTGGGAGATTGGGATTGACATATATACACTACGATGTATGAAATAGATGACTAATGAGAACCTACTGTATAGCACAGGGAACTCCACTCAGTGCTCTATGGTGACCTAAATGGGAAGGAAATCCAAAAAAGAGGGGATATGTGTATACGCATAGCTGATTCACTTTGCTGTACAGCAGAAACTCACACAACATTGTAAAGCAACTATACTCCAATAAAAATTAATAATAAAAAAAAAGAATCATACAGTATGTACTCTTTTGTAACTAGCTTCATTTGCTGATCATTCTGTCTGACTCATTAAGATTTCTTGAGATACTATCTTTTAAGAAGAAAGAATTGCTGAGCCAGTATAGTCAGTCCTACTTTTGTCTAGTTGACAAAAAACTTTTGGTTTTGGAATAATATGGCGTTTAGAAGCAAAAATATAATTATCTTTCTGTGATTCTAGTCATCATTGCTATATTAAAAAAATCACACAGTGCTATACCTTTGGCTGGCACAAGATTACACCCGGAAAAGGCAAGGTTGGAGCCTACATTTAGCAGTATTCTAAAATTAGCAACAGCAGACTGTAGTCCATGATATTGCGATGGCTTTACCACACTAATCAAGTATCATAAATGGATTATATTAAAATCACAGAACACCATAAGTATCTGAATGTAGACTTTTCACAATTGGGGTTCGTGCTAAATCAATTAAGTGGATTGCATTTTAACAAGTGAAATAGAATAGAATGGAAAATATCAAAGTGAACTGTATATAATAAGAATGATAATATTTCACCGATATAAATGGTATTTCTCGCTATGTGTAGCAGTAAATACTTTATAGCCACTTCACTATATACTCATCTGTAAAACATTAAATGTATATTGAACAACTACAGTGTGTGTGGCATTGTGTTAGGTGCTCCAGCACATGTTATTAAGATAAATAAAACTGGAGCCTGCCCCTCAAGGAATTTAGGGTATAATGTAAAGAAATTTACGAATAAAGTTTAAAAATGCATTGTGTGATGAGGCCGTAGTAATAATAGAGCTTAGAACGTTAAGAGAAGATTCATAACAGAGTTGGCATTTGAGTGAGTTTTGAATGATAAATAGGATTTTATCTGCTCAAGAGGTGAACAGAGAATGATAAGCATTTTTATTAACATGAAAAAAAATGTGTATAATGTGTTGGTAAGCAGAAAGTAATCTATGTTTTAAATAAGATAATTGGGTACATGCAGGTCAGTGAAGGAAGAGTAAATATTAAACTTAGAAATTTGTACCTGTGTTAAGTGAGGAGCCATTAAGGAGAATAGTGACATGATCAAAGTGGTATTTTAGAAATAGTAATCTTAAATAGTGTTGGTTATCTTGGAAGGGATTAAAGTGGTGGTTGGTAGTCTAGACTACCAAATATGGAATAATAAAGAGCTAAACTATGGTGAAGATGAGGAGAATGGAAAGGAATGGTGAGACAGATCTAAGATATTTACTGAAACAAGTATGTCGTCAATGAGGCTTGCATTTGGATGTCAGAACCAAGGGAGAATGGGTTAAAGATAACTCTGAAGTTTTTATTAGGATGATTAACGACATGTTGTTACTTTTACTGGAAAGAGGGAATAAGAAGAGAAAGGTAGAGAAGATGATGGGTTGTGTTTTGGAAAGAGTAACTTCCAGATGCTGACAGGTATAAATAACCAAAAGGCAGTTGGAAATAAGGAACTGGACACCAGGAGAGGGATTTGAGAATGATCTGGAGGGTGATAGTTATGATAGCATGGCAGTGAATGTTATCACTCAGGGAGAGCTTGTAGAGAAGGCAGCGGAAAGGGACAAACTTTGGGGAACCTCCCTTTTCCCCCATTTAAGGAGTAGAAGTGAAATTAAGTCAAACAGCCTAAATATTCTGAGGGTAGATGAGATAGTGGAGTATGAAAAACCTAGGGAAGAGAAAGTTTCAAGAACAAATGGTTTGAGCAATGTTATATGTAGCAAAATGGTTAAGAAAGTTGATGAGGGGCAATTATTTTGTCAAATAGCAGGTTGTTTGGTGACACTACAGGTAATTATTTTTGAAATGTGGGGATGGGAGGAAAGATACGTAAACCAGATTATAAGAAGTAAAAGGAGTAAGCAGGGGAAATGGAAGGGGAAAAAGGGGAATACACAGAAATTTTAAGGAAAGGAGGTAATTGGATGGGTTCGTAATGGAAGGGTTTATCAATAAAATTAGACTGAAACAGAGGTTGTTGTTTTGTTCTGTTTAAAATGAATTGAGGCTAGGAATGTGGCCAGTGCAGTAGTGGCTATCCAGAATTGGCACAAGTCAAATAATTTAAAAATTATGATGATGGAGCACAGTGAAGGGAGAGTTGAGGTCAGACTTGCTCAGCACAGTGCAGTGACTTTCTGAAGTATCTCTTGATATCTCCATCGGAGACATGAGAAAGCAGAGTAGAAATGATTTATAATGTTATGTACCAGGTATTGCAGAGGTCAAGGGGCCTGAGGGTCGAAAATTATATCATGGGAGCCAGGCAGGAAAGGGATGTAAGAAGGAAAGGAGGATAAAGTCCAAGAACTGGAGGTATATTAGAAAATAGGTATCTGTCTGGAATCATTGATGTTAAATAGCAACAATTTATTTATTTCATTTGCTGCTTGCTTAGTTGAAGCATATTTGGAAAGTCACTGGGTACAAAGGGGCTTTTCAAAGAATTCACAAGAAATATCTATGGCCAGTTTTTTCTGTTTAGCCCTAAAATAGCAATAGAGTTATGAAACTTTTTTTTTTAAGTCATGGTTTGTTCTATGACTGTTGCCTAGTGTTTTGCCTCCCAAAATGGTACCATGGACTCTTTTATGCATGATTTACCTTCATTTTAAATGCAAAAATTTATGATTACATCCCTAAAAATCCCAATCCATAATTTATCTTAGTAAATTATTATAGCTCTGTTATCTAGATTCTCATTTAAACTCTTGAATTGTTTATTTTTACTTCTTAAGATAACAAGATAGAATAAGACCATCTGAATGTATAGTAGCAGTGTTTCCCAGAATGTGCTTGGTAGACATTAGTCCCACGAGATACTACAAAATAAATAAAGGAGGGAGTGTGTGTGTAATGTGGTTGGAAAACTTGAAGAAAACAAGTCATTATGTTACCTTTTGGGATATTCAAAATGCTTATTAGCATATCAAAGCTACTGGAAGCCCTGCAGGAAAGAAAGTTAATTTTTTCTAAATCCTGCATTTCTCTAACTTATCTGACCTACAAGGACCACTACCACCATCACCATCACCCGGTTATGCTTTTATACAAATCTAATTAATATCCTTTGGAGCACATTTTGGGAAATATTGCTACATTTGAAATTGTATTTGGAAGTAATCTAAAACAGTGTAAGAATGAATTCTGTGAGTACTTATGAAATGGAATGACAGAGACAGATGAAGACTATGAGATCATGTTATTATGGACAATGGCCATAGGTACACAAAAGCAAATGTGTCAGAACAAAAGGAACCAATAATTTTAGGAAAAATATTTCTGCAAAAACTTGAGGAATGAGCCCTACTTCTGTTATTCTAGAACTTGGAAAGCAAATCTGAGTTTATCATATCCATACCACCATGGTTTTTTGTTGAGCAGTTAGTAAAAGTCACAGACTAATGTCAGATCTCTGTGGGAATCTTGGAATGGCCACTTACTAGCTGTGAAACCTTAGGCATTTTACTAACCTTTTGAGCCCATTCCCTCATGTAAAATAGACACAAAGTTATGGTAAGGATTTAATATTGAATATATACAGTCCTTAGCAATGTATCTGCACAAAGTTCCTAATAAATGGTTGATATTATCAACTATTTGTATTATCTTTTCCTACTGTGCATTCACCTCTCCTATCTGAAGGGCCTTGCTTTAAAGCTCATACTTATATAGCAATCACTTTCTCTATTCAGTCCTATAAATCAAATTTTCTGTACTTTATTTTTAGTTCTATTATAACTTCTGCATAGAAGATGGCTATAATTAGACTTGGATTTTTATCTCTGATAAGATTGCCATTTTTTTTTACCTTATAATTAACTGTCAGAGATCAAGCTAGAAGTAAGAGAAATTGTCATTTCTGCTATTTTTTGTTGTTGTTATTCACCTGTGCATGAATTATTAATATTATCTTCAAGACAGTTTCTGTGCAGGAATCTTTTTAAGCCACTTTGGCTGTTACATTACATTTCATTTAGTTAAAACAATAATAGACATAATCAATTACCATACTTTACTGGGTTCCTGTAAACTATCTTGGTTGATAATGTCCAGCATTTTGTTAGCCTTATATACCATGTACTTGGTGTGGACATCTTTAGGGAGTAGTTTATGTTGATAACTCATAAAGTCTTTTTTTTTTTAATTGAAGTATAGTTGATTTACAGCATTGTGTTAGTTTCAGGTATACAACACAGTGATTCAGTATTTTCCAGATTATATTCCGTTATAGGTTATTACAAGAATCTGGGTATAATTCCCTGTGCTATACAGTATATCCTTGCTGCTTATCTATTTTATATATAGTGCTTTGTATCTGTTAATCCCTAATCCCTGTTAATACCCCTAATTTGTCCCTCCCCCCTTCCCTCTCCCTTTCAGTAACCACAAGTTTGTTTTCTATGTCTGTGAGTCTGTTTCTGTTTTATATATACATTCATTTGTATTATTTTTTAGATTCCACATGTAAGTCATATCATATAGTATTTGCCTTTCTTCTGACTTATTTCACTAAGCATAATATTCTCTATGTCCATCCACATTGCTGCAAATGGCATTATTTCATTCATTTTTATGGCTGAGTAATTTTCCATTGTGTGTGTATATATACACACACACACACACATACATATATAAACACATACATTATAAACACAGTCTTAAAATTTGGACTTTAAGGAAAAATTATATTGTTAAAATAAGAATAATAAAGATGAGAACAGAGTGTGTATACCTCATAATCATCTAAATTCTGTATTAGTAACAAAAATATAAGGTTAAGCTTAAATGAATTGTTACCCCAGATTATTTTAATATTCTGTTTTATCTAATGAAATGACTCCAAAGTAAGAAACTGAATCTTGTTATTGGAATGCAAAAGCCTAAGACTCATCTAAAAGGATTTTTATGTTCTCATAATTAGTGTCTAATGTATAACTTTTCTCTTATATTTTAATGTTGACAGCTTCTTCCCTGTGATTCCTTAGAAGCAGATGAAATGGAAAGGCTTAAGCATGAAAGAAATGATGCCTTGGAAGAAGTGAATACACTTAAGGTAATCTCCAATTTAGCTTCCTTATATTTTCTTTAGAAAAACGAAAAGAAAGAAAATTACCTTCTGTTGAATTCTGGAGTATTGAGGCTTAGTTTTTTTTTAAAGAATATTAATATCAAATAGCTTAGCATTGAATATTAATACCAAGTAATTTGATATTTATTTCTTCAGCTGACCTTTAGAGAATTAATTTTTTAGTTCACACACTTAC
Organism: Eschrichtius robustus; assembly: GCF_028021215.1. Taxonomy (NCBI): domain Eukaryota; kingdom Metazoa; phylum Chordata; class Mammalia; order Artiodactyla; family Eschrichtiidae; genus Eschrichtius; species Eschrichtius robustus. The sequence goes on from NC_090843.1 coordinate 37,947,500, forward strand.
TTATATTTCACAGTCTCCATCTAAGATTCAGTGTGAACAGTGGTTTTTAGTCATCCCTTCTGATCTGGCTACTTTTCACCCCTTTTTTTTCTCACGCTGGTGGCAAGAATAAGGAGCCAACAAAGATTAGATGAGAAGCCCACAAAACAAGCCATGACAGTTTTGGATCCTCAGATGTTCCTTGGAAAATACATTTTCTCCCATGTTCATGGGAATGCTTCAGGGACATCTTGTTTCGCTAACATAATTTAGAATTAAGGCAATGTGATTTAAGGGAAATAAAAACACACAGTATATCCCAAATATACTTTAAGATTTTGGTTCTCTTTATATATTTTCATTTCATGTTTAGTAGAATATTAAATTTACATTATATCCTAAGTTTTACAGAAAGCCATTATATTTTTCAAATCTTCAAGAAAAGCAACATAACTACTTGATTTACCATTAATTCACCATAGGAATATATTTTTAAATTACTTTTAATTATTTTCTTAAATAAGTGAAATTCTATTATTTGTTTAATTTTTATTAAAGCAAAATCTTTACACCAAAAAAAAAAAAGAAAGAAATTTCCCTGCTACCTTAGTTTTTAAATTCTGACCTCTAGAGGAAGCCATTGTTTAACATATCTTGTTTATTCTTTCAGAGACTTTCTCTATGTAGCCAATCATACGTTTAAAAATACATGTGTATATATTTTTTAACTTTTACAAAATTGCATACATTACACACTTTTTTACAGCTTGCCTTCTTTTTTCCTCTTTGTTAGCATTATATCTTTGGTTACTTTTCAGGTTAACATATGCAGATCTACCTAATTCTTTTTAATGCCTCTCCTATCATCAAAAGGTTCTATTCTAGGTTATTTAACCAGTTCCTTATTGATGGATATTTAGGCTATTTCCAGTTTTCCATTATTAAAAATAATTCCATCATAAGTAGCTTTGTAGATGTATCTTTGGGCCATTGTGCAGTTGTAAAAGTACAAATTGAATACATTTCTGAAAGCCGAATTGCTTTTATCAAAGGATATGGATGCATAAAATTTTACATGTTGCCAAATTCCCTTTCAAAAGACATTACCAATTCATGTTACCGCCAAATGTAAGCATTTTACTACTAAAGGAATATTTTATATTTCTTTTTACATCTTTGAAACTACTATCCACATTTTTTGGATAACAATTAAGAGTTAAGATGAAAAATATAAATTCGTTTTAAAACTATATTGACAGTAGTTTCCTCATATTCTCTTAGAAAACATCTCCAGGGTTGGTTACATTGGTAAGACAGCATTTTTATATAATTTACTCTGCATAAGTCGTTGAGTCTTATGGTTCATCAGAATTTTCTGAGGCTCTCAGATCTTTTTTATTTCCCTAATGTTTATCATTGTTAAACTTAGTGATATATTCCTGTTTTTTATTGGAATATCAGTAGTAATTATTAGAATTTTAATTTAATTTAACATTTAAACAAAGTTTTCCTGAGGAGCTATTCAGTAAATCATGATTCACATTTAAAATTTTTGAGATGTAACTGAGCATATCCTACTGTGACAAAACCTAAAATCACGGGTAAAATATATTCTATATTGTATAATTTCCTTTACCTGAGAACCACTTGTTTAACTATAAAAAAGATTGTACAAAGCAATAAATATTTTATTTGAGATAATGTTTGCACTTTGAGTTTTTCTGCTTGTATTGATAGTACACACACTCACACAAATAGCAGAGGTTGTTAAATGAAGTTCATGGAGTGTGTAGATGGTCTCTCATCACTTCTCATTATCCTGTGACATCTCTACTCTTCATGTCTGATTTGAGGTACAAAGAAAAATGAAGCCAAGAAAATTTGATACCAATGGCTAATTTTTATTTTGCAAGAATGATTTTTAAAAGTGCCATGGGCCTTATTTAACTTAAAGCCTTTCTGCAGAGTTCACATTGCTACTGCTTTGCAAAGCTGAATGAAAATAGATATATTTTCCATTTACAGATGCAAAAAACTAGGACACAAAAAGTGAAGGTGACTTGCATAAAACCCAGGAGCCAGCAGTTTCTTGGCTTCTGGTCTGTGGCAGATTCATTAGATTGCTATATTATATTCATTGTCATGTACTTTCATTTCATCTGTTAGACAAGAATGAACTGAAGTATAACGGAAAGCAAATTGCTTCCTGTAAACCTTGCAATGCTGCCATGAATATTTACCACTCAATATAATCTTCCAGCAATTCCTCTGCTTGGGTTTATAGTAAAATGGTTCTTAAATTACTCTTAGTATCTCTGATTTGATTTTAAAAATGTAGATTTATTTATGACATACTTAACAAAATTGAACATTTTAGGATATTTGCTCGACTGAATTTTAAGTTCAAAGATTTTAATATTTGATTGACATGCCTAAAGTTATTCTTCCTTAGTAACTATTATTTCATATTTTGGTTACACCAGTCATATCTTCAATTTTATGGATAATCTTCCAAAAATAAAGTAAATTAGGAAAATAATAGTTAAACCAGTTTCATAGTCCTCTTTAGTTTAGTAAGAGACACTCTAAGTTGTAATAATAATGCTCTTCAATTTGCAAGCTCTTTGGCAATGATAGCTATTACCTAACATTTAGTTAATATTTATACATTTTGATCCTGATTGACTTATTTTGGACCTTGGATTTTGAGGTTTTAAAAAGTGGCTAACAGGGAGTCCACTGGTAGCTAGTGGTTAGGATTCTGGGCTTTCACTGCTGTGGCCCGGGTTCAGTCCCTGGTCAGGGAGCTAAGATCCTGCAAGCTGCATGGTGCCGGACCCCCCTCCAAAAAAAGTGACTAATTATAGTAACAGAAAATATGTTTACATCACAATTATACTGTAAATAACTAATTACTTTTAGGTGGTATGTATAAAGCCAGAAAAATGACTGGGAACTACATTTTCAAATTGTAGAAATTGGATGTTTGGGGAATTTATAAGCTTTGAAGCAAAGCCCTAAATATCATACCCATTGATACCTTCATAACAAGTTATTAATTCAGTGATTTTTAAATATAGGAAAAATTATTTGAATCGGAAAGGCAAAGGAAACAATTGACAGAAGAACTCCAGAATGTGAAACAAGTAAGTGCATGTACTGTATATATGTGTTTTGTATATGTGTGCATAAACATATGAGGTATAATTACAAAGCATTGATGCTGTATAATATCCCAGAGCTTACAGATGTAAACAGTATAGTATAAAATAGTATAGATCTTAAAAGCAATCACTCACAGGGGCTGTACCCATGCTGAATTCCTGCTACCAAAGGAAATGTTAAAACTCCTCTTGGAAATTGCTATCAAAGCCAGATATCTATGGACTGAAATGACCCATCTCATTGCTTTTTCTTCTTTTTTTCTTTCTCTTTTATTTTCCCTTTTTCTTTTCTTCTGTTACTCATACTCATCTTATTAAAGATAAAAACAAAGCAAGCAAAAAACAAAAACCTCCAAAGCAGAACATTTTTTAATTTTATTTTTTAATAACAAAAAGTAAAAATTTGGGATTTCCCTGGTGGCGCAGTGGTTAAGAATCCACCTGCCAATGCAGGGTACACGGGTTTGATCCCTGGTCTGGGAAGATCGCACATGCTGTGGAGCAACTAAGCCCGTGCGCCACAACTACTGAGCCTGCGCTCTAGAGCCTGCAAGCCACAACTACTGAGCCCGTGTGCCACAGCTACTGAAATCCGTGTGCCTAGAGCCCGTGCTCCACAAGAGAAACCACCGCAATGAGAAACCCATGCACTGCAATGAAGAGTAGCCCCTGCTCGCTGCAACTAGAGAAAGCCTGCGCGCAGCAATGAAGACCCAACACAGCCAAAAATAAATTAATTAATTAATTTTAAAAAATTTAATTTTCACTCTGCATCATTCTTCAGAGAATTTTAAGTAACTTACAGCAAACAAATACAACGACATCATCATGAAATAGAGATACAAGTAACAAACAAATAAAATATTAATAAGAGTAGGAAGTTAAGAGACCATTGTTATAGATCAATGGCAATCACCTGATTTTGAATCTCCCCAACATTATCCTCCCAGAAAACATAAAGTTTACAGAGCAAAATAAAACCATACAGGACCCATACCGGTTTCTTTTGTTTGCTTGTTTGGGTTTTTTTCTGGCTGCGCCACTTGGCTTGCGGGATCTTAGTTCCCCAACCAGGGATTGAACCCAGGCCCATGGTAGTGAAAGCACCAAGTCCTAACCACTGGACTGCCAGGGAATTCCCAGGACCCATACCTTAAATATGGCTATTGGACAGAGAACACAAGAACCTTCAAACTACATACAAATAGAGTTTAAAAATTCCAACAAGTTCTTGCAGCTTGCCTGCACTGAAACCTGGGGTACAAAGAGCAGAGGAGGTAAGGCTTAAAAACTCTGAAAAAGAATAAGGAGAAACAGAGCAATTAGATGAAGTACTACAAATAAAATCACCCCCAGAAAGAGAAAAATGCAACTATTAATGCCAAAATACTGAACAGAGGCCAGGATTTTGTGGTTCTCAGGACTTGAGAAAGTGTGTGCAACCAGAAGTGGCAGCCTTCGAGAATCATTTCGTCTGGGGAAGAATCAAATAGAGAAGGGGTGGTATCCCTTGGAGATTAGGAAATAAAGAGAAACAAGGAAATAAGAGGGGAAAATTAAGGATCTTGCAGAAATGAAAGAGAAACAAGACATACCAAACCTCCTCTATCTACCCTCCACTATGACCGTCAACAACATGATCCATAAAAGAAATTGCACAGAAGAGGGTGCTGTTGAACTAAGAACTCTTTCTATGAAAGAAAAAGGAATTGGAAAAAAAAAAAATCTGTCCCTGTCATTACAAGACAACTGTAAAAATCAGACAATATGAATTAAAGCTTTTCTCCTAATGAAACCTCCAAAACAATTCAACCACAAAGCTGACAAAAACTGTAACACATCACTGCAAACTCAATTTAATATCCTCAAACAAGCATTTGGCATTAAGAAAAAAACCACCTCAAATCAGAAATTTAAAACTGACTTAGAAAATGACAAAAAACAGGAATAAATGAAATGAGAGTTGATAAAACTTGGGAAAGAAAGAGAAGAAAAAGACAAAATGATATCAGAAATGAAAACTAAATTACAGGTTTCCCAAGGAAGAATATAATCAAATGAAAAGGCATTGAAGAAAACCAGAAAAATAAGAATGAAATAAAGAAGTAAAAGATTTTCTTAAAGAAGTAAATCAAAACAACTGAACAGCACTAATATTTAGACCTATAATCCAAGAAAACTTTTCAGAAATAAAAGATGACCTGACACTGTTATTGGACAGTGGGGAAATTTGGCCTGGAAAGATCAATTGTAGGACATATCCTAGTAAAACTAGTAGACTTTAAAGATAGAGAAAAAATATGTATAGTGCCTCCAAATGAAAAGGTCAAATAACTTACAAAGGCAACAGAATTAGACCAGCATCAGCCTTCTTGACACAACATACAAAGTAAGGCATTAGTGGAGCAATATTTTCATGAAACTAAAGGAAAGAATGTGTAAACCAAGAATATTGTATACCACCAAGTTCACTCCCAGATATCAAGGCCATAGAAAAACAGTTTAAAATGTGCCAGTATTCAGGGAATAATGTACACATGTAGTATTCCTGAGGAATCTGGGAGAGGTGAGTTTCACCCAGCCAAAAAAATGCCTGGGATAACTTTGACAAGAATTTCCAAACAGTGAGCGTTTCCTATCTGTTATTATATAGCTGAGACTAAAACGAGAGTGAGTTCACAGGTAAAAGAATAATGTGTAAACATTACGTGTCTGACAAAAATCAAAGATGCAATTTTTTTTTTTTAATTAGAGGAGAAGGGAGAAAAAAAGGGAAAATAGCATAATACCATTTTGTTGTATGAGTAAAGTATAATAGTCACTGAATATTATTTAAAACTGACACCAAATATCAAAAAATGAGGTAAAGATTGAGGGAATCTCAGGCACTATAAAAAGCAATAATACAAATGTAACCTGTAGAATGAAAATACACATCTTCCTAATTACCAAAAGAAATCTTTTTTAAAAAGTAAAAGGGATGCATGAATGAAGAAATGCAGTAAATATACACAATAATTTCAACAAAAGGCAGTATGACAAAATTGAGACCGAACATAATAGTCATCTTAATTAACATAACTGGGATTAACTCACCTATTAAAATGTTTTAGGAAAATATCATTTACCAAAACTGACCTGAATAGAGATAGAAAGTTTAATATACCAATTTCCATAGAAGAAATAAAGTTACCAAGAAGCCACCCTATAGAAAAGGACCAGGCCAAATAGTTTCACAGGGGAATCTAACCAAACCTCTGGCAATCAATCCCCCTTAAATGGCTTCAGAGTATTAAAAAAAAAAAAGAAAAGAAAGAAAATTTCCAAATTCTTTTCTGGCAGCAAGTATAACATTTGATGCCTAAACCTGATAAAAGTAGCACAAAAAAAGAAAATGCAGTTAGACTAGAAAGACAACTAGGGACATACGAATTGGAAAAGAAAAAATAAAGCTATCTCTGTTTGCAGATAACATAATAGTAATCCAGAAAACTCTAGAGAATCAATGATAAAACTAACTCGTTGGAAAAATCCACAAGCCAGCAAGATATAAAATTAATATGCAAGGGACTTCCATGGTGGCACCGTGGTTAAGAATCGCCCACCAATGCAGGGGACACAGGTTCAAGCCCCGGTCCGGGAAGATCCCACGTGTTGCAGAGCAAATAAGCCCGTGTGCCGCAACTACTGAGCCTGTGCTCTAGACCCCACGAGCCACAACTACTGAGCCCGTGTGCCACAACTACTGAAGCCTGTGCCTAGAGCCCACGCTCCGCAACAAGAGAAGCCACTGCAATGAGACGCCCGCGCACCGCAATGAAGAGTAGCCCCTGCTCGCCGCAACTAGAGAAAGCCCGCACGCAGCCATGAAGACCGAATGCAGCCAAATTAATAAAAAATTAATTAATTTTTAAAAAAATTAAAATTAATATGCAAAATTCAGTTGCATCCATATACACAAATTATAAGCAGAAGTTTTAACAGTTTAGCTGAAACCAAAAATGACATAGAAAAATGGGTAAAAGACATGAGCAGACCACTCACGAAAAAAGTTATGAAAAGGTCATATGAAACATGAAAAGATATTCAGTCTTTCTCATAATAAGAGAAATACCAATTAAATCTACATCGAGACAGGACTTCCAGCTTCTAGTGCTCAGCAAGACACTTGCAGAGGACATTCTCCAAGAGAAAGCAACTCTAAAACCTGGACATTACACGCTAAGCAACAACCAAAGGAACTGGAACGTGAGCGCAGAGAAGCTGCTCCTCTGGGAAGAGGGGAACTATGTGAACTAAATTTCTTGTTCCGAGTGTTTTAAGCCTGGAGCTAACAGCAATCTGATACCAGTGGAAATTGACCCTCACTTGGGGTCACTTGGTATTTGAAAATGTTCACAGACAATTCAATGAGGAAAAGCTGCTCATTACAATACATGGTGCTAGAACAAGGGAGTATTAGTGTGAGAACAAGTGAATCTCAACCACTACCTCATTTCATATTCAAAAACTAACTCTGAATGGATTACAGATCTAAACGTAAGAACTAAAACTTAAATTCCAGAAGACACTTTTGTGACATCGGGTTAAGCAAAGTTATCAAACCATATACCTAAAATTAGTAAATTTTACTATTATATATATAAATTCTACCTCAGCAAAGCTATTTTTTTTTTTTAGATATGCCAGTACAACTTTTCATCCATCAGATTAGCAAAATTTCAGAAGCTTGACAGTGTGCTGTTGGTGAGGCTGTTTCAAAACAGGCATCCTCATACATTGCTGGTGGTAATGCAAAATGGCGTGCAGCTATGAAGGAGAATTTGGCATTTCTAACAAATCTATGTATGCATTTACCCTTCAACCTGGCAACCTCACTTCTAGGACTTTGCCCTGAAGATATACCTTTAATAATATTAAAATACATATGCACAGTATTTATTGTGATATTATTTGTAATTAGGAAATATTGGAAACTACCTTAATCTCCTAAGCATAGGCGATTGAATGGACTATGGTCCGTACGGGCAATGGAGCTCTATGCCACTGCAGGAGAGAGAAGGAGGATCTCTCCTCAGTAGTACAAAGTGATTTCCAAGAGATACTTTCAAGTAAGAAAGAGCAAAGGATGAAAGAGTGTATATAGTATTATCATTTATAAACAAGAGAAATTATCGTGTGTATCTATCTTTACAAAAGAAACCAAAGGAAGGATAAATTACACAGCAATGAAACTGGTTATCTACAACACGGGTGGGCACAGACTGGACAAGATGCAGGAGGGAGTGACACCTCTCTGAGAATACCTTTTTATGTAATTTTTACTTTGGGAGGCATGTTAATATTCTACACATTTTAAAAATATATAAAGAAATCAGGAAAGATAGGAAAGGGAAAATGAGCTTAAAACTGCAAGCAAAGTGAAATAAATTAATTCATTTGCATGTCAAATGAATACCATAAATATACCAAAGGAAAACAAAAGAAAGAATCAATTTCAGTAACTTATGAACACAGTATTTATGTTCAGTGTTTGACAGGTTGGGTTGAGTTAGAAAAGAATTGCAAACAAATCCCAAAACTTTTATAGTATGTTTTGTTGTCTTGTTGTTATTTTAGAGGTGTGGCCAAAGCCATTCTGAAACAATTTTAAGATGTAATATAGGTCTCAGCAAATGTGTTGATTGTAGTTGAGAGCCAGAATCTCAATGAAAAAGCAAAGACATTCAAAGCAGAATGAAGGAAGTCAAGAAAGAATCCTGTGGATGGACTAGAATTGGAGGTATCATTGTGAATGCATCATTTATAAAATATACATGTATGTATGTATGTGAATATGAATAATATGTGCCCATATATATATGTATTTATACACACACGTGTGTGTGTATGTATGTTTGTGTGTGTGTGTGTGTGTGTGTGTGTGTGTGTGTATATATATATATATATATATATATAAAAAATCCTAGCTCTGACAGCTGAAAGAGCCAAGAAGCAGACACCCCAATAGCAATGAGCATATAGCATATCTAAGTGCCCATTTCCCACTAATAGGAATCCAGGCTTCTTGGAGAAATGACTGATTTCAGGGCCGGGGGTGAGTAAGTACAAAATGAGCCTGAAACATCTTATGCTAGAAAATAAGGAAATGCCCAAAATGATGGTATCACGTCACAAGGAACCAGCTTGAAGGGCCTTCCACTGGCCAATCTGGAAGTACTTGAGCACCAAAATAATTAAATACAGTAATGAACCATTGAAAAAATTGTGATTCATGAGTCCGTACCATAGTAAAGAGATGAATTCATTAATGGGGAGAACTGAGGGCTCTTGCTCATTATAGACTGTTGAGTGCTGACTGATAACTACAGTTATCAGAGAAGCTGCCAGATTTGGGAAGTCAGCATTTTGCATCTGTTTCAGTAATGGCTGGATCAGACTCTAATCATAAAATGCTAAATCTAGGGGGAATTTTTTTTATGAAGAGCAGAACATTTACATATTTACATGGTTTTAAAGTGGCTTTTTATAAACTGCTTATTAATTGCAAGGGGAAAATAGTAATTATACAGTAGTGAAATCAGACAACTCCTAGACTGGTGCTAAAAATGGATGTCACCAGTGAAGAACAACAGATGGGCATGTGTGACTTCAAATGTGATACCTTGAAAAGGACACAACATCAGTTATGTAGTATTATGGCTAAGAATGTATAAACCTGAATCTGGCCATGAGGAAGCATCAGACAAACCCCAAATGAGGGACAGCTTTATTTTTTTTAAAGGTGTGTTTGTGTTGGGGGTGGGGGTGGGGGTTATATTCTTCAGAACTGTCAATGACATAAAGAAACAGAAGAATGAAAAGGAAGGGAAGGAGGGAGGGAGGGAGGAAGGAAGGAAGGGAGGAGGGGAGGGACAAAAGAAAGAGAGGGACGGGGGAGAGAGAAGGAGAGACAGGAAGGAAGAAAGAGAGAAAGGATGAGGGAGGGAGGAAGGAGAGAGGGAGGGAAGGTCCCAGATTAAAAGAGGGTAAAGAGACGTGAAAACTAAATAAAAAGCTGATCCTACACTGGATCCTGCACTGGAATGGGGAAAATGCTATAAAGGATATTATTGGGTCAATTAACAAAATTGGAATACAGATGGTAGGTTAGATAAAAGTATTGGTTCAATGTTAAATTTCTTAAATTTGATAGCTGTACTATGGTTGTATAAGAGATAGCCTTATACTTAGGAAATACTGACGTTTGTAGGGGTAAAGAACCATGATGAGTGTAATGTAACTCACCCTCAAATGGTTAGAAAAAATTGTGTGTGTGTATGTGTATATATATTTATATACATATGTGTATATAAATATGTATATGTATACATATGTGTGTACATATGTATATAAGTGAGAGATTGAAAACATGCAAAATCTCGGTAACAACAACCTTGAAATATCAGTGGTTTGCAAGAATACTTTATTTCTCACTCATGGACATGTTGGCAAAAGGGTGAATCTGTGAGTTAGGTAAATTTGGGCCAAGGGTATAAAGATGTTCTTTCTACTATTCCTATTCTTGTATCTCTTATGTAAATTTGAAATTATTTCCAAATTAAAAGTGTTTATAAGTCCTCTATTTTTTGTCCAGTTTTTAGACCCCCATTTTATTAAGTTTTTTTGTACTTTGATTGATGTGCCTTTTTAGTTCTGTATCTTCAATACTTGCATCGGTTTATATGGCCAGGCCGATTTACATTTTAGTGTTTCTTTGAATGCTCAAAGTGGACATTTATAAATCTTCTTTGTTAATTTTTACATGTAGAATAAATTAAGGGGTAGGGTTTTTTCTACATTTACTTAAAATTTTCTTTTCTCCTAAATGCTTGGAACTTAAAAGCTTTAGAATATCAAGCATACTTAGTAAAGTAAGGTAATATGATAGTATAAATGTATATAGCACGAAGTAAGCACTCAACAAATGTTAACTATTATGGTCATTATTATTAATAATAGAAGAAGAAATATTAGGTGTGGAGAAAGAGGTGGAAATGATTTGTTTTAACAATTTGATTTAGAGGAAGAAAACCTAATTCTGGCTGACGGAATAAGGAGACTTTTATTAAAGAGAAGGTGGACCAGACATGGAAAGGGGATAGCATTCCAGTTAGACGGTGCAGCATGAAAATTGTGGTATGAAAGGGAAAGTCTTATCTTGAGAGTCAAAATAGGCCCTCTTTTGTATGCTAATTTTACTATTACTTGTTAATATGTTTGTATCTAAAAATGTGATGATAATGTCTGTCTTATAATTTGTTCCTGGTTCTTTAGCGTTTAAGAGCCTAAAACTATCAGTAATATAGTAAGTTCCTAAAAAATAACAGTTTTGATTTGTATTCTTTTATCATTATTAAAGGCCTAGGAACATAAGGGAAACATGGACAGATGAAAGCATTAGGAAGTAACATTTGGGGGCTGTGGGGAGGTGTTGTGTTGGGGCCAAAGCATATAGGCACTTGAATACCAATCTAAGATTTTAGACAATGGATTGCCAGTGAAGATACTTGACAAAAGGAGAAGAAAGATCAACTTGTTCCACCTATAATCTGACCCCTGTCTTTCCTTCACACTCTACATCTAACTTGTTGGCCCTACTTTTTAAAAATTGGAGAATTCTGCCACTTTGTATCACTTCCATCACTGGTCTAAGCCATCATCATCTTCTGCCTGTGTTGTAATTATAGCTTCCTACCAGATCACCCAGCTTTTACCCTTGCCCCACCCCCATACAGTCTGATCTGAACACAGCAGCCAGAAATAGCCTTTTAATACTTGTTAGAACTCTCCAGAACTTTCCATCTCACTCAGAATAAAAGCCAGTCCTATCCCCCATCCCTACACCCCTCTAACCTCAATGACCTCATTTCTTACCACTCTTCCCCCCACTCCCCTACTAGTTCTCCAGCCCCTCTGACGTCCCTGCACCATCACCCCACTAATGCTCCAGCTCTCACTATCTGTGGATAAGTTTTTTGGTATTCCTGATTGCTTTCTTATATATTTTATACTTGTTATGTTTTTGTCCTTCATCTATATCCACCAACTAGAGGGTAAGCTTCATGAGGAGGGCAGCTATCTTTCATTTCTTCTCTGATTTATCTTAGAACAATCACTGACATAGAGTAGGTACTCAATAAATATTTGGTGAATAGATGAAGGGATGAATGAAGACTATCTAGATTTTAAGAAAGTTAATCTAGCAGCAGGTTTGGAAGTAACTGAATATCAGCTAAGAGGCTTATATAATAGTCTAGACCTGCACTGTCCAATAGAAATACATTGGAAGCCAACTATGCCTTGCTGGTTTTCTAGTAGCCACATTTTGAAAAGAGTAAAAAGAAACAGATAAAATTCTTTTAAATATATATTTTTCATCTAATATATCTAAAATATGATCATTTTAACATGAAATAATATTAAAAATTCATTAATGAGATATTCTTACATTCTTTTTTCATACTGTATCTTTGAAGTCCAGTGTTATTTTACACTTACAGTGCCTCTTAATTTGTACACTAAATTTTCATTGGAAACACTGCTGTGATTAGATTTAACAAGATTTATACTTTTATATTCATATACCCAAATTTCCAAATAAAGTTAAAACGTTCCCAGTAATAAAATGAATACCAAAACTATTTTTCTTTTAATATTTATGTCCATATTGGCAAAACATTTTCATGTTTTTAGAAGACTTAGTCTTTAAAGCCACATCATTTCAAAGCCACGTCTTTTCAAGTTAAGTATATCATAAATTCAAAGGAGTACTGCATATATTGAAAGCAACTGTATATGTATCAATATCAACTAAGCATACTTCAAAAATTTTAAGGTTTTTGGAGTTAATTTACATAACATTATCAATAATTAAAATCTACATATTGATTTATGGTAGAAAATATGTAAATCATTATTGATTTATATTATGAAAATTTTCAATATCACTATAAATTCTTATATTTGTCTAGCTTCACAAATAAGCTTTCTCTTTCCTTAGAGCGTCAAATTTAGCTCATTCGTGTACAGTGTGATATTGATAATAAAATGTAAATCACACTGCCATTTTTTGTCTTTGAGTATTGAATATTAGGCAGCCATTTCTTTTGTTTTAAGAAAATCTTCAACTGGAGTTAAAAATACAGTAAATCTTTATTAAGCTCTTCCACAGCTCAGCCAAGGAGCCCTGGCAAAGAACACAGGATCTTTAAATTCATTGTCTTCTAAACTAGTGAAGATTCATAGAATTTGCACATATATATTAAACAAGGTTAGCAACTGTATCCATGATGTTTTTCATACAGTCAGCTTCAGGAAACTGAGCACAGAAATTTTCAAAATATATCCTACAATAGCATGAAACAATAAAGAAAACAGTCTCTTGTTCGAAAATGTCAGCAAATCAGAATTAGCTGGAGCACCTATTATGATAAAAAAAAAATTTTCTTCATTATCCAGCTGAAATGCTTGTTTGACACATGTAAAAGTTAAAATATCTACACCATAAGTCTGATTTTTTTAGGCTGTGGATTGACAACTTTTTGTCATAAATTTGGAAGTCCTTTAAGACAATACATGCCTGAAGTATGAATTTGATAGTATCTCCTATATCCCATTGCTCATCTAAAGCTGAAGAAAGGTACTTGTAGTTTTTCAAATTTTGAATCAATTGGTCATTGATATTGTTAGAAATGTCTTGCATTCTATGGATATTTGTTTTGTGACTTAATTGAAGTTCTTTCATTTTTTATTAAATATTTCTTCTAATCATCTATCAAAACTGAAATTACCATATTGATCTAAAAATGGTTTACTCTTTTATACAAAAAAATCCAAGCCATTTTATAGCTGGCCAAAGTTAGCAAATGTTGAACATTTACTTCTGATATCAAGTGACTAATTTCATTAGTTCTTATTTGACTGTTAAGAGAAAACTTCTTAACAAACTCATTACACATTTGCAAAAATCTCTCAATTTCTCACTTTTCATATGTTTAAAAAAATTTTACACAACAAACAGCTTTGTAAATTGCAATTGCATTCATCATAAAACTTGCAACAGATTTTCTTCTAGTCTGTCTTCTATCCTGGTTATATTACTAGCTAATTCATCTTTACTTTATTCTGCATCAATAATATGTCTTCATTTTAAATTAAAAATTTTCTCCATACCTACTTTTTTAAATACAAAAATAATTTAACTATATTCTAATAAAAATAAGTATTTCAATTTAATTACCAATCATGATTTACACAAGTATTACTGTAACTCGTGCTGTCTGTATAAAATATTCAGATAAGCATACAGTTGTGTAAAAAATTTTTGAAATTAATTAATTCATTAACAGTGACCAGATCAGTTATGTGTTTATGTATACAACTCAAATGACTCACGTGCCTGGCACAAACACTACAGTTCAACACTAATATCTTAAATGATACAGTGATAAAAGTAAAATACAATTCTACCAAAACAAAAAACTTCTGTGCAATGGAAAAATATTTTATGCTTATTAAGTTTTTAAATTTAAATGCAAACTGAAGAAAATTAAATTAAAAGTTCAGTTCTTCAGCCTACTTAGCTATATTTCAAGTGCTCAATAGCCACATGTAGCTAGTGGCTACCATATTAGACAGGGCAGGTCTAGAACTCTGCATCCTTGCTACTCAAAGGACCAGCAGTGTCAGCAACACCTGGAACTTAGAAATGCAGGGTCTCAGGTCTTACCCCAAGACCTACTGAAATAGAATCTGCATTTAACAAGTCCTTGGGTGATATGAATGCACCTTAAAATTTGAAAAGTCCAGATAACAGGCAATGGAGGATTTAACTGGGTAGTGGCAATGGAATTATACCAAGTATACCAGGGCGGTCAGTGTGAAAGATACCATGAGGGTAAAGTCAACCAGACTTAACAGGGATAGCATGTGCAGTAATAATCAGAAAAAGCGGTCGAGGCTTTGTAATTTGGTGATTGAGGGTCTATAATAATGCAATTAACAAAGCAAGAGAAATGAGATTGAGAGTAAAGACGTTTTAATTCATAGTATAGATTAATGCATATTTTCCAGTTTTAGCAAAAATAATTTTTGAAATATATATGTGTATACAAACACGTGCATACGTACTGGCACAACTACTCATTTCAGAAACACACACTTGCAATAAAAATATACCACCCAAAATCAACCCAAAACTGTCCGTTTTTTTTAGTATATTGACCTTGCATACCATTCATCTTCTCTTATTCGTGTAGAATGTTATTGTTCGGTTTAAGGGGATTTCAGACTTATCGTTCATGAAAGAGTTTCTACGCTTTAGTGAAAATACTACTTCTCCATTTTTCCAAGGATTAGTTTCTTTTTTCATAATTAGCAAGTCTAAAAATTACAAATACATGTAATGAGGTGGATGGACCTAGAGTCTGTCATACAGAGTGAAGCCAGAAAGAGAAAAACCAATGCCGTACGCTAGCGCATATATATGGAATCTAAAAAAACGGTACTGGTGAACCTAGTGGCAGGGCAGGAATAAAGACACAGCCGTAGAGAACGGACTTGAGGACACGGGGGTAGGGGGGAAGCTGGGACGAAATGAGAGAGTAGCGTTGACATATATACACTACCAAGTGTCAAATGTATGGCTAGTAGGAAGCTGCCGCATAGCACAGGGAGATCAGCTCGATGCTTTGTGACGACCTAGAGGGGTGGGATAAGGAGGGTAGGAGGGAGGCTCAAGAGAGAGGGGATATGGGGATATATGTATACATATAGATTCACTTTGTTGTACAGAAGTAACTAACATAACGTTGTAAAGCCATTATACTCCAATAAAGATGTAAAAAAAATAAAAATTACAAAGTAATTGTGATTAACTCTTCTCTTAAAAACTTTTAAAAACCAGTAATTAAAAAAAAAAAAAAAACAAAAACCAGTAATTTGAGTCATATGAAATTTGGCAACATTTCTTTCCCCTTTTTTAGTATCCTTTTGAAGATCTTGATGTGAAATCAGTACAATACTAATAATTATGCCATATAAATCCTTTAAATACATAGGTAACCTAATTATTAAAACACCATTAGATTGACTTTCAATTTATTTTACAGTGCTGTTTCCAGTTGCTTCCAAAGGAGAAGAGAGCACAATTTGATATCCTTTGTTCACTTAAAACTTTTAATTTAATTATTGTGAGACCTGATCCTAAAAGCAGAATAACCTCTCCTTTTGAAGGTACAATAGCTATTTTAAATTATGGAAATTAATTTACCTTTATTTAGTGTAATGACCCAAGAAGAAAGCAAAGAAGAACTAAAGAGAGGGAGACAGGGAGAATGGGGAAAAGGAAGGGAGAGCAAGGGAAGAAAGAAATTAAAAGAATGAAAGAACAAGCTGTGAAGGGATCCTTTTCCACTAGGAGGATCAGGTACATTTGTATTTTTTTCAACCAGGGATGGCTACCATAATACTTTACTCACTGTTTTGTAAAGAATTGGTGGTACTATTCTCTAAAATCTAAGTATTTTTGATGAGTTTTCATGCCTTACAAAATAATCCAACCTAACTGTTTAAAATCATGAGCACAGTTTCCCATGAAACTATATATACTGCTTGTTATTTTTTCTTCAAGTTCTAACAACTTTTAACAAGCATGGGCCATTTTTCTAGCAACTTCCTTTGATCAACAGCTTTCTAAAGCCTACTCTCATACAAGTTGTTTTTAGAGTTTCTTTCAGCATAGTGTTATGACCTAAGGCAGCAATGAATTGGTGAACAGTCCAAAGCCAAAATATTTAGCTTGTCTAAACCAGTCTCTGCCCTAGAGAAACACGGGAAATTTCTCCAAGTTCAGATAAGCCCAGTTGTAGTTGGCCTCACCTGTGTAAAGTTTGCGTTGAACGCCTGAGGAGGGCGTGAAGTCCCGAGGCTGAAACGTGAGGTCAGATCAGCACAGGATTCTCTGTGGACAGTTGAGCATGAACTTAGATACAGCTGGAACAGCTGGCATGTGCACTATCTTGGTTTATGGATTAAGCAACAATGGAAACTTTAAGAACAGATTAAATATATCTCTAAAAGGAACAATAATATGTGATTACTAAAGAATATTCACATTTTCACACTTGAAGAGGTTTGTTAATTTTGTGCATTTATTAAAGAAACAGTAAAGCCTCTAATTTTTAGAGTTGATATGAGTTCTTACACCCCTTTTATTCTTCTTTTGTGATCTGAACTTTTTACGATAGTTCTGTATGGAACTAGTAGATATTCCAAGATGCCAATCTCATCTTTAGAGGAAAAAAAGAAAAATACATGTATTTGTCAGGTTTTTTTTTTCTGTTCTGAAAGGGTACTGTAGTAAAATGTTCCTGTGTTCCCATTTCAGATGGTCACTTGTAACCTCAGAATGTCAACCTGTATTTTCTATTAAAAACCCTCTTTGCAAGGATCCCTCCTACTACTCTGTTATAGTCTCGGCCACCTCCTTCCATGCCCCATCTCTTAACATCCAGCAACCACTAATCTGTTCTCTGTATCTATAATTTTGTCTTTCCAAGCATGTTATATAAATGTTATCATACAACATGTCACTTTTGGGGATTGGCTTTTTTCATTCAACATCATTCCCCTGGAACCCATCCAGGTTGTTTTGTCTATTTATGTTGTTCCTTTTTATTGCTGAGTGCTTATAAAACTGGTGAAATCTGATTAATGGTTGGTGGATCGTATCAATGAAATTTCCTGGTTGTGATATTCTACTATGCTAATGAAAGATAAAACCATTGGAGGAGACTGAGTGAAGAGTACAGGAAACCTCTCTGTATTATTTCTTACAACCATGTGCAGTCTACAATGATCTTAAAATGATTTTTAAAAAGCAAATAAAACAAACAAAAAAGCACCCTCTTTGAGAAAAAAGATTATAAAGCTCCTACAATGATAGCAATCTGAGTGGAGAAACTTGTTAAACACACTTGGTTGGATTAATTTTTCAACTTTAATTCCCTTTATGAGAATCAAAAAAATGACCCGTGTATTATCCAATGTTAAACTTTGCCCAAGTAACTGCCTAAGTTAAAGACAGCTTGCTTGGAAAAGGAACACGAAGACAGCCCAGTTGGCATTCCTATTTGCAGACAGCAGCCATTATCTAGTGATTCACTGGAGGTGAATGTAGCAGTCTAACCTAGCTTCCGCGAACAAAGATGTCTATTTCAGATACCCATTTCCAAATAGTTGTTTCTTTTTAATGTAGAAAAGTTCTTACCATTTTAAGAATTCTGAGAGAAATTTTATTACCCTATTGATACTATAGAACTGTTTTAATTGTGTTAGATTAACTAGACTCACAGAATTTTCAATGTTAGAGAAGTTTGGGAGGAAAGTGATCTTACTCTTCATAGAAACCTTTCAGTTCAATTTGATTACAGCATATTCTGTATCAGTCGTCTTAGTTAGAACTGATGTTAGGGTTCTGGTTTCCATATTGTGAGCCACTTATTTTCTGGCTGTTCAGGGACCACATTCAGCATTCTTTCATCAGTTGTTTCACACATGCCTGCAGTAACTTATGAGGGCAACTTGGCAAGGGAGATGTTTCAGCTTCTTTTATTTAATGCTCGTTTTGTGTGAATGCACTGTGAAAGCTAGATATACTCTTTACAAGGAGCTCTCTATCTAGGAAGAAAAACGAAAAGTAGAGGAAAACCATCACTTCCTAGAAAGCACTTCAGAATAGGTGCCTTATAGGTGGTGAGTTGTCAGAGACATGATTGCATACCAAAGTAGGCATTACTCCCTATAATTTTCCTTATTTAACCAAAAACAAGCAAATATAAATCTGTAAAATTCCATAAGTCAGTTGCTAAGAGAGCACCTTCCCAGGGTATATTTTAAACATCTATGCAGATGCCAAACATTTTATGTTTCTTAATGTAAGAGCAATATATATTAACTTGGCTGACAAACTAGTAAATTTTACCCAAGGAGGAAGTAGTGATAAGGCAGTTGATACTATAAAACTCCTGTCTTGGCAGTTTAACCTGTGAGAAACACTTTCAGTACTCTTACTTTGCTGTGTGACTCATGACATTGTGTTAAATGATTTATTCACAAACTACTTTAGAACTAAAAACAAGACTTCTCTAGTCCTACCTAACCTTACATAAATAAATCACCCTATTTGAAAATATTGTACGTACTTTTGATTCATTGTCATCCGCATTAGATACCAAAGATTGTCTATGACCATGGGTTTCAAATAAAATTGTGACTTCCATCACAATTCTTCATATTCAAGGCAGCTGGTTTCCTGATATGATTGCTCATGACATTCTGCCACTCCTGACCATATATGCCCCTTATGTCATTTGTATCCCCTTCCCACTCTTGCTTTTTCTTCTTCACTTCTATTCTTAATCAATAACTGTTTTCCCACTTTCCCCACATCATTTTATAAGATCTCTTTACATTGTAGTTATTAACCCTATTTCTACCAAATCTATTGCAAATATTTTCCCCGATATACAAATTGTCTTTCTAATTTTTTAAGTTTTTAAACACAGGTGTTTTTGTGTTGTCAAATCTATCTTTTTCTTTGTGATTTCTCACCCCACCTTTTTTTTAACTTTAAAAAATTTCATTCCTAGAAATTTCAGATACATATTTACCTGGTTTTCCTCCCATCTCTGTTTTTGTTTAGCCCACCTAAGAAATTACTCTGTTTGGTATGTGGTATGAGATGAGGGTCTACACTTTACACTTTTTTTCCAAATAGTTTGTTGTCACAACCACTCATTGTTATGTGGTATCTCCATTACCATAAACTAAATTCTCATATAATCTAGGGGTCTGTTTGGGGCTGTCTAATCTTTCCAGTTGCTTTGTCAATAAATATTGGGTGAATGAATGTTTTATCTAACTCTTCTTTGGCTAGCACCAACTTTTGTAGTTTATATATGCCTTAAATTCCTGGGCCATGTCTCACATTATTTGTTTTCTTTCTTTCTTTTTTTCCTTCTTATTGTTGTTGTCTTTCAGAATTTGCTTACCAGTTCTCACTGATTTTTTTTCTTCCAAATCAATTTAAGAATCTTATTTATTATTTAGATCTTATTATATCTAGATTCAAATTTGGAACTCTTGGTCAAGTTCCATCAAAACGAACAAAATTTGATAAAATTTTGATTCTAACAGAATTCTCTAAAAGTTAATTTGGAAGGACTAAATTTCTGTTTTTAAACTCCAAACTTCAGATGAATTCTAAATATTTGATAGCTAAAAAAGTAGCCTTTGAGTGGTACTAGGTTTCAATGAACAGGATATAAATTCTGATTATGAAAGGAATTTCTAATACTGTAAATGTTCTCTTTTGGTACATTTGTAACCAGAACTGGAGAAGCAGGAAAATAGTTTTTTCTTTTACGTCAGCCTTCACTAAACCGGAAAATATGTGTTCAGGGTTAAATGTATTGTCAAAACAGAGTTTTAACTAATTTATATTTTGAATAAAGTTCACATGGTAAAATTTATTAGATAGATGTACTTGTGTGTCTGTCTTTGATTAGGGATTTCTGTTTATAAACAGAGATTGAACATTGTTTCTTTGATTTCCTTTGATGTTCAGAGGCAGAATTCAATTTTGCACCTTTTGGAGGATGAGGCAGCTGCAGGTAAAGAAGTTGACAGCTCTTGGGAGGGTTAATTAGAGCTAATTATAATTTGATTGACCTGCTTTTCCTCCAGAAAGCTTAACCAAGTCTTCCTTTGCAAAGTTAGGATTTTGCTTTTTCATACAAAGTAAAGAAAATCTTTGTTTCTTGGATTGACAAATATCTATCATTTTTACTTTACAAAGGAGTGTCACCACACAAATCACAGAATCAGGGATATGGGTGGGATTGGAAGGACTTTCAAGATTATGTAGTCCTTGGGAGCATGTATTTATTATATTAACTTATGGTGGAAAATTGTAAATTTTAGAGAAATATAAACTAGCATGCATAATTTTTAAATCTTTAAATTTTTAAATCTATTTAACGAAAAAGCAAGAAATAAAATTGTCAAACACAAATAAAGGTAGCTATCTGTCCTTTTTCGACCTTGGTAGTCTTCATTCCACATGGTTTAGATGTAATCTCATTTACTTGATAAATACTCTAAAAGGATTTTGTTTATATATAAAGAGAGTGTAATGAAATGATTTGCTTTTCATTACGTGGTATTTTTCATAGCATGGCTTATGGTTTTTACTGTAATTATTTAAATGAAATATAGTTCTCAAATATTCCCATAAAATTGAAACCTTCCTGTGAAAACTTCTTACCTAATAAAGTTCTCTAAGGCAATTATTATATATGAAAAACAAAATAGTCATTTTCACTGTTTGTCCACTCAGTTATATCTCATATTTCTGTTGAATGGAGCACCTGTTAATATCAGATAGGGTTTTACTCTCAGACAGCTTGTGTTCTAATTTGGGCAGCCAAGACCTTTTGACATTAGAAAGTTTGGGAGTAAAATACCATTTTAATGACAGTTCAACATAGCCATAGGAGATATTAAGTAGTATGTGATTAATTAAAGACAACAGATATTATTAAGAATAAAAGGAGGGGAAATCATTGTAAGCTTAAGTGATTTGGAAAGATTAGAGGAGGTAAAATCTGAAGTAGATTTTGAAGGATAGATGAGAACTGGATGAAGAAAAAAGAGGAAAAGTGCATTCACCTAGTGGAAGGAATAATGTGCTCAAAAGCATCTTGGAGGTGGGAGAGTTTAGTCTGGGAAATTTGGTAAGTGAATGTACTTGGATATGGTAATCCTGTAAGAGAGTCAAATGTGCCAAAACTGGAAAGGTTGATTTGGAACAAATAGTGGAGAACCTTGAAGTATGGAGGTTGAGGATATATTTATCATGTACCCTGTACTTACCTAAGCAACATTTTATCTAGTTACCTTAGGTTTGTTACCTAAGCAATATTTCAGGAAAATTGACCTTCAGAAGTATGCAGAATACATTATAGTGAAGAACACAGTAGGCAGAGTGATTACTTACGTGATTTTCATAGTACTTAAGTTTGAGGTGTTAAAGACATGAACAATAGCATGATGGTAAGAATGGATATTAAGGAATGGTACAAATACATCATCAATGAAGACTTCACAGGTGCATAATAACTGGTTAGGTATGGAGGTGGAGTAGTGGGATGGATGTATGCACGGAGAAAGCATAAAGAAAGGGAAAGGAGAGAGCACATATCAGAGACAATATATAAAGTTCTGTGAATTCATTTTCTCCCCCAAGTGCATCGTGGTTAAGGGATGAGTTGTAGGTTCATTTTGTGAACATCTAGCAAATTACTTTGTGATCATCCATTGAGAGGAATATTAAACATATTTTAATAAATTTGACACATAAGTTAAGGAAACTAGATATAATTTGCTTTTAAACGCTTTCCTTCAGCAGCCCTCTTCCTGCAGTAACCCTTAATCTTTTTCACAAGCTGTAATGGGACCAAGACCAAGAAGGGTTTTCCAATGAGTGGATGTAGGAAGCTGATAAGAGAAGTATTCTTTTGGGCTTGGTAGTGTAAGTTACATTACACTAAAACATATATCTCTTTGCAGTCTCCTTTTTCTCCTGTCAACCATTGACATTTTGAAAGATTTACTGATTAGCTTAAAAATTACAGAACTTCTAAGTTTAGTGATGTGGATGTGCTACCTAATTACAAATGAGCAACTGCAGTTAGTGCTTTTTCCTTCTACTTTAGGGAGCCGTTAAAAACTCACAACTAGAGAAGGAAAGGCTTTACATAATTGTTGCTAACATTAAAAAAGACATGTACACGTTATATTTCCGAACAACTATTTCAGTGCCTCAAGAAAGCCTTCAATCATTTGATGTGGTCTAGCCCTTTAATCACATTGGTGATTATGAATATATTTCAAAAGCAGTAAAGATGAACAGGAAAAAAAACTGTACCAAGAACTGTAGTGGTTTCTTTAACCCTATTGTGAGTGTTGTTTTGATCTTATAAAGTAGATGCTGTTATTTACCATTGTACAAATGAACAGAGTCTTGGAGAATTACAGAGCCAGAAAATGAAAAAAATCACATATCTAAGATTCTGAGGTATATCTCATCAAACGCCCATATTTTTTATCCAATATCATGTTAGTGCCTTAAGGGGGAAGAAGTGCTATATGTGGAAAAACAGATAATATATTGTCTTTTGTCTGAGCTTATGCTCCCCTTTGAGTTTATACTGCCCTTTGTTTCAACACAATCACATAGCTAACTTCAAAGTACTTGTAGCCTACAAAAAGATTTTCATTTGTTTGAACTATATTTTCAAAGAAGAATGTGGTCTGATCTTCCCTGAAGTTTCATTGTGAAATTGTGAGGTGGAAAATCCTGATTTTACAATAAGACAGTGTGAGTTGAAGGCATTTCCTCAGTGTCACTGAAAGAAAGTTAAGTCAGAGATTTGCCTTCATAATTCAGAATTCCCTTCTAGTGCATTTGTTTGTACTGCTTAGTATTAAAAAGCATAATGCTTATGTTGACTTTTCTACTTACTATTACATCTTAGTTTCTCTTATTTTCTAACTTTCTAAAATGAATTAATCTGTACCTAATACAAAGTAAATCAGTGAACTGGCTGCCGCATTTACCCTGATGGGATTTCAGGCTCATGGTAAGGTACTGGGAAAATTCTGGCTCAATTGTTACTGACATAGGAGGCTTTACAGTTATTAGAAGACAGCCCAGGAGGAAAAGAAAAAATGGATTTATGTGATCCTGTATTGCTAAATACGGCACACTGCTGCTATCTTCTCTTTACTGCTTCCTCTAAGAGTCATCATTTCAATGCACTAATCTTTTAAACAGCCGTTCGGTGGGAATTGGGCTAGAACTTTGCTAAGGGGTCACATTTACCAACCTGACAGTTATACATTTACAAAAGAAATAACATGAATTTATTCAGCATCAAAACCTCTGCATCTTTTACCACCCAACTGCCTTTCACACCGTATTGCCATCAGTGCACTATAATGGCTGTATAAATTCCATCCAGATTCTTCTTTTAATTAACTAGTATTCTTTGAACAAAAATAAAAGTGCTGTTTTTATAGAGGAATAAAAACTGCATGAAGCGAGTGTGAAGGAGACAAATCACCAAATTAGTTATTCTTTATTGCAGCTATGGAGAATTCTCTGTCCCTCGCTTTCTCTTCAGTAGCAATATTTTTTTTCCTAGCCTGAGTGAATGGAAAATGGAAAACAGTGTAGCAGCCGCGAATGTGTTTGAGTTTATTGTAATGGCCACATCCTAAAAGCTCATGCAGGGCTGGGCACTGATGATATTGTCATCTACAAGTGATTTCGTTTTTTAACATTTTCTGTAGTTGGTAGCCAAGAGCACAAACTTTGTAACTATACTGCCTGGGTTCAAATCCCAGCTCAGCCACTTACTAAGTTTGCGATTCTGAGCAAGTTCCTTAACGTTTCAGTTTCCTATCTATTAAATGAGGATAATAATAGACATACCTCTCACAGCATTAGGTGGATTATCTGAGTTGATCCATGTAAAACATCTAGAGCTCTGTCAACACATACTACGTTACCTCCTGTATGCACAGTCTAATGTGAAGTTGATCCTGCTCTGACACTGGTGACCCTTGATCACCTGGGCTGAACTGACTGATGTGGTAGTTAGGTAAATGTCCTTTTATTTCCTTAGATATTTCTTTCTAAAAGTACCTTTTATTACAAGACAATTACTTTTAAAAATAAGGAAGCAAAGTTATTTGAGTCAACGGTACAATAGGCAGTTGGCTGGCCATGTCTCCATCCTGCAGCTGCTGCCAGATCTAGCTTTCTAAACCACTGTGTTCTCATATCAATTTCTGCTCAGAAGGTTTCAAGCCTTCCCCAGATCCAAGCACCTTTGCCTATCACGCCATTTCTACCAGAGCCCAGCCCTTTCCCTCCCTCTCCCCAATCTTTTTTATCCATTGTGCCCCTAGAGGAAGCATCTACTCCAGTCAAAGTTGATCTATTTCAAAGTTAGTCATTTCTCAAATGCACTGCATTCAGATTCCTTCTTGTCCCTCTTCCATGGTTCACACTGTTCATGTGTCTAACATGTCCTACTCTCTTCCTCCACTTATCTAAGTCATACCTTCTGTTCTAAGCTGAGCCAAAAAAGGGAAAGTGTCTTTTACCCCCTTTGTATTTTTTATCACATAACATGATTGTCTCGATGCAGTAAGTGCTAAGTAAAAGTTGTTAATGATGAAGAACTCTCCTGTTAGCTCTATTTTCAAGCTACATTTATTTATTTTATTTTTATAAATTTATTTATTTATTTATGTGGTTTTGGCTGCATTGGGTCTTCCTTGCTGCGTGCGGGTTTTCTTTAGTTGAGGTGAGCGGGGGCTACTCTTCGTTGTGGTGCGTGGGCTTCTCATTGCGGTGGATTCTCTTGTTGCAGAGCACGGGCTCTAGGCACGCAGGCTTCAGTAGTTGTGGCACGTGGGCTCAGTAGTTGTGGCTTGCGGGCTCTAGTGCGCAGGCTTGTAGTTGTGGCGCATGGGCTTAGCTACTCCGCGGCATGTGGGATCTTCCCGGACCAGGGCTCGAACCCATGTCCCCTGCATTGGCAGGAGGATTCTTAACCACTGTGCCACCAGGGAAGCCCTCCGACTGCATTTAGAATCTCACCACTTCACACCATCTCCACCACTGTCACCCTGTCCAAGCTAAAGTAACTGTAGCTTGCCTATCCCATTCCTCTTCTCCCTATTCCACCCTTGCCTACTCCTGTGAAGAGCTGTCTGCTCTCAACACAGCAGTGAAAGTAACCCACATAAAATTTAAGTCAAATCATACCACTTCTCTGCTCAGAACTCTCCAGTCACTTCCCCTCTCACCCTGAGTAAAACTAAAGTCCTCTCAGTGGCCTCCAAAGCCTCTTGAGATCTGCAACTCCATGCCAACACCATCCCTGCCCAAACTCCTGTGACCACTTTGCCCTCATATTCCCTTCTTCCTGTCCCCTACTACTGTCTGCTTCTGCCACACTGGCTTCCTTGCTGTTCTCTGAAGATGCAAGGCACAATCCTGTCTCAGGACCTTTGCACAAATTGTTCTCTCTGCCCTGAAAGTTCCTCCTTGGGAAACTTTCATGGCTCCGTCCTTCCTGCCGTTCTCTAATTAAATGTCTTCTCAATGAGATCTTCATTGATTATCCCTAATTTGCTGTCTATCTTCCCAAACTTTCAATAGATTGTAAATTCTGGGGGACAAAAGGAGGACTTTTTGTCTATTTTGTTAGGTGCTCTGTCCTCAGTACCTGAAACAGAAACTGACACATAATAAATACTTAATAGTTATATAATGTATGAATGAAAAATTGACCCTTAAAAATATGTCCTATAATAAAAATACTTCTAACCCTCTCTTAGGCTCAAACAAAAGCAAGTGTCCTATAATAGCTCCCAGAAAATTAAAATAGCCACAGTTGAATATTAGCCATGGCAATTGTAGCAGAAAGTTCCATTGCAGAGAAAAGAGATTTCTGCATCAAGTAAAGAAAAAGAAGCGGTTTACATTATAACAAGTGCCATATTAAATTATATTGGTGTCCTGGGGGACTGTTATTGACCCAGCACCACACATTTTTGAGAGAGCAAGTGGTTCTGCCCACACCGTCCTCTTCCTAAGGTAGAGAATGTAGCTATTATATAGTTTTGTTTTGTTTTTGTTTTTGTTTGTCATCTAGCGGTGGAATAAAATGGTGAAAAGAACATTAATGTTGGAGTCAGGTAAACCTGGGTTTAAATTCTGGCACTAGTATGTGTCCTTGGATAGGATATGTAACCTCTCTGAGCCTCTGTTTGATTATGTATAAAATGGTTTTTAATATTGCCTTTCCCTCAGTGTTGTTCTAAATGTTAAATGGGAGAAGACGCATGAATTACCTGAGACGTAACATGTGGTTAATAAATGTATCGTGAACATTGCATCCCATAGAAATAGCTGTATATTTTGCTACTGAATTCTACCTTTTGGCTTAAATCAAAATGGAGAAGTAGCAGTTAGACTGATGTCTAGGAATAAGCTTTGGCTCCTGGGGCTTGGACCACGGAGAAGCCCTCAACACTATAAATCTCTCAGCAGTATCTGATGAAGCTGCAAGAGCCTTCCTAGACCATGAGCCTACCACCTGCTTGACTTTTGTAGAAGCCTACTCTTTTTATCTTTTGAGCTAATTCTTAGTCTTCTATTTTCCACTTTCAATTCTCTTTTGCTTCTCTTATTTTCAAAATTCTATGCTAGATATGTGAAGTTGGAGATTCCATACTGAAAGTTTTCTAAGAAATCAAGAAAGGAAAAATAAGGTCAGGCAGCTACTCTGTATAATAAAATAATGTGAATATTAATTTTCAAATTGAGATGTGAGAAACATGTGTATTGATTCACTTTTAGAATTAGAACTTCCAGAAGGAGGAAAATATTTTGTTTAAACCACTGAATTGTTTTTACATGTTTTTTTTTTTTTTTCAATGACATTATTTTTTGAAATCTTTAGGAAGCCAAAGCTGTGGTCGAAGAAACAAGAGCCCTGCGAAGTCGGCTTCATCTTGCCGAAGCTGCACAGAGACAGGCACACGGAATGGAAATGGATTATGAAGAAGTGATCCGTCTGTTAGAGGCCGAGATTACAGAGCTGAAGGCTCAGCTTGCTGATTATTCTGACCAAAATAAAGTAAGCAAAACAGTTCTCTCTTCTAGTTACCATGGTTTCCTTGCCGTTGTCATGTATCCTGTTTTCATTTTCTTTTCATCTGCACTTCTAAACTAGGTCAGTGTTTGTCTTCTATAATTCAGTGATAGGATGATGTGTTATGATGGGGGTAATGTGAAGGTTATGAGCCTCCGTTTATCCAGATAGTTTTGGGATGGAAAAGTATGTGCCCAAATTTATTCGGGTCATTGGTCAACATTGTACAGCTCAGGCACTAAGTCCTGGAACTATTTAACATTTAATTGATTACATTGGTTTCCTCCTTTTTCCTAAACTTGCTAATTTGTCCTGTGGGGATGGGAGGAGGAGAGTCTAGGGATGGGGTTTGCTCTTTGATTAGAGCACTCAAGGAAGTGTGAAAGTTAAAGAATTTTTTGCCCAAGGCCCAAGATAATTAATAGAAAGAAACTTGAGTTTGAATTTAGCAGACTCCTATTTCAATAGCGAAATACTGAATGCTTTTCAGAAGGCAATGGGAACTTTTTTTAATGTGAATTTTTTCATTATGTGATTTTTTTAAACATACTGTATTCATTGAATGGTCTTCAAAAACTGTAACAGACATTTTTATTTCACTGAAGTAAGGTAGAAAATTAAATAAATTGAAATAGATATTTTATAACTTCATAGAGTTCATTTATAACCATAGTGTTTATATCTCTCTAATACAGTCATCTTTCAAGAGAACATGAAACAAATTTGAAAAATTTATGTGTATTTATTTAAACATAAAAGAGTTAAATACTTTAAATATACCAAGTAGAAATGAAACCAGTTTTAGAAAAGCAAAATACAGAAGAAAATCTGAAATTTTCTTTGGTTAGCTCTTAAGAATCACTAATATATTTCTCACATCTGTCCATTTAAACCAATTCCAAAAGAAGGTTGACATTCCTGTCACCCTTTGATAATACCACAAGGCCAAGGGGAAAACATTACTTGAGACAGCAGAAATACTTAGGAATATTACATGTATTTATTATTCTTGACCCAGTGTTTACATTCTGAAATCAGAGATATGTGCTTATTTCATGTGAGTAACTTTAACATGATTCTGAAAGTATTTTGGGAATTTTCAAAATACTAAAAGTACTTTTTTTTAATAATAACTTGATTTACTTTTGGAGGGATAATCAAGTCTTTAAAAGTACTTTCTTTTTAAATAATATAACATTCAAGGAGTTCACATGAATTTATTCTTTCTTTTTAAAGCATAAGTTATTTGCTATTCTTTCTTCCAGCTCCTAGCTGAGAAACATTTTTGTCCTAAGTCGTGTAGTAATATAATTAATTCAGTTCTTCTCTTTTTTAGCATAACGGTGCCTCATGCCATTCCTCTTAACAAAATCCTAAACTAAACCATTAACCTGTCTCTGAAAATAATCTTCTTTTTTTCCAAAGAGGAGATGTTATACATGAGCATCTTAACATTTTCCAAACCCAATACCAGTGGAGAAATAGAAGGAAATTTTTTTTTAATTGTTTGAGATTGCTTGAAGAGACACTGACCAAGATATGACAGGATTCAGATTCAAATATTCATTTTTAAGGCAGATTATTTTTGTAACAATATTATTTTTCTTACAAGTTTTCCCTTATATTATCTCTATATTTACTTATTTCCCTTTTTTTTTCACCTTCAGCTTAAGAAATAAAACTTTACCAGTACCTTCGAAGACCCACAATATCCCTTTCCAATTGCATCCCCCTCCCTTGCCCTCATAGGTAAACAAACCACTTTCCTGGATTTAGTGTCAAACATTTTCTAGATAATTTTACTACCTATGTATATATCCCTTAACAATATGTTGTTTAATTTTGCCTGTTTGTCAACTTTATGTAAATAGAAATATACTACTTTTATTGTTCCAACTTGGTTTTTCACTCAAAATTTTGTTTTTGTGATTCATCTATTTGAAGTTTATAGCTAGTTCATGTCTTTTCATTGCTTTTTTGTACTCCATTGAGTGGATATACTACAATATATTTGTCCATTCTGTATTTGATGGACAGTCCAATTGTTTCAGTTTTCTTCTATTATGAACGATGTTGCTGAAAACAGTTTTGTACATATATCCTGCTCCACATGTGTAACAGTTCTCTTGGGTTCATATCTTGGAGTGGAATTGCTAGGTTGAATGATGATTGTATGATCAACTTTACTAATTACAATTAGGCAATGCCTAATTGTGTTTGAAAGTGTTTGAACCAATTTTACTCCCAACAGTAATGAATGAGAATTACCGTTTACCCCAAATCCTTGCTGATGCTTGCTTTCTTTTACTTTTAATTTTTATCAAACTGTTAGGTGTGATAAGTATATCTCATTGTGGTTTAGTTTGAATTTCTCTAATGATTTTGAGCTACTGATATGCTGGGACCAGCTGGTACTGGTTTATGAGAGCTGACTGTGTACATTTCTTCTTAACTGCATGTTCAAGGACATCAGGTTGTTAGCTTGAAATCAGCCATGGTGGGGTTATTTACACCCCCAAATGCAATAAACCAGGGCTTTGCCCCTTGTCCCAGATAGTCAGTTGAGCTACTATTTATGCATTTATTAGGGATTTGTGTTTCTATGTGAAATGCTTCTTCATATCTTTTAACCATTTTTCCATTGGGTTATTTGTCTTTTTTATATTCATATGTAGTGATTGTTTGTATGTTCTGGTTACTAACCTATCTTATATTTTATGTTGTAAAAATCCTCTCTGGAATTTATAGCTTACCTTTTCAGCCTCTGGTGAAATGAACAGGTGTTATTTTCAAGTAATCAAACTTTTCAGTCTTTTCTCTCATGTGTCTTTCCAGAAGTCCTTCCATTCCCAAAGATATTTTTATATTTGTCTCTAAAAGTTTTAAAACTTTGATCCTTCTGTCATGGTTTTATGTCATTGTATAAGGTGGGGATTCATTTCATTCTTTTTTATTCTAAGTGAATGACCAACTATCCCAGCACTGCTCATTCAAAAGTCTCTTTTACTCTAAATCTTGATCCGATCAACCTGTCTAGTTCTTTTTCTTTAAAAGTGTGTTGGCTACATAACCCTTTGATCTTTTATATGTATTTTAGACTCAGATTATAAATTCCATCAAAAGAAATTAATACGATTGCCATTTTTACTGAAAATGCATTAAATATATAATTTGGGGAAAATTTACATATTTATGATTGCATCTTGGTTCATAAACATCACTGAGGAACAGAAAGGTTAATTGCATGTGGCCAGAGAATCTAGTCTATAGATAACTCCAAAATTCATTGATGGTTTCTTCATGGCTTACTGTATGACCAATATATACAAATATTCAAAAAGAGCTTGAAAAGAATTCTGCAATCATTTGATGTGTTGTTTTATATAGTCCACCAGATCAGGATCATTAATTGTGGGGTTCAGTTCTTCTCTAGTCATATTAATTTCTTTGTTAGGGAGTAGGTTAAAATTTCCCTTGTGATTACTTTTTAAAATTTTCTGTATATATTTGAAGTAATGTTTTTAATTGCATACAAGCTTAGAATTATGTTATCATCCTTTTACGAAAATGTTGTGACTCTTCAATCTTCTTTCCCCCTTAATGCTTATTTTTGATTGATATTAAAATAGTTATACCAACTTTCTTTTGGTATTTACCTATGTATTTTTTCCATCCTTCTACTTTCAACTTTTCAGTGTCCTTATATTTTAATTGTGTCTATGATAAACAACTGGTAGTTGGATTTTTTTCCCCATTTTACTGATTTTTGACCTTTAATTGGAAAGGTCTTTCCATTTACATTCTTATTCGCAAATGCACTTGGCTTCATTTCTACCCTTTTATTTTGTGCATTTTATTTGTCCCATGTTTTCTAGTTGTTTGTTATTTCTTGCCTCCCTTTTTTTTTTTCTTTTTTGGATTGGGTCAGACTTCTCCTGTGTTCCCCTACTCCCATTTCATTTATTTTACTCTGCTAGTTTAGAAGTTAGACACTCGGTTGCTAATTTTTAAAGATTATATTAGAAATGTTAACATTCTATTTTAACTTAAATTATAAAACTAATCACTGGCTTTCCACTTCTTCTAAATATTGTAAGGACTTTAAAACATAAATCCAATCATCCGTTTCTGCTTAATTTCTATTAACTAAGTATTTTAGTTCTTTCTTGACTTTTAACATCATAAATTAGATACTATTACGGTTTATTTTGTGCAGTCAACCTTCATTTAGATAGACCTCCATGTTTATCATTTTCTTTGTTCAACATTCTTCCTTGCATTTCAGACATCCTTGCTAGAATTACTTTCTTTTTTCCTGAAGTACATCTTTTAGAAATAGTGAGGATCTATTGGTAATAAACTCTATTTTTGTTTGTCTGGAAACATCATTTTTGACTCTTGTTCTTGAAATATATTTTTGCTACATTTAGATTAGATTTAGATTGTTAAATTGGCACTGAATTTCTTTCAGTGTTTTTATTCCATGGTTGTGATATCAGATGTCAGTCTGTCATTTGTTTGCTATCTGTTTTTTCTTTATAGATGATTTTCTCTTTATCTTTAGTGTTCAGCAGTTTGACTATGATCAGTCATGTGTTCACTTATTTTTATTTATATTGCTTGAAATTCATGGAATGAGGTTCCTGATCTGAGGAACAGTGTCTCTCACCATTTCTGAAAAACCCTAAGCTTTTATCCTGACCTATTCCTCTTTCATTATTTCTAGTCTGTCTTATGTAATTCAGATTGGATGTATGCTAGATCTTCTTCTGGTTATTTTGTCTCTTTTCATATTTTCCATTTTTATTTTTATGCTCTATTATGACAAGTTTCTTTACCTCTGTCTTCCAGTTCACCCATTCTCTTTTCATCTGTATCTAATTGGATAGTAAATGCATAAATTGAGTTTCTAATTATTACTGCATTTTTATTTTTTATTTTTATTTTTTAAACATCTTTATTGGAGTATAATTGCTTTACATTGTTGTGTTAGTTGCTGCTGTATAACAAAGTGAATCAGCTATACATATACGTATATCCCCATATCCCCTCCCTCCTGCGTCTCCCTCCCACCCTCCCTGTATTTTTACTTTTCATATCGATTTTTTTGTGTCATCTGGATCTATTTTGATAGTTTCTTGTTTCTTTATTATGCTTTAAATTCTTAATTTTTAAAACATATTAAACATAACTTTATATTCTGTATCTGATCACTTCAGTAGCTGCTATCTCTATAGGTTTGATCCTATAATTTGTTTCCTTCAGCTGACTTTTCATCCATAGTAGCTTATTTGCTGAGATCATGTTCTTTTGATACATTAAATGTAGGCATTCTTTGATGTCTGAGTTTATCAAATAACCCACTAGAGAAATTTTTTGTTTGCTTTTACCAGCCAGGGACCAATTTAAACTAAGTTTTCAGCCTATGAATGTACAGGCCACACAGGTGGTATAAATTCTGACCTGGAACCTGCATGAGTTGGGGGACTGTGGTTGGCAATTATTCAGGGGACACTTTTTTAACCATTCACCAGAGGCAAGATCAAAAGGTTTGTTTCTCCCTAATTCACCCATTAAAGTTCTCCTGTTTGCCATTTGTGCCTGATGAAACCCCAAACTATAGGCCTCCAAGGATCAGCAAATACCCTGAGATCAAATTGTGCTACAGTGTACTCTAACTTCAGTGGGTTCACTCAGCATTGCTATTGCTTATCTTCATGAAATTCCTTCACTTTTCCCGGAATTATTTTACTTCCCCATCAGCTCAGCTTTACATTGGGTCATATTATATTAAATATGTATATAGATCTTCAGCATGTTGGATTGTGCCACACTAATAGGGGTTTCCGTCAGCATCTGGTAACCATGTTGTCAAGAAACACCATAAACTAATTAAAATGTATTTTAATATAAGAATGTAATATAAACTAATTAAATTGTATTTTATATTTTAATATAAAGTTATTTGTAGCTTATCTTAAAAAGTTTGCAGCATTCCGTGCAGTTTAACTTTTAAAAATATGCAATTAGTTAAGTACCCCCCAAAACCAGAAGATATGTACAATAAGAGAGAAAATAAATGATATA
This sequence comes from Eschrichtius robustus, assembly GCF_028021215.1. Lineage (NCBI taxonomy): Eukaryota > Metazoa > Chordata > Mammalia > Artiodactyla > Eschrichtiidae > Eschrichtius > Eschrichtius robustus. The sequence goes on from NC_090843.1 coordinate 37,981,566, forward strand.
GTAATGTTGGATATTAGTTAATAAAAAATGAAAATAACAGCCACTAGTATAAAATTGAAGAAATGTATAATATGTTCCTTTTGCTATCTCTGTCCAGGAAAGTGTTCAGGAGTTAAGAAAGCGAATCACAGTACTTGACTGCCAATTGCGAAAATCAGAAATGGCTCGAAAAACTTTTGAGGCATCCACTGAAAAGCTTCTTCATTTTGTAGAGGTAAATTTTCCTGTTACATCACTTTATGTCCATTTTTAAGAAATGTATAGACAACTGACATACAGGTAAATGTCATGGTGTTTGATGGCTAGTGAAACATTCTCTGGCCTCAAAACAGCAATGGTGACTTACAGTCAGATTTTAAATTGCTTAGATAATGAAAAGACCAGCTAACATTACAGATTAAGAGAAATAATTGAGACAGGGTAATATGATCCCAAATATATACTATGTTTTAATGAACACTTTCTTAACTTTTGATACTATGTAAACATTAGTTGATAACTACCCTATAAAGAAATGTTTCTCTGTGTATTATAATTCTGAGTAGAATTGTATGTTAATGTAATTGATTTTTTTCCCTATATAAAAGAAATACCTTTTTAATCGTATGGGTGGAGGGGGTTATAAATATTATTTAAGCAAGAAAAAACATTTTAAAAAGCTATCAAAGTTACATTATCACCTTCACTCTCTTGTTTGTCTCTAGGCTATTCAAGAAGTGTTTTGTGATAATTCTCTTCCTTTGTCAAATTTAAGGTAAGAAAATTTAAGTGCTTTCTGCAGAGTATGTCCACTGATTACATTCTTCATCTGGTACTTGTGCTAAACTACTAAAATCTCTTAAAGTCTTAAGATAGTCAAAGCAATTCTTTCCTTTTATAAAGACTGCCACTAGCAATGTAGTTCTACTTCTAGCAACGTATGCTTGCAGAAACATAGGAAAACTCCACCCTTTTCTGTGAAAACAGCAGTTCAATAAATGAAGGTGATTCATTATATTTTAAGTTTCCACATAGCATTTTTGAATTTAGAAAAATATGGTAGTACATGGTAGTACATATGGTAGTACACCTTTAAACTCATTTTAATGTAATACTTTATTTCTTCAGGTGAAATCTGATGTTTTTATTGTTATCTATGCTACTTATGATGTAAAATAATTATGTGAATACCATGATGGTTATTTTCAGTACGATGTTAAAATACTCAGCAGTCAGATTCCGCTTGTATGGGTTAGACATGTCCCAAACTCCCACCACCCAAGGTTTCATTGTGACCTTGAATAATAATTCAAAAGCTTTGGTATTAAAAATGACTGTTTAAAAGCCAGAGCCTGCCCTTGCAGGTTCACAGGACAAAGGTAACTTTAAAAAGCAACATTAATATATGTAACTGAATCACTTTGCTGAACACCTGAAAGTAACACAACATTGTAAATCAACTATACATCAATTTTTTTTAAGAAAAAGCAACATTAAGCAACTTTTTCCTACATCTTGGAAAGTTAAACACTAGTAAAATTCGGCTCAGTCTTTTTAATACACTATACCATCTGTAGTGGATATTGGCCTTGGTATTCTACACGGAATAAAGGCTCTGTATTTGAATTTGAGAATTGACGCCTTAGTTTCTCCTTGTGAATTAATACTATCATGCTTAGGAAGATGGATTATAAGTAATGATGGCTTTGTCATCAGTTTAAAATTGTCTCTTTTCAAGTAAAAGTTTCAGCATAATGGTAAAAGTAAAACCTTGCATTTTAATTGTATCAGAATGCATTCATTTCAGGTGACATTTGCATTTTTTAGAAGTGGTATAAATGCTCTAGGCTTTTTTAGATTTAGGGATAGCAAATGGAAGAGTTTAAGAGAGAATTTCAGGAGCAAATATACATATTGAATTTATATTTAATATTACTAGAAGTAGTAGTAAATGTCTCTTTAACAAATTTATGTTTAAGTGCTTAATTTAAGTGTTTACAAAACTAAATAAAAGGCCACATCATGTTAGCATAACACAAGCACTCACAAAATAAGCCAAACAAATGATTTAGGAGGGAGCTATCCTTCTATCCCTTCCTCCTTATGTATAAGGTAAACCTAATTTTTTAAATATGCCTATTTATTATATAATAAAGAATTGAAAACAGAAATATTATTTTGTGGGAATTATTTCGATTATGGCTATAAGAATATAATGTTCCCAGAAATCAAAAATTTTTGTACAATTTCATAACTAATAAGAAGAATTCAGATTTAGCAAAGATAGATATTATTCATTGTGTAATAAGTTTAGCTTTATTTTATTGCCCCCATAGTGAAAGAAGAGCTATGTTAGCTTCCCAGACATCCCTCACACCACTGGGAAGGAGTGGACGTAACATCCCAGCAACGCTGGCACTTGAATCTAAGGAACTTGTTAAATCTGTCCGTGCCATACTTGATATGGATTGTAAGTTTTCTGCATTTTTTTCACGCTTTTAAAAATAACTTATTTAGCAAAACAAAAGAAGAAAATTTCAAGTTTGATAGTTTAACCTTGTTAAATGCATTGGTTTGCCTACAGTAAAATTGATAGCTTATCGATAAAAATCTTAATGCAACCAATTGTAGGGGGAGAATACTTGCTTTATTTAAAGTGCTCAAAATGGCTTCCAACAGAAGGTAGCTGATTAAGACTTTTTTTTTTAACCTCTACTTCCATCTAAAGTCTCTTTGAAATGGAAGAATAAATATAAAAATAAATCCACAACAGCACTGGAAACCTAGAAGGTTGGAATCAACATTGAGGAAATTTTCAATAATATACAACAGATGGAATAAGATTGAAGATACAGCCCAGCTGTGCAAAAGACCCCAGAACACAATAAAGGTGAAAGACAGTGAGTTAAGTAGAACCATGAAAAACCCTCAAGATCACAAGCAGGGAAAACTAGGAGCAAACCCTGGGGCAGTCAGCAGGGTAACTAATTAAAGGGCTGTAGAACAGCTGAACCAGTTCCCTACTCTTCAGAGCTGAGAGAATACCTCTCTCAAGGGACTGCATGATCTGTCACTGGACACCCCCAGAGTCAGCGGTGCTCTCAGTAACCTCCAACATCCCAACTGACAGGGAGATCCTTGGGGAAAGCTTAAATGATTAGATATTTCCATCCTTCCCTCTTCCTATCTCCAGGTACTTTTTTCCCAACATGTATTTGGACTTCCTTTTTGTTTGTGTTCTGTCTCTTCCCTTGGAGTCAGTGTGTCTGCTGGTTGTCTTTGTGCTAGCATCTAATGGTCTATTATTCCTCTAATCTGCACTCTTAATCTCCATGCTGGGGACCAGATTTTATATGTATATATATATATATATATAGAGAGAGAGAGAGAGAGAGAGAGACAGAGAGAGAGAGAAAAGTCTGTGTTAATATACTAAAAAAAATCACAAAAAATTTATAAAAGAAAAAAAAAATCTATGTTAATCAAGTATCAAACTAGTACATTTTGAGTAAAGTCCTGGGTAGTAGATGACCTGACTAGGTAATAGGGGCAATGTTCAAGACCCTTCCTTCAAGGTAACCTTTGATTTTAAAACAATGCTATAGAGGATTGGAATCCATGCCTCTAATAGTATCTGCTCAATTTCTGCAATGAGTATTTTTTTGTAATTTTGTATGACCTATTACATTTTTTAAAATCAAATTATATTTTAGAAACCCTATAAAAACTCTTTTTATAAAGAAATTCTGTATTTTTTAGGAGGGATGAAAATAGCCACTACTAATGTATTATGTGTAAGATCAGAATTTTATATATCAGACATTTTTAAGCTAGGGTGGGTACAGTGGAGGGAAACACCTGCACAGACATAGCCCAGTGGACATTGTAATCATTAATTTTAATTACCTTGCTAGCATTAACCTTTATATTTGTCAAACATGATTATTCAAAGAAAATTTTTGAACTTCAGCAGAACTTCTTTGGAAGAAAAGTGGAAAATTACATCTTCACTCTTTATCTGTTATAAGATTATACCCACTCCACTGCTTAAAACTAGCAAATTGTTTCTATGTTGTCTTCCTATTTAGAAATACAATTGCTAATGTTTGCATATTTCCCAGCACTTTTGTAATTATATGTGACATATCTTTTTCAGTGTGATAATTCAGATAAACTCAGCTCATTTTTCTTTCTCTTTAAGCAGTAGCTTTTTCTGTCTGTAATGAAAAGGAGAAAATTGCTATCGTGTGGTAGATAATTCAGCCACAGCCTCCACCTCATTTCCTTTGCCATGGCTCTCTGATTATTTCAAGTTTCAATTTGAAATTTTCATTTGGGTAATTGCCTCCACTTTCTTGTTAATTTAAGTATACTCCAGGATGTTATACTATGGAATTTCCTCAGAAATGAAATTAAGATTTCTTAGGTCTTATAGATTAAAACCAGTCACTAAGGAATATCTAGAGGACAATTCCGAACCATTTTTGGATCATGGACTCCATTGAAATCTGGTGAAAGTCCTCTTCCCAGAAATATGCAATTAAGCACATTTTTTTCATGCATTTTCAGAGTGTTTATGAACCCCAACTTAAGAACCCCTGATGTAAAATTACAGGGGATACGAATGCTTTCTACAGCATTGCAAACATGGCCATCCATCTCTCACAAGAATACCTATAGCAGTGGAGAAGTATATGAATCACATAGGCAGCCAAGAGTCAAGCAGCACTTTGAATGCACGTAAACAATGTGCCTCAGAATCTCTGATGTTCCCTAGAGGTACCCCAGGGAGCACCTCAATTGGTCATCCAACTTCATTAGGCAAATTACTTAACCTCTGGGCCTGTTTCCTCATATAAAAGGTAGAGATTATAATATCTGAAGTGGCAGGATTGGAGGATTAAATGAGATACATGTAAAGTACCTGAAAGTATAAGATGTTCTATAAATGGCTGTTACTGCTGCTGGTACCACATTACTATTTATAGTAATTAATTTAAAGAATACTTTTTCTCTATGGTAAGTATTATATAATTATTTTCTGAAGTTTGTTTAACTTCGATACATTTGAAAATGTCATAGCTGAGAGCTTTTCTTAATATATAATATTTAATGCTATTATTGATTTTGAGTTAGAACGTAATCATCACAGGAAACTGCAGTTAAATGTATGAATCAGCCGCTTATCTTTCAGTTGTTTATTGCTAACTGTAAGGAAATTTAGATCTGCTCTGTTACATTACCTTCAGTGAAACAGTATGTAGACATAATAGGCATTTTCAATCAGTACTGGGACCCCTGGAGGCCCTTATATTGATCTCCATCAATATTTACATGGTCAGTATTGTAGTGCTTTAGTGTCATCTTTATTTGAAATAAGTACATGTTTTAAAGTGTAATCTTCATTTGATTGACATCTAGATTAACAAAATTCTGTAATGAAAGCAGGAAGAGGCAGTTCTATTTTTAAAAAATGCATATTAAGACAATATCTGAAAAAAAAATAAATAAACAATATCTGGCTGGATATCCAATAGGAGGTTTTTTATAAAAAGAGAACTTATTGACTCCCTGGTAAATCAGCAGAGTAAACACAGGCTTCTACCTTCCTTCCCATGGAAATGATCAATGGAATATAAAAATAGGGGGGAAGTCTTCAAAAGCACTAGCAGTTACAGGCAAATCCCCAAAACTTTTCTACATAGGGCAGGTAGGACCACATAGAAGAGAAGCATGAAGGTCCTCTGCTAAACAACAATAGCAATTATGGGAATAACTGGAGGGAACCCCGGCAGGAGGGAACCCCTTCCTGCATTCTAATTTGAAGGGGTAATGAATAAAGTCAAAGACTGGCTAGGAGGTAGATGGACTCTTTTTACTCTATTATTTTGGAGAGTCAATGTCATTTGTTGAAATCCTCAGGGTCCACGCAGTTTCTGTGTCAAGCAGAAGGCCACCTGGGGCTTGGTCCTTTAGGCAGCCTAGACACACTTTAGACCTGACACACACTGGGGCATACAAGAAGTGTATGTAAAGAAATAAATGTAAAGGGAACCTGGCACAGCAGCTTCTGCACCACAGGCCACACTGCTCTGCACAGCCGCCTCTGGTCCTGGCTCATGACTCACTCCCCTCAGACTGCTGCACTGTCCTTATACTTGCAATGCAAGTGCACATGGGCCAGCCTCCAGCCTGAGCTTTAGAGCATACCTTCAACAACAACTTGGTTGAGTGTCAGGGCAGCCAGGGATCCACATATTCTTGCAAAGGTCAAAAACCAATTCTGAGTAGAGAGCTCTCTACATTCAAGGCTTGTATAAAGAGAAACATACAACACACACACACAGTTCATTCAAGCTCTTATAAACAAATATATATATATATGTATACATAGAAATATATGATTATGAAAAAGTCCACTTTCAAGAAAATAGGAGGTAGCTGTCAAGATTCAGAATAGACTTCAGGATCAAGATGGTAGGGTGATCTCATGCCATTCTGTTCCTACACTTAGAAATGACGTTTAAAGTCGTGTGTGTGTTCAAAAGATAAAAACCGAGAAAGGAACGCCTCCCTGCACCAAAAACAGAGGGTAAAACTATAATAATAACTGGGGTCTTCAGCTTCTGAGATACACAGGATTGACATGAGCAGCTGGAGCAAATGTTCAAACACCCATGAGGGCCCAAATGATGCCAGAGCAAAGGACGCAAGGAGCAGGAACCTTCCAGCATAAAATACACTTTCTTTTCTCAACTTACATATAAGGCATTAAAAAAAAGAAAAATCCCTTCAGTTTAGGAGCCATCTGGGCCTGCCACCAATTAAATTTGAAAGTAAGTATTCTCATCCGCTACAGGTGGGAATATAACTTGACACAACATTCTTGGGAATCAGTTTTGCAGTATATATCAAGAGCTTTTAAAAAGTCTATTTGAAAAGGTTTTTTGAAAGTTAGAAGAAAATTTTAATGGTCATATGTTTTAACCTGATAATCCCACCTGTTAGTATTTTTGCAAAGAGAATAATCAGTGATGTGCTTAAAAATGTATATACAAGTATTTTCATTGTGGCATTTCTTTTTTTTTTTTTTTTTTTTAATGTTTTTAATTTATCTATTTATGGCTGTGTTGGGTCTTTCGTTTCTGTGCGAGGGCTTTCTCTAGTTGTGGCAAGCGGGGGCCACTCCTCATCGCGGTGCGCGGTCCTTTCACTGTCGCAGCCTCTCTTGTTGCGGAGCACAGGCTCCAGACGCGCAGGCTCAGTAATTGTGGCTCACGGGCCCAGTTGCCCCGCGGCATGTGGGATCTTCCCAGACCAGGGCTCGAACCCGTGTCCCCTAGCATTGGCAGGCAGATTCTCAACCACTGCGCCACCAGGGAAGCCCCATGTGGCGTTTCTTATAAAAGCAGAAGTATGGATGTTCAACTGTTACATATTGGTTGAATAATTATATAGCTTTTACTCAACCCATTGAAAATAAGGATGAACCTTTCCCCTACCAAGCAACAACCATCCGATTACACATATTTGTCTATGTAAGACTCCTGTCTCAATTTAGATATTCCTGTCTGAAATTAGCAATATTTTAACTTTTAAAATTAGAATGTCAGTAATAGCTGCTTTTTGTCTTTACATTCTGATGGTAATTAGAAGTTATTTAGGCAGATGGGAAAAGGCTCTTTGAGAAAAAGGGGAAATGCAGTACTGCAATATTTAAAGGCCTTCACAATTTTTCTTTTGGATCCAAAGCTCACACTTGATATAGCATCTTCTCATTGTACTTATTCGAGGTCTCAGACTCTCATCTTTGCTTTCCTTATTTCCTTCAAAGCATATTTTTATTAACCAACATGAATTTATCAAAGGAAAAGCCTTGTATATATATATATACCATGTGTATACGTGTGTATAGCCATGTGTGTATATATATATATATATCTTTGAAAGTCAGCTATACTATTTAGAATGGGCATTATTGTATTTACTTCCCATAAAGTGATCATATTATTTATATATCTTTCTTCTCCTAGAATTGGGGAAAATGTTTCACGCATAGGGAGTAGGTTATGTGATCTGATGCCATTTGAGAGACAGTTTCACCTGTTTTTTAAGACAGACCTATTCTCTAGCGACTTGGTTATTCAGAGCCAGATAATAACCACTGTAAATATTTCTGGTGTCTTACCATTCAAGGAAAATGGCAAACTCACATATTCTCTTATATTGTTGCAAATTGAAAGTAGGTTACTGCTATAATGTTCCATTTAGAAAATATATCAAATTTAATCGTGGGTGGTTTCTGGAAAATAAACTATACTTGAGTTATTCAATTTTGTTTTAAGTGGGCAAATTATTATTAGCCTCAAGCAAAATAAGTAATTTCTTTCCTGGTACAATTTTATTTCCAAAAACAAAAGTGAGGGAAAAATATATCACTTAAGAAAAGGCAATCATTTAGATTCACTTAGATTCACTACTTCGTTCTTTCATGAATTATTTATTGAGTATCTACAACGCGCCAGACCCTGACATAGACCCTTTGATAACAGCATAAACAAAATCCTTGCTATCAAGCTGCTTAAGTAAATTGTAAGGGCAGAGATGGACAAACAAGTTAGCAAATAAGTACATGACAATTCCAGACAGTGATGACTGTTAGGCATATAATAAGCCAGATGATGTGTAAGGGAATGTGAGTCAGTGGGGATGTTACTCCTCCTTTTTTGAAGAGGTGTCATTTGAACCAAGATCCAGCCAGGAGGAAACCTATATGGAAAGAGTATTTTAGGCCAACTATAAAAGCCTTGAGATAGGGGCAATCTTGACATATTTGAGGGACAGAAAAAAAGCCTGGGTATCTGATACATATGAGCAAGCAGGAGAGTAGCAGGAGGTAAGGGTGGAGATTTAGAAAGGAGCCAGGTCATATAGGGCTTTGAACACCATAGGAAGGAGTTTGGATTGTATTTTGAGTATTATAGAAGCTGTTAATGGTTTTAAGCAGAAGGAATAACATGATCGATCTGGTCTACATTTTAAAAGATCATTCAGGCAGTTTTTTGAAACTGGACTGTAAGAGTAGCCAAGAGTGAAGAAAGCAGGAAGACTAGTTGGCTATTACATGATTTACATAGGAGATGGTAGTAGCATGGGCTAGGTTTGGAGTAACAAGGAACAAATGTTCATTTTTAAAAAGAGAAGTTGGTCATCATGTATAATTTTTTGGAACACTTGAAATTCAGTATTAATGTTTAAATTTGATAATCATTGCATATCGGGTCAATGAGTAACCAAAAGTCCACAGCACAAAGCAATTGCCTGTCATCATCTTGGATCTTAGACTACCTCATGTTTCCCTACTGCTCCTTCTGCACATTAATTAAGTGTTGGGTATTTGCCTTTTTCATTAAACAAGTTACTGAGAATTGAAGTGTTGAAATGATTTAATAATACCAAATCTGTAGTAACCATCTGCTATTCTCTATTGGTACATAGGAAGCAAACATAATACAGTTTGTCAGTCATTAAAATCAGGAAGCCACCATGTTTCCAGTATTTAGTATACACAAACAGATATCCAGGGTGAGTCAATCCCAGAGCTACCACATCGTATGCGTTTTCATAGAAGATCATTTACAGGACAGTATTTCAGATATATGCTTTAATCACATATACTACCAGCAGCCGTAAGGTATGAAGGCATGGCTAGACAAGCAAGACCTAATTTCTCACACAAAGCAGGAATATAGTTGTCAAGGGGATTGCAGAATGCACAATATCTAGGATTTAATTAAGTAAAAGGCTGTATACCTTAGTACTAACATGGTGAACAGACTATAACATAAAATGATTTCCAACACAAAAGCAGAAAAAATACAAGGAATGCTTCAGAAATTACAGAAGGCATAGATGGTAAAGTGTAGTGAATTAGCTCTGTTCCAAAAAATGAAACTAATTCCTTGTACAGTTAGAAACCACTATAATAATAGGATGTCTAAAGTATAGTTCATGTTTCTATCCTATAACTGGACAAGCAAAATGTAAATGGTGGCAGAAAGAAATATTTTCCCTCAAGGCCTGAAAATGTCCTCATTCAAACTGAATGCATTCTTTTAGGTTAATGGAATAGGTGTTCTCCAGAGTTCATATGAGGACAAAGTATTAACTCATCTCAGGAAAGACAGCAGCAGTAGCAGTTGTGTACAGCTACAGCTTTAATGATTATTTAATATGATAAAATAGTTCAATTTAGATGCAGAAGTTCCTGCCTTCAACAACAGAATATTAATATTACTATTACAGATAATATATTTTAAAATAATAATACCAAAGATATAGATTTTTTAAATTTTATGAGTTTTACAGTTTAAAAGTACCATTTTAGGGCTTCCCTGGTGGCGCAGTGGTTGAGAATCTGCCTCCCAATGCAGGGGACACGGGTTCGAGCCCTGGTCTGGGAAGATCCCACATGCCGCGGAGCAACTGGGCCCGTGCGCCACAACTACTGAGCCTGCGCGTCTGGAGCCTGTGCTCCGCAACAAGAGAGGCCGCGACAGTGAGAGGCCCGCGCACCGCGATGAAGAGTGGCCCCCGCTCGCCGCAACTAGAGAAAGCCCTTGCACAGAAACGAAGACCCAACACAGCCAAATAAAATAAAAAATAAATTTATTAAAAAAAAAAAAACAAAAAACTTGAAATTGTAAATTCTTTAAAAAAAAAAAAAAAGTACCATTTTACATCAATATGTTCTCACACAACCCTGTGAGATAGGCATTATTATGTCTAATTTAAAAGATTTGAAAAGATTAAGGCTCAGAGAACTTAATTTACTTAAGTCACATGCTTGGAAAGGACAATTCCAGGACCCTAACCTAGGCCTTCTAATATTAAGTCCTATAAGTCTCACAGGGGTATAGTTAAGTCATTATATCACAATTAATTGGCAGAATTTTTTTTTCCTTGGGAGCATCTAAAATGGCAGGATGCCTTATATTCAGTGTTATCTTAGATATGATAAAATATGATAACCTCTCGGAGTCTTGGTTTCCTGTCTCTAAACTGGGGATACAATCTTCATAAGATTGTTTCAAGGATTAAATGAACTAGTATGAAAGCACTTTGTAAAATATAAAGTGCTACGTAAAGATAAGATTATGTTTTAGAGTTCATTTTTTAATTTAATTAGAATCATTGACTAATTTTCATGACTTACAAATATTCAGAATAAAGCAACAGATTACATTGGTTCAGGAAGCTTTAATAATTTTCAATCAGGTATAGATGGATACCTGACTCAGTGATATAGTTGTTTTCTCAGGAGGTCAGATTGGGAGAATATCTTTTTTTTTTTTTTATTAGAAACCTCTGTATTGTTTGATTTTTTTTTTTCTTTGTTTTTTTTAGAGTGAGCATTTGTTACTTCTAAAATTTAAAGCATCCTTAAGTAAAATAAATTTTTAAACACCATGGGAACCTCACAGTAAAAAATAAAAGCTCTCTGGGCTTCCCTGGTGGCGCAGTGGTTAAGAATCCACCTGCCAGTGCAGGGGACGCAGGTTCGAGCCCTGGTCTGGGAAGATCCCACATGCTGCGGAGCAACTAGGTCCGTGTGCCACAACTGCTGAGCCTGCGCTCTAGAGCCCGCGCACCTAGATCCGGTGCTCCCCAACAGGGGAGGCCACCGCAGTGAGAGCCCCATGCACTGCGGCAAAGAGTAGCCCCCACTCGCCTCAACTAGAGAAAAGCCCAAGTGCATCAACAAAGACCCAGTGCAGCCAAAAATAAAATAAATTAAATTAATTAATTAAAATAAATAAATAAATAAAAGCTCTTTCGAATCATTTACAAAACATTGTATAAAGAGGGAATAATAAATGTACCTAGACAAAAACTAAAATCTTTAATAATATTTTTCACATATTTGTGACCTTCTGAACTCATCCAACCAAGGTTACCAATTAGATTAAAATGATTAGATCTTGGGACTATAAATACTATTGATGTTTCTCATTTCTTTTATAATAACCCCCAAATGCTAATGAAAGTTAAAGTCAAAGTAGATACAGCATTGGGAGTGAGAAAACCTAATTCCTGGATAAGATTTTTTAAACCTTAGGTAACTTCCTCAACTTGACTTTTGCTCCATTTACAAAATGAAAAGAACAAGCATCACAGCTTATTACGTTACGGGATGAAATGAAATAACATTTGTGAAATTATCTTTAGTTTTTACATAAAAAGTAGTTGTTTGCACCCTAAATGAATACCTTTGTCAAAAAGATAGATTCACTTTTACTATTATAGAGGCAGAATAGCATAGTGAAAAGACCATATGCTGGATTCAAATTCCAGCTCTAACACCTAATAGATTTGTGCAAAAGCCCCAAAAGAGGTTCTGTAAGCTATCTTGAGTCTCATTTTCCTCACCTATAAAAATGGAGATATCACCAACTCATAGGGTTGTTATGAGGATTAAAGATAATGTAACTGAAGCAACTAGCTGATTAATGTTTATAAAGCGGCTCATATCATTATAATACATCATTATTTTATCTCATCATAGTCATTATAATCTTCATCATTCATTGTCATTATGTAAAAGGGTTTTGTCCTTGCAACCTAGTCTGATATGATCAACTATTCTCTTCCTCCCTCTTTTTTTTGGAAAGCTGGAAACCTTGGAAGGTGATGAAAGATTTCTATTAATGTAGATTTATATAATTTATCATTATTAAATCACTGAGAACACGTAAAAATGATGTGCTAAAATCCCTGAAAACAATTCCAAAGCATCATTTTACTCTTTAATATAGCAGTAAAAATTTGAATAGGAAACCCAGCTTCAACTCAATTTTTTTTTCATGGATATAAAGTTTGAAATAATAAAATTTGTGTCTAACTGGCAGCTTCGAGGACTCTCATATTTCTTACTGTCTTGTCTGTGGAGAGGGAGGCCTTGCCGACCTTTTATAGATGATAGAAATACTGAAAGTGCCCATGGATGGGTATAACTAGGCATCAATTCTCTGCACAACTTTGACAGGCATTTCACCCAGATGAGGGAGGAGTAAGCCATATAGATATCTGGTGCAAGAATGTTCCAGACAGCAGGTGCAAAGGCCTGAGGCAGGAAGGTGCCTTGTATGTTTGAGAAAAACAAAGAGAGCAGTCTGGACACAGAGGTCCGGCTCATTGTATCATTCAGTCCTCAGCTCATTGTCTGCTTCTCAGCAAGGCCTTTCCTAACTACCTATTTAATTTGGGCCTTCTCTCTCCCTCCAAATACTCTATTTCACGCCCCTATTTTATTCTCTCCTTACGACTGTACACTATTTTTTGTTTATTTTCTTGTTAATTTTCTGTCTCTTCTATTAAAATATGAGCTCCCTGAGAACAGGGATCTTGACTGTCTTGTTCAGCACAATTTAGGTAATGCCTAAAACAGTACCTGGCACATAGTAGGTTCATGAAACATTAATATTTCAACATTGTGATTAATATCTATTTAATAACTATATTTCATGTATATGTTTAACGTATATGTTTTAGTATCATTTACTTAGGTGTGAACTTAAACTAATGAGGTCCCATTTTTATTCACCAGAGGGCCATCTATTAACAATGACCCTCAGTCTGTAGTGTTAGTGAGCACATGAGGAAACCAGCACACTCACACAATGTTGATATATGCTACTCAGTTCAGCTCTTTTGGAGAACGGTCTGTCTGTGTCTCTAGGAATCTAAAATGTACATTTTCTTTGACCCTTCAGTTTCATTTCTAGGAATCTATTATGGAAATAAATGCCCACTCATATGCATGAATCTAATATACAGAAATATCCACTTGTATGTGCAAACAGATATCAAATAGTCAGTTCTTTCCACAAATATTCATTGCATATTTGTGTATCAGGCACTGAGAAGAGAGGCTGGCTCTGCTAATGTTGAGAATGTCCCTGAAGCTCAGGTATGACACAGGTGAGACTTGAGGAACAGCGGAATCACCTCTTCTCTCTTGTACATGTAGACACACATCAGCTGCAACCTTTTTTTTCAAAGCAACAAATCTGATAGAAGGGGAGTAAGACTATTGAAAGCCATGAACTGTGAGTGATGCACCACAAAGAGCATTAGAGATGAAAAAGAAAGAAACCAAAGTAAATCTGTAAGAGTGGAACCTCAACAGCCCAGGCAGAAAAAGAGTATGAATGATACTTTCTCAAAGTAGATCATTAACTAGTGCATGCCAAGCTGTTGTAATACTGAAGCACTTCAACTGTTTTGTGTAACATCTGCTGGAATTGTAGTTCTTCCAAAAGAATATGGAAAGGATGTGATTGTTTATGTTTGTACATATTTGGACATATACCACAGATTCCATGAAAGCAGTTTTGTCTTGCTTTGTTTTGTTTTAAATTTAGGTAAAATGGATTTGTTCTCATGTTTAGAAACCATCAATGGGAATGTGGCTTGTGGGGTAAGAAATCCTAAAAGAAGAACTGTACTGTACACAGTTACTTACAGTCTCAGTAGGAAAGAAAAGGTAGTGATATACAAATAAATCAAGGGAAACTTCACAGAACTCTTTGATGAGCTTAGATGTTTAAAAAATATACAAATATTGGACAAAGAAACAACCTAGAACTAACATGAACTCTACAGAACAGTGGCAGGAATGTTAAAGCCAGGATTAACTTAACTTTTTTTAAAAAATTAAAGATGAGACAAGCTATATTTGAAGCAGTAACAAAGAGAAAGAAGATTTGGTATGTTAAGTTAATATAGAGAGGGGAAAAGTCTAAGTAGTGTGGTAGGCAGATTCTTTGGTGGTCTCCATGGTCCCTGCTTCCCAGTGTTCGTACCCTTGTGTGATTCCCCTCCCCTGGAGTATGTGCAGGACCTGTGGTTTACTTGTAACCAGTAGAACTCAGCAAAGATGACAGGATGTACACGATAACATTGCATAAGATTTTAGTGCTCATTTTGCTGGAGTCTCTCACTCTTTCCTGGCTTCAAAGAAGTGAACTGCTATGTTGGGAGACCCACATGGCAAGGAGCTGAGAGTAGCCTCAGGCTGACAGCCAGAAAACTGAAACCTTGGATCCTATAACCACAAGGAATTGAATTCTGTTAACAATACCAAAGCCTTCCCCAGTCAAGCCTCAGATGAAACCACAGTCTTACCAGACCCTAAGCAGAGGACTCAGCTAAGCCTTGCCCAGACTCTCGACCCACAGAAACTGTGAGATAAAAAATATATATGTATTATTTTAAGCTGCCAAGTGTGCGGTAGTTTGGTACACAGCAATAGAAAATGAATATCATAACTACTGCCGTTTGCTTCTACCTTCCTAGTTGAGAAAATGACCTTCAAAGCAGCAAGGCTAGAATTTTCCCTGGAATAAAAAAATTTCCTTCTATTAGAGTAAAAGATACAAATTACATTTTTAGAGCTTTGAGTCAACCTTCAGACTCGCCATGAGATGACTCTTTTCTGTCTCCGCCACCTCTTTAACTCTTTTCTATCCAGTCAAAGGAAGGTTGGGGGAAATTGAAGGATACTCCTTTACAAGCATAGTTAAGACAAGGGCCTCCAGAAGCAGACAGCTGCTGTTATGTTAGAAGTGGTGTCATGAGCTGAGAGAAACAGCTCTTCCTCCTCCCCACGTGATGTCTCATTCACATGTCACATTCCCACTACCTATCACAGTGCGTGACACATAAGCTGATGCTCAGTGACTGTCTGATGAATGAAGTCCTTGTTAAGTTACCTCACCTATGAATCCAATGAGAAAGAAGGAAAGTCATCCCTCCCTACTATGGTCCTTTTCCTTCTTAGACTTTTGGGAATGAAAAGGCAATCATGACACTTACATGTGTACAAGGAAGTAAATGAATGAACTCTGAGAGTGCAGAGATGAGTGAATTGCTTTCTGTTAATAAAAGGAATCTATAAAACCTAACATGAATACTGATAATTTTATAATTCTCTTTTTTCCTTCTCAGTCTACAGAGTTGTGTTTAGTTTTTTTTAATTGAGATATAATTGACATGTTTAGTTTTATGAGTCTTGTTCAGTGTTGGTAAATGCCAAAAGCTTAATTGTCTGATTCCAAATGATACTGACATAATGAACTCATTTGTTATGTCTCCATTTTCTATCTTCACATCACCATAAGAGTACAAACCTTTTATAACATGACAATAATTGGAATGCCTTTATCTTTCATTCATTTTATTGTCAGCTTCCTTCTTTGTAGACCTCCAGTGGAAACATAATTTTAACAATATTCATTCCTGTTTGGTACATTGAATGCATGATACATTGTACCTCATTACCAACAGTTTGTGGATTCTTTATAAATACTTTCATTAATTAATTCCTAATTGCTTTGTTGGACATTACTGATGACAAATGCCCCGTTATAGTTTCATTTATGTAACATATAAGTATAAAATGGGCAAAAATGTATACTCCATTGCTTTTACTGTCCATTTCAGAAACATGGTAATTTTTTAATGTAAACTAAGGAAATGAAACTATTTCAACTCATAATGTCATTATTTATGAATTAGGAAATTACATACCTGTAGAATTGAAACCTTTTTTTAAAAATGAATTGATAAGTGCTCAGGGGTCATGTGTAATGCCTAAGAACATGGTTAATTTTTAAAAATTTAACAAGCACTATATTATTTCTCCCTACAGTCTGTTGTCTAGGGGTCTTTAACACATAAATCATGCTACATCACTCTCCAAGTCAAAACTGTCTGATCACTTCCCATCACACTTAGAGTAAGATCCACGCTCCTTACCATGGCTTGAAAGGTCCTTCATTTCTGGCCCTGACTAGCTCTCTACTACTCTTCCCCTGCTTATGCTATACCAGTCACATTGATCTTTTTATAATTCTTCAAACATGCCAAACTCATTTCCACCCCAGTGCCTTTGCACTTGCTTTTCCAACTTCCTAGAATCGTTTTCCTTCAGATCTTCACAAGACTTACTCCTTCATTTCATTCAGGTCCGTGCTATAATGTCTCCTTTTGAAAGAGGCTTTTCCTGGCCACTCTATCTAAAATACTAGCCCAGTCATCACTACCAATCACTCATGATCCCTCTACTCATGTTTTTCTAATAGCACAGATTGCCATCTGAAATTGTGTCTGCCCCCCCAGAACATAAACTTCAGGAAGGCAGGGTCCTCACTGTGTTGTTCACCACTGTAGCCCCAGAAATTACTACAGCAGTTATTCAATATGTGTTAAGTAAAAAACTAAGATCATAGAGGTAGCCTGTGTAGGACTAAACATCAGCTGAAGAGAGAAACAAGGAAGTGAGGTAAAAATAACATGAATTTTCAAGCCTGGATTATTGGAGGGTGGTAGAACCGTTAAACGTCACAAGGAACTCAGAAGGAAAGACAGAAGGACCAGTTCTGTATTAGACGTTAGAAATGCTGGTAGACATCGAGAGGGAGGTGGGAGAGAGCTCACGACTGGAGATGTTGTTTAGGGAGCAATTCATGTAGTTCTGATAGTTGAAGCCCTAAGATGGCAGAGAAAGGGTGTAACAGGAGAAGAAGGAAAAGTCCTTTGGGGACAGCTCAGAAGAAGAGGGGCCAGATGGGGAGCAGTCAGGATGACAGGAGTAGGAATGAAGAGATTATGGGGAGCTTAACAAAAAAGAGCTCAGGGAGAAGAGAATTTCACAAAGGGAGTGTTAAGCAGTTCTAAGTGCTGATAACAAGAGGACAACATGTGAAAAATGGATTGGCTGTGATTGTAAGCATTTGTGACCTTTAAGAGAGAAGCTTCAGTAGATTGGCGAGGGCAGGAATACATTTTACACCAACACTGACTTGAATGTCAGTTTAATCTTTCCTCTGTGATTCATAAGGCATTTCAACATCTCTAAGGACCTCTTGGTCATTTTATAAATATCAGTTATGTAACTCAGTAGTTTAAAAGGTGTTGGATTAAGGAAAAAAGGTATAGGAAATTGAACTGGATCTATACAGATCCTACAGCATATGGTAGAAGTTACTTAATTTAAACAAATTCCTGCCTGTGCCCAGGTTTCTGTGACTTTCTAGTGAGGAATGCAATGTGCTCTGATAGCTGTCAACAAAGTGTCATTTAGCGTGTGCATAGTTTTTTAAATTGAGAAGTGCTAAGATAAAAGGGAAAATGTTAGTTAAGCCGGCAATATTTTTATTTTATTATCTGCTGACATAAAAATGTGTTGAACTTTATTTTTGTTATTTTGAAAAGATCTGAAAAGAATGAATAAGCAGGGAAAATTGCTCACACTCCACCGCCAAGAGGCAATCATTGTTTGCATTTTGACCTAATTACTTTCAGTCCTTTATTTCAGATTTTTAAAACTTCTGACACTTTTGTGTTATTTTTTTCTATAATGGGAGGGGGAATATAGTAGCCAACAGCATGAGCTTGAGAATCAGATTGCCTGGGTTCAAATCCCATCTCTTGATGAGTTTCATAACCACTCTGCACCTCAGTCTCCTCGTCTGTAAAATGCAGGAACAAATAATTCTTCTATAAGCTTATTTGTCCTAATATCTGGCATATAAAACAGAGTTGATCCCATACTCTTTCCACCTTTCCAAACTTACTAGTTCTATTTTCCCCCTCCACTGGCACTCAATTGCAAGACTTTTCATCACTTTCGTTATTTTAGTTATCATTTTCCTAATGTTCTCTACTTTTCTCATTGGTTTTAAGATGCAAATATTGTTTCCAAATATAATCTAGGTTGGGAGTACTCCTGGATGCTGAGCTAATATGAGAAACTGAGGAACCCTGTTGAGGATTGTACTTGTCTATAGTGGCCTTAAAGTTGCACTGCACTGTGCCCCCACATTAAAGCCAAACATGGCCTGACTCTGTTCTGAAATTAAATAGGATAATAAACTAATTAAAGCATTTGATTGTCTGTATCAGAGTTATTATCCTGAAGCCATTAACCATACAATGATAATCAAATGACTGGATGGGCCATTACCAGTAATATGTCCCTTAGGGCACCACATCACAACTGTGTGCATTATGTGCAGACTATTGTGACAGAAACGTTTCTAAGACTAGGCTAAATGTGAACTATTTAAGTAATAGAGAACCCAAGCGAAAACAGTTTCTTCTTTTGTTTACTTAAGGAAAGGATTCGAATTGATTTCAAGTATCTTTAAAGAAAGGGGAGATTAAGAAAAATGGCCTTGTTAGCCTCTTGGTTAAAATAATTGGTCAAATAGAATCAAGGCAGAAGAACATGACCATAAAAGCTGCAACACCTCTCTCATGGCTTCATGATCAAAAACAAAAGTAAGCCCTGAGTTCTCCCAATCAAACTCAATGGGTCATTGGCGTATGACAATAATAGTTATATTTCCCAAAGCCAACCTTGCTTTTGAGTGTTTTGGCACCCTTTCAATTACTCTCCTGTTTAGCGGCTCAGAAAAAAATAGGTGAAGTATCTATAATATTCTTTTTTTTGTGAGCAAGTTTTTTATCAACCTTACTGTTTTCTGAAAACCTTTTTTCTCTCTTCTAGTACTGTAATGTAGGTTATCATCCAAAGGTGGATCTGTCTTTATTGATAAGGTACTGACAAGGTTCTGTGAAGTGCATCACTGTGCTTTGGGTTGGAGAGTTTTTATAAACAGCAAAGTGCTATTGTTTTGTTGCTTGAGAAGATGGTGAATTGACATTAACTTAAGGAAACAGACTGCTGCAGGTTTTTCTAAGTATCTTGCAGTAAATCAGCCTTCAAAGACTTCCTTAGGAAACACATTGGCTCTTTTTAAAAATATAAATGCAATATATTAAACATAGTTCTTAAATCATCTAGCTCTTTTTTTCTAATCCAGAGATAAGAAAAATATATCAATTTGTAATATGACTTCCTAGAGATTTGGATAACAAAAAGCTTGGATGTTCTTAATCCAGCAGAGCTGTCAGTTGCCTAGTTCTTTGTGTGTTTTCATTTGTTAGGAGTTGACTAAGAGGAAGGTCACATTTGTGTGACCACTTGTGTTGCCTCAGTTCATGGTCTTGAAATTTTCTTTTAAAGAGTGACTAATTATGTACTTCTTCCCAAATAGAAAAGCAAATTTTATGTACATATTTTCTGAATTTTTAACTGTACCCTCTTTTTTATTCTTTGGAGTAGAAACCATTGTTTATTTGTTTTCTCTTTAATGAAATGCAATGACATGATTATTTAAAAATAAGCTTTTACTAGAATATTTGGATCTCTAGCCCAATCACAGTAGTTTACAGTAGTAATTCATCAGCAGAGTTCTGCCATCAGTGAATCTGAAGTTCGGAGTTCTAAAGCAATTGCAAAGGGAAGCAGACCTAAATAATGAGAACATGTGTTAGGATGGCAAGGTATCATCTTCCAGCACCTGTATTACTTTTTAAATTTACAATTCAGGAGTCAAATCTGAACTAAACTTGATTAGTCAGAAGTGATTCATGTGCTGGGCTTAACCACGGTGGGAAATGACAAGAGTTAAGACTTCTTCAATCCTTTTATGAATTGTTAACGAAGGGTTTAGTTTAGTTCAGACTTCCTACCTTAGTCTTGGTAGTCCAATATAGGAATAAAGACAAACTCCAGGAAATAATGCCTTGTTTGATTGTTTATATTTATTTTTTTTAATTTATTTACCTTATTTATTTTATTTTTGGCTGCGTTGGGTCTTCGTTGCTGCACACGGGCTTTCTCTAGTTGCAGTGAGCAGGGGCTACTCTTCATTGCAGTGCCCAAGCTTCTCATTGCGGTGGCTTCTCTTGTTGCAGAGCACAGACTCTAGGTGCACAGGCTTCAGTAGTTGTGGCTCGCGGGTTCTAGAGCACAGGCTCAGTAGTTGTGGCGCACGGGCTTAATTGCTCCGCAGCATGTGGGATCTTCTTGGACCAGGGCTAGAACCTGTGTCCCCTGCATTGGCAGGCAGACTCTCAACCACTGCGCCACCAGGGAAGCCCGATTGTTTATATCTAAATTAAAACATCTGAGCTACTTTCTCATGTCTCAAGAGCTAGAAAGTTCAATGAAACATACACATTTATAAACATATTTTTTTTTAATGCTCAAAGGAGATATTGCTGTTTCCCAAAGACGTTATAAATGCACTCAAAACATTGCTGTGGAGTATATTTGCATTTGAGAGTATAGCTTAAATATTTTATAGCCAAAGTATTTTGTGGTATTTCTATTCTTTCCAAAGGCCGTTAGTGCCTAAATCACAGCACAGAGATATGTGTTTACCATAATATCACATTCAGAAAGCCATGAAGGCAAGCAGTCTGTTGGAATGCGCAGGGCAGCAAGTGTGCTCTCTTTTTTGTTTAGTTGTTGACTTGCCAGGTGACAAGTCAAGTTCCCCCATCTTAACTCTAATGCCTAACGATGCTACAGAAACTTAATTGGTATTTAAAACAGTTTTGAGATTTATAGATAAAAAATTTCACAGAAGCACAAATTTTATTATCTGGCTTTCTGTCTAGTGGTTCTTCTTAGTACACACTGAATATAAACTTCCTTAAATAAGAAGGTAACATGTTAAGAATGTGAAGAGGTCAAAAAGGATAATTATGGTTGTATCTAATTATCATGTAAGTTAACCAAATGTAATTACAAAGCAGTTGTTAACTTTTGTTTAAAGGTGTTTGTTTTTTTTTTGTTTGAGTGGAAGACAAAAAAATGTTGGGCCTTTGTGCTCTTCTGTTTTGGCAGTGCTCTGTTATGTGACCTAGATTTCAAATCTCTGTAGTATTTCCTGTATAAAACCAGCGTATTCCCTCTCTGTGCACCTACCACTAATAATAAAATATGAGTCAGCTACGCAGAGGCACTATCTGTGTAAGGTTTTTTAATCAAAACCTTTTATTAATGAAAACAAGTACAAAGTGCTATTATAATGCAGATGAGCTAATAAGCTAGGTATAATTAAGAATCTTTCTAAAGAGAAATTTCTCAAGAGGTAAATATTTAAAGATTCACTCTTAAATTTTTTTAATAATATGCTTTATTTTATGCACAAAGAAATTTCTTATTTCTAAGTCTGATGTAATCTTGGAATTCTTGGTAGGCAGAAACTGTGACTCTTTAATGTTGTACTAAACAAATATTTTTTGATCTATTCTCTTCAAAGAATTTTTCTTATTACAATCTACTATTATAATTTCATTATTTTTTAATGGGTATTTACACTCTGGAAAACAAACACCTATCCAGTTCTGTCATATGTGAAGTGATATTGGCAGATTTCAGCCACAGTATGCCTTTCGTCTTGGCTCAGCCATTAGTATAAAAAAGACTAGTTGTGAAATAGCAACCATTATGCTTTAACATTACTTCTAGGAAACTGGACAAATTCCAGGTTATTTCACTGAACGTGCATCACATGGTCAAGGCTTCCCAACACTCTGGCCTTGACTAAATAGCACAGCAGTCTTTTAAGTATTATGCATCTTAAAGAAATATAGGCCTATCCAAATTGGCTGCACTAATAGAAAATAAAATGGTAGTTGCAGCTGCATCTAAATAACATCAAAAATCTGTGTTACAAATGAAATACCGACTCATCTAGCTGTTTCCAAAGGTACAGACATTTACATTTATGTGAGCAAAACAACTGAATGATTAATTGAATGTTTTGAGCTTGTGTTTGAATTTTTACCAAAGTCTCAGAGTATTACTGTACAGAATTCTCCTTTAGGCTCTGTTCTCTCACTCAATCATATCATCACTTCTATTCCTTCCTCCCCTCCCTCCGTTTCTTCAACAAATTCAGACTGAGTACCCACTATGTGTCAGACACTGTATATTGAGTGGGGGAGTAAAACAGACACGGCCTTCCTGGGGCATATACTTGGTAGGGAGTAACTGGATAGTTTTTAAAGTTTAATTTTATACGTACAAATTATGGTAAGTGTTCTAAGGAACAAGAATAAAGTGTTATTTATTCAGCAAACATTTGTGAGGACCAACTATATGTCAGTCATTTTGCTACATTAATAGTAGATAGGAATGAATGAAACAATATGATCCCTGCCCTCATAGAGGAAATTTGGAAGAGGACAAGAATGGTCTGTGGTAAGATTTAAGCTGAGACTTGAAAAATGGCTAGGAGCCAACTATCTAACAAGCTAAGGAGAGAGCATTCTCTCCTAAGTAGGGAAGAGAAGGGGATGCAAGACTCAACCCTAGGAACATTTAGAGGTCTGTAGAGAAAGAAGAAACTGGACAAAAAAGGAGTGATCTTTTAAAAATTTAGATGGCTTTTTTCATTTTCTAAATTTAGGTGGAAAATTAGGTGTGTGTGGTATTGTGGAAACCAAGAAAAACTGAAGGCTTTTAAATAATTGTCCTGGTAGATAAATTTTAAAAAATTATTCTCAGCAAATTATAAAAGACTCCATAGTCACTAATATATATATTTTACAAAAACTAAGTGGAATACTTTAGAGAGATTTAATAAAGGTGAGTTAATAATGCTATTGATTAGATGTAAAAGAGTCACCTGTAAAAGATTGGAGGGAAATTATAAAAGTCTAGAAGGATTCTTCTGCTCTTGGGTTGTTTCATAACTGTTGTTAACTCTCAATCCACTTTGAAGAACCTGAAACTGGAAATGATAGCTGTTGCATTTTGGGTGTGGTTTCTGCAAGAAAAACAACACAGAACCCTAATCAGAGGACTGATCAACAAAGAAAAGACTCTAGCCTAATAAAGATTGGCAGATGAATATATATTTATATGTTTTGATTTAAAATAAAATATATAAGTATAAAATAAAAATATATCCATATATATATGATACCTTAACTGATGGCTAATCTTCTTCTGTAACCAATACAAAGATAAACTTTAACTCAGCCTATGTCCATTACCAAAATGCATTAACAAACTATCATTGAATAAATGGAATCTTACAATAAAAGTTTATTCCTTTTCTTTCATGGTTTCGATATTTAAATACCTCAAACAAGGAAAATGAGCCTTTGAGTGTTTTGAATTTTCTAAGCATATGTATATTGTACCTAGTCTTTGTTTCTGCACCTGGCCTTTATTTCTTTGCCTTAATCATACTGATAACTTTTAAGAATGTAATTGATTACCTATTAATTTCAACCAACATTATAGTCTCACTTTTATTCTTAAACATAACCACAGTTAAGGTTACTGAAGTATACTTCTCAAGTAGAGAATATTATAAATTGAAAGGATTTAACCCTTATTTTCTGAAATTCTCTTTACAATTAACTTCAGAACTTACCCAAGATACTTAGAAGACATGAGAAATAATAATATTTAGTATTGCTACATGTTCAATATCAGTTCTTTCTGCTCTATAAATTTAGCTGCAAGTATTTAATTATCAATAATAATATTTTTAAATTAAAATTCCATACTTAATAGTCAAATTTTCAGTGAACAATGTGGACAGCAAGTGATTAAAGTGAGTAGGTAATAAAATAAAGTATAATAGAAGACAGTGATCCAATGGGGGAAAAATAGAAATGAAGTTTAAAATTCCCAGAATTTATAAATTAGATTCTTAAAGTAGATTTGACTTGTTGGATTTTAAATACCAGGTTTTGTACACATGCACAAATGTCTAATAACCAAATACAATGTCCGTGGTCCCTACCTATAAATAGCTACACACCATTCTGTTACTTTTGTGTTGCCGAGGAGGTAGCTTCCTGCCAGAGACATGTATAGTGCTTTGGGACATGGTTATTTTATACAGCATCAGAAGTTAAGTCTTTGGGCCATCAGATAGGAGCAACAGGAAGACAAATTTTGGCTCAATTGTGAGAAGGAACCTTGGACAATTAGACCTATCCAAAAATGTGAAGTTCTATGTTTCCCATCACTACAGAGCCTGGAGAAATCATGAAAGACTTGTAGATATATTGTATGAAAATGAAACTTCTTAAATTCCTCTGTATGGCTGCCACAGAGCATTGAGTATTTCGTGCAAGTCAAGGGAGTACGTCGGGGCTGAAATACCATCCTTCTGTGTTCGCCCACGTGGATGCTGTGGTACAACACCGCATCTCCTAGAGGAAGGAGTGTTATTTTATAATCTTCACAGGACCACCAGCCTTCCAAGCTCCATACCTGAGTTGCATCAGCTCAGAGGAGGTTCTATTTTCTAGCACTTGCACATTTTCAACCCAGAATGAAACCTTTTTTTCTCTAGTTTTTAATGTCACCATTAAAAGAACAGGCAGTGGCCTTGTTCTTATACATGTTAGTCTAGCTTCCATTTCCTTCCCTCCAACACTAAGAGTCTGACTAAGCAGATGAAAGGAAATGAATTAAATATTCAACTCAGAAAATAAATTTTTTGGAACCAAGTATGTCTGAGTAAGACTCAGTACCCTCAAGGAGCTAGCAGTCTATGAAAGGAGGGGAATAAAATAACTGTACAAATTATCATAATGCTAAATTGAAGATATGAAGTATTTTATGAATGGTAAAAAAGTGTTAATAGCTCAAAAGAACAATGAGGGAAATTGTTTTAAAATCAGGAAAGCACTTATAGAGAATGAAACATTTAAGATTTGGCTCTGAGAAATTTTGAATGGCAGTGATGGAATCAAAAGGAAACTGGAGCAAATGGAAGATAAAGAACTGTCATAATTTAAAAGCACTGGAAGAATTACGAGATACAAGACTGGAACAGCTATCTCATTATTTATGCCATTATAAGCAACACAGTCTTGAGAAAATATCGCAACATGAGTTATTAACTGTATGCACATTTGCACTGATACTCTAGGGTCCCCAATTTCTCAGGCACACTCATTCTGACAAACCAGGTACCTTAATATCTTAACTAACCTTCATCCACTCTCCTGTTGTCTTTTTATTTTTGTTTTTGTCATCTATGGCAGACTTAATGTTTGCCCTACCAAGTCTGTCACAGTAGAAACTCTAAAGCCAGACACTTGCTTTCTCAGCCTCCTGAATCTGGAAGTAGCCACACCACCCATTCCTGGCCAATGAGATATGAAGGAAAATCTGCTTAGGAACTTCTGTAAAACTTTTAATTAATAGATAAGGACAGATGGAACTGGGACTACCTCCTTTTCCTTTCTTCCTGCCTTCAGTATAGATATGACGTCTGTAGCTTTGGAGGCCTTCTTGCAACTACAAGGTTGCACAAAGGATGCTGGAGTAGAAAGATAGAAAAAACCTGAGAACTTGATATTATTGTTGAGTAAGCTCCAGGCTCCTTAAAAATAAACTCCTGTTTGTTTGCGCCTGTAATTGGGTAGTCAGTCACTTTAATCTGAAAACATTCATAACTAATATGCAACACTTTTCCTAAATCTCTCCAGGCAATCTTACTTTTAAAAATCTGAAGATAAGTCTTACTTCTTGGGATGTGAATACTCAACAAACCATTGTTGAACATTTACTGTGCACCGAAGACTGTACTGTGTACCGAAGACTGTACTGTGTACCAGAAAGTGGTACAAAGATGAAACATGGCCAATGCCCTCAAGGAACTCATGTTTAACATGAAAAAGTGATAAGTGCTGTGATAGAGACTGGTACAAACCACAGAACTACCATAGAGGAGGGGAAGATGAACTCTGCCAAGGAAATTAGGGGAGGATGCACAGAGGAAATACAATTTAAGCTGGTTCCAGATTGGTGAGCAGAAGTTTACAAGGCAGAGAAGAAAGGAAAGTGTTAGTAACTTTAGGCAGAGTTAATAGCCTGTGCAAATGCAGTGATGAGTTGAAGCAGCGTGGCCTGTATTGGGGAAAAGCAAAAAGTTGCGAGTGGTTGGCATGTTTTAAGTTTGCTTTTTTTCGGGAATGACTCTATTTAAAAATAAGATAGGGCTTCCCTGGTGGCACAGTGGCTGAGAGTCTGCCTGCCAATGCAGGGGACACGGGTTCGAGCCCTGGTCTGGGAGGATCCCACATGCCGCGGAGCGACTGGGCCTGTGAGCCACAATTACTGAGCCTGCGCGTCTGGAGCCTGTGCTCCGCAACAAGAGAGGCCGCGATAGTGAGAGGCCCACGCACCGCGATGAGGAGTGGCCCCCGCTTGCCACAACTAGAGAGAGCCCTTGCACAAAAACGAAGACCCAACACAGCCATAAATAAATAAATAAATAAATACATAAATAAGATAGATTTTACCCCATGAAGCTACTTGTATAATTAATAGAAGGTAGTTAATTTAAATTTTATCTCATTTGAATTTATGAAAATGTTAACATGAGCTAATCAGTAGTTTCTCCTTAGATTGTAAACTCACATAATTAGATGTATGTGTTGATGTATGACTTTCTAAGCAAATTAAACCATTAAAATTAGAAGGAGATTGCCAAAAGTAAAAGAAACGTTTAAGCACTTTGAAGCACTTATTTAGCTATAAATACTTAGCATTTTTAGTTAAAAGTACTTTATACAATCATTAAAATATATCATTAAAGATCATCTCAAATCAAAGTGTACTTGAAAGTAGGAAACTACATTTTCTTAATTAGAAAATCTCTTTCAGAGATTTCAGTGATTCCTCCTTTTTTAATTCAAATTTGAGTTTATATTCCTTGTGTTTATTTATTATACCTCTTCTTTTCTATTATTAATTAAAGCAGACATACAATTTTAGAGAGGTTTGCTCAAACTCCAGTCCTAAAACTTGCAATGTCCAGAGGACCCCAAATTCCAACATAGTAGTTGGATTATCTCCTACCTAAGTACTTTTGTTATCAGGATCCCCAAATATGGCAGCTTTTCTTTTTGTTCAGTAACTTAAGATAATTAAATGAAGGAGAAAGAAATACTTGGGGGCCTTACTAAAGCTGGATATGATGGTATAAAGTTAAGGGGAGAGTTGGCAGAATTGACATCTGATTTACTTGGAATCATTGTCTACATCAGTCAAACCAAATCAATATATAGAAATAAAAATTGTTTATAATTGCATGTAAGTGTTTGTATTCTGAATTATCAGAAATTATCATCATCACTGGTCAAATGAGAGATAACTCTCCTAGTTCTTAACTTCTTATGGTACCGATGATCTTTACTAAGTGCTGCTAGATGGAAAGATGCAAATAAGGGGTATGTGTTTGGGCCTTACTTGTACATGGTGCCTGTTTACATGCTGTTTTGGAAGGTATGAGTCTATAAGGCATTTGCAGAATAGACTCTAATATATATTAATAGCCATATATATATATATATATATATATATTTAAAATGTATGCATTTAAAAATAAGATAGGAAAAACAATAGGGTAAATCGTTTTAGAAACACTTTTTTGCCCTCCCACCTCAAAGCAGATTTACCTAAAGTGATGGGTTTAACACTCAAAAGAAATTTATTTTTATTGTACTGATTGGCAGATTTTACTCTTAAATGAGTTCAAGCTCTTTTAAAGTAGAGTATGAACTTACCTCTGTGTGGTCAATCTAAAGTAATTCTGTCAAGTAAGCTGATTTACCAGTGTGCAAAATTTGGATCCATTTATGTAGCCGTATTAGCCAGCTTGGGCTGCCGTGACAAAATGCCACAGACTGAGTGACTTAAATAGCAGAAACTTATTTCTCACAGTTCTGGAGGCTGGAAAGTCCAATATCAAGGTACCAGCCAGGTAAGTTTTATTCTGAGCCCTCTTCTTTTGGCTTGTAGGCCGCCACCGTCTCTCTGTTAGCTCACATAATCTCCTCTTTGTGCACACACGACGATGGAGAGAGGGGTCAGAATCTCTTCTTCTAAGACAGTAATTCTATCAGGTCAAACTACAGCCACACTGAGGGTTCAGGTTTCAGCATATGAATTTTGTGGGAACACAAACATTCAGTCCATAACAATAGCAAACTGTTAAGTAGGCAGTAATTAATATTTGAGAATTAATACACTATTTATATTTGAAAGAGGTCTGAGTGCAACAGTTTACGCTCTGCACAGAAGTTGCTCTTTCAGCATTATTACAGAGTGGCATAGAGGATGATTACTAGATTAGAAGTTACATTACTTTCCTTCCCTATAATTGACTCTATAACAAAGGTTTTTAACCTTTTTTGGTGTCAGTCTCCAATTTCTAACGTAAGACAATCCAATAGAGAATTTCTAAGATCTCCTTCCACTAAAAAATTCTTTGATTCTGAGAGTTCCACTTCCAGTATGACTGAATAATCTCCTGACAGACTAACCATCCCTCAGAACTCAATTATATACTGGCTGCCATATCAGTAAACAAAGGATGTCACAGTCATCAGAGATTGCAGCCACAGCCTATGGTGAGCTGGTGAGCCCTGAGGGAACTCAGGAAGGAAGAGAATGCCTGCCATCTAGCAGCCATCAGACTGCAGCCACTCCCCATGGTGAGCCCTGAGGAAACTCAGGATGTGAAAACACAGGATACTGGCCCCAGATAGCTGAGGTGCATATCAAAGGAATGATTCCAGTGAGCCCAGACTCTTGCATCTCCCTATACACAGAAAAGTGCTAAATTCCTTAACTTGGGATATCTCGTTTTCTTTAATTAACAATAATCTTTTGATGTTCCTGACTACCTGCTCTTTGTTGCAAAACTTCTATATAGTTTTCCCCCATTGCCTCTCGGAGCAGTTCCCTCAGGGTTACTTGAGATACTGCTTGAAGCATCCTAAAAGTTCCCACCAAATAAAACAACTCTCAAAAAAAAGAAGAACTCAATTATAAACCCTGGGCAAAATAGAAAAACAACCACCTGAAGGCTCTGGAGAGTAAATAAAATCAGGCATGTTCTGTACAATAGTCAAAACTTGGAAGAAGGAATAAGCATGGGATAAGTTTCTTGTTTGTTCCACTTTCAGATTGAGGGCAGCACCCAGGGTTGGGACTAGCTTGAGGCAAGCAAGGCCCTCTTAAGGAGGCACTGACTCTTGGGTGCTGACTCTGCACTTGCATGAGCCTGAGGATGAGTGCCTTCATAAATTTTGCACCATGGACACCTTGCTTGCCTCACCCTACTCCAAGACCTAACAGGACCCATGGGACAGTAAAACTCTGATAACCTGAAATCTCTATGACCTGTAGAACTAGAAGATGAAGTTTGAGGCAACCATTACTGCCGGAAAGTGAGGGAGGAAAGCCTAGAGAGCAGACAGCCAGATACAGGGCCCCCAAATTCTGTATATAAACTCCACCCAACTCTCTGCCTGACCCCAAGCTCAGGGAAGATTGTAACAGCCCAGCCAAGGGGGTAAAAAAAAACTGAACTGAGATTTGAGCCTGTGCCCAAGAGACAGATATATCCTATAGCTTGAGTCCGACCAAGTAAACTTCCTGCAAAATCAAAAATATCAACACTCCTCAGAGTAATAACAGAATTCAGTTTCTGCAGTGTAACATTCATAATTTCCAGAATATAAAACAATATTACCAGTGTAAAAAGAAACAGGAAAATGTAACCATTCTTAAGCGAAAAGGCAATGAGCTGAGACTAACTCCCCAAAGATCCAGATGTTGGAACAAGGGCTTGAAAGTACTTATTATAACTATGTGCAGTGAAGTAGAGGAAAATATAGTCACAATGAATGCAAAGATAGGATATCTAAGCAGAGAAACAGAAATCCTTTTTTAAACTAAATGGAATTTCTAAAAGTAAAAAACATAATATTTTTTAAAATTAGAACAATGGTAGCCTGGGGAATGGTGGTAGGAATCAACTGGAAAGGTATCTTTCTGGGGTGATGGCAATGTCCTATATCTTGATGGAGTTTTGGATTATACATTTTTCAAAATTCAGTGAATGTACACTTAAGATTTGTGCATTTTATTGTATGTAAATTGTACATCAAAGAAAAAAATTCTAGATAGTTGGAAACAACTGAAGAAGTCCCTAAATTAAAGAACTGCCTATAGCCTGACAAAGAGACTGTGGTACATGACTATTGTCTTTGAAGTTCATTCAAAAGTGGTTATTGAGTGAATATATTCCACAGTGATGAGCATTCCAGGTAGAAAAAACAGTATCTAAAAAACCACAGAAGGAAAGAAGTCAATAATTCTAGGAGGCTAGACACTAGGTGGGATTAATAGGACATGAAAATGAAAAAAAAGATTGAAGCTGTATTTTAAAGTCTTTTTTTTAATGAGGTTTTTTATACTGCTGCCTAGAGAGATTTCCCTCTGCTTTTTAAATTTTTAAATTAAAAGGAATAATTTACATATAATAAAATGTAAGTGTACAATTCACTGAGTTTTGCCAAATATATACAGTTGTGTAATACCACCATAATTGTATTATAGAACATTTCCATTACTCCAAAACTTTCTCATGTGCCCCTGTGTAATCAGTCCCCTCTATCACCCCTGCTCCCAGGCAGCCACTGATCTGCTTTCTGTCACTATAGTTTTGCCTTTTCTAAAATTTCATATGAATAGACTCTAAGTATGTAACACCTTACACTTAGTATACTGCTTCTGAGATTCATCCATGGCGTTGTGTGCATCAATTATATCAATGTTCAGCAGTATTTCATTGACTGATATTCCACAATTTATTTATCCAGTCACCAACTGATGGGCATATGAATTGCTTTCAGCTGGGGCTGTTATGAATAAAGCTTCTGTGCACATTCCAGTACGTGTCTTTCTGTAAGAAATGTGTTTTGAAAGGACTTTAAATGCCACACTATGAATTTTTGATTTTTTTAAGTAGTAATCAACTCTTCTGTGAGCACTAATATTCTTTGAAGAGGAAAAAAAGCAAAGTTCTTTTATCTTTTATTAGAGTTTATAACTCTTTAATCAGTATTGAGTTTATCTGACTGCATGAAGGCTGGTTTTTCAAAATTTTACTCGCTCTACTAATGTGTTTTTATTGCTTTTCTTTGCATATTTTTAAAAATACATTTAATAAAAATTTAAACAAATCTTTTTAAAGGCAAATATCCAAAAGAGTTCTTGTTTTTATGATTTTTTCAAATTTTATCTGAAAGTAATGTGAGATCCTTAATAGATTTTCAGATAATCACATTTTTTTAAAAATTTAAAGACAAGGATGTTAACAGCAAAATGCTATATGACTAGGGACTAGTGATGCTTAGAGTTGCATTATTTGTCCTTAGGGTGGGAACATAAATGATCGTGACCTAATTTCATCTGCTCTGTGATAGTGTTTCTAAAATTGCATGTCTGTTGGTCCTCCACTATCCTGTTGTCAAAATCCACAAGTAACAGTTGTGCAAATATTTGTAAGAAAGTTCCCCTGGTGAGTACAAAGACCTTATAACAACAGTAAAATTTCAAATATGCGCAGGATTCACTGAACCATCGGCCTTCATGGAAGGCAGATTTCTTCAGTGGGTCAACAAATATTTCTTGGGTGCCCAGGATGTATGTGTGAGGCACTGTTCTGAATCTGGTCACCACTCTACTGGGCCTCGGATAGTAGTCACTCAACAAATGTGAGGAGAAAAAGTGTCGAGTAAAGTTTCTGACAGATCCAGAGCCTAGGTATAAGGAACCAGAAACACTGCTGAGAATGTTCAAGAGGTTAGCATGCTTGACAAGCATGCGGGAGATTTTGACCAGCTGGACCAGGGATAGCTTGGATGAGATTCCAAATCAGATTGAGAGATGGAATCTAGAGATTTGAGTCCACCATCTCCAAGCTCACTTTTTCTGCCCAAGTTTACTGTGCCTAAATTTAAGCTGCCATAATCCCTTTTATGTATCCTCTCTCTCTCCCTTCTTCTGTTCCTATTTTCCTAATTCAAGTCTGTCTACCTATAACTCTCAGGCAACTGTTAGTTGCAGGCAAATAGTAGTATCCATTTTGGACTACCCAACACATTGCTGGTACTCTTAACCAGAGGAAATGAAGCTTGCTTGACAGCAACTTTGCCACTTCTAATTACTAAAATCAGTCTTGCTGAGTGGAGAAGAAAGAAGATGCAGTTCATTTTTTCCCTTCTAATACATGGATTAATTCATGTTCAGCAGCCACTGACCTCTTAATATCTTTATTATTGTAACAATAGCGGTGCTTTAAAGAAATCCTGTTTATCTTTGTACACTAAAGGGAATTAGGAACACACACACACACACACACACACACACACACGTCACCTCTTCAGGCTGATTATGCAGAGGGATATCTCATACTCTAGTGAAGAAAGCTTCAGCAGGTTTTATGCTGTTTTATTAGTGCACAGAATGAAGTTTGTTGTATGTTATTGATTTTAAGCCAAACAAACCTAACCAGATCATTCCCCCAGCATCGTCTGAATGCCCAGAGACCACACCCAGTGAAATTTTGCATTCTCACCTTCAGTCTGGGTCACGGGATGAAAGCTAGCCACCTAAGGAACATTTCAGCTGGCTTCTCGAATGTCTGCATATCAGAGTTCAAGGAAATCACCCCATGATTTTAACTGTAAAATACTGTAAAATTTCAACTGTAAAAATACTGACTTTTGCATCTGTTGGGAAAAGAAAAGTAGAAAATGAATGTTAGCTTTTTCCCTCCTCCTAAGTGGGTATTAGTGTAGTATTTGCCCAAAAAGAGTGACAAGATAAAGAGGACTATGAACCACCAAATAACCTCTAGGGATATTTTTACCATGTTGTTCTTTAATATATTACAGCTTTTAACCTGCTCAGTGAATGACCTCTAATTAGAAAGAACTTATATCTAATTATGTTAACATTTGAACTCCTAAATTTGAGACATACTAATATAAAAACATAAAATCTTCCTACATTATATAGTCATTTGCTTTTTTGTTTGTTTGTTCAAATGATGATGTATGTAACCATGTGTAAAAAATCAGGTCACAGATCCTAAATTGTCTGTTAATATAGAGTTTATGCAAGTCTAATTTTAAGGAATGTTTAAAGCACAATTCACAAAATATATATAGTTTTTTAATAAATTATGTCCTTAGAAAGTTTTTATACTTAAAATACTGCATTATTTGGTTATTTACAGGTTACAACCATCTCTCAGTATAATAGGTTCATTTTTCATAGGAAAATTAGCTAGTAGTTCTTTTTAAAATTGGCACTGCAGTTCATACCTACAAATTAACTTGTACAATCGTAACTCTAACATTAAAATGTCTCTAAAATAGACTGCTTTGTGTTCAAGCGTAAAAATTATTTCAGTTTCTTTCAAAAGAGCATTTCTCTAGGTAATAATGCAGACAGAATCTGAGATGTTGAGAGTTTTTTCTTTTTTTTTTTTGTTCTTCAGAAAGTTAAGCAAAATATTTTTGGACCATTTAAAAATATTGATTGTTGGCAATGCTAACAGGAGTTAGGGAAATGGAAGCAGTATGACAATAGTTAAAAGCATAGGCTGTAGCACCAGGTTGCTTGGGTTCAAATTGTGACTGCACCATTTTTTAGTGTGACAATGGGCAAGTTACTTAAACCTCTTTATCCCTCAGTTTCTTCTCTGTAAGATGAGGTTAATAATAACACCTATCTCAAATGATTGTTAGGATAAAATGAGTTAATATTTTTTAAATACCTAGAAAAATGCCAGGCATATAGAAAGCTCTATGTAAACATTTGTTAGACACATAGTTTACTGTTAGGACAGTGATTCTCACATCATTTTAGACTGATATCGGTTTCATGTAATCATGTTTTGGATAAAACGATATTTCTATCCTTTGATTTTTGAACTTTCTATTAGGACCAGGGAGGTAAGAGATAGGTTCCATGGTGGTTGTACTGGACCTGGCTAGTACCAGAATTCTGTGAGCTAATTGTGAAACATAGTCATTATTAAAAATTAAAAATTATATTAAATTTTCAGTTTAAACATTTAAAAGAGGGATAAATACTCAAAACTTACCACTTCCTAATTATTTTCCTTATCTTTGTCATTGAGATTATTTATGTCTCATGTCTGGGAATACTATATCATGGCTTACTACTGCACATTTCTTCCCAACTCTGTAGTCATTGACATCACATAAGTAGCTTGAAATCAATTATGGTAGGAGTATTTACACCACGGAAATCAGCAAATGCTACAAATTAGGGCTCCTCCTGCCCCCAAGAGCTGGTTGTTACACATTTATCATCACACCGCTCATTGAGGGTCAGAGTGTCCCACTGGTTTCTGTTATTCTTTTATTGGGTGTTATCATGAGTGAAATAGAGACTATATAATTTCCTGTACTGGGAGAGGATTCTAAAAAATATCACAGTATATTAATGGAGATTTCCCCTGTAGATAATTTTTTAAACACCTTTCCTATATTAAGCATCCAAATTTCTCTATATCTCTAGAACCATAAATGATGGAGAAGGAAGGAGCTGTTATTTTCCTTACTCTGAATGATAATTGTCTCCTTTTGTATATATATCATATAGTTATATATTCTCTAATAAGAGTCTCACGATAACCCTGTAAGCTAGGCAAGCGGACTGCTATTATCAC
Source organism: Eschrichtius robustus (assembly GCF_028021215.1). Classification (NCBI taxonomy): domain Eukaryota; kingdom Metazoa; phylum Chordata; class Mammalia; order Artiodactyla; family Eschrichtiidae; genus Eschrichtius; species Eschrichtius robustus. Next base: position 38,017,004 of record NC_090843.1, read on the forward strand.
TATCATATAGACTCCACAAGATTATTACTTTCCCATAGTTTTTCAGTTATAATTGAGGAACATTACATATACATTCAGATTTTGTGACTGCAAAAAATTTCACTGTGATATATATCATACTCTTTAGTGAAGCTTTATTAATTGTGAGTTAGAGATTCTTTCTTTCTTTCTCATAGCCACCCTTCCCCCCAACCTCTTTCCCTCTCTTTTCTCTTTTTCTCAAGATATCAGATGCTAAAAGTTAAATGTGTTTGAGTTTTCATAACATCTACACTAGAAAATGTTTTTCAGATAAATTTGGTTATCTGAGCCCTCTGAGACTGATGGTGTTGTCTTTCTCTATTGTATTCTTGGAATTCTCATTCTCCATTGTTTCTCCCCATCCCAGCTCCTGCCGTCATCCATGTGAGTCCGCCGCCTTTACTGTTCAGTTCTTTTTGTCCAATGCCCATTTTTTCCCACTTTACCATGGTCTTCTACTTCCACCACAGACCTTGGCACCACAGACAGTGGTTCAGACTCCTGACTCTCCCTCTCAAACCTCCCACCTTTCCAGCTCACTACATGGTTTATTGTCCTCAATAAGATCTTCTATTTTCTCTATCCTTCAGCCCCCACTGTTATTTTTACTTGTCTTCTTATTTAGCTTAAAGTCTGGGGTCCATTATTCCAATCACTCTTACACATTCCCTCAGCTCACTTGGCACTCTCTCCTTCCATCCCGCAGTTCAACAAGACTCTGGGCCTCAACAAGCTCAGTCATTACCTTCTGCATAATATACCCAAGTAACGAGCATCACTGCAGTCACACAACCATAATTCACTAGATTCCACTAGATCTCTTAATGTGTAATTATAATTATTTTAAAGCTCAATATTTTCTCTGGATCTGGTTCTGTTGGTGGTTTTATCTTTTGGAGATGGATCTTTTTCTCTTGCTTTTCTGTGTCTCATAATTGTGATTGTCAGTCTTTGGAGGTACAAAACTATAGAGACTGGGGTAAATGTTATTTAAACCCAGAAATGGGTCTGTCTCTTCTCTGTCAGGCCTTTAGTGTGTGTTTGGGGGGTGGGGGGGTGGTGGTTATTCACTCTCATTTGTAGGCAAGCTGGATTTGCATTTTGTTTCTAGGGTTATATTGAGTTTACCACAGACTTCAAATTCCTCCAGTGCTTGTCTGCTGTTCTCTTGTGCTCATGTGAGGTCTGGGGTGCTGGGGGTAGGGGTTCTCAGTATGCCTGCCCCATCCTCAGCAGGCAGCAGGCTCCACACACCTGCATCACAGTGGACATTTACTGTCTGCTCTCTTGCCCTCTTCCAGAGTAGGCAGGTGAGTGGTGCATGTGGGGAGTGGGGGTGAGTGGTGCATGTGGGGAGTGGGGGTGGTGTGGAGAGGCTCTCGGCTTTCCTACTCTGGTCTCTGGGTTTCAGGCAGGCCCCACGCCCAAGTCTCAGGGGTAGGACTTTGCCAGCCTTCCTGTCCCTCCTTAGTGGCAAATAACCCTACCTCCTACTAAGTGCTCAAGTGGGTTTCCTGCCCTGCTCCTTGTGGAAGTCAGACTCTGCGTCGCATCAGTGCAGGATTCTGGATTTGAAAGGTTTCCTGCCCTCACCCCTCCATGACTCAGTGTCAGTGCAGGGTGAAGGCATCAGGTTTTCTACCCACCTCACCCCACCAGGACAGATGAGGTTTTCGTGGAGTCTGGGAGGGACTGGGGGTGTGACAGTTTCTTGCCCCTCCCCTAGGAACAGATGACTTGCCTTCTGTCACTCAGATTCCTGCCCACATGTGGGAGTGTCCCTCGTTCCTCCCCCAGCTGCAACCGGCTATTACTTCATATCAGAGGAGGGTCCAGGTCACGGGTGACACTTCTGCTCCGCCCTAGAACCTTTGCAGGTCCTGCATGTGCCCACACCACCCAGGGGCTCTCTCAGGTCTCCTGCCTACCCCTGGTCTTTCTCATGAGCAAAGAGCTGTTCAGGGAGAGCAGGCTCTCCCTGTGTCTAGGGCTCCCGGGGACACCAAACTATCATGCTAGCCCGTAATCAGGCTTTACAAATTTATTACAGTTTTAGATATTTTCTTCTTACCCACTTTTATGGCAAGACTTCTTCCTGTGCTCTGCCAAGAGAGAAAGAATTCACGTGCCCCATCTTCCCTCAGAGGGGCTTGTCACCCTTTGGAATTCAGTTCACCTGAGGGTCAGCTCAGGTGAGGAACTCAGTCTCTGAGGAACTAAACAAAATTTTTCTAATTTTTTTTATGTTGTGCAGCTTTCCGCACATATGGTGGGAGCAACATTCTCTTGCAGCTTTCTTCACCTTAAACAGTAGCATATCTCCGGCTTTCCTGTTAAGAAACTTTCAAACAATTTTAACATGGCCTGCAAAACCCTGCATAGTCATATTTGCCTGTCTCTCCGGCTCAATCTTGTATCAGTCCCCTCCTAACTCACTCACTACTCTCCGGTAACAATGATTTCTCAGTTCCTCAAACGTGCCAAGCTCTTCCCCATCCCAGAGCCTTTGCACATGCTGTTCACTCAACCTAGTGTTCTTGCCCACGTCTGTACCTGGATAACTCCAGCAATTTCAGAGATCCTTCCTTCATCCTACATCCCTTTATCCAAACTGTACATAAAGTACTTCCTCATTCTTTCTCACAGCTGGACAATATCCCGTTATCTGATATATAGTCTTTAATCAGTCCCCATTGGTGGTTATTTAGATTGTTTTCAATCTTTTACTTTTACAATGAATAATCTTGTACATAAAGGTTATCTATAAGATAAATTCCTGGAAGAATTGCTGGATTAAATGGTCCATGGAGCCAGTTCAGCTTAGTGGTTAAGAGTCTGGGCTCTACTGCCTGCCAGCTGTGTAACCTTGGGCAAGTGATGGAACCTCTCCATGCCTGTTTCCTCATTTGTAAAATGGGGATACTAACAGTACCTCTTAAAATTGTTGTGAGGCCTAAGAGAGTTGGTACATGTGTAATGCAATGTCTAGCACATGGCCACTCCATTAATGTGAACTGTTGTTATTAGCATTTAAAATTTTAGGTAGATCTTGAAAATTTTCTCCCCATACATATGTTATCATATGTATACTCCCATCAGTATGAGAATGACTGCCTCTTCATACCCTCAACACAGTGTCTTATTAAACTATTTTTTACTCTTTGCTAATATGATGAACACAGCCTCTCATAATAGTTTAATTTGTATTTCTCTTGTTAAGAGTGAAATTAAGCCTATTTTCGTATGTTTAAGTACATTTATGTCCTGAATGTTCCACATGTTTCACAGACTCCTATTTGTCATTTCCTTTCTCTTACTGATTTGTAGGAGTTATTTATGTATTAAGGAGTTTAACCTTTGTCTGTGCTATGAGTTACTCTTTCATAGTATTCAATACTTTTCTTTCCTAGTACTTATTCCTATTTTTAATGGTGTCTTTATTTATGATTACTTTTTAATGTTTCATAAGACCAAGGTACATGTTAATTTGTTAATCATTATGTATTGAACACCAAGTAAAATGCTAAACACAGAAGAATAATCACTAAAAAAATGATCAATAAATATTTAATGAATGGGCCAAATATGACAAAGAGAACTTTCCTACGTAAATAGACTGGGAAAATAGAAAGGAAACTATTTTATATGGACATGTGATGAGTTTGGTTTTGGATACGTGGAGTGTTAGGTGACAGCCAGTATTCTAAGCTGAATATGCACGAGACTCCTACTTTGGCAAAATACTCATGAAGAGTACTTTGAAACTAATGATCTCTGATGGGAAGAATGTTATGTGAGGGTTCATAAACAAATACTTCCAATCAGAAACAATAGTTGTCATAACAGTTTTAAAACAAATATGAAAAGAAAAGAAAAAATAGAAGCATTATATATTTGCAAGTATAAAGATGTGAGGAACGTAGAAAAATTTTAATGCCTTGGGACTATAACGATTATTGAAAAGTATTTAGATAGTATGTTGTAATTATACCCAAATCACTTATTGTGAAGGGATGAAAATCTTTACTGAAGGACAATTGTGTCCATCATAGTTATATAAGCTTGTAGAAATCAAAAGCACCCTTTTTCTATAAAGTAGGTTATTTGGTTTATCAATATATTGTGGTTTTTAATTTATAATTAATTGGACAGTGATTGTGTTTTCTATTACTGAACTATCACTGAAATATAGTCGCTATCAATTGAATCCCCAAGTCTGTTTTTTACAGACTATATATATATTTTATTTTTAATAAATTTATTTATTTATTTATTTTTGGCTGTGTTGGGTCTTCGTTGCTGTGCGCGGGCTTTCTCTAGTTGCGGCGAGTGGGGGCTACTCTTCGTTGCAGTGCGCTTGCTTCTCATTGCAGTGGCTTCTCATTGTGGGGCACAAGCTCTAGGCGTGCGGGCTTCAGTATTTATGGCACGTGGGCTCAGTAGTTGTGGCTTGCAGTCTCTAGAGCACAGGCTCAGTAGTTGTGGCGCACGGGCTTAGTTGCTCCGCGGCACGTGGGATCTTCCCGGACCAGGGCTTGAACCCGTGTCCCCTGCATTGGCAAGCGGATTCTTAACCACTGCACCACCAGGGAAGTCCCTACAGACTATATTAACTGCATGGAGAAGAAGAAACCATGCAGTCTTCTAAAAAGAAATGCTATTTTTTCAGAACAGAGAATTTATCCTAAAATATTATTCAATAAACAGGAATATCTTGATGGCTACAGTCACTGAATAACCATTTTGACTTACATGGATATGAATTGGTACCTTTCATAAGTCCGTTGTGAAGTTATAGTCCTTGTTTAATGATTGTAAGAAAATAATCAGGGCAGGAACTCTATCTTGATGGCATGGGGATGTGGTATCCCAACGTCAATGTCAATTCTCAAATGATCCTATAGACTAAAAGATACTGTCTTTAAAGTATACATATTTTTTTCTCCTCATTAATAAAAAAAGACCTGTGAATTAAGAAATTAAAAATATGGCTGTAATTGCACTGGAGAGACAAGTCATTTAAACAAAAATCTTAGTCACATGAGAATGACTTTCTGCTTTTAGCGTGTCTTTGCCCTATTGATCATCATTCCTGGCATTTCTGAACCTTTTTGTCATAAAAGCAGGGGTTTTGTGTACAGTCATCAGATTCTTCCCTTCAGGTGAGGGGCTTGTCAGTGAAAAATGAAGTGATCTGTAACAAAGGTGTAGAAAGTGTAAAGGCGATAAATCTACGTGAACTGCAGCAGCAGTTGATCATGGCATGTCTGGCTGAGCGTGTGCTGGCCATGGATACTATCGGAGATATATATAGTGTCACTTCAGGGGCTTTTAAGAAGCCAGTCATTTGCTTATGCTGAGTTCCCAGATATGCTTAAAATAGGAACATTTATTCATTAAGGGAGAAAAGAAACTCCTAGGTGGCCTGTGTTAATCTACAAAGGAGATAGTTACAGAATTTTGGGCCAGGCTCTTATTTTATACAACTGTGTTAAAAGATGAGGTAAATATAAAGTAAAGCTTGTTTTGTTTTTCTTACTTATAAAAATAACATCATTAGAGCTATTCTCAAAGAATATGAAGCGAATGATGATAGAGAAAGGTTTTATTTTGTTCATTGTTGCTGTTCCTGCATTTTTGCTCTGCCCCTTGCTGAGACTTGGGGAAACGAAGTCAATGGTTTGTTGTTACAGCTCTGTTACTTTCTAAAGAAGTAGGCTACCTGCACCAGGAGTCTGTTCTTTGATGTGTTAATGTATCTTATACTCGTCAAAGGAGCCTTGATAAGTCAATACCAAAGACTGATCCAAAAGGTCAGTTACAATCCTTAACAGCAGCAGTCCCCGACCTTTTTTTTTTTAATTTATTTACTTATTATTTTTGGCTGCATTGGGTTTTTGTTGCTGCGCGCGGGCTTTTCTCTAGTTGGGGCGAGCGGGGCCTACTCTTTGTTGCGGTGCGAGGGCTTCTCATTGCGGTGGCTTCTTTTGTTGTGGAGCACCGGCTCTAGAGCACAGGCTCAGTAGGCATTGCTCCGCGGCATGTGGAATCTTCCCGGACCAGGGCTCGAACCCATGTCCCCTGCATTGGCAGGCGGATTCTTAACCACTGCGCCACCAGGGATGTCCAGTCCAGGGGTGGAGCCAAGGGATGGAAACCCTTGTGTTCTAAAGGAGTACCACCCATAATTGGAATATAAGAGAATGGGCTGCCTCAACCTGGGCCTGTTCTGTTGGTATGAAGAGGACAAAAATGTACTCATTTATAGAAATATGGCCAAATGATTGCTTGCTTACTTCAATCTGCATCTCTTTATAGCTAACTAATTATTCTCAATCCCATTACTGAAATGGAAGCTGAGTTTAGCAAATTGTTTGGCCGTTAACATTTAGTGCACAAAATTCTTAATTAACAAAATAAAATACTACAATCCACTATAAATCACTTTGCTAAACTTTCAGACTTCATAAGGAATTTTGTCTTGTCCAAGAGCTACTTTCAAACCGCTTGCTGATCTGGTAATCATACTTCAATTCCCTGTGGAGCTGAGTGAAAGAATGTAAAGGGAGCCAATTAAAGAAACTTTGAGCCCGAATAGACAAGCAGAGGCCATCTTGTCCATCCTTCTGCCTCCAGGCAAAAACCATCCCCTGCACCAAAAATTTTTGCTTGAATCCTGCTGACAAAAATGCTCAGTACATGTAAATGACAAGTCATGATCCATTTAATGCAACTAAAGCAGATTGTTAACTGTTCAAGACTTATTTATTGTGTTCTAAGATGCTGAGTATGAAAGCTCATCTGAATTGTTTTAATTCCTCCTTTCTAGACAATTATTTTGTACAAGAAACGTACTCAAATAATTGTAAAGCTGTGGGAAATTTGTGTCCAGGAAATAAAGTTATCTTTATCATCTTATTAAATGTATTTTTGGTTTCCTTTCACTCAAGGTCTACCTTACGGGTGGGAGGAAGCTTACACAGCAGATGGAATCAAGTACTTCATCAAGTAAGTACAAGCATCTCAACCGAGTAAGCAATTTTCTTCACATCTGGAGAGAACCTGGAAGTTGCAGAATAATCAGTAATACCAAGAAACCCTCTTGGAGGTTACAAAAATTAGTAACAGGAAGTGAAACTTCACCATTTTCATTTCATGTGATTTAAATGCTAATATCAGATATATTTAGGAAAAAAAAAAACCATAATAATTATTTCAAGGGAAACATCAAAAAATTGGAACAGGATTGTCATTTGAACCTAAATGTTGGCTGCCTGAATTCTCTTCTGGCTAAAAGTATTAATATTTATGCAAAGTTAATATCTAATGAAAAAAATCTGCATTGTCTTAAAACTTATTAACAATAATAGTAATAATATCAACATTTTTTCATGCTTTGCAGTGTACACAGTTCATTCATTCTGCAGATACTTTTTGAGCATTTGCTGTGTGCCAGGCAGTATTCCATACCTTGGAGACACAGTAGTGAGATATACAGACTATATATATATTTTATATATTCTCTGATATCAGGGAATTTACTTAATAGTGAGGAAAAACATACAATATATAACTGAGGAGATAAATGAGACAGTATATGAACAAACCTCATCTCAATGGAGTCTCAGAACATCCTTCATTTATAGATGAAAAAAATAAGAGCCTAGAGTAGTTGCCAAAAAATCCACAGCTAACTAAATCACCAAGCCAGAAGGGAATCCAAGTCTTCTGACACCAGGATTCTCTCTAGTGTACTAGACTGATAGAGACCTCTCTTTGAAAGCCTCAACAGAAATACATTTTCTAGCTGCTGGACTGGTTAATTTTACTCTGGACACAGCAATCTGGTATACTTCCACTATGTTCTGGGTAGCTCTTTTCACGTCAGAGTTGGAGTTATGAGAACACAAAGGAGATTCCCAACAACCTCTTAAAATCCCAGAAGACTTCCTTATATGACCCTTTTTTAGCAAATGATACTTGGTATGCATTTGGGGAGGAAAAGAGAGATGTGTCCTTGCTGTTCTTTCAAATGTGCAAGTATTTTTCAAAGCAATATCCACATTTTGGATTCTCAAGCCCTGTGACTTTACACAGGTTCCTACATCTCTCTTCATCTCAGTTTTCTCATCAAAAAATAAGGGGAATTGTACCTACTTTATAGAGTTGTTAAATGTTAAGCACCTAGCATAAAATTTTGAACACAGTAGATACCTAATAAAATAGTCATCATTAATTTACAACATGGAGAAAACATCATGGTGGAAAAAAGAACAAGAAAAATCGTATAACCATTAAAGACATTGAAAATTCAGAAGCTTCATATTTTGAAAAGATTTAAGGAGAAGATAGGGGTAAACCTGGCAAAGTATTTTCTTGATTTTTTTTTTCTTGTGGTCTCTAGAAAAAAGTAATTAATAAAGCAAAGGTGTAGTTTATAATACATGAAGGAGAAAGGGACTTTTGGAGCAAAGGACCCAGGAATTCCATGAACAGATTACATTTAGCGCCATACTATTCACTTCCCAAATCATAACTCTTCTGGAAGGAAAGTTTCACTTCAATATGCTGTATTAACTATGTTTAGTTCCTGAGAGATTTGAATCACTGTACTGTAGGGGTGGCAAGAAAATGAAAAACCACATCCAAATTTGCACTGGGTTTCTTTCTTATGTTCACTTTATAATGGATAAGGGGAGAGATGTGGGGATGGGGGGGATGGTTATGCTCAACAGCCAGGCATATGTTAGGTGTATTTTTCTATGCATTGTATTGTCTAATCTTCTTAACACTGTAGAAAGTGGGCATCGCTCAGCTCTTAATAGGACGACATTATGATGGTGGTGAGCTGCATCCTGCCCTCAGCCATGCCTGTCTCCTAGAAGGTCCCCAAAAGAAATGCCCCATCAAAGGAAGGCAAACTAGCATTCATTGTAAACCGGGGTTCTGAAGTCAGAGGCCTTTGAAAAATGTCAGTAAATGAGTCTGGACCCTGTGGGGAACTCCTTCACCAAGGCTTAGCCTTAGCCATCTGTCAGTATCCTAACCCAAAGCTGTGTCAGAGCCTAACCAGTGCCCTGTGAGGAAAGGAAGGGATAAGGGCACCATCACCAACTACCAAGGAAAAGGAGGGAGAAAGAGATGTGAGTGTGAGTCAGAGAGTGAGCATGTCCCATTGCCTGGTACCCAGTGGTTTAAGCCACTGTCCTTTGCTGACTGGAACAGTAGCCTTGGGCTGGGCTCCTACTATAAGGGAGAACAGCATCCAAGGAGAAGAGAGAAGAGAAGCAGTAGCAAGCCCTTTGACTGCCCTGAGATCTAACTCAGTCCCTGTAGAAGGAATAGAAAGCGGCACCACATTTGTATAATCCACTCCAGTCATAGAAAATAATGTACACTCTTTAGGGAGTTCTCTTCCTTGACCTTAATCTTGACTCCTAAAGAAAGCAGAAAAGAGGTAAGGTAGATTTGTTAAAGGACAGTGGTGGGTATCCTTGTTTCACCATTACAGTTGGAGAAACTCTGTGTAAAAGAGGCTAAACTCGTCCAGGCCACGCAGTAGTAAAATTTCAGAGTCAAGATACAGTTCCAGGGTTGTCTGAGTCCAAAGCCATCCCCCCAAAACACACACCCATGCTGCACCATCTCCATCTCCTTATTTTAACGTAGCATGTTTACATATGACGAGAAAGATATTTTAAACTGATTTTGATTTTGTTAGAATTCTATACTTCATTCATTTTTAAATAGCAGAATAGAAACTTAGTTCTAAGCATAAGTAGTTATCTCCTGGAGACTAGAAAGGTCAAACAGTAAAGATAAGAAAATCTAACAATATACCAGTGTTTTCTTTATCTTGTCTCATGGAGGAATGGACTGCTTGCCATGAGTTGGCTTTTTTGCTAGTCATTAACCCCATTCAAGCACCAACATTTATCTTAGTTTAACTATTCTTAATGGAAGTCTTATTTTACAAGTATTGTGTGCTTCCCTGCCTTCTTCTACTGAGGCCCCTGAACAAAATCACTATAAACATCAATCTTATACATAATACAGTGAGTTCTGCAGGGTGATGTTAAGCTGTGTAAGCTAGAATAGAGACACAGCTGTCATCTCTCCCCGCTCTCAACATGCCTGGCCATCTCCTCATCTCCATTCTCCTTTTCGATCCTCTACACACCTCACCATCTTCCCCAGGAGTTTATTTGAGGAAGACAAGATGCCAAATAATCAGACTAATTTGAATTGCTTGTAAATAGTCCTGGAGTGTGCATCTACAAGTGTTTGTATGTGAGTCAAGTGCATAAGTTCTGGTGCAGGTGGATTTGATTCCAGGAAGGCCATCTGGTATAAGGAAAAGAAGAGCATGGGCTTTGGATTTGGAGAAACTTAGGTTCCAATGCTGGTGTCTCCACAGAATAGTTGAATGACCTTGGCATGTTTACTAAACCTCTCTGGGCTTTAATTTCTACATATAGAATGGAAAGAATATTAGCCCTTCATAGAGTTCCTGCCCAGAATGAATGAGCTTATGTATGTAAAGAGCCTGTCATAACATCTGACCCAAAGTAGACACTTTCAGCCAAGGCTAGGCCTCTTCACTTCCTCCTAACATTTTTTTTTCTTTTTTTTTTTTTTTTTTTAATGTCTGAAACATTTATATTAACATATTTCCATACATATTTCCATACAAATACAAATATAAGATTTTTAGAAATTTCATGTAATGTCTGAAACATTTATATTAACATATTTCCATACGAATAACCCAATGAAAGTTTAGTATTAGTTGTTCTGTTTGTTTCTTTTTTTATACTGCAGGTTCTTATTAGGCATCAATTTTATACAGATCAGTGTATACATGTCAATCCCAATCGCCCAGTTCAGCACACCACCATCCCCACCCCACCGCAGTTTTCCCCCCTTGGTGTCCATATGTCCATTCTCTACATCTGTGTCTCAACTTCTGCCCTGCAAACCGGCTCATCTGTACCATTTTTCTAGGTTCCACATACATGCATTAATATACGATATTTGTTTTTCTCTTTCTGACTTACTTCACTCTGTATGACAGTCTCTAGATCCATCCACTTCTCAACAAATGACTCAATTTCGTTCCTTTTTATGGCTGAGTAATATTCCATTGTATATATGTACCACATCTTCTTTATCCATTCGTCTGTTGATGGGCATTTAGGTTGCTTCCATGACCTGGCTATTGTAAATAGTGCTGCAATGAACATTCGGGTGCATGTGTCTTTTTGAATTACGGTTTTCTCTGGGTATGTGCCCAGTAGTGGGATTGCTGGGTCATATGGTAATTCTATTTTTAGTTTTTTAAGGAACCTCCATATTGTTCTCCATAGTGGCTGTATCAATTTACATTCCCACCAACAGTGCAAGAGGGTTCCCTTTTCTCCACACCCTCTCCAGCATTTGTTGTTTGTAGATTTTCTGATGATGCCCATTCTAACAGGAGTGAGGTGATAACCTCATTGTAGTTTTGATTTGCATTTCTCTAATAATTAGTGATGTTGAGCATCTTTTCATGTGCTTCGTGGCCATCTGTATGTCTTCTTTGGAGAAATGTCTATTTAGGTCTTCTGCCCATTTTTGGATTGGGGTGTTTGTTTCTTTAATATTGAGCTGAATGAGCTGTTTATATATTTTGGAGATTAATCCTTTGTCCGTTGATTCGTTTGCAAATATTTTCTCCCATTCTGAGGGTTGTCTTTTTGTCTTGTTTATGGTTTCCTTTGCTGTGCAAAATCTTTTAAGTTTCATTAGGTCCCATTTGTTTATTTTTGTTTTTATTTCCATTACTCTAGGAGGTGGATCAAAAAAGATCTTGCTGTGATTTATGTCAGAGTGTTCTTCCTATGTTTTCCTCTAAGAGTTTTATAGCGTCTGGTCTTACATTTAGGTCTCTAATCCATTTTGAGTTTATTTTTGTGTATGGTGTTAGGCAGTCTTCTAATTTCATTCTTTTACATGTAGCTGTCCAGTTTTCCCAGCACCACTTATTGAAGAGACTGTCTTTCCTCCATTGTATATCTTTGCCTCCTTTGTCATAGATTAGTTGACCATAGGTACGTGGGTTAATCTCTGGGCTTTCTATCTTGTTCCATTGATCTATGTTTCTGTTTTTGTGCCAGTACCATATTGTCTTGATTACTGTAGCTTTGTAGTATAGTCTGAAGTCAGGGAGTCTGATTCCTCCAGCTCCATTTTTTTGCCTCAAGACTGCTTTGGCTATTCGGGGTCTTTTGTGTCTCCATACAAATTTTAAGATGATTTGTTCTAGCTCTGTAAAAAAATGCCATTGGTAATTTGATAGAGATTGCATTGAATCTGTAGATTGCTTTGGGTGGTAGAGTCATTTTCACAATGTTGATTCTTCCAATCCAAGAACATGGTATATCTCTCCATCTGTTGGTATCATCTTGAATTTCTTTCATCAGTGTCTTATAGTTTTCTGCATACAGGTCTTTTGTCTCCCTAGGTAGGTTTCTTCCTAGGTATTTTATTCTTTTTGTTGCAATGGTAAATGGGAGTGTTTCCATAATTTCTCTTTCAGATTTTTCATCATTAGTGTATAGGAATGCAAGAGATTTCTGTGCATTCATTTTGTATCCTGCAACTTTACCATATTCATTAATTAGCTCTAGCAGTTTTCTGATGGCAGTTTTAGGATTCTCTATGTATGGTATCATGTCATCCGCAAACAGTGACAGTTTTACTTCTTCTTTTCCAATTTGTATTCCTTTTATTTCTTTTTCTTCTCTGATTGCCGTGGCTAGGACTTCCAGAACTATGTTGAATAATAGTGGTGAGAGTGGATATCCTTGTCTCGTTCCTGATCTTAGAGGAAATGCTTTCAGTTTTTCACCATTGAGAATGATGTTTGCTGTGGGTTTGTCATATATGGCCTTTATTATGTTGAGGTAGGTTCCCTTTATGCCCACTTTCTGGAGAGTTTTTATCATAAATGGGTGTTGAATTTTGTCAAAAGCTTTTTCTGCATCTATTGAGATGATCATATGGTTTTTATTCTTCAATTTGTTAATATGGTGTATCACATTGATTGATTTGCGTATATTGAAGAATCCTTGCATCCCTGGGATAAATCCCACTTGATCGTGGTGTATGATCCTTTTAATGTGTTGTTGGATTCTCTTTGCTAGTATTTTGTTGAGGATTTTTGCATCTATATTCATCAGTGATATTGGTCTGTAATTTTCTTTTTTTGTAGTGTCTTTGTCTGGTTTTGGTATCAGGGTGATGGTGGCCTCATAGAATGAGTTTGGGAGTGTTCCTTCCTCTGCAATTTTTTGGAAGAGTTTGAGAAGGATAGGTGTTAGCTCTTCTCTAAATGTTTGATAGAATTCACCTGTGAAGCCATCTGGTCCTGGACTTTTGTTTGTTGGAAGATTTTTAATCACAGTTTCAATTTCATAACTTGTGATTGGTCTGTTCATATTTTCTGTTCTTCGTGGTTCAGTTTTGGAAGGTTATACCTTTCTAAAAATTTGTCCATTTCTTCCAGGTTGTCCATTTTATTGGCATAAAGTTGCTTGTAGTAGTCTCTTAGGATGCTTTGTATTTCTGCGGTGTCTGTTGTAACTTCTCCTTTTTCATTTCTGATTTTATTGATTTGAGTCCTCTCCCTCTTTTTCTTGATGAGTCTGGCTAATGGCTTATCAATTTTGTTTATCTTCTCAAAGAACCAACTTTTAGTTTTATTGATCTTTGCTATTGTTTTCTTTGTTTCTATTTCATTTATTTCTGCTCTGATCTTTATGATTTCTTTCCTTCTGCTAACTTTGGGTTTTGTTTGTTCTTCTTTCTCTAGTTTCTTTAGGTGTAAGGTGAGATTGTTTACTTGAGATTTTTCTTGTTTCTTTAGGTAGGCTTGTATAGCTATAAACTTCCCTCTTAGAACTGCTTTTGCTGCATCCCATAGGTTTTGGGTCGTCGTGTTTTCATTGTCATTTGTCTCTAGGTATTTTTTGATTTCCTCTTTGATTTCTTCAGTGATCTCTTGGTTATTTAGTAACGTATTGTTTAGCCTCCATGTGTTTGTCTTTTTTACGTTTTTTTCCCTGTAATTCATTTCTAATCTCATAGCGTTGTGGTCAGAAAAGATGCTTGATATGATTTCAATTTTCTTAAATTTACTGAGGCTTGATTTGTGACCCAAGATGTGATCTATCCTGGAGAATGTTCCGTGCGCACTTGAGAAGAATGTGTAATCTGCTGTTTTTGGATGGAATGTCCTATATATATCAATTAAATCTATCTGGTCTATTGTGTCATTTAAAGCTTCTGTTTCCTTATTTATATTCATTTTTGATGATCTGTCCATTGGTGTAAGTGAGGTGTTAAAGTCCCCCACTATGATTGTGTTACTGTCAATTTCCTCTTTTATAGCTGTTAGCAGTTGCCTTATGTATTGAGGTGCTCCTATGTTGGGTGCATATATATTTATAATTGTTATATCTTCTTCTTGGATTGATCCCTTGATCATTATGTAGTGTCCTTCCTTGTCTCTTGTAACATTCTTTATTTTAAAGTCTATCTTATCTGATATGAGTATAGCTACTCCAGCTTTCTTTTGATTTCCATTTGCATGGAATATCTTTTTCCATCCCCTCACTTTCAGTCTGTATGTGTCCCTAGGTCTAAAGTGGGTCTCTTGTAGACAGCATATATATCGGTCTTGTTTTTGTATCCATTCAGCCAGTCTATGTCTTTTGGTTGGGGCATTTAATCCATTTATATTTAAGGTAATTATCGATATGTATGTTCCTATGACCATTTTCTTAATTGTTTTGGGTTTGTTTTTTTAGGTGCTTTTCTTCTCTTGTGTTTCCCACTTAGAGAAGTCCCTTTAGCATTTGTTGTAGAGCTGGTTTGGTGGTGCTGAATTCTCTTAGCTTTTGCCTGTCTGTAAAGCTTTTGATTTCTCCATCAAATCTAAATGAGATCCTTGCCGGGTAGAGTAATCTTGGTTGTAGGTTCTTCCCTTTCATCACTTTAAGTATATCATGCCACTCCCTTCTGGCTTGTAGAGTTTCTGCTGAGAAATCAGCTGTTAACCTTATGGGAGTTCCCTTGTATGTTATTTGTCGTTTTTCCCTTGCTGCTTTCAATAATTTTTCTTTGTCTTTAATTTTTGCCAGTTTGATTACTATGTGTCTCGGCGTGTTTCTCCTTGGGTTTATCCTGTATGGGACTCTCTGCGCTTCCTGGACTTGGGTGGCTATTTCCTTTCCCATGTTAGGGAAGTTTTCAACTATAATCTCTTCAAATATTTTCTCTGGTCCTTTCTCTCTCTCTTCACCTTCTGGGACCCCTATAATGCGAATGTTGTTGCGTTTAATGTTGTCCCAGAGGTCTCTTAGGCTGTCTTCATTTCTTTTCATTCTTTTTTCTTTAGTCTGTTCCGCAGCAGTGAATTCCACCATTCTGTCTTCCAGGTCACTTATCCGTTCTTCTGCCTCAGTTATTCTGCTATTGATTCCTTCTAGTGTAGTTTTCATTTCAGTTATTGTATTGGTCATCTCTGTTTGTTTGTTCTTTAATTCTTCTAGGTCTTTTTTAATCATTTCTTGCATCTTCTCAATCTTTGCCTCCATTCTTATTCCGAGGTCCTGGATCATCTTCACTATCATTATTCTGAATTCTTTTTCTGGAAGGTTGCCTATCTCCACTTCATTTAGTTGTTTTTCTGGGGTTTTTTCTTGTTCCTTCACCTGGTACATAGCCCTCTGCCTTTTCATCTTGTCTATCTTTCTGTAACTGTGGTTTTTGGTCCACAGGCTGCAGGATTGTAGTTTTTCTTGCTTCTGCTCTGATCTGTTTTTCTATAGTTATGCTGATACTGATGCCAAAGGCTCGGCTGTCTCTGCACCGGTACAGAATCGAATCTCAGAGACAAGAGTTTTGGGTGAAGTAGAAAAAATAGCTTTATTGCTTTGCCAGGTAAAGGGGGACACAGCAGGCTCCTGCTTCGAAAAACTAATTGTCCCACCCTCCTAACATTTTGATGAGGGTTTCTTCTCAGCTCTTAGCTGAGTTCAGATAGGATGCCAAATAATTAATGTGTGCATAAGCAAGCATCCACTATATGTCTTTCTTGGAACTATTTAGATTTTTGTTTTTTCATCCTCTCACTACCCCAACCAAAATTTTGAGCCTGGATAGCCTGTGTTAGTTTTTGGGTAGGAGTAGTTCATTTGCCATGTGAATGGTACTTTGGAGGCAAGAAATAACAAGTAATGAACTCAGTTCATTGCCTCTGTCACCTTTGCTTAAAAAGAACAGTGACTGAGAGCACCCTTCCAGAACATTGGAGGAGATGCCAGTCTGTGTACGTATAATCTCTGCCCTGAGATTGACAGCTGTCACTGTCTTCCCGGAAACTGAATTGTTACGTCTGATGGAAGCCAAGCCTCGGGCAAAGGAATAACTGTCAGTGCTGTCCCAAGAATGCCTGGACAAAGACGGTCTTCATTGAATATTCCTATCCGCCCACATGTCCATTGCACACCCATTAATACTTTGTAGTCATCTACTTACCTTCTGACACAAGAGAAGAAAGCATTTTATCTGGTGTAAACAAATATAATCAAAATATTGGCATTGCTAGAGCCAGTGTTTCATAGAACTAACAAACGTATATGTCTATATATGTGTATATGTATACACCAATTTGTGTATGCACATATGCAAATAGGCAGGGCTTACTCACTTGCTATATAAATACCAGTGCATTCAAGGGAAAACTTTCTTATTTTCTCCTTAGAGAGAGAGTTGCAGCATTCTTAAATTCAATGACAAAATGCCAGTTATCTTGATAGCGCTGTAATGAAATTATCTGATAAACCTGACCATTTTACCATCTAACTTCCTATCTTCCCTTTGCAGTTATATACTATTACAGATTTATAACAGTCTTTTGATATGATTCCACTTTAAAAGTTCATATACTTTATATGTATGTTATATAATTTAACAGAATTATTATGAGTTATGTTTGATAGTAAAAGTGAACTTAATATTACAAACTAGACATAACTGCTACATTGCTTTCTTTGAACTTTTCTTCTATTGAAGGTTTCAGATTCACTGTGATCAGTAGCCATGATTTCATGTATTAATTCTCTATTGCTACTTAATAAATTTCCCCAAAATTTTGCAGCCTTAAACAATAAACATTTATTTTCTTACCCAAGTTGCAGAGGGTCAAGAACCCGGATGTGGTTTTGCTGGATCATTCTGACTCTCTGTAGATGTGGGTTTCTCATAAAGTTGCAATCAAGCTCTTAGCCAGGTCAGGGAATTGAAGAGTAGTTTAAAGGGACTGGAATATTTGTTCCAGGCTTACATGTGAGGCTTCAGTTCCTCACCATAAGTGGACCTTTCTACATCCATAGGGCCATAGGGCTGCACAAACATGGCAGCTGGCTTCCCCCACAGCAAGGGACAAGAGAAAACGTGAGAGCAAGAGAAACACCAAGATAAAAGCTGCAGTGTCTTTTATAACCAATCTCAGAAGTGAGTGACATACCTTCTGCCATATGCTACTGGTCACACAGACCACCCTGGTACAGTGTAGGAGGCAACTATACAAGAGTGTGCATGCCAGAAAGTAAGGACCACTGGGAGCTATCTTAGAGGATGCCTACTACAAGGCTGTTTCACAATATAATATATATAATGTATTAATTAATAATTAAATTATTATATATATAATCTATACATCTCTATAAATGATACAAAAATCTGAATATCATATACTTGCTTCAAACATTATATTGTACTGTTGGTGATTTTTCAAGTAGGTATAATCATTGGTTTTTTATTTTGTTTGGTTTTTTTTAATATCTTTATTGGAGTATAATTGCTTTACAATGGTGTGTTAGTTTCTGCTTTATAAAAAAGTGAATCAGTTATACATATACATACATATGCCCCCATATCTCTTTCCTCTTGTGTCTCCCTCCCTCCCACCCTCCCTATCCCACCCCTCTAGATGGTCACAAAGCACTGAGCTGATCTCCCTATGCTATGCGGTTGCTTCCCACTAGCTATCTATTTTACATTTGGTAGTGTATATATGTCCATGCCACTCTCTCACTTTGTCCCAGCTTACCCTTCCCCCTCCCTGTATCCTCAGCTCCATTCTCTAGTGGGTCTGTGTCTATTCCTGTCTTGCCCCTAGGTTCTTCATGATTTTTTTTTTTTTTTTAGATTCCATATATATGTGTTAGCATATGGTATTTGTTTTTCTCTTTCTGACTTACTTCACTCTGTATGACAGACTCTAGGTCCATCCACCTCACTACAAATAACTCAGTTTCATTTCTTTTTATGGCTGAGTAATATATATTGTATATATATTGTATATATGTGCCACATTGTATATATAATATATATACAATATATATAATATATATATAATATATATACTGATTTATAATATATATAACATATATATTATATATTATAAATATATATAATATTTATATTATATATAATATATATAAATGTGTGTATATATATATATATATATAATATATATATAATATATAAAATGATCTTTGCCAGTATATCAGTAAGCGACAGTAATCAAGACAGTATGCTACTGGCACAAAACCAGCTTTTAGTTTTAATGATCTTTGCTCTAGTTTCCTTCATTTCTTTTTCATTTATTTCTGATCTGATCTTTATGATTTCTTTCCTTCTGCTACCTTTGGGGTTTTTTGTTCTTCTTTCTCTAATTGCTTTAGGTGTAAGTTTAGGTTGTTTATTTGAGGTGTTTCTTGTTTCTTAAGGTAGGATTGTATTGCTAAAAACTTCCCTCTTCGAACTGCTTTTGCTGTATCCCATAGGTTTTGGGTCGTCGTGTTTTCATTTGTCATTTGTTTCTAGGTATTTTTTGATTTCCTCTTTGATTTCTTCAGTTATCATCTCTTGGTTCTTATTTTTTCCTGTAATTGATATCTAGTCTCATAGCGTTGTAGTCGGAAAAGATATTTGATACGATTTCAATTTTCTTAAATTTACCAAAGGTTGATTTGTGACCCAAGATATGATCTATCCTGGAGAATGATCCATGAAGACTTGAGAAGAAAGTGTATTCTGTTGTTTTTGGATGGAATGTCCTATAAATATCAATTAAGCCCATCTTGATTAATGTATCATTTAAAGCTTCTGTTTCCTTATTTATTTTCATTTTGGATGATCTGTCCATTGGTGAAAGTGGGGTGTTAAAGTCCCCTACTATGATTGTGTTACTGTCAATTTCCCCTTTTATGGCTGTTAGTATTTGCCTTATGTATTGAGGTGCTCCTATGTTGGGTGCGTAAATATTTACAATTGTTTCATCTTCTTCTTGGATTGATCCCTTGATCATTATGTAGTGTCCTTCTTTGTCTCTTGTAATAGTCTTTGTTTGAAAGTCTATTTTGTCTGATATGAGAATTGCTACTCCAGCTTTCTTTTGATTTCCATTTGCATGGAATATCTTTTTCCATCCCCTCACTTTCAGTCTGTATGTCTCCCTAGGTCTGAAGTGGGTCTCTTGTAGACAGCATATATATAGGTCTTGTTTTTGTATCCATTCAGCCAGTCTGTGTCTTTTGGTTGGAGCATTTAATCCATTTATATTTAAGGTAATTATCGATATGTATGTTCCTATTACCATTTTCTTAATTGTTTTTGGTTTGTTATTGTAGGTCTCTTCCTTCTCTTGTGTTTCCTGGCTAGAGAAGGTCCTTTAGCATTTGTTGTAGAGCTGGTTTGGTGGTGCTGAATTCTCTTAGCTTTTCCTTGTCTGTAAAGGTTTTAATTTCTCTGTCAAATCTGAATGAGATCCTTGCTGGGTAGAGTAATCTTGGTTGTAGGTTTTTCCCCTTCATCACTTTAAATATGTCCTGCCATTCCCTTCTGGCTTGCAGAGTTTCTGCTGGAAGATCAGCTGTTAACCTTATGGGGATTCCCTTGTGTGTTATTTGTTGTTTTTCCCTTGCTGCCTTTAATATTTTTTCTTTGTATTTAATTTTTGATAGTTTGATTAATATGTGTCTTGGCGTGTTTCTCCTTGGATTTGTCCTGTATGGGACTCTCCATGCTTCCTGGACTTGATTAACTATTTCCTTTCCCATATTACGGAAATTTTCAATTATAATCTCTTCAAATATTTTCTCAGTCCCTTTCTTTTTCTCTTCTTCTTCTGGGACCCCTATAATTCGAATGTTGGTGCGTTTAATGTTGTCCCGGAGGTCTCTGAGACTGTCCTCAATTCTTTTCATTCTTTTTACTTTACTCTGCTCTGCAGTAGTTATTTCGACTATTTTATCTTCTAGGTCACTTATCCATTCTTTTGCCTCAGTTATTCTGCTATTGATCCCTTCTAGAGAATTTTTAATTGCATTTATTGTGTAGTTCATCACTGTTTGTTTGCTCTTTAGTTCTTCTAGGTCCTTGTTAAACGTTTCTTGTATTTTCTCCATTATATTTCCAAGATTTTGGATCATCTTTACTATCATTATTCTGAATTATTTTCCAGGTAGACTGCCTCTTTCCTCTCCATTTTTTAGGTCTGGTGGGTTTTTGCCTTGCTCCTTCATCTTCTGTGTGTTTCTCTGTCTTCTCATGTTGCTTAACTTACTGTGTTTGGGGTCTCCTTTTCGCAGGCTGCAGGTTTGTAGTTCCCATTGTTTTTGGTGTCTGCCCCCAGTGGGTAAGGTTGGTTCAGTGGGTTGTGTAGGCTTCCTGGTGGAGGGGACTAGTGCCTGTGTTCTGGTGGATGAGGCTGGATCTTGTCTTTCTGGTGGGCAGGACCACGTTCAATGGTGTGTTTTGGTGTGTCTGTGGCCTTATTATTATTTTAGGCAGCCTCTCTGCTAATGGATGGAGTTGTGTTCCTGTCTTGCTAGTTGTTTGGCATAGGGTGTCCAGCACTGTACAACGACTTGCTGGTTGTTGAGTGGAGCTGGGTCTTGGCGTTGAGATGGAGATCTCTGGGAGATTTTCGCCATTTGATATTACGTGCAGCTGGGAGGTCTCCTGTGGACCAATGTGCTGAACTTGGCTCTCCCACCTCAGAGTCACAGCCCTGATGCCTAGCTGGAGCACCAAGAGCCTCTCATCCACTCGGCTCAGAATAAAAGGGAGAAAAAAAAGAAAGAAAGAAAGAAGAAGATAAAATAAAATAAAGTAAAATAAAATAAAACAAAGTTATTAAAATTAAAAATTAAAAAAAAAAGTTTAAGTAATAAAAAAAAAAGAAAGAAAGAAGAGAGCAACCAAACCAAAAAACAAATCCACCAATGATAACAAGTGCTAAAAACTATACTAAAAAAAAAGAAACAAACAAAAAAAAAATGGACAAGCAGAACCTTAGGACAAATGGTAAAAGCAAAGCTATACAGACAAAATCACACAGAAGTATACACATACACACTCACAAAAAGAGAAAAAGGGGAAAAATATATATATATCATTGCTCCCAAAGTCCACCTCCTCAATTTGGGATGATTCGTTGTCTATTCAGGTATTCCACAGATGCAGGTACATCAAGTTGATTGTGGAGATTTAATCCTCTGCTCCTGATGCTGCTGGGAGAGATTTCCCTTTCTCTTCTTTGTTCGCACAGCTCCTGGGGTTCAACGTTGGATTTGGACCTGCCTCTGCGTGTAGGTCACATGAGGGTGTCTGTTCTTCCCTCAGACCAGACAGGGTTAAAGGAGCAGCTGCTTCGGGGGCTCTGGCTCACTCAGGCTGGGGGGAGGGAGAGGTACGGATGCGGGGCAAGCCTGCGGCGGCAGAGGCCAGCATGACGTTTCACCAGCCTGAGGCGCACCATGTGTTCTCCCAAGGAAGTTGTCCCTGGGTCACGGGACCCTGGCAGTGGCGGGCTGCACAGGCTCCTGGGAGGGGAGGTGTGGATAGTGACCTGTGCTTGCAGACAGGCTTCTTGGTGGTGGCAGCAGCAGCCTTAGCGTCTCATGCCCGTCTCTGGGGTCCACGCTGATAGCCGCAGGTTGCGCTTATCTCAGAGCTCCTTTAAGCAGCGCTCTGAATCCCCTCTTCTCGCGCACCAGGAAACAAAGAGGCAAGAAAAAGTCTCTTGCCTCTTCGGCAGCTCCAGACTTTTTCCCGGACTCCCTCCCAGCTAGCCGTGGCGCACTAGCCCTTTCAGGCTGTGTTCACGCCGCCAACCCCAGTCCTCTCCCTGGGATCTGACCGAAGCCCGAGTCTCAGCTCCCAGCCCCCACCCACCCCGGCAGGTGAGCAGACAAGCCTCGCGGGCTGGTGAGTGCTGGTCGGCACCAATCCTTTGTGCGGGAATCTCTCCACTTTGCCCCGTGCACCCCTCTTGCTGAGCTCTCCTCCGTGGCTCTGAAGCTTCCCCCCTCTGCCACTCGCAGTCTCCGCCCACGAAGGGGCTTCCTAGTGTGTGGAAACCTTTCCTTCTTCACAGCTCCCTCCCACTGGTGCAGGTCCCGTCCCTATTCTTTTGTCTCTGTTATTTCTTCTTTCTTTTGCCCTACCCAGGTACGTGGGGAGTTTCTTGCCTTTTTGGAGGTCTGAGGTCTTCTGCCAGCGTTCAGTAGGTGTTCTGTAGGAGTTGTTCCACATGTAGATGTATTTCTTATGTATCTGTGGGGAGGAAGGTGATCTCCACGTCTTACTCTTCCACCATCTTGAAGCCGTCTACTCATTGGTTTTTAAAAGTTACTCACACTTGGCTTATAATTCCTCTGTGTTGATATACCTTTATATCACATCCTGAAATCTGAGATAGCACACCTTGTATTATAAAACCTGTTCTCCATTACATAGGAAGTATTATACTTACAACATTACAAATGCATACCAGTAAAACCTAGGGAGCCTGTGATTTCTGAATAAAACAGAAGTTTCTGTCTAGAGCAGAGAGGGCAAATAGATTTCAACTCACTTTCTCAAGTGTCGTTTGTGAAGAATTCTGAGGCTATATGCAACCTCACTGATATGTCTTTTTTTTTTTTTTTTTTTTTTGGCTGCGTTGGATGTTTGTTGCTGTGCACAGGCTTTTCTCTAGTTGCAGTGAGCGGGGGCTATTCTTCATTGTGGTGCGTGGGTTTCTCATTGCGGTGGCTTCTCTTGTTGCGGAGCACAGACTCTAGGTTCGCGGGCTTCAGTAGTTGCGGCGCGTGGGCTCAGTTGTTGTGGTGCACAGGCTTAGTTGCTCCGCGGCATGTGGGATCTTCCCGGACCGGGGATCAAACCCGTGTCCCCTGCATTGGCAGGCAGATTCTTAACCACTGTGCCACCAGGGAAGTCCCTGATATTTGTCTTGATGAATCAGAGATGTCTGCTGTGGGTGCCGGGGGAAGAGACGTGTGGGACACATACCACATCTTTTCAGTCTTTGGTCTTCTAGAGCGTATTGCCAACACAGGAACTCTGCCAGGATGAACAGTAATAATGCAAATCGTAGGTTGGAATGACAAAATAAACAGTGACACTCCCCCCTAATAGTTCTTACGAGATAGTCAGTATTTAAGAGCTTTTCCTTTATGACTTCAAAGGAAAACTGATTTCCAATAGGCATGTTTTTTCTCATATCTTTCCAGTCAGAGTTCATTAACAACCCTAAATGATTGTCTGAACTTGGGGTAGAACAGCCTATTAGGTTGTTTCCAGGTAGGAAAGAATGTAGATCATAACCTATATATGAATGAAATTTGTCATTGTCAGCCTACTGTATTAATTAAAGGCTTAAGTTACATTGTATCATCTCATTTATAAAATAAATTAAAAAATGGAAAACACAAAAGAGAAAAACTTGAGATTGTTTTTCTTACCTCCAACCTTATTTTGCACGTAGAGTCTAAGTTAGGTAATTCTAATGTGATTAGAAATTAAGGAGACTGGGGACGGGAGGGTGGAGAGGGAGGGATGGTTTCTGGATGGGAAATAAAAAGCTACTACTTTTAATTTTTCCTAAATCCTTAGCAGATGATTTTACCTCCACTTTAGTAGATACTGTCAGGAGCCCTCCTTCTTAAGACCTCGTTAATTTGGCTGCTTTGATTAATTTTGGATGAGTTAAGAAATACCCATGGACAGACTACTGAAGTCTAAGACTCACTTGATGAGATGTCAGGGCAATTTCTATGTACCTAACTTCAGCGTAGATAAGGAAAATGGGAGTAGGCTCCTCACTGTCTTTACATGTATGGCAATCCTGAGCATTATTCTTAATGAGACTATAATGAAGAAATCAACAGAGGACTTGAAAGAAGAAGTATGGAGCTTATTAAAATATTTTGTTCCCGAACACTTCTAGCTATGATTAAATTGTAAGGTATTAAAACCACTATTTTGGATGTACCCATCTACGTGATAACTGGTTTAGAATATCCAGTAACTAGTACAGTGCCTGGTATGTGTAGGGACAATAAATATTTATCAAATGAGTGAATACTGTCATTGAGGGAGCAGTTGGTAGGGAAAAAATATGGGCTTTAGTATCAGACAGACCTGGTTTCTACTGTTTACACCACCACTTTTGAGTGTGACCTTGGTATAATTAGTAATATTTCTATTGTCTGTAACCCCTTTTCTCATCGAAAAACAAGGATAGTAGTTTATATCTCCCAGGCTTGTTTTGAGAATTGAATAAAATAACTCACCTGGCACAAGGTGAGTGCCTAATAGATGTTCATTCCCCTTCCCTTCCCTTATATTATTCTACTGCTATTTGCCAGTGGAGGAGCTTTATATGACAGCATTTGCACAGCTGCAAATAGAAACCAGCAACCATAACCTACACTTATGCCTCTCCCCAGCCAGTCAAAAGTCCTGTGACAGGAGCAAAGAGGCTGCAGTGCTCAGGAGCCTGAGACAGCCTGCTCTGGATTTTCTATAAATATCTACAAAGGAGTGTAGGCATATGAAACTCTGTATGAGCAACTGTCATCTAAACAGAAGGCCAGCCAGCTGACCGAGGTTACTCAGAATGGCAAAGCCCACTGAAATGAATAAAATATCCATATCTAGACAGACAACATCAAACTCTTTTTCCCCCATTTAACCAATAACAGGTATAACTGAGGCAGGAAGCATGTTTTTTTAGCATTTTTTTTTTTTTTTGGATAATATAAGAAAATCCTTTGGGATTGTGTAAAGTACTTTGGAAATTCATCACCTTTCTAGGGTTATACTTTTATTTAGCCAGATATGGGATCTTCTCTGCCTCCAAGACCCTTTATTTAAATTTCTCAACAAATACTAACTTTTTTTTCACTTTCCCATCCAAATTTGGTTGCTGTATTAGTCTGCTAGGGCTTCCATAACAAAATACCACAGACTGGGTGGCTTAAACTGGGTGAGAAATTTATTTTTCTCACAATTCTGGAGGACAGAAGGCCAAGATCAAGATGCCATCAGGATAGGTTTCTTGTGAGGCCCCTCTTCCTGTGATGTAGACAACTACCTCCTCACATGGCCTCTTCTCTGTGTGCATGGAGAGAAAGGTCTGATGTGTCTTCCTCTTCTTACAAGGACACCAGTCTCATTGGACCAGGTCCTCACCCCCATGATCTCATCTAACCCTCATTACCTCCACAAAGGCCCCATCCTCCAAACACAGCCACATTAGGGTTTAGGACTGCAACATAGAATTGGGGGGTGGGGACACAATTCATTCCATAACAGTTGCTTCTTCCTTAAATTACTTTCCATAGATCTCTAGCACCTTTTTCTTCAGTCAGTTATCTCCAGTACAAAGTATTTAGCATATAATCTTTCTTCCTGTACATTTGCCAAGTTTCAGGCAAATTGCAAGAATTAATACAAACCAGTGCCCCTTCCCTCAAGCTCTAGGCTTTAGTGCGAGAAGTAGCTGAGGGGCAAGGGAGTGTGGTAAGTAGAATAATGGCTCCCTGATGATATCCATGAGCTAATCCCCAAAATCTTTGAATATGTTAGGTTCCATGGTAAAGGGGCATTAAGGTTGCAGGTGGAATTAAGGTTGCTAATCAGCTGACCTTAAAATAGGGAGATTATCCTGGATTATCCATGTGGGTCCAGTCTAATCACATGAGTCCTCAGTAGTAGAAGAGGGAGCCAGAAGGAGAGAGTCAGAGAAAGAGATATGACAATGGAAGCAGGGTCAGAGATATGTTGTGTTGCTGACTTGGAAGATGGAGGCCACAAACCATGGAATGTGGGTGGCCTTTAAAAGCTGGAAAAGCAAGGAAACGGATTCTCCCCTAGAGCCTCCAGAACGAAATTTAGCCTTGCCAACATCTTGATTTGAGCCCAGTGAGAACTGTTTTGGACTTCTGAGCTACAGAAGAGTTAGCCAGTAAATTAGCATTGTTTTAAGCCACTACATTCGTGGTCATTTGTTACTGCACCAAGAGAAAACTAATACAGGAAGTTAGAAGTGGAGGAGAGAGGGTGATGCTTATGATGGACCTAGAACGTGTCAGGCATAAAACTAGGGGATTTATATGTTTTCTCTCTTAACACTATCGTGGAAGGTCTTACATGTTTTCTAGATTGGGAAACAGACTCAGAGTTTAAGTAACTTTCCCAGAGACATACAAGTAACCCAGTTAGTGCCTGGGCAATACGGAATTTCAGACCAGGTCCGTGAAGCTGATACAAAAAGATAGTGACCATGGTCTGCATCTAAACCTGAGCTCTGCTATTGTGTGACCTTGGACAGGGCACTGGGACTGTCTTAGCCTCAATTTCTTCAATTGCCACATGATGTGAAAAGTTTAAGACTGCTGGAGAAGCAGGTGTCACACAAATAATTTTTATTCAAACTGAATAAAGTTTTTTATGAATTTTATGATAAATTATTTTAAAATGCTTTAGAGATAGAATTTATGATCATTGAATTAATCAGTCAATACATCTTTAATTATTTCATCTTGTAAAGCTAAAGACCTCTTTTCAGGTGGTCTCATTTAATCTATCCCAAAGCCTCCATATATATTGTTGTTGAAACCAACCCATATAATAGAGCCTCAGAGAGGAATATAACATAATGGTAAAATTCTCAGAAGTCAGATTTGGATCCAGATCCTGGCTCTAACATTTACTAGTTTTATGACCTGGAGTAAGTTATTTCACCTCTCTCAGTATTAGCTTCCTCATATATAAAATGAGGATAGTAAATAGAACTGTCTCTCCTTTAAAATATAAATATATATAATATAAATATATAAAATATAAACATAATATAATATGTAAATTAGGATATATAATATTTACAAAATATAAGTATTAAATAAGGTTCTAAAAAAGTTAAGCCCATGTATTCACAAGTCCAAGGTGGCACCATTAGAAACAATCAGTATGTAAAGTTCATGAGAGAAGTGTAAAGGTTGATGGCATATATGGTTTTTATCCCATAATTTTTTACTGTAATTGAAGGTTTCTGTGTTATAGCACTCACTCTCAAGTGGCTTTTGCACTTAGCATTATGGAGTCAATAATACTGACAAAACACCTCAAGAGTTTAAAGATGGTCTCATGTGGAACCCCTCCAAGTCCCCAGTTTTGTGATGCTCAGTTTTCTAATATCATATGTATATTTATAGCTTTATATTTTTAGTGTAATCAGCTTAACTTTGATAGAAAAATAATATTAGTATAAGTATAAAATAAGTTGAAGTTGTATGTTTCAAATAATTCTAGGTTTTTTTTTAAGATTTCAAATTTGGCAATTAAAAAAATACATTTAGTTAGATGTTTGTTAAACATATTTTATTGGATAAATTGAATGAAAGCCTTATAACTTGTATTACAATTCTTACCATTTTAATAAGAACATTAAAATTTAAAATATCTTCTATATTTCATGCACTTCTACTCATAAGTGGGAATTTAATATGGAAACTTTGGCAATGGTCTTGCAAACTTGCTTCTAATTAAATTTAGTTTCCATTAATCTATATTCTGACAGTCTTTTGATTGCTAACATATTTCAAGTAGCCTGAAAATATGTATTTATTGCCTGCTTTTTGTATTTTAGAAAGACAAACTCTTTGGTTTGTAAAAAGTTGTACATATATTTAATGAGAAAGTAATAGTCATGGCTTCATCTTGAAATACTCTCTTGAAGTCATTTAGAGTAACACTAGCTGCTGTTACAAACCCTGCTTTTCAGTGGCTTAGCACTCACACACCAGTCAGTGCGGGAATCCCTGGTCGGTGGGTGGCTTTTCTTTTCTTTGGGTAGTGATTTTGAGACCCCAGCTCCTTCCAGTTCATGGCTCTGCCATCCCCTAGGGCCTCTGAGTTCTCTGCTTTCAGTTATGGATGAGGAGTGAGAACAGAGAAGGCATTCCAGCACTGTTCTTGAAAACCCCTGGTCCACAAGACGTAAACATAAACTCTCTCCCCTTCCACTGGTGGGAATTAGTTACATGCTCACATAAGGATGTAGGGGGAGCTGAGAAATGTAGTCTCTGCCTGGGAGCGGCCTCCTGGTAACAACTCTACAGTGTGGAATGGAGAACATAAATGTTGGTGGACACCGCCAAAGGGGGTATATGAGAATGTGCAAATACACCAACTACAGAATTTTATAAAATTGTTTATTAGTATCTAATAGTCCAGTGTCTAGATACCAGTGTCAGTAGGTCATGTTCTTAGAGGTCTTCTGAAATTTTTTATTCTATCACAATCCAAAATAGCATCAATTTTTAAAAGTTACCCAAAGCTATAGTCTGAGACCATAGAAACATTTTCTTTTTTTGAAAAATGTATCACCTTTGGACTTGGTATGTTTTTGCCTCTGCACAATAATTGACAGCAATCTAAGCCTGTGTATATTACTTCAAAAAATATAATTCGTATTTTTTCAGGACTTTTCAGTGTTCATTTTTTACAAGTCTAGTGACGTAATTTTTTTCCAATATTATGCGTAAGTAATATATTACTGTAGCTTTAGATTCTTGTAACATAATGTAATATCTAGGCCTAAAGGTTTTTTAATTAATTGGATTATTTAATTGCAAAATATATCTGATATATTTTTTATAGAGAATGCCATAAATATAGAATAGAAATAAAATTTGTCTTCAAGACTGTAAAGATTTGAATGGGATCCTGCTAATGTTTGATCAGAGCCTCACTGGATTTCCAAATGCCGAATTACAAAATTCTCAAAGTATTCTGTGGTATTTACAGAGTTCATTAACGAGAAATACTCATTTTGATTTTAGGAGTATATTTCCAAAGTTATGTAAGAGGGAACTCTTTATATATCAGTGGAAATAAACTGCTTGCAATTTTCTCTTAAACATGTTTTGGAATGGATACTTTCTATTACTAATCTGTAATCATTCTCATAACCAGTGTCTGACAAGATTACATGCTGCCTCACCAAGGTTTGGTGACTTTTTTATAATTTTACTGACATGGTTCACTTTCTGTTCTTGCCTTCTGATTTGTTTCCAATTGGGAATACTTTTTATTAAATCTTTTATTTTCAGTACTACTTGAAGTTTATGGCCAGTTGTAAAATTTTTCAGTGATTCCAAGTACTGATGCCAGAAACATTTTGGATTAACATATTTATTTGTCTTTATTTTCTGGTTCATATGAATATTATATACATAAGATTACCCCCGCTCTCTGTAAAAAAAGGACATTGTAAGTTAATTACTTTGGCTTATTATTCTGCAGCTTTATCTTAAATAGATAATACATGCAATCTTGCCAAATTCACAATAACATATAAATAGTATCATTTACAATGGAAGATTAACAAAAGAACCTCTTTCTTCATCACAGACTATTATAAGAATGAATTTCTACAAAACTAGTGTTCTTTTTGTCTTTAAACCACTTTTCTCTTAACTGGCTGTCCTAAATTTTTATTTAGAAAGAAAGCATTTTGCATGCTAGGAGGTAAGAAACATAAGGAAGGTAATTATAATGGAATTTAAATAATTCACTTACATTTCTTTGGCAATAAAATAAAGCATGTTCTCTTAGGGTTTTTCTTTTTTTATAAGCTCTAAAATATGTCTTTCAAATTACTAATATTATAAAAGAAACCACATAACACTGTCACCTTCCCAGCTCAAATATTACTGTTTTCCAACAACAGATTTGGCAGTCATTCAGAGGCAAGTAGTATTAGGCTTTTTAGATTTTCAAATATATCTGAACTGCTGTTGATTGCTCCCCAAATCAGGTCAGATACACTCTCTGCAGGAACATTTCCCAGAGAGACTGTATGTTCAAATGGAAGATTTTCATGTTTCACAGTCAGCCTCATTTATTTTCCAGACCTCTAAATTTTTCACACTAAGTAACAGCATCTCACTTTGTGAACCATGGGGTCTTTATTAATTAAACAGAGTCAACAGGGTTGATTTATTCTCTCTCTTCTCAGTTGAATTACCAAGCACACAAATCAGAGAGGAAATATTTCTAATAGTAGAATGTTCTCCAAGCCAGTAAATCTGGGATTATCTCATCATACCGATTATATCAAAGCTCTTTAGTCACCATGCTCACCAGGACATAAAATTGAATGGTATACACACAAATGGCCCAGTTCCAGCATCACAGGAAGAATTCCAAGTTTTTCTTACAATATTCAGAAAGCCCTAATTGTTAACAAAAAACAAAAAAAAACAGCCATGATCATTATTGAATATCTACTCTTCACCAGGCACTTTACATGCATTACCTGTGTTTTAGAAGCATTGATTCTGGATGTTTTTACAAAAGAGCCAGGTGTGAAATGTGTACTTGAAGCATAGAAACTAACCCTCTGTTGCTTCAGTTTTATTTTTTCTAGTGATTGGCTATTGTATTTGCATGTTTGGCGCTAAGGTGTGTGTTTTTCAATTGTGTACAGAGAAGTGTATTATGAACATAAGATTAATCAATTAACATTTTATGGTATTACTTTGTATTTGGAGAAAGATCAGATGTTGATTTGTTGATTAAAAAGTGCCTAATGAAGGTTACTGTCAAGGATGACTTTCTGGCAGAACTTTCTAATATTCATTATTCAGAGTCTATAACTACATTTTCTTCTGAAACATTTTACTTTTGCTTATTTTATATTATCATTCAGTGGAATGTCCATATATGGGCAGTTATAATATTTCAAACATGAGAATTTTTTTTTTAAGTCACATAAGAAAGCATATACCCGACCTTACCCCTCAGGTAATTAATTGTGCCTGTTTTTCTTCCTTTCTAGCCTCCCCAGTTAAGGAGCATTGTAGGGGAGGAAGGATTTATAATAATTTAAATTAAAGTCTCTTCTTTGGACTAACATATTATAAATGTGCTGATAAACAGTAAAGTAAATATACTAAGATATCCCATCAAGCTTTTTCCTTTCAGTTTTAAACAGGTACATTGTACAGGACAATGTGTCCTCATTTCCCCTTGCAGTGGTATTCTAGCCCTCTGTGTTACACTCACTGGTAATTCTTTAAAACCACTTTCAATTTAGGCAGCTTTCCAGCTTTACAAAAGCCTTGAAATGAAGTTAACCTGTGCAGAATCAAATGCTTTGTAAGTTTAGCCTCCATAATAAGAAATCGCACTAAACCATTTTAAAGAGGTAATAGTAACATGGATTACTGTCAAGAGAATAACGATTCTTTGTATCACTTAACCACACTCTGAGGTTTTGAAACTATGAAGATATCTGGGCCTTGCCACCTCCACCTCGACTCTTAAACAACTTAAGTGCATTTACCCTATCGTGAAACTATAAGTGATCTTCTTCCATGGAAAGCTGCATTTTCAATATTTAAACAGAGGAGTTGAGCAATTTGTTTTGGGGGATATGGATAGAATTTAGAATATAAGACTGAAAACAAACCAAATCCAGTAATAACAGTGAAACTGACCATTGGTACTAAGTCCAACATTTCAGTTATTGTCATCAACAGGCACTAAAGTAAATGCCTCTTTGTGATAGATCCCAAGTTGTGCTCAAAGGCACACTCGTCCCATGTGTGC
This sequence comes from Eschrichtius robustus, assembly GCF_028021215.1. Lineage (NCBI taxonomy): Eukaryota > Metazoa > Chordata > Mammalia > Artiodactyla > Eschrichtiidae > Eschrichtius > Eschrichtius robustus. Next base: position 38,049,044 of record NC_090843.1, read on the forward strand.
TGATAGGGCATGTTAGTTTGAGTAATATTATAAACTCTTGGAGAGTCGTAAAACACATTAGTATATTTAGGGCTCTGGGAAACCCTACAGTAAAAAAACCTACTTAACTATGTTTAAACTAGTGTGTCTCAAAGTTATTTAACCATAGAATTCTCTTCTTCACATAATATGTATTAAAAACCCTTATAACACACGTCGGAAATGTTATTCTGTAATATTTTAGGAAGTAGGAGTTACTTTGAGATCCACAATCTTATTTGATCCTCATAAGTGCCAGCCCTCAGATGGACTTGATCTAAGACATGATGCTTCTCTGAGGTTGAGTTTGGGTAGGATGGGGGCAGGGGAAACTGATCTAGGATGGATAGGGCAGTGGGGTAAGCCAGGGCTAGAACGAGGATCCAAGGAGAAGGAATAAGTCATCCTATTCCAGAAGCTGTCTGTCCAGGACTCAGGAGCTGGGCAGATAGTGGTGGATTTAGGCGAGTCATCCAGCTGAAGGCTGGGAGTTGGATACTAGGTCTAAAAAACACCGTGCATCAGGTAGGGGCACACGTAGTGATGTTTCACCACTTCCTGAACATGCCCCATATGTTTGTACGTCCTTCCTTACCTCTGCTTGTGTTCTTCCCCGGAACGCCTAGTTACTTGTTCTGAGAATATGTTAGGTACCATAGACTCAGAGATAAGAAACATAGCTCCTGCCCTAAAGGAGCTTTGTATGCAGTACAAAGGCCTAAAAATAAACAGGCATTTGTAATATGCTATAAGAGATAAAGCCATGGGCACAGATTGGAGCAATCTAGAGGGAGATTTGGTTCTTTAGAATTAGTTTGAGTTAGCTGAATAAACAAGACGGGAAGGGGGAAGATTGTAGCAGAGAAGAAAGTATTGTCGAGGCAGGTAAAAAACAAGGTGTTTCACACTATGGAATATGTATTTGATCCAGAAGGCATTAGTTGGCACTGAATTTTTAGCAGGTGAGCAGCAGTGTATGATCTGTCGTTCAGGAAGATCTCTTGGCTGGAGTGGAGGATGAATTAAAAAACTAGAACAGAGGCAGAGAGACAAGCTGTTTCAGTGACCCAGGCCATAGCATTGGAACAGGAGAAAGGAAAAGATTCCAGAGATGTTACAGAAAGACGATCACAGGACTTGCTGATGGATAAAGAAGAGCGAGGAGTCAAAGAAGACACATTCTCCTGCATTCTTTTGTTTTTTGTTTTTGTTTTTTACCAAAGAATAAAGAAAAAAAATGGGTTTTGTTGAACCTAAAAACATATCTAAGACTTTTTAAAACTATTGGAACCAGTTCCAACTGCTTCCTAATTCAGGAGACTGCAGTAGGGTGGAAACAGTGTCACTGGGATCACTGCTTGCATGGTGGGTAGAAGGACAGTCTTTCAGATTGTAATTGTATCCCTTTTTCTTCGCAAGTCACGTAACACAGACTACATCCTGGATGCATCCCGTCATGAGCGCACTGACCCTGTCCTGCTCAGAGGAGAACGAAGAGGATTGCTCCAGAGAACTTCCTGACCAGAAGAATTGATGGTTTTCTGTGGGAAGCTGCGGTCCATGGTCTTCTGGCATCTCCGTCGACGCGGAGGACTCTGAGACGCGACATCTAAAATAGGAGTAAAACACACACTACTTAGTGAAGTTGTGAAATGGAGACTGGATTTAAGCTATTTTTGTAAAACTTTTTGATATAACTGTATACATTTACAAAATTAATTGCCACTACAGTAGTTCTTTAGGAATAATCTAGTCCTGTTTTTGAAATCATATGTAATTGGATTTTATAATATATATAATTTTTCATATGTAATTATGTAATTGTATATTTAGTTCTTTATAGAATATCAGACACAGTGGTTTTTATAATTAAGACATATTGAAAAATTATGTGAGCATAGTGAAACACTTCATTTATTTGGTAATTCACTAACCTTTTATATGCGTACCTTAGGAAAGTGATTTAAGCAAGCTTTTCCACAGGCCACTGGATATAGCTTACATCTTTATGATGCTTTCTAATTTACAAAATGCTTTTCAGACCCTGTTTTATGTAAACCATACAACACGCCTGTGAGGCAACTCCACTGGGTATTTTTCAGTTAGGAAAAGAGCAGTTCAGAGAAATGAAGCACCTTGTCCTGGAGCTGAGGCTCACACCCTCACCTTCCGATTCCATGTCCAGGCCCCTTTTCCCCACACCCTGCTGTCCCTGCAGAGGCAGGTCGCAGCCCGACACACAGGGTCCCATGTCTCTGTTGATGCAGCTGAGCTCCACAGCTGTGTACCCCTGGGGCCACAGAGACTCAGGGGGCACTTCTTCATTCAAACATGGCCCCCACCCAACCTCATAGTTCTCCTATAAACCCTTCCCCCAAACACTTACCAAGCAGGGGCATGGCTTTGTGATGTTGATTCAATGGGCTTCTTTCAGCAGCTCACATTTTTCTAAAGTAAAGGGACTGACTCCCTTGTGGGATTTGCCCTGCTGGGTTGTCCTTGCCAGAGGGAGTGTTGAGGGGAGCTGATGAATAGAGGGGCATCCGTAATCTATGTATCAAAAGAGACATCCTTGAACTCCTCTGCTGTGTGTTCCAGACTGACCTCATTATTGCTGATATCAGCCTCCAGACCGATTATGCTTCTGATCTTATTTCATCTTATTGTAAGGATGCTACTAGACAGTTTTTGGAAGGAATGAGCCATTGACTTGGAGTGCTAAAGATTTTCTCTCCGTTTAATGATTTAAACCTGGGGCTGGGAAGTTGGGGCAGGGGGTGGGCAGAGAGGAGGAAGTCATTTTCAGTGCTCTGGGCACTAAGTACCAACTGAATAATAAAAAGGGACTTATCCTTACGCAGTGTTATTATATAGTTAGGTGATGTACTGTACTGAGGAAGAAAGTGAGCAAGAATCATTAATTAATCAGAATACTGTTCCCAAACCATCCGTGATAACACAGAGAAGTTACTGTGTCTCTCTGACCTCCTCTTCTCCCCACCACCACCACCACTCCTCCTCCTTTCCCTCTTCCTCCTCCTCTTCCTCTCCTCCTCACTCCCTTCTCTCTTTCTCGCTCTCCCTCCCTCCCCACCTCTGAAATACAAGTAAGAAAAAGGAACTCGGAGCCTTGAGGATCACTTGACTCAGTGATTTTCAAACATCTTTTGGTGAAAAAGACTCATTTTTCAAATGAATTCTTAAACAGAATCTCAATATTTGTAACAGATTCTTTTTTAAATATTGCTGTCCTGCTTGAAACAAGATGAAGGCCTGAAGCCCAATTAAAACAGCCCCCAGCACTGCTATGCAAACCTAAAACTCCTTAGAATACAGTGTCAGAATCATCAATTGTAACCATTTATATGGATGAGTAAACTGAGATCCTAAGAGTTCACACAGTGAGGTCAAACTTAGACCTAGATCCTGAGTCTCCTAGTCTACTGCATTTCATATGGTATATTATATAGATCTATGTTGTAAATATATGTGTACATTATGCTCATGCACACATTCCTGAATATATGTAGGATTTATAATTTACGTCTTGAATGATAACATAAGTCAAATCCAGGCTGATAGGTAGTCATTAGCCCTGAGAAAAGTTTCAGAATGGCTGGAGAAACTTGTGTTTCCGCTGACAGCTCTTTGAACATTAGGAAGCTGCAGGGAGACAAGTTTTGAGACAAGGCCCTGAAGGAGCTCTTTCCTTGTGTCCCCCAGAGGTGAGTGAGATTCTCAAACACCCCAAGTGACTTTTATAAATTAGTATCTATAATTGTGAAAGTACAGACTATTTGTCGTTGCCAAATTAATGGTATGAAGTGTCCCTCCCCTTCCTGGGAGTGTTTTACTAATTTGTTTCTAGTGAGGAAAACACAGAAGATGCTCAAGTCACTTGGCATCAAGATCCTCAGGAAGCAGTTCACTGGCGGACGCCTCATAGGTTAACTTTACCATTTGGTGCCACTTTCCTTCCTGCTTCCTAGTCGAACACCTAATGGAAAAGGCCTACAAAAATCATAATGAAATTATTTATTGGGCATTTTGTGCCATACATTCATGACGGATAATTTGCATATATTATTTCATTATCTTCTTAAAACAACCCCATGAGGTAGAAACTATGATCATCCTCATTTTGTAAACAAGTTTAGGATTAGAGAGAGTTGCTGATCTTTGCCTCAGGGTGATTCAGCACCTAAGTGTGGAAACTGGGGCTCAAGGCAAGTCTTGCAGGGCCCATTCTCTTAAACCACTGCAGAGCCAGTTAGAGCCATTGTGTGTGACACTGGCGGCAGAGCTGGGGTCCCTGGGTCAGTTTTACAAAGAGGCAGATTCAAGTTCGGTGTGCTAAGGAACTTTCTGGTAGTCAGAACACATCAGGAAAGAATTCCCGAGGAGTAAGTGGAAACCATGTCCCAGGAAGTGTGCTGTCAGTCTGAACTCCTTACTGCAAGACTGTTGCTGAGGAGGTTCAGGGTCTGAACTGGCTGGACCATTTGAGCACTGTCTGAGATTTCTTCCTCTTTATGCTTCTGTGACCTCTGAACCCACAGATAAATGCCCCAAGAGATGCTCAAAGAAACATATGGTGGGGAGTCATTAAGAATCCTTATTCAATGCAAGGAGAATCCCCCAATTATTTCAGAGTGAGTTGACATTTATATAGCCCATCTTTCTTTAAGTCAACTCTATTGTTGTGGTCATTGTAAACTCTTCTCTCTTGACCCACTGACTCAGATTGTAGGATTTAAAAATCTCAATGTTCTTAAATGCTTCCATCTCACTTTACTAAAGAGTGACCTGGCTTAGCCTTCCTTACGTATTTAATCTCAGAATATTGACCGAGCACCAACAATGAGCCAAGCACAGTACTAGGCACTATGGTGAAGTAGGGCAAAAGCCGACCATTTCCTGGGGTCTACTTACTGTTGGCTAAGAAGTTAAAAGCTTCTCAGGTAGTCAGAATTGAATAGCTTCTCTTTAACTTTTTAATTTTAAAAATAACCTATTTCCATTAAAAAAAAATCAAGTAGTATGGAATTGAATAAAGTTAAAAGATAGCCTATCTCACTTTCCCAAGGTAGCTATCACTAATACTTTCATGAGAATTTTTACTCAAAGGAAATCATACTGTTGTGTCTTTCTTTTGACTTAATATATTATGGTCATTTTTTTCATGGTGATGATACTTAGATTAATGTTATACCTCAAATGTCTCTATAAAATATCACTACCCAGATAACACCTAATTTCTGTAGCCAACAATCTATTGATGAACACTTAGACTAATTTAAGTTGTCTTCTGTTGCTAACAATGCCACAGTGAACATTCTCATATTCATTAAATCCTTTTCCTCATATATCTATGCACTCTTATGCCAGTATGTCTATAGTGAGGATGCATTCATAAAAGTAAATTACTACGTCAAAGTTATGTTCATTTTAATTTTGGTGTAAATTGCTTTACAATGGTGTGTTAGTTTCTGCTGTATAACAAAGTGAATCAGCTATATGCATACATATGTCCCCCTATCCCCTCCCTCTTGCATCTCCCTCCCATCCTCCCTATCCCACCCCTCTAGGTGGTCACAAAGCACCGAGCTGATCTCCCTGTGCTAGGCGGCTGCTTCCCACTAGCTATCTATTTTACGTTTGGTAATGTATATATGTCCATGCCACTCTCTCACTTCGTCCCAGCTTACCCTTCCCCCTCCCCGTGGAGGACTGACTTTTAAATTAGCTAACTTGGGTGAGAGGCCTTGGTAAAGTGCAAAGCACAACACAAACGCACTTTGAGCCTTGGTTTCCCCATCTCTGTGAGGGGATAGTATTCCCCTGACTCTTCCCAAACCAGTTCAGCTCAGCAACCATTTCCTGAGCACCTGCAGGATGCCAGACAAGATACAAGGTCTTGAAGTAGTTCTGATTCCCAAATCAAGAAGCTCATAGTCTAAAACCCTTTTTTCCTTTCTTTCCTTTTTTCTCAAAAACCTTGTATTTTTCCTTAAAGGAGTGAGAAGTTAGGGGTTTGGTTAATAAGAACCCCTGAAGAGAGGCCCTTTATCACTCTCTTAAATTTGAATAATTCCAAAATAATATTAACAACACCCTTTGACTAGAAATGAAAGAAAAGGAACATACTGTATGAAGGGCCTCTCCAATAATAAATTCTAAGCAGCTGTAAAAATACAGAGTCAAATGATACTTTCATAAAGTATTTGCAAAATTAGAAAGTATTATCCTTTTTCTAGGGGGAAATGGACATTTTTATTTTCTCTGCTAAGTAAAATGCAACTATTTCAAAAGTCAACAAACTTGAATTTTACAATATACAGAACAAAAAGAACTAAGCTAACATTAAAACAACTTACATACTTTATTGCATATAAATTTTGAGGATGAGAAGAACTTTAAATAGAATACGCCCATGAAACTTAACTTTAGAAATAAAATCCCAAGATGTTTTAACTATAGCTATCCACGTGTAATATCATTGTGCCTGCATGATGGTTATGTAAATATTAAATGCAGTTCTGTATTTGCTTTCTTCATATGACTTTTTAACATTTAACTAATACTACTTTTGTTCTTTTTTTTTTTAAGTTTGAATTTCACTCTCAGGGTACAGGGGTGGTCTGAGGGAAAGTGCAGTCAGATTAATAGCTATGACCCTTCTTCATTCCTGTTCCCCTATCACTAAAATATTATCTGTCACTTTACCCTGTTTATTCCTTATACATTATTTATCAATTTGTAATGATCTATTTGTTTTTTGTCTTCCTTAATAACGGGAGTAAGAATGAGAGTACGTTCCTTGATGGCAGGGATTTATCTGTCTCATTCACCATTGTAGGAAGGATCTAGCACCATGGAGGAGGATCTAACACAGTGCCTGTCACATAGTAGGTGTTCAGTGCATACTTGCCAGATTGAATGTGTAATGCGCTGTCCATAGCTAAGACTTAGTTCCCACTTTAACTCTCATGCCCTTGTATTCATTTATTCACTTTAAACACTTACTGAGTGCTACCAGATGCCAAACACTGCAAAGTCCTAGAGATACAGTGCAAAACATATGTGATCCTAGCCCCTATGTGATTTATATTTTATGCAAAGGACATTCAACTGAAATTAACCAAAGCTTTTTACACTTATTTTCTTTATTCCCCTTTTTTATTCCATAGCTGAACTTCATCCATTTAATGTTCACTGTCTCAAGAAAGGTGTGTGGCATCAGAAAGCAGAGGAACACATGCTCTTTTAAGTTTCAAAAGTCTGGCTCCTTAGGGAATTGGAAAGGATTCATGATTTAGATCAAAGATCTGAGAGCACATATGATGTGGAAGAGCAAGGCTTTCCTACTCCCTGTCTAGGAAATAATTCCCCTGGCTGTGGGAGAGGAAAAAGAACAAAAATGTTGGTGGGACTCAGAGAAAGGGGATGGGCCCCACTTCCTGGACCACCTTCTTGGGATCAGCAAAACCCAATTATATGAGTTAGTGTTGAGAGCAGAGGAGACCCATTCCTCACTGTACCCTAGGATGGAAATGATTGCATGGTGTGTATAGGCAGATAGAGCCTTGGACACCTTCAGTGAGCTTCCTCTAGCCCAGTGTGGTCCAAACTGGAAGATCATATTGATTTCCATGAACCCAAAAGGATCCCAGGAGTAGCAGGAAGACCCACTGGACCTAAATGAGGATTTTTTCCATTCGGTCCACATGGCCTCTCAGTGAAACCCAACTTGGATAGTGACAACAGACCATCTAAACCCAGAGTGCCCTGGCACTAAGTAAGCCTCCCAGAGTTTAGCAATGACTCCCCAGAATGGAGGGAGACTGCAAGTTGACTGAGATTAGTATTGGTCGAGATCACTTATTCCCTACCCCTGATGTTTCCTTCCTCATGAAGGGAGCTCCTTTCAAGAGTAACACTTCTGGCCTATCTGCCTCTGCATTCACAGGTAGTGACTGACATGCGTGGTGAGCTTGGGAGAAAGAAAAAGACATGTACTGTTTCTAGAACATTTCTTAATATATTCCTCTTTCTCTGATCCATGCAAACACTGCCTATTTGTTTTTCAGGTCTTTCTCATTTATTACCTGCATAATGGCAATGGAGGCAATATACCTTTCTCCCTCTCTACCACACCTGTCCCCATCAACCTACCCACCACACTTCTGTCAGAATTGTCTTTCTGAAACACACATCTGATTCTATTGCCCCTTTGCTGCTCTTCAGTTCCTAGCACCTGCCATTTTCTGACCCTTTCCTCTCTTCCTCCAGCAGCATTTCTCACCCCCAACAGCCACTCAGATAGACTGTTCTGTCTAGGGAATGTCTCCTGCCTCATTCCCTCAGCAGATTCCTTCTCATCCTTCCAAGACACCCCTCGATACACCTCTTCTGTGAAGATCCTGACACATGCTGCTTCCCCCCAGCTAGCACCAGCACTCTAGGTGCTATCTCTTGTTCATACCTCTGTCCAGCCCCTCTTCCCACTCGGGGGTGGTGGAGTATGAACTTCCAACCCAAGAGGAGTTGCTGACCTGTTTGTCCAGACACCCACTGGGGTACTACATTTATTTACTAATTTATTTCCATCTAGTGAACTGGGTTACTGGGTCGTCAGGGCTTGAGATCTGGCCCTACCCTCTCTTGTGTGCTTCCTGTCTCCATGTGGTAACAAGCATCAGAGCTCTGGTTAAAGCCAACTAGACCCTCTCACTGTGGCTGTCCCACTCAACATCACAGCTAGGTGAGTAAATCAGGGGGAGTTGGGAGGGAAATGGGAAGATAGAAGATTGGCTCAGATAGTCTGTTGTTTCTTATTTATATATTGTTGCATTGGGGTATTTTTATCTACATTCTGGAGGGTGAGAAGGTTAACTGGGAGGAGACATGCTCTAAAATCCTACCCCATCTCCCTATCACTGCAAACCTTTTAATAAAGCCTCTGTCACACTATACTTGCAATTAATTTGGGTGGGAAAGGGAGGCATGTGTCTCTCCTACTAGACTTTGAGCCCTTTAAGTCAGAGTCTATACCTTATTCTTTATCCCTCTCACAGAACATGGCACAGTAATGTTCAATAAATGCTTACAGAATACATTTTAAAAGTGATTCATTGCTTTCAAAAACTCTTTTGGCTGTTTCCTGTTTCTGGCAGAAAAAAACAAAGTGAATGAAAAAGAAAATGAGATGGGAGTTTAAGCACATCTACACCAGCTAGTTCTACTAAAGTTGGAATGATGTAATGGATTTTTCTAGAAGAAGGAAGTGTATGCTGCATAAGTTTGACCATAAAACTCACAGTGTGATTGCAGTGGAAGGGTTGTAAAGCACATACACAAATATTGTTGATTTGCCCAAGATTTTGAAAAATACAACAGAATGATTTTGGTATGGAAGGGTAGGTAAAGCCTGAAACCAAAATACATGTGCGTTTCAAGGCAACAGTGTTAAACTTCTGTTCTTACGGGTGAATTAATCATGTTGCTAAAGAGTTGATTTGGTACAAGGCAGTTATGTATTGCCACAGTACTTTGAAGATGCAGAAATTATCCCATCTATAAGTCCATTGAAATTGCTTGTGTGTGCTGTTTCGCAATAGAGAAATACATCTTTCATTAGCAAAATATGGGGTGAGAAAACAGGAAGACAAAACAAATTGGGTGGATAATAAAGTTACCTTGACATATAGACAGTTCAGGTCAGGCATTTCTCTGAAATGGAATATGAAAAGATGTTTGTGGGGAGATCCTATTTCTATATGCTGAGTAGTTTTATCATTCAGGGAAGTAATCCATGCATCTAATCTAATGCCAGCTTTTTATTTTTGTGCAGTGATCACATGGGTTATATATAGTTCTGTGATCACCACTAAAAAATAAAAAGCTGGCACCAAATTAAATACATGGATTACTTCTCTGAGTAATGTGTGTGTGCACACACACATACATTTATATGTGTATATGTACACACATACACACTTTAGAGGAATAAGAAATATTTAATAGACTAATGTCTACAGAATTTCAAGAATGTGACAAAACGGTGGCCCCTCACTCACAAATGAAACCCCTACTATGACTCATGCAAGGTGAAAAGTCTATGAAGTTATCTCAGTTTTCCCACTGTTGCTAAGATTGTTCATTGATTATATTCCTTCTGTCTCTGAGTAGCATATTCCTGATTAGTATTTCACCAAGTTTAAGACTCTGTCAATTATAAGACTTACCATTATTTTTTCTATCATCATCACCAAAAATTTTTAAAAAGCATCTAAAATATGACATAGTACTTTGGATTTTTGTCTTATGTCTTTTTAAGTAAACTTAAGAGCTATTTGAACATAGTTTTTTATCATGTGTATATATAAAGGAAAATGAAATACAAATAAATTGTGATATTCCTAAAACTTCTGTATATTCAGAGTGGAACTCTTCTGAACCTTTCTTTTAAATTTATTTATTTATGGCTGTGTTGGGTCTTCGTTTCTGTGCGAGGGCTTTCTCTAGTTGTGGCAAGCGGGGGCCACTCTTCATCGCGGTGCGGGGCCCTCTCACTATCGCGGCCTCTCTTGTTGCGGAGCACAGGCTCCAGACACGCTGGCTCAGTAATTGTGGCTCACGGACCCGGTTGCTCCGCAGCATGTGGGATCTTCCTAGACCAGGGCTCGAACCCGTGTCCCCTGCATTGGCAGGCAGATTCTCAACCACTGTGCCACCAGGGAAGCCCTGAACCTCTCTTTTAAATCAGAGTTTTCATCCACATTTTTCACAATAACATCCTCTCTGCCATCAAAATGAAGCATTTCTTAAAGGACTGTTCCACTAGTATCCCTAGGAATTTCTCCCCAAGTCTTGACATCTATTCTGAGTTTTGATGCTGGTACTTTATTTGATCTTTTCAAAAGGATTTAGTGGAAGATTTTTAGACAATAATCAGGATTCATATTCCTTCCTCAAATAGTCCTTAAATGCTTTATTTACTGAAAAGTAAAGTAAAAGTCCATTCATACCACAAGAAAAACAACCAAGTTCATGCATGCACAGGCAAAGACAACTGTATCATTATGGTTGCCTTTTGCAGTTTTGGTTGTATAAGGGTGAACCTAACTGCCTTCCTGGCCAATAGGAAGTGGAAGACATCATGGGTTGTAAGACACACCTTGTCGTATGTTTGGTTCCCCTGAGGTGAGAATTTGTTTGAACTAGGGGGGAAAGAAAAAAACGTGGTAGGGAAATAGAGAAATAGGGCTGACACAAAGGGAAGGGAGAAAAGCCCACACAAGGGTGTGATGTCAAGCAAAGCCCATCCATCAGAAGGTGTGGAGGAGGGGATGGCACTTTAGCTCAGTCCCACAGGGGAGCTCTGGGGACAGTGTAAGTCCTCCTTCAGTTGTCCAAGTAGAGGCCAGGGAGCTGGAGTATTTATACCCCTGCACCAACAGTCATTGGTTAAGCATGGGAGGTCCGGGAGGGAGATATGAATTTCTAGGTCCTTCTAGCTCTGTGTAGGCAAAGTGGGTTCATGCAGCCCTACAACAAAGAGATGTAGGTGCTGGATGTTGGGAGTAAAATCACACAGAGCTAATGTTCATGAGGGTTGTAGAGGGATCCGAGAGCACTGACCATGACTGTTACACATCCCAGTTTCAAAACATTTAAATGTGAAAAATATATGTCTTAGAACTGATGAAATGTGGTACTAAGGATCAAATTTCCTTCTTCCTGGCTCATCTCATAGCATCCTTAAAATTGAGTTAAAGATGAAATGTCTTAACAAATGAAAACAGAATGGCCTTTCTAAAAAATTATTTAATTCAATCAAAATTACTTTAAAAGCTATTCCTAAAAATCCTAACAGAAAATACTTGAAAGAGATCAAGTGATTTGTACCCCTACATTGACAGGAGTTGGATGTCTAAACTATCCAGGACAGAAACTGTATTATTTACTCTGTGAAGTCAATCTTTAAGTCTATTCAAACTCCCTCAGTAATCTACACCAGTGCCGTCTTTCCTGCCAATTTCAAAGAAATTAGAAACAAACCTCTCCCATCTGTGATATGAGGCTTCCCTAGAATTATTGATTAATTACCTAAGATATGATTAAAAAAAAATGTTTAAAACACAGTAATACTCTGTGTTGGGGAGGGTACATGACATCAATATTCTCAAGTATTTTTAGGGCATTTATAAATCACTATAAACCTTCTGGAAATCAGTCTTGGAATACCTATCAAGAACCTTAAAAATATTCAAACTTTTTGACCCTATAGTTCTACTACTATGAATTTATCCTCACAAATGACCACAATTTTAGACCAGAAAAAAATTGTATTGAAAAGGTTTTCTGAAGCACTATTTAAAATAGAAATAAATACCTGTAGACCTCAGACCAGGAGAATATCTATTGATAAGTAAAATATATCTAACATGATGGAAAATATTTAATAATATTTAATGGGGGGCTTCCCTGGTGGCGCAGTGGTTGACAATCTGCCTGCTAATGCAGGGGACATGGGTTCGAGCCCTGGTCTGGGAGGATCCCACATGCCGTGGAGCAACTGGGCCCGTGAACCACAACTGCTGAGCCTGCGCGTCTGGAGCCTGTGCTCCGCAACAAGAGAGGCCGCGATAGTGAGAGGCCCGCGCACCGCGATGAAGAGTGGCCCCCACTTGCCGCAGCTAGAGAAAGCCCTAGCACAGAAACGAAGACCCAACATAGCAATCAATCAATTAATCAATCAATAAATCTTTTTTTAAAAAAATAATATTTAATGACCCAGGGAAAATGTCACAATATAACATTAAGTGGAAATAAAAGAAAACAGAAGTCTGTTTACAGTATGATACAACAGTATTTTTTATATAAGTACCATAGAAGAACTTGAAGAAAATATTAGATGACATTATTAGTGATATTTATTTTATTCATTATACTTTTCTATATTTTAAAAATTCTCTACAGTGAGTATTTTATAAGAAAAAATAAATGTTAGTAATTTTAGGTATGTATTGAAAAAATTATATGTGAGCTGATGATATTTTTTATTTCCCCTTCATTTCCTAGGAGAGTTTTGCTTTAGAACTCTGTATACAATCTGGTAAAAGTTTTTAATGCTATAACATAAGGGCTGGAAAAAGGACTGATTGATTGGGCTGTGGGTATGAATGAGACCTGACCTGTATCCTCAATAATTAAATTGATTATTGTAGAAACAAAAAAAAAATTGCATTTAAAATTTCTCTCTACAGCATTTGTGTGGCCAGATTCACTGCCTTAATGCTTATTCAGGATTTTTCCCTTGCTAGAAAAATAGGATTGTCACAGATGTGATATTTCCTTTTTCATTCTCTAGGGTGGGCCAAGTTTGATGGTAGCATAAAGACTGAGACCTTCACTGCTATTGTGGATGTCAATTAAATATTCCTGAGCAGTAACATTGAGTAACCATCCTGCAGGACACCCCGAGTTTGCCATCTGTATCTTGCCATTTTCAAAGATCCTGGACCTATTTTCTCTCCACTGAAAATATTTATGCAGTAAAAACAGCAATGGATTCTAGCAGAGTTGATGTGTCATTAGGTTTTTCAGATTAATTCTTTGCACCTAGAGCCAGGTCTGAAGTATTCTGCCTTTGGACACAGTGCCTGGTAAAGGACTCTGCCCTGAAAACCGAGCCTCTGAATAATTTCACAAGAAGCGCAAAATCTTAGAGTTGACATGGACTTGTAAATCCCTCTTATCCAACCATCTTTCCAATGAAAGGAGCCTTTTAAAGGACTCCTGACCAATAGCTATTCAGAGCTTTGCTGGGATACTCCTACTGAGGAGGAACTTGCTAACTCCTTAAAAAATTCTTATTTCCCTAAAGATGATTTTTTAAAAAGTCATCTCGTAACATTCATCAAAGACATTGATCCATCAACAAGAACTAACCTGTGACTTAGCCTCCTCACATGGATTTCCTTTGCTGGTGGGGATGGCTCCCCACCGGAGACTAGGCTGGATGCCAATCCCTTTCACCCCCATCCCACCATGGTGTTTATAGTACATGTGAAAAGGATACATGGCGCCATCTACACGGAAACTGTGACTCCTCTCATGTTAGGGGTTGGATCACACCCCCTCCCCAAATTCCCGAAGGCAACTAGGCTAACCACTATGCCACCAACATTGGGGTGTGACCTTATTTGGAGATAAGCCCTTTACAAAGATAATGAAGTTAAAATGAGGTCATTAGGGTGAGCCTTAACCAATATCACTAGTGTCCTTATAAAAAGGGGAAATTTTGAAACATACAGACACACACAGGGAGAACACCGTGTGAAGACTGACTGATGTTACCACAAGCCAAGGAACTACCCGTAGCTAGGAGAGAGGCCTGGAGCAGAGCCTTCCCTAGAGCCTCCAGACGGAGCATGGCCCTGCCAACACCTCCATCTCTTGGCTCCAGACTCCAGAATGTGAGACAACGCATTTCTGTTGTTTAAGTCACTCAGTGTGTAGTACTTTGTTCCAGCAGTCCTAGCAAACTAATACACCCCCCAAATCCAGAACTGCCCTTTCTAAATTAGAAAAACAGTAATAATCACAGTATTAACTACCTGAGTGACTAATATCATTGTTGGCCATTCTTTGTGGAGGTGAGTTCTTGTCCTACTGAGATCAAAAGTCAGCTCTCCTGGAGGCACACCTCAGCCTCTTCCCTTGCTGTGTGAGCTCACAAGACAGACCACCATCTGATCCATTGCGGGTAACAGTAAGAACAAACCTCCAAGGGGCCCATTTGGGTGATGTTCAGGCCAATATTTAAGAGGCCCATGGTTGCACATTAGAATCACCTGGAGAGAATTTAAAAATCACAAAGCCTAGCCAGACCCCAGATCCATTAAACTGAATCCCTGGGAGTAGGACCCAGGCACCTATGTCTTGAAGATCCCCAAGGGATTACAGTGTGTAGCCAAGGTTGAGAATCATTGCCCTAGACTATCTTTGAATCCAGGTAACTGAAACTTCCCAGGGAGCAGCCTGCCGAAAATGAAAGTTACATTCTTGGTGCACATATTCTTAGAGTCACAAAATTGAAAGTGCAATCTCAACAATGCTTACAATCAGATACACACACGTACTCTCCAATTGCATGATTTCCTCTGATAAAACCTCCCCACTTTGCACATTTGAAAACTGCCACTAAATTCCATTTTTTAAATGTCAATAATAATGCCACCAACTCACATTTATAGAGAATTTACAATTTAAAGTTTGCATCTCATGATAACCTGGTGAAGTAGTCAGGGTAAGCATTCTTTCTATTTTGCATATGAGAAAACTGAGGCTCAGATAAGTTATGTGACTTTCTCAAGCCATGTTACAGTTACCAACTTGTTCCAATTTCCCTGGGACTTTCCTGGTTTTAAAAACTGGAGGTCCCACATCGCGGGAGCCCCTCAGTCTTTGGCAAACCAGGGTAGCTGGTCACCCTGCACCTACAGCAAGAAGCTGAGTCCCAGTTACCTGCTCTGAAGGACTGTAGAGCATGTGTAAGCCAATCCCTCCTTTTGCAGGGAGAAGGAAAGACTTGTATGAGTCTCCAGAACCCCTGCTGGATCTCCTTCCACTCTGAGATGGCTGTAGAGGGACTGCCAGGGCACAAAGAAAGAAAAGTGATGGGGTCTCCTCCCCTAACCACATTTATGGTACATTCCCTAGGATTCAAAATTCCCAGACCACAGAGCAGAAAGCTGTGTCAAGCTTGTTTCTGTTTTGTTTTGTTATTGTTGGGCTCATAGTTTTGGTTTATTTAATACTTTTTAAAATAATCATACAGAGAAATGACTTTCTTGGGGGGTGTAACAATTCTATGAATTTTTTAATGTAACATGTATAGACACATTTGACCACCACCGTAATGAAGAAATAGAACAGTTTTATTGACCCACAAGCTCCTTCCTTCCATCCTTTTGTAGACATACTTGCCCCATCCCCAAATTCTGGCAATCATTGCTCTAGTCTCCATAACTTTTGGAGAATAATTCCGTAATTTTTGTCTTTTTGAGAATATATAAATAATCATAGAGTGTGTAAACTCCTGAGACTGGCTTCTTTTACTCAGCATAATGCTTCTGAGATTCATCCAGGTCATTGCATGTATCAAGTTTGTTCATTTTCATTACTGAGGAGTATTCCATCGTATGGGTGGACCACAGTTTATTCATGAATTCACCTACTGAAAGACATTTGGGTTGTTTCCAGGTTTTGGTGATAATGAATAGAGTTGTTATAAACATTCATGTCTTGGTGTTTATTTGTTTTTCAATTGTGGTTAAAAAAAATCCCACATAATATAAAATTTGTGTACTGGTTTTTGTATAAACATAAGAGTTCACTTCTCTAGGGGAAATATCCAGAGGCAAGATTGCTTGAGCATGTGTTGTGTTCACTTTTTATTGCTGCCATAACAAATTACCACAAACTTAGTAGATTAATCAATACAAATTTATTATTATCTCACAGTTCCATAAGTGAGAAACCTAAAATGGGTCTTAGCAGGCAAATCCAAGCTGTTAGTAGGACTGCATTCCTTTCTGGAAGCTGTAGGAAAGAACTCACTTTCTTGCTCATTCAGTTACTGGCAGAGTTCAGTTCCTTGCAGTTGTAGAACTAAGAACACTATTTACTTCCTTGGCTCATGGCCCCCTTGCTGCCCTTTCAAAGCCATTCACATCACATCTCTCTCTGACCCAGACAAGAAAGAGTCTCTGCTATTAAGGACTCAGTTGATTTGGTTAGATTGGGTCCACCCAGATAATCCAAGATAATGTCACCATTTCGAAGTCCATACCCTGGGGAATGGACAAGATGGCAGAGTAGGGAGACCTGAGCTCACCTCCTCCCAGAGACACATCAAAATTACAACTATTTACATAGCAGCTATTGATGAGAAAAACCAGAGGACGAGCAGGAATAATCTTCTACAACTAAAGATATAAAGAAGGAAACACAATAAGATGGGTAGCAAGGGTGGAGGTGGGGTATAGTCAAGACCATACCCCTGTTGGGTGACACACAAATGAGAGGAAAATTATAATCGTAGAAGTTGTCCCTAAGGAGCAAGTGGCCCAAGTCCCACATTGGGCTCCCCAGCCCAGGGTCTTGCACTAGGAAGATGAGCCCCCAGAACATTTAGCTTTGAACACCTGTGGGCAATCCAGAGGGCTGTGAGAATTAGAGGATCTACCCTTAAAGGGCCCACACAAAATCTCACACACTCCAGGACCCAGGGCAGAAGCAGTAATTTGAAAGGAGCCTGGTTCAGACCCACCTGCTGATTTTAGAGAGTCTCCCAAGAGGCAGGAAGCAACTGAAGCTCACCCTGGGACATAGACACAGGTGGTAGTCATTTTGGGGAACTTGTCCTACCATGTGGACACTGGTGCTGGCAAGCCCCATTTTGAAATCCCACCTCTAGCTTTTTAGCTCTGAGACCCAGACCCACCCACTAGACTGTCGGCACCAATACTGGGACACCTCAGGCCAAGTAAATAGCTTGACCCACCAACCAGCAGTCCTAAGACTCCCTGAGCTTGCGGCTGCCCAGACCTGGCCCTGTCCACCACAGGGCCCAGGACCTAGCCACACACACCAGTGCACCAGCACTATGCCCTGAACCCCAAGACCCCTGCAGCAGGAGACCCTGGGACTGGCTCCACCCACCAGTGAGCCGGCAATAGCTCTGGGACCAGCCTCACACACCAATGTGTAGGCACCAGCCCTCAGACCCCCTGAGCCCCAACCCTGCTAACCAGCAGGCTGAAAACACCAACCCCAGGACCCCCAGGGCCCTGTAGCCAGAGACTTTGGGACCTGACTCTGCCCACCAGTCAGCTGGCACTAGCCCCAGGACCCTCTGGGACTTGACCCTGCCCATCAGTAGGCCAATACCAGTTCTGGAACCCCCTGAGCCCTGCAGCCAGAGACCCCAGGACCTGGATCCATCAACCAGTGGGCAGGCACTAGCCCCAGGATCCGGCTTCACACACCAGTGGATGGAGGTCAGCCCCAGAGCCACCACATCCCCACATCCTGCTGTATCAGGACCCAGCCCATCCAACATCGTGCCAGCACCAGCCCCAGGACCCCCTTGACCCCAGCCCCCCCCCACCAGCGGGTGGATATCAGATCTGAGACACCTTGGAATCCTCAGTCAGCCACCCCAGGATCCAGCCTCACTTACCAGCAGGTGGACACTAGATTTAGGACATGCCAGACCCCACAGCCAGCCACGTCAGGAACTGGACCCACTCACCATCAGGCCAACACTAGATCCAGGACTACCAGCCCACAACCGCACCCTTCAGAATAGGACTCTGTCCACCAGAGGTCCATCACTAGCCCCAGGACTACCTGGGGCCTGCAGCCAGCAGCTTGTGACCCAGTCCCACCCACCAGTGGCCAGAAGTTTCCACAAGGCAGGTCCTGGCAAGCAACCAGACTGGGGACCAGCCACACCTACTACACCACAGCCTACCACAACAGAAGGACCTATACAGCCCCAAAATAAGGCACCCCTAAAGCATATATCTCTGGTGATCAGAGTGGAGTGCACTGCATAGGATGTCTCCTACAAAAGGCCACTTCTCCAAAGTTGGGAAATGTAACCAACCTACAAAATACATATATATAAAAACAGAAAATTAAGCAAAAAGAGGCAACAGAGGAATATGTAAATGAAGGAACAAGATTAAAACCCCAGAACAAGAACTGGGTGAAATGGCATTAGGCAATCTACCCGATAAAGTATTCAAGGTAATGATCATAAACATGTTCAAAGAAACTCCAGAGAAGATTGGATGAACAGAGTGAGAAGTTAGAATTTTTTAACAAAGAGTTAGAAAATATATAGAAGAACCAAGCAGAGATAAGGAATATAATAATTAAAATGAAAAATACACTAAAAGCAATTAACAATAGATTAGATGATACAGAGGAACAGATGAATGAGCTGGAAGACAGAGGATTGGAACTCACTGAACCTGAACAGAAAAAAAGAAAAAGAATAAAAAGAAATGAGGACAGTTTAAGAGACCAACATCAAGCATACTAGCAGTCACAGTATAGGGGTCCCAGAAGGAAAAGAGAGAGTACAGGGAGCAGAGAATATATCTGAAGACATAATAGCTGAAAGCTTCCCTTACTTGGGAAAGGAAACACACATCCAGGTCCAAGAAGCACAGAGAGTTCCAAACAGGATCAACTCAAAAAGGACCACACCAGGGCTTCCCTGGTGGTGCAGTGGTTAAGAATCTGCCTGCCAGTGCAGGGGACATGGGTTCAAGCCCTGGTCTGGAAAGATCCCACATGCCGTGGAGCAGCTAAGCCCATGTGCCACAACTACTGAGCCTGAGCTCTAGAGCCTGTGAGCCACAACTACTGAGCCCACATGCCACAACTATTGAAGCCTGCATGCCTAGAGCCCATGCTCTGCAACAAGAGAAGCCACCACAATGAGAAGCCCGCACACCACAATGAAGAGTAGCCTCTGCTCGCCACAACTAGAGAAAGCCCATGCACAACAACAAAGACCCAATGCAGCCAAAAATTAAAAAAAAAAAAAAAAATAAGGACTACACCACGACATGTTGTAATTAAAATAGCAAAAATTAAAGGTAAAGAGAACATTAAAGACAGCAGAAGAAAAGCAACAATTTATGTATTGGGTTGGCCAAAAAGTTCATTTAGGTTTTTCTGTAACGTCTTACAGAAAAACCCGAATGAACTTTTTGGCCAACCCAATATGAGGGAGCCACCTCCTAGAGTAATGAAAATAAAAACAAAAATAAACAAATGGGACCTAATTAAACTTAAAAGCTTTTGCACAGCAAAGGAAACCATAAATAAAACCAAAAGACAACCCACAGAATGGGAGAAAATATTTGCAAATGAAGTGACCAACAAGGGATTAATCTCCAAAATATACAAACAGCTCACACAGCTCTATGTCAAAAAAAAAAAAAAAAACACCAAACAACCCATTCAAAAAATGGGCAGAAGATATAAATAGACATTTCTCCAAAGAAGACATACAGATGGCCAAAAGCAGGTGAAAATATGCTCAAATCACTAATTATCAGAGAAACGCAAATAAAAACTACAATGAAGTATAACCTCACACCAGTCAGAATGGATATCATCAAAAAGTCTACAAACAATACATGCTGGAGAGGGTGTGGAGAAAAAGAACCCTCCTATGCTGTTGGTAGGAATGTAAATTGGTGCAACCACTATGAAGAACAGTATGGAGGTTCTTTAAAATACTAAAAATAGAGCTACCATATGATCCAGCAATCCCACCCCTGGTCATATATCCAGAGAAAACCATGGTTCCAAAGTATACATGCACCCCAATGTTCACTGCAGCACTATTTACAATAAACAAGATATGGAAGCAACCTGAATGTCCATCAGCAGAGGAATGGATAAAGAAGATGTGGTACATATATACAATGGAATATTACTCAGCTATAAAAAAGAATGAAATAATGCCATTTGCAGCAACATGGATGGACCTAGAGATTATCACACCAAGTAAGTCAGACAAAGACAAATATCATATGATATCACTCATAGGTGGAATCTAATTTTTAAAAAGTGATACCAATGAACTTATTTACAAAACGAAAACAGACTTACAGATATTGAAAACAAACTTATGGTTACCAAAGGGGAAACGTGAAAGGGAGGGTTAAATAAGGAGCTTGGGATTAACATACATACACTACTATATATAAGATAACCAACATGGACCTACTGTATAGCACAGGGAATTCTACTCAGTATTCTGTGATAACCTATATGAGAAAATAATCTGAAAAAAATGAATATATGTTTATGTATAACTGAATCACTTTGCTGTACCCCCGAAACTAACAAAGCATTGTAAATCAACTATAATCCAATAAAATTTATAAAATAAATAAATATAACATAAACTAAATATAAAATAAAAATAAAATATAATATAAAATAAATAAATATAAAATAAAATAAATATAAAATATAAAATAAATAAAATAAAATATTATTAAATAAATAATAAATAAATATAAAATATATTTTTATTTATAAAATAAATAATATAAAATATGATATAAAATAAATATAAAATAAAATAATAAATATAAAACAAAATATTTTTAAATATAAAAATTAAAATAAATATAAAATAAATCATTCTCTTATCAATAAATAATGTGATGATTTTAAACCTAAAAAAATCATACAATCATCTCAATAGATGCAGAAAAACCTTTTAATAAAATTCAACATCCATTTATGATAAGAATTCTCAATAAAGTGGATATAGACGGAACATACCTCAACATAATAATGACAAGCCCACAGGTAACATCAGACTCAATGGTGAAAAGCTGAAACCATTTCCTCTATGATTAGAAACAAGACAAGGATGCCCATTCTCTCCACTTTTATTCAACATATTATTGGAAGTCCTAGCCACAGCAATGAGACAAGAAAAAGAAATAAAAGGAATACGTACTGGAAAGGAGGAAGTAAAACTGTCACTGTTAGCAGATGACAAGATACTATACATAGAAAATCTTAAAAACACAACCAAAAAACTGCTAGAGCACATCAATTAATTTGGAAAAGTTTCAGGGTGCAAAATTAATATACGGAAACATGTTGCATCTCTATACACTAACAATGAAATATCAGAAAGAGAAATTATGGAAATGATTCCATTTACAATTGCATCAAAAAGAACAAACTACCTGGGAATAAATCTAACTAAGGAGGCAAAGACCTGTACTCAGAGAACTATTAAAACACTGATGAAAAAAATTGAAAATGACACAAGGAGATGGAAACATATACTATGTTCATGGATTGGAGGGATTAATATTGTTAAAATGACCATACTACCCAAGGCAATCCACAGATTCAATGCAATTCCTATCAAAATACCAATGCATTTTTCGCAGAACTAGAACAAATAATTCTAAAACTTATATGGAAACACAAAAGACCCAGAATAGCCAAAACAATCTTGAAAAAGAGAATGAAGCTGGAGGTTTCATGCTCCCTGATTTCAAACTCTCCTTCAAAGCTACAGTAATCAAAACAGTATGGTACTGGCACAAAAACAGACACATAGATCAACGGAACAGAGTCAAGAGCCCAGAAATGAGCCCACACTTATAAGGGCAATTAATCTATCCCTATATTCCATTAAGAGAATACGATTTTTGCTCTATTAAAAAAATTGTTATTAAGATTACATGATCTTAAAGGAAAACCCTGATGCCTAACCTCATGGCATCTACAACTCCTTTCACACCAATGTCCCTTCTAACAAACGTTGTGTGACTGTGGATGTGGCCTTCACAAAGAACCATTAGGGGAGTCAAATGACAGGAAGTCAAAGTGAACTGGAAGGAATTTTTTTGAACACTGCAGAACCATTCCTAAGCAGGGGGGAGAGATTTTCCTTACCAGTGAATTAAATAGATATATAGACACCAAATCTGCTTAGAACAATATGACTTCTCAGATCTAAGGATACCTGGTGATGCCCATAGACAAAACACTGAAAATTAAGCAGAAGGAGGAAATTATATTGCCAGCCTTCTGGAAATTCTTGTCTACATCTGTACAATATGGGAGCAACATGGAGCTGTCTTGAGAATTACCTCCAAGAATCTAAAGTTGCTAGAAACCATCCCAGAGAATTTGAAAATCCTAATCTTACCTGTACCAAATAGAATACTTTGTCAGAAACCTGGCAGGAAACAGAAGCCACCACAGATGGTCCAAATGAAGATGCTACTTATGGAGATATGGTGAGGGTTCATGGAAGAAGCAAGTGATGGTGAAGCACACAGAAACTAACAAGAGTTAGAAGCTATTTCTACTTTTAGGGCTGAGGGATAAAGGAAAACATAATGTTGCTCAAGTCTGAGCACCAGACGGTAGAGGAGAAGGTTCCATGTTGGAGGGACGCAGCTACTCTCAGAACATGGTGTCAAAGCAAGAAGGGGCAGAAAGGGAGGGGATCTGTCCTGACCTTTCTCTCCTCCCACCCTCCCTTCTCCTGTGGGTACTCCTCGCTGCTGGAATGAAGTCAGCCCAAAACAACCAGCAGGAGAGCTGAGGGCTCCTCTTCTTCCTGGGGCTGAGAAGGCAGATGGAAGATAATCAGCCTCAGGAGTAATCCAGGGATTCCTGATCTGTGTGCAACAGAGGATCTGCTATCTGAGAAATGTCATCAGAATGAGTAAATGAACCATTCATTCCTTGATGGATAATTCCCGCCCCCCTTCTAGGTGCATAGGTGCTGCCCATCAGTGAGATGCACACAGTCCTCACTCTCACCAAGCTTACAGCCCAGTGGGAGTGGCAGTCAAACAGACCCAGCAGAGGGTGTGACAGATGCACAGAGTAGAGCCAGCTAACCCAGATATAAGAGATCAGAGAGAGGTTTTTGGAGGAAGTTATATCTAAAGGGAGATTTAAATAATGCGTAAGTAGAGAGGGCTTCCTGAGTAATGGCGGGGAGGTGAGATCGAGGATGATACAGTGGGATTCAGTATAGCCAGAGCATAGCTTTGGGAGTGGACAATGGGGTGGGGGCAATGGGAATGGCCTGGAAGAAGTCTAGAGAGGTGAGAAGGGCCAGATCTCAAAAAAAACCTTGTGAACATGCTAAGAATAAGAATATCATTCTTATTAGAATAAGAATATCAAAGGTGGGAAGGCATGTTAGTAATTTAGAAATAGGAGAATGCCACATGTTGAGCCCTAGAGCACTAAGAAAAAAAAAAAAAGGCCTAAGTCACAGCTTTCTAACCCTCTAGGCTAGGGCTGTGAGTATAGATAACCAAGAATAAGAATAAGTGTGAGGAATGGAAAGATTATAAGCAGGGTAATGGCATAATCGGATGTTTTTTAAGGCTCTCCAAGGTGTGAAGGAAAGATGGGCAAGGAACAAGTGTGGAAGGGGTTTTCACAGCCTGGCCCCTTCTCTGGCTGAGACCCTGGCCAAGTGCCTCAACAGCCCTGAGCTTCAGTTCCCTCACCCATATGACAAAAATAATCAGCCTTGCCCAACTGACCTCACTAGATTGGGGCAAGAATCAGAAGGACATGAACGGGCTCTGGCAACTATAAAGTGCAGTCAGAATTCCCACCAGTGTTGTGATGAAAAGAAAATGTGGCTGATACTGTTATATTTCCCAAGGAAATCTGCATGGTCCTCTGATCCATTTCCCAAAGACCAGAGAGGAAATTGAGAATGAAGCAGCCCCAGATCCAGCACACTGAAAAGAGTGGGTGCATGCCATGGATTTTGAAATGGAGATCCTGTCCTCCCTGTTGTGTGGCACATGATCGCTGTTCAATAAATATGAATCGATGAATGGCTGAGTGAGGCTTTGTTTTGTTTTATTTTCATTTTTGCAAACTCTCTTATGACCACAGAGGGAAAGCTAAATTAATGCCATATGACTGTAAAAATCCCTCTGACATCTTTTACTGTAATGGAAGATGACAATGGTTATCAGAGCAGAAGGAACATGCTTGAGCGAAAGTAAACACCAAACACCTTTTGGGAAACCAAGCACCTCCTGATGACCTTTGCAGCTGTTCAGCTTCCTAAAGCACAGCAACCTGGAGTGTCATGGCAGTCTAACCAGGATTTCCTCGTGTTTCTAGGAGTGTGCCTCCTCCCTCTCCCTGGGTTGTGCAGAATTTTAAATGTCACAGTGATCACCTTTTTCCCCAGGATAACATGAAATATCATCGGAGCTTAATGGAGATGAACAAAAGATTAAATTCAGATGTTACTGATATATTACGTTGGAGAAATTACATCTATTCCACAAGCTATAAATCCTCTGAATTTTGTAACACAATAAGAAATAAAATAGCAAAAGCTACTATTTCTGAGTCCCTGCCATGCATTCTACCCTATCCAAGTAATTCACACCTATCACCTCAGGTAATGCCCCTGACAGTCCTTCAAGGTAGGCATTATCATCTCCATTTAACACATAAATTCAGACAAACTCATTGACCTACTCAAAGCCACATGACTTGTGGATGTGTGAATGTCCCCCCACTTAAGCTCTATGGCCTTGTCAGAGTTACTTTTACCTGCTCTAAGCCTCATCTGCAGAATGGAAATAACAAGATACTGAATTCATAAGAGTGTAGAAGATCATATTAAATGAGATGTTATGTGCAGCACTGTAGTGCAGGGCCTGCTACACAGTAATCACTTAGTGCATTAGTCAGTAATGATTACTGACTAATATGATTTATTATAAGGAATTGGCTCGTGCAATTATGTAGGCTGAGAAGTTCCACCATTTGCAAACTAGAGATTCAGGAGAGCCAGAGGTGCTGATCCAGTCTGAGTCCAAAGACCTGAGAACCAGGAGAGCCAAGTTCCAGTCTGAGTGCAAGAGAAATCCAATGTCCAGGGTCCAGGAAAGCAGGTAAAGAGGGAGAATTCTTTCTTATTCAACCTTTTATGCTATTCAGGTCTTCAATGGATTGGATGAGGCCCACCCACATTGTGAAGGTCAATCTGTTTTACTCAGTCTACCAATTCAAATGTTAATCTTATCCAGAAATATCACCACAGACATGCCCAGAAATGTTTAACCAAGTATCTGACTACTCTGTGGTCCAGTCAAGTTGACACATAAAATTAACCATCACACTTACTAAATGGTGCTTTGTATGCTAGGCATTCTATGTCTGTCTAGCCACTGTTTCATTTTGCCTCAAAACCAAAAAAAGTCACCTGTATAATGATAATGAAATCAAAATCCACATAAAATTTTTCTTCCCTTGGGGAATTTTTCAACATCTTGCATATTTAATTCATGGCAAGTGTTCCAAGCACTGGGACTGTTTTCCCTAAAACTCGGGAAAAGGTGGGAAGGCATGTTAGTAATTTAGAAATAGGAGAATGCCACATATTGAGCCCTAGAGCACTAAGAAAAAAAAAAGGCCTAAGTAACAGCTTTCTAACCCTCTAGTCTAGGGCTGTGAGTATAGATAACCAAGCAAGGAAAAGCTTAGACCATGAATTAAAAGTAGGCACTTCCTTGGGCTGAGGCATCTCATTAGATGTTCCGATATCACCCTAGGTAATAAGGAAAAAATTAGTTTAAATCTGAAGGCAAAAAGACATATATATGTATGTATGTATGTATTATGTATATATATGTATATATACATACCCATTGCACAAAATGTCCCATGGCATTTTTCTGCACCCAAACCTATATTTCATTTGCTGAGGTGCCCATTTTCTACTCACCACCTTCATTTTTTTTTTTTTTAATAAATGTATTTATTTATTTATTTTTGGCTGTGTTGGGTCTTTGTTGCTGTGCGCAGGCTTTCTCTAGTTGTGGGGAGTGGGGGCTGCTCTTCGTTGTGGTGCGTTGGCTTCTCATGGCGGTGCCTTCTTGTTGCAGAGCATGGGCTCTAGGTGCGCGGGCTTCAGTAGTTGTGACATGCAGGCTCAGTAGTTGTGGCTCGCGGGCTCTAGAGTGATGCCTCAGTAGCTGTGGTGCACGGGCTTAGCTGCTCCACGGCATGTGGGATCTTCCCGGACCAGGGCTCGAACCCGTGTCCCCTGCACTGGCAGGCGAATTCTTAACCACTGTGCCACCAGGGAAGTCCCACCACCTTCATTTCTGATGGTGGAGTTACAAAGAGCTGAGCTTGAAATGCAGCCCTGCCACATTCTAGCCATGTTACCTTGAGCCAAATACTCATCTCTGAGCTTCAGAGACTCCCTCCATTGGGCATAAACTCCACAAAGCCCTTAGGAAAGTTAAGGAAAGTACTTATTGTGTCTGGCGCTTAATAAGGACTCCATAAATGTGAGCTTCCTTTCCACTCTCCATCTCCCAGCTCAATAAGGGAAAAAGTAAACTTTTCTTAAATTACTGTTGTTTTTAGATGACTGAAAGATGACATTCATTCTTCTCTGTATAAGGAGATAGCTGGAACTGAAAAGAACATCAACTCCACTGGTTATCAAACCATATTCTACTGAGCCTTCTTAAGGTTTGTGGGATAAGGGAGCACATTTGGGTAAGATTTCCACCCTACCCAACCTTCCACTTCAACTAGAGTTCATTTTACTTGTTTTGTGTATGCCTGCTTCCATTTAAGATTTCATTTTAACAAAAGATTCCCCAGAGAATAATTGCAAACCACTGATCTAATGCAAATCCATTTTAGAGATGAGGAAACAAAGACTCCAAAGGTAAGGTAACCACCCCTACAACCATTTGAGACAGAGTCAGAATTAGAACACAGGTTCTTGGACTCCTAAGTCACTGTGCTGTCATTTTAAGCTATAGCATCTCACTATGACTGATGTGGGAATGGTAATGTGGTGTGGAAAGAGAGCCTCCATCATCACAGGGAAACACAGGGTTGGCCAAGGTTTACATTGAGGGGAGTGTCCCATGAAGAGACTCCAGAGGGAGGAGAGACAGTTTTGCTTGCAGCCCAGAGGTCATGATGGATACCTAGGCTGCCTCACATGCCTACGGAAGTCCAAACCCCCTTCTGGGTTTCTATTCCAAGAATCATCCTATACCATGTCGATTGACACAAAATAAGCCATGTTTTGCTTTCTACTATAAAGGCTGAGTTTATTCAATCTTACTGAAGATGGTGGGAAGGTGGAAGGGGAAGTAGAGGTACAGGTGTCATACAACTACACTCATAACCTCTATCACACTGGCATCTATCTTTATCAACCTTTCCCTTTGTTTCCCCTCACCTCCTCCATCTATGATTGCCACATAAAACTCCAAATTCTTATCCTATTTTGTAGTTATTCAGTTTTTCTCCCCTCTTGAATATCCAAATCTATCAAGGTATTTAACAATTTGAAAAAGTCTTCCTGCTATTAATAACCACATTTCTTAGATAAAGTGTGGTTAGATAGAAAAAAATTTAAACAAAACCTGAAATTAAATTGTATTCTATTATAGGAAAAACAGAGGCATCTATGATAAAATGAGAAATTACAGCAGTGGTCCTGAATTTTTCCTATGTAAATTTCACCTTCCCTCTGGAGTGCTCTCATAATTCTTCTTGCCACTATCTTGCCCAGACCCTGGAAAATGTTACATTTACCTTAAAAACCCACTGCACAAGTTTGGACCTAATTTCTCTCCTTGGTTCCTTTAGGCAGCACAGGGAGGGGGCAATTTCATTTTAAGCTAATTAAATAGCTTCTGAAATGGTGAGCTAAGTAGTCTGTCCAACACACTCACTGAGGACAATTTAAAAATCTGGACAACATTTTATTTTAATCTGCCTGCAGTCAATGGAGAGCTAAAAAGCAATGAGAAATCATAAGACAGAGATCTGAAAGAAGATGGAAACCAACAGAGTTAAATTCAACAACTGGACCTCTTTACCCTTAGTGTATATGCTGATTCCAGGAGAGGTTAATGAGAGTCAGAGTTACTGAACAGAAATTTTAACAGATTAGTTGGAGTTAGAGAGAAATTGGAGTCCAGAGTCACTGAAGGGACACTGATAAACTTGTGGAAATCTACAGGCTCAAGATCCCATGAGTAAGGGTAAAATAGAAGAAGAATAACCCTTAAAGAAATTGAAGCCAAAATTCAAACCATTTCAGTCCCTGAAATTGGATTAACATGACCCTAGGTTGCAAGTGCACCTAGTTGTCCTCCATAAGCAAACATAAATCATTTTTGGAGAAAGAGAACATCATGATAAGCTTTTTTCCTCTAATTTTTATCTAACAATGTCCAGCACATAATCAAATGAAACAAGGCACAACAATCGTGAAAATCTTGAAAAATCTGAAAGAGAAATTATGGAAACACTCCCATTTACCATTGCAACAAAAAGAATAAAATACCTAGGAATAAACCTACCTAGGGAGACAAAAGACCTGTATGCAGAAAACTATAAGACACTGATGAAAGAAATTCAAGATGATACCAACAGATGGAGAGATATACCATGTTCTTGGATTGGAAGAATCAACATTGTGAAAATGACTCTACTACCCAAAGCAATCTACAGATTCAATGCAATCCCTATCAAATTACCAATGGCATTTTTTACGGAGCTATAACAAATCATCTTAAAATTTGTATGGAGACACAAAAGACCCCGAATAGCCAAAGCAGTCTTGAGGGAAAAAAACGGACCTGGAGGAATCAGACTCCCTGACTTCAGACTATACTACAAAGCTACAGTAATCAAGACAATATGTTATGGGCACAAAAACATGAACATGGATCAATGGAACAAGATAGAAAGCCCAGAGATAAACCCACGCACCTATGGTCAACTAATCTATGACAAAGGAGGCAAAGATATACAATGGAGAAAAGACAGTCTCTTCAATAAGTGGTGCTGGGAAAACTGGACAGCTACATGTAAAAGAATTAAATTAGAATACTCCCTAACACCATACACAAAAAATAAACTCAAAATGGATTAGAGACTTAAATGTAAGACTGGACACTATAAAACTCTTAGAGGAAAACATAGGAAGAACACTCTATGACATAAATCACAGCAAGATCTTTTTTGATCCACCTCCTAGAGTAATGGAAATAAAAACAAAAATAAACAAATGGGACCTAATGAAACTTCAAAGCTTTTGCACAGCAAAGGAAACCATAAACAAGACCAAAGACAACCCTCAGAATGGGAGAAAATATTTGCAAATGAAGCAACTGACAAAGGATTAATCTCCAAAATATACAAGTGGCTCATGCAGCTCAATATCAAAAAAACAAACAACCCAATCCAAAACTGGGCAGAAGACCTCAACAGACATTTCTCCAAAGAAGATATACAGATTGCCAACAAACACATGAAAGAATGCTCAACATCATTAATCATTAGAGAAATGCAAATCAAAACTACACTGAGATATCATCTCACACCAGTCAGAATGGCCATCATCAGAAAATCTAGAAACAATAAATGCTGGATAGGGTGTGGAGAAAAGGGAACACTCTTGCACTGTTGGTGGGAATGTAAATTGATACAGCCACTATGGAGAACAGTATGGAGGTTCCTTAAAAAACTAAAAATAGAACTACCATATGACCCAGCAATCCCACTACTGGGCATATACTCAGAGAAAACCGTAATTCAAAAAGACACATGCACCCGAATGTTCATTGCAGCACTATTTACAATAGCCAGGTCATGGAAGCAACCTAAATGCCCATCAACAGATGAATGGATAAAGAAGTTGTGGTACATATATACAATGGAATATTACTCAGCCATAAAAAGGAACGAAATTGAGTCATTTGTTGAGACGTGGATGGATCTAGAGACTGTCATACAGAGTGAAGTAAGTCAGAAAGAGAAAAACAAATATCGTATATTAACGCATGTATGTGGAACCTAGAAAAATGGTACAGATGAGCCAGTTTGCAGGGCAGAGGTTGAGACACAGATGTAGAGAACGGACATATGGACACCAAGGGGGGAAAACTGCGGTGGGGTGGGTATGGTGTTGTGCTGAATTGGGCGATTGGGATTGACATGTATACACTGATGTGTATAAAATTGATGCCTAATAAGAACCTGCAGTATAAAAAGCAAACAAACAAAACAACTAATACTAAACTTTCATTGGGTTATTTGTATGGAAATATGTTAATATAAATGTTTCAGACATCACATGAAATTTCTAAAAATCTTATATGTTCTGGTATAATGTTATAAGTCATAATCCTAGTTATTACCTTAAAATGTATATCTCAGAAATAACTAATTTTCTTGTCAACTGCATTATTATGAACTTTCATCAAATTTTTAACTGTGGTCACTTTTAAGTCTTTTGTCATTTACAGACAGTTCTGTGTGTACTCTGATGCTTTTGCAAATATGTTCCTATAAAAGGGTTTCATCTTTAAGAAATTCATGGAAAAGACTCTGACAAGTACAGGTTTCTGGTAACTGACTGTCCTGCTGAACTGAATGAATAAGCATTTTCAGAACTCTAATGAAAAACTGATGAACTCATAAAAGTGCTAACAAAAGATCAAGATGAAAAAAAAAATTTAATTACATGGGACTGAGTGAACTGATGAGGCTGAGTATAATTTTTGTGACTTTCTGTCTGAATTAAAAAAAAAAAAAAATCCAACAAGGACTCAGAGGCAAAGAATATACAAATCAATTTTCACTGCAAAGTAAGGGAGCTGTTACAGTGGAGGATTACTGGACTGAATGTCAATATTATGACATAGTATGAGTGTGTTTCAGGTTTGGTAATTGCAATCATTGTTGCTTTTGTTGTGGCCATCCATGTACAATGCTTGGTGTCAGTCTATTTATCTCTTGTAAAAATAAAATACAGTGTGTGTGTGTGAAAAAAAAATTTCATATCACACTATCTGTAAAAGCTAAAAACTGGGAATAAAAACAATATCCATCTACAATAAAAAAAATAAATAAATAAAATAATATAAAATAAGTCCTTAGTACTGTCCAATGAGATAGACATTATATAATCATTATTTTTCAAATGAGAAACTGAGGTTTAGGGAAGTTCAATAACTTGCACCAGTACTTGGGAGAACTGTGATTGGAATTCAGGACCGTGTGGTTTTTAAATACCCCACAGCTGGAGAAGTACAATGCTTGTTCTCAGTGTTTTCATGGATCGGCCCTGGCTGACCAAAGATGGGGTCCTGACTGGAATCATGAAGGCTGGCACTCCATTACCAGCCCCTTCAATAAAGCTACCACAGCCACCATCAGCACTGCGACCATCCACACAGTCACCATTTCCTGCGTGTTGATTCCTGTTGAGCGGCCAGTGATACTTATGTAAAATAAGAATGTTGCCTCCTTCCTTGCTTCTGTGTGATGGTGAGTTGGAGCTTCATCAGAGCCCTAGAGTGTTCCAGATCCCGATGAGACATTGATTTTTTCACTCAGACAAGCCTTGCCATTCCTGCCACCAGCCAAGCTGCAGCTGCTGTCTCGCCACCTATCAGAATGGAATCCTATACTCTCTGTGCCCACCGAAGGACAGGGTAGAAATAGCACCAATGTCCCTTTGGTGTTGATGAAAGAAGGGAGAAAGAAGACATCTTCCCTATCTTTGTGTATTGATAGCTCCAGAAGGGGGCTAAGTGGCTTGGTCCCAAAATATTCTGGTATTTTGAGAAAGAGCTCCTTCAACAGACACATACATACCTGATAGGAGGATAAGCTACAACAATTCCATGAAAGCTACAACACTGCCCCCAAAACTGCAATTACCCCCTGAGGCCCTGCTGCTAAGTTAGGCTTGTGTCAGACTCCATCTCCCACCATGGAGGGTAGTCCCTTTCTTCTCTCTCATCTTTTCTCTAAAACATGACTTTCATTCAGTCCCTCTTCCCATCCCTACTCTTTCCCATCAGAACATACTTCCCCTTTAATCGGACTTCTAAACAGTCCCTTCCCCATCCCATCCCTAGCCTCTATCATCCAAGTCCTCCCCAGATCCCTACCGGGAATGTCCACAAACCCCCAGGTAAATCATTGGTTACAAAGGAAAAGATTTCCCCTCTATTCATATGCTCATTGAGGCTGAGTCATGACTGACCCCATCCAGTCCCACCTCCCTCCCTGGGAACTCACTCCATGTCTTCAACCTAGTCCTCTTTTCCAGCCCCTTCTGCTTGGGCTACCGGGGTTTATTATGCCCTTGGTCTTTTAGCCGGATCTTGTGAATGCCTTCTCTCTCACCTTCCTTTCATTTTTGAACTCCACTCTCCATCTTTCCTCCTAACCATTCATTTGCTCACAGAGCTTGTGCATTCAGGCTTCTAAAATTGTCCTTATTCCAATCCCCATTCTTAATATCTGGTATCCCCCATGGCTACTTTTCAGTCTTTAACTTTCTTGACCTCCGAGCAGCTGACCACTCCCTCTGTCTTGATCTACTCTCTCCCTTCCCTTCAATGCCATAAACCTTTTTTGCCCAATTATTTTCTTGCTCCTTGGACAAATACAGCCTCTGCTTTGTTTGCAGGCTTCTCGTATTCTACCTACCCTTGAAGCACTGGGCCCTCACCCTCTTATCACTCTATACATGTCCCTTGAAAAGATCTCCTCTATTTCATGGTTTTACTTGCCACCTAAATGCTGACAATGCCCACATCTTCATTTCCCACTCAGTTGTCTCCCTGGAGCTCAGACCCATATTTCCAATAGCCAGTTGGACAAGTGTACCCAGGTACCCAATAGACACTTAAATCCTACTTATTCAAAATAGACTCATCTTCTCTACCGACCCTGCTACACGTATTTATTTTCGTGAAAAGCACCATCATCTCCGCATTCACTGGGGAAAGAAAACTGAGAGTCCTTCTTCTTCATCTCCCAGGTCACCAGGTCCCATCAATCTCATTTCCTATCTCTCGAATCTGTTCTCTTCCTGCCATTCTCACTGCCACAGTTCAGGCACTCATTCTTCACACTTTACCAGCATCCAACTGTAAGTAAAGTCCAAAATATTTGTTCTGAACTGAATTCAGTCCCTCAGTGCTTCATTCGCTTTAGCACTTCCATGACTTCACCCATTCTGCCCTTCTATTCAAAGTATCTTCCTTCTCCTTGTCCATCTGGTAAAATCCTATTTATCCTCAAAAACTTCAAACATAAGTTTCTCCATGAAGTCATCCCTGACTTTACTGTAAAGAGTTCTGTCTTCCTCCTTCATGCTGCCATAGCACACTGGATACACACCCCTACAAATAGCATTGTCCTCACTGGCTTGAAACTTTCTCTTCATGTTTCTCCCACTGTAGACAGAAAGTGTGTCAAGGGTAGGTAGAGATTGTGTTCTGTTCATCTTCACATCTCACAAATTTAACACGGTGCTTGAGTTACGGTGTGTTTTCTTTTTGTTTTTTTTTTTTGTTTTTTAGTTACGGTGTTTTTAATGATTGCTGAATGAACAAACATGTCTGTTGTGCTATAAAAGAAGTGATAGAAATCAATGTTAAGAGAGAAGGGCAGAGCTTTCTAGTTGGGGGAGCAACAGGGAAACAAGATGGAAAGAATTCTGGACAGGTAGGTAGTCGGGCACTTGCCATTAACTGTGCAACCTAGATTAAGTCAATTGCTGCCTCAGAGTCTCAATTTAATCATCTGAAAAATGAAATAAATACAAAACTCAGTTAAAAAAAAAAAAAAAAGACACATGCACCCGAATGTTCATTGCAGCACTATTTACAATAGACAGGTCATGGAAGCAACCTAAATGCCCATCAACAGACGAATGGATAAAGAAGATGTGGTACATATATACAATGGAATATTACTCAGCCATAAAAAGGAACGAAATTAGGTCATTTGTTGAGACGTGGATGGGTCTAGAGACTGTCATACAGAGTGAAGTAAGTCAGAAAGAGAAAAACAAATATCGTATATTAACGCATGTATGTGGAACCTAGAAAAATGGTACAGATGAGCTGGTTTGCAGGGCAGAAGTTGAGACACAGATGTAGAGAACGGACATATGGACACCAAGGGGGGAAAACTGCAGTGGGGTGGGGATGGTGGTGTGCTGATTTGGGCGATTGGGATTGACATGTATACAATGATGTGTATAAAATTGATGCCTAATAAGAACCTGCAGTATTAAAAAAACAAACAAACAAAACAACTAATACTAAACTTTCATTGGGTTATTTGTATGGAAATATGTTAATATAAATGTTTCAGACATCACATGAAATTTCTAAAAATCTTATATGTTCTGGTATAATGTTATAAGTCATAATCCTAGTTATTACTTTAAAATGTGTATCTCAGAAATAACTAATTTTCTTGTCAACTGCATTATTATGAACTTTCATCAAATCTTTAACTGTGGTCATTTTTAAGTCTTTTGTCATTTACAGACAGTTCTGGGTGTACTCTGATGCTTTTGCAAATATGTTCCTATAAAAGGGTTTCATCTTCAAGAAATTCATGGAAAAGACTCTGACAAGTACAGGTTTCTGGTAACTGACTGTACTGCTGAACTGAATGAATAAGCATTTTCAGAACTCTAATGAAAAACTGATGAACTCATAAAAGTGCTAACAAAAGATCAAGATGCAAAAAAAATTAATTACATGGGACTGAGTGAACTGATGAGGATGAGTATAATTTTTGTGACTTTCTGTCTGAATTAAAAAAAGAAATCCCACAAGGACTCAGAGGCAAAGAATATACAAATCAATTTTCACTGCAAAGTAAGGGAGCTGTTACAGTGGAGGATTACTGGACTGAATGTCAATATTATGACATAGTATGAGTGTGTTTCATGTTTGGTAATTGCAATCAGTGTTGCTTTTGTTGTGGTCATCCATGTACAATGCTTGGTGTCAGTCTATTTATCTCTTGTAAAAATAAAATACAGTGTGTGTGTGTGAAAAAAAAAAAAAAGAAGACAAGATACACAAGAACAAAGAAAACAGAAAAAGATCCAAGTAGTTCTAGATAATAAAATTATTAGTTATAGATTTTAGAATAATAATGCTTCTGAGGAGATAAAAGATAAGATTCAGAATTTTGGCAGATAATTGGAAATTACAAAAATATAATGAAATGGAAGTATTAGAACTAAAAAATACAATAAGCAAAAGTAAGAACTCCATGGATGTGTTTAGCAGCAGTTAGGTACAACTTAAAACAAGAAGAAAGTATCCAGAATTATGCAAGGGGGAACAAAATACAGCAGAGACTTAAGTGCAGATGAAATACACTAAAAAAGCCTAACATGTATAATAAATCTCAGAGAGAAAATACAGAAAGAATTGGGAAGAAGAAATATTTGAAACAAATAGCTGAAATTTTTCCAAAACTGATGAAAGGTTTTAAGTCATAAATTCAAGAATTCTTACAAATCCCAAGCAAGATAAATACAAAGAAATCCACATCTAGACACATCATGGTCAAACTGCTGATAACCAAAGACAAAAACAAAACACTAAAAACAGAAAGGAAAAAGACGCATTACCATCTCAACAGGAATAGTGAAATAAGACAACAGAATTATTTCAACAAAGTATTCTTGGGAAAAAATGTCTTGTCAACTTAGAATTCTATATCCAGCAATAATAGCCTTCAAGAATAAAGATGAAATATTTTCAGACAAAAATAGAATTCAGCAGACCCATTATAAATGAAGTTTTTTAGGAAAAAAGAATTAGCCCAAATGGAAGCTTAGAGATGAAGGAAGGAATACACATCAACAAAAAGAGCAAATCTGTGATTAATGCTCGGTGAATATTGACTGTGAAAAGCAATAATTATTATCTGTGATAGGATTTTAAATATCTGTAAACTTATTTATATGCAGCAACAATAGTATATAAGTTAAAAGATAGAGATCAAATATTCTAAGATCCTTGTACTGAACATAATGAGGGTAAAAAGTACCAAATAACACTAGCCTTTGATAGGTTGTGGATGCATGTAGTAATCTCTAGAGTAAGCACTTGTAGACTGGATGTTTGTGTCCCTCCAAAATTCATAAGCTGAAACTCTACACCTCAATGTGATTATATCAGGAGTTAGGCCTTTGGGAGGGAATTAGGATCTGATGAGGTCATGAGGGTGGAGCCATCGTAAGTGAGATTAGTGCCTTTCTAAGTGTCATGAGAAAGCTTGTTTCCTTTCTCTCTTTCCACCATGTAAGTATACAAGGAGAAATTTGCTATCTGCAACTCAGAAGAGGGCTCTTATCAGAACCGAACTATGCTGGCACCATGATCTCAGACTTAGAGCCTCCAGAAATGTGAGAAATAAATTTCTGTTTTTGATAAGCCACCTAGTTTTGTTATACAGCCCAAACTGAGTAAGACACCATCAAAACTCCAGTAAAAGTATATAATTATTAAGCAAACAAAAGAGGGAAAATGATGAAAAAATTCAAACAATCTAAATTCTTTTATATTCTTGTATTCTGACAAGAAACAAGAAGTACAGGAATATATGTTGTTTGGCATAAATAGAAAGCTAACAGTAAAATGAGAGATTCAAAGCAAATATATCAGTAATAAATTAAATGTAAATAGACCAAATTTTCCAATTAAAGGCAAAGAATGCCAGGCTTTATAATAAAAAAAAGCTCAACTATCAACTATTCACAAGAGTAATCTAAAATATGGAGATATTATAAAAGTATATAAAAAGTAAAAGAATGAAAAAGATATACCAAGTAAAGAATAACTGAAAAAAAAAAAAAAGCTAGTGTTGCTAAATTAATATCAGAAAAATGTACTTTAAGGTCAAAGTATTACAAATGAATAAAAAATAAACTTTATAATTTAAACAGATTTTATTTACTAGGTAGATATGGCAATTATACACTTATATGCACCAAATAACATAGGCCAAAATATACAAGACAAAAACTGATAGAACTGAAAGGAGAAATAGACAAATCTAATATCTTAGTGGACGTTTTATTATACTTCTTTCAGTAATAATATATGTAGTCAAAACAATTAATGAAGATAAAGATAATCTGAACAACACATTGGTAAATATAGCCTAATTACCATATGTGAATATTCTACTCAATAACTGTAGCATACACATTTTTTTCCAAATATACATGAAGTAGTTATAAAGCTTAACAATATCCTTGATCATAAAACAAATCTTAACCAATGTCAAAGGACTAAAATCATACAGAATATATTTTTAAACACAGTGAAATTAAGCTAAGAATCAATGACCCCAAAACTATAAATTCCCATGTGTTTGAAAACTAAAGAATATCCTTCTAAATAACACATTATTCAAAGGAAATAAAAATTAGAAAATATTTTAAATAAAAGATCTAAAAGATCAAGGAAACAGTACATAAAAGCACTTATAGGATGTATCTTACAGAAAATTTCTATCTTTAAATGTATGCATTATAAAAGAAGAAAGACTAAAAAGTTATGAACTAAGTAATCATCTCAAGAAACTAGCAATAGAAGAGCAATTTATAACCAAAGAAAAATGGAATAAAGAAGAAAAATAGTAGAAGCAGAAATTAAGGAAAGAGAGAACAAATTTACAATAGAGAGGAATCAACAGAGACCAAAGTTGGTTATTTGGACAGAGTAGTAATATTAATAACTATCTAGCAAGGTTAATCAAGAAAAAAGAGAAAAAGAAAAATAACCAATGTTAGGTAAGAAAAAAGGAAAATCATTAAAGATCTTATAGATATTAAAAAGATCACAAGAGAATACTATAAAACAATTTTAGGTCATTAAAGTTTAAAGTTTGATAAAAATAGAAAAACTTACATTAAAAATACAATTTGTAAAACTGACACAAGAAAAAATAGAATATCTGAATCATCCTATAACATCAAAGAAATTGAGTCCATAATCTTAAACTCTCAAAAAAGAAAACCCAGTACCAAATAATTTCACCAGTGTATTCTACCAAACATTTAAGGAAGGCATAGCCATTTATACACAAACCATTTCAGAGAACAGCATGAAATGGAACACTCTCAAAACTTACTTATGAGGCCAGCAAAATCTTTATGCCAAAATCTGACAAGGACATTACAAGAAGTGAAAATTACAGGATGATTTCAGTCATGAAGATGCAAAAAATATAAGCAAACAAAATCCAGCAATGTTTAAAATGGTTAATACATTATGACCGAGAAACATTTATTCCAAGGAAGCAAGATTGGTTTAACTGTCAAAAAAAATAGAACAATTAACTCACCACATTAACAAAATAAAGGCTAATTATCATATTGCCTTCTCAGTGCAGAAAAAGCTTTTAACAGAAGTCGTCTCCATTTTATGATATAAGAATCTCATAGTGAGGCAGGAGACAGATGGGTCCTCCCCAGGGTAAACAGCTGGAATTTATTCCCTGTGGACAGAAACTCTAAAATATCAATAGCAGGACAATCAAGAGAGGATGCCTGGGCCCTGCCCAGATAAAAGACCACATATTCCTCATTCTCGATGTCAAGGAGACCTTCCCGACTATACATATGCAGAAAGGCTCCTTGGAGGTCAAAAGGGTGGGGCGCCACCCCATAGTAAGTGATGTCAACCACCCATAGGCCTCTTCGCTAGAATCTGTCTTGGCTAAGAGATGCGCACGCACACAGGGAAGGACCCTGAGAAATACTAAATACGGACTCAGAACCAGGCAAAGCAAGATGATTGGTCGAAGGAAACCTGGAAGAAATGTCCCATAAAAGTGATTCAAATTACCACAAGGGTGCGACTCTCTTTCT
The DNA here is from genome assembly GCF_028021215.1 of Eschrichtius robustus. Classification (NCBI taxonomy): domain Eukaryota; kingdom Metazoa; phylum Chordata; class Mammalia; order Artiodactyla; family Eschrichtiidae; genus Eschrichtius; species Eschrichtius robustus. Next base: position 38,088,402 of record NC_090843.1, read on the forward strand.
GAGCCCACCCATGTGTCTATCCACACATATTGTACTCTTTTTCCTCCTAATAAACACTTTATTTGCTTCACTACTTTCTGTCTCTATGTGGAAATTCATTTCTTATTTTTTTTTTTTTTTTAATAGGGAGCATTTTCTTTTTTCTTTTTTTTTTAAATTTTATTTATTTATTTTATTTATGGCTGTATTGGGTCTTCGCTTCTGTGCGAGGGCTTCCTCTAGTTGTGGCAAGCGGGGGCCACTCTTCATCGCGGTGCACAGGCCTCTATCGCGGCCTCTCTTGTTGCGGAGCACAGGCTCCAGATGCGCAGGCTCAGTAATTGTGGCTCACGGGCCCAGTTGCTCCGCGGCATGTGGGATCTTCCCAGACCAGGGCTCGAACCCGTGTCCCGTGCATTGGCAGGCAGATTCTCAACCACTGCGCCACCAGGGAAGCCCCGGAAATTCATTTCTATACAGCTGATGAGCCAGGGCCTTGTCACTGGCCACTGGTCCCTGGTGGTCTAGTGGCTAATATTTAGCACTCTCACTGCCATGGCCCTGATCTCTGAGAGGCAGCAGTGAGTGGTGGCGTGAAGTTAGATCTTAGTTCCCTGCCCAGGAATTGGACCTGGGAAGCCTGGATGAAAACCAGGAATCCTAGCCACTAGTCCAGCAGGGGCTACAGGCTAGAAGCAGAGTTCCTTGGGCTCTTGACCCCATTGAAAAATGCATTTCTCAAGGAGGCAAAAACTGTAAAAACAGGTACAAAGTTTATTATAGAGACACAGTATAAGTGGGAGAGACACAGTATAACAAGTGGGAGAGCACACAGAGTTTGTTAAGACAGAACCAAGGCAGGCAGAGATACACACCTGGAGAGAAAGGGTGTGGGCGTCCTCCCTAATGAGGAGGAGTGCAGTAAAGAGGCGGTTAGTTCGTTTATATAGGGCAGGTCTTCTGGGTCTTTGTTTAGCTTTGGCCAATCATCTGGTTTCTTTTTTCACACCTGACCTGCCTTAGGACCCTCCCCAACAGGCGTGCGCAACTTTTTTCCAAGATGGATTACAGCCCAGAGGCCTATGGCATCACATATTGTGGGGTGGTGCCCCCTTCTTTTTGACCTCCAAGGAGCCTCTCTGCGCATGTGCAATGTCTCCCTTGCCCCAAGGATGGGAAATATGTGACCTCTTGACCCTATACTCAAACAACGTTTAGCCTCTCTCTGTTCCTGCCATGACTGTTATCTTAAGGTACCCACAGGAGACAAATCCTGGCTATTTACCCTGTTTCTGTTGTTATTTCTATTTCAAAGTGCAAACAGGAGGCTGATTGTAAATATCTAACCTGGAGCCCACCTATCTCCTGTCTCAGGAAATGCAAACAGGAGGCTAGTTGTAAGTGCCCAGCCTAAAGCCCATCTTTTTCTCACCCCAAGAACTGTAAACAGGAGGCCAGTTGTAAATGCCTAATCTGGAGCCCATCTATCTCCTGCCTCAGCCTGACCTCAGTCTCTGGCTGGGAACCAAAATCTTGCTTCAAGCCACGGCAGGCCGAGGCGACCCAAAAGCAATAGCAATCTCAAAATAGAAAGGAACCTTCTTGATATTATAAAGGGTATCTATAAAAAAAATTCACAGCAAAAATCATACTTAGGGGTGAAACATCCTATGATGCACCATCACCTTCAGGATAAGTCCAGGCTGCTTTGTGGTCTGCTGGCTCCACACATGAAACCTGGGTCCCAGCCATGGTCAACCATTTGCAGCTTCCCAAACTGCAAAATGATGTAGGCCAACCTCATTCCACACATTTCTTATTAAACAGAGATCCTACTTCCATTATACAATTACTTGTCTACAAGTATCTCTCAAATTGTTGCTAACGCTAAAATCAATGAACAAAAATATGAATTAAGCAGTTAGTTTGGAATAAATGCCTTGAAACACTGAATGTCATGAATAGGAGTTTTCAGGATTAAAAATGATATGTGGAAAGAAAAGCTCTAGCTGTTAACATAAATAAGAAAAGAAGTTTTAAGAATTAATAGCTCTGCTACATATTAGTACTTCTAACAATAATAAAATTAGAAGAAACTTGGGTGGTTTTGTTTAGTAAACCAAAGCATGTAGTGTTGTAAAAAAAAAAGTATGTAAGGAAATAAGTATTGGAATCCAAATGGGAAAAACATGCAGTGCCCCAGATCCTAAAGGATGCATGAGGTTTAGATCAAAAGAACACAGAAGTGTAAGAAGGAGGCAAATTTCAGGATTAAAAAAAAAAAAAATGAACTGGAGAAGAGGTAGTAAAATGACAAAATCATTTTATCTCTGTTGTATGCATGGTCTTTGGAGGCAGACAAACCTGGAGAGAAATAAACAAGGTCCTTGTAATCTTCTGCCAATCAATTAACCTCTCTGAGGACCAGTTGCCATGAAGGTTAAATGACAAATGGGTGTACTGTCATGTAAGTCCTCCCCCCATAAAAAAGTCTCCATTCATTCCACTTGCCCCACTTCAAAGCTACATCTTCATTTTCACAGGTGACAAAAAAAAAAGACAAGATTCTCCAAAATTCCCTTAAGATATCCAGAATAAAAAGAGCTCATTCCTCAAATCAAAAGGAACAAAGAAACCACAAAAGGTTACAATTCAAATGAGCCTCAGAGACTGAGGGTCTAAGGAATGCACTGATGGCTAGAGCTGTCTTATGCAAATAGAGTATTTGAAAAATCTTTTCCAGACCTCTCCTGAAGCTTCTGCCTCCCTCCAGAATGTATTGCCTTCATAAATGCATGTTGAATGGCCAGCTTTCCTCCCAACTTGTTGTGCACAAAAGTAGATTGCATACTCACTCATAGGGAGGATGATTTGCAAAAGGAGAGCAGAGGAGTAAGGTGTTCGTGCATCTGCAAAAACCTTGCCCAGAAGATGACTTATTACATTAGAAGTGATCAAACTTCAGAAGGAACCAAGAAAACTCTATTATGTTGTTAGGAACACACATAGCCAAATATGTGCTTAACTGCTCCTCCCTTGCTCCTTGCCAAAAGGGCTGATGTACTGTCCAGCTTATTATGTTGGGGGGTTTTTGTTTTGTTTCAACTCCAGGGCTCTATGGAACCCATTCTTAGAATGCCAAAGATTATGACAAGTCCCAGATCTTGTGAGCCAACCTAAACCTGGCTGGGCTCAGAGATGGATGACACGCCATCCAGGAGCTGGCCCCTGTTCCTCTCTGAATGGATCAGGAGATGCAGGCACACCACTGATGAAGTTCCCTCCCAAGGTTGAGGCTCTAATGGAACACATCTGAATTCCCTCCAGGGGAAGCTGCCAAGAACCTGGAGGAGGGGAAGGAGGATCTAGAGAGAGGGGATGACTCTGAGAGAGACAAGCTCCAGCCCTGCAGACCTGTCAGTCAGGGATTTAGAGGGACCTAGAGAGAATGAAAGCACTCAAAGGAAATAAACCTTTCATAATCATCTTTAGGGCAGGCAGACATAAGACTTACAGAGTAAAGAGTTGTGCTCTGATAGAAAGCCCAGAAAGATTAAATCCTAGCAAGCTGGGTATTAAGTGTGCCAGATGCTGTTCTGAGCTCTACGTGCTTTATCTCATTTAATCTTCATGATGTGCTTGCAACGGGGACTCTTACCTCCTCCATTTTATAGATAGAAAACTGAGGCTTAGCGAGGCTGGGCAACTAGCCCCAGACCCAACAGCAGTGAGCACTGAACTCATAACTGGATGTTGCCTCTCCACTGAAAATAATCCATGACAAAAATAATCCTAACAAAGCATTTATCACACCATTGAAATGGAGCAGGACCCTCTGGGGCCCTCCTGGGTACAAATCCTTTCCCTGTTCCCCATTTCTTATTTATAGGAAATGGGCTTCATTCAGCCTCCTTGACCTTCCCTAAATTCCAACAGGCAGATTCAAACAGCTGCTAATCAGAGAAGGGAAGGAATGCAGAAGCAAAGGAGCAGCGGTCAAGAAAAAATAGTGCAGCCTTGGGGCAAGGTCCTGGTTCCTCCTCAGGGAATATACATGACAATATCTTTGAGTTCTTCTGCAAAAACTAAGGCTGGCACCCAGGTGGAGGATGGTAACTTCAGGCTGAGCACAAGATTCCAGGAACTCCGCCCTGTTACCTCACCAGCAACCAATCAGAAGAAAGTCTTCACACAGTGGAAGAAAACAAACACTCTGTGTCCCTTCCCAAATGATTCCCCCTTAAAAAACTTTCGTGGTTGAGTAGAATCTTTGGAGTTGATTGTTGGACATGAGGCCATCTTCTCCCCAGGTTGCCAGCCTGCTGAAAAAAGCAAACCTTCTTTTCCAACCAACATACATCTCTCAAGTATTTGCTTTCAAGCTGAACCTGAGTTCGGTAACACCGTAAGTACTCAGTAAATAATTATTAATAAAATAACTAATTAACTAAATAACAAATGTTATTATAAGGTCAGCACTGGATTAATACAGACCTGATACTAATCAGCTTTGTGTCTTTGTGGAAATCGCTTGTCTTCTCTGGGTTGCATTTTCCTCATCTAAAAAGAAGTTTAGACTAGATGCTGTCTGGGTTATATGATATGATTAATGAGTCATATGGTGAGCCCAGCATTTAAACAAAACTATCCATCTAGTCTAAACCAGAGCTCTCAACGTAACTTTGACCCAAGTCCCTTCAGCTGTGTGAAATTGTCTCTTTTCCAAGAGAAAAAATGCGTCTAGGCTGGGAAAACACACACATCTTTCTAGAGCACCCTGTGGCTTGGTTGGAGAGGACACTGCCATTAACAAAAGGGCCCTTTATCACAGTTGCCACTTAATTCTCAGTGACCAGATTGTCCCATTTGTCTCAGTCAAGATTTTAAATGATCCCATGAAGGGCTTCTCTCTTTGCTCAGCCGGATGGCTCTTTCTGGCAATTGAAATGCAGGTTTCTTTTCCACCAAAATGACAACATAAGGGCAGGAAAAACCTTTTAGAATGTACTCAGAGCAAAACTATAATCTTGAATGTTTTCAACAGCTCCTTTTCTCTCCTTTAAAATTCTTTTTTTGTCTTTAAGGCATTAAACAATATTGCATGGACAGAACTTATTGGACTAAAAAGTTGGTTGTTTTTATGTTTGTCCTTATGTACCCTGACCTTACTACACCACATACTTTTCTCAGCTACCACTTGACTGCTCCCAGACACGTTCATTCTTCTCTATCCAGTCTCCATCAAGGCCTCCTCCTCTAGAAAGCCTTTCTTGAGTCTGTCAGGTAGACATGGGCATTTTTCATAGGAATAAATTATACTTGAGGCCAGGGCCCATGATGTCTCCGGTTGGCATTCTCACCTAGCAAAGCACCTGACGTAAGGTAGGCATCCACACAGTCAGGTAGGCGCAGTCAGCCCTCCCTCCATATCTGCTGGGTCCACATCCATGATTCAACTAACCATTGATCAAAAATATTTGGAATAAAAAGTTCTAGAAAGTTCCAAAAAGCAAATCTTTAATTTGCTGCACATCACTAACTATTTACAAAGCATTTACCTTGTATTTACAACTATTTACATAGCATTTACATTGTATTAGGTATTATAAGTAATCTCAAGATGGTTTAAGGTATATGGAAGTATGTGCGTAGTTTATATGCAAATAGTACGCCATTTTATATAAGGGACTTGAGTGGATTTAGGTACCCACATGGGTGTCCTGGAACCAATTCCTTGCTGATGTCAAGGGACTACTCTACAGTTGACCCTTGTACAATGCGGGAGGTTGGGATGCCAGCCCTCCATGCAGTCAAAAATCTGCATATAACTTATAGTCAGTTCTCTGTATCTACCGGTGCACAGCCAAGGAATCATCCAACTGCGGGCATGTAGTACTGTAGTATTTACTTGAAAAAAATCCACATATAAATGGACCTGTGCAGTTCAAACCCATGTTGTTCAAGGGCCAACTGTATTTGGTGAATGAATGTTGAAAGGATGCTTCAAAAAGATCAATTAAAACATTAAGTAATAGATTAAACAAAATATTAATTACAAGAATATGTGATATGAGAATATGATATGAATATTAAGAACATGATGATGCTTATCAGTGGGTCTACAGCCCAACAGTAATTATATTGATGATCATTTTTGCTCTGTAGGCTTTATGAACTATGTGACTTGAATAGGCCCTGTGTAAGTAGAAACCAAGGACAGATCGTTTATCTGGGAGAGAGGAAGATGTACTTCTTAAAAATCCAAATACAGTTGCATCAGAGCTTACTTTGAACCTTAGCCCAGTTCCTACCACTGGATGAAAGAATCACCAACAAGCGTCTATGAGAAACAGGCTGACCATCACTGCCCTAGATCTGAGAAAGATGGAACAAGGCCACGGTCAAGTTTCAGGCACCAGCTGGAAGGAGATGACAATGTGGAAGAGTGAAGGTTGAGTTATGAAGCGGTTCTTGTTGAAGATAAATCTATACAAGGAATTAAATTCAGAGTATCTCTGTTCTCAAACATTGACCAGATCTGTGGCCCCTATTCAGACAAAGTTGCTACCTTGAAGCAACTCTGCACAAGAAGTGTGATTCAGCAAAAGAGTGACTGTAAATTCAGTTAGATCTGGGTTGAAATCCTGTCTCTTAGTAACTCTATGACCTTGGTCATGCCTCCTGAGCATCATTTTTGTCAGTAGAAAAGTAGAGATACTAACACTTGTTACTACATATTGTTGAAAGTAGGCATTCAGTAAATGTTACTTTCCTTCTCTCCAGGTAGTCAGCCACTAGGGAAGAAGAACTGAGAGGGAAACTTCCTAAACTGGGAAGAAATTGCCCAGATTTCCAACTGGGGAACGCTTACTGTTGAAATAAACTGGTTGTGGAAGGGAACAGCAAAAGTAGGAATCCTCAAAAATTGGAATCTATATCAAATCACTTTAATTCTACAGATATTTATTGAATACCTACTATGTGACAGACATTGTTCTGAGCCTTGAGAATATGGGCAAGAATAAGACAGACAATCCCTGCTGTCAGAGAGCTCACAAGCTATCAGGAAAGACATTCATTCAAGAGGTACATGTGTGTTGAGCGTTTTGAAACAGTGCTATGGGAGCACAGGGTCTAGTCTAAATTGTTAAATGTAGTTTATCTGAAAGTCCCATTTACGCTGAGAAAAAATGGATGAATAGGACAAATTGGTAGCTTTTGCATTTTCCTCCACCACTCAAATTACAGATATTTCTTGCATTCCTACTATGTGCTAAGCCCTGAGGAGACAGAAATAAAAAAGAAACTATGAACAGTCTCTGCTCCCCTCAAACCTCAAAATCCATCAGAGAAAAACAAAATAAATGACAGAGATGCCAGATGATATCACGAATAAAAGGCTTTGGAAACAAAGGAGGGAATGGTGGATCTGCTCCCAAGGGGAGATTAAAAGCACACCAAGGAGGAGAGCCAGCATTGGGCTTTGGATGGCAATTTCCATTCTACCCTCTGAGCTTTTACACAGTGAGGATAAGTGATGCCTGCAGTGCCAGCTGGTACTGTTAACAACTTGAGGCATTAATGTAATACAATGATGCCCTCAGAAAATAAATAGAGCTGATAAAGGAATTAATGTGTTCAAAAATAAATGCATCATCTGCTGACTTGTTCACATCTCCTTCACACAGGGTGAAGTTTACTCAGGGCTAGAAAGAAAAGAATACAGCAGTCAAGTACAACCCACAAGTGATAGCCAGGGGAAAGTTCAGTGTTTCCTCCCCAGCCTCATGTACTAAGTGACTGAAGAGCTTCCATTTCCAGGGCACTTTTCAGTTTTCAAAATACCTTTACATTCAAATTTTATTGTTTCTGCCCCACAAGTCCTGAAAACAAGGAGTGGGGATATGTCATTCCCACTATACAGATGGGAAAGCTGAGACTCAGGGAATAAGCCATTTCTAGAGTCACATGCTAGAGAGGGGTGAAGGGAATATTAGTGCCCAAGTCTTCTGACTTTCCCTCTAATGATCTTTGGATACCTTCAGGCAGTTCTCAAACTTTAATATGCATATGAGCCACCTGGGAGTCAAAAATGCAGAGTTGGGGGTCATAAGTGTGGGGTGATGCCTGAGATTCTGCATTTCCAGCTGGCTCCATGATGTTGATGTTGCTGGAGAAAGGGCACTCTTCACAAGAAAAGATTATCATAATTGTGTTTCCCAGAAGAAATTATTTCAAATGGTTATGACAGTGGATGATCCTTCTTATTTTTTCAAAATACCAAGTAGCAGTCCCTCAACAATTTTACCCAAGCAATAACTAATCTCCTTTGACGTCTGTGGGTCATGGAAGACTTCTGTTATAGTTCATTTATCTCACTTCTCACCCTTGTTTTGGTCTCTTCTAGTCTCTTGCTGGGTCTATCTCAGTCTCTGATTCTGACTATATTACCCCTTCTCTGATGCTTGACCATCAATCCATGTTCTTGAATTACAGTGACAAGTAATGGCTCACATCTCCATTGTGTCCCTTCTGCTGAGCAAAGGCCAACTCACCATGCTGCCTTTCAATATAATAGGCAATGACAATTCATTTTCATAATTAATCAATCAATACCTACTCACTGACTGCTCCAAGGTACTCAGGAGGCACTATGCTTCAAGATGACCTGCCTAGAAACGAGACACAAGATGGTTTAAGACCAAAAAAAAACCCAAAACAAACAAAAAAAACATAGCATCAGGAATAAGATAAGGGGATATTCAGAATAAGTTAAAGTGTGTTCTTGGAAGTAAGAATAGAAAGAAAATATGTTCAATGCTGTAAAGTATGGAAAAAAGTGTAAGACATAGTTATTTCCCCCTAGGATGCTTTAAATATAGTTGGGGAATTGATGATGAGAACAATTATGCTCATTTTTATTGATGGCAGAGGTTAGTTATTAGTATACTTGTCCTGTTTTGTGATCCAGCATTTTGTGACAAAGTGGATAGGAGCCACATTTCCCTCCTTGGTCACTGTATGATGGGCTCCCAGTAAGGATAAGCTGGCTTCACCTGGTAAGGGGTGACCATGTGACCTAAGCCAAGTGAATCAAAGGCTCTCTCCTTAGAATTTGAATTTTGAGCAGAGTGACAAGAAGACTGAAAGTAGCCGGAGCTGACACCCTGGATGGCAGTGCCCCAAGAATTCTCCATCAGTTCTTGCCACAGCCACTTTGTCTCCTGTCCTCTCTGAGTCTCATTCTTCAGCTTTTCCTTTTATTACATGAGCAATCCTACAGCCTTCCAATAGATTCCTATTCTATGTAAGTTGGCCAGAGTGTTGTTTAAATCAAAGAATTCTAATTCATAAACACCTGTATTTGGCTAGGTTCTATGCTATGTACTTTAATGCACGTTTAATTAAATCAAAACCAAAAGACATAGGTGCTGTTGAGTCCAATAAGGAATATTCTTGCTCTCTGAGTTCTGAATGAATTGAAGAAAAAGACAAAGATCCCAAACATATCATCTTTATTACTGATAGAGTATATATTTTCAGATGAATGGATTTCCCAATACTGTATCCTAGAAGTAAATAAACTTGCACAGGTATCCTGCATCAGAACAGACCTCCTAATGGAGAGGCAATCTTCTATAAAATGTATGGCATGAAGCAACAGAGAAGTAAACATTCTTCATGTGGGCAACTCACTCTCAAGAGGAAGAAAGGGAGGAACTGAGCCAAGCCTGATCCATTTGTTCTTCCTGAATTTACCAATCAAGTCAGTCACCCCACTCTACTCACCCCCTTTAAGTTGCAATAAGTAAAGAGGAGGAAAGACACTAGGGCTCTTACACCAATTAAGCTCCTTCTGCATAGAAGGAAATATCTGGAGATGGGAAGAATCACTCTTCCCAAGAGTGATTAGCTCACATTTTAACAATCCTACCTATTTTTCCAGGAATCTGCTAAACACTGCATATGGATTACCTCATTTCATCCTCACAATCACTCTCTGAAGTATCTACTAATACCATGCCCATTTTACAGATGAAGATACTCAGGCTTAGAGACTGTTAACAAACTTTCCAGGAGACTCAGCTAGTGTGTGGTAAAGCCAGGATTCAAACCCGAACAGTGTGACCCTTGATTTTGTGTCTTATGTCACTGTCCCTGAAGAGCCTCTCCAATGAGGAAACTGACACCAAGAGAAGATAACTCAGTGATATAATAATTGGTAGAGCCAGGTTTCAAACCTGCAGTCAGATCTATCTGACTGCAAACACCATGTACTTAACCACTATACAAATACACAAAATATTTCAGAAAAGTTTGAGTACCAGAGGCACTCACAAAAGAGAAACATGAATTTAGCCTGGAGCACTCACGAAAGTTACATGGAGGGCTGGTGTTAGGAGCTGGATATTTAAAGGTAGGTGGGATATATTTTGAGGAAGTCATTTCAATCCAAGAGACGAGAACGAATCCTAGATTGTTGGCTAGAAGTGAGCTTATAAAACATTGAGTCCATGAGGAAGATGAAGACACAGAGACCTAGGAGGTGGGGTGAGTAGAGGAGGGAGCAATGATTAGATGAAAGGACCACATGTGGGGGGATCAGAACCAAAGCTGAGTAGATGAAATAGATGAAATCCCAGTTACAGGATTTTAAACCAGGCAAAAAAGTTTGGATTGTAAGATTCTTGAGCACAGTTTGAGAGTACAACCAGCCACAGAACCTGTCAGTGATTCTCATCATGGAGAAGGATGAGACAGAATTTAAGAAACCTACTGAGAACTGGGTGGAGACCTCAATCCAAAAGGAAAGTGATGGGACTTCCCTGGCGGTCCAGTGGTTAAGACTCCACGCTTTCACTGCAGGGGACGTGGGTTCCATCCCTGGTCAGGGAACTAAGATCCCATATGCTGGGCAGCCAAAAGATAAAAACAAAACAAAACAAACAAAAGGAAGGTGATGAGGGCCTGAACAAGGTAATAAAACACACCTGGAAAGAAGTGGTGACTCTGAGAGCCATCTGCAATTTGGTGATAGGAATGACTTAGGGAGGAAGAGGAGGAAAAAAAGTTAAAATTAATACCTGTTTCTAAACTAAGAGACTTGAAAATATCATTTGGAGAAATTGGAGAAATAAAAATTTGGCTTTGGAACCCAGTGTCTTTTGTTCCTGGCCCACGGTCATCACCTTAACCAAGACCTGATCTCAGGAAAGGGCCTCATTAATCCCCCACTGAGGTATGTATGACAGGCAAGGATTAAGGCATCAGTACTCTCAGGGAAAAAAAGAAAAAACATTGACATTTGAAAGGAAGTATTTTTTAATTATTCCAATTAGAGAAATCCAGGCAGAAGCAGCCAACAGAGGAGGAATTTGAGGGGAAAGGAGGACCCTCTGCACTTGGGAACTGGTGCCATGTTGGGGCTTCCTTCTGTATGGCACTCCTGGCACTCCAGGCAACCTTCTGAACACTGACATACATGCCCTCATTCAACCCTAACAACAACCCTGCAAAGCGGACACTATAATCCTCATTCTAGAGATGAGGAGTGAAGCATAGAGAGGTTACACCACTTGCCCCAAGTCACAGCATCAAGAAGTGGCCTTGCTGGATCTCAACCAGCAAGGTGGCTCTTAGAGGATTAGTCCCAGCGACAAAATGAGAAGTTGGGGCAATATGAACAAACCATTATATCAGCACTTCTAAAACTTTTTTAAAATAGTAGAAATTCTTATTTTTTTATTCCTAGTTAAATCTTACCCAGGAGATGGACAGATAGATGATAGATAGATAGATAGATAGATAGATAGATAGATAGATAGATAGATAGATAGATATAGATAGATGATAGATAGATAGATAGATAGATAGATAGATAGATAGATAGATAGATAGATAGATAGATAGATAGATATAGATAGATGATAGATAGATAGATAGATAGATAGATAGATAGATAGATAGATAGATAGATAGATAGGTAGATAATAGAAGGAAAAGAGATGAACTATTCCAGGTCGAAGGAACACAGTGAGAGTGAGGAATCTGGAGCCTGTCTCTTGTCCCCCACTGTTTTCATGGACATTGGGTTGTCCGTGGAAACCCAATCAGAACACAATTGCAGTGCAAAGCAGCTCATTACTTGCCCCTCCTGCTCTTCTAAGAATGTACACAAGGAAAAGCACAGATTGAAATAAAGCTTTATTGATGGGCCTCTGCTAATGGCTACATTGGAAAAAGCTGTGGAGTCTTCCAGCTTCCTCTTTGAACTAAATCAGTCTACTGATGCAGATACAGACAGAAGGTACAATCACCCATCATAGGTTCAGATGGGTCAAAGGTCAAGAGAACCAGAGACAAGAGGTTTAGCTGTTCATGAAACCTGTCCAGTGGAGAAATGTCAGGCTTTCCCTCTTCTACTCCACCTTACACATAGCTGGTAGAGGCGGGTAGAAGCAGAGTGAGCTGCACAATTCTAGGGGCACTTGAGAGATGTCCTTGGGTGGAAGGGTCAGGGGTATATCTGCAATATGTAATGACTTGGACAGCTCAAGTATCAACCAATCAAAATGGGACCTGGACATTAAGTAGTCATACCTTTAAACCAACCAGGAGGGGAAAATGGGTGAGAAAAGTTAAAATCTAGTGGAAAGCACAAGAGAAGAGCATTTTTGTCAGACCACCTTCTGGGTCAACAGTCAGTCTGTACAGTGGCGATTGGGTGCTCACCCCTGGTCCAATAAGCAAAGTCCAAATTGGCCAGTACTCACGTGGCAACCTACACAGAAGGAGCACCTTAGATGGGACGGTGGAGCTGAGGGGTATTCTGAACATGTCTTTACAGTTCATGCATCCAGAACATCTACAAGGCCCAGTACAAAAGCCTCTTCACCCCTACGAAGACTTCCCTGCTTACTCTAAATTGTTTCCCTTCTATATAAGCCCTCATAACAGTTTGTATCTCGTTTATACTTTTACCCTGAACTACGCTTTTTAAATGAACATCTCTTTTTTGCTGGATTGGATGCCTTATTCATCCCTGTATCCCAATGATTCTCAACCAGTGGCAATTTTTGATTGTCACAAGTTGGGGGGGGGGGTGGAGGGTGCTATAGGCACCTAGCAGAGGCCAAAGATGCTGTTAAACATCCTACAGTGCACAGGACAGCCACCACCACCCCCAACATACACACACAAATGTCCTGTAGGGCCAAAATGTCAACAGTGCCAAGGTTGAGAAATCTTGCTGTATCCCTAGTGCTTGGCAGATAGTAGGTGTTCAATAAATATTTGTTCAGTGGATAAATGGATGAATGAATGGTTTGTATTTTTTAAGTAGCTCATCTCTTGCTTGAAGCCCCTCAGTAAGGGTTGGCTCACGGATAATTTAATTGGTTGTTTTTGGATGAATGGTCAGTCATAGTGACTTGCATTTTGTAAGATAGTACATGACTTGTCTGCTTTTTTCTTCTCTTCAATGGTGCTCCATTGCCTATAGATTAAAATGCATACTCCTAAGGATGGCAGACAAGGCCCTCCATGATCAATCCCTGCCTACCATGTACCATTCCCTACCACATACCTCATACTCCAGCCAGCTCCATTAAATTATATTCAGCTCACATACATACACTGCTATTTAGAATTTTCATGGCTTTGCAAAATGTCTTCCCTTTGCCTAGATTTTCTGTACAACCCTATACCATAACTACTTCTTGAGCTTCCATTCACCTGGTTCAAGTTGTCATATTTTACTTTTATGTATGGTTGACCCTTGAAGGACAGGGGTTTGAACTGCACAGGTTCACTTATACATGGATTTTTTCCTGCATAAATATATAGTTGTCCCTCGGTATCTGCAGGGGATTGGTTCCAGGACCCTCCACGAATACCAAGATCTGAGGATGTTCAAGTCCCATAGTCGGCCTTCTGCAAATTTGTGTATGTGTTTTAAATTTGTATCTGCTGTTGATTGAATCCTCAGATGGGGAACTCGCCAATAAGAAGAGATGATTGTATTCCCTTATTTACCTTAGAGAATTGATCAGGTATTCTTCTGTGATAAGCTTTCCCAAACACTTTGATTTCCTCCCACCTCTTTCTTCAGTATGGGAACTATACCACGTGTGTGTGGTGTGATTGATCATGGACACTGCACTGAGCTAATGACTAAGCTCTTGAAACTAGTTTTCAAGTTCTATTTTGATGAGAGATTCTCAGCTAGGGGTGTACATCAGAATCATCAAAGAAGAATTTTGAAATAAAAATCTCTGGAGATAGAATCCATCTTTTTTTTTCATTTGTTTATTGTCAGTTCCATGGGTGATTTCCAAGGTTCCCTCCTGGTTAAATATAAGCACTTTAAATGAACCAGCATCTGGTATAAAATCAATTCACCAGCGCATCAAACTGAAAAGCAAAAAGAAAGATCAATATCATCTTCTGAATGTACTGAATTCCTGCTTTTTCCAAAGGCATATTTATTTCTAAATAAAATAAAGAGCATTACTTGGAAACCAAGTGGCATACAACTCCATCCAGGACATGAACTGCAAGTAGGCAATGTTCTGTTAATAATGTCAGCATCTGTTCTGCATTTTCAACTGGAAAGCAAGTATTTCTCGTCTAACTCTGCTGATTCACTCTTTGGAGTACTCTACATGCTATGACAGATTCTCTCTTTCCATGCCAATGAACTGGGTTGGCCTCTTAGAATTACGAAGATTCGTTTATAGAAATATGTAATAAAAATCTTTCAAGGAAAAAAAGGACTTTGAGATACTTGTGGATTGGAGCACGGACACATGCAGCTAACATCATATCTATACCAATGGCCTTTTGCCATGCTGTTTCAGGTCTACATCTGCTGCTGGTTAGCAAAAATTCCATTCACAGCTGTCCAGATGAATCAAATGTCCAATTAGCATTTCTTGCTTAGTGACAGGATTCTGCCCAGAACAAAAATTCTAAAACAGAAAGCACAATAGAACAGAAAGTTTGATTGGTATTCTTGCTGAAAACAGCACTCTGTGAATTCTTGAATGTCTTCTTAGGGAAAAAATAAAACAAAACAAAAACCTATAGGAAGCTAACAAAGTTTTCTAACAATGTTTCTTCCCTGAAAACAGTTAAGTTCAAAGAATTTTAGTTCATTATATGCATGTCTTCCTGATGAAAAGCCTCGTTCTGTTCTTTCCCGTTCCTCAGTTCCAAAAGACCATCAACATCCTAAGTTTGCCGTCCACTACAAATGGAAGATGGTTCCACTAATAAAACCATCTCTTGTTTTCAGTTTAAACTTCTAAGGTGACAGGAAAATGAACTCAACCTAATTTTCAGATTTCCCTTAATGGTGGTAACCAGAATTCACTTTATACTTATATGTTCAAGTATGCCAAGGTACTCAGCAAAATATCTAGAATTCTAACTCAAAAGGCTCAACAGTAGAATAGCCCAAGAAGCTATTTGTGTTCCTCCACTGCTTAAAGCATTTTCAATGGTTTTCCACTTCACATAGAATAAAATTACCAAGGCCCAGCATGATTTAGCCTTTAGCTCTGTCTCCACTCTCAAACTGTGCCTCTCTCCCCTTGGCCCATATGCCCCAGACACACTGGCCTAATTTCAGTTCTGTCTCCCATTAAGCCATCATCTTCTCTACCCAAGGGCCTTTGCACATGCTGCTTCTCACGAATACTTTTCCTACCTCTCTGTCTATTAGAGCTTTACTTCCTCTGATAGTCCGTCTTGATCATATCTATCTGGCTCCACCTTCCTCCTGTTGTAAAGCCCTTCTAATTTCCTTTTCTGTTTCTTGTACCACTCATCACAGTTTGTAATTCATTTTTTGTGTGTACTTTTCTTTGGCCTTTGTCTCTTAGTGGAAGGAAATCTCTAGAAAGACAGAGCTTAAGTTATTCTTGTTCATCATATAATAGTATGTCCACTGCCTAGCACAGTGCTTTTACTTACTAGCATCTCAAAAAATTTCAGATATCTATTATAAGAAATGAATGAATGCATGAATACATGAATGTTAACATTTTAATTAACAATGTGATCAAACCATGTTTTACAATGGAACAGATATCTTTCTTTTCTCTGTCACAGCTAATGAAACTAAGAAGGTCTTCCTAAATAAGGATCTTTCTCTGTAACAAGGAAGTGAAAATTTTCAAAGCAACTTAAAACCCATAATAATAACTGCCATTTGTAGAGCAGTTTATAACTCACAAAGCTTCCTTGTATTTTTGCCATTATCTTCCCTACGTTATAGAAAAAAAAGAAACACTAAGTACAGAGTTTCTGTACCTCCTTAGTTGCCCAGGATTACAAATTAATAAAAGACAGAAGTAGGACTCAAACCCAGGTCAATAGGTACTTAATTTACTGGTCTTTCTTCCCTGCCTCATTAGTGTCTCTGTCTTGCAGTCAAGTTACTCCTGCCAAAGTCTGGAGATGATTTTCAGAAGAATCTACCCTGAAGGAGAAATACAGTTTGATTTCAAATCTAATTGAATGTACAGCTAAATTAAGTTGTTGGAGAAAATTCATTATCTAGGAGCAGTTTCAGCATACATTTTAAACAATTAACAAACACAGTGCATATGTTAAAAACAAAACCAAACCATAAAAAATGGACAGTGGAAGAGACCAAGTAAACAGAGGCCACACTCTCTCTCTAACCCAGTGGGGAATCCACTGCTATCCATATTAAGGATAGTTGCAGGAGAAGACTCATCCATATTTTTTCTCTGGAGACAGTTGTACACATGCTTTGTTTAAGTAAAGTACCCCCATAGTCAAAATTGTTCCATTCATTATTATTTACCCACACCAAAGTTGATTCTTATGACAAGCTTCACTGTTAACCCAGATGCTTCCATGGCAGCGTGTAAGCTGTGACTGCAGAAATAAGCTTCCCCTCCACAGTCACACTGACGTTTAAAGCAGTAATTACAAGAGCAATTTTAAAAGTCAGCTAAGCTTTATTTTTTTTCACATAATGATTGTACTGTTTTTATTTAAATAATAAATGTTCATCTAGAAATTATTTTTATTATTATTATGTCTTATTCAAACAATAAAGATCAAAATTAAGAAAGAGTAAGGAAGGTAAAAGAGGGAAGGGGAGGGAAGGGGAAAGGGGAAAATGAGAGGATAGGAGGGGGTAGGAGAGGAGAGGGGAGGGGGGCTATGTTCCAGAATGCCAGTGTCTTGTGCTATTAATGAAAATAAATTTAAAGATCCAATTTCTTTTTCAATATTAAGATGCTTTGTAATTATAGCATTTCTCATTGCCATCAACTTCCAATTCCCTTCTCAGCATGCCTAGGAAATCTAAACATATTCTGGGGAAGAAAGAGTCTAATCAAGATGCAACTGCTAAGGTCATAGTGAAGGAAGTGTTCACAGCAAAGACAGGGAAGACCAAGATAAGTAGCACTAGGATATCTGCTCTATCTGTATTTGCTTCCTCAGCAGTTTTCTTTCTCTTTCAAAATTTTGAGCAGAGAGCCAGCTGCAAGGCTGAGCATGCATAAACACTGTTGACTGTTGTCACCAAATGCAACTTGCAACGAATTTAATCTGAAGCATATTTCATACTGTTCAGAGTTATTATGCTACAGAGTAGTTAGCATAAATGGTAAACAATTCACATGAAGGGTGGCATTACATTTACATTGTTAAATCAAGATGTTTCTTTTTTTCTCTTGTTCTTTATTCTTCAGCATCATTTGTATTTATATCAATAATTTACATTTGACTTGATCAATGTAATCAAGACACATAGATATAGACACACACATACACACACACACGCACACACACACACACACAAATGGTGACAGAGTTTACTCATAAGTTAAGACACCCGATGCTTCAGACCCAAATCCTCTTCACCATGACTCAACTCTCTGGTCCTCTCCCACCAACTCAGCCCTTTCCACAGTCTGTTTTTGACGTCCTTCAACCTTGGGAGTACCTGATCTGTATATATACAATTCTCACCTCCAGGCCTGATCTCTTAGATGCCTGAGAGTCCAAGGGAAAAACAAAGGAAATCTAAGTAGGTTCTGAGTATCAGAACTTGTGTCAGGTGCTTATATATGCATGATCTGATATGAATTTTTCAAGAGTTTAGCCAGTTTGATATTGCACATATTTTTATAAACACAGAAGTTGAAGTTTAAAGAAAAACTTGTTCAGGGTGACAAAGGTAGTAAGTGATGAAACAGTCCAGGAGTTCAGACTCCACATTTAATGCTCTTTCCATGGCAACACAGAAGAACTCTCAAGAATGGGATTGCAGATAGCCCTTGCTGTTTAGGCTGAGAAAGTGTAATAGCCATTGCTTATTTCTGACCAACATCTTATGCCTTGGGATTCTAACCTCTCTTCCTCCATGTGATTCCACTGGAGATGGAAATTATTGATCCTTCTCTAATCTTACCCTCTTATCTTCCAAAGGCTGGGTACATGCTTCAAGACTGTCCAATCCTGGTACTACACTCCTCTATTAAACCAAATGGTTCAGGGAGTGGACACAAGAGCCAAGCAAGGTCAATTAACTTCCATTTCTGGAAAATGATAAATGGACTATAGGTAAAAGCTTCTTTCCAATGAGTTTGCTAAGCTGGAACAATGCAGTTCTGGAGCTGCTGGAACTTATATTTTCTAGCTACAGGAAGGAGCTCCTCTGTTGTAGTTGAGAATAAGTCAGAAAGAACAGATGGCATGCTCTTTCCCTTCTCTATGCATTTGCATGTATGATTCTCTACATCTAGAACACTTCTTTTGCTTTTCCATTCAAAAAGAAAAAATATAGCTAACTCCTATCTCATTTTAGGTATCAGTTCCTTCAGGAGTTCTGTCCTCCTTCCCCATGTTGAGTTAGATGCCCCTGCTCTATACTCTCTAAGCATCTTGTACTTACACCTATAATTGAAATTATCACACAGCATTGCAATTACTATCTACTGTCTTTCCCATTCTCTACATGATGAGATTGTCATACAGAGTGAGCATGTCATGGTTATCATTGCATTCACATCATTTGGGAAAGTAACAGGTAATAATAGATGCTCAGTGTTTGCAAAAAGTATGGATGGTAGTGGATATTAGGTGAGCTTGAAAACTGTTTCCCAAACTGTAAAAGCTGTTGAGAATTATCCTCCACAAGGAAATAAAGGGAAATTTTAAATTTCAGAAATTCCAAATTTTCTTAAATTCTCATGGGTAAAACTAGAACCAGTGAAAATTATAGACAGATATATGTTACCACAATATAAGAAAAGAGTTTTTTATCAAACACATGGTTTTAATATTTTCTGTATGTCTATGGTTTTTATCAGTTTTACTATGTTCTGCATATTGTAGTTTTACTTGTTACTTATTATGATTGGAGTTTATAGCACTTCTTGAAAATGTAATTTATTTTTTGGTCATTTTTGGAAAATCTCAGTCAATATCTCTTCAAATATGCTTCTGACCCATTTTCTCTTTCCTTTATTTCTAGGGTTACAGCTATATATGCGTATGATAGACCTTTTCACCATGTCTCTCTATCCTCCTCTTTTTAATGCTATTCTTTCCTTGTATTATTCCAGATATTCTCTTCTGACCTATATTCCAGTTCACTAATTCTCTCTTTAGATGTGGCTAATGTGATGTTAAACCATTTAGTTCTTAATTTCAGTAACTGTATTTTTCATTTCCACAGTTTTTATATTCTTTTTCATAGTCTCTTGACCTCTGCTGAAATTCTCTATTTTGTTACCCATTTTCTTGAACATGTTAATCATACTTAAAGTCAGTCCACACTTGATAACTCCAGCATCTAGATCATCTGTGGATTTATTTCTACTTTCTGGGTTTTTTTTTTTTTTAATCTAAATTTTTGTTAATTCTTACCTCTTTCTCTGCTGGTTATTTTTTGTCAAATTCTAAATATTGTGTGTGAAAAATTACGGAGATAATTCAAGACCATAACAGATGCTATCTTCCTCAGAAAAGGTTTGATTTGCTTGTGACAACTGTTATAATAGAAGTAGATCACTTTAATCACCTTAATCTCTTATAGCTGAGCTACAATCTTTGTGAGAGCTAGGGTTCGTCTATTTCTGGCTTCATCTAATCCCAAAGTATAGCCCTTCAAGGATTCCAGCTGGAAGTCTTGGATATTTGTTTACCAAGTTCTGTCCTCCTTGGTGGACTCTGTACTCAATTTTTGGCATTGCCCCCTTCATATGAATCAGAAGAATATTCTCATTAGCTTCTCAGTCTCTCAGCCACCAATGGACACCAACTGGGCTCAATTCTATGGACTTCATCTTCTCTGAGTTCCTGCTCCCTCCAGCACTTGCTGCTTTGGTAGCTCTCCAATACCTTCAAAAAGATTATACACATGCACACATACTTATATACATAAAACCTTCCAAAGTTTTTATATCTACTTCTACATCTATGTTTATATTTCTTGTCATCTTGATAATTTTCCCAATACTTTCAAATGTTTTTTAAAAAATATACATTGTCCTGGGACTTCCCTGGCGGTCCAGTGGTTAAGACTCCATGCTTCTAGTGCAGGGGTCTCAGGTTCGATCCCTAGTCGGGGAACTGAGATCCCACATGCCGTGTAGTGCAGCCAGAAAAAAAAAAAAATCTATATATCTATATATATCTATACACACACACACATTGTCCAGCCTTTCTAGTAGTTCTTAACAGGAGGACTTGTTATCTACCACTGCCAGAATCAAAATCCTACTATAGGATTTTATGTGAGGTTAAAGTTTGACTGGATAAACCTTAAACTTTATCTGGAAGAGTAAATGCAAGAGAATAGCCATGGAAATTTTTCTGAATTAAGGGGAATTCGTCTTTATACTATAAAGTTTTAGTAATAAAACTGTATGATGATGAGAGAAGAATAGTAACAGATCCAAATAACAGAAAACTATCTAGAAATGTTGGTTATACTATATATATATATTATATATTACATATAAAGGAGGAATTTTACCTCATAGAAAATCAATGCCAGATGAATTAAAGATCTAAGTTTCAAACAATCATAAAACTGAAGTAGAGAAATCCTTCCTAGTTTAACACACAAAGTAAAAAACAACAGATTGCCTACATTAAATAAAATTTAAACAAAAGATATCATAAACACTATTAAAATTAAACAGGTAACAATAAACAGGGAAGCAACAAGCTGGGAAAGGTATAAATGGCAGATATTTATAGATAGAGACATAGAGAGAGATAGACAGAAACAGAGAGAGGGAGACAGAGAAACAGTTCTAACACAAATCAATAAAAAGATTAAAACAATTCAATACAAAAGTGTGCAAGGTGAAGAGACAATCTACATTACAAATTTTTTCAAAAACCTATTTGAAGATGCCCAGCTTCACCACACTAAAAAAAAAAAAATTATGAAAAACAAAATAACAAGATAAAGTCTTTTTTAGCTTTCAAATGAACAAATATTTATATACATTCTTGGCAAGGGTGTGAGGAGATAGGAGCTCATATATACTTTTGGTGGGAAGATAAATTGATGCAATTTTTATGGAGGACAATGGCAATATTTATCAAACTTTAAAATATGCTTATCATTTCACTTCTAGGGCTCTCTCCTACAGAAATATTGGCACTTGGGTAAAAGGAAATATACTGAAGCACCATTTCTAACAGTGTAAAATTGGAAACCATCTAAATGTCCACTACGTAAAGGAATGGTTAATTAAATTTTGTGCATCTGTTAAATAGCATACTATAAATCTATTAAAAACTACAAGCTGTTGGACTTCCCTGGTGGCACAGTGCTTAAGAATCTGCCTGCTGGGCTTCCCTGGTGGCGCAGTGGTTGAGAATCTGCCTGCCAATGCAGGGGACACGAGTTCGAGCCTTGGTCTGGGAAGATCCCACATGCCACGGAGCAACTAGGCCCGTGAGCCACAACTACTGAGCCTGTGCTCTGCAACAAGAGAGGCTGCGACAGTGAGAGGCCCGCGCACTGCAATGAAGAGTGGCCCCCGCTTGCCACAACTAGAGAAAGCCCTCGCACAGAAACAAAGACCCAACACAGCCATAAATAAATAAATAAATAAATAAATTAAAAAAAAAAAAAAAAGAATCTGCCTGCCAATTCAGGGAACACGGGTTCAATCCCTGGTCTGGGAAGATCCCACATGCCGCAGAGCAACTAAGCCCGTGTGCCACAACTACTGAGCCTGTGCTCTAGAGCCCGCAAGCCACAACTACTGAGCCCGCATGCCAGAACTACTGAAGCCCACGCACCTAGAGCACCTGCTCCACAACAAGAGAAGCCACCGCAATGAGGAGCCCGCTCACCACAATGAAGAGTAACCCCAACTCGCAGCAACCAGAGAAAAGCCAGTGCACAGCAAAGAAGACCAAATGCAGCCAAAAAAATAATAATAATAAAAAATTTTTTAAAAGTACAAGTTGTTCTATACTTACTATCATACTATATATTGGCTAGTGAGAAAAGCAAGTTATAAAAATTTTTTAGTATGATTTGTTTTAAAAATTCTACTTCTGTGAATATTATATATATTTTATGTGTATCTGTGTGTGTGTGTGTACGTAGCTTACTAAATGAGTTGAATTCAGTAATCAACAGAAAATGGCCGTGCATTTGTTTTCACGTATGCCAGTTTGTATGATACTGTAACAGGCAGACCCCCATAGCCTCTTTTCTGATCACTTGAAGGTACTAAAAAATATAGCCAGTCTAAATCAAAACTTCAATTTTGTATACACTTTAAAACCTCTCCCTCTTTCTAGCAAAGGCTTAACTGTAGTTTGGAGACCAGCAGAGAGATTGGGGGTGGGGGGATATCTATCCTCTTACTCTTTCTTCCTTTCCTCCCACCCTTGCTGATGGTTTCAACAGGGTCAAGTGATGGAAAAGGAGGTTTTAAATGAAAAGAACCAGATGTCTTACTTGACCACTGCTGTGATAATCATTGTGTCCTGTCAGTGACCTCTGCCCTGGCAGGCATACAGTCTAGCTCTCTCCTGGAGGGATACATAGCCAGCCTCACTCCACATCACTGCCCTTACCAAGTGTGCAGCTCGGTAGGCCTTCAACCAGCGAATAGGACCTCTGTTTACTTTCTCATGGGCTTGAGCCATTTACATAGGGAACTCCCTTACTGGGTCTGCGATAGAGGAGAAAAGCCAAAGACCTACAAATTCCTTTCAAATAATTGTATTCCAAATTAATTTGTAGGTGCCTTTACATAGGCTGTTAGTGATGATGTCACTAGTCTTATTTTGCTTTGTTTTAGTAAATCCTGTGTAAGTGTCTATCATGCCTCTCTTTAGAATATGGGTCACTTATCACATATTGTCTTCAGCTTTGGTGCATTAGCTGCAAATCCAAAACAATAGGAAATACCCCATTTAGCACCCTGTCACATTTATACCCCCCCCACACACACAATCTCATGCACACAGATATACATATATCTGCTTTGTTAATGGAGATCAAGAAGTAGGATACCCACAAACTGTGAACGTTGGTGGCCTCTGCAGTGGAATGGGGGGCAGTGAGAGTGGTGACTTTAGTTTTTCACTCTATATTTCTCAGTCGTTGAATTTGCTTACAATAAGCATGCAATTCCTTTGTAATTAAGAAAACAATAAAATAGTAATGATAGTAATAATAATAAAATATTGATAATAGCTATCATTTTTAAGTCTCAAAGCAGGCTCAGGGCTAGATGCTTTGTTAACATTATCTGTTTTAATCCTCTTCACAGCACAATGATTATGGCTTTTTGATAGATGAAGATTCTTTGAGGCCAACTTGGCCAACCTCTTAAGTTTTGCTGGGCTTAGAAACCAATGTAGTCTACCTCCAGAAATCCTCAACAGTTCTCCTGGTATATTCTAATCTAGCACTTAGCAGGGTGACAGGCAGTAGGCCACTCAGTAGTGGTTGATTGACTGCAGGCCGTGAACTGCCTCTTTTCATCTGTAGCACCCAGCACAGTGTCTTAGCTGTAATAGATGTATATTAGGTGCTCGGTAAATGCTAGCTGAATGGATTGAGAGGTCGCATAATTTATCATCCAAACCAGGACACTTCTGATAGTGAAAATGAGTGCTACTCACAGCTACACAGGTGCAGCACATGAAAATCAGGACCGTTCTGGGAAAGCAAGGCTGTATAGTCACCCTGTTGGTAGAAGGAAGGAAGGAAAGAGGGAAGGGGGGAGGAAAAGGAGGGCAGGGAGGGAATAGGAGAGAAGGGAGGAAATGTATCCATGGTATTTTATTGTCCTGCAAATTTTTGTAGAGTGCATAAAGCTTTTTCACAATTAATGACATGAAGCTTGAAAATAAAATAGACCTCGGAGAAGTAGTATATCTGTATAAAGGAGTTTTAGTTATTATAATTAGTGATTTCAAGTCATAAAAGGGGAATGATGGAGAGCTATCAGGAAGGAAGAGAAACCTGAAATTTTTGAAGGAAAATAATTCTGTTTATTTTCATCTCTTGACAGACACAACGATACATCAAAGAACAAATGCCCTGGAAATGAAGTTCTTTCCAACAGTTTGAGTAAAGAAGAGAGCTGTAGACGTTTGGGTCAAGTGTTCAGCTGGAAGCTGCTGGGAGGTGACAGAGACGCCATTTCATGTCCAGACCCAGCTGAGGCTCATCCAGTCCTGACTGCTCAGCTCAGAGGAGGAAGTACTCGAGCTGGGGAATAAAAGACATGAACAAACTATTGTATTGGCCAAAAAGTTCGTTCGGGTTTTTCCATAAGATGTTACGGAAAGACCCGAACAAAATTTTTGGCCAGCCCAATACTTGGGTTGGTTTAAGCTTCCCTGAGCCTCACTTTCCTCATCTGCTCACTTGGGATAAAACATCTCACAGTGTGAGGTGAAAATTCAAAGAAACAATTATGGCAGCTATGCATCTTCCTTACCAGGGTCAATTGTTTTGATGAAAACATTTGTTCTTATAAAGAGTGAGAAGTCTGGGACCTGTGTCCCACTACTCTGTGCTCTCTCACATCTGCTGCTGATGCTTTGGACAATGCTATAGACTGAATATTTGTGTCCCCAACCCCAAATACATATGCTGAAGTACTAACCCCCAATGTGATGGTATTAGGAGGTGGAGTCTTTGGGAAGTGACTAGGTCATCATAAGGGTAGAGCGCTCATGAATGGGATTGTGCCCTTATAGTAGAGGCTCCACAGATCTCTCCTGCCCCTTTGACCATGTGAGGTAATGGCGAAAAGACAGCCATCTGTCTATGAGGAAGCAGGTCCCCACCAGACACTGAATCTGCCCTTGCCATGATCTTGGACTTCCCAGTCTCCAGAACTGTGAGAAATAAATGTCTGTTGTTTTTAAGCCACCTAGTTTATGGTATTTTTGTTATAGCAGCCCAAATGGACTAAGACAGACAAAGCGCATCACATTAGTGTTGTCTTGTAGGACATGTCATGCACTGAAATGACAGCTTCAGCTTGCTGAGAATATGGCTCTCCATCACACAATTTATGCCCATTTTCTGAGAGGATGCCCATCGTAGGGTCAGTAGGGTCATTGAATTTTCATTCTGTGGGATTCAGCGCTTTCTCAAGAGGCAGGCTGACTATATAAGGTCTAACACCCCTGGTGGTGGGTAGGTCCACAAAACAAGTCAGGGTAAGCATGTGTGTTTGTGTGTGTGTGTGTATGTGTGTGCATGCAGACATGTTTAACTGTGTGTGCATGTGTGTTTAGTGAGAAGAAAAAAGTGAGATGAAAAGGATTGAGGTCACTGATGAACCACACATCCCAAACATCCCGAACCCCTGCATCTAGAATATCCATTTGTTCTAAACATCAGGGAGAAGAAAGCTAAATCACTGACATCTTATATAAATCTAGATTTTCTAATGGCATTTTACATTATTAAAACTTAATGAGAAAAGACTGAGTAGGGGAGAAGTCTAGCTTATTAAGCCCATTTTTTGGTCTATTTTTCATTTTATAAAGAGATTCAAATCCAAAGCCTACACAGCAAAGAAGCACTCACTCCCCTTTGTGGAGTAATATGTTTGGGTTTTTTTCTTTAAATTGGGCTTAAATTAGACCTCAGAAGGAGGGAATTCATTAAAATC
This sequence comes from Eschrichtius robustus, assembly GCF_028021215.1. Classification (NCBI taxonomy): domain Eukaryota; kingdom Metazoa; phylum Chordata; class Mammalia; order Artiodactyla; family Eschrichtiidae; genus Eschrichtius; species Eschrichtius robustus. Next base: position 38,114,552 of record NC_090843.1, read on the forward strand.
CTGATCTGTGATGTTGGCAAGTTGCCATCTGAAAGGCCTGTATTACTTCCTTTGATAGGGTTCAAAGGAGAAATAACAAATGCCAAAACTAAGATTATGGTTTTGCTTGATGTGCCAATTTATTATGTTTTCATCAGACTACAAAATCACAAAATTAGAAAGATAAAGAAGAAAAAGATTAATTCTTGATAGGTAGTTTTTTCCCCAGTTAAAATATACATAGACTTTGTGTGCATTATGTGTGTTTTCTTCTAGCATTTTTCTATGAAGAGACACACATGCAAATCTATGGACGTTCATGTATGTGGTAAAATTGATATCACACATCATACATAAATTGTATCCTGCTCTTTTCCACTTAATCCTATATTATTATCATTGCTTCTGACTGAATGTTATTTGAAAACAATTTTTAACTGTAGATAAGGCATAAATTATTATTAATTGAAGAGGCCTCTGTCATTGTCTATAGGGACCATTTCCAGTTGATCATCATTTTCAGTAATGTATGAGAAGCAACCATGTTTAAATATAAATTTGGAATCTGATATTGCTTTAGATTCTTAGAAATGGAATTTTTATATTCAAGGAAGTGCTCATTTTAAAGCTTTTGGGATATTTCTTACAAAATGTCTCCCCATGAAATTTGTTACTGTGTGACTGCCATGAGAGGGGATACGGGCCAAGCACTCCCCCCGACCCTCACCAGCCTTGAGCATCATCCAATTATGCCAATTCGTGTGTGAACTTTGTACAATTTTTTTTAATTTTTTTACTTTTTATTTATTTATTTATTTATTTTTGACTGTGTTGGGTCTTCGTTTCTGTGCGTGGGCTTTCTCCAGTTGTGGCAAGCGGTGGCCACTCCTCATCGCGGTGCACGGGCCTCTCACTATCACGGCCTCTCTTGTTGCGGAGCACAGGCTCCAGACGTGTAGGCTCAGTAGTTGTGGCTCACAGGCCTAGTTGCTCTGCGGCATGTGGGATCCTCCCAGACCAGGGCTCGAACCCGTGTCCCCTGCATTGGCAGGCAGATTCTCAACCACTGCGCCACCAGGGAAGCCCACTTTGCACATTTTTATACCAGTGTTAGTGTTTGTATAATTCAAATTTTTTAAATTTTTAATTTAAGGCTATTAGCCCTTCTTTTTGTTTGTTTGCAAATGGATTTTCCAATTTGTCATTTACCTTTTAATTTTGTTTTTTGTGCTGGTGACAAACTACTTACATTTTTACGTAGCCAGATATAACAATCTTTTTTAAAAGATCTCTCCTGTTGCTTTTATGCTTGTAAGTCCTCATCTATCCCTAATTAGTTTATACCTGCAAATAATTTCTTTCTGGTTTTTTTTTTTTTTCTTCCTGTTTTTAAATTAAAAAATATATATAATCCAGGGACCTTCCTGGTGGCGCAGTGGTTAAGAATCCACCTGTCAATGCAGGGGACACATCCCTGGTCCGGGAAGATCCCACATGCTGCGGAGCAACTAAGCCCGCGTGTCACAACTACTGAAGCCACGCGCCTAGAGCCCGTGCTCCGCAACAAGAGAAGCCCCCGCTCACCGCAACTAGAGAAAAGCCCGTGCGCAGCAACGAAGACCCAACATAGCAAATTTTAAGTTCCTAGCATAGTGGCTGATACACACTCTATGTTCAATACTTGGTTATTATTGTCATATTATATTTATGATCTTTAGTCCTTTATCTAGGAATTTGGAGTGTTTCTTGTTCAAATACTTTTTGTATTTCTCAGTAAATTTTTAAGATTGATATCATACATTTTTTTTAAAATTTTATTTATTTATTTATTTATTTATTTATTTATTTATTTATTTATTTTTGGCTGTGTTGGGTCCTCGCCGCTGTGCGAGGGCCCTCTCCAGCTGCGGCAAGCGGGGGCCACTCCTCATCGCGGTGCGCGGGCCTCTCACCATTGCGGCCTCTCCCGTTGCGGAGCACAGGCTCCAGACGCGCAGGCTCAGCAATTGTGGCTCACGGGCCCAGCCGCTCCGCGGCATGTGGGATCCTCCCAGACCAGGGCTCGAACCCGTGTCCCCTGCATTGGCAGGCAGACTCCCAACCACTGCGCCGCCAGGGAAGCCCGATACCATACATTTTTACTTATGCTTATCCCTAGGTATTTGGTGTACTGTTAAAAAAAAAAAAAGACATTTTCACTACATCTTTTAATTGTTATTTGTTAAAATGGCTGAAACCTCAAAACGATAGGTGCCAACTGCATCTGTATTCCAAAGTGAGATCACCTTCACCTTCAAGGACTAGCAGAGGAGACAATGAAAATCGGTTTTACGATCCTTGTCTTTTTACCCTCCCAAACATCACAAGGGTTAAATTGGAGAGGTGAGGAGAGTTTGGAAATGGAGACGTTTAAAGAGAGAATAGTCTGAAAGATGCATCCCATTCCACTCCCCTCCCTCTTACGCACAACACACATGCTCCCATGGGTAAAAGGTGTAGGATGCTTTTCTCTCTACACAAGTCAAGTGAAAGTGGATGCACTGGGACCACTCAGAGAACTGGTCGAGAGTGCCCTGGAGCTGGCGGCATGATGGTGTGGCGTCCGAGTCCGGCCTCAGGAATCTAAAGGATGAGAGTCTGAAGCAGCTTCAGGCAGAAAGTAGAGAGCTATGGTAGAATAAAACTGCATCCACCAACAGTAGATCTAAGAAACCTGTTTCTCCTGGAGCCCAGATAGAATCAGTGGAGCTATCTGGTGGCACAAGAAGACTTGATCAGGGACTTCCTTGGTGGCGCAGTGGTTAAGAATCAGCCTGCCAATGCAGGGGACACGGGTTCGATCCCTGGTCTGGGACGATCCCACATGCCGCAGAGCAACTAAGCCCGTGTGCCACAACTACTGAGCCTGAGATCTAGAGACTGCAAGCCACAACTACTGAGCCCACGTGCTGCAACTACTGAAGCCCACGCGCCTAAAGCCCGTGCTCCACAAAAAGAGAAGCCACCACAATGCAAGGCCTGCACACTGCAACGAAGAGTAGCCCCTGCTCACCCCAACTAGAGAAAGCCTGCATGCAGCAATGAAGACCCTACGCAGCCAAAAATAAATAAATTTAAAAAAAAAAAAAGAATCATGGTGTCGATGTTTTAAAAAAAGAAAAGAAGACTTGATCAGCAAGATGCTGGAAGTGGGCAGCCAAGGGAAGAGTTGGGATGACTGTGTGAGTGCACATCCTCCATGTCAGGACATGTTAGTAGACATGAGCTCCTCAGAGGTAGGGGCTTTTCAAAGAAGCCACAAAGCGCTCCAAAGAAAGTTCCCTTGAAGTATCTGAGCCCAGAGAGTGACAATGCACAATATGAACCAAATAAGACATTTTCTGCCCTTTTTCCTCTCCTCCTTTTTTCCCACCCCTGCCCCCCACCCATTTTGACTTTAGAAGGGTGAGAACTGGTATCAGCAAGTAGAGTGGTGGAGGAACGGAAACACACACCCAAAGCTGGGAAATGGGAAAAGCTTTAACTTCAATGGGAGTTTGGACTTTGAATTGGAATGAGAACGTTTTAAGGATTATAGTGACCGAAGCCTTATTAATTATCTCAGAGAGGCCAGAACATCACCGTTTCTGCCCTGGATTTTATCCAAGAGATTAGGAAAGAAATAGCCCTCCAAAATCAGTATGCTGGAGCAGTGGTAAGAACAGAAGCAAGCATGTTCAACATGACAGTTACATTTGTTCAAATTTTAATATTATTTTAACAATAAGCATAAAAAATAATGAAGGGTGTCAAGCAAATTAGGAAAGTGACATTCAGTTATTTATCTTAGGGAGTTTATATAGCAGCAGATATGTTTTTAAGTGCTCAAAGATCAAACCAGTAAACCCTAGGGACGAACAGTCCGGGCCATCTAGTCCATTGCTCTGTCTACAGACCAAGGACAACTAAACCATCTGTGTCATATGCAAATTCCCTCTATTTAAGAAACTTGTAAGGGAGATTTAATTAAATAAAATCAAACCGTTTCTGAGCAGGCCCTTTGCCACCAAGAGCCCTAATGTAAATAGTGGATATTAATTTTCAGGCCATCAAACTCATGGACACAAAGAACATAATTTTGTAAAATTTTTCTCTAACTCATCCAATATAACTCATCCAGGGCCTTCATTCTATCTGATGTAAAAAACATAATCTATTCAATCCAGGTAAACTGTCAATTAATTAAGTGATTTTCTACAGGCACCTTAAGCTAAGACTTATTCTACTAAAGTAGAATCTAAAGTAGCATCGAGGGGCTTCCCTGGTGGTGCAGTGGTTAAGAATCCGCCTGCCGATGCAGGGGACATGGGTTCGAGCCCTGGTCCGGGAAGATCCCACATGCCGCGGAGCAACTAAGCCCGTGCGCCACAACTACTGAGCCTGCGCATCTGGAGCCGTGCTCCGCAATGAGAGGCCACAACAGTGAGAGGCCTGCGCACCGCGATGAAGAGTGGCCCCCGCTTGCCGCAACTGGAGAAAGCCCTCACACAGAAATGAAGACCCAACATAGCCAAAAATAAAAAAATAAAAAAATAAAGTAGCATCGAAATTTGAGAGGAGCTTCAGTGGAATGGGTGTCTGGTCTGCAGATTTCCTCCTGTATCTGATAGAGTTTGCTGGGATACAAGGCACCCTGTGTAAACTCTGTCATTACTTGGGTCCTTTCTGTGTCTTCCAGCATATGCTCCATCCTGACTTGCCTCCAGCTGACAGGGTCACAGAGATCATTCTCCTCATTCTGATGACCAGGGTCCTCTGGGTGAGCCATCCTCTGTCAGCCACTCTGTGTAGCTCTAAGGTGCACGTGGAACTTTTGGCCATTATTTCATGCTTCTCCAGTGTCATAAGAGCCACTGAGTTGGGGGGTGGTGCTATCTCAAGCTCTCTTTGCCTAGACCTGCCCTATCCCCATTTACGTGGTACAGCCACTTTCAAAAGCAGATGTAAAAGACTTCGCTAAAGCACTGTCACCCCCTCACACTTATCTGGGAAGCAGGATACAGATCTTCTCGACTTTGGATATTGCCCCCCCTCTCTGGGCTGCATCCTGCTGTCATCTAGCTTTTCCAGGCTTATTCAGGGCAGGGGTAAAGGGCCAGGCTCATCTCGGGTGCTGACTGGCAGCTAAGCTTCCTCATCCTTCTCAGAAACTCCTCCTCACCCAGGCTATCACCTTTTTCTATAGAAAGCTATAGAAGGAATTAACTCTATGCCTGCCTTCCTTCAGCGTTTCAAACTAGAAACAAAAAAACAAACAAAAAACCCACCAACAACTTCATCTCTTGCCTCAAAAATAAAAGGCCTTAGATTTCAAGACTAATGCCTCTGCTCTGAGTTTCAAGAATCTGTTTGGAATTTTAAAAAGGAAGGAAAGAAAGAATTTGCCCCTATTCTAAGTTCTTTGTGGCCCCTTTCAGTGAGTGCTCTCTGAGCAGTTAATGCCGCTAAGTCAACGGAGAGAGGGTCATAGTGTGAAGGAAGGAGCCAAACGTTACTTAACATTTCTACATTTTAATCTGTAATACATGTGTTTCAAATCTCCAGTTATCTAACAAAAGTCACCACACATACACCCACTTCTTCTCTGCCCCTAGCCAACAAGGAGGAAACATATAGTTCTACAGTTTCCTGGTCCTAAGGGTGGGGAAAGAAACTCGGCAGCAAGCATACACATGCCCATTAATTACCAAAAAGTGCACTTCAAAGCAAGCTGAGGGCTTCCCTGGTGGCGCAGTGGTTGAGAATCTGCCTGCCAATGCAGGGGACACGGGTTCGAGCCCTGGTCTGGGAAGATCCCACGTGCCACGGAGCAACTGGGCCCGTGAGCCACAACTACTGAGCCTGCGTGTCTGGAACCTGTGCTCCACAATGGGAGGGGCCGCGATAGTGAGAGGCCCGCGCACCGCGATGAAGAGCGGCCCCCACTTGCCACAACTAGAGAAAGCCCTTGCACAGAAACGAAGACCCAACACAGCTATAAATAAATAAAATTAAAAAAAAAAAAAAAGCAAGCTGAATCTATGGAGGTCAGCCGGGAGAGGTTCTAGCAGACCTGTGCTCTCCTACATCAGAAGTATCCCTGGAAACAAAGGGTAGAAATAAAGGCAATCATACCCAGAGGGGATTATTATTGAGATCAGGATCAGCTTTAAGCATTCAGAAAATTATTTGTTTACTTGCAGTTTTAATTTTATGAACTTGACAACGCGAAATGAATGACAAAGAAAGTCTATCCACCTAGGTCCTATACATTGGACAGTGAACATATTTTAACTTTGTAACAAACAAAACCAGATTAATATGCCTCCAACCTGAAATGACTTTGGAATTGTCAGAAAAGTGAACTGGGGAGTGTGACGTCCCACCTCTATTTAGTAATCAATTTGCAATGTCTTAATTAAATTCTTTTCTGAGCCTCGAGAATGTATGGTGAGACTGGAAGGTATAACTTGAACCAAATTCTCCAACAACCACAATATAATATAAGTAGGGAGAAATAATCTCTGGATCTTTCCAAGATAAAAGGAAAATGGAATTCTTTCCTATCACATATTCTCTGTTAGAAGGGCTAACAGGTGGGAAAAAAATTAGATTTATTTGGGGTTCTTGGTCCACAAGGCAGAATTATACTTCAGTTTCAAGGAGGAAGACTTTAAAATATAAACTTACCCTCATTTCTCCCAAGTCATGCTAGTGTGGAGGGAGCAGAGTGAAAACTGAGGAGAAGATAAGAGGAAAGAGGTTGAGTCACTGCTAAGGGTACAAGCAATAATCCACAGTGGCTTGAAGTCACATTTCCAGTAAAATCATGGGCCCTTGAATTCTCTGGTCTCCTGCTTTCCCATGGCAGGTGCTGGGAGAGGAAGGATTCATCCATTTGCTTCTTGCTGTTAGCTTGCCATTCTGTCGTGTTGTCAGGTGAGCTCAATATCCCCTGTAGTGGCCTTGACCATCAGATCTTCTTCTTTGACACCTCTGCTGCATCTTAACATTGGGCTCTCACTGCCTAGCTTGACCTTCCCACTGCCAGTGAAATGGGAGAAGGTTCTCTCTTCAGCAATAACGTAACTTTTTTACAAGCAACCCCAAAGGGTGGCTTGGCTCTCACTATTTTCATTTATTCATTCAACATGTATTCAACAAATATTTAATCAGCAGCTGCCACATGCCAGGCACTGGGGTTGGGACTGGCGGCACAGTGAAGAACAAGACAATGATGGTCACTCACTTTGTGGAGCACAGAATCTAACATTGCACTTTTCTTCCTTTTCTAGTAAACTTCAGAAAACCTCCTCAAGTGCCAAGGAACATCTGGGTGGCACTTTCCAGGCTGGCATTCAAAAGCATTTGTTCCGGGACTTCTCTGGTGGTGCAGTGGTTAAGAATCCGCCTGCCAATGCAGGGGACATGGGTTCAAGCCCTGGTCCAGGAAGATCCCACATGCCACAGAGCAACTAAGCCTGTGTGCCACAACTACTGAGCCCACGTGCTGCAACTACTGAAGCCCACGTGCCTAGAGCCCGTGCTCCACAACAAGAGAAGCCACCGCAATGAGAAGCCCACGCACCACAACAAAGACCCAACGCAGCCAAAAATTTAAAAATTAAAAAAAAAAAAGCATTGGTTGCCCAGCATCTCAGAACCTTCTCACTTCTCCACATTGGAACAAACTTTCTGCTCACGCAGGTACTTCTCCCAAATGTCTTTTTCTACTTACCTTTCTCAAAAGTTAAAAAAAAATTTTATTTATTTGGCTGCACTGGGTCTTAGTTGCAGCATGCAGGATCTTCATTGCCGCATGTGGGATCCTTCAGTTGCGGCATGCATATGGGATCTAGTTCCCTGACCAGGGATCAAACCCAGGTCCCCTGCAATGGGAGCTCAAAGTCTTAACCACTGGACCACCAGGGAAGTCCCTTTCTCAAATATTTTAATCACCATGTCACAGAAACCAACTCTCCAATCCATTTCTTGCCATTTTTCCCAAGAGGTGTAGAGGACCATCATGAAAGTGGAATTTCTTCAGCCCTAGTGGGCCAGAGCTATATTGATTACATGTGAGAAGACATGAAGGAGTATCCAACCTTAAGAGTTGAATATTCATATTATAAAAAACTTTATAGGCAATGGACAGGTGAAGTTCTTGGTTGAAATAATAAATAGAGGATGCATTTTTTATACTTTGCACATTTTTCCTCATAATTGAATGGTAAGGAACCCATTAGCAATTTTAGAAAAGAGTAACAAGATCAGGTTTGTACTTCTCATCGTATACAATTTATTTACTGTCTAGGGAGCTTTGAAAGTGGGAATATTTAGACGGAATTGGGATGAACTATAGTGACTCTCCAGCTTAAAGAGAAAAGGTATCCAATTAATTTCTTTACCTTTTTCTCTTCAGGGTAGTGCTTTTATCCTTCCCTAAAATCCTGCATTGCAGGGACAACCAGCATTCCCTTTCTTCTTAAAGGGTTTTCTGGTGAAAAAATAGTTCTATAGTCAGAGCTATAATTTTACTTTGTCCATAGTTGCAGACCCTATTCATGCTGGAAAAGACATCTGTGGTTCTGAGCATCATTCTCTGGGATGCAGAGGCTGAAATGTTTGGTCTCAAGGAGGTCAGAAGGGGAGGAAGTTGAGGAAGGAGCTGGTTTTCAGTCAATGGTCAACCAGTCCATATCACAGACCACCCTGCCACCAGTTGAGGACCTGATGACAAACACCTCTGGACTGGGGTCAAAAGTCAGGCTCATTCCTCCTCTTTATCTTGAAAATAGTCCTTTTACGTATTATGGGCGTACGTATGGTTGGCGGAGCATGTGTGAAGAACTGGGAAGGAACTGAGAAAGATATTGCAATGCGGACAGGGCAGGGTGTGAACAACTATAAACCTTTGTGAAAGTGTTATCCTCTGAGCTGTCATTCACTTGCTTTCTCCCATGCTGAGAGTGTGCTCATGAGGTCAGTAAAATTGACTGAAGATAGACAGACAGAACTATGCTTTCCAGGGATCTCAGAGGAGTAACAGCTACAAATAAGACATCCTGGCAATGACCACAGCAGAGAGAGCCGGCTTGACAGCCTTGAATGCACAGGTTACACCTAGATGCCTAGAAAGTATCCTGATTCTCTACAGTGACTATTGACTAAAGGCAGAATCATCTAAGTAGAAGAAACAATGAAATGCACCTGAGAATTCTGACATTTTTGTCAACAAAATCAATGCAGAAATTTGATATGGACAATTTTCCTGGACAAAGGGAAAAGGCAAGTTGATCTCAGCCTAATTGATATTAACCTATCTAAAGGAAGACTATGGCAAGAGGAGAGAGTTGGTTAGCCAGAAAAGTGTAGAAAAATGGGGATCAGAGAGGCAAAATTCAGCCTTCTGTGCACAGTACCCAGGGGAGAGAGATGGTAAGTCTGGAAGATTTGCCACAACCTGCATATATTTCAAGAGGCCACAGAGTGCATGGTTTAGGATGTCTCTGGAGTCAGACTAACCTCGTTCAAACACTAGGACCATAGCTTACTTACTTACTTACTTAATTGCTGTCTTGAACAAGATACTTAAGTTCTTTGAGCCTTGGTTTCTTCGTATGTAAAACCAAGATAATATTAACAGTTCCTTGTTGCCCCTTCTTCCTGGGCACACAGTGAGACTACATTTCCCAATCTCTCCTGAAGTTTTAGGAGTGGTCATGTGACCGATTTCTACCCAGTGGAATAGGAGCCAAAGTGGCATGCAACTCCTCCAGGCCCAACCCATTAAAAACTTCCTATATTCAATCTTCTATCCTCTTTACTTTCCCACTGGCTGGATGTGGCAGAGCCTCCAACACTTTGGGGACCTGAATGACTGTGTGGAGCAGAGCCCCTTTACCAATCTGGAACCACGTTAGACTATTTGTAGGAGAAAAAATTAAATTCTATGGGGTAAACTATTATTCCTTTGGGGACTTATTTGCTACAGCAGTTAGCCATCTTAACTAATATACTACTAATTGTTTTGTTGCATAAAAAAAGATGAGTCCATGTAAAACCTGTAGGATGGTACCTGGTATATAGAAAGTGCTTAAAATGTATAGCTATTATTTTTATTCTGAGCTAAACCAGACGCCTCTGAGGTTGGTGCAAGTTTGAAGATGACAAAATTGATGTCAGAATCAGCTGAAGTTTCTTCGTTTTTTCTTTGCCGTAGTAGCCATAAAGCACTACACAAGGTATAAATGAGATGATGAATATATGCCAGCATGACTGAGCAGGTCTCCAATACCTCCCTTGCTTTCCAAGTGATAGATGGGGTGGGCTCAACAACCCACACAGAGCAAGGGGGTTGTCAAGTCAGAAGAGCCCAGAACTGTAGACTAATAGCCTTCATACACTTTAGCTTGGGTTAGTAGGTGAAGAGGAGAGAGGGGGTCTCAGATCATTTCTCTAAGATGTCATTTGAATTTAGGTTTATATTTTTTGCTGAACCACAGTTATATAATATTCTTACTTCCATATTTCATTTCTTATTGCTCCACTGGGTCTACTAGAGGTATCAGTGCAACGTAACAGGCTATAACCTACCGCATCCTACCATCCTTCTTCCTTTGTACAAATTCCTTGATTTCCAAACTAACATGTATTCCGATTAGCTTTCCTGCCCTCTATAACTGAAAACTAAAGCCCGGGAATGAGGACACAAGCATTGACCACAGAAAAGGAAATCCATATTACCAATGCATATATAAATCAATTATCTACCAGTCCTACTCCAGTCACTCTGTATCCTCCATCCTGCATTATTTTTTCATGGCATTTACAGCTATCTGAAATTTCATCTTTTATTTATTTGCTTACGTATTTATTATCTGCCTCTTCCCCCTGATGTACGCTTATGAGGATGGAGACTATCCTGTCGCTGCTATATCCCACCATTCAGAACAGTGCCACTCACAAAGTAGATACAAAGAAGCACATTTTTTTTCAAATAAATAAATGAATTTGTTGAACGAATGGATGTTTGTCATAGGTTGGTTTCCTTGAATCTCTTCATTTATGGGGAACTGATGAGTTTCTAGACCAGAAAAGCTAATTACTGGGGCCTTGACAAGATCTGGTACCAAGATCAGGTTACTTTGTGGATACTTGTTTGGGTATCCAGACAGCTGGGATCTTTAAGTAAAGTGACTCTACACAACCACAAAACATTTGGGAATGGAAATTTGTACATTACTTCTGGGGAGGTGAATCTAGCTTATTGTCACTCAATTATATTACAATTCATTATTCCCTGTTCTGGTGTCAGGAAAAGATTAGAGCCCTTGGGATTACTTAGCCTAGAAGAGAAAATGCTGAGATGAGATACAATCTGCTCACTAAAATAAGTCTTGTCAAATTCATCTCATGTCTTTTTTGGTGAGGGTCATTAAGCTGATGGATCTGGGGGAATGTTCTACAATAAAGGATTTTGTGGGATCTCTCAGGTTATTCTCACAGACAAGAAGGGAAAAGACAGGTGAATTGGCATATGGTTGAGTGTTGAATGACCATCCCTGAAGGATGCAGGAGGGGGTCTTTGGTGATGGATTTTATTGGATTTTGTACAAGTACCTGGAATGCATTCTGATCAAATCTGTGGATCACAGACATACCTAGGAATAAGAACTAACACAAGGGTGACAGAATCAGGTCCCATAAATCTCTTATTGAGCTGTAACAATGAATGTAATATAGCAAGACTGAATTTAACAGAGATAAAGATCAAGTCATGCACTTGGGTTCAACAAATCAATCACACATCTGACCCAGCTGAGTTCTTTTCAATCATCCAAGCCACTCCCAAGCTGCACAGCCAATATCCTGGAAAACTCAGTCCCTGACACCTTACAGAGCCCAAGTCTACAGCCCTATTGCCCAAGGTCACAGCTAATTCATTTCTTGACCCAGTCTGTTACCTCAGCTCCTGACCTCTTACTCCATTCCCTGGCTCTGGCTGAACACTTGCCCTTTGGCTCTGACCATATGCTCCCCTCTGCTGCTATGATCCCATTTCCCCTGCTTTGACCTCTCCAGCCACTTTGAGTCTGGTCTCTGGGACCCACACCAGCACCTTCTCTGAGAATAGATAGCTTAAGGACAGAACATTCCAAGCATTGACCAGTCTTGGCACCCATGAAGACATATACCTGTGGAGAAGACAGATAAGCACAAAAGTAGATAGATAGATAGATACGTATATATACATATAGATATGTATATATATCTTCATTTTTTCTTTCATTCTATACATATATATGTTTATAAAAATTCATCCATACTTTATTGCTACCTTTTTGTACTTTATAATATATTAAGGTGTTTTGACCATGAAAATAAATATTTTTCTATGGCAGGTTCATTGAAGAATGCATATTAGAACTTTTTTTTTTTTTTAAACATCTTTATTGAAGTATAATTGCCTTACAATGGTGTGTTAGCTTCTGCTTTATAACAAAGTGAATCAGTTATATACATACAATATGTTCCCATATCTCTTCCCTCTTGCATCTCCCTCCCTCCCACCCTCCCCATCCCACCCCTCTAGGTGGTCACAAAGCACCAAGCTGATCTCCCTGTGCTATGTGGCTGCTTCCCACTAGCTATCTATTTTACGTTTGGTAGTGTATATATGTCCATGCCACTCTCTTACCCCGTCACATCTCACCCCACCCCCTCCCCATATCCTCAAGTCCATTCTCTAGTAGGTCTGTGTCTTTAGTCCCGTCTTGCCACTAGGTTCTTCATGGCTTTTTTTTTTCCCCTTAGATTCCGTATATATGTGTTAGCATACTGTATTTGTTTTTCTCTTTCTGACTTACTTCACTCTGTATGACAGACTCTAACTCCATCCACCTCATTACAAATACCTCCATTTCATTTCTTTTTATGGCTGAGTAATATTCCATTGTATATATGTGCCACATCTTCTTTATCCATTCATCTGTCGATGGACATTTAGGTTGCTTCCATGTCCTGGCTATTGTAAATAGAGCTGCAATGAACATTTTGGTACATGACTCTTTTTGAACTATGGTTTTCTCAGGGTATATGCCCAGTATTGGGATTGCTGGGTCGTATGGTAGTTCTATTTGTAGTTTTTTCAGGAACCTCCATACTGTTCTCCATAGTGGCTGTATCAATTTACATTCCCACCAACAGTGCAAGAGTGTTCCCTTTCCTCCACACCCTCTCCAGCATTTATTGTTTCTAGATTTTTTTGATGATGGCCATTCTGACCGGTGTGAGATGATATCTCATTGTAGTTTTGATTTGCATTTCTCTAATGATTAATGATGTTGAGCATTCTTTCATGTGTCTGTTGGCAATCTGTATATCTTCTTTGGAGAAATGTCTATTTAGGTCTTCTGCCCATTTTTGGATTGGGTTGTTCGTTTTTTTGTTATTGAGCTGCATGAGCTGCTTGTAAATCTTGGAGATTAATCCTTTGTCAGTTGCTTCATTTGCAAATATTTTCTCCCATTCTGAGGGTTGTCTTTTGGTCTTGTTTATGGTTTCCTTTGCTGTGCAAAAGCTTTTAAGTTTCATTAGGTCCCATTTGTTTATTTGTGTTCTTATTTCCATTTCTCTGGGAGCTGGGTCAAAAAGAATCTTGCTGTGATGTATGTCATAGAGTGTTCTGCCTATGTTTTCCTCTAAGAGTTTGATAGTGTCTGCCCTTACACTTAGGTCTTTAATCCATTTTGAGTTTATTTTTGTGCATGGTGTCAGGGAGTGTTCTAATTTCATACTTTTACATGTATCTGTCCAATTTTCCCAGCACCACTTATTGAAGAGGCTGTCTTTTCTCCACTGTATATGCTTGCCTCCTTTATCAAAGATAAGGTGACCATATGTGTGTGGGTTTATCTCTGGGCTTTCTATCCTGTTCCATTGATCTATATTTCTGTTTTTGTGCCAGTACCACACTGTCTTGATTACTGTAGCTTTGTAATATAGTCTGAAGTCAGGGAGCCTGATTCCCCCAGCTCCATTTTTCGTTCTCAAGATTGCTTTGGCTATTCGGGGTCTTTTGTGTTTCCATACAAATTGTGAAATTTTTTGTTCTAGTTCTGTGAAAACTGCCAGTGGTAGTTTGATAGGGATTGCATTGAATCTGTAGATTGCTTTGGGTAGTAGAGTCATTTTCACAATGTTGATTCTTCCAATCCAGGAACATGGTATATCTCTCCATCTATTTGTATCATCTTTAATTTCTTTCATCAGTGTCTTATAATTTTCTGCATACAGGTCTTTTGTCTCCTTAGGTAGGTTTATTCCTAGATACTTTATTCTTTTTGTTGCAATGGTAAACGGGAGTGTTTTCTTAATTTCACTTTCAGATTTTTCGTCATTAGTGTATAGAAATGCAAGAGATTTCTGTGCATTAATTTTGTATCCTGCTACTTTACCAAATTCATTGATTAGCTCTAGGAGTTTTCTGGTAGCATCTTTAGGATTCTCTATGTATAGTATCATGTCATCTGCAAATAGTGACAGCTTTACTCCTTTTCCGATTTGGATTCCTTTTATTTCTTTGTCTTCTCTGATTGCTGTGGCTAACACTTCCAAAACTATGTTGAATAATAGTGGTGAGAGTGGGCAACCTTGTCTTGTTCCTGATCTTAGTGGAAATGGTTTCAGTTTTTCACCATTGAGGACAATGTTGGCTGTGGGTTTGTCATATATGGCCTTTATTATGTTGAGGAAAGCTCCCTCTATGCCTACTTTCTGCAGGGCTTTTATCATAAATGGGTGTTGAATTTTGTCGAAAGCTTTCTCTGCATCTATTGAGATGATCATATGGTTTTTCTCCTTCAATTTGTTAATATGGTGTATCACATTGATTGATTTGCGTATATTGAAGAATCCTTGCATTCCTGGGATAAACCCCACTTGATCATGGTGTATGATCCTTTTAATGTGCTGTTGGATTCTGTTTGCTAGTATTTTGTTGAGGATTTTTGCATCTATGTTCATCAGTGATATTGGCCTGTAGTTTTCTTTCTTTGTGACATCTTTGTCTGGTTTTGGTATCAGGGTGATGGTGGCCTCGTAGAATGAGTTTGGGAGTGTTCCTCCCTCTGCAATATTTTGGAAGAGTTTGAGAAGGATAGGTGTTAGCTCATCTCTAAATGTTTGATAGAATTCGCCTGTGAAGCCATCTGGTCCTGGGCTTTTGTTTGTTGGAAGGTTTTTAATCACAGTTTCAATTTCAGTGCTTGTGATTGGTCTGTTCATATTTTCTATTTCTTCCTGGTTCAGTCTTGGCAGTTTGTGCATTTCTAAGAATCTGTCCATTTCTTCCAGGTTGTCCATTTTATTGGCATAGAGTTGCTTGTAGTAATCTCTCATGATCGTTTGTATTTCTGCAGTGTCAGTGGTTACTTCTCCTTTTTCATTTCTAATTCTATTGATTTGAGTCCTCCCTTTTTCTCTTGATGAGTCTGGCTAATGGTTTATCAATTTTGTTTATCTTCTCAAAGAACCAGCTTTTAGTTTCATTGATTTTTGCTATTGTTTCCTTCATTTCTTTTTCATTTATTTCTGACCTGATCTTTATAATTTCTTTCCTTCTGCTGGCTTTGGGGTTTTTTTGTTCTTCTTTCTCTAATTGCTTTAGGTGCAAGATTAGGTTGTTTATTCGAGATGTTTCCTGTTTCTTGAGGTAGGCTTGTATTGCTATAAACTTCCCTCTTAGCACTGCTTTTGCTGCGTCCCATAGGTTTTGGGTCATCGTATCTCCATTGTCATTTGTTTCTAGGTATTTTTTGATTTCCCCTTTGATTTCTTCAGTGATCACTTCGTTATTAAGCAGTGTATTGTGTAGCCTCCATGTGTTTGTATTTTTTACAGATCTTTTCCTGTAATTGATATCTAGTCTCATAGCGTTGTGGTCGGAAAAGATACTTGATACGATTTCAATTTTCTTAAATTTACCAAGGCTTGATTTGTGACCCAAGATATGATCTATCCTGGAGAATGTTCCATGAGCACTTGAGAAAAATGTGTATTCTGTTGTTTTTGGGTGGAACGTCCTATAAATATCAATTAAGTCCATCTTGTTTAATGTATCATTTAAAGCTTGTGTTTCCTTATTTATTTTCATTTTGGATGATCTGTCCACTGGTGAAAGTGGGGTGTTAAAGTCCCCTACTATGATTGTGTTGCTGTCGATTTCCCCTTTTATGGCTGTTAGTATTTGCCTTATGTATTGAGGTGCTCCTATGTTGGGTGCATAAATATTTACAATTGTTATACCTTCCTCTTGGATCGATCCCTTGATCATTATATAGTGTCCTTCTTTGTCTCTTGTAATAGTCTTTATTTTAAAGTCTATTTTGTCTGGTATGAGAATTGCTACTCCAGCTTTTTTTTAATTTCCATTTGCATGGAATATCTTTTTCCATCCCCTCACTTTCAGTCTATATGTGTCTCTAGGTCTGAAGTGGGTCTCTTGTAGACAGCATATATATGGGTCTTGTTTTTGTATCCATTCAGCCAGCCTGTGTCTTTTGGTGGGAGCATTTAATCCATTTACATTCAAGGTAATTATCGATATGTATGTTCCTATTCCCATTTTCTTAAATGTTTTGGGTTTGTTATTGCAGGTGTTTTCCTTCTCTTGTGTTTCTTGCCTAGAGAAGTTCCCTTAGCATTTGTTGTAAAGCTGGTTTGGTGGTGCTGAACTCTCTCAGCTTTTGCTTGTCTGTAAAGGTTTTAATTTCTCCATCACATCTGAATGAGATCCTTGCTGGGTAGAGTAATCTTGGTTGTAGGTTTTTCTCCTTCATCACTTTAAGTATATCCTGCCACTCCCTTCTGGCTTGCAGAGTTTCTGCTGAAAGATCAGATGTTAACCTTATGGGGATTCCCTTGTGTGTTATTTGCCGTTTTTCCCTTGCTGCCTTTAATATGTTTTCCTTATATTTAATTTTTGACAGTTTGATTAATATGTGTCTTGGCGTGTTTCTCCTTGGGTTTATCCTGTATGGGACTCTCTGTGCTTCCAGGACTTGATTAACTATTTCCTTTCCCATATTAGGGAAGTTTTCAACTATAATCTCTTCAAATATTTTCTCAGTCCCTTTCTTTTTCTCTTCTTCTTCTGGGACCCCTATAATTCGAATGTTGGTGCGTTTAATGTTGTCCCAGAGGTCTCTGAGACTGTCCTCAGTTCTTTTCATTCTTTTTTCTTTATCCTGCTCTGCAGTAGTTATTTCCACCATTTTATCTTCCAGGTCACTTATCCTTTCTTCTGCCTCGGTTATTCTGCTATTGATCCCATCTAGAGTATTTTTAATTTCATTTATTGTGTTTTTCATCATTGCTTGGTTCCTCTTTAGTTCTTCTACGTCCTTGTTAAATGTTTCTTGCATTTTGTCTATTCTATTTCCAAGATTTTGGATCATCCTTACTATCATTATTCTGAATTCTTTTTCAGGTAGACTACCTATTTCCTCTTCATTTGTTAAATCTGGCGTGTTTTGACCCTGCTCCTTCATCTGCTGTGTGTTTTTCTGTCGTCTCATTTTGCTTATCTTACTGTGTTTGGGGTCTCCTTTTCACAGGCTGCAGGTTCGTAGTTCCCGTTGTTTTTGGTATCTGTCCCCAGTGGCTAAGGTTGGTTCAGTGGGTTGTGTAGGCTTCCTGGTGGAGGGAACTAGTGCCTGAGTTCTGGTGGATGAGGCTGGATCTTGTCTTTCTGGTGGGCACGTCCATGTCTGGTGGTGTATTTTTGGGTGTCTGTGGCCTTATTATGATTTTAGGCAGCCTCTCTGCTAATGGATGGGGCTGTGTTCCTGTCTTGCTAGTTGTTTGGCATAGGGTGTCCAGCACTGTAGCTTGCTGGTCGTTGAGTGAAGCTGGGTCTTGATGTTGAGATGGAGATCTCTGAGAGATTTTTGCCGTTTGGTATTACGTGGAGCTGGGGGTCTCTTGTGGACCAGTGTCCTGAAGTTGGCTCTCCCACCTCAGAGGCACGGCCCTGATGCCTGGCTGGAGCACCAAGAGCCTTTCGTCCACACGGCTCAGAGTAAAAGGGAGAAAAAATAGAAAGAAAGAAAGAGGCTATAATATAGTGAAGTAAAATAAAGCTATTATAAAGCAGAGCTATACAGACAAAATCTCACCCAGAAGCATATACATATACACTCACAAAAAAAAGGAAAAGGGGAAAAATTAATATATCCTGCTCCGAAAGTCCACCTCCTGAATTTGGGATGATTCGTTGTCTATTCAGGTATTCAACAGATGCAGGCACATCAAGTTGTTTGTGGAGTTTTAATCCGCTGCTTCTGAGGCTGCTGGGAGAGATTTCCCCTTCTCTTCTCTGTTCGCACAGCTCCTCGGGATCAGCTTTGGATTTGGACACGCCTCTGCGTGTAGGTCACCTGAGGGCGTCTGTTCCCCGCCCAGACAGGACGGAGTTAAAGGAGCAGCTGCTTCGGGGGCTCTGGCTCACCCAGGCCGCGGGGAGGGAGGGGTACAGAGGAGGCGGGGCGAGCCTGCGGCGTCAGAGGCCGGCGTGACGTTGCAGCAGCCTGAGGCGCGCAGTGCGTTCTCTCGGGGAACTTGTCCCCGGATCACGGGAACCTGGCGGTGGCGGGCTGCACAGGCTCCCGGGAGGGGCGGTGTGGAGAGTGACCTGTGCTCACACACAGGCTTTTTGGAGGCGGCAGCAGCAGCCCTAGCGTCTCACGCCCGTCTCTGGGGCCCGCGCTGATCGCTGCGGCTCGCGCCCGTCTGTGGAGCTTGTTTAGGCGGCGCTCTGAATCCCCTCTCCCTGCGCGCCGTGAAACAAAGAGGCAAGAAAAAGTCTCTTGCCTCTTCGGCAGCTGCAGACTTTTTCCCGGACTCCCTCCCGGCTAGCTGTGGTGCGCTAACCCCTTCAGGCTGTGTTTACGCCGCCAACCCCAGTCCTCTCCCTGCGATCCGACCGAAGCCCAAGCCTCAGTTCCCAGCCCCGCCCGCCCCGGCGGGGGAGCAGACAAGCCTCTCGGGCTGGTGAGTGCTGCTGGTTGCCGAGCCTCTGTGCCGGAATCTCTCCGCTTTGCCCTCCGCACCCCTGTGGCTGCGCTCTCTTCCGTGGCTCCAAAGCTTCCCCCCTCTGCAACCCGCAGTCTCTGCCCGCGAAGGGGCTTCCTAGCGCGTGGAAATCTTTCCTCCTTCACAGCTCCCTCCCACTGGTGCAGGTGCCGTCCCTATTCTTTTGTCTCTGTTATTTCTTTTTTCTTTTGCCCTACCCAAGTACGGGGGGAGTTTCTTGCCTGTTTAGAGGTCGGACGTTTTCTGTCAGCGCTCAGTGGGTGTTCTGTAGGAGCAGTTCCACGTGTAGACGTATTTCTACTGTATCTGTGGGAAGGAAGGTGATCTCCGCGTCTTACTCTTCTGCCATCTTCTCTCCTCCCGCTAGAACTTTTTAAAAAGTATAGAGAGGGGTTTTTTATTTCTAAACTTTAAAAAAATATCACACATCATTCCATGCTAATTTCAATGATTTTTTTGAAGGAAAACATAAATGATCAAAATTGCTTCAAAAGGATGTCCACTTAGCTGGGTCTCTAGCTTGAGGCTCTCTGAATGGTGACCCTTGTCCACCTGGTCACACATCCATAGTGGGACATGCAATTATTTTGTTTGTATGCTTTGTCAAGGGCAACCAGATATCTTGGAAGGCATTTCATTTTCTCCAAGTTTTCTTTGATAATGACTTAATTTTCTAAGAAATGAAATACATCAGAATCCAGCCACGGCTGCTGGATTCAAGGGCTGATCTAATGTCTCCCCGCCCCCATTTTTGGCCCTTTTCCACCTTCTCTCCAGGGGAGAGGAAGGTGCCCTCCCTTCCCTCTCTCCTCTGCAAGTTATGTCAGGTGGCTCGCTTGGGGAGCTGCCAAAGAATAATAAACGTTGTTTTCAAACTGGCTCAGGAGCTGGTAATTCCTGATGATTTCAGGCTGGTTTCCAAGCTGTTTGCTGAAGTAGGAGGGAGGACAGAGTTCTTAGTGAATTCCATCCACACACTGCCCTTCCAGACTCACTGTTGGGCCCTGCAGATCATCTCCGCTTCTCCCTCCAGGAAGGAGGCAAAGAATAGTGAGCGGGGATGTCACTTGGGACACTTCTACTGTTTCTATCTGATCCCAGCTTCCTCTCATGAGGAGCAAAACCAAGTCCCCCAAAGCTACCCGTGTCGGCCGTGGCCCACTTAGTCTTCCCAGGCACAGGGCCCCCTGAGGCACCCCCTCAGGTTCTGGGAAGAAAACAACCTTCCAGAGTGTGCCCCCAAGACTAAAGCACTCCCACTCCCCATTCAGAGCCAGTGAGGACTGCCTCGGTGCAGGCCTCCCGCTGTGGCCTCTGGATGGAGCCCCCTTCCCAGCTCCCGAGGGCTTACCTTGCTTCAAGTGCCAGCTCGAAGCAACCCTGCCCCAAGAAGCATCAACCATGTCCCCTTCACCAGTGTCTAGTTCTCTTGGCACCCATTGCCTTAGCGCGCGTGGCCCTCTCTCTTTCACCCTCGTGTTATACTTATCATTGTAGATACCTTGACTCCCTCACTGGACTGTAGGCTTCTGTATGGCACAGAAAATGACTGATTCACCTTTATTTCCCCCATATACACTCAGCAAATCAATGAAGAATGGGTCATTATCCTAAAAGCTGCCTGAGTTCCTGGTGCCCTGGGTAAAGTTGCTTACTTCTGTTTCTTCTGGGACACATTGTAAACGATGCCTGTTTCCAAACACACTGCCACCTTCCAACTCTCTGGCTCCCAGGAACCCCTGACTGAGTTCTCTTTCTCAGAATCAGGGCGAGACCTCTGGGTTCTTTCCCAGCACACGCCCACTTTCCACACACTCACCTAATGCCATCTTGACCTGCAGTAAAGACAGAACTGTCCTGATCGAAATAGAAAGGGATGTGGTTTAATCTCTTTTGCTTGATTTCTCTTTCCCCGGTTTCCTCACCTCCAGCTGCCCCTGCGAGAGTCCCTGGGAACCTCTGATGGCCCCATAGGACAGTCTGAATCCATTGCATAAATGGTCACTGAAGACCCCTCTTAATCTGCGTTTCTGGTTCATAGCGTGGACAGCAGCAACAGCCTGACACGGAGGGGAGCTGAGGGGAGCAAAGCTCGTTACTGGGATCTACCCAGGAAAGTGGTCACTGTGTGCACACGGGCCACGTACCAATGTCCCAGGCCTCGCAGGGTGTATTGCTGTATTTTATCAACCTCTGCATTCTCACCACTTAGCATGTGGCTGGATCAAAGCTGCCACTTCTCTATCACCTTCAAGGACTCAATAAATATGAGTTGCTTTCCACACCTCCTCTGGCAAAGCATTAGATTCTATCCTGCCTTGCATCTAAGCTAGTTGGTCATGCATCAGTCTTGTCGCTATGCTGTAAGATACTTGAGGGCGTGGACAGTACGCTATTCACCTCTGCACCCCAACCAGGCACAGAGGACAGAATGAGCCAAGGGTGAAAAGTCAGGTGAATCAACCTGGAGGTGTTCAGAAAGCAGCCAAAGAGCCAGCAGCAGGAAGTTTAAGTGGGTAGAGGTTGATCAGTTTCAACTGTGGGTCAGGGTTAGAACACAGTGCCAAACCTCAGGTGGGCAAAAGGAAGGCTCCCAAGGGCAGAATAGTGCTGAGGTCCTAAGTGTGCTGAGGTCCTAAGTGTGGGCCCTGGAGTTCTAGTGGCCAGCAGTGTAACTTCTCTGTGCCTCAACTCATCCTTTGCCAACTTGAGTGGATAATATTACTCACCTCCTAGGGTTCTTTTGAGGATGAACAACGTAATGCATGTAGAGTAGTTAGCACGGTGCTGGGCACATAATAAGCTCTCAAGTGTTAGCCATTACGTCATTATTTTTGTGTGCAATTCATAAAACATGTTCCCAAATGAGCAGTAATTTCTCAGAAATATTTGATAGCTAGTGCCCTTTGGGGGCTCTGAAAATAGCTAGGAAGGAAAGACTCTCAATAAACTACTTATAAATAGTTGGGCAGGGTCTTAGTCAGTTCGAGAGTTCTGGAGGCTGGAAGTCCAAGATCAAGGTGACAGCATGGTTGCCTTTGCTGAGAGTCCCCTTCCTGTTCATAGCCCATGCCTGCTTGCTGTGTCCTCACACGATGGCTGGGGCTAGGGTGCTCTCTGGAGGCTCTCTTATGGACAGCTAATCCCATTCATGAGAGCTCCACCCTCATAACCTATGCACCTCCCAAAGGCCCACCTCCTAATACAATCATCTTTGGGGATAGAATTTCAACATATGAATTTTGGAGGGAAACAAACATTCAAACTGTAGCAGGGAAGGTGTGCAGACATAAAAAGAAAAACACACCCAGGGATACACAGGCATGCCTGATTCTCTGTCTCTGTCTCTGTCTCTCTCTCTCACACACACACACACACACACACACACACTCCCCTTTTCCAGGTGTCCCTTGGATAGAATTCTGCAAACAATATGTCATAGCAAGCACTCTTGGCTCTGCCCCTCCAGGGATGATTCCTGAGCCGATGTGGAGGAAGACATTCTCATCACTGTTTCCCTTGAGAAGCCTGTGGTTCCTTGGGATGAGGAAAGCCTGTAATAAAATGTTGTGCATGAATTGATAAAGTAACTAGTATTACTGCGGACAACGGAGTACAAGAAACGATTTATTCAGGGCTTTGAGTGTATACTTCCCTTGTTCTGTTACACACTGAATCGATCTTTTACAAAGCAAAAATGGATATACATGTGAAATCTATACATCCCACTTCATAAACCGGGTTTATAAAATAAGTTCATTTTTCTGTTAATAATAAAATCTATATGACTCTAAGGTTACACTTGCTGCTGAGAGACTATTCCTTCCTACCCTATGATTACTTTTTCTGTGATTCCAGGTTGTTGGGAGAATTAAATAAGTTATTATAGGGAAAGTGTTTACATTAGTGTCCAGCTCAATTCTAATAGAATAGCAAGCACTCAATAAATATTCTTTGTTATTATTCCCACCATCAATAGCATTCCCAGTATTTCAGTCTGCCCATCGGAGTCTGAATTTGGTGAGCCAGCTAGAGGAAAAGGATGTCACGGGCACAGTGGTTGTTGAAACTGCTCCTAAATATTCCAGCTCCCTGGTCTTCCTGGCACCAGGTTGAACTGGACTCACTCAATGGCTTGTGGTTGGGTGGGGGTCACATGACTAGTTCTGGCCGCTGGTTGTGAGTGGAAGCAACGCATGTCACCTCTGGGCTGGAGCTTTTAATTGCTGATGCAGAACCTGCCAGAAGACCAGCAACGTTTCAGAGGAGGGCTGCTCCGTCTATCTGTGTCCTCAGCTGAGAACAATGACGAGATGGAGCAGAATTCCTGCCAGCCTGCAATGGATGTACAGTATGAGCGAGAAATAATTCTTCACTCTTTTAGCCACCGGGATTTGGGTTTGCTTGTTACTGTGACCCACCCTAGCCTATCCTGACTGACACACCAACACAAGTTCGATTATCCCAACACAAGTTATTGCATTGCAAGTATATCACCAGAGAAGAGGGCCATGGCTTATCAATAATTCAAAAAGGTTCTTTACCAGTGGCTGTTTCTGCCACAGCATTTCCCTGGGGTGGGGGGTGCAGGGTGGTTTCTGGGAAAATACGGGGGAAGGGAAAATAAGGCTCCCCCTTCCAGTATTTTGCTCAACTATCAGCTCCCAATGTTATGGTCATTCCTTGCTAACATTCACTTGGTGATACTTTGGCCCAGCCTCGAACACATGCTTCGTCCTTTGTTTGACAAATGCCCTGTCTCCAATCTAGCCACCCCTCCATCACCGTGACATTTTGGTACCCTTTTCTACTCTGGCTTCAGTCAGTACCATCTACATCATCAGAATTTTTCAAACAGTGTTGAACACCAAAAGGGAAAGTAAAAGGGAGTTTCCAGCCCTTTCAAAACTTGGCTCCTTATGCAAATATGCTCAACCCCGTCGGGTAATCTTTTAGTTCTCTATACTGGGAGAATGGGTAGCTTTGTCACACACCAAATGTGTCTCCCAGTTCCTACATATCAGGCATCTGGTTCTTTCTCCTGGCTCTTCATAGCACTGGGCAGAAACCTCTGTTGACCACTTCTCAGGACCTCTGCAATTTTCTGTTTTCAGGTCTGTCCCCAAGATGACTGTGAGGCTTTCAATAGCTGAGATTTAAATACACTTCCTTCCCCTACCCAAATTGCTTAATGGAATGCCTGGCTTATGCGGGGGTTGGGGTGGTGTCTTCAGAGAAGATGCAGCTCAGGTGTCACATCCTATGGAAAGCCCTTCTTGACATCCTCTACCTCCCACCCGCTGCCAACTGTGGTAGAGGGAGCTGTTCACTCTCTTGTATCCCTATGACCCTGGCAAAATTTTACACTTGCTTATTGCCCTTATTTGTTTACACACTTGTCTCCTCCTTAAAAGATGGGATTTCCTAGAAAGCAAGCATTTCATTGATTTTTGTTTATTTTCATCATAGTCCTAACAACTAATGCATCCCTGGTCTACCCTTGCAGACCATTAATGCATTTATGTTTAATTATCAGGTGGACAGACAGCTTATATATCCACATAAATTCACACACCAAGTTAATAATACAAAGTGTAGCATATGATTTGGGCTGTAGGAAAAAAGGATGGGTGAGAAAGATTTTCAAAAGAAAGAAATAGAAAGAGGAAAAAAACAGACAAATAAATACATGGATGTGAGTCAAAATCAACATCTACCACAGCCAACTATTGACTCCCTTGATATGCTGTGAGTCTTAAAGTCTCAGATGGACACTTTGAGGTTTCTAGTTTGGGCCTGTCCCGATTACAAGACAAAGACAGGGGCACACCATTCCCGTAAAGTTGCAAGATCCCAAGTGAGGTCCTCCCTAGCAGCTTCATTTGCCTCAGTTTAGTCCTGGCCCTGCCCTTGAGAGTGTGCCTTGATCTTGAATTGATAGTTGTTGAATATTTGAACATTCGGTTGGCTGGAGGAGAAGCTTCCCCTTACGGCGTGAACATGCCAATTATGGGCATGTTCTCCGTGTAATGTAATGTTCTCTATGTGATGACATAGCATGCCACAAACACAGTGGATACATTTGGAATCATTCCTGACTCCTTCCTCTCCTTCCCATATACACAGTCAAGTGGTGGTGAGACATCTTTCATCCTGCTTCCTAGGAAAGGATGATTTGAAGGGGAACAGAGCAGGACAGGAAGTGTATGGCAGTTGCTGTGGGGTGACTATAATTGGCTGACTGACCTCTGAGCACATGTGAAAGACCCTTGAGTACTCTCTGATATAACTGGATGAGATTTGGAAAGGATGAGCAGGTAGGAGCAGGAGCCAGTGCAGTTTAAATAATTACTGTGCATCTTTATCCGCAAGGGATGTAAACCTGGGGAACCTGGTTTCTTACACTCCGTCATCTCTCACTCCTCTCCAACACAACCCTTCCCCATGCCAATAAGTCTGGTCACTAATCTTGAGAATACTAGATTCATTTGTACCTCCACTCCTTTGCTCATATGGTGTACAACCATCTATATAGCCCTTCCTTTCTCCCCTGTTTATCTGACCCCATCTGAGCCATCCTTCAAGGCCTTCTTCTATTTGTTATCTCTTTAAACTAATATCTACCTATGTGGTCTCTCTCTGCTGTGAATACCTGCCACACTGCATTATCGTCCACTTAGGCACTTAATTGCATGCTGTCTCATATCATTATTTTAAAGTTTTCCAAGTGTCTTTCTTGTTTGCCTAAGTTGACTATATTTCCTTTGAGCTTAGGGGTCATAAATGTCTTCCATTTTTCTCCAAGAGCCCTTGTGCTTCCACATATAGTAGGAGTCTATTACCTATTTGATGTGTGGATGAAGAAATAGCACATAAACGTGGTGTTTGTACACTTCCTTTATATGATTCTGCCAAAATGACACCACTTAATCTCTCACCGTAACTTGTTTTTGTAGTAGTGGAGACAGATTTTCCCTGATGTACTGACGTTCTTACTCACACCCTCACTGGGAAGATGTACATTGCAGGAAAAACTGCAAATACACTGGCTGCATAATTTGGGGCAAACCAAGATCTGTCACCCAATCCACACCTGGAAAAGGGGACAATAATAGCAATAGTAGTAATAAAAGTGATGTGAGGGGCACTGTGTTTGCCTCCTCAAGATCTACATCCAGTACGTTTGCTTGTTCTCTGTAGCTCCCCTCAAAGCAAGTGGGATAATGGATTAACCCAAATGAATGACAATAATCCGATCTCCTGCTACCATTGTTGATTCAGTTGTGGGTACTTTCCCCAACTCAGGCCAAAGAGTATGGGGAAGACATTTGCTCGCTGACTCTGGAAGAGAAGAATTTTCATTAAGTAAGACCTTCCCAAACCTTTAGAGGAAGCTGACATCATAGAAGGCATGGCAGACGGAAAGAAACCAGCTCCTGGTGACATTGTTTGGCTGCTGAATCAGACTATCCCTGAAGTCCATCCTATCCTGGACTTCAGTTAAATGAGGTACCTGTTCGTCAACTCAATCCACTTAGAGTTGGATTTTCTGCTCCTTGCAACCAAATATATTATAATTGGTATACATATAATGACAATAATAGCTGCATTACAAACTCATAGAGTAGTCAGGAGAGTAAAAGTTAATGCAAAACTGCTGTGTAGGCTTTATCATGCAAATGTTTGTTGCTGAGAGTCCCTCTGTTAAGATGTCTTCCCTTAGGAGATAGAACATGGAGAGGATCTTAAAGATGTAGAAGTCTTGTTGGGTGGCTATCTTGGGAGTTAAAATTTTTTCTCAACAGAATTTATCAGAAAGCTTGAAACATTAAAATACAAGCTGAACAGAATAAAAAGTACTGCACATGACGAAATTTCTAGAAGGAAATGATTTACATAAAACCTGGTGCCCAGCACAAAGTGCTAAATAACTCTTTGTTTTAAAATTTTATTTGTATTTTTAAAGATAAACTAATCATACAGGGTACATGAAGTTACCGGAGTGTTTAAGTGTAGTTAGTCTCTCTCTTCCCCTAGTCCCTCAGCAGCCAATAAACCTTCCTTTGCATTTCTTGTGCATATTTCTAGAGCTATTCCGTACGCACCAGTGGCATCCCATATACACTGCTGTGCTCCATTTTATTTTTTCTAGATCACATAATGTATTTTGGAGGCCTCTCCATATCAGTGTCTGTAGGGCTGTCCATTTCTTTTTAACCACTTAAGAGAATTCCAAACATAGCCCAAACGTAATTTCTCCTTCCATGAATTTGACCATGTTTACCGTTGGACATTTAGAGCGTTTCCCATCGTTTGCGGAAACGATAATGGGATGTAAAACAGTGATGTCATGATTATCCTTCTAGGGAGACATTTCACAGAAGTGGGAACCCATCTGTAGGATAAATTCCGAATCGTGGAATTGCTGATTCAAAGGGCTTATGTACAGTAACTTTTTCATTTTTGAATTCATGAATGTTAAATTCGATGAATTCGCGGGCAGCCCCGTGGGGCGCCTGAGCAGTTCTCTAAAGCTACCGGGTAGATATATGGGGTGAGGACTATGAGACCCGCAGAGCGAGCTCTGGCTCCGGCCGCGCAGGGCGGAGCCACGCCCCGCCCGGCCCACTCGCCCGCCGCCCCACCCCGCACGCGACCTGCCCGCAGCCCCCGGCGGAGGAGCGGCACGTGCGATTCCACGTGAGGCTCGTAGAGGCACGCAGAGAAGGAGTGCGCCTGCGCCGGCCGCAGGAAAAGTAGGTCAGACTCCTCCTGTCACGTGACTCGCTCCCTTCAGCTACCCCGGCGCCTCCCGCCCGGGTACAGCCGGCAGGCGCTCCGCACCCAACGTGACGGCCGGGCGTGGCGGGGCGGGCGGGGTCCGCGAGCGCCCGGCGCCCGCGAGGATTCGCCGGTTCTCCTCCCTGCGGGGCTCTCCGCTCCGAAGTCGGGCGGGCAAGTGGAGCGCCGCACTGAGCCTCCCAGAACGGGGTGGAAACACAGGGCAAAGGAAAGCGGCCTCGCGTCCCTGACACGCGCACGCGGCTTTTTGAAGCATTGCAGCCTGGAAGGAAGGGAGGCGCGTCGCGTTTCGGTGTCAAACGAATCCTACCGATCCTTTGCGGTCCCCATGTTATAAGGGAACTCAGACATTCAAGGAAACAAACTTCGTCAAAGGAAATAGAAAAGAATGTGAATGGTTCCTGAACATTTGCAGGAATGTTCTACAGGCCCCATTTCTAATCTTCTGCCCACCGCCCCCCAAATATACCCCCCTACAAGGATTTTAGGCACATTTCTCACCTTCTACAAGAGACTTCAGAGGTGATGGTGGTGCCGATGGGGCTGGGTGTGTGTGAAGGCAGCCCTGAATCAACTGAAGCCTGAATTTTATGTATTAGGAATCATTTTATTTCGTGCCTCCATCCTTTCTGATTTTAAACTTGTTGCACAAAGGACAGGCTCTGCCCAAGTGGGTTGCAATCCAGTGGAAGAGACGACAAAGTCAATGGTCTACACCGCGGTGGGCTGTAAATCCTTCGATAGAGGTGTGCCCAGGTGTTACATAAGCCCAGAGGAGGAGGGGCACCCGAGCGCAGGGGTGGGTACCCTGAGCCTTGAAGGCTAAGTGGGAGTTAGCTGGCAGAAAAGTAAGGCAGAGGGGGTGGGAAAGTGTTCCAAACAAAGGGAGCTACTAATAGTTACATAATGTTTCCCTCACGGAGTTCTTTACTATAATTGTTTTAGCCATGCATGTAGTTGGAATGTATATAGTTTCCATTTATGTTATTCTAAACCAGTCTTTAATGAACATCATTATGCACGATACTTTCCCCCCTCCACTTTTAGCTAAACCCCAGGAACAGGATGGCTGCATAGAAGACACAAATATTTTGTATCTTTTGTAAAGCATTGTCAAATTATTTTCCAAAAAAGTTGTAGTAAATTTGTACCAAGGTGGCATGTAAGTATTTAGCATTCAGGCAATAAGTTGCCTGTTAATTATTTCAAGTCAACGTAGCCTGATGAGATTAACACTTGATTTACTAGAATGCCATAAATCATAATACATGCATTTCTAGTTTTCGTGATAAAATTTTTAATGAATTCAAGTTTTAAAAATGGAAAATATCAGATCAATGCATTTCATCCTTACAGGAAACCAGGTAGCATGTATGAGGGGGAGAGAAGGGGAGGATAGGAGTGATAGTAACTAAAGCAGCACAAATACCTGATTACTCCTTTCTTGCTGTGGATCAAGAGGAAGAGAAAGTAGCTCCACACAAGCCAGAACAAGACAAGAAGTTTCCACGCCTCTCTGCAAGTGTCAGAACAGCAACAGAATCAGAGAGGCCCTGAGTTTGACCCAAAAGGCCACTATAACTTACAGGAGGAAGGCTGGTCATGTGTTTGGGAACGAAGTTCCAGAAACCAACATGCTTCCGCTTGGTCTCTGTTGGCATCTGTACCTGCAAGGAGAAAACAATCCTGGGACACTCAAAAGGACATTTAGGAGAAAAGTAATTTAGGTAATACGGACTATGAAAGCAGAACATATCTTACTTTTTGCCTGTATTAAGCTAGATGGTTAAGGAAAACAGAAGCATGGTGCAGTTATGATTTTGCAGAGACGTGGCTGTAGTTCATACTGTGGATGTTTCCCTAATATCCATTCTGCACATTGCGTAATGACCTTATACTTTGGGGGGCAGGGCTTACCTCCCCTCAGCTTCAGGGGCTGGCCTTGATTGAATTAACAAATCAGTGTAGTCCCATTGCTCTTTTTATGAGTATTAGAAGAGTTAATTCAGCAAAAGCACTTAGAATGGTGACTGCCACATGTTAAGTGCGCAATGAACATTTGTTGTTAATACTGTTGTTATTATTAGTGTAACAATGACTATTCAATTAGAGAAAGCCTGAACTTGTTTCAGTGGTTACATGACGACATTCTTTCTCCTAGGATGGGGAGAAAGAAGCATGTGTAACCACTGATGCCATCCGTCCACCTTGAGGGGAGCCAACCCAACCACACACCTGATAAACCAGGGGGGCAGAGGAGGCGACACCCTGATCAAACTTCAGTTGTAGCCTGCACCAACCATCTCTTGACAGTTCAGTTGTATGAGCCAAACACATCCCATTTGTTACTTCAGTCACTGGAGTTGGGTTATCTGTTATTTGCCAGCAGAAGCATCTTATCTGAAACCATGCGTAGGTCCTTATTTTAACTAAAGGGTTAAAATGATGACACTGGCATTCCATTCTGAGCATGAGCTTGTTAAAGAATGGGATTAAATCTTACCTCCATGGCAGATGAACACAATGACCCAAAGTATTCATTTTCTAGGGCTGCCATAACAAAATACCACTGGATGGTAAGACTTGTGGCTTAAACAACAGAAATTTGTTTTCTCACAGTTCTGGAGGTTAGGAGTCTGAGATCAAGGTGTTGGCAGGGTTGACGTCTTCTGAGATCTCTCACCTTGGCTTGTAGATGACCATCCCCTCTCTGTGTTTTCATATGTTCTTCCCTTAGTGTGTGTCTGTCTCCCAATTTCTTCTTCTTATAAGGATACCATTCATATTGGATTAGGACCCACCCTAATGACTCTGTTTTAACTAAATTACCTCTTTAAAGATCCTATTTCCAAATACAGACACATTCTGAGATACTGGGGACTAGGACTTAGTATTTATGAATTTAGTGGTGAGGGGCCCAATTCAGCTCATAACATCCAACAAGACATTAATGATATAATATGGGTTATTTAATATCAGATCTTAGTTCTTATTCTAGTTCTCTTCTCCAAGGCTTTTGTTCAGGACTTTGTGTGTGTGTGTGTGTGTGTGTGTGTGTGTGTGTAGGGGCTCAGGAAGGGAGAGAGACTGATGTTGGAAGAGCATGCCTGAGGGTATAGATCCAGAAAAACTGCATGCAATGAAGCTCAGGCTAAATCTACTCTTAAATATCTGTCCTCAAAGAACAATTCACATTGAGGACAGGAAAGCAAATGTAAAGGAAGCTTTGATTGTTTTATTCTTTGTGAAGATGGGCAACTTTGCTAAAGAATATGCTTCAGGCAGATTTTTTTTTTTTTTTTCCTCCCTTAACACTTCTTGGCTAAACTGCCGGTGCTTTATTGAAGAGTAGAATCTCATTTCTGGACCTGCTTGAAAAGTTGTTTCTGTGTTCTAATTTCAGTAAGGCAACGTTCCAAACAAGAATGGAGAGCTCAGTTTGTATTCCTAGGTTGGTCATTGAATTGCATACTTTGTACTACAGGGAAAAGCTGTGGGACATAGAAGTCACTTCCCCACCTTTGGGCTCAGTTTCTCTGAATGTAAGTGAAGCAGTTGGACTCCACGATTGCCATTGTTGTTTCTGTCTATTTATCACAGGATTGGATGAAAAGAATGTATTTTGGTTTCTTTGTTGGGCTTTATTAGTAAAAACTGCACTTAGTGTTCTCAAAAACTCTTTCCCAGCATTCAAGTGGCTATTTTTAAAAAATATCTATTGGTTGCACTTGGTCTTAGTTGCGGCAGGCAGGCTCCTTAGTTGCAGCATGTGAACTCTTAGCTGCGGCATGCATGTGGGATCTAGTTCCCTGATCAGGGATTGAACCCAGGTCCCCTGCAATGGGGGCACGGAGTCTCATCCACTGCACCACTGGGGAAGTCCAACAAGTGGCTATTAACACCATCTGCATCAGGTACTCACAACAGATAACGAAGGCACATTTCTTAAGAATGAGATGATCCAGATGTCCCATCTTTGAACATCTGCCCATGTTTATCTCATTGTACAATTCTTTAACTTTTTTTTCCTAGAGTGAGGAAAGGGGAGGGAAGAAGAATTGTTCATAGTGGAAGCCAGCATTCTAAGGAAAATATTTTGTTATTGCTTCTCAGTGTACCATCCCAGGAAAGGCATGCTCCAGCCCAGAGGTTCTTAACCAGGGATGAACATCACAATCACCTGTGACAGTTTTTCAGTACACATGCCTGTGACTCCATTTCTCAATATTTTGAATCAGTGATTCTGGAGAAGGGCCTGAATTTGTGGAAAGATCTACAGGTGTAATGCCACACATAACCAGTTCTGTACTGCGGGTTTGATCCAAACCCTTTCCTTCTTTCCGTAAACCATTCCCAGTTCCTTTTGGCCAATGATGCTAAAACACCTTGTATTACAAGTACAGCTCATGTTAATGAAAATATATCTGCAATCAAGAGGGACAATTCTTTTTTCCCAAAGTTACATATTAGGAATTTTAGTTGGTTGTGAGAAAAAAAATCTAAGTAACTCATAAAATTCTACCTATTTTGCCATTGTAAATGCAGTTAGCATTTCTGAAACTAGGGATAATGTTTTGTTACAGAGCTGATGTACTCTAAACAACAACAAAACTTTGAATGGCATTTGCAATAATTGCAGAGCAATATTTGGTATCAATGTTTTTGTTAAATCACTGAGGTACATTCTGGAATTACAGCACTAAAATAACAAGAGGCTTGATTCCGTCAACTCTCCTGGAGGGTTTATGTAAGGAAATTATATTTGCTTGCTGAACTGTAAATTAAACAGGTTCTAGCTTTCCACTCCTTCAGACTTATATCTCTGTGGCTGCATGTGGAATTTGCTCTCATTGGACTCCAGTAAAGACCATCCAAGTAGAGAAAAAGAGGAAACATTACTCAACACATTGAAAAACAAAGAATTTTCTGCTTCCCCCAGAAGTCCAGCTCTTGGAGCAGTGGAATAAGCAGACATTTTGGAGTCAAACAAAGCTGGTTCCAACTCGAGCTCCTTCTTGCTACAACTAGTTTACATGTGTAACTATTTGTTTCTTCACCTTCTGAGCTTCAGTGCTCTTGAATCTGCACAAGGGCAGATCACACTCATGTGGCAGGGTGGCTGTGAGCATCAGAGTAAAGATGATGTATGTAAAGTGCTTGGAACATAATAGGTACCCTCAACTGGTTCCTGGCATCATCATTATTATTTTCTTAGAAAGAAAAAAATAGGTGCAAATAAGCAAGGATTTACTTTTTCTTCATAGTTCCCCCTTAATGAGAGGAATTCAAAAGGAATGAGAATAAATTTGGAAAGCCCTGACTTGCCTCTTGGTAACCAGGGATGCCAACTCTGAAGTGGCTGCTTCTCTATAGATGAAGCACAAAATGTGTACAAATACTAAGGTATATGTGACATTCTCAAGGGAGTGAAAAGAAGCCCTTAAACTTCCTTTGCACTGCACATTAGCTGTGAATTGATAGCTCCACTTGAAATCTAATGAAAACTCAAACTCCCTGGAGTTTAGGCACAATCTTTTTCAATATGGGGGAAGTGGATTCAAATAGGATATGTAGTATTTACATGATCTCAGATTCTTATAGAACCCAAGATTACTAAGTACAAAGCAGGTGGCTGTAAACTGTACCTTAGTTGTTAAGAGGAAAGGGAAGAAGAAAATTGAGCCCTTTTAAAAAATTAACCTGTTAAAGTTCTGAATTTGCTTGGGTCAAATTCTTATATCAACATGAGTGTCCAGGGAAGTGGAAGTAGAAAATAAGGAAGGGTTGTGATGTTAACATCAGACATTCAAAACCAAGGGGAAGTATAACTACCCCAAAGTATAACTATTATAAATCTTTTTGCACCAAATAACATAACACAAGAATGTAAAACATAACTAATATGGTTGAAATAACATAGACAAACATCAATGATTTACCCTGTAAATAGAGAATACATATTATTTTGTTGTTGTTGTGTTTATCTTTTTTTTAACATCTTTATTGCAGTATAATTGCTTTACTATGGTGTGTTAGTTTCTGCTTTATAACAAAGTGAATCAGCTATACATATACATATATCCCCATATCTCCTCCCTCTTGCGTCTCCCTCCTACCCTCCTTATACATATTCTTTTTTTTTTAAGTGTTGAAACATTTATAAAAATACATACTGGGCTCAAACACTTGACAAATTATCAGATATGGACATAGTATTAGCAGTGGTTAACTCTAAAGGTGGAGTAAGGAGTGACATTTACTTTTTCTGTGTTCTTTCGTATTGTTCGAATACTTTATAACCAACATTTTTATAAGAAAAAATAAGATTATTTTCATTTAAAAATAATACCAAATAATTTCTGGATACTTACTGTGTTGATATAGGTATTAAGCATGTGTCCTGACATTTCATTTCATCCTCACAAGAACCCCTGAAGTACTATGGCGAAGATTGATGGCATCTCCCTTTCCCATACATATCTTTTCTCTACTTCTTCCATAGTAATAGAAGTTTTAGGTAGACATGCGCCACACAGCTAGAGACAAGATTTCCCAGCCTCCCTTGCCCCTTGCCGGTAGGTAGCCAACTAATTGGATGTGAGTAGAAGATGTCAGTGCATCCTCTGCCCCTCCTCCCTCTTTTAACCTTTCCTGCTGCTAGAATACGGACCAGTGGACATGGTGGGAAGCTGTATTCAACCAGGCCAAAGAGGGCCCCCCTGTAGAGAATAGGGAGCAACAAGAGAGAGAAAACCTGGGTTCCTAATGCCATGGAGCCCTAGATCAGCCTTGGACTGTTTACACTCAGACTTCTGTAAGAAGGAGAAATAAATTTCTATATTATTTAAACCACTATTAAGTTGGTATCTGTTAAATCAATATTCTGTTATTATCTCATATTGTGTAGCTTTTCTTTCGAGAATTGTAACTTTTACATTATGTTTTATAACCATAATTATTTAAAAATTCACCTTAGCGACTTCCCTGGTGGTCCAGTGGCTAAGACTCTGTGCTCCCAATGCAGGGGGCCCAGGTTCCATCCCTGGTCAGGGAACTAGATTCCCACATGCATACCACAACTAAGAGTTCGCATGCCGCAACTAAAGATTCCACCTGCTGCAGCTAAAAAGATCCTGCATGCCACAACTAAGACCCTGTGCAGCCAAAATCAATAAATATTTTAAAAATTCACTTTATGCTTAGTATATTTCACTGTTCACCAATAATCCTTATGTGCCTCAACATCACCCCTTTCATAAATACCTTATCCTTAATCATGCCCAGTGGCCCTGGTGGTATCTTTTCATTCCATTCATTCCAAAAGGGATATATGAGTGATATATTCCCAGAGTTCTTCATATTTGAATGACAATTATTAAAAATTGAAATATAGTTGATTTACAATATTGTATTAGTTTCAGGTGTACAGCACAGTGTACAGTTCAGTATTTTTGCAGATTATACTCCATTATAGGTTATTACAAGATAATGGGTATAGTTCCCTGTGCTATGCAGTAAATCCTTGTTGCTCATCTA
Source organism: Eschrichtius robustus (assembly GCF_028021215.1). Lineage (NCBI taxonomy): Eukaryota > Metazoa > Chordata > Mammalia > Artiodactyla > Eschrichtiidae > Eschrichtius > Eschrichtius robustus. The sequence continues at coordinate 38,149,982 of NC_090843.1, forward strand.
TTTTATGTATAGTAGTTTGTGTTTGTTAATCCCAGGCTCCTAATTTATCCCTCCCCATTCCCTTTCTCCTTTAGTAATCACAAGATTGTATTCTATGTCTATGAGTCTGTTTATGTACATTCGTTTTATTTTTTAGATTCCATGATAAGTGATATCATATAGTATTTGTCTTTCTCTGTCTGACTTATTTTGCTAAGCATAATATTCTCTAGGTCCATCCATGTTGCTGCAAATGGCAGTATTTCATTCTCCTTTATGGCTGAGTAATATTCATATATATAAATACACATTCCACATCTTCTTAATCCAATTGTTTGTTGATGGGCATGGGTTTCTTCCATGTCTTGGCTATTGTAAATAGTGCTGCTGTGAACACTGGGGTGCCTGTATCTTTTTGAATTAGTGTTTTTGTTTTTTTCGGGTATATACCCAGGAGTGGAATTGCTGGTTCATATGGTAGTTCTATCTTTAGTGTTTTAGCCTCCATACTGTTTTCCATAGTGGTTGCACCAATTTACATTCCCACCAAGAGTGTACGAGGGTTCCCTTTACTCCATATCCTCTCCAACATATTATTTGTAGACTTTTTGATGATGGCCATTCTGACTGGTGAGGTGATACCTCTTTGTAGTTTTGATTTGCATTTCTCTTATAATTAGTGATGTTGAGCACATTTTTATGTTCCTGTTAGCCATCTGCATGTCTTCTTTGGGCAAATATCCGTTCAAGTCTTCTGCTTATTTTTTGATTGGATTGTTTGTTTTTTTGCTATTGAGTTGTGTGAGCTATTTGTATATTTTGGATATTAACCCCTTGTCATCATTTCCAAATATTTTCTCCCATTCTGCAGGTTGTCTTTCTGTTTTGTTGATGGTTTCCTTTGCTGTGCAAAAGCTTTTAAGTCTAAGTAAGTCCCATTTGTTTTTGTTTTTGTTTCCTTTGCCTTGGGAGACCGATCCAAGAAAATATTGCCATGATTTATGTCCAAAATTGTTTCACCTATGTTCTCTTCCAGGAGTTTTATGGTTTCATGTCTTACATTTAAGTCTTTAAGCCATTTTGAGTTTATTTTTGTATATGGTGTGAGGGAATGTTCTAATTTCATGCTTTTACATGTGGCTGTCTAGCTTTCCAAGCACCACTTGTTGAAGAGACTGTTTTTTTGTATTGTATATTTTTGCCTCCTTCATTGTAGATTGATTGACCATTGGTGGGTGGGTTTATTTCTAGGCTCTCTATTCTGTTCCATTGATCTTTGTGTCTGTTTTGTACCAGTACAACAGTTTTGATTACTGTAGCTTTGTGGTACAGTCTGAATTCTGGGAGGGTTATACCTCCAGCTTTGTTCTTTTTTCTCAGGATTGCTTTGGCAATTCTGGGTCTTTTGTGGTTCCATATAAATTTTAGGATTATTTGTTCTAGTTCTGTGAAAAATGTCCTGGGCATTTTGATAGGAATTGCATTAAATCTGTAGATTGCTTTGGATAGTATAGCCATTTTAATAATTTTGATTATTCCAATCCAAGAACCGGGGATATCTTTCCATTTCTTTGAATCATCTTTAATTTCCTTCATCAATGTTCTGAAGTTCTCAGCATATAGGTCTCCTTGGTTAAATTTGTTCCTAGGTATTTAAAAATTTTTTGATGCAATTTTAAACGGGATTGGTTTTTTTACTTTCTTTTTCTGATATTTCATTATTAGTGGGTAGAAAAATGCAACAGATTTCCGTATATTAACCTTGTATCCTGTAACCTTGCTGAATTCATTTATTAGTTCTAACAGTTTTTGGGTGGAGAATGACAATTTGATTGTTTTAGAATTCTTGAGTCACTCCCTTTCCCACTTAGGTCTCTGGGGATTGCTTTTTTTTTTATTTGTTATTTTTTATCTGTTATTTGTCTATTGGGCTGAAGGGAGGTTTAAGATCAGCCTGATTATTTCTTCTTTTAGAGTAACCTGACTTCTGCTGGGGCACTTATGGATTGTAAACTTTAGAATAACAACTTCACAAAGATTATGTGATAGCATTGGTCAATATTTAATCATTTTAAAAAACACCATAGACCCTTCATTGTGTAGCTCATTGGCTTTCATCATTCCATTTTCTTGTTATATTGTTTAACTTTTCTTTTTATTCTGTTATCTTCAGATATACCAACTATCTGTCTTAACTCATTCATCCATTCAACAAATATTAAATGTTGGTTACTACTCAATATTTCTATGTGCCAGGCATTGTTCTAGATGACAACAGTAGAGGAATGAATGGGATGGACCAAGTTTCCACCCCATGGAACATACCTTTTATTGGGAGGAGGTAGTAAATAATTAAACAGAAAACTAAACAAGATCCTTTCAGATGAAGATATGTTTTAGGAATAAAAACCAGGATGGTGTATAAAATTGATGCCTAATAAGAACCTGCAGTATAAAAAAACAAACAACTAATACTAAACCTTCACTGGGTTATTTGTATGGAAATATGTTAATATAAATGTTTCAGACATTACATGAAATTTCTAAAAATCTTATATTTGTATGTGTATGGAAATATGTATGGAAATATGTTAATATAAATGTTTCAGACATTACATGAAATTTCTAAAAATCTTATATGTTCTGGTATAATGTTATAAGTCATAATCCTAGTTATTACTTTAAAATGTATATCTCAGAAATAACTAATTTTCTTGTCAACTGCATTATTATGAACTTTCATCAAATTTTTAACCGTGGTCATTTTTAAGTCTTTTGTCATTTACAGACAGTTCTGGGTGTACTCTGATGATTTTGCAAATATGTTCCTATAAAAGGGTTTCATCTTCAAGAAATTCATGGAAAAGACTCTGACAAGTACAGGTTTCTGGTAACTGACTGTACTGCTGAACTGAATGAATAAGCATTTTCAGAACTCTAATGAAAAACTGATGAACTCATAAAAGTGCTAACAAAAGATCAAGATGAAAAAAAAATTAATTACATGGGACTGAGTGAACTGATGAGGATGAGTATAATTTTTGTGACTTTCTGTCTGAATTAAAAAAAAAAAAATCCCACCAAAAAAAAAAAAAAAAACCAGGATGATGTTAACAGTGTGACTGCCAGGAAGCAGTGGATCAAGGATAACTTCAGTGTTTGAGCTGAACCCTGAATGACCTGAAGAAGCCATTCATCCAAAGACCCTCAATTCCTCTTTCTCACTTCACATCCAGCCCTTCAGAAAGCCCAGCTGAGGGTTTTTGAAAGTAGATTTCAAAATATATCTCAAATCAGGTCACTTCTCACCACCTCAGCTGCTACTACCCTAGACCAAGCTATCTATATTTCTCCACTGGTCTCTCTGTTTTCACTCTTCCCTCCTGAATCTACTTTCCTCTAGCATCCATAACAACTTCTGAAGAATCAGTCACATTGTGTCACTGCCTTGCACAAATCCCTACAATGACTTTCTATGACAGAAAGGGTTATTTTCTTTCTTTTTTTAAAAATTAATTAATTTTATGGCTGTGTTGGGTCTTCATTGCTGCACTAGGGCTTCCTCTAGTTGTGGCGAGCGGGGGCTACTCGTCGTTGCGGTGCGCAGGCGTCTCTTTGTGGTGGCTTCTCTTGTTGCAGAGCACAGGCTCTAGGCACTCAGGCTTCAGTAGTTGTGGTGCACGGGCTTCAGTAGTTGTGGCTCACAGGCTTCAGAGCACAGGCTCAGTAGTTGTGGTGCACCGGCTTAGGTGCTCCGTGGCATGTGGGATCTTCCCAGACCAGGGCTCAAACCTGTGTCCCCTGCATTGGCAGGTGGATTCTTAACCACTGCGCCACCAGGGAAGCCTGAGAGGGTTATTTTCAACCAGAAAGCATTTATGTTTTTTTCCTCTGCTAATAGAATTACCTAATTTTAGCTAGGCACATTTCCCAACTTCCCTTGCAGCCAGTTTTGGTTATGTGACCAAATTCTGGCCAATAGGATGCGAACAGAATCGATGCGAACAATTTCTAGATTGTGCCCTTAAAATGAAAAGAGTTGTCCTTTCCTTCTCCTTTCCTCCGGTCCCCATGGGGAACATATGGTGGTGAGCTACCTTCTACCATGTAGAAGATGGCAAATTATGGGGGATGAATAGAATAACAAGAAGAAAGGTTGTTCTTGACACCATGGAGGTCCTTGGACTGCTTACCTTCAGACTGATACCTTCTCTTACCTTCAAAGAGAGAAATAAACTTCTGTGTTGCTTAAATCATTGCTATTTAAGGCTGTGAGCAGAAATGATGTGTGGTACTTCTGGATCATGCCCTTAAAAGAAAAGATCACCTTGCCTTTCCCTGACTTTGCTGTCTGGGAGGCAAATGCAACAACAGCAGAGGGAGCAGCCATCTTGGGTTCAGAAGTAGAAGCATTGTCTTAAGGATTGCCTGGCCACCTCCTGATCCTAGGCTTCCTACTTATGGACAGTTATGTGAGAGAGAAATCAACTTCTAACCTGTTGGAACCTCTATACTGTTGGGGTCTCTTTGTTACATCATCTTAGGTCCTACCTAACTGATATATTTCCTTTCACACTTAAATCTGAAGTCCTTAATGAGAAGACCAGTATGCATAGGGAGGTCAACACCTAGCACAGCATTTGGAACAAAGTATGTACTAAAAATATGAGTGCCCTGCCCCTCCCCCCACTTCACTCTGCATGTCATTTTAATGCCTGGAAACCCCAAGGTCAATGTGACTATGTTTTAATGGGAAACTAAATACCGATAATAACAAAAGGTTGTTCTTAAGAGGATAGCATCACTACGTATGTTTGCCAGGAGATGTCTTGCTATATTTTTGACATTAAAAAGTTTCCAATTCTTTGGGAAAGTGAGGCATTGTTGATTTCATGCCTTATAACTGTCATAGATAGCTCTTCATCCAATCTAAGCCTTAGTTTTCTCACACTTCTCAGAACGCCTGCAGGAATGAATTCATTAGACATTCAGTGGCAGAAGCTTGATGTGTTAGCCCCGTGTGATGGTACCAGCTCTTTTCTTACACTGTTGAGGCCTGTGAATGTCAGCCCACTGCCAGGGCATTAATTAAATTGGGCAACAATGAGAGCCCTGACTAGAAAATCCGTGGAATAGTAAAGAGAGACCTCGTCTTGCTCAGCCTCCACCAGCTGCTGCCACTACAGAGAGGAAAAGGCAGCCAACAGGGTTTCTACTAAATACCAAGAATGAGACAGGTGCTTTACACACTTTGTTTCCTTCATTACTCACAAGAGCCGGATAAAATTGTCATTACGATCTCCGTTTTATGGATGAGAAAACTGAGGCTTAGGAGACTTGGCTATTTGTCCACAAATGCTGAACAAGGAAATTTTGAAGTCATATTTTCTTGTGTTTGTTAAAAACTCATGCTCCTTCTATCTGCCCACCCTGCCCCCACTCACAGGCTTCTGACAATGTGATGAAGGGATGTGAGTTCTGGGTGGGGCCAGGAAAAGGGGTTCTCAGGACCGGGCACTCAGGGATCAGTGTCCTCATCTGAAGACCGTGGGCGCTGGGGTTGAGCTAGACTATCTCAGGCTCTTGTGGGAAGAAGGCTGTGGAACCTGCAGCTGGTTAGGAATGACACAAAGTGCTTCCCAATCTGCACGTTGGGCCAGGGTCTCTGCTCTCTTCCTTGCAGCCACACACACGCCCTGGGCCAGAGCTTCCTCACAGGCCCTGAGACAGCCAAGGGTCAAGGGCTTCATTCACAAAATATGTATTGAGCACATTCTAGGAGCCTGACCTTGTGCCCTGGTCACACTGATCAAGAAGACATGCATGATTCCTGGCTACATAAAGCTTATACTTTAGTAGGGGGAACAAGCCAGAAACAAACAATTGCCCAGTTTTAAAAGTATTTAGAAAGAAAAAAATAAGACTTTGAAAAAAAGAGAAAAAGAGTAACTCGACTTTAGAGACAGCAGCTGGGGGGTGGGGGCAGCAGCTGGGGGGGCGGGGGGTAAACCTGGGAAGGTTAGGTTTTGACTGACCAATCCAGGCTGGAAAGACTCAGAGTTCTAGAGAAAGTGGCAGGAAGAGCTCCAGGCAGAGGGAACAGCGTGTGTAAAGGCCCAAAGGCTGGAAAGAACATACCAGGTTTGAGGACTGGAGGCTTGAAGAAGTAAAGCTAGAAATAGAATCAGGGGCCAGAATCTGCAAGGCAGGGCTTGAGAGCTGTAGTAAGGAGCTTAGATTTTAGCTGAAATGCAGGAGAAAGCCAGAGAAAGATTTTAAACAGGGAAGAAAAGTGATCCAATGCCTCCGTCTTTTTTAATCCTCATGCTTTTCAGGGGGTAAATTTATTGAAGTTCATAAGTTCAGTAAAGTCCACTTATTGTAAGTGTTCGGCTCCATAAATTTTAACAATGTGAAGATCTCTAACCAGCACCCAGATCAAGAAACAGAACATCACCCCAAGCCCAGAATCTCCCCTCACGTCCCATTCCATTCACTTATCCACCCCCGTCTCATGCTGAAGCTGGCTCCTAGTGGCTTGTGAGTGGTGAGGATTAAATTTTCAGGAATTTATGAACTGGTTGTTAAACACAGCAACTATCAAAAAAATTTATATAAACTTCTAATTAAATAAATTATATTAAAAGGAAAGGTAAGAAATTCTAGGAAATGCAAATTGATGTATAGTGACAGAAAGCAGATCAGTGTATCCTGGAGACGGGGGAGGGCAGGGAGGGAAGGAGGAAGGGGTCGCACAGGGGCATCAGGAAATTTTGGGGTTGGTGGATATGTTCATTATCTTGACTGTGGTGACGGTTTTGTGGGTGTATATACAGATATCAAAACTTAGATTGTATACTTAATCATGTGTAGTTTACTTATGTCAATTATACTTCAACAGAACTGTCAAAAAGAAAAACTGATTGGAACATAGCTTGCTAAATATTTGTTCATAAGCTGAATAAATATAGATAGACTAGGAGGGTTCAAGAATGGTAGAAATCGGGCTTCCCTGGTGGCGCAGTGGTTAAGAATCCGCCTGCCAATGCAGGGGACATGGGTTCGAGCCTTGGCCCGTGAAGATCCCACATGCCGCGGAGCAACTAAGCCTGTGCGCCATAGCTACTGAGCCTGCACTCTAGAGCCCGCGAGCCACAACTACTGAGCCCACGTGCCGCAACTACCGAAGCCTGCGCGCCTAGAGCCTGGGCTCCGCAACAAGAGAAGCCACTGCAATGAGAAGCCCGCGCACCGCAACGAAGAGTAGCCCCCACTCACCACAACTAGGGAAAGCCGGCATGCAGCAACGAAGACCCAACACAGCCAAAAGTAAATAAATAAAATAAATAAATCTATATAAAGAAAAAAAAGAATGGTGGAAATCAAGAGGGTATTTGGACATTCGACAGCATTTCAGTCCTATGTCTTACAAGACATTAGCTGCTGGGGCTTTCAAATTTGCATGTGAGTGAGGTGCTGGACAGATCATTTAGTACCCAGAAAAAGGTAATAAATATTCAAAATCCTCCACTTCCTAATCATTCTAATACATTTTATTAGTATTTATGCTCTTGAGGTTATTTACATCTGTCCAGTGGAAATTACACATAATGCTGTGCTACAATACAGCTTTTCCTAACCAACTCTGCATTAAATGACATTGCATTAGTAGCTTGAAATTGGCCGAGATAGGAGTATTTACACAAGGAAAACAACCAATACTAGAAATCTTGGCTTTCTTTTTCTGAGAGCCAACTGTTAAACATTCATCTGTCCCCCACCCATCCCTCCAAGAGTAATGGCAACTATACTGGCTTCTAGACCCATAGAAACTTTATACATGGTGCATACTCTTTTGAACCTTTATCTCTTTTGCTCCATCCATACTGTATTTGTGAGACTCATCCATGTTGTTAGGTGGAGTGGATTCACTGAGGGGAGAATGAATAGCAGGGGTACAAGGATGGGAGAGGTGGACACCAGTAAAGAGGTGCTTTTGGCCAGATTTTGCTTTCAGGATAATATCTGAGAAGGGAGTTAGAAAGGTGAGGCAGAGCTTTGCGATGGAACACAGTGTGGTTGTTGGCCCTGATCCCAATGTCAAGGAGGGTCACAGCTTCTGGAAACATTCTAAGACCTGGAGTTTTTGGGGAAGAGAAGGGATTGAGGACTGTATGAAAGGTAAAATGTGTCTTGTTTAAAGAAGGGGCAGCTATAGGATTTGTAATCTATAGTTGGAGGACTAGGTGTACAGGAAATAAACATATGGTAAAAGAGATGGGGCTCTTGTAGGCAAGGCAGTTTGCAGCCATGAAATTAAGACGCCCATACTTTTGCTGAAAAAGCAGGTATTATTGTGAATTCTTGGTTTCAAAGACTTCTTTAGTTTGAAACAGGATGGGGAAGGTGACTAACACACAAAAAGAGAAAAAGGAGGAATCTTATCTCAACGGTAAAACCATACTGATAAGACATAGGGAAGAGAAAACCAGGGTAAGGATTACAGGAAGGAAGGGCTGATTATTTTTCAAGGTTCAATATACAAAGCCCTGCATGAGTTGAAAGAAGAGGAAATACTTCCATTCTTTTGTGTGTTTGTTCATTCATTCATGCATTTAATATCTATGTTTCCAGCAGTAGGCTCTATGCATTTGGTGAGGAGGCAGCATCTGAGCCTCAAATTTTGCTTTTAGAGCCAAAGTCTTATATTGGCTGGAAAGGAAAAGACCAGGAATTCGAGAGGGGAGAGAGAGGGAGAAGAGGAGAGAAGAGGGAAAAGGAGGGGAGGGGAGGGGAGCGAGAAGTATGGAGCAGAGGAAGGAAGCCAGCCCTTCTGCACTTCCTCCCCTCCCTCTCTTCCACAATAGCAATGTGGGAAGGAAGATGTGCTCTGCCCAGGGGGAGAGAATTCTCTTTTATTTCTTATTTTTTTCAACTTACTAGTATTCTAGTGTAGAACTGTCTATATATCATATAAACTAGTACAAAGATACGCTCTAAAACTGATCCAGGACCTAGGGCAGCATTTTTATAGTATAATCCCAGAACTCCATAAATCAGAATAACTTTCTGTAGTGGGTCAAACTTAGTCCCATCAAGAAGATATGTCCAAGTCCTAACCCCCAGTATCAGTGAATGTGACCTTATTTGGAAATAGCATCTTAGCAGATGAAATTAAATTAAGGATCTCCAGATGAAAGCCTCCTATATTTAGGATGAGTTCTAAATCCAATTACTGGTATCCGTATAAGAGAAGGAAGAGGGATATTTGAGACACACCTCAGAGGCAAAGGCCATGTGAAGGTGAAGGCAGAGACTGAAGTGATGCAGCCACAAGCCAAGGAATGCCTGGAGCCCACAGAAGCTGGAAGAGGCAAGGAAGGATTCTTCCTTATGTGCCTTTGAGGGAACCCTCATCTACTGACACCTTCAGTTTTGGCCTCCAGAACTGTGAGAGAAAAATTCCTTTTGTTTTCAGACACCAAGTTTTTGGTAATTTGTTAGGGCAGCCCTAGGAAACTATACGCCTTGATGAAAAGGCAAATACTTAGACCCTACCCCAGACTACTGAACGAGAACCATTAGCAGCAGGCCCAGGAATCTGCATTCTTACGAACCCTTCTAAAAGTTGGTATATAAAGCTTGATGGCTGCTGATAAAGAACAATGGAGTGTGGCTTCTGTCTTTCAGGACTGAAGTGGCCCAATATTTCAAGTTTTTTTCTTTTAATGAAAAAGGAAATCCCATAGGCTGCCTGCCATTTTCTTAGCACAGAACCTAAGATTATTAGGCAGAAGTATGAGATACCCAGATTACTAGTTATTGGAGACATAATTACTTAAGCCCTGACTGTGCAGCAACTGGAGCCACAAGCCTGGAGACCTGGTGGTCGGTCTGATTGTGGGAAACCTCTCAATTGTGTGTGCAGAAACTAATGAGGGAGGTGAGCTGAACGGTCATGGGTGGGTACTGGCAGGTAAACAGAAACCAAGCTGGAGAGGTAATGGAGAATCTGGGAAGCACTGATAACAAACACGACTAACACTTGACGTGGATAAAAGCTGACAGGTGAAGGCGGAAGGACCAAGCTACTGAACTCTGTAAACGATATTTTCCACGCCTTTGAACGTAGGCAAGTAGGAACAGCTGAAATGTGAGAGTTAGAGAAAACAATGGTTAGGTAAACTGATCAGTACCTTTGGATGACCCGGGCAAATGACTCTAAATTTTGGTGTTGCCCCCATGCTATCTATATATTTATGCCTTCAAACAGGTATTGTCTTCTATGTGGTGGTACAGAGTTAGGTATGGTGATGAATACCAAGAGGAAAGAACCACACCCTCGAGGAGACGTGGGAAAGATGGACATGTAAGAAGGAGTTTCAGGAGTACAAAGGAGGAGGAAGTGTTTCTCAGGGTGCCAGGAAGGCTTCAGCAAGGAGTGGCAGCTGAGCTGAGCCCGAAGGTCAAGACAGGCATTCATCAAATGGGGAAAGGAAGGGAGCATGAGCTGTGAGAGCATGACTACTCATATTTATTGAGCTCATACTTTGGGCCAGGCTCTAGTCTAAGTTCTTACCTGTATTAATGCATGTAATCCTCGCCTGTGAGGTTGGTACAAGTGCTATTCTCATCCTATGACTGGGGAAACTGAAGCACCAAGAAGCTAAGTGACTTGCCCCAAATCATCCAACTGACAGATGGTGGAGCCAGGATTTGAGCCCTAAGGTTTTGTTCCAGAGGCTTCCACCTAAACACTGCATGCTGCCCCCTGCTGGTGGGACTGAAGTACAGGTGGAGAACAGCAGACAGGGCAGGAGCTAGAAGGAATCTGGAGGCTGGTGCTCAACTGGGACAGGGTGTCTGCTGCATGGTAAGAAGGCTGGGTTTCACTCTGCAGGTAGTGTGGAGACACTGAAGGCTCGTAAGTAAAATAAAACAAAATAAAACCCAATCAGGCTTTTGGAAGATAACTTTGGTGGGAGACTATTTTGGGGTGGGGGTGAAGAGAGAAAGTACAGGGACGGCAGTAGGTAAGGAGGTGCCCCTCTAAGGAGAGCTGAAGCCAGTCTTAACCAAGCTAACGGCACTGAGGACAGAGGGGAGGGGCTATTTCTGAGAAACAGATAGAATCTGCCTTTGATTTTAAATATTGCATTTAGTTCTCAAAAAGTCAAATTAGGGGGGATGAGGAAGAAAGAAGGGTCAATTCTGTAGGTTCTAACTTGGTGACTTGGTAAATTGGTGCCAGTGGCAGGGGGGAAGGAAATACAAACAGGGGAGGAGTTAGTTTATTTGAGAGCAGGAGGAAAGTTGAGTATAATTTAGAGTTATATTGCAAAGAGCATTAGATTCTCAGCTAAGCTCACTTGGTTGAATTAGAAAGTTGTGCTAGCCAGGCTGTATTGTTTCCATTTTCTACTTTCTTCATATTATGATGGTTTGACATCTTAAAAACCTTTCTGGCTGGGTGGAGACTGCCCCTCTTGGTGCTAGACAATTGTTAGAGATAGCAGAGGACTCAGCTGGGAGCATGCCTTTGATTTACAAACCAACCAACCCAGAGCCATACCTCCTCTAACTGGCCTGCACACCCCTGAGGACAAAATTCCTTTGCCTTAATTATCCCAGGGCTGGGTGCTAGGCAGCTAAGGACCACCTCTATAGCCTGGAGCCCGCTGAAATCATTAAACTAGCCAACTGTAGACTGTGTACCCTTCCCTGCCTTGTCTTTCCCACAGAAACTCCAGTAAAGGCTGTGGCCCAGGTTCTCCCCTCACTCCTGCCCCTTCTGCCTCTTGACCAGCACTGGTGTTTTCCCATGTGGCCCCGCACGGGGTGCCGTGCCTCCCATTTCTAGGACCTGTGGGTATAATAAACTTGTTTTCCTGAGCCTTTCCTTGTCTCCTCTTGTGGCTGCACCTGACTGATCATCACCTGAAAGAATAAAAAACAGGCAAATTCACCAACTCTGACGCCACAGACTGCGCTATTATCCTCGAGGGGAGAGATAGAAGAATATAGTTACCTCATTGCAAATCCATCTCTCCTCATGGAAAAACAGTTCTAGGCAGAGATAGTATGTAATCCTCATATATTGAAAGCATTTTTTTAGACTATCAACTTTAATTTTGATAAAATAATTTAGCTCCAAAGGGTTTGAGTTTAATTTTGTCCATTATTTGGCATCTAGTTAGCATTTATGTGCACGAGTTGAACCCAGCACTTGAAAAGAAGGAGGCAGCTCTCTGACAGGGAAACTGGTAAGACTCAAAACCGAAAAAAAGGAGGTTGAGATAACCCAACATATTGTCTGTGAATGAATGGGGAGGAGGCCTGGGAGCCACCAAAGGCCAAGCAAGGCCCTTCGAGAGTGTGGGGCCGTGTAGGGGAGTGGTAATCAGTACTCAGATAGACCAGGGCTTCTCAGCCTTAGCACTACTGTCATTCTTGAGCCAGATCGTTCCCTGTGGGGCTGTCCTGTGCAGTGAACAATTTTAGTAGCATCCCTGGTCTCTACCCTCTAGATGCCAGAAGCAGCCCCACCCCCAAACCAGAGTTGTGAGGAGCAGAGATATCTCCAGATGTTGCCAGCTGTGCCAAGGGGAGGGCGCAAAATCCTCCCCCTTTGAGAACCACAGAGAGAGACTTAGATTGGATTCCACTTTCTGCTACTTATTAGCTGTGTGACTTCAACATGCTAGTCAGCCTCTCCAGCTTCAATATCCTCATTCCTAAAATAAAGAACGCAAGGGGCATAAGTGATTTTGTCTGCCAAGGACCCTCTCCTCTAACTGGTCTTCCTTCCACTCCTACCATTTGGTCCCAGTTGGGGTGATCACATTCTTACCATCTACAGCCATTGCTGATTAATCCCAGAATGGGCAGCCAACTTAAGCTGGGCCCATCTGAGCCCTTCTCTGGGATTTTTTTTTTTTTTTTTTTTTTTTTTTTTTTTACTAAAACCAAGAAAGATCTGAAGTCAGGGAGCCTGATTCCTCCAGCTCTGTTTTTTTTCTTTCTCAAGATTGCTTTGGCCATTCAGGGTCTTTTGTGTTTCCATACAAATTGTGAAATTTTTTGTTCTAGTTCTGTGAAAAATGCCATTGGTAGTTTGATAGGGATTGCATTGAATCTGTAGATAGCTTTGGGTAGTATAGTCAATTTCTCAACATTGCTTCCTCCAATCCAAGAACATGGTATATTTCTCCATCTGTTTGTATCATCTTTAATTTCTTTCACCAGTGTCTTGTAGTTTTTTGCATACAGGTCTTTTGTCTCCTTAGGTAGGTTTATTCCTAGGTATTTTATTCTTTTTGTTGCAATAGTAAATGGGAGTGTTTCCTTAACTTCTCTTTCAGATTTTTCATCATTAGTGTATAGGAATGCAAGAGATTTCTGTGCATTAATTTTGTATCCTGCTACTTTACCAAATTCATTGATTAGCTCTAGTAGTTTTCTGGTGGCATCTTTAGGATTCTCTATGTATAGTATCATGTCATCTGCAGACAGTGACAGTTTTACTTCTTTTCCAATTTGGATTCCTTTTATTTCTTTTTCTTCCCTGATTGCTGTGGCTAAAACTTCCAAAACTATGTTGAATAATAGTGGTCAGAGTGGGCAACCTTGTCTTGTTCCTGATTTCAGAGGAAATGGTTTCAGTTTTTCACCTATGAGAATGAATGATGGTGGCCGTGGGTTGGTGATATATGGCCTTCATTATGTTGCGGTAAGTTCCCTCTATGCCTACTTTCTGGAGAGTTTTTATCATAAGTGGGTGTTGAATATTGTTGAAAGCTTTTTCTGCATCTATTGAGATTATCATATGGTTTTTATCTTTCAATTTGTTAATATGGACAGGACAGGAATAAAGACACAGACATGGAGAATGGACTTGAGGACACGGGGAGGGGGAAGGGTAAGCTGGGACGAAGTGAGAGAGTGGCATTGACATATATACACTACCAAATGTAAAATAGCTAGCTAGTGGGAAGCAGCTGCATAGCACAGGAAGATCAGCTCGGTGCTTTGTGACTACCTAGAGGGGTGGGATAGGGAGGCTGGGAGGGAGATGCAAGACGGAGGGTATATGGGGATATATGTATACATATAGCTGATTCACTTTATTATACAGCAGAAACTAACACAACATTGTAAAGCAATTATACTCCAATAAAGATGTTAAATAAAACAAATAAAAATAAAAATAAAAAAACCAAGAGAGTTAGTCCCTCTCTGGTGGAAGAAAGCCAAAGAGTTTAATGAAACTCCTAAACAACTGGAAGTCACGTAGTGCACAGAAGAGGCCAGTTTGCAGAAAGAGAGAAGCAAGAGACAATGAGAAGGCAAAGAGGAGCCTTCCCAAGCTCCCCACACTTTCCTCAGCCAGTGTGACTTTCGCTTATGACACCCCAAGAATTTTCATCAATAAAAAAATATTAGTGCCCGTCTCATAAGGTTGTCTTGAAGATGGTCTGTGATGATACAAAGTATTTAGTACAGAGCCTGGCCTGGTCTGTGTTCTGCAAATAGTCATTGTCATGGTTAAGATCATCAGTATCATTCTTATTCTTGTGAACTTGGCATTCCAGAAACTGAACAGCCCGTAGTTCCAACTGTGCTATTCCACACCTGTGTACCTTGTACTGGGCATACCTCTCCTGTTCCCCACCTTCCTAATCTACTGCTATGCTATCTACAAAACCTTCCCGAGGCCCCTCTCTGAAGACTTCCTAAGCCATTCAGACAGAGTCAGTCACTTCCCTCTTCACAGTCCCTTTTTGTCTCTCAACTGTTCAGATCATACTGATGTAGGTATCTAGTTAACTGGCTGTCTCCCCACCTGACTGCAGGGAACCCCATACTTCTCTTCTTTGCTTTAATCCTCAGCATCCAGCATGGCACTTGGCCCCGAAGGGTCCTCCATCAGTGTTTTGTACACTGAGGAGAAGAGGACCTGCAGAGTCAGGAAGACAGGCCCGCTGAAAGCTCCTCAATCTTCATGTTCCCTGCCTGACATTAAAAAAAGAAAAGCACTAACAGATGGGGAATCATGTGCTTGGAGTCTAGTAAAAGTGGCGCCCAAAGAGCCAGGAAGCCTGCTTCCAGCTCTGTGCAAAGACCAGTAGTAGATGTGAAGCCTGCGAGATATGACCAGTAGGAACGGTGAGCTTAGAACATGTCTGTCAGTGTATGAGAAGACCTAGCACCACCTCTAGCCAAGAAGGGCCCTTTCTCCTGCTTCTCCCACTCTGGCTCTCAGCCTCTGTGATGTAAATGTCCACATCCTCACCGTTACTCAATGGGAGAGAAGTCCCAGCAAGACTGTGTGCACCCGGCTGGCACTGCCTGGTGGCATTAAGGCCATGCAACTCACTTGCCTCACTCTGACTCCATGCCCAGCAAGGATGCTCCCAGGGAGAGTGTCCATATGGGGCAGGGAACACACTGTCCAGCTGACACGAATTTTTAAGTATTGCTTGAAGTTCACCATACCTGGCATGCCCAGAGCTCCTTTCCAAAGGAAAGCTGTGCCAAGTTAATCTGGTGGCACATGGTTTGTGCCACGTGTTTGAGTTAAACCAGCTGCCTTGGCCTCTAGTAATTGAATCGATTACCAATGTCCCAACAAAGACACCCACTTATAGGCATCAGGTTGGCCAATCACTTATGAGATGGCTCACTTGAAACTCCGCCCAGTGCAAAAACTCGATATAGAATGGTGACGATGCCTACGGATCAACCTTTGTCTTGGCGTGAAGACACAATGAACAGAGGGAAGTTTGTCCTGCATCCCTGCATGCGGAGAGCAAACTGTTCCTGTTCTCTCCAGGTCTGCGGGATGCGGTGGTCAGGGAAGTACTTGATCCATGACAGCGTGTGTCCTTAGCACAATTTTGTGGTCTTCCTCTCTGCATGTTTAGCCTAACATTAAATTCTCATCACCTCAGGGCATCTGGCCTTACATTTTCTATGCACCTAAAAGAGCCTAATGCGCAGCTTGGAAATTATATTTTAGAGGGTGACTAACGCTAATCGATTTTGCTGAGCCTGATTGACCCTGGATCCTGAGAAAACTGAAGACTAGATTCTAGGTCATGGCAAGTCCTTGCCTCTGTAGCTCAGCTGTCTCTAACTTCAGTTATATTTACTAGATTTGAAATATTGTCACGTGGTAATGAAGCCACAAATTTCTATTCCTCAGCTTTTAGTAAGACACAGGAAATGGGCATCCCTCCTCTACTCTGGCTAAAGAGCTATTTGGAATCTGCTTTACTTAATTCTTTCATTGAACTTCAAACTCATATGTCTTTTGGAGTCTGGGAGCAATAGAAGGTGGCTGCCCTGGGGAAAGGGAGAAAAGGGTGAGAAGAGAAAAGGACATGTGTGTTTGGATGAAAAGGAGCATCTAATATCATGGACCAAATAAACAGAAATGCAAACGCACAAGTGGGAGCGCCCCTGCAAAGAAGCAGAAAAACAGAAAATGCAAAAATGCCCCACTAAACAAGTTCTCACATTTGTTTAGTCCTTCACAATTTACCAAGCACCTCCATGTGCACTATCTCATTTAGTCCTCCAAGCGTCTCTGTGAGCTTTAGTTTCTGTTTTACACAAAGAAAGTGGAGATCTGAGAGGTTTTTCAAGGTTACACGACAGAGATAGAATTTGAACCAGTTGGAAACCCAGCAAGTTTATTGGATGGATGATTACCATTCATTTACTGTATGGAGGCTAAGAGCGCAAGATTTGCAGTCAAGCAGAACCGTTTTCAACTACAGCTTCTCCATGTCTCAGCTAGCCATAGGACCATGGCAAGTCACTGACTTCTCTGAGTCTCACTGTCCTCAGCTGTAAAATAGGGATAACAATCCTCCATACCCTATGCTGTTGTTGCAAGTAAAAAATGAGATAGTGTATTGAAAGTGTTTAATGCTGCGCTAGAACACAGTTAAGCACACAGTAAATGTGCCTTTTCCACCTTCATGCTGTTGTAATTATTATTTTAGTAGGAGCAGTAGTAGATACCAAAGTATGTCTCACCCCAAACTCTGTGTTTATTCTACTGTAACACACTGCATTGATTTTTTTTTCTCTCCCTTTTTCACATATATCTTTTTCTTTCCTTCTCTTCAACACAGTTTTTCTTCGCCTTCCTTCCTATCACACATCCATAAAGCCTCTGGCTTTCAATAAACACACACATACTTGGCTTACTACCTATCTGTTTGTCCCAGTCTTTCTCGCTCGCATTTACTAAGCACCCCAGGACCCAGAGCTGGGATAGGAAGCCCAGCCATGGTCCTTTGCACGAGTCATCCTTTGGAGGAGAGCTTAGCCTTCCAAACACGTGTTTGATTGTTTTTGGTTTGCATGTTCCTGCACCAAGAAAACGGATTTGAGGGTCTCCAGTAGTTAAGCTAATTCAATATAATTTTCCATTTTCGGTGTTTTAGCTGGGATAGAGGTTTCAGGAAGGAGAGAGAGAAAGCTGGGTTAGGTGTATCCAGCTCAACTCCCATGTGCTGCCTTTTACTTCTGATTTAATTTCCTGGATAAAGTGCCCTTTCTGGCAACAAGATGAACATCTTCATCTAGAAGTTTGGCTCCCTGGCATATAAAGACTTTTATAACCCCAGTGCTTATCTCTCTCCACCCCAGGCTCCCAGCCCCTGGTAGGGTACAGTGGCAGGCATTGTGTGCTCAACAAGGTTTCACACCCATTGGGAATCTGAAACACAGACACTATTTACCCTGCAAAGACCTTTCTGCAGACCTGCAGGGCCAATGCCAAGGTGGTTGTATCACATCTGCCCCCACTGGGCTGCGAGAAAGACATCCTTACCCAACCTCACTATTCAAACTCCTGAAATAAGACAGGTAGAAACCATTGGTTGGGCAGAAGGCTGATTTCCAGAGCTTCAGGCTGTGCTGGCATCTTTTAAGAAGTGGATTCTGAGAAACCTTTCTTCTATGGTCATTTCTATTTTTAGGACAGTTCCATACCCCGGGAACCTCTGTTATCCTTCCTTCCTTGAAGAGGCAACTGAAGAATTTTCCACTGACTTGTCAAATGTTCTCCTTATAGTATTTATTTGTTTGGATTTATGCAACAGAGGTTTAGTTTTGACTTTTTTTCCCCCCAAGCACATGCAGGTTAGGACAGGAGTGCTAAAAATATTCATAGTTGTAACCAAAAGCATTCAATAGACTTGATTATTTGCACATATACATAAAAAGCAAATTGGCCATTGCCTCTGCCTCTAGGATCTTATTTACCTTAATGTGGACAACTTTGTAGAAGGTCTTGTAACAGACCAAACGAGCCATCGAAAGTGAGCCATTCATTTTAGCTATGAACTTGGATGAACTTTGTTCTGTTGCTTGATATGAATCAGAGCCCAGGAAACTTAGAAATAGCGTTATTCTGTCCTTGGAAATAAAGCACCCACTTTCCCTTGGGGTCAAAGGTTTTGGTCACCCACAAATACACAGTCAAATAATTTTCAATAAATGCACCAAAGCCATTCAAGGGGGAAATAAAAGTCTTTCCAACAGTTGCTGCTAGAACAATCAGATATTCCCATAAGAAAAAAGTAGAACCTCAACCCCTACCTCAGTGCTATCCACAAAAATTAATTTGAGGTGGGTCATTGACCTAAAAGGAAAAGCTTAAACTATAAAAGCTTTAGAGGAAAATATCTCCAAAACTCAGGATTCTTAGTTCACAGAAAGTAATAACCATGAAAAAATTTTACTACATTTCGTCAAATTAAAGTTCCATGAGTCCGTGAGTTTTTGCTCATGGAAAGGCAATATTAAGAAAATTAATAGGCAAGCAACAGATTGGAAGGAAACACAACACATATATTTGTCAAAGGACCTGTACCCAAAGTATATAAAGAACTCCTAAAATTCAATAATAAAAAAGACAAACAACCCGATTTTAAAATGGGCAAGGAACTTGAACAGACACTTTGCACAGAAAGATGTACAAATGACTAATAAGCACATGAAAAAGTGCTTAACATCACTTGTCATCATGAAAATTCAAATTAAAAGCACAATGAGACATCCACACACTTCAATGGCTAAAATACTTTAAAACTGACACCACCAAATGTTGGTGAGAATCCAGAGCAACCAGAATTCTCAACTGCTGCTGGAAATGTAGAATAAGTCACCTACTTCAGGAAGGTGTTTGGAAGTTTCTCAGAAAGTAAAACATGTATCTACCCAATGAAACCAATTCCACTCCTATTTGTTTATCCAAGAGAAATGAAAACACATTCACAAACTGTCAATTTCCTTTCTCCATATTTTTACCCATGTCATTCCCTTCCGGAATTCCCTTTTTCCTATCCCATCCCTGATTTCTGCATGTACAAATACTATGCAGTCTTAATGTCCTGTTTTGAGGAAGCTTGCTGGTTCCCTTCCCTTCTCTTTATCCTCCAGACTTCTCCTGTACTCTTCCTGTGTTTCTCACAGAACATCACTTTTCACATTGGTTACATATGGCATATCACCAGCCAGCCTCTAAGCTCCTATCCGACCTGATCCCTCTGGTCTGATTTATCTTTGCACAGCACTCAGAGCTTTACACAAGTTGTTTTGAACTAGTACCGAATGAATGACTGAGTGGACACATATTCATCCAATGACACGCTGGACTTACGGTCAGAAGATCTTGGTCCAAATGCTGGCTCTGTCCAATGATGTTGGATATATTCTCTGATCTTATTTGCCTTTATTTAAGATAAAATAACTCAATGACTGTGGTAGACTCTTACTTTGGGGGCCTCCCAATGAAGTATGCCACCCAACTTCCATGCCCTTGTATAGTCCCTTCACACACTAACTCAAGGCTTGGCCACGTGTCTTGCTTTGGCCAATGGAACATTAGCAAGAAAAGTCCTGATGAGCTCTGCACATTGGGGCTTATCTTAGATGGCTGGCTCTTGGCAGCCCTGAGCTGCCACGTAAGATGTCAGACTACACTGCTGGAGAGACCACACAAAGAGACCATGTAAGGAGGCCACATGAAAGTAGAGAAACCTTGACACTCCATGGACAGGAAGAGAAGGCTGGCCATCTCAGAGTCCCAGCTGAGCCTAGGCCAGATTGCAAGATGATGAGAGAAAGTAAAATGGTTGTTCTTTTAAGCCAGTAGGTTTTTGAGTGATTTGTTTGGAGATGTCACTTCCATCTATCCATTTTTGCTCATTTAAGACAATCTTATAAGGCGCATATATGCCAGGCCCGAAACTAAACTTCCTTGAGGGTTAGATATGTCTTATTCATCTTTTTCTCCCCAGTTCCAGCATAGTCCCTGGCATACAGTTGGTGCTCAATAAATGTATGTGGCATTAGCTAAAAGTCTGATGTTTTTGGAATTTAGTTGAAATCTGAAATATTACAGCACCGTCTCACTTAGAACGGTACCTTATCTTTCGTCATAATTTTCTAGTGAGGAGAAATGTAGAGGTCACTTTATCATATATGCCTTTTACGAGGAAACTGCAGCTCAAAGAGGGAAAGGCACTTGCCAGAAGTCACCCTGCCAGAGGCACCCTGCACCTGGTCTCCTGGCTTCCAGATGCCATCGGGGGCTCCAGGGAAGAGCCAATGAGACTCCAGCGTATCCCACCTCAGAGGCAATCTTTACAGAGGCCTTTCTGCCTCATTGAAAGAATATTTTCTTTAATTTGTGCCCATTCCTTCTTTCAGTCCCTTCCCCAGATGATGGTACCCTAATCTTAGCGAGGAGACGTAGGCGGGGTGGAAGACCCCGATGCCTGCTGCGAGCTCTCCAAGCCTGGATGCCAGCGCTCCCACCCAACCCACACCCGGTTGCACGCAGTGCTCAGCGACCACCAGCGCACTGCGAACAAACTGGCAAAGCTGCAGCCGCTGCGATGGTCCTGAACGCCTATACCACTTTAAGGGAAACTTTACAAAATTATTTTAATTACCGTGCAGATCTCGTAACCCAGGCACAGTCATATGTTCTCTCCTAGAGCAAATACTCCTGAAATACCATTCCCTGTGTCTCTCTCCTGTCCTCACTCAACTTCAGGCCAAAGTTTATCCCTATGAATACACCCTTCAAAGCGTGGGAAACAGTTCACAAAGAGTCTCTGTCGTCCCCCTCTCTGTTTTTTGTAACTCATTAGAACTTCTAGCAAGTACAGGGCAAGAGAGGGTGCTAAGCTTGGCTGGCGCCGGGAGAAATATTTAGAAGAGTATTTTCAAGTCGATCTAAACCAATCATTGTCGAACTTGGCTGCTCCTTAAAACCACTCCGGGAGCTTTAAAAACTAATGTTGCCTGGATGTCAGCCCAGAGGTCTGATTTAATTGATCTAGGATGCGGCCTGGGCATCTGAATTTTTTTTTTTTTTTTAACTCCCTAGATTATTCCCAGGTTGAAAACTACTGAGATAAATTTCTCATTCCTCTTCTTACTCTGAAAAAGTTAGATTATCAGCCCGGGTCGGTGGCCCAGGGGACCTGACGCCCTAACGCCTGTCTCTTTGCAGCCCGCCAGAGCCGCACGGTCCCAGAAAATTGGCGCGCGCGACGACGCTAAACACGCAACGGCGGGCGGGCGGGCCCGCGTGGGGCCCCGCCCCCGCACGCCTATCGGCGCGCGGTGCGGGCCCTGACGTCACTCTTGTCAGGCCGCGGCACATGGGCGGCCGGATGCGCTGAGCCCGGCGCTGCGGGGCAGCGGAGCGCGGGGGAGCAGCGGCCGCCGGCTCGGGGAGGGGGGTGGGGTCGGACGGCCCGCGGCCTCTGAGCTCGCGCGACGCGGCCGGGCGGTGCGGTGCCTTCCGCCCTCTGCAGCCGTCTGCATATTTTTTCTTTCTTTTTCGCAATTTTGAACATTTAACAAGACGAGGGGTTCGAGGCAAGTGAGAGCATCCTGCACGTCGTGGAGGAGCCCGCGGGCACTTGGCGCACTCTCTGGGGACTGCACTGGGAACCCGAAAGTTTTTTGTTTTTATATTTTTACGCAGATGTATTTATAAAAACATAAGTAATTTTTTTTTCTTCCCTGTCTCCACCGCCTTGAAAGCGAGAACTTTTGGCAAAGGACGGAGGAAAAAGCTCAGCAACATTTTGGGAGGAGGTTGGGGTTGTTTTTGTTTTTTTAAGAAAAAAAAATTTTGAGTGCATCGCGATGGAGAAAATGTCCCGACCGCTCCCACTGAATCCCACCTTTATCCCGCCTCCCTACGGCGTGCTCAGGTCCTTGCTGGAGAACCCGCTGAAGCTCCCCCTTCATCACGAAGACGGTGAGCGCTGCCCTCCTGGCTGCCCCGCTCTGGGAAGGAACAACGCTTCCGGGGCCCCCTCCTGGGCCGGGCACCCCCGCTGGAGCATCCATACCCCTCCATCCCTGCCCCCGGCACCCCGGCCTTGCTTTGATGAAATCGAGGAGCTCACCTATCGCCCCACCCCTCCTCCTCAAAAAGGGGAGGGGACCCCCTCGCTGAGCAACGTTTAAAATAGCGTTGGGGACCCGGCCGGGCCTTCCCGGGTCCCGCTCGGGCGGCGCAGGTGGGAGATAGAACTTGACAGGTCAGTGTTCCCTAGATTGAGGTTCACCCGCACACAGAGTGAAACCGCCTGCAGGCAGGCAGAGCAGCGCGGGCTGGGGAGAGAAACCACAGGGCCGGCTTCCACGCGGGTGGGGGCTCGAGTCGGGGGTCCCACTGCGGAGCCTGTGTATTGGGATCCTGCTTATCGCTGCTGTTAGTTGTTAAGTGTTTGGAACTCCCGAGGTGAGAGCGGAGACGCCTGTTCTCCCGGGCTGGGTGCTTCAGAAAGGGGTGTGGGGGGGGGGTGCTGGGGTTGGCTGGGGGAGTGGTCTCTGGGCGGGATGCCGCGCACGCCCCCAGCGCTGCCACCTTCCCAGTGCACTTTTCCTGGTGGGAGGGGAGAGCGGAGCAGGCTCACGTGTAACCGCGCAGGAGCCTTCTCTGGCTTGAGCCTTTTCTTGGTAAGTCCCAAACCTTCCCCAGGCAACCTTGGTTGGAGCGGGCCAGGAGGGGTCGTGCGAGGAGGCGCCGAATCCAGCTGGTGCCGCCAGGGATTTGTCGTTTGGGTTTCATGCCTTCGATATCACAGTAGCAGATATGAACCGTGCGGTGAACCGTGCGGCTCAGAGTGTAAAGTCTTGAAAGATCATTTGGCTACAAGTAGCCCGGGATTACTCGCATCTTCTTTCCTAGGGCAACCTGTTGCATTACAAGAGTTGAGGGGTTTGCTTCACCGTCTGCAGAACATAGCTTCCCTCTTAACTCCCCTTTAAGGAGGAGCACTTGGGAGGAAGGTGCTGCCTGCAGCCTTTTGCATCTGTGGGTGTTTTAAAGTCAGATTCTTGGGAGATGAGACCATAGAGGATTAGAATGAATGGCGGTGGAGACTGTGTTTCTGTGAGGAAGAAGCTCAGCAGCCAAATTGCTTAATCCCAGATGCCACCTGCACCTGGGACTTGTCCCAGATGCCACCTGCACTAGACTTGTCCAAATCCAGAGCGCTGGTTAAAGACCTAATGGGGTGAGTGATACTTCCAGGTAGAAAGCAGCTGCACACCTCCATCACAGGTATACAGGGGAACCACCTTTTCTGATATTTGTGCTTTTGACAGGTTGCATACATGTATAATTTTTGAGTTGGATCATACTTCAGTGTTTGGGGAAGAGGAGGAAGAAAACACTTTGTATTTAAAACCAAACCAAAGCAAAAAACTCCTTTTGTAAAATACAACGTACCTCAGTGGCTTTAGAAGCAAACACATGTGGGCTAAGCAGTTCTCAGCTTTCCTCTCTGCAATGTGAGGCATTGGTCAAGCTCCTGTTAAGTCTCAGAGCCTCCATTACTTCGCTGTGAATGGGGATCGTCGCTATTTGCAAGTTTATTATGAGATTTTTTGGGGGAAAAATATATGGAAAGAACCAGGGATGTTAGTAGGTGCTCAGTACATGGTATCAAAGAAGGGTGGAGAGTCCCTGCTTTACCAAAATTAGAATTATGAATGCACTGGCTTTCTAAATCTGAATGACCTCATATTGTTACTGTAATGAATTTTCTGGAGGATAAATCATGCCTGGTTATTGGCTGTTTTCTTAAAAATCACAGCAGTTGTATGTAATTGCAGGTGTTATTTTACCACTGTAGATTTAAATTATTGTCTCCTCAAATAATGCACTGAATCCTGTGCTGTCTTGTTTATATCCCAGATCAGTCTCTAGCCCTGTCCCGAGGACTAGTGCTTTCTCTCCAAAGTAAATAGGAAGATGTTGAAAAACAGGCAGAGATCCATGTCCTGCCTGAACTTTTAACTCTAGATCCACAAGAACCAGCAGCTAGAGGAGAACCCCGGCATTTGTGGGAAGTAGTTTTGTAGCAGAAGCCAGGAGGAGTGATTAAAAAAGCAAGACTTATTCAGTTTCTTTTTTAAACTCCAATTTCCTCCCCCCCCCCCTTTTTGCAGCATTTAGTAAAGATAAAGACAAGGAAAAGAAGCTGGATGATGAGAGTAATAGCCCGACGGTCCCCCAGTCAGCATTCTTGGGACCCACCTTATGGGACAAAACCCTTCCCTATGACGGAGATACTTTCCAGTTGGAATACATGGACCTGGAGGAGTTTTTGTCGGAAAATGGCATTCCCCCCAGCCCGTCTCAGCATGACCACAGCCCTCACCCTCCCGGGCTGCAGCCGGCTTCCTCAGCTGCCCCCTCCGTCATGGACCTCAGCAGTCGGACCTCTGCACCCATTCACCCTGGCATCCCATCCCCAAACTGTATGCAGAGCCCCATCAGACCAGGTAAACTCTCAGAAGGTTCTCCCTTCAGGTGGGGAGGAGGGGGAAGGAGGGAGAGGGTGGGGGTGATATAAACGTCTTAATGATCAGGGGTGCTTTAGCACACTTGAAAAGTGGAGTCTTGTATTTCATTGTAGTGGTTGTCCCACTTCAATGAGCATATCATCTGGAGAGTCAGCTGAAGGCAGATTCTATGGAACCTACCCCCAGAAATTCTGATTTTTCAGGTCTGGATGAGGCCCAGGAATATGCATTTTTAACCGGCTCCCTGGGGGATTCTAATGCAGCTGATCCAAAGACTGCAGTTTAAGAAATATCAACCTACAGTTAATGATTTGGATAATTTAGGCATCCATCTCATCTTCTGTCTCTTTTCCTCATTCCCCAAATACACAGAAAATAGGACCTTGCTGAATGATTTGGGTAGACTGTCTATAAGGCTGTGGTTTACCTATATGCATTGTTCTCTGGCCCAAAGGAAAAAAAATGTGAGTCAGGGGTGTGGGACAGATAGCTTTTCCATCCATTTCATCTTGTGTTGTCGTCGATTGAGAAACTAAATCTAAAAGCAGCTCTCATATTAAGCGTGGCTTAGCCTTCTTCAGCATCAGATCCCGTCTCTCTCTTTTCCCTATTCCTATAAACCAAATTGTTCTTATATTTTTTTTTCATTTTCATCTGTTCACCACACGTAATCCACTTTTATCAAAACCCACAAGGCCACAAGGCTGGCTTTAAATGGTGTTGAAATATTACACAAAAACGTTACCTGAAATGACCAGTACTTCAAAACCCACCGCCAAATGCTCAGATATAAACACAAGTTGAGGAAGCTCTGTCTTCGTGCCTTTAGCACCCTGTCGTACAAAATGAACAGGAAGAAAGGCCATTTCACGAGCGCAGGTAACCAGGAACAAAGATGCAGCCAGATAAATTGTCAGGAAGGTCGCTGAGCCGAGGGCCTTAGCTGCGGGGAGGACAGAAAGCAGGACAATGGGAGACTTGTGCTAGAGATCATTCCTGATGTCTATGTCCTCAACTCGTGTAGAATTTCTGTGACACACAGAGCGAGATTAAAATGAAAGGAAACGGTGC
This sequence comes from Eschrichtius robustus, assembly GCF_028021215.1. Lineage (NCBI taxonomy): Eukaryota > Metazoa > Chordata > Mammalia > Artiodactyla > Eschrichtiidae > Eschrichtius > Eschrichtius robustus. The sequence goes on from NC_090843.1 coordinate 38,175,893, forward strand.
GGAGGAGGAAGAGAACGCCCCTGCCTTGAAATGTTAGTGTTGGAGTTGAAGCTCTCCCATCAAATCTCTCTGTGCTGCCCCTTCTCCAAAACCCACTTTGAATTATAACTTCAAGGCTACTGGCTGGAATGGCTTTAAGTCTTAGCCTCTGACCACCTCAGAAGGCCACAGAAGCTTAGGGAAACACTCCTTTATGTGACCCTGAGCCCCTGTTACTTAGGACATACAGGCCGTTTTCCCAGGAACAGACAACAAAATAAATAACCATTCAGAGTGAGAAAACAACCAGGAGGAAGGGGACAGAGCCCCAGTGAGAAGGCGCAGTTATGCCTCAGTCATCTTCTCTGCAGAATGAGACTGACCACTTCGTAGCCGTGTGACCTTACAAAGTGATGCAGTCTTTCTGGGCCTCAGTTTCCCTTTGTGTAGGAGGGTATAATTTCTATTTGATTGGACTATTGTGAAAATTAGAGACAGTATGTATAAAGGGTCAAATGACTAGCACTAGTTATTTTTTAATGAGAGCAGTTACGATCATTATTCTGTGTCAACTTTCATCATTTATTCCAATTTCTGTCTTCTGAAATACCTTCATAAAGTAATTAGGTACAGTATATAACCCTTTATTCTGGAGAGAAATGTCAGGAGATTTTGACCAGTAGTTTTTGGCTTGGGGTATTCTAAGCCTAACACTTATACTCAGTTGACAAGTATTTCTCAGTTTTCTGTCACGTACAGGATATGTTAGAAACTCTGTATTTTTTCCCAAGAGAAATGCAGATATTGGGACCCCACCCTTAGGTTTCTACTGAAAAATCAAGAATTGGGGTTTTGGAGTTTGAAGCTTCCTTAAAAGTCATTTGTCAGGGCTCACAGAGTCAGTATTAATTAATGACTTTCAGAAACTTCTGATGCCCGAATAAGGTTTGCAATCCATAACAAAGGACTGCTGAGTTTCAGTGGCTATCATTTTGTTAGGTTATGGAATTAAAAGGCACTAGGATCCAAGGGGGCACTGGCATCTAGATATAAGCTCTTCATTTAAACTTCTTTTTTCATAATGGAAACACACTTCAAAATAATACTCTTGAATTCATTTAAACTCTGATAGTCCTGACAAAAAAGGAAAAGATGTTAGAGCTCTTCTTAAAATACCAAATGCAGGTAAAATAACACTGCTTTTCTTACAGTGGTGATCATTATAAAGGTGATAATGCAAAGTAAAATTCTAGGGAATGTGGAATTGTTGGGTGGTATATCACAAGCAAACCTGAAAAAAGGAGGAAGTTATTGATTATTCTCTGTAATCACAGTGGTGACCAGAATAGAAATACCAAGTTAATCTTGAGGAAAATAAGTCCTCAGAAGGGAAGAGCACAGATGTAGCTGTGAACATTCTGGGAATTGTAGAATTTCAGTCTAGAGCAAGATTTCTCCGCTTTGGCACTGTTGACGTTTCAGGTAAGTCTCTGTTGTTAGGACTGTTCTGTGCATTGTAGGATGTTTAAGGGCATCCCTGGCCTCTATCCTCCAGAAGGCAGTAAAACCACCCCCTCCCACAACCTGTGACAAGTAAAAATGTCTCCAGTTACTGCCAAATGTCCCCTGAGGGCAAAATCACCCCCGTTGAGAACTACTGATCTTGACTTTCGATTTGAATGACAAAATCTGGGCTTAATTCGGGGTCCTGTCACACACATGGATGCTTTTCACCTCCTGTAATGCTTTATGGCAAAACTTTTGAGAACGTCAGGAGACCTTAAGTTGCCAAGAAGAAATATAATGTTAATAAGAGTATACTTATACACTTTTAGTTGGTAAAACTGAGACATCAGACTAATCAGGAGATAATTGCAAAGCAATTTTATTAAACATTTGTTTTCTGCTCTCTGCTCAGCACGCATCTTTTGAGTTACACTCAGTAACATTGTGCCGTTAGTGCTGCCTGTGTGGTTGAACGGAAATGAAGCCGTGAGGTGACAAATTATGCATTTCTAGGTTTACCCCAAGCGTGTCTTGGAATGACAAGGTGAGCGTTCTTGTGAATTCTCTTACTGTTTACCCTGACTGCCCTCCAACCCCTTTCCTGTTTTATGTACTCATCCTTATTCCTCTGTCTAGCTATCTGATCAAAGAATGAATTAAATATCTGAATACAATTTTCCTTGAAGAAATGACCCAGGGATCCATTGAAACCTCCTGTGGCTATGGGGTTATTGCTAAGCTTTATGGGGTGACATCTTAATGAAGGAAGAGTGGTGGTTCCTGGATGCTATAGCCACCTGCACGGGCTTCTCAGTCACCTGAGATGCAGCTTCCTGGACTTTCCCAGGCCAGCAGAGATGGCAGGAAATCATCCTGACCACTTCGATGTTTGCATGTCAGATGCTATCAGAGGTGGTACCCGGGAGTGCTTTCCTGGAGCTATGTGCTACATACTGGAAAAATAAGAATCAGTTTGCCCTGAGAATTGAGCGATTGCTTTAAGGACAGCAGTCCCTTTAGGGAAGTCATCTATAGCAGACAAAGGCAGAGTTATTTTTAAATCACATGCTTGTAAAGCCAGATTTGAAATTGTTTCCTCTGGTGGTTTTTCTTTGAATAGCTTGGGGGTGTCCTACCACTTTAGACCCATATTCAGCTGAGAATTACGAAGCCTCTCTTTCCAGTTCTGAGCACAGAGCCTAGGTTGTGATGAAGGCTGGTTATGGAGTGAAGTGAAAACCCTTACATGTGGTGGTGAGTGGGAAGAGGAGGGCATGAATGGGTGGCCCAAGGAGAGTGAGGAGGTAGGGGAGACCCCATGGTACCTTTGCAGGATGGAATCCATGTCCTGGAATTGCTGACCTTGCCTTGTAATGAGCTTTTCACATGGAAGGAAGATGCTGGCTCTGGGATCTGAACAATGATGGAGGGGAGTTCTGTGCTGGTGGTTCTGGGATTATGAGAGTCCTGCTTAGGCAACAGGCTTCTTTTGGTTTTTCCAGCATCATGAGATGAAGCTTCAGTTTCTCCCTCCCCTTCAGGGCATGCAGTTCATATATTGTCCCTTCCAGCATGTTGATAAATCTGCAGATTGGGAGCGCCCTGATTGAGTTGAGGTGCACTGCGCCCCAAGTATATTTTGGAAGTGCTTTTCATTCATCAGGATCAAGGAGATCACGAGGGGAGAGATACAGCTTTGTTCTGGAAGCAGGCAGACTTTTTTCTGTTTCTTGTAAGGGTTTGTCTTCTCCACCACACCTTATAGAGGACAGGCCTGCCGTGTTCTCTTGGCTTTGTCGTGTGAAACATTCCCGGGACAGTGGATCCTAGCCTTCTGGCAAAAGGTATTCCCAGACAGGTATGGACAGCAAGGGTGACTGGGTGCTTAAGAGTATCAGCTCTGGGCCCAGGGACTTGGGTTCACATCCTGGATTTGTAACCAGAGGTCGATTCCTTGACCTCTTTAAGCCTTGGTTTTCTCATCAGTAGAATGGACACTGTAAATAGTCCCCCTTTTGTGGGGTTTTAGCAGGGTGTGTGGCACATGCGTACTCAGAGCCTGGAGCTAGAATGATGTCGTGGCTTGCAAGCAGGGAAAGGAATGGCTTATTCCCAAACCCGTTCTCCATTTAGGGATTTGTTTCATCCAGTGCCCTTCCCTCTGCAAAAATAGGACATGTGTTTTGTTTTTTTTTTTTTTCCCCAGCATGCCCAGGCCCTATTCCATATAGCCTGCCTGACTTTTCTGCTTTGTTCTGGGTTGGACGAGCCACTTCCCTGATGTTACCCCAGCAGCTGCGCTTCTGGGTTAGCAACTCCTGTTCCTCCAGTGTGGAAACAGCCGCTCACTGGGTGCCCAGCCCCCAGGTCTCGTGCGAGCCCCGGGCACCCTGGCTGCCTGCCTGCATGACCGTGTGCTCCAGGCACGTGGCTGTGCCCTGTGGAGCTCACCCAGCTCTGGGTGGCGCGCTGGCTGCCTGCCACCCTCCCGCCCCCACTCTCGCTTCCCTTCCCAGGCGAACTACAGCGAGTGCCAGCGAGGAATTGTAATGCTGACCCTGGCATGAGAGAGCTGAGCTCTGGAGGGCCGTTCCCATGCCAGGGAAACCTGCTCTGCCCCACGTTCTAGCCAGACCCCAAATGCGGCCCTCTCTCCTGCCTGTCTGCCCAGAGGCGCTGTGTTCTCTGCGCTGCTACAGGAGGCGGGATTCCTGCAGGCCAGCGCCTGCCAGGGGGCTTGCCGGAGCCTTTGCAGTTCAGCGCTGTGTCTACCAGACTAGAAAAATAGCAACATCAAGACAGAGCTCGATAGAGGAGAAGGAAGGGGGTGGGGGTGTGGGTGCGAAGAAAGGAGCTGTGATAACGTCCTGGTGTAGAGAGCCAGAGGGTGAGAGACAGCGGTGACTTATTAGGTTTCTCAGAAACCTCCTTTCCAACCGGCACTAATCACTTTTACCCAGGAATCATTTTTTATGTCTCAGCAGTGGAAATGGAGGAAAGAGGGAAGGTAGTAGGGGAAGTAATGAGATTGAAAAAAACATTGGAAAAGAATACATGAGAGAGGGACGGGGAGGTACAGGGCCTGTATTTGATTCTGTAAGGGAATGATTGAGAGTATTGGTCCCATCTAATGTCTTCCTTTATTATAATGTTTGGTGTCCCCGCAGCAAATGTCTTAACCTGAAACCACTAAACCATTGTTTTGGAATAAACTGAAATGTGCTGCAGACCTAGATGCCTGCTGGCTCACCATTCAAATGTCCATCAGAATGACCTGTGTTTGAAAAGACACAGATCCATCCAGGCAGTATAGCAGTGTTTTAGGGCATATGATCCGATAAACAAACACACCTTGTGTAAATCCCATCCCCGCCATGCCTGCTCACGATCTCAGGCAGGTCCTTCAAATGATCTGAGCTTCGGATTTCCCACCTGGAACTTCGGAGTAATCCCTGGACCTGCCTCCTAGGATTGTTGAAGTTCATATGGAGAATACTTGGCACCGTAACGGGCACACAGCAACGCCCAATAACAGCTGCTCCAAGTGGCTTTCTCATTACCATCTGATCTCATTTCTCATAGGAGGACCTCACACTGGACTCCTAGGCAGTCTCCATACTTTTCCCTTCCTAGCCAGTTAAGGCCTCTGGAGTTGGAATTCCTCCTCTGCTTCTCTGCCGAGTCTTGCTCTCCCCTCTCTTCGCCTCTGAGTTTTAAGTAGCCTTGGGTAGCTAACTGTAACCTTTATTCAGTCCTCCTTGTTCATGAGATTAAAAAAATCAAACAAGCACAATGCAGTTCAAAGAAGTTCTTGAGTAGAGGATTTCTCCATGACATATATGGCTAGTAAATCAATCAATTGTTGTTACTATTGTGAATTTTTACTAGTAGGCAGTAATTATGCTTGAAGGAAATACAGTGACCTCAGGGGTAAAGGAACCATAAAGGCGTGTTAGGGTGCTGGGAGAGGAGAGGAGTCTAGTTCATCCTCCTGCTTACAAGTAAGACTTTACATTAGCATTCCAGAATAATAATTCCTCCTTCCCCCCAATGGTCCTTTAATGGATAAAGCTTTCTCTTTCCACACATTTATTTTCTCATCTTCAAAGTAGCATCTTGGTTGGGTTGATGTGAGCTTTCTCATGTGCATGAAGGGCCAGCATGGTACCTCCCCTAGTTGGCCAACCCTTACCCCAGATCCATACTGTTACTTTCCTGCAGTCAATGGTATGAAGATGAGAAAGCCGCAGAGGAAGCTGGCGGGGTGGGGAGCCATGAAGACGGTCCCCAGCAATAGCATCAGCTTTGGCTTTGTGCTGCCCCCTGGGGAAGACAGACAAGGGTGTGACTTGGCTGCTGGTCTCAAGGAGGTGGTAGTTTAGTAGGGAAGATAGAACTTGTAGGTAAAAAGATGAGTGACAAGACAAGCTTGCATGTTCTCAGTGCCAAGTGATGTGTACATAGAAGCCTCCAATATCTATTGAAAAGAGGAGGGTGAAAGAGTAAGCCAGAAAGTGAGTAAAACATTTGAAAATTAATAAGGGAGCAGTGCAGACGGTGAGGGCTGCCAGGCTTCACAGGAAGCAGTCAGTGCCTGGGGCAAGAGGGCCTGGGGCGAAGCTTCTTGCAGGAGTTGGACCTTGTGTTGGGCCTCCGAGTGAGTGGTGGAGGAGCCAGGATGGTGAGTGGCAGAACGTGGAGGCAGGGATGCCCACGGGTGTTTAGGGAACAAGCTGTGGATCCAGTTTGGCTGGTGCAGAAAATTCATATGAAGGAGGCAGGAGTGTGAGTCTGGAGAGGCAGGTGCCAGCCAGGCTGGCAGCTTCATGCATGCCAGGCTACCGAGCTTGAACTTGATCCAGGAGGCAGTGGGGAGCCATTGAAGGTTTTTGAGCAAGGAAGTGGCATGTGGACGTTTCCTCTTGGGTTCAAGGTTGGATTTGAAACATTTTTAGATACTTCACAATAGTTTCCTCTGGCAAACCGGGACTTCCTTATTTTTGTTATTTTGAAAATAAATACTCTCCCTTGAACATAAAACAGCTTTTCAAAACACAATGTTCTAATGATCTAGAGAAAGTAATTCAAAAACACAGGGTTTAAGTTTCACTTATGAAGCCCATAATTTTGGCAATTGGGGGAAACACTCTTTGGCAAGAAAATAGTTTGAGGGATTTGAATGACTCAGAATTTAAAAGTCCAAAAGCAGGCCTGATCTCATAGGAGTAAAAAAATAGATTTTAATAAGCCCAATCCATTAATATTCATGACTTTACAATGCCTCTGTTATAAAGCTTACTGGGTTTGCAAACAAGTATGTTAAACCTATTTCTATGAGTGTATGTTTTTGTTTTTCTTTGTGTGTGTGTATACGTGTATGTGAGAGAGAGAAAGAAGGAAGGCTTCGGTGATACAAATAGTACTTGATTATAAGGATTACCTGCAGCAGTAATATCAGGCTGAAAACACTTAGGCAAGTGTTTGGCCAGCTTAGTAATTTTACTCCTGAGAGACAAAGGAGTCCTTATTACAGTTTTGTATTCTTGAGTCCTGACCTTGTATTTGTGGCTCTCTTCTTCCCTGAAGCCGGAATTAGCTGCACATCATGCAGAGATCTGGTGGCTGGGGTTGGGGGTTGCTGCTGGAGGAAAGGGACTTTGTGGGAGCAGACAGGCTCTGGGGGAGCGATGGGAGCTGCTGAATGGCACCTGCACGAAGTAACTCACTCAGGTACCCCTGAAGTGTTCTCTGAGATCAAGCCAACATGACAGAAATAAGGAGGAGTTGCCCTAACCCAAACCAGTTCCCTTAAGTAAAAGAAAAAAAACCAAAACAGTCAATGTGTGAAATTGCACCTCCAGCTATGTACAATAGACAATTACAGGAGTGTTGGCAAAATCAGGCATCTGTTGGGGAAAAACTATTCAGTACTCGTTTCTGTCAAATTGGCTTCTGGTGGATATACACTCCATGACTTAATGTGAAAATTCCTAAAATGTTTGTTTTCCTTCTTTTCTGACTTTAGCAAGTATTGTTACTGTTTCAAGTCCCTAACCATCCAGCTCATAATGGGAATCCAGTCTCATTTTCTGTCCTGAAAAATTATACAGTTCCACTGTCACACAGATCTCCTAAAAGTTTTGTTTTTAGAAGTTTAATCTAGGATTTTTCTTTTTTCATGAATGATTTTTGGAAGAATGCTTTGGAATTTAGGGTCTTGTAACGAGAGATGGCTTGTGGCTAATTAAACCCCTTTCCCTCTCAAATCTTGCCTGGGAGACCCTAGATTCCTAAAAACAGTGAGTGCATGCTGCAGAAGGGTGCTCCAGGGATCTACAACATTAAATCATCTGTGACAAAATGTTCTCTTAGAAAGTGAGATTGCATAAATGGTTCAGCAGAAGTAAGTGCTTTGGCAGAAACTCCTTGAGTGGGAAAGAGCAGTGCTTTCTTTTGTAATTAGCTCTGGGTAACAGTCTGCTTTGATGTCCTTGCTGTGGAACCCAAGCATGGATAGTGGAGCAGAGAAGGAAAGCCTCACTGCTGCTCTGTAAGTGTTTTTGCACTTAATGGAAAGAGTTAAGTGAGGCTGTCCATTCATGCACAATAAATGCCTCTTGAATTGAATTGAATGGGTAAAATGAAGGTTTGTTTGGGGAAGGATGCCACCAGGCCCTGACCAATGGGAATCAAGGCTGTAAACCAGATGAACAAGATCATCTAGATAGGCAGTAATCAGATTGCCCACAAGAGAGATCTCAGTACCCCAAGGTAGGAAGAGTTCTTCTAAGGAGAGTGGCAAAGAGTCAAACTCCATCTGCCCAAAGGATTCATCAGAAGACTTAGTTCACCTTAGAATGGATTCATTGTGTTGTGGGCTTAGTATCACTGAAGGAGATTATGGAGGCTTTTACTAGAGAAAACTTTAAAAATAGGATGGAGATCTCATATCCAGTTGGAATAATACTGCTTTTAGAGACCAAATGCCACTGAAAGATTTATAGAGGAAAGAGTAAATAATATAAAATGTAAAGATAGAAATAAAGCCTTGATGGAGTTTCTGAGGCTAGAAAAGGAAAATTTGTAGAACTGACAATAGGAATTTCACAGAATTCATTTCATTACAGTTCATTTCTTTTTATTAATACACTTTCCTAGGGGAGTTGGATGCCTTTTTTTCCTCATAGAATCTAAAGTATGTTTATTTCAAATGGCCAGTAACACATGAATGATTTTTAAAATAATATTTATATTCATTCATGTCAAAAATATTTTTTAGCATTGTAAATGAAATTGCCCCAAATATAACAGGGCATTGAGTGATATTTAGTTATTGGATTCCTTAGATGTTTAAAGGCAAAAGACAGGAAGTCTCAGTATTACAAAAATTAGGTATAAAGAAGCAATTTGAGTTTACTTATAGTCTACTTATTTCTCTTTTTACCCTCAAGCTTACCTGGCAATAACATTGCATTGACTCAGATTTTGTGATCATTTGGTCTTACACTGATTAAACTGAAATTGGTATCTTTGTCTTCTTTATAGAGATATTGCCAAACACATTAATTATGCAAATATAATTTTAGGAGGCACTTATCTGAGTACAAAGTAGGCTTTAAAGACATTAGCTGCATGTATATACATTGATGTTCTTAATCACAGCGTATATTAGTGAGGAGCAAAAGAATTTCTGTCAGTTAGAAGTTTCAGTAATTCGGATTAGTGTTCCCACCAAATTGCTGTGGTTTTTCTCTGTCTGCCCTTCTCCCCCACTTGTCTCCACCCACTAAATTTTCATATTTTTAAACTTAGATTTTCATATAAGGAAATATATGGAAACGAAAGAGCGTTTTTGTTCATTTATGTACTGTCAGAGGGGATGTCATAGACCAATCCGCAAGGATGGTGGTTTTCTCTCGAATTTAACTAATGAAATAATCATCTCCTAGGGCAGCCTCCTCTCATTCTTCCCTTCCCCTCACCGACGGGCAGCATAATGTGGCTAAAATTCCAGCCTTGGCTTAGATCTTGGCTCTCAGAGCCAGACTGACCCGCTCTCTAACTCTTCTGCCTTTGTTTTCTCCTCTGTAAGTGGAGGTGGCAGTATCTGCTCCAGCTGATTCCTGGACAAGTAAACGAGATGCTCTATGGGAAGCACTTAGAACAGCGGCCGATCTGAATGAAAGCTTTCACCACTTTCATTTGTATTCTTTTTTTTTTTTATTTTTTTATTTTAGAGATTCTATTTCTTTTTTAAAAAATATTTCTCCATTTATTTATTTATTTATCTTTGGCTGCGTTGGGTCCTCGTTGCTGCCCGCGGGCTTTCTCTAGTTGTGGCGAGCAGGGGCTACTCTTCCTTGCGGTGCATGGGCTTCCTATTGCGGTGGCTTCTCCTGTTGTGGAGCATGGGCTCTAGGTGCACAGGCCTCAGCAGTTGTGGCACGTGGGCTCAGTAGTTGTGGCTCGCGGGCTCTAGAGCGTGGGCTCAGTAGTTGTGGCGCATGGGCTTAGTTGCTCTGCGGCATGTGGGATCTTCCTGGACCAGGGCTCGAAGCCGTGTCCCCTGCATGGGCAGGCGGATTCTTAACCACTGCGCACCAGGGAAGCCCCATTTTTATTCTACGATTACTATTTTTCTCTTTTCCTACCTCCATTGTCATCTTATGGACACTTAAGTGGGAACGAATCTTGTGCTGTAGTAGTGATGGCCAGCGATGATTGCTGTAGCAATGCTCTCTGCCCCTTGAGTCATTGTAGGGAAGAAACGGTGATGGAGAGGCAGAGCCGGAGCATTCTAGGTACTGACATCTGTGAGAAGATATACCCCACCCCCCAAAAAAAACCCGTTTGTGATCCCGTAACAGTGTAAGTGCCTGCTTCCTTGGATAGCTCCGTGGGCAAGGGCTGTGTCTTTCATCTTCACACCCCTTACCGTCCTCTGACTCTGTTCCTGGAAGACCTTAAGGGGGTGAAGGGGGAAATGGGACTTAATTCGTTTCTGTTAGTGCTCTCAAGCTTTTCCAGCGTGCTATAGGATTTGTGACTGGGGTTTCTTCTTTTTCCTTTTTTGGTGACACGTTTGGGTGGTGGAGTGGAGGACTGGCAATGCCCCTAGCTGTGGGTGATGGGCTGCTGAGTCGGGGAGGCGGGACCGTGGGTTTCCACGGAAACGGACCCCCTAGCCTTCTGCTCCCCCTGGTGCAAATCTCTCAAACATTTTCTTAACCCTCCCTACAAGATGAAAACCTGCCAGGGGGTGTCTCCAGAGAGGAAAAATAGACCCTTCTGTCAAGGTACAATGGAAACATGAGGAAACTGAGAAAACAGAAGTAAATTATTCGGAAGAAAAGTGTGAAAATAGTTTTTTACACAAAAGGGAAAGCTAGTAGTCAGTTAATTTAAGAATTGGGATTAACCTGATATAACTTTGCTTTGCAACCAGATCAGAGATGTGGAGTTCTTGGCATGGGTCTTAATATAGTACAGTGTGTACATATGGGTGTGGCAGGATAAACCTTTTAAAGGTACAACAGTCCTGCCTTAAGGATAACAAAGTACATCAGCATCAAACTAGTCAAGACCGTTCCCTCTTGTGAGGGGCGTTTGAGTTCAGCTAAAGCTCCCTCAGCATATTTTTACATCCAATCACATATCTCTGAGCTTTTATAAAAGAGTAGGCACAATGCTCCTCAGTTTAAATGAGCTAAATGCGTATGAAATCATAGCCATACCCATTATGTGTTAAAGCTGGGACGCTGCTAAGCACTCAGTGTAAGAGGTTGTAGGAAATCAAGTCAGTCATATTAGAAATGAAATAGGGGGACTTCCCTGGTGGCACAGTGGTTAAGAACCCGCCTGCCACTGCAGGGGACACGGGTTCGAGCCCTGGTCTGGGGAGATCCCACATGCCGTGGAGCAACTAAGCGCATGCACCACAAATGCTGAGCCTGCGATCTAGAGCCCGTGAGCCACAACTACTGAGCCCTCACGCCACAACTATTGAAGCCTGTGCACCTAGAGCCCATGCTCCACAACTAGAGAAGCCACCGCAGTGAGAGGCCCATGCACAGCAACGAAGAGTAGCCCCCGCTCGCTGCAACAAGAGAAAGCCCACATACAGCAATGAAGACCCAACACAGCCAAAATTAATTAATTAATTAATTAATTATTTTAAAAAAGAAATGAAATTGGTTCCTGGAATTTAGTCTGCTCGCAAGAGGATTGGCTGTTTAGGATCCACTGCCAAAGCATGTTTTCTCTTTTCTTCGTCAGCCCTTCCATCCTGATTACAAGCTGCCTAAAAATAAATGTGGGCCCATCTCAGGGGCCAAAAACCATGGTGATCAGGATGAAATCATTTTAAGGCAGAAATAACAAGCTTTGATAAAGACATTCAGAGAAACACAGTCTTAATAGCATCAGCACACTCTTGTTGGAGCCTTTTGACAGTAAACTATTATAAATCAGATTTGGAGTCAGAGGTCGCCTGAGAAGCCATGATACCCTGGGCAAGTCACTTAAATTCTGAGCCCTGTTTCCTCGTCTGGATCATAGCGGCCTATTTTGTAGGAATGCCGTGAGGGTTAAATGCCATTAAATGTGCTAATCAGTGAGCAGACCTGGGAGAGTTGTCACTCAGTAAGTTTTAACTCAGAGTGATAATCTGGTATTTAAACATCACTTTCTACAAGAATGTGCTTGTAGTTCATATCTTTGGAGTCTCACTTTTAGATTTCCGAGTTGCTGGGCTGAGTCTTTTCAAGCCCCATGATGCTCCTTTAGGTACACTAACAGATCTAATTTATTGTCTCAGCTATGCTGTTAATTACCTTAAGCAAGTTGTCAACCTCTCTGGGCTTCACTTCTTCATTTGTAAGATGGGAATAATCTATGTTTTCCTAACTTACAAATAAATGTAAAATAAGATAGTCAATTAGAAAATTGACCAATCTAAATTCAAATCAAAGTATACATCGTGTTAGCGTTTTTATTTACTCTGGGTTTTAAGTGGTAAGAGGGGAAAACACATAGCAATAATTTCAAAGTAGACCATTTACAAAGAACACAGAATTTGGAATCAGCCAATCTAGGTTCCGGACCTGGTTTGCAAGGATTGGTGGTGTGTCTCTGGACAGGTCACTGAATCTCTCAAGGCCTCAGTTTTCTTATCTATCAAACGCGGGTGCTACTTTTAGCTCCGTGACCCTGTATTCTAAGACGACTATGAAGTGGAAGACAAATATTCAAATTTTGGTGCAAAAAATGTAAAGCTTCTTGGGGTGATGGTGCTGCTCCCAAGCTGGTCAATGGATTAAGAGTCTGACGTTCTGCCACTCATAAAGGATGACAGAGTTCAAAAACTAAAACTGAAAAGCAAAAGGCATTTGACACCTTTGGGGAAAAAAAGCAACAGCATTGAAGCTCGTTACTTCCTAAAAAATGGTCTTCATTCTGAATGGGAACCGCTGGCTTCTCTCTGGTGTTCAGCATTCCAGAGGAAGCGTGAAAGCAAGTTATCTGGCTAGAGTCATTGCTCCAAGGGTTAGATTTTTTTAAGCAGGGTTTTATTAGCCAGAGAAAATTTTTAAAAAAGGAAAACCCCAAGACCCACAGCTAGCTTTGATGGCAGCTTTCCTAGAAGGGCAGTTGCCAGCTGCACTTTGGCCTGCTCCTCTGGGTGGCGGGATTCCGGTTTGAAGGAGCTTCCCATGCAGCAGGTTTCACCTCAGCCGGTTTGGATGGATTAGTAGGTACCTGGAATGTCATCTCAAAAGACTGAAACTTGGTCTGGGCTCAATGGAAAGAGTTCTGTGATTGACTAGGGATGTCTGCCCTGGGCTTAGGTAGGACCATATTTGTGCCAGGTATTTGCTCTCCTGACAGAGCAGGTTGGGAAGATCCTTTAGTACTTGTCCCTCCAGTGGGCAGAAGATCAAGGACTCGGGCCGGTGCTGTTTCCGGTGTCCTGGAAGAGTGTTTATCCAAGACCCTGGCAAGTATGGTTTTCTGTCAGCGGAAGTCTTAACTCTGGTTAGCTTCACAGAATGGAAGAAGGGAAGTCTGTTGATTCTGTACCATGGTCACAGGACAGGAGTGGCCAGGTGGAAGGAAGCTATAATTCCAACAGTCCCCGTCAGATGCCCGTGGATACTCCAGCGGAGCACAGACTGGGGTGCTTACTGCTCGGCAGAGGCAGCCGCAAACCACAGAGCCTGGCAGGCTGTGGCCAGCGGTCACGGCCCCAGAGTCCCTGGAAACCTGGCCCTTGGAAGGACCAGCAGGCTGGGCCCTCGGGACTCCACACACTGTGATTCTTGACATCGAATACAGAAGTTCTGTTACCTTCCTTAAAAAGCACTGGAGAATTTACCAGTCTACTTAGGACTGGAGATGACCTTCAGTTATCCATGTTAGTAATTCTGAAGTTTTTTTTTCTCTTCAGCTTTGGAATGTGCTTTATGTTTTTGTGCTGTTGATCTGCTTTCCTAGGGATGTTTGAACACTTCAGATTTTTCTTTTAGCAAAGCATGCTTTGGGGGAGTGTAGTACTCTTCACAGCTCCCCCAGTGTGCTTCCCCTAGCCAGCCAAATGTCTTGGAGGCCCCCTAATCTCCTAACTTTAAATCCATCAACTACACTAGTGGATTAATAATAGTTGCGATTTATTGAGCACTTAGTATGTGCTTCCAGGCACCAGGGTCACTGTGTGACAAGGGATTGGTGCAGGAGTGTATGGGGCAGTGGGGTGAAGTGGGCTCAAGTTTAAACATTGTCTATGGAGAAGCTACAAAAGAGTTCACTGAGAGTGGACCTGACTTCCTCTGCTACTGCGGTTTCCTGCTGTTTCCAGTGACTGCACTTGAGCCGTGCGTATGATTAACTTTCAATTATCCTGAGCCGATTAACCGGTTTGCAGATTAACCAAGGTGAAGGCTCACCTGGGCCTGGGAGGTGCTCATCACCTCAACTGCTCCATAATTAGCTGGTTATAGCTGATTGCATACCCCGTGGTCCAGGAGCCTGAGGGCTGGGCTGCTGCAGGGGAGGGGAGACGAGGAGCAGTGTCTTCTAGGACCTTCCACTCCTTTCAACCAGAGAAGACCACTGGCTCATGAAATCCTGCAGTCTCTAGTACAGTCCCTGGGAGGTTCAGAGGCTCCTGGGGTCCTGGTGCTCTGCCCCTGTCCCCGGTACCTTCCAAGTTGGGAAGATCAAGTTGGCTGGAGGGCACAGTGCATTTGAAATTCCCAGAGATGAAGTGATCTAATATGTTGAAAGGGGCGCAGTGAGCAGGGGCACTCATCCCCATTTTCTTCCTCAGCCCGTGAACCACCCCCTCCATCGCCACCCCAAAGATGTAGTTGACAGGCTTGAGACCCTGAGCAGTGGATCCCTCCTGTGGTCATAGGAGGCCAAGGCCACAGTGGCAATGAGGTGGGAGTTGCCCACAAAAGCAAGGTGTTTGCCACACCTTACACCAGCCCAGAGTATACACAGTTTAACCCAGGAGCCAAACTCCTGCCGTACTTGGAGTGATCTCAGTTTTGTGGGGAGGAACCTTGAATCCCAGGTAAACTCCAAATCTTGAGAAAGTGTCCATGAAGGACTTTGGTCTATGGCCTGTCAAGGAAGAACAAGCCTTTGCACAGGATGGTGTTTGATGGGCTTCTGTGGATTATCTTTATGTCTTAAGCAGTGTTCACCCGAGCACCTGGCACGTCCTTTCACCTCTGACTCTGTGATCATCCTGCACCTGCCAGGCCTGGATGCCGTGCCTCAGTACAACCCAGTTTGCCAACAGCTGCGTTCCCTTCTCAGCCTGGGCCATGGGTTTCCTTGGGTCCTTCTCTTTGGCTCACGTTTTCCCGGGGCTGCTTGTGTGTACAGTCTAGAGATCACATTTTATTAACACAAAGAAATCTGCTTGGGCTGCCTGGCTCT
This sequence comes from Eschrichtius robustus, assembly GCF_028021215.1. Taxonomy (NCBI): domain Eukaryota; kingdom Metazoa; phylum Chordata; class Mammalia; order Artiodactyla; family Eschrichtiidae; genus Eschrichtius; species Eschrichtius robustus. The sequence goes on from NC_090843.1 coordinate 38,191,322, forward strand.
CACAGTCACATGGAGAGAAATGTGCTCCTTCGCTTCGCCAGCCCTCCGCTCTCTGTGCAGAATACAGCCGAGAGCTGGGCACCGGGCCAAGCTTACATTTCACTTTGGAACACACTTTCACATCACTCGTTGGCAGGACATCCACGGCGGTGTCTATTTGGGGGGTAAGTCAGAGAAGTGTTATTTCCCTCTTCTGCGTGTCGAGAGAAGGACCTTTAAAAAATGTTTGACTTTTCCCCATCCTTGTTGTCTTCAAGGTGCCCAGGTAGTTAGGTGATCCAGCGAAGTGTGGCAGCAGCGCGTGAGAGAAGCCCCCTCCCTCCCAGGTTCCCCTGTTTCCTAAATCAGTAAACATAGCCAGGACTGCCTGGGACAGAGAAACTCAGGCCAAGGTAATAACATCAAAACCAAAGTCCTGGAACTCTTAAGTAAACTAGTTACCCTCCCAGATAAAACAACTTTGTTGTCCAAATCTTCCTTTCCAAAGATCTAAGACTTTTCAAATGCTGGTCCAAGGCCAACCATTCAAAGAAAGAACTTCAGCAAGCCTCCTGGAATGGAAAACACTGTTAAAGTAAACAAATGAACCTCTTCCATTCAGTTTTCCCTTACTGGTCTATTTTTATTTCTTATTTTACCACCACCCCCCAACCCCGGTACTTAACATTTTGTAATACTCTCCCTTCTCCACTTCTACTCCCATCTCTATCTCACTTTTCTCAGGGAGCAAGCTGATCATTTTGCCTTCAGTAGCACAAATACCTAATTTCAAAAAGAGGAGTTGGGGGAAAGAGGTGGTATAATTCACTTCTTTTGGTGTCCCCTCATACTCAGTTCTTACACGTGGATGCCTGAAGCCTGACTTGGGTTTGAAAAGAAATTTGGTCCTGGAATTTTAAACCCTTTTTAGGAAAGATTGGAATGGTTAGAAAACAAAGATTTACTGGAATAATACCGACTTTTCTCAATGAAATAGATCCCTCTTGAAACAAAAAAGTTGAAAATAAACTCTTCCTTCCCCATCACGCCAACCCATAAATTCCATGGGGATTTCCCAAGTGCCAAAGCTTATTCTGATTCTAGTGTTGACTACTTTGGGATGTTGCTTTTGCCGTTGGTCCCATCCAGCCAAGCAACAGCTAATCAAGATTTAAAGAAACTTTTCCCCACAAGATGCATATGCCACCTGCTGCTTCATAGGACGGGCCACCCGTGGGAAGCCCCCTCTCACTGAGAAGGGTGCCCAGAACCTTGGGGACCAGGATGCAGTCTCCTGCCAGTCACCTGGTGAAGCTTTTGCTTACTCTGCAGAAGGGAGGGGGCAGAAACACATTCCACCTGCAAGTAATTAGCTTTAAAAATAATGCCAAGTTCTCATATGGTGGGTAGATGCCTCAGCTCAGTGCAGGGTGGAAAGAGTGCTACTTCACAGAGTAAAACCGTTGCAATCACATTAGTCATTTCAGGAGAGGTCAGATAAGGTTTATTGGAGAGATGAAAGTCACCCTGCAGTTTCAAAGAGTTCTCCTGAAAGCATCGAGAAATGGTTGAAGTTCAGAAGTTTATTTGAAGCTTTGTTTCCCTTCCCCTTATAAGAGAGACAGGTATTTTTTAGTCACATTTTCCTTTTTGATGGACAGAAGATCTGGCGGATGACTGGGAAGGTCTGATCTGCAGTCAGCGGCAGGTCTGTTGTGTGGGTCATCTGCTTTCTGCATGGGCTGTGGTGAATGTGTAAGCTCTGGCTAGTTGCCATCTGCCACCCAGCAAGACAGCACCTCGAGGCTTTAACCCTCTGCCCTCGCTTGGGGAGGTGTTCAGGGAATGTAATTTCATGTCATAATTAACTGAAGCAATGTGCAGTGCTTTTCTTAGTGTGTTATAATGGCAGGACACATCACTCAGAATTGACTGTATCGGGACTGCTTTGACAATCAGTAGGTTAAGTGGTTGGGCCTGAGTTTGGCCTATTCTTGTGCCAGTGTGGGTACTTGAATCCTGTGAGAGTTTTGCATAAAATGGGTAGCGGTGTGTTGAACCCAGTTTTCCCCAAAGCATTTCTGTGGACTCTGCCCTCGGCTTGCGAGTGTCTCAGAGGCACAGGGAAAGGGTTTTCTCTCGGGCACCTAAGCCCATGCTTTACACTGTAGTTGGTGTAAGTGTTTACTCAGTAAACACTTGTTCAATGATTGAAATAACAAAGACATTACTTTCATTATAAATGGTTTTACAAGAGCACTTGTGCTCACTTTAATATCTTCAGTGATGCTGGCAGAATTCAGTTCAACGTGGCGAGTCTTTGCGAAAGGTCACGAGAGTGTGATGAGCTCCTTTGGGGCAGAACTGAGTCAGGGTGGTCTTGGAGGAAGGGACATGCAGACAGAACCCTGTGGGCAGTGACACGGCCAAGGCTCACCACAAGGCTTCGGTGAGCTGCTCTTCCATGTGAACATTTTGCTATTTTCTGATTGGTTGTTAAATAGCCAAGGATGAAGTGTTTTCAGATGAGAGATCACAAATAAAGGTGGATACTCACCCCTGACTTTCCATCTTCAATGACAGACACAACTGGAAGTCAGCAGCTCCAGACTCTACAGTATTCTACAGATCACCTGTAAGAGTTCTTGAAACTCATCGAACGGTTTTTTCTTTTTGTAAATTTATTTATTTTATTTATTTATTTTTGGCTTCATTGGGTCTTCGTTGCTGCATGCGGGCTTTCTCTAGTTGCAGAGAACGGGGGCTGCTCTTGGTTGTGGTGCACGGGCTTCTCATCGCGGTGGCTTCTCGTGTTGCAGAGTATGGGCTCTAGGTGCACAGGCTTCAGTAGTTGTGGCACACAGGCTCAGTAGTTGTGGCTCACGGGCTTAGTTGCTCCGCGGCATGTGGGGTCTTCCTGGACCAGGGCTCAAACCCGTGTCCCCCGCATTGGCAGGCGGATTCTTAACCACTGCGCCACCAGGGAAGCCCATCTAACAGGTTCTTAATTGGAATTTTTTTAAACATGGAATTCATAATATTTTATTTTATTATTATTATTATTTTTTGGCCACTCCACGTGGCATGCGGGATCTTAGTTCCCCGACCACGGATCGAACCCAGACCCCCTGCAGTGGAAGTGTAAGTGTGGAGTCTTAACCACTGGACTGCCAGGGAAGTCCCCTCTTAATTGGAATTTTAACTGAGCAAATAAGAAGTCCCATGTTGGGCTGGGGGAAGGGAGGAGTGGAGAGGGATGTCACTTTTTTTTAAAAACCACCAACTTATATTTCTTTGGTTAATAGATGCGGAGGAGGCCTCTCTGGGTGGCGTGTGAGGATGTAACTTCCTTGAGCATAGGATTTGACTGGTTTATGGAGTGGTGCTTCTGCCCTTACCTGCCAGTGGTTGGGGTCACTAAAACAGACACAGCCCTGCTGGAGAGGAGAGGGGCTTCCGAGGTCCACACCAGGAGCAGCTGCAGACCCCCACTGAGGGGTGGCAGGAGGCTGCCCTTCTGGCTCACTGCCCCCACAGCAGCAGGTCAAGAGTTAGAATAGGTGGATGGCTGGACTTGTGACGTCCTCAGCAGTCCCTGAGCAGAATTCATTCTAAGCCCCCAACATGCTCTGTGCCCACACCAGGGAATACAGTGTGAAGCTTCTAGCAACACCTGGAGATGCTCGACCCTTCCCACGTGTGCATGTTCAGTTTGCTGTGTCTCAATTTAGTAGAACGTTGGGGAAAATAACCTCCCTCCTACCAGGGTGAGGTTGCAAAGGTCTCTGGAAGGAACAGTGCAGAAAATTATTCAAATAACTGAGGCATTTGAAAAATTATTTTGAGAAAGATTTAAAATATTTTAAAAAATACATAGCAAGCACCCTTCCTCCATTATCCAGAATTAACAACTTGGCATATTTACCATATATGTTCATATATAAATTTATATAGTCATCTATGAATTTAAACATTATAGATCAAGTTGGGGTCTTGGGGAACTTTTTAAAAAAAGCCATGTGTGAACTCATAAGGCAGAACAGAAATAACTCCAAATCTGCTTTCGCAGATGTGAATCCCTCCTGGCTCTTTGGGTCTGTTGTATTAATAAATAAGCCTGGTTTTAGTCTAGTTAGAAAAGAAGGCCAGGCTGGTGCATCAGAACGCTGCATTCCTTTTGGTTAGACTTTGTCAGAGGATAGGCAGGCGCCTCTTTGGCACAGAGTTTCTGGGTGTTTCCCTTTGGAATATAAAAGGAGTATCCCTTAACCCCAGGAGAGACCGCACCAGAGCCATCTTCTTCCCTCTGTGCTGAAGAAAAACAGACAAATCCACACAACCAACATTCAAAGAAGGGCATGGTGCAGCCTGAAGACAGGTAGTGAGCTGTGACACTGGCTCACTCCAAGGACTGCGGTGTCATAGGGATGCCCGTTACGGGTGGCAGCCGGAGTGGTCACCATTGTGCCTTCTCTCCTGGTTGGTGAAATCCTGCGAATCAGGCAATCTACAGTGTGCACTAGTTTTTCTCTGAACACAGAGCTTCCATCAAACAGATGGGTGAAAAGAAACAGCGTGATAATAGCTAACCCTTCTCTAGTGTTTACTGTAGTCTGGGCACTAGGCTAAGTACATGTATTATATCATTAAATCTCAAAACAAACCCTGGGCACTGCTATTTTTAGTACTAGGTAGGTACTATTATTATGGTCCTTTCACAGATGAGAAAACCAAGACCCAGAGAACCGAGTAAATGCTGACCGGGAGCCCAGTTAGTAGACAGCAGGGCTGGTACGTGCAGCCCCACGGTCTGGCACTAGCATCCATGTGCTGAGCCGCTACCTCTCCTGCTTCTCCGTAGGAGGCACTTTGCTCCATGGAAGGTGGAGAACTCCTGGGACCTCAGAACCCCCGTGTGGATGGCACAACACAGTGTCTTAGGTGTACTGGGAACCTGGGTGTGGAGGGGATGCAGACGAAAGAAGCAACAAAACCAGGCCAGTCAAATGCATTGTCTGTGGCGGCCCTGAGGTCTCCGCAGCCAGGGCCTGGAGAGGCCAGCTTTCAGAGCACAGGCTTTACTTTTAAATCATGAAGGGTTTAATTTAAAAATGGATTCTGTGCTTTGGTGTGACTCTCAAATCCACAGTGCCTTCCAATTTCTTAAAAGTGAAACTCTGTGAAATGATAAACACAGCCATCCAGAAAGAGTCAGGGACAGTCTAGAGGGGTATTGGGAACATGTCATGCCTTGGTGCCAAGCCCACGGCACAGTCCATGTAAGGCAGAGAGCAGGAATCATCCTCGTGGTGCCCATCCTTTGCGGATCTGCCCTGGTACAATAGTGAGACCCATCAGTCCGGAGAATCTCAGTCTTCCACGCAGAGATCCCCCCCTTCAGCCGCCGTGAGAAGCCCACATACAGAAGCATGCATGGCTGTGTGGATGTGCTGGGCGGCAGCTCTGCACTTTGCCGTCAGCCGGATGGAAGGAGTGTTCGCCTTCCCGTGCTTCTCAGAGATGTGCTTGCTGAGAGCTCCTTGCAGATTCAAAACATGGGGGACGTGTGCTCTTGAGAGCTGTGTATGTGAAGCAGCACAGAGCATGCAGCCGGCACTTGGTAAATATTAGTTCCCTTCCCCTTCCTGTGTGTAAGGCAAGTTGTACAAGTGAAGCATCAGCAGTTCGGATGCAAAAATAGATCTCCATGTGAGGATGTGGCCTCTTTTCCTTGAGTGTGGACCAGATGTCAGGCTGCCCGGTGAAGACTCCAGGAACGTGACAGCTTCCTTCTTAGGGGCTTCGTTGCTTCTTCACTCTATGGAGAGGCCTCCCCCTCCATGCACTTCTTGCATCTGAAAAACAAGAATGAAAAAGAGGATGGTATAAAAGTCTCAGGAATGATCCTTCTGTATTCTCCTTCTTAAAAAGGATTTGCGTGTTATTTGGATCTTACTTTCAAGTCTGATAACCTGTTCATCACATCATTATCCCTGTTATTTAATAACATGATAAAAATTAATGTTGAACCACAGCAAATGGACACTTGTTTTGAGTGCGTTTATCCTTTTCCTTACCTGACATTTACTGAGAGCCAGCTATTTACCAGGCACTGAACTAGGTGTTGGGAATTCAGAGATAAGGAAGAGTCCATCCCTTGAACTTGAGCAGTTTATAAATTGCAAAGAGATAGATAAATAATTGCGAATAAAGTGTTAAGGGTATGTACAAGGTGAAGGCAAGAGAGGTCAGCTGTGAATGGGGTGCAGGGGGAAGATCAGAGATGATCTTTGAATTGTGTATTGAAGAATAAGCACAAATTGTTCAATAAGAAGGATACATTTAAGTGACTCATTGAATTTTTCTTGTCTGATATTAAGTTAATTTCCCTTAAATATGCTCAAGAATTAATTCAGATCATAGTGTTAAGGGACATGGGACTGGAATAAAAAAAAATGAGGGGGAAAAAGGAGAATAAAAAGAATGTATAGGGTGGTTAACCCACAGAGGGGCTAAATCCCTCCTACCCAGAGAAGGGAAACCTTGCTGCATGGTGAGGGACCCGGGCTCTGCACTGCCAGGGCAGCTGAGCCACGTGTCTCAAACATGGCAAGTTTAAAGAAGTTGGGAGGTTATAGGCGGCATAACAGATGTGATTTGACAGTTGCTGTGGCAACACACCCACTTCCAGAAAATCAGTTAGTGGGAGGGCAGGAGAACTCATGGTACTTGCCCTGGGCTGCCCTATGCCCCACACTGCCTGTTCTGGGCCAAAGGTGTGGACAGATTGAGAAGGACAAATGCCCCACATGGCTGACTGCCACCTGCCTTTGTGGAATTGACTCTGGAATAAGATAGGAGATGAGTAAACCAGAACAAAGACAACAGGGGAACAGTGTGGAGGAGGAGGGGGAGTTCTGAGCAAGCAGTGCCAACTCCTTTCAGGAAAATACCTCCCAAGCATTGTATTTGAATATATTGAATGACCCATGGATTTCTATGAAAAAATGCATATGGCATAAATGTGTATAAATCTTCCTTTATGGAAGCAGCAGCAGCAAAGAATGCTGTAGGCATAAGTAAAAGCATCCCTAGAGTAGCAAAAGGACTTGAGTTAATGAAAAATTGGTTTTGAAGTTTTGGCTGAAGAGCTGGGTGATTGCCTCTGTGGCACCACCTTCTGGCAAATCAGAGATATGACATGGTGTGAATCCTCGGACTGTATAGGTGGTGGGTTTTACAAGCTTCAGTGTACCAGCTACTTACCTCCACAGGGGCTATTTCCTCCAGACCATTGGTTCTCAACCTTGGCCTCACTCGAGAATCACCAGTGGAGATTTTGGAAAAAGTCATTTAAAAATATTTAATTACAAAGTAATATATGACCATTGTAAAATAAAGTCAGAACTGTGCAGGTGTACAGCTTGAGTTCCTATATCCCATTCCTAGATTTAACAGTCAACAGTTCCTTGGATACTCATCCAGACATTTCTTTGTGTTTATAAGCATATGTGAGTGTGTGTATAAATATATTTGTACATATATTTATATAGAGATTGATTGTGTGTGCACAGAAGTATGGAAATATATGTATATGCACACACTATACATAGACTATATACTATACATAGTGCATATATACTATACATAATGTGCAACTTGCCTTTTTTACTTAATATCTTTTGGATATCTTTTCATACTAGTACATATAGATCTATCAGCTGCATGGAATCCCATTGCCTGGATATGCCATAATTTATTTAACAAGTACCTTTAGCTTGTTTTCATCCTTGGTTGCCATTCTCCATACATTCAGCATATCTAAAGTTTAAATCCCTAGAATGTGGAACTGTTGGATCAAAGTATGTAGGCTCTAAAAGAATTGTACTAGTTCATACTCCCACCAAAAGTGTGTGAGAAGGCTATTTCTCCTTTCATTAAAAATATAAATAAGTAAAACAAAACAAAAATACAGAGCCCCAGGCCCCATTTTCAGAGCTTCTGATTGAGGTGGGAGGGGTGCTGAGCATCTTTATTTTTTTAGATCCACAGGTGAATCTGGTCCATAACCAGGGTTGGGAGCTATGGCCTTAGATAGAGGGGGTAAAGTTAGGAGCCGTTCTCCTAAATGATGATGTCTTGGTTATGCCCTTTCAGACCCAAACAGCAAGATTTCCCTTACTGTGGCCAGCTGGGGAATAGAGCTACCCATTTCCTCTGAAGTTCTTGTTAAACTAGAGATCTTTATTTAGACAGACATAAAATTAAATGAATCTGTTATTTATAAGAGTAGGATTAAAGCTACAAGAGCCAGAGAAGTAACACCTAGGTACAGTTTGATACTTTTCTCACTATTCTGTAATTATTTGTTCATAAGTCATTTCTCCTTTAAAGACTTTTAAGAAATAATAGTTTAATTCCTTTCCGTGTGGCTTCAGATGCTATTAGAAGAGGTAGAGTTTGTGGATATTAAAGTCAGTACCTTGTTCTCTGATTTCAGTATGAAGAGCCCCTGGGCTGGTACGCAGCTGGCCAGCTTTGGGAAGTAACAGTGTCTCCTTTCTCTTGCTTAGTTAGCCTCAGTAGCTGGAGAGAGAGAAAAATGACATCTCTTTTCCAGAGAACCTGTTGTAAGCATTCTCCATCTTGGGGAATGATTCCTCCTTCACAGCCTGTTTCATTCCTCCCCTTGAGGCCGTGCCTTGCCATCCTCTTCTGTGTCTCTGTCCACTGAGCTGCTACCAAGGACCGTGTCCCTTGCTCTGTGGCATTAGGAAGCCGTGTCACGCCTTCACTCCTCCCACCAACCCGAATACCATTGCCTTCAATCTAACAGCAAGTCTGTCTTTGCCGTTTTGAGGAAACACCCCTGCGCCTTCCCTTTTGTCGTTTGCCCACATTTCTTTTCAGTTGGTCTCTATCTCACTTCCATGTTTAGGTAAGAACTGCCTTCCGTTAAGTTTGTATTAGGAAATCTGAGCCGATTGGGATGGGGGGGGGTGGGGTGGGAAGGGGGAGGAAGGGGACAGGGGGCTGGTGCGCACTGGAATGACAAAGGATCTTAGAGGTGCTGGGACACTCTGGATCCACAGAAAGCTTGCAGGCTATGCTGGGCCTTCCCGTCTCATGTATCATGCATGGTCCTGATGGGCCCCGGCCTGAAGCTAAAGAAGAAGGTGTGCCGCAACACTAAGGAACCCGCACAAGTGTTTGATAATGACTTAGTGTCTCGTTTCTGTTTACCTAAGAGGCACACAGACCTCACCTGTGCCTGTGGAATAGAAAGGCAGATTTCTGCCCCATACAGATTTCTCTACATGAGGCAGGAGCCAGATGGGTTTAGCTTGGCTAATCTTAGTACAAGCTGGAAAATTCCAATTTTTCCAAAACAACACATTTCTAAGAAATTGTCTGGTTTAGAATATTATTCTAGCATATGTAAGGGAACCGCATGACTATGGGCTGACTTACTGCGGGCTTATAAATATGTATGAAAATTTACCTGCGGCTCCCTTTATCCCGCACCAACATGGTGGTGGTAAGAACTGCACTCAGTAAGCCCCTCCATTTATATTCCTTGTCAAAATCAGTGGCTGTTGGGCCATTTTCCCCTTGTGTGGGACTTTAAGTTATTTGAGAAAACCTGCGTGTACGCCTTTTCCCAAGTCTTGGCTTGCATCTGGATGTAAAATCAGACGCATGACGCATGCTCGTCGAATGTTGATTCAGATTATAGATCACTGGAAACTGTATATGTTGCTCTTTAGTCTTCCCTTTTCCTCTGCCCAGATGACTGAGACCGAGCTGTCACTTCTTTAAAATAGAATTCCTCCCGTGATACCTCATCACAAATGTATATGCCGGTCAGGCGATAACAAGACCGATGAGTACCTACAGGAAGCAGAGTGCCTGGCAGCTGCTGCAGAGGCTGGCAGTGCTCACCTCACCCCGGATGAGACACTGGGGGGCACAGAATCCACTGTGTTGTTACCAGCTGACTCTGTGGAATTAAGTTGATTTTCCCCCCAAGAATCCAGATCCCTGACTTAGCGTAACGCCACCCCTCACCCCCACCGCAGCTTCTGTTGCCTAGCAATAGTTATTTAGTAACCTTTCAGAATTATCGTTAACTAATAAAGGAAGAGGAAGAGAACATCCCTATTCCGTGTTATATACACAGCCTCTCTGTCGTAGGCTGGAGGGGGCGTCTACAGGCATTTTAATCTATCACCCTCCCTCTCTCTCCATAGCCCCTGCCCTCCACCCCGCAACATACACTCTCTAGACCAAGAGTAGAAAAAGATGTCATAGGCCAACAACGTAATAGGCTGGGTCGCTCAACACCCCTCACAGAGATCTCCCCCAGAGAAGGCAGAGCAGACAGGAACGTCCTGAGGACCGTGTCAGAGCCCCAGGATTCCTGCCACAGGTGGGGTCTAGGTGTGGGCTGCTTGAAGGGAATTGTTGGCCACCAGCCTGTGGCATTACTTTTGTGGGTGGGCACGTGCGGGTGGCAGTGGAAGTGTAGACAGGAGGGTTAGGGCTTTGGAGCTGGCCCTGGTTTGAACGTAGGCTCTTCCAACTCACTAGCTGTTTGACCTTGAGCAAGTTACCCAAGCTGGTCGATTTCTTCTCCTCTGTTCAGTGGAGATGATACAGCTCCCTGGTTTGGCGGCACAGGGACTGCCTGTGAGGGGTTGATGACATAGCTAGGAGAACCCTGCCTCGCTCAGTCCCACTGCACCAGCCTATCCAAGGATTAGTTTACCTCCTGCCTTTCTGGCTCCTCTAAAGTGCTGTCCACGGAGTCCTCTTCATCTACCCGTCCCTAAGATGTCCCTGGTCCCCCAAGGCCTTGTCTTTGGTTTTCTTCTTGCTCTGTATTCTCTCCTGGGGGAATCTCAAGGCTATGAAATCTGTATCTCTAGTTAGGATTGCTCTCCTGCAGCCTGGACTCATGTTTAAAGCTGAGATCCACGTCCTTCAGCATCTTTATATCTGTAACCCAGAGGTGCCTTGGACTTGATGGATCCACAATCAGATGCTGCCTTTTCCTCTGAATGTGCTCAGGACACTGTATTCCGTATCTCAGTGAATTTTACCACCTCCTTTCTGGCTGTCCAAGCTAGAAACCTGGAAGTGAATCTTGCTCTCTCCTTCTTTCTCCCCTGTATGGACTTGACTGAGACGTATATTGATCCCACCTCATTAATAACCCTTAAATCTACCTGGTCCTCTGCCATTGATGTGGGCGAACCTCTCACCATTTCCTGTCTCCCCTCTGATGCCTTCTCCTCTTGGTTGCCACAGCATTATTTCCTCGATTGCTCACCATTCCCTTGAGGATAAGATCTGACCATCAAGGGCCCCTCTCTGTCTGGTGTCAACTCTTCCTACCCCTCTCCTTGCCCTCTGAGCTCCAACTACCAACTGCTTTCAGTTCCCTGCCTGGCCCATGAGTTCTGTCACATCTTCATGCCTTCACAGATTCTGTTCCTCTGCCTTGATTACCCCTTATCTCTTTACTTTCTGGCCAATTTCAAGAATCCACCAAGATGCCAACTCCCTCTGAGAAGCATTTCCTGATGCCCCTGCACTCCCTCCAAGGATCTGGATTAGTGATCCACCTTTGGACTCCACCCTTTGGTTCCCTGGGCAAAGCCCTCCTATAGCACTTAGCACCTGTACTATGAACACCTGCTTGCTTACCTATTTCCACTTCCAGACTGTGTGCTCCCAGGCGTGGGTTTTATTTATATATTTCCAGAGCTTAGTCCATAGTATGTCTCAATATATGTTTGTTAAACAAATCAGTGTTTTAATCAACAAGCCTTTGTTAATCATCTTCTATGTGAGGCATTGGCAAGGCCTTTGCCTGAAAAGATTTCCAGTCTAGTTTGAGAATAGATAATTGCTTAAAAGCTATAGAGTCACTTAACCCGATAAAACTTCCAGGCCAGCATATGCTTAAGTGCAAGAGGATATAGATATTAAATGTGAGGGAAGTTGGAAGTTGTCACCAACACTGGGACAGTCAGCGGGAGGAGGACTTGACTTAGGCCTTGAGGGATGGTGCGACAGGTAGAGGCGGAGAGGATGAGAAGCGAGAATGTCCAGGACACAAGGCTGACCAGTGTGCCTGGAGCAGAGAACAGAGGTGGGAGTGAGGACGTCCTTGACCTCCAGATGGAGAGCTTGGACTGGGAGGCAGTGGGAGGCCACTGCTGCCTTTGATCATGGTAGAGATGTTCCAGGAGGAGGAACCTGGTGGTCGTGTTGCAGGACAGGATTGCAGGTGGCATAGAGGCCAGTGAGGAAGGCACTGAATTTGTCCCGGTCCTCAGAGGAATGGCCTGCCCTGGACTGTGACAGGGATCTGAACCACAGCGGAAAACCTTCACTGAACTTAAGGATAATTTATTGCTAGAGCTAGAATGAGCCTTTGCTATCATCCCAAACTCTTGTCCCATTATATAACGGGTGGTCAAACCGAAGCCCAGGGAGTCTCCCCCACAGTTCCCGTAACTGGCATGATCTCTGGATTCCGATCCTTCTGCATGAGAGGGGTGCGGTTAAAGTTCAGAGCCTGATGGAAAGGAGACGACAGTTCTCAGGCTGATGGTCCCTGGGAGCTTGGAGGATGAGTTTGGCTTTGAGATGACACTGAGCAGGAGGCCATGACCAGCAGCGCCCAGACCAGTGCAGGATTCTCTGTGAACTTTGGGGTGAGAGAATTTCAGAGAGCACTGGCCAGGCGCCAAGGCAGGAGGCTTTAGAAAAGCTTGTTTACTTTTGGGTACTCAACTTGGAGACTCGCACAGGAAGGAATTTTTGTGGATCTCCTTGAGCAGCCGCAGAACCACAGACACACCTGAATCCTATTCATGTTCATCCGGAAACTCAGGCTTTAAAACAATTCTGTTTTTCTTCCTATGTTTGTTTGGACTGGTTGGGGGGTTGAGAGAGGAGGAAGGGTGTTGCTCAGGAGAGTGTGGGCCCCTTGTTTGCATTCAGTTCCTGGGTTCACAGTGGACGTCAGTAAGCCCTGCACTTACCTCATGCTCTGCTTCACTCCTCTAAGTCCAAACAAAAAACTCACATGGCCCAAAGGAGAATAGTCAGTTTAATAACTCACCCTGACAGCACTTTGAAAACTGTGGGTTTCAAATGAGTAGGCCTGCACATTTTCACCAACTCAGACAATTAAAGAGACTCCAGGGACCTAGGTGGTGCTGATTCCAGCGGCACATGTTGTCATTAAAGATGGAAAGAGCCTCCAGGTATGGAGAGCTTGTTTCTCTGCTTGATAAGAAGGTAGCCCCAGCCTAGGGGGACCTCAGTAAATTGCTTAGTGGCTCAATTTCTCCGTAGGTAAAATGTGCCCATGGGCCCTGCGTGCTTCGCAGGGTTGTCAGGAGGGTGGGATGAGGCTGTAGATACTCAGCGTGCACTTGAACCAGGTCCAGATGCAGCATGTAAATGCAGGCAGGAGCCTCTCCTCTGCTCCTGCCTGGAAAGCTGACATCACCACCGTGCACACATGGGGGCTCTGAGGAGGGGCTGAGGTTAGGACTCTAGTCCCCACTTTATCCTCTCCAGATGTCTCTTGTTGCTTATCCTCTAGCATGTGGAGTTGCAGAAGGGCTTGAAGTGGCCATTCTGGATTATAGCCACTGTCACTGTTACAGCCTTGGGAGGATTGGGCCTCGGCTCTCTCAGAAGAGACGGCTGCGGGGACTTCCCTGGTGGCTCAGTGGTTAAGAATCCTCCTGCCAATGCAGGGGACACGGGTTCGAGCCCTGGTCCGGGAAGATCCCACATGCCGTGGAGCAACTAAGCCCGTGCACCACAACTACTGAGTCTGCTCTCTAGAGCCTGTGAGCCACAACTACTGAGCCCGTGTGCCACAACTACTGAAGCCCACGCACCTAGAGTCCGTGCTCCGCAACAAGAGAAGCCACCGCAATGAGACGCCCATGCACCACAACGAAGAGTAGCCCCCGCTCGCCACAACTAGACGAAGCCTGTACATAGCAACAAAGACCCAACACAGCCAAAAATAAATAAATAAATAAAAATAAAATAAAAAAGAAGGGATGGCTGCTGCACAGAGCATTTGAAGACTGGCAAGCAGGCAGTTGGTGGGACTCAACCTTGCATTTCCCAGGTCTTCACCCACCTGCGTTTCCTACAAGTGCAGAGGAAACCAGGAGGCCTGCTTTTCTCCAGCCATGCGTGTTCCATGACTTGGGGTGGAGTGGCGCAGGGACATGAGTGTGTGCGGGGGAGGGACAGTGCACCTTGTTTCCAGTTTATGACACTCCCTACGCACCTGTGGCGAGGCAGGGGTGGGGGTCAGTGTCGCAAGATCTGAAATCCAGTTCACGCAGGCTTTGGTCTCTGGCACTGTGAGTACATTTCTGGCCACCCTATTACTTGTCTGCACACGGAGGTGCTGTGACAGCAGTGGGGAGAGGCTCTCAGTCCCTGGGAGAGCAGGTGGAGGGGACTCTGCTGCTCTGTCTTGGGGACAGTGGCGTGGTGGCCAGGGGGCCCACAAGTGCCCTGACCCCTGGATGGAGCTGATCTGCCCCATGTCCCTGACTGCCAGCGGGCGTGGCTCTGAGCCGCTCTGCTCTCGCCTCTCAAGTTCACCTCAAGGAGGCAGGTTTCTTGCTGACTCCACTGGCAAGACACGCGCTGATCCACACCCTTGGAATGAGAGGCCTTGCTAATCCAGTCCCAGCCTCTGCCAGATCAGGCAGCCTCTGCCAAGTCAAGTCAGGGCCATTTTGGGTACTGGTGCACGATCCCAGAGCAGCGTGCTGGTCCTGGACATGGGTCACACTTGGTGACGTCCAGCAGGCTTTTCTTGGGCTGCAGCTGGAGGGAGGTGTGTGCTGGGTGGCTCAGGGAGGGACGTGCGGACTCCACACCCCCGCCCCCGAGTGGCCTCCGCACATCCTGCCCATCCCAGCCGGCCCCAGCGGACAGAGGAGGGAGCAGGGCTCTGCATGGTGGCGTGGCTGGCCCCAGGCCACGGAGCTGTTTGGGGGCAAAGGCACCGTGAGTCCAAGTCTGTCTGTGCTTTCTGATGAACCGGGCCATCTCCCAGGACGGGTCAAAGTGAGGGACGAAGGCCGGAGCAGGAGCCTGGAACAGTGTTCCAGCTGTCTCTGCCCAAACCCAGACCCAGTATTAATTGGCATACTGATAATTCAAGGGTATAGACGTGAAACATGCCTCCCCCATGACGTGGCCTCTGCAGCCATAGCCCATAACAGAATAAATGAGGCGTGGTCTCTGGCTATCCAGAAGCTCTTTAAAGATGCCTGAGTGAGATGTAGTGTTGACAGGAGCCCTAGCCCTGAGGGTCATTAGTTGTTTTGTCATTGAAGGAGTGCCCTTGGCAGGAGCTTGCCATTCAGGAGGACGGAGGTAGTGGAGGAGGGAAGGGACGGAAAGGAAATGGGGTGGCTGGCTGCCCGTAAGTTCCTGGGGCTCTTGTCCATAGCCGGAGGCATTCCTGCCTCCTTGGGGGACCATCTGCTGCCCAGGAACCCGGTGGGCCATGGGAGACTGAACTCCACCAACCTCCCGCCAGCTTTCTGGCTGCCTGACTTTGTGTATGGGTGTTGGGGGCGGATTTCACCTCTGACCCTCCACTTCCTCATCCATAAAATGTGGGGCGGGCTGATGGGTCAGTGGAACGTTGTACTTGAGGCCAGGAGACCCAGGTCCTGATGCAGAACTCTCAGTTGAGAAGCACACAGTCCCTTGCTTTCCTTTGAAGCATTTACATGATTAAGAACTTGGGCTTTAGAATCAGAAGAGTCGGGAGGTGAGATTCTGTTTCATCTACTAGTTGGGCAACCTTGGGCAAATCATTTAGCTTTCTGAGCATGTCTTAAACTGTCTGGAAAATGGGGTTACTAATGATTCCACCTTCACACAGCTATCTTGAGGATTAAGTGAGGTGATACACTGGCAGGGCCTTGGCGAGGGGGTGCTCCTCCCGGCCACTCGTCACTGTGACTAACAGTGGTTACTCAGCGGGCAGGGGAGGCTTGTCTGCCAGCCCTCGGGGCTGCACTTCATTCGCCCTCTCAGTAAATGGTAACAGACAGACCCTTCCTAATGTTCACACGTAATGGATTCGCTGGCTCCTCAGTGCTGTGCTTTACCCATATTTCTGTTGACAGCCGGTTACTGTGTGGAGAGAGTTGTTGGAAAAGAGCTGCTTTGATCAAAGCAATCTTTATAGAGGACCTTTCAGTGTATTTGTTCCACAATCACAGACGGCACTTACTGGGCACCTTGTCTGGATATGGCACAAATGAAGTGTGTGTGTGTGTGTGTGTGTGTGTGTGTGTGAGAGAGAGAGAGAGAGAGAGAAGAGGAGAGGAGAAAGAGAGAGAGAGGGAGGGAGAGAGAGAGAGAGAGGCAGTGGGGGGGGATTTGGTTTTGCCTTGAAGTCAGTGTATCAGCTGAGTAAGGCTCAGGACACTTGAAAAGTCTCAGGGTTATGACAGATTCCCAGCCGCTGGAGTTGAGAAGGACACTTTCTAATATAATCTTTGGTTAAGCCTTTTCTTTCTCCTCCTCTTCTTCCTTTCTGGGGGTTTGAATGGTCTTTTCTTGACAGTATTTAACACAGCCTCTTGAAGGTTATATATGTGCAAAGTGAAGCAAAGTCCATCTTTAGAGGATAATTTTTATTTCTGTCTTTGAAAGTAAATGTTGCTCATTATAGACAATTTGAAAAATACAACAAATAAAAAGAAAAAATAGTCCCTGTTCCCCACAACAGTCCTTGTTAGGAACCGGGGGTGTTTATCTCCAGTCACTCAGTAGTTAGTACTAAGCATGTTCTCCATGCAGACTCCTTCTAGAAGCCAGGGATGCAGCAGCAAAGAAGACAAGGTCCCCGTTCCCTGGAGCTTACATGCGAATGGAAGGAGGTCACTGACAAAGGTCAAACAAATACAAAAGATAATTTGGCGGGGAGATAAATTTTGCAAAGGAAATGAAACAGGGTGGTTTGATAGGTGGTGAGTTGGGGCAGAGGAAAGTCAGAGGGTTTGAAGATGTGGCATTTGAACTGGTGTCTAAAGCATGCAGAAGGACCAGGCAGGCAGAGAGCAGGGGGAAAGTGTTTAGGTGGAGGGAATACTAAGGACACAGGCCTTGGAGGAGGGGGGGCCCTGCTTAGGGCAGGTGAGGAGCGGAAGGAAGGCTGGCATGGCTGGGCATGTGGGGTAAGGAGGAGCCTTGAGTGTTATCGTGTGTGGCAGTGCAAAGCCTTTGGAGGGTTTGAGGTAGGGGGTGACCTGCATAGGTTTCTGTTTTTAGAATGTTTCCCGGTGGCTGTGTGGAGAGTGCATTGTGGGGACTCCAGTGGAAGGAGGGGGAGCAGTTAGGAGGATGTGAAGAGATGCTCAAGGGAGAAACCGTGCCGGCTTGGATGAGGAGGCACTCTTTTTACTTGATATTTTTAAAAGTATCTGGGATCATAGTGTCTGTCTATCTCTCTATATATTTTGGCTTGCGGCTTGCAGAATCTTAGTTCCCCAACCAGGGATCGAACCCGGGCCATGGCAGTGAAAGCGCTGAGTCCTAACCACTGGACCACCAGGGAATTCCCCACAGTATCTATACTTTATATTTGTGTTTATATGGAGACTACTGATTGCTTTCCAGGCACTGTGCATTATGTTAAGCACTCTATATATATCTTGTCTCATTCATTTCTCACACAGCCCTATGAGGCAGGCATTGTAATCTCCATTTGCAGATGAAAAAACTGGAACTAAGAGAGGTAGGTTTTTTTTTTAAAATTCTAGTTTTTTAATTGGTGTTTTGTTTTGTTTATTTTTATTTTTTTTTAATTTTTACTTTTTTATTTATTTTTTGGTTGTGTTGGGTCTTCGCCTCTGTGCGAGGGCTTTCTCTAGTTGCGGCAAGCAGGGGCCACTCTTCATCGCGGTGCGCGGGCCTCTCACTATCCCGGCCTCTCTTGTTGCGGAGCACAGGCTCCAGACGCGCAGGCTGAGTAGTTGTGGCTCACGGGCCCAGTTGCTCTGCGGCATGTGGGATCTTCCCAGACCAGGGCTCGAACCCGTGTCCCCTGCATCAGCAGGCAGATTCTCAACCACTGCGCCACCAGGGAAGCCCAAGAGGTAGGTTTAAACAAAGGAAAAAAGTTCACCAGTAGTTCCTGTCCTCACAACAGACCTTACTAGGAAATGCGGAATATTTCTTTCTGGTCCTTTATTCACAAACACCCAAGTTTATACCGTATAGGTGGCGGAATGAGAAATCAAACCTAAGTCTGACTCACTTCACAGCTTAACCACTACCCGGTACATTTTAAAACCTTACTGTGATATTAATGTTATTGTATAAACATGTCCCCAAATATACTAGCTCAGCTTGTAGATCAGTCCTCTCTTGCCATGACAGTGTTTACCAAACACTCACAAATACTTGGTAGCATACACAAATGAGGGTTTATTGTTCACTCGTCTGAAATTGCTGTGGGTTGGTCAGGTAGCTCTGCTGATCTTGGCTGGACTTGCACATCTCAGGAACAAGTGATCTGGGCTGACGTAGACTGGCCTGCCCCACGTGCCCTTCACCCCCCCAGGAGGCTAGACCAAGCATGTATATGGTGGTGACGAAAGTGCTGCAGAGAAGCAGCAGGACATGCAAAAACTCTTTAGGCCCAGCCTCAGAACTGACACTCTGTCACTTCTGCCACATTCTATCAGCCAATGCATGTCACAAGGCCAGCCCAGATTCAAGGGGTGGGGAAATAGACTCAGCCTGGAACTGCAGAGTCACGTGGAACAGGACACGGGTAGAGGGAGGAATGAGACCTCTGGCCATTAGGACACTGTTGCCTTTGCAGAGTGCTTGTTGGACAAGTTACCAGGTTCCTGCCATCGGAATAGAGACTAGCTAAATCAGCCTCAGAGTTCAGAAAGCCTGCATCCTTAGGGTGTACTTTTGAGGCCTTTATTTAATCTCTGTACCTAGTATGGTAACTCTTTACATACCCTCAAGTGTTACTGCAGTCTTCTAAGTTAATTGGCACCCTGTAACGTAAGGATTCTCGGAAGCAGGGTGTTTTGCTGTGAAGGGAGCCCTGATGATGGTTTTCTTCTGAAAGCAGTTGGTACAAAGAGGGTCAGAAGTGCTATTTCAAACTCAAATTATGACTCTCTAGGGTCAAAGAGGTCGTGAGAAGCAAACAGACCACAGACTGCTTATGGGAAGGAGAGGAAGATCATGAACCAAACTGAATCACAAGGAATTTCACCCATCAGTTCTAATAGAGAACCCATTGGCCAAAACCAAATCATTTTCTCTCTTCTCAGCATTCTTTATAGAGAATAATGTTCATCAGCTGGCTGATGCTCGTCAGTGGTAACACTAGGATATGGTGTCTGTCCTGACAGTACGGCTGTGTTTAACTTCCTGAATGGGGAGCACATCGAAAGGTGGGAGATGCTGTAATTAGTCTTGAGGGTTAAGTCGTAAATGTAGCTACAGTTTATTACTTTGATGCAGCCATAAACTAAAGAAATAAACCATCAACTTGAGATTGGGACACGGAACACAGATTGTGGCTGTACCCATTCATTGATGACTTCTAGCTTATCAGCTAATTGAACGTGAGATGCTAAATTCTTGTTAAGTATGTAAGAATAAGAAACATCCTATCTTCAGTTATGCTATTTGGAGGTTTAGGCATGCCTACTCTGTGACAAAAGTGGAGGCCAATTTTGGGTTTGAAGGTAACTTCTAATCTTCTAGATTGAAGCCCTTTGTTCCACCCTTTCCACCAGAAATCCTCCTTGGCTCTCCTGGAAGTGACTTTCATTAAGATGCTTTTAAAAAGAAGAAAACAATGTTCCAGCAAACTGCAGAGTCTACACCGTGGGGTTGATCCTGTCCACCCCTGATGTTTCAAAGAAAGCCTTGGAGAAATACCAAGCTCAGACTTAACAAATACAGGAAAAACAAACACATGATCATCTCAACAGATACTAAAAAAGTCATTTGAGGAAATTTAATATGTGATTTCTGATTTAAAAAAAACAACTCTCAGTGCAGTAGGGCTGGAAGGGCTGGCAATGCCTTAGCTTGTCAAACTGTTATCTGCTATGATTCTATAATAGACCTTAAGCATATGAAGCATTAAAAGTTTTTTCATTAAAGTCTGGGACAAGCAGGGACCTCCAGTCTCATCCGTTTTACCTATTGCCTTGCAGATCCCAGCCAGCGCTGTGAGGTGTTTTTTTAGGTAGGAATTATAAACACTGAGGCAACAACTGTCTCTAGAGGCAGAAAAGATTATTTACCTAGAAAACTCAGAGAAGTTAGAACTATTAGAACTGATAAGGGAGTAAAGTGGCTGGATATAAACCCAGCATTTTAAAACCAGTAGCTTCTTATATGTCAGCAGTAACCAATTAGTAAGTCTAACAAGGGAAATTTACACTAGCAACAACTATGAGAAAACATTGAAGGGATAAACTTAGCAAAAAATGTGAAAGTTTAAAGTGGAGAAAACTGTGAAACTTAAAGATGTAAGAAAAAGAACAAAAAATAAAAATGGGGAGTATTCTAAGGTTATATTGAATATTTAAAAGGTATCAGTTGTCCCTAAATTAACCTATGGCTTTCATGCAATCTTCATTCAAAAATTCCATTAATAATTTTAAATATAACTTAATATATCCTGAAATTCATCTAGAAGAGTGTAAGAATACTGAATAAAATTTTACAAAAAGAACAATAAAGAGGGAAGAACTTGCCCTATCAAATATCAAACCTTACTTACCATTATATTAAGACACTTGGAGAATACTGTGTAAAGCCCCTTGCATGTACTTTATACCAAAATAAATCTTAGGTGATTCAAAATCCTAAAAATATAAATTAATTATAGTTGTATTAGAGAAAAGTATAGAGTAATATATGTACACACACGTATGTACACACGTGTATATGTATACATACATACTTGTATACGTGCATGCATATAATATAATTTGGGGATAGAGAAGGTATGAAATCAGAAGCCATAAAGGAAAAAATTTTAAGACATTATTACCATATTACAGTGTAAGATCTCATCAATAGTGCAAAACTCTATAAGCAAAGTTAGAAAACAAACAGTCTGGGAGAAAATATTTTCTACAAATAAAACAGATGAAAGGATTATATCCATCGTCTATAAAGAGTTCTTTCTATAAAGAATTCTTACAAATGAATAAGCAACAAAATCCATTTAAAAAGAAGCAAAAGATATGAAGAGGGTGGTATACAGGAGAAGAAACAGATCCAATAGATATGTGAGATGCTCAGTCTCACTAGTAACAAGGAAATGTAAATTCAACAATAGTGATATTTGTATATATCAGATTGGCAACATTTTAAAAATTAATATTTAATTGTACAAAAATGCACTCTTAGGAATGTTGGTGCAACTATAAATAGATAAGATTTAGCAATGTTTTTAGAAATATAAAATATACATGTCTTTTGCATGAGCAGTCTCACTTCTAGACATCCCTTCTATAAAAATACTCACATACCTAAAAATCCTTCCGTTGGGGAATGATTAAGTAAATTGTTACATATCCAAGCTACGGAATACTACTCACCCTTTAAAAAGAACAGCGTAGTTCTGTTTGTACTAACATGGGAAATTGCATATGGTATACTGGTACATTGAAAAAGTAATTTAAGATCTGTGGGTAGTATAATCCTATTTGGGTTAAACCATTTATATGTAAAAACCAAGGATTGAGAGGTTCACACCAAGCAGTTAAGGGTGGTCTCCTCTGGGAAGAGCAGCAAGGTAGATTGGGGGTAGGGGAGACACATTTCTGCATTTGTTGAAATTTTGCAATGAACATCTTTGGTAGTTTAAAAAATTAATGTAATGATGCATTCTTAACTTGAAAATTCTTATATTAAAAATTTGCAAATCCACAAAAGGTAGGACAAAATAATAAAGATCCTCCTCCCTGTTACTCAGTGATACTGTGGACATTTAGGAATAAAGGGGGAAAAATGAGGCCAGCAGAGTTAATACAGTAGAAAATATAGACAAACAAGATGATGCAAGGATATCTTGGGAGAAAAGAGACCCGGCTGTGTTTCTTATGTCCTTTGCTGGTTGCTCTGTGATGCTGGGGAAGCTATTGAAAGCCATTGACTCGTCTGTGGTCCAGTTAGGTTTTCTCTTTGCTGCAGGTAGGGCTGACCTACTTCCATTGGAAGAAAGGGCTCGAGAGAAAGAATGCAGATAAAGCTTCTGCCTAAATGTGAAGTGTTATTGTTAGAATGTTCATGAATGAATGTCAGCGCCCAGCATCTCAGAGGGCCCCCATTAAATGAGGAGTATTCTTTGTAGAAGCAGAACTCTGAAGTAGGCACCACCATGAGGAGTGGGGTGGGGATAAAATAGAGAAAACATGAAAGACCATGTGGTCTGGTAGAGGAGGCGGGGTGTGTGTGTAAACCTTAACATGTATAAATCAATAAAGGGGATTTAAATACAACATAATTAACAGAATACTGAAGTACTAGGGAAGAACTTGAAGTAACTTTGAGCAATTAGATTTGGGAAATATTAATTAAGAGATGCTTCCAGAGGGGAGCAGAGGGTGTATCTACCTGTGGGTCTGTGTATGTGATGCGTGGGTGACACATGGGGCGTGGTGGTTGAACTGAGAGGGCATTGGGTAGTTTTATTATTAAGTTCAAAGAGAGTTTCTACAGGGAAAGTAAAATACCCGTTTGACTCAGATATGGTCCATTTTCTGAGGCAATGTCGAGAGGCACAAGATCAAATCTAGCTTGACACCATCCAGCGCAGAGCTCAGCAGCCTCTAGAAGCTGGAGCTGAACTGAGCGTGGCTAATGAGAAATCTCCATCCTCTGCCAATGCCTTGGGACCCATCTCTTCCTCTTTGGCAAGCAGAATACAAAGAGAGCTCAAAGCAGAGTGGGGACCAAAAGGTCCCCAGAACGTTCATTCTGCAAGCTCCCCACCAGGCCTTTCCGGAAAACAGACAAGCCTGGTTTCACAGGTTAGCCAGAAAGCAAGTCGATGGCTTTGCGCTTCAACCCGGGGTAGTGTCTAATGGCACCTACAGGATACTCCACATGGCGTCCAGCCTTCAGCAGTGAGGGAGAAGAGGACATGGGCTAAACCGAGCTGAGCTGTATCCTCTCATTTATTCTCTGGGCGTGAAAGGGGTGATTGTAAAATTCAAATGAAACTAGAAGTTGAGGTTCAGAGCTACCCACATAAACGCTGCAGTCTGTTATTCCGAAATGCAGTCAACCCTTTTTCGAGGACCTTTGTGCGTTTCAGTGGTTTGGTTTGCAGAACTGTCAAGTGGAAGTTAGATCATCTCCATTGCATCTTTTCCATTTTGCTCAATATTCCTTGAATGCACACATGGTTAGCACCACAGCCTGGTAGCTCATCTCCTGTCTCCAGTCCTGCCCCCTTCAGTTCACTCCTCACACTTCTTTCCACACTTCAGCTCTGCTTATCACTTTAGTGCTCAGAACCCCTCAGTGACATTCAAGGCCTTTTATAACATCCCTACTGCCCACCTTCCTTGACCACATCTCTTGCATTTATGCCTCTCTCCTTTCCATCTTGTGTTCTGATACAGCTACCCAAGACTACTTGTGGTTCCACAAAAATGCAACCCTCTGTCTTGTATTTGTCCCTGGATTACCTATTTTGCTAATTACTGTGTGTCTCAAGATGCCGCTATACCAAGCATCTTCTCTCGGAGTGTTCCCTAACCTGCTTCGGGTTACGTCCTTTCCCCCCACACTCTGGAAGCACGTGTGGTTTCCTTTCATCCCTTCACTATATCTCACTGGCTAGTTTTGGTCTGATTCCCTGACTCACCTGGAAAACACCTTAAAGGTAAAAAAGAGAGTACCTGACACATAGTTGGCACTTCATGAATATGTTGTAGGACGGAATGAATGCATGTATTTTTTAATTTAGTTTGTGAATATGTGTATGTGGGTCCTCGTTCTCGCTGATCTGACATGAGTAAAGCCATTCAGCCCGCTGTGCCTCAGGAACGATGTTAGAGTCACATTTAAGTAAGTTTAAGACTCTTGCCCTCATCCTGAGCATCATCAAGTAGCTGTCTCCTGGGCCTCCATAGAGCGTGCATGAATTAAAACTCCTGTGTTGTTCCAGGCCAGCTGTTGCCAGCCAACCGCAATACTCCGAGCCCCATTGACCCTGACACCATCCAGGTCCCGGTGGGCTATGAGCCAGACCCGGCCGACCTTGCCCTCTCCAGCATCCCCGGGCAGGAAATGTTTGACCCTCGCAAACGCAAGTTCTCTGAGGAAGAACTGAAGCCACAGCCCATGATTAAGAAAGCTCGCAAAGTCTTCATCCCAGATGATCTGAAGGTAAATTGGAACTGGTAATTAGGCTGTGGGCAAGTGGAGAGTGGGATCAAGAGGCAGATTAAAAGGGTGACCCCAGGAAAATCACACAAGCTAGTGAACAAAGACTTGTGATTTCTGATCCCATTTCTTGGCATGTGACGAGGCAAGTTGCTTCCTCTCTGGGTGTCTTCTGAACTACGCCTTTCATATCTTGATAATGCATAGATATAAGGAAAAGCAATAAAATGGAGTGCTTTGCAGCCCATGAAGGAAGCAAACCCATTACTATCTGCAAGGAAACCTATGAAAGCCTAATAAAATCAAACCAGGATCTTTCAAGGTTGAAAAGAGAAAAAAAATTATTTGGGAAGGGCATCTGGACCTCATAGTCTCCAAGGGTTACCTTCCCTTTGGGAATTTAACACTAATTAACTGCTGCCATTTCTCTGTAGGCCTCAGGGAGTAACAGCCAGAGACAGGACCTCTCTCCACATTGCCAGCCTTGGATGCTAGGGTGGGACTTCTAAGGAAGCTGGTGGGTTTCCTGACACTATTTATAAGTAATATTCACTCTGTGTCTCAAGTAAAGATCACTTGAGTATCTCAACAAAAGGTTAATTTGGGGTTGGTTTTTCTCTACTGTGTTGAAGGCACACATTATTTATAAAGGAAAATAGCCTTACCTTAGGAAATCAGATACAACTTAAAATTAATCTGACACATTTAATGATACCTTAGGAAGAGAATTCTTTCTAAACTTATGCCATGCCTACTAATACCAAAATAGAACCATTTTTGATTACCCATTGCTTAGAATTTTTTGTGTTTATGCTACTTTCCAATCATATGGACAATAGAGATATGATTGTATACATTCAAGGCATTGGAAGCAGACATAATTTTCTAACTGCTGACCACCATTTCTCAAACCTAAATGTGGTTCACACGAAGAGACACTCCTGTTGGGAAAATGGGAGTTTGGGACATTGTCCTGGAACTGATTTAGACCATTTACTTCTGCTTTTCATATATACAAAGAGCACTGGAGGAAAAAGTACCCGGCAGATTTAAGTCACTGCTGTCATCCAATACCTCAGATTACCTTCAGTGATGCAGAATCATAAAATGTCCGGGTTTTGGGACTTCCCTGGTGGCGCAGTGGTTAAGAATCCACCAGCCAATGCAGAGGACACGGGTTCGAGCCCTGGTCCGGGAAGATCCTACATGCCGCGGAGCAACTATGCCTATGCACCACAACTACTGAGCCTGCACTTTGGAGCCCGTGAGCCACAACTACTGAGCCTGTGTGCCACAGCTACTGAAGCCCACATGTCTAGAGCCCATGCTCCACAACAAGAGAAGCGACCGCAAGGAGAAGCCATCTCACCACAACGAAGAGTAGTGGCCCCCGCTCGCTGCAACTAGAGAAAGCCGGCGCACAGCAACAAAGACACAATGTTGCCAAAAATAAATAAATCTATTACAAAATAAAATGTCGGGTTTTAAAAGGGACCTCAGAGATTCATTAGACCAAAGTGATCATTTTACCACTGAGGAAATGGAGACACAGAAAGGTAGAGGTGAACACTGCTAGTTAGTGTAAGGCCCAGCCTCGTCCCCAAGTCGGCTAGCTTCCAGAAAGGTCACTGAAGCACGTTGGCCCTGACAGGAGCTACATCGGGAGCCTTTGGGTGACAAACCAATAGCTGTCACCCTGAGAATCAAAAGAGGAAAGTGCACAGTAAACACGCCAGAAAATTGAAGCTAGTCAGGGAATCGATGGTTAGACTAAGGTGGGGTAAGAAAGGGGCCCCATGGGATTAGGTCCTGGGCGATTAGGCATCTTCTTTCAGCTCATGCTTTTCCTCATCTTGTGTTCTTAGCCATACAATTCTGTGTGCATTTTGGAACTTGCCTCTTAAACTAAACCGGGGAGCCCATTCAGTAGGGATTTCCTCTTGAATGGAGGCAAGTTTGAAGGGATGTTGCTGAGTAGTAGATACAACTTCCAGCCAGACCTGCACATGGTCTCCAAATTTACAAATTTAAAGCAAAGAGCAAGCTTACTTAATTACCCTGGTAACCTCAGCAACAAAGAGGCCACATGAAAAACGTCTGTGCTGGAATTATGCATGTCACTGCCACCATGGCTGGGCCTGGCCTTCTCACGTGCCAGTGAGGGGAGCAGGCAGGAACACTGTCCTGCCAGGTGTCCCTGGATTCCTTCAGTTGTGAGTAAAGTCTCAGGCCCCAGAGCAAGAGCACTGGTGAAGCAAGAAGCAGAGCTGTAGGATGTTTCTCGTGTGGCAGGAGGACTGAGCTGGGGCAGGTGACCTCCAGCCCTGGATGAGCAGACCGAGTGAGTGAGGCGGCCCTCCCTGCCGCTGCCTGCACGCTCTCTCTGGAGCCATTCATTTGGGTTAGCGGGCAGCCCCAGGAGGATGAAGGGGTGGCATACTGATTCCTAGCTGAGAATCACTTTAATCGCCTTGGTGTCTTTCACACATCCATTCATTCACTTGACAAATATTTTTCAAATGCTAGTGTCTGCCAAGTCCTATGTCAGGGCCTGGGGATTCCAAGGTGAGCCACTACTGATATTGTTCCTGCCCCCAAGTGAGAAAAAGGGAGTGTTGACATGTCAGAGGGGGCCTGCTGGGCAGAGGTGGCATCAAACACCAGACCCTCAAGAAGATGGGACTGGACTGAGGAGTTCTTTGCCAGGTAGGGGTACCTCCATAGCCAGATGGCATCTGCCCCTGGGAGATAGAGGGAAAGGGTACAGGCGATGTATCAGCCCCACTCAATATCCTGCTCTCCCCGCCCCCCATTTCTGTGCTGACAAAGGTGGGAAAGCTGGTTTTCCTTGTCTGGGACAGTCCTCCTATCATGCCTGCCTTCTGCAGCCTCTGCCCCACTCCTATTCCCAGCTCCCCTCCCACCTGAGATGGTCCCCATTCCACACCTTTCCTGGCTCATCTGCACATGTGGACAGGTGAGGCTGGGAAATGAAAGCACCTTAGAAGTGAGAAGAGCTCAGAAATTGGTTGCCCTGAGGTCAGCTGGTGACTCCCCTGGTCCTTAAGACCTGGTCACAAACCACCAAGTCCATGGCCTATGGTGGTACCTCTTCCCCATCCTTCTGCCCGCCGCACACAGCTTCTCCTTGTTCTCATGTACCCCTTCACTCCCCGGCCCCTGTGTGCAGGTTCTGATACATCCTAAGCCAGCCCCTCTTTCAAATCATCTTGGAAACTACACTCCTGGGAACACTGATGAGTATGGTAGATTCACTGATTGACCAAGGGGGTGGAATTGGGGCTTACAAAGTAACGCAGACAACTTCCATCAGAGCTGGAGGTTTCACTGGTGTTAATGTGCCTTAGGCTCTCTCACCCCTGTGGAGTCTTGTGCTCTCTTAGCTCCTCCCAGCTTCTCTGGGCCAGCGCCCTAGTCTCTCTCCCCTTCCTCCAGCTCCTCTGTGCCCTTTCTGAAGGAAAGCAACAAATCCTGCCCCAAGCTTAATTATCCAGGTATTTTCCAAAGGACAACCTCCTTTCTAAGAAGAATTCTGGTACTAGCTATTATGAAGATCACCTTTTTCACTTTGTTACACATTATTATGAAATGTGTACAAGCTGGGAGTGGTTTATAAATAAGAGAACAGTACTAGCTTGTGAAGGGCAGATAGAAGGTGCCTGCACATGCTTTCTGTCTCACACTTAACTGTCTTTGTGCTGGGTAAGTGTTGGCTCAGGGTAAATGGCAGGGATGGCACAGACCACTGACCTTGGACTTTGCTCGCAGCCTTGGCCTCAAACCATGTGACCTCCAGTGCCAAATGCCTCTTGGAATCCTGGGGGACGGGAAGAACTGGCTCACTCACTTAGTCTGGGTGGCACATAACTGCAGCTGTTAGCTTTGCTAGGATTGAGGAAGTTACTGTTGCAAGTTGTTGAAAAAAGGGGGTTGCAAAACCCACCAGGTGGCACCATAAATGGAAGAAGACTTACATTTCTTAGTCCTCCTAGGAAGGTTTTCCCTTTTTTGGCAGAGGGAGCAGTGATGGGGGGGGGGGGGGCGGGAAAGGAGGGATTGCTTTCATGTTGACCACAGTTAAACATCACTCAGGCTAAGACAGCCTAGAAAACAGTTAAACAGGAAATTAGAGTAAATTATTTAAATGTTAGCCACCAATATGAGTATACTGATCAGTGGCAGGTGGAACTTTATTTTTTTATTTGTTTTTAATTGCCAAAGTATACATGCCCATTATAGAATATTCTAGTAGTTCAGAAGGATATAAAATAAAAGGTGAAAGATCCTACCTCTCTCCTTGGCTCCCTCCTTCAATCCCCCTTCCAAAGCCACCACTTTGAATAGCTGTGTATAAATCTTCTGGGCCTCTTTCTATGAATATATACTATTATAATTTTTTAACCAAAGTGGGATGAGGAACCTATTGACCTGCAAATTGCCACTGTTTCTACCCACGTAGTGATATGTCGCTAGCATCTTTCTGGTTCAGCTGGATCTTTATTTTTAACAGTTGTGTGAATCTATCATGATGTAGTTATTAAAGCTCCTGATAATTAGGGGGTTTTGCCCATTTTTTTCTATTACAAACAATGCTGCAGTAAAAATTTTGTGCCCGTGTGTGCGCACGTGCGTGAGGACTGCGCTAGGGTGCGAGCCCAGAGGCACGGTGCAGATACTGCCAGGTCGCCTTCCAACAATACTGTATCAATTTATTCAGGAAAGCACGCTCCCAGGGAAGAAAAGGGTTTAACATTTCCAGCAAAGAGAGGGAAGGAGTTAGGCTTGTCCTTCAGGGAGTGCGGGAGGCCCGGCTTTGCTTGGGGACGTGCGCTCTGCTGGGCGGGAGAGGCGGCCCGGCGAAGGGCGGGTGCCCCCGGCTCGCAGAGCCGGAGCCGGAGCCGGGGGCGGGAAGCCCGGTGGGGATGCGGGACGCGGGCCGAGGTCTAACCGCGTCGGTGTGTGTTTCCCCCGCCCCGAGCAGGACGACAAGTACTGGGCGCGGCGCCGGAAGAACAACATGGCGGCCAAGCGCTCGCGTGATGCGCGGCGCCTCAAGGAGAACCAGATCGCCATCCGCGCGTCCTTCCTGGAGAAGGAGAACTCGGCGCTGCGCCAGGAGGTGGCCGACCTGCGCAAGGAGCTGGGCAAGTGCAAGAACATCCTGGCCAAGTACGAGGCCCGGCATGGGCCCCTGTAGGCCGGCGTCCGCGGGCGGCCTCAGGCCCCGGACAGGGCTCTCCTGGTTGATCGCACCGCACCTATCGACCTTTCCGACATCAGCACTTTACCAGATGCATCAACAGGACGGACTCACATTTTGGCGTGGGTGTGTGTATGTGCTTGTGCTCATGTGTGGTCAGCGGGTGTGTGTGTGTGTGTGTGTGTGTGCGTGCGCGCGCGCGTGTCCCTTTGCACTTGCCATTTTGGTAGCCCTCCATCGTCTTTTAGTTCCAAAATGAAAGGTGCCATGTTTTTACAGGACTGCGGAGACCTCTCGTGGGTTTCCTGACCCCCTTCCTTCTCCACTCCTGCCCTTTCCACGTGGCTTCATGTTGGCACTTACCTACTCTTCCAGGACCCTCTGGTTGGGTTCACTAAGAAGGGCCCTGGTGAAATAGTAGATCTCGGTTTTCGAGACCACAGACTCTTGTTTCTGTTTAATCTGTAAGTTACCATGCTAGTAAGGTGCACAGAATAATTTAGCACCACACTGCAGCTCCATTCAGTTACAGGTTGCTTCCCTCCTATCTTCAGTTTTGGTGATAATCGTCTTCAAATTTAAACTGCTGTTTAGATTTATTAGATCCCATATTTACTTACTGCTGTCTACTAAGTTTCCTTTTAACTCTACCAACCCCGGCAAGTAAGAGTACTCTTATAGAACACAGAGTGTGTTTTTGCACTGTCTGTACCTAAAGCAATAATCCTATTGTACGCTAGAGCATGCTGCCTGAGTATTACTAGTGGACGTAGGATATTTTCCCTACCTAAGAATTTCACTGTCTGTTAAAAAACAAAAATTACAGTAATGCATTGGAGCATGCCAGAACATCCCCAGGACAGAGAAGCAGAGGGAAATGCCAGGTCTAAGAACGAGGGGTTAACTTATCAGTATACAGCCAAAAAATGCATCTTGGAACAGTTTTTGACATTGATGTGTTTGCTTTTGTTTTCTCCCCTTTCCCATACCCTTAGCCCCCAATTTTCTAGTTAACTTTTTCCACATCCCTCTTGATATTCAATACAATTCAATTAAGATTCAGTTTTCCCCATTTTTTGTAATATATATGTTTTTGTGAATTATACCTTGTCGTTTTTAAAAATCAGTCAGTTAAGTTAATAAGTTGATGTTTTGTAAAACCTTTTTTCCTAGTGGTGTCATTTTTGAATGCTTCATAAATTAATGATTTTGGAGCTTATGTTTCTTATTCTCTGTTTGCTTTTGAACGTATGTGCTCTTATAAAGTGGACTTCTGAAAAATGAATGTAAAAGACACTGGTGTATCTCAGAAGGGGATGGTGTTGTCACAAACTGTGGTTAATCCAATCAATTTAAATGTTTACTGTAGACCAAAAGGAGAGATTATTAAATTGTTTAATGTTTATACAGAGTAATTATAGGAAGTTCTTTTTGTACAGTATTTTTCAGATATAAATACTGACGATGTATTTTGGAAGACATATATTATATATAGCAAAGAGAAAAGGAAAACTATTCCATGTTTTAAAATTATATAGCAAAGATATATATTCATCAATGTTGTACAGAGAAGAAGTGCTTGGGTGTTTCTGAAGTCTTTAATATTTTAAGCCTATCACTGACACATCAGCATGTTTTCTGCTTTAAATTAAAATTTTACAACAGTATCGAAGCTTGCTGTGACAAATTCTGCTCTAAAACATCTAAGGAGCTTTCTTATTTCCTATTAGGTCTCAGAAAGAAGTCAGTTAACATCACCCAAAAGCACAAAATGGATGTTAGTCAAATATTTATTGGACGATACAGTGTTTTTTAGGAAAAGCATCTGCCACAAAAATGTTCACTTCAAAATTATGAGTTCCTGGAATGGAACATCACTGCAAGCATCCCAAACAATTCTGTTCTCCTCTGTGGGCACGTGCATCTTACGCAGTATAAGGTTAATATTGGTGCTATGTGTATGGTTTATAATTTGATAGATGTTTTGACTTTAAAGACGATTGTTCTTTTGTTTCACTAACTTGTGTCAAGAGATTCTGGTGTTGTTGCAAAAAAACATTTTCCGCAAGATTAAAATACCCTTTCATCAGTGGGATTTTCTAGTTTCCTGTGTCCAGAGTATGTAATTCTTTAGTGACCTGGTGGTCTCCTTGTCAATCCATCAGCAATGCTTCTCTCATAGTGTCATAGTGTTGGGAAATCTGAATAGTAAAATATTCCTGCTAGGTATCCATTTTGTCCCAAGCTACAGATTATGGTGGGAGATGGGAGAGTATTGGAACTGAAATACATTGTTCAGGTAAATAACCAATAAAATAAACGGGACCTTTGGCAAACTTAAGCAGAACTGAATAAGTGTTATTCAGAGAAACAAGTGGACATGGAGTTGGCCTTTTTATAGGTAAAGAGACTAATTGCAGCAGAATTGTTAAATCGTCACTAAAACAGAAACAAATGACATCTTTAAGTGGAGAAGTGTTGAAGGATTGTACTGAAGACCATCTAAATTCATTGACGTTTAAAATGGTAGCTGAAAAAACTGTATTTGAGTACTGGTCTTTCTGAAATTAGGTTGTTTGTATCAAATGAGCATCATAAATGTTTTCTGCAGAAGAAATAAGAAGATCATAATAAAAACATTCTTTGGCGTGCCAGGGGAGGTTTCAGAAACCTACCTCGTCTTAAAAATTTAAAAACTTTGGAGTCTGTACAGGTGCCTTATATGTAGGTCATTGTCACCACACACATGAGCACTCAACCCCTGGACTCACTGCCTTCTGTCCAGGGCAGTCAACTAGTAAATGAAGCAGTTCTGCTAAATGGTATGGGAAGCCCGGCCCAATTTGGAATGACTTGAATCATCCAGGGTCAAATGAGTTCTGCAGACTGAAGCTATTAAAAGAGTCCTGTTGTCATTTTTCACCTTTTCATCATAAGCATCTTTCAGAGATTAATTACTTGGCCATTAAAAATGAATCCAAATCATATTATGCCAACATCATTTAGACATGATTTGGAATGAGCGGCCTAGGACTTCCTGACAAGGTCACATCATCATTTCTTTTGACTAGACTTGCAAAGAAAGGCAAAAATTGGTCAGCCTATCCTTCTGCTTGTGCCGCCTTGAGAACATAGGTAGGGAATGGGAGGGAGGTAAGTGATCACTTCCTCCCCTTGAGAAAGTGGCCACTTTTGACCATTCAAAACCCACAGCGAGCAGGATAGTGACAGGCCTTTCATCTTCAAATACAACAGACCGCTGTGAAACCATCCTTTGAAGCAGAAGGACCATTTGTTTGAGGAGCCTGCAGACGGAATTCTGGCATTGGGTAGGGAGGAAGCTGTATGAGAAAGCCCAGAGGTTCCTTCCAACTCACCAGTTTTGTGAGGGAACTCACAATAATTCTAAATGTACATTTGAAAGGTCTTGAGTCTGTTTTCAGAAGAGTCAAGAAGAATTTTAAGTAGAGTCCTTCCCACCTCCCACCCCCACCCCAAAGTAAAACAAAGGTCATTCTGTAAAACGCAAGGAGTTTATCTACTTTTCCCCTAATGTTCCTTTTAGGAAAACTCAAACTTCATCAGCGTTACTCAGACCAATCCCAGAAGGTGGTAGACACCTGCTCTCAGTCTGCCAGCTTCCTGCTGAGGGCTTCTAGGACCCCACTGGGAAGGCCAAGATCTCCTCTAGGCTTTCTCTACAATTAACAATGTCATTTTTAAATGAGCAAAGCCATGTCTTCAATTTTGATGCATTGGATTTGGCAACTAAAGTCAGTACATTTTGCAGAGGGCCAAGTGTATGTAGAGGAATCTGTGTGTGTGTGTGTGTGTGTGTGTGTGTGTGTGTGTGTGTGTTTGTGTGTGTGTGAATAGTTAAGGCATAAAATCTTTCATTTTGGAGCACCTTACCGAACATAACAATAATCACCGTTATCCTTTTGGCAACACCACAAAGATTGCATCTGTTAAACAGGTACAAGTTCACTTGAGGTCAGTGTAATTGTACACCATGCTATTGGTGGTGTTTATTCCTGTTAAGTCCAAACCTTTATCTGTCTTGTTATTCTTAATGTTTAATAAACTTTGGATTGTTTCCTGTCTTTCCTTTATTTTTGTTGACAGTCTGCTGGAAATTAGATTCTGTTCCCAATTCTATCATCAAGAAGCCATTGACAGATTAATTACATAGATGATAAAGTAATAATACTATATAATTAGTGAAAAATCAACATTTATTGAGTGCTTACATGCCAGACACTGTGCTAAACACTTGCATGGAATATTTTATTTAATCCCATGTCAACCCTATGAGGTAGGGACAATTGTTATCTCCATTTACAGAAGAAACAGAGAAGGTTCGGGAGCTTAAGTAGCTGGTAGGAGTGACAGAAAAGTGTTCTGATCCATCAAATGGGCATCATTTAGAGTGGTGGTTCCCAAAAACCAGTCCAAAGACTGTTTTCTGGTTGGATGTATAAGAATAACCTGGGACCATATTACAAGACTGCAGATCCAGTGATTCTGAATCAGTACATCTAGGATGGGGCCTGGAAATCTGAATTTCTTAAAGGCTCACAGCTAACTCCCATGTGTAGCCAAGTAATTGGAGCCAAGGATTTACAGACTTGACCTTAATTTGAGTTCATGACCTTGGAGGATCCATGTAGAAGCTTCAGAACTTCCATAATTACCTGAAACTGTATGCAACTTTTTGTGTATAAGCATTTATTTTTCTGTAGAGGAGATCCATAGCTTCCCTACCCCCCAAAGGAATCTGTGATGCAAGATGGAATAAAAACCCCTGATTAACAGGAAGGCTGATGTAGAGTGGTGGTTCCCAGCCCAGGCAGCCCATTAGAATCACCTGGGGAGCTCAAAACACTGGCGCTCATGTTCCACGGTCCAGACCAAGGAGCTCAGCATCTGTGGCAGGAGAGAAGGGAGCTCTGGTGAGGAGCTCAGTGGTTCAAATCTGTCACTTAACGAGTGTGTGACCTTGAACTGCTACTAAGCACTTTTAAACCTAAATCTCCCATCTGTGAGAAGGTCGGCTCTCCATCCCTGAGGGTTGTGGGGAGAACTAATGACATAAATGCATAGTCTCTGGTACATCATCAGCCCTCAATAAATAACTGCCACAGGGGCCTGGGGAGTAGAATGTGTGCCTGTTGCACTTTTTCCAGTTCAATATTTCAGACCATTTGTTCCTCCAAAGAAGTCAGAAGACAATTCTGTGCAGAAGAAGGGGTAGGTGGCTGGTGGCGAGGGAACGGGTGAGGCCCCAGCATGGGTGTGGTTCATACTCTGACATCCCTAGTAGATCAGAGCTTTGACCGCAGGTTGGGGGACGTCCATCCAGGTGGCACCTTCCAATTTAAGCAGCTACAAGTCAGGGGTCAGCTCTATTTCACCATTAAACAACTTTCTGCTTTCTCAGAGGAATAGGTACAATGACCTTAGCAAGATTCTCTTTGAGTAACTGATTTTTTATTTTTGCGTCTTCAAATCCCTTAGAGGAAGTGACTGCTTCTCCACACCTGGAGAGACTTTTGACTTTAGGATGGCAGGAACTGGTGTGAAGCCCAGCTGTGTAGATGCCCAGTCACTCACAAGCCCTCAGTCCCCAGGGCCCGTCACATGCTGCCCTTGGGATGGCTTTTCCATTCCCATTTAAACATAACAAACCTTCAACTGCCAAGCCCTTCTCTTCAAAGCACAGGAATTCCATTCCCTCTTTGAAAATTACTGGCTTAGAAGTCTCCTTGGGCATCTTTAGCGAGGATCTGGGTGGGAATTGTGGAAGTCTTGCCTTTGTGGTCGGGAGATGGCTTCTTGGTAACAAATGTAAAGGACCCTATTGGAGGAGAAAGGCCCAAGTAAAGAAGGTGGTGAGTGTCCTCTGCCTCTCTGGGTTTTGAGTCAGTGAAGACTTGCGTCCAAAGGCCCCTCTCTGACTTCTCTTCATCCTGCAAAGCCTGGCACGATAGGAAAAGCTGACAGTTACCAAGTCCTAAACCCTGTACCTGCCACATCTCACTTCATTCTCATGCTATGAAATTGCTACTAATATTTTTCCTGTTTTACAGATAAAGAAACAGGCTCATAGAAATGAAGTAAGCAGAATTTAAGCCCAGGCAGGAAGCCTGATTCCAGAGTTTGTGTTCTATGCTACTGTACTCCATGGCTTAAACTACGGGCTCAGCAAAGGCAAAAGGCAATCACTGTAATTAGGAGGGTGAGCCCGGGGCAGGCAAACCTGGACTTAAATCCCATCTCTATTATTTACTGTGTGACCATAGAAAATTCACCAAATTGCCCTGAGTTTTACCTGCAAAATGGACAAACTACAACCCTCCTTATAGGGTTGTTACTAGGATTAAGTGAGAACATGCATTTAAAACACTTGGATCAATGTGCAGAGTATAACAGGAATTCAACAAATATTTGCTTTTTGTAATAATAATAATAGTAATTATTAATAAATGTTGCTTGATTTGATTTCACTGGTGATGTGTTACAATAGAGTCAGACTATATATTGTGTATTTTAGTGGGTGCATTTTTATTCTGCAAATACTAGATTCAAGAGCCTCTTCTACGTTTTGGTGACATCCCTGTTTTATGGATGAGTAAACAGCAGAGAGAGTGTGGTCACTTTATGAGCGAAGTTGTGTTTCTGAGATTGATTTTATAAACATAAAATTCATGAAGCATCACCAATTTTAAGCCAACTCTGTTGCCTCTGATATTGTTGGGATCTTGGAGACCTTTACTAACGAATGTACTGAATGGTACTGAAAGTCTGACCCTTGCAGTGTGACGGAAGGCTCCCGCTCACACAGAGATGAGAAGTCGTGGGTGGTTCCCAAGGGTCTTTTGTTAGCTTCTGCCTTTATCTATACCTCTATTTATCTATCATCTATCTATGTATCTATCATCTATCTATCATCTATCTATCTATCTATCTATCTATCTATCTATCTATCTATCTATCTATCTATCATCTATCTATCTATCTATCTATCATCTATCTATCATCTATCTATCTATCTATCTATCATCTATCATCTATCTATCATCTATCTCTCTCTCTATCATCTGTCATCTTTTTTTAGCTCCTGCTAATCACATGTAGAGCCAGGCCCAGACCCCCGTGGTCTATGACAAGGCTGAGAACTATGTCAGCAGCTTACTAAACCCATTGCTTTCCCTTCTAGACATTCACCTAGATCACCTTTTCCAGCCTTCCTTGCATTTCGTGTGGCCAGACAACTGAATTCTGGCCAATGGAACATGAGCAGGAGTGATCCTGGGTGTCACTTCATGACTCGCCCACAAACATCTCCATCTACACTTCTTCCTCTTCTCCTTCTTCTGGCTCCAGCAGATGCCCTGAGAAGAAGGAGACTTAAGGAGGAAGGGACCTAGGCCTCTTGAGTCACTGAACTGTTACATGAGGGAGAAAAAAACCTTCCTGTACTTAGCCTTTGAGATCCTGAGGTTGACTGTTGCAGTGGTCAGCCTACCCTGATTTGAGAACCTTCTTCTGCAGTCCAGTGTCCTTATTTGAAGTCCTCACATCTTTGCCAGCCTCCTCCCCAGGCTGGGGAGTGGAGGATGTTTCCTGGTTAAAACCCAGACTCGTCACCTCTCGCATACAGGACTTTGTGGTTTACCTACCTCCAGGACAGACCTCCCACCCCGGTTTGGCCCAGCCTGTTGGGCTGGACCTTCAGAATATCACTGCCTGCCTCTTGCCTCAGTTTTTCCTGCATTTGAACAGCGTCCAGAGCTGTCCAGATGTCCTCAGGGGACCAGCCTCTACATCCATCCCTCCCCTAGCCTAGACTCTCTCCCTGGCCACTTGGTCCCTCCTCCATCCCTCACCCCAGATATTCAGATACTTACCTAGAAATGAGGCCTAATGTTTCTTAGAGCACTGATTTTCCCATTTTTAAAAAAATAAATTTTATTTATTTATTTTTGGCTGCGTTGGATCTTCGTTGCTGTGCGCGGGCTTTCTCTAGTTGTGGTGAGCGGGCTTCTCATTGCGGTGGCTTCTTCCCATATTTTAACTCACATAACTCCCTAAAATTCTTTGCTAACCATGAACCCACATTGCACATTATAAAGCTAACATCTAAAAATTTTCACCACAAGTATAAATAGGTACAAACAGAGCAATAGCTGCTCTAAATATCAGCATTTTAATAAAGCACGACATTGCTCTTCTTAATGTAGCCAGTGAGGTAAAAAACCCCAAGTGATCGGATACCTGCCAACATCCATTTGAAAAATGCAGGGCTTCCCTGGTGGCACAGTGGTTAAGAATCTGCCTGCCAATGCAGGGGACACGGGTTCAAGCCCTGGTCACAGAAGATCCCACATGCCGTGAGCAACTAAGCCCGTGTGCCACAACTACTGAGCCTGCACTCTAGAGCCCGCGAGCCACAACTATTGAGTCCGCGAGCCACAACTACTGAAGCCTGTGTGCCTAGAGCCCCTGCCCTGCAACAAGAGAAGCCACCACAATGAGAGACCCGCGCACTACAACGAAGAGTAGCCCCTGCTCGCTGCAACTATAGAAAACCCATGCACAGCAGCAAAGACCCAATGCAGCCAAAAATAAAGTTAAATTAAAAAAATTTTAAAAAAAGAGTAAAAAAGAAATGCAGTTGGAATTTGTACATCACTTCTTTTTCCCTCAAAATCGTTATTTTCATGGTATTGTCCCTCATTGAATTTGTTTCTAATGCAATATATTTTGGGGCTTAAAAGTCTTGTATTGACCCTCCATATTTTTCAGCCGTGAAACCATATCTATAGACTGAGATTATTATTTTTATCCTCTCTGAACATAAGGCTCAAAAAGTTTTAAAAATGTTTCTTTAGGTGTGATTTAGTTACCTTGACTACTACTATGCAATTGATCAAAACCACATATATATGTTAAATTTTTTTTAATTTATTTTTTTGAAGTATACTTGATTTACAATGTGTTGATTTCTGCTGTATAGCAAAGTGATTCAGTTATACATATATATACATTCTTTTTCATATTCTTTTTCATTATGGTTTATCATAGGATATTGAATATAGTTTCCTGTGTTATATAGTAGGACCTAGTTGGTTATCCATTCTATATATAATAGCTTGCATCTGCTAATCCCAAATTACCAATCCATCCCTCCCCCACCCCTCTCCCCCGTGGCAACCACAAGTCTGTTCTCTATGTCTGTGAGTCTTATAAATTCATTTGTGTCATATTTTAGATTCCACATATAAGTGATATCATATGGTATTTGTCTTTCTCTTTCTGACTTACTTCACTTAGTATGATAATCTCTAGATCCATCCATACATATGTTAAATTTTTTGATAAATTTACTACTGACCTTAAAAAGCAAAACTTCAGTGGAATTGCAAATCTTGGGAAGATGGATGTGGGTGATTGTGGTGCCTTGACAACAAAAGACTTTGAAGACAGCCAACTTCCTCTTCATCCCTTGGTGCCCCAGGCATTTTTACACCTGGAACCAGAGCCCCCCAAGTAAGACATAGACTGGGCAGGAAGCATACTTATTTTTGGTAGATAGAGAGGAGTATGATTTTGAAAGGGGAGGAAAGGAAAGGAGAAGCAGCATGAGGCCTCATCAACAGCACTTTCTTGGGCAGATCAGTTTAAGAAAAAGTACATATAGAAGTTGAGGATCTAGAAATTCCCTTAAAATTCACCTATGCACACATATCCCACTACTTGCATGGCTCCTCCAATTTGAAGATTATGCTAGATCAAAGCAGTGTGTTGGAGTGGGATGGATGGGGGGGTAGGGAGCAGGGAGGTCATTTGGCCAAGTCTTACATTTTTGAAGGGCTTAGGATGTTTAATTAGGATGTTTGAGTTGTCATCAAATGAATATACATTCACAGAGATAGAATGGCAATTTTTTTTGTAACTTTCTCTGGGCACTTCTTCATCTTTTGGAATATACCTTAAAAGCCATAAAATAGGAGTGGCCCCAAGCCTCCCTCACTCTCTGATGGGGAGCAGGATGGGTCTTGGAGGGCTCTACAAGGGAGGGTGATGGTTGAGCTGAGTGAGGAAAAGCAAGAGTTTGTGAGGAAAAGATGGGCAGGGATATTCCACGTAGCAGCACAGAGGTGAGAGAAACCAGAACCCTCACTGGGCTGACAGCATTGTTGGATCATAGGGTCTTAGGGGCAGCATGGTGGAAAACGAGGTGTTGCCAGACCATGAATGTCCTTGCACATCACTCCAAGGCCTTTGGAATTTATCCTGATCAGGAGAATGACATTAGCAGATTCCTTATTAGAAAGATTATACTGGCAGCTATGT
The DNA here is from genome assembly GCF_028021215.1 of Eschrichtius robustus. Taxonomy (NCBI): domain Eukaryota; kingdom Metazoa; phylum Chordata; class Mammalia; order Artiodactyla; family Eschrichtiidae; genus Eschrichtius; species Eschrichtius robustus. The sequence goes on from NC_090843.1 coordinate 38,231,352, forward strand.
GGAAGATGGATTGCAGGGAATTAGGAAGAGTTGGAGGGTGAGGGAGGATCTTACATTAGTCTCTGAATAAGGCTCTAGGGATGAGATGGATGGATAGATTGGGAGGTTGAGTCCACAGGATTTGGTAGAAGAGTCAAGGATAGCTCTAAGGTTTCATTTACATGACCTCAGTTGATCAATGGATCACAGCCAGGGATGCACAGAAGGATCATCTGGGGAGCTTGTAAAGACACCCTTGCCTGCACCACCCTGAGACACGCAGCCTCTGGTGTGGAAGACCAGCCTGTTTTCCCTAGAAAACTCTCCTAGTTGAGTCTCCCTTGTACACCCTTGGTTGAAGAGCACTGCACTGACTCTCAAAACACCCTGAGAGGGATATGGATCCAAGATTGGCAACTTTTCTCTGGCAAGCCTCAGAAAGTAAGGGAGGCTTAAGGCTATTTCTATTTTATGGATGTTAAGGTATATTTCAAAAGATGAAGAAGTGCCCAAAGAAAGTTACCAAAAAAGTTTCCATTCTATCTCCGTGAATGGGTATTCATTTGGTAGCAAATCAAACATCCTAATTTGAGACCCTTCACCTTTGACTTAAAGAAACCAAGGCTCAAAGAGTTCTGAAATCAGAATTTCTGGAGCAGAGCTTACAAATAGGAAAAGTAATGCCAGGATTTGCACCAAGCTTTTTGGACTCCCAAGCCCTCGACTGCTCCAGATGTGCTTATCCTTGCCCACCTGCCCTATACGGTCCCAAGTGGGGCTGGTGTGTTTATACCTTGTGAGCCCCAGCTCCATCCATGGCTGCCTGAACTAGGAGGGACACCTAACTCCAGAGAAGCCACTCCCTCTAATCAGCTGAGAGTTTGATCTAAGACAGTGGCTCTTAAACCTTGCTCCTCATTTGAATCACTTGGGGAACTTTAAAAAATATCCTGATTCCCAGGTCACATTCAAACTGGTTGTTATCAGAATCTGCTGGGGTAGGTGGAACCCAGGCATCAGTAGTTCAAAAAATTCCCCAGGTGATTCCAATTGCAGCTTGTGAATTCATACTCTAATGCTTTGGAGTTTACACTTGGGTTTAAACCCTGCTTCTGACATCCATTTATTTAATAAACAAATGTTCATTGAGCATTCACTATGGAGAAGCTCTTTTTAGCTAGTAACACTGTACTTAATTTTTCTGAGTCTCAGAGTCATTTAATGCCATCTTAATATTGTTTGCATTAAGCAACATATATAAAGCACCTGGCAACTTGAAATATTAGACATTCAACAAGTATTAGTTCCTTCTCTCACACTACCCAACTTCTCCTCTCCTTGACCTTGCAGGAGGTAAATAAGAAGCTCCAGGTAGGAGGGGCCCAGAGTTGGAGTCCTCATTCTGGCCTTTGAAATTCAAATGAGTAATACAGGACATGACAAAACACAATGAGACCTTTTAGCACTTTTGTCCCTTAGGCTAGATTTACTTGTAAGATTCCTATTCTAACATATTATAGGAGAGTGAATGGATTAAAAAAGGAGTCTTGGAGAATCTCTCATCTACTACCCTTATTTTAAGATTAGAAATCAAACATTTGCTAGTGGAGACTGGATTCCATCGTAGGTTTGCAAATTCCTGGTCTAATGCTCATGCTGAAATATCAACCTTGTCTCCTAAGAAATGAAACTGAGAAGGACCCTGTGGGACTCCTGGCCATGGAAGTCTTTCTATGTCCCCGATTTCTTATTTATAGAGAATAGATTCCAGCCTCCAAGACCTTCCCTGAGTTCCAAAGGGCAGATTCCAACAGTTGCTAATCAGGGAAGGGAGGGATTAGTCAAGGAACAATAGTGCAGGGGCTTCCCTGGTGGCGCAGTGGTTGAGAGTCTGCCTGCCAATGCAGGGGACACGGGTTTGAGCCCTGGTCTGGGAAGATCCCACATGCCGCGGAGCAACTAGGCCCGTGAGCCACAACTACTGAGCCTGCGCGTCTGGAGCCTGTGCTCCGCAACAAGAGAGGCCGCGGTAGTGAGAGGCCCACGCACCGCGATGAAGAGTGGCCCCCGCTTGCCGCAACTAGAGAAAGCCCTCGCACATAAACGAAGACCCAACACAGCCAAAAATAAATAAATAATTAATTTAAAACTTAAAAAAAAAAAAAAAAAAGAAACAATAGTGCAGCCTGGGGGCAGGTTCCTGGTTCTGCCTCAAAGCATACACATAACAATATCTTTGAGTTATTTACAGAACTAAAACCCCCAACAAATGGAAAATGTTAGCATTCTTCATTCCAGATTAAAGGAACCAGAGAAACTCATCAAGATTAAGAGACCACCTGAGACCAGATTAAAGGAGTGCAGGCCCTGCACACACCCTAACCCTTAACAGCAACTCTGCCCTTGAACCACCGCTATAAAACTCCTCACCAAATCCCGCCAGGTTGCGATACACAGTTTTTGAGGTGCACGTGTCTGCTGTGTCCCCCTTTGCCTGGCAAAGCAATAAAGGTATTCTTCTCTACTTCACCTAAAACTCTGTCTCAGAGATTCCATTCAGCTCCCGTGCACAGAGGCCAAGTTTTCAGCATCAGAACCATCATCACATCTTTAATTTTTCACTCCAAGATAAACTGGTAGCAGAGCGTCATGGAATATTCTACCCCATGATCAGCACTAATTTCTGAAAGCTTCCCCAAATTAGCATGTAAAACCATAATGCTTGCTTTACTAACATGGCTGCACCCCACTCTCCAAACAGATTGCAGCCCTTAAGCCACTTCTACCTAGAAATTCTGAAGCCACCCCTGAAAATGAGTCCTAGGATGTAAAGATTCAGAGATGTATGCCCTTCATTGTGGACCCACAGGAAAACTGTGCAATTTTCCTGGGGAGTAGGTGGCTTCCAGCATGACACAAGGTCCAGATACAAGCCAGGTTTCTTCTCCAATTCTGTCCTTTCCCCTGGCAGCCTCCTGTGACTTGAGAAGGGGGTGGAAGGAAGGAGAGAGAAGGGCAGGTCTCTTCCTGAAGCTCTCACATGAGGAAGACTCACTCAGAGAAGGAAGTGATTCCCTTCCCTGAGCCGAGGCTCCCGACATGTCTGAACACCATTGCACCTCAGAATGGTCCCTTATCTGTTTCTCATTCGGGCCCTTTCAGCAACCCTGTGAGGTGCTCCAGGTAGAATAAACAAGGAAATTGAGGGCTGGCCCAAGTTCAAAGAGGAGGGGGCAAGCTGAGCTGCAGAGTGGCTTTGACATCCCTACATTCCCTAAGGGACTGTACTGACCCCAGCCCATCATATGCCTCCTCAATAATCTGAAAACATACCCCGACTTCCTCAGCTATAATTAATGAATTGTGAATATATTAAAAAAAATAAATGCCTCTGACAGGGTGCTGGCTCCCCAGCTTGCACCTGGTGCTTCGTCACCCACCACCTCTGCGATCAGATTAGGCTTTGAGAGCGAGAAGCCAGGGCTCGGGTGCTTTCATCCGCGATAGGACTGCCTTTCCTAAAAATGAATCTTCCCCACCTATACCCTTATTCTCCTCTTCCTAACTTTTTTGTTCATAGCTTTGAAGGCCAGAACATGAGCCCTTTGACAAGGCTTCTGTGACAGCCCAGGGATCCCCCTCCTGCCCTGGAACCTTGCAGAACCCCTTCTTTCAGGTGCCCCCTCCCCCTGCTGCTTCCCCAGAACTACAGAGGGATGTGGACACCCACAAAAGCCTCGTGAAAAGGTACCCTTAAAAGACCAAAGGGCCTTTCTTTCTTTTGAATGAAGATGAATCTCAGAAGTAGAGGAAAAATTTTAAAAAGGAGACAGAGGTGGGTGAGCGGAAAGGAGATGAGACTTCCCTTGGTCTCACAGTTCTCGGTGGGAAGCTTGGATTTGAGCTATTTGTGCACTGAGATGATTCTTCTCCACTCCCTCTGTCTCCTGCAGTCTCTCCCCTCCCCCTCCCTCATTCCTTCTCTCCCTTCCCCCACTCCCTCTCTCTCTCCCTTCTTACTTCCCTCCCTTTATGTGGAGGTGGAGGGGGGATGTGAGTGGGTGGATGTGAATGAGAGGTGGGGATGACTACAGGGAAGTGGGGACAGAGATTCAAGGTCCCCGGGCAGGTGGATGGAATAGGAAAAGCCCAGACTTCCTGGCCCCCTCTCTATGACCTTGTAAACACCACAGCTGACTCCCTGAAGCAATACCCATTCGCTAAAGTGACTATGTGAACAGGAAGCCCAGTGCCCATTCTCAGAAATCCACCCCAAGGCCCTTTTAGGATCACGCAATAATTTTTGAGTCAGAGGATGCCTTTGAGATATTTCAGCGGGTAAACCCTTTCATTTTGTAGCCTAGAGAAGGAAAATGACTTGCTGAGTATCACACACAGGTAAGTGCAATGACAGTGATCCCCTACCTCCCAGGCCGGGCTCTGTTCAATAGAGCACCTGTCTCCTCTTGTGTTATTCTCCGTGTAGACCCAAGGGGCAGAGATGATGGAGAAATAGAGGCCCTGGCTTCTAGGCCTTAGCATAGTCTTTAAGTATCCAAATCCTACTCATTCTTCAGGATAAACTGAAATGTCACTTTTCCTGTGAAATCTCCTCTAGTCTCCTGGTTGGATGCAGTTACTCCCTCCTCTGAACCTCACCCCATTTCCAACCCAAGCTCTCCACCTGTCCCTCTCTTGTGACGGCTAACATCCTACAATGACACATTTGTCTATAAAGTAGCCCCTCCACAAAGACATCAACATCTTTGTGGGCAGAGACTGTATATTATGAATGGAAAACCGAACATAACCCTAACTAACACAATGTTTCCTTTTTATTCTTTAATGTGTTTCTGTATTTGCATATCTTGTATGCCAAGAGTGAAAACAAAGTGAAAAAAGAAGGACCTCATGGTGGAACACTGGTTCCATGAAGGCTGCCTGACCACACAGATCCTCCCCTAACAAAGTAAAAATGGAACTTACTTCCTCCAGGAAGTGTCTACCGAGGGCTGGGCGGGCTGGGGGGTAGGATAGGTCAGCCCTGGGTGTAGGCAGTAAGGGGTTCATTGTCTGAAGTGATTTTTTTTTAATGATAATGTCAATGTTCTCTGTTATTCAGTCATTTTCTGTTTTTGCAGAAGAAAAATTTTTCAAAGTTTTTATCAAATGCAATGAAATTAGATGGATTTTCTGCGGAAGGTATTTTAGTAGAAATTCTCAACTGTGGAGACTTTGGAAAGCTGCTAGAATACATCCTGAAGAGAAACAAAGACACGAGGAGTATTGCAATTTCTGGAATTTATTGAGAAATGGGATATTTTATATATCTCAGCCAAACTCACTCTTAGGTAGGTATTAAAATTCTTATTTGTAAAACTGTTGCTTTGTGTGAAAGAAAATTGCAAAATTAAGACTGACTAATAAAAAAATTCGTTGATCTACAATGAGTGAAGATAGCTTGACAAAGCTAGCTGCATTGTCTACGAACATGAATATGCAAAGAAGACTAATTTTGACAGAGAAGACTAATTTTAATGAAATCATTGACAAATTTATAGAAGTCAAGGCATGAACATAGAAGCTATAATATTATTCATTATTGCAGAAGACCAATATATAGGTATACTTTTTTTCCTTTGAAAGAAAATACATTCAGGGTTTCCCTGTTGGTGCAGTGGTTAAGAATCCACCTGCCAATGCAGGGGACACGGGTTCGAGCCCTGGTCCAGGAAGATCCCACATGCTGCGAAGCCACTAAGCCCGTGCGCCACAACTACTGAGCCCGCGCTCCTAGAGCCCATGCTCCACAACAAGAGAAGCCACCACAATGAGAAGCCCATGCACAGCAACAAAGAGTAACCCCACTCGCTGCAACTAGAGAAAGCCCGTGTGCAGCAACGAAGACTCAAAGCAGCCAAAAATAAATAAATAAATAAATAAATTTATAAAAAAATAAAATAAAATACATTCATATAATTTAAAAATATTAATATAGTACTCTTTTCCTTTTTTACTATATTTATCTTTTTATTACTGACAATTATGTATATGATGTTCAATTTAAAAAATTGTCTTCTGGCTGTTATTATTTGTTTTAATTTGATTGTTACTGAATATAATCGTGTTGTACAGAGGAAAGGAAGTTAAAAATGATCTGTTCCAAATACACCCTGGGTGCCAGCTTGCCCAGGGTGCACACAATTTCCTCTTGATCCAATAAAGCCTTTGACTTATCCATCCCCCACAGCATTTCAGAAACGAAGCTCCAATGAGGCTATGTCTCTGGTAAGTTAAGTTTTATCAGTTGTGTCTTCCTTATTAAATAGTAATCACCTTGGCTCTGGGTCCTAGCTCATTTTCACAAGTGTGAAAGGAGACAGAAAATTTCCCCCTGATCCAATAAAGCCTTTGACTTATCCATCCCCCCCAGCATTTCAGAAACGAAGCTCCAATGAGGCTGTGTCTCTGGTAAGTTAAGTTTTATCAGTTGTGTCTTCCTTATTAAATAGTAATCACCTTGGCTCTGGGTCCTAGCTCATTTTCACAAGTGTGAAAGGAGAGAGACAATTTCCCCCTTGGAATCAATCCCCTATAATGTATGTATCAGAGGGTTTCTTCACTTTGGCACTAGACATTTGGGGCCAGATCATTCTTTGCTGGGGCTGTTCTTTGCACCACAGGTTGTTCACCAGCATCCCCGGCCACTACCCACTGGGTGCCCATAGCATCCCTTCCCTCAGTGTGACAACCAAAATTGTCTCCAGAAAGGCCCCAGTCGAAAACCACTACATTAGGCGGAGATTCAGCAGTTGGTATTGAAATGGACATGGAAGAGGCCCTCTCCTAGATTGTTGAACTTGAACAAGGCTCTGACCATCGCTGAGCCTCTGTTTTCTGCATCTATAAAGTTGGAATAAAACATCTACTTTGATTTGATGTCAAGTTCAAAAATGATAATAATGTATGTGAAGATGATTCATAGGCTCTAAATCTGTTTGTGAATGTGTAAGCACATCATTATAGAGAGGTAAAAATTTTTACACTGCAATTCAGTTGTGCAAAAAAAAAAGAAAATTGTAGCTCTAAAAAGTATCTATAATTGATTTCATCAATTTATTTGAGTCCCCAGAAATTTTAATTGGCCAATTAAAAGTAATTTCCTCTTTTCCAATTTAAAACAGACTCTTTCATTCAACTTGAATTCTTTGGATTAAGAATTCAATCAATTCAAAGTACAAATGTCCAGGGCAGTTTCTCTCAAGATATCTCTCCACCTTCCTCTCTTTCTCCAGGGTGGAGGTGGAGGTGTCTGGGTGGAGATGGAACTTAAAAGTCCTACAGTAGCAGGGGGTAATCACAGTTCCATGTGCTGCTATTGGGTATGTGCTGGCCCGTGGGCCATTCTGGTCTGGTTCCTGGGTATATACCTGGGAAAGAGATCCTGCCTGGTCCTTCGGAGCTTTGTGTGGGGTCCCCGACTTGGCCTCCAGAGGTGAGTTGCCACTCCCTGCAGCCATCTTATCTACCACCCAGATCTATTCTGGTGCTTCATTTATTTCAGCCTCTGCATCCCCCTGTGGGTTCAGTAACTCTCAGATGTGTACCCCGCACCAAGCTGGAGTCTGCAAGTCTCTGCAAGTTGGATCTCCTGGAAACCTTCCTCAGCCCTGGTGCCTGCTGCCCTGGGCTAAGACATTTGCATTTCCTGGCGTCGGGGGTGGGTAAGTCATCCTATTTCCCTATCTGGGTGTTTCTAACCCCTGATAAATATCTTTCCTCCCCTCCTACCCCCAACAACCTGAGTTTGACCTGGAGTGGAGGAGCAGAAACACCCACGCCTCATACTTCTTGCCCTGACTTCTCTCTCTTCTAAGCCCCCTTCTCAGACCTGCAAATGCATTTCCTCCCCTTTACTGCTGGGTGTGGAATTCCCTTAATATCCTGTCTTCCTTCTTTGCTACTCCATAGCTTTCCTCTCCCTCCCAGTGGCCATATGGCTGAAGGGATCCTGGGAAAGAAACGGATTTGTCAGTAAGAGAAAATACATTTAGATGTATTTCAAAAATATTACAGTGAGGGCTCAGGGCCCAGTGGTGGGAAAGAAGAACTCTCTGAACATGAAAAGCATGCCCCAAACTGTCTTCACCCTTCAGCTTACTGTTCTACACAGAGACCAACTCCTGCCCTTGCAAAGCAAAACCCGTCCTCAGAGAGAATGTCTCTTAAACCTTTTAGACCTCCTTGCCCTTCTGAGTTTTCCTTTCTTTTCTTTTCCTCCTTGTTTTTCCATTGTCATCTCCTCTCTATCTGGATTTGGTTTCCTGTATGGTCTGCTCTTGGGAGTTGTCCCCTGGAAAGAGCCCCCTGGGTTAGCAGAGGGGACTCTGCTTGCTTTCCCTTCTTTTCTGGGGAAGCTGGGCTGACACAGCTGCTCTGGCAACCATCGTTTCCAAGGAGAGCCGCCAAGCATTTGGAGCCTCCGCGGAGGGAGCTGGGACAGCATCTCCTCATGGAAAAGCCATTCCAGTGGGTTCCTTCAGAGCCACCTAAAAGGGCCAAGGCAGCCCCCAGAGTTACTCACCAGCCTGAGGCGCTCAGGAAACAATCCCCAGTGGCTCCATCAACAGCTCCCTTTGAAAATTCATATCCTACAACCTGTTCAGGGCCAACTATGCATTCTTGATAGCACTCCAAACTCACACTATGAGCGCGCGTGCACACACACACACACACACACACACACCCGAACACATCTCCCCTTCGGCTCTGTTGAAAAGCCTGGATTAATATAATGGAACTTCCTCTGCCTTATGGACTAAAATAACTCTGGCATCCCCCTTCTGGATGGATCTTAATTAGGAAAGACACAGCATTTAAATTATGCTTATTACTTGCAGTTGCTTGCTGTGGGTTTAGGAAAAGGCAATGGAAGTCATGTGAGCTGGAGTTTTTAATGGGATGCCTCTGGAAGGGAAAAAATGCCAAGGGCATTTTTAATCTTTTCTCCCCTTGTAATCATCCTGTCTGAGAAAAGAAGTCCAGGTTCTAATATCATCATCATCATCATCATCATCATCATCATCATCATCATCATCATCATCATCATCACTAATATTCCTTGAGTGCCTACTCCATGCCAGAATCCCAGCTAATAAGCATTTTATATGCATTGTCTTATTTAGTCAAAAGAATTAGAATTTGACCAACACAAACTATTAGGGACCATCCATTTCTAGGGGAGACCAGGGACAAACCCTTAGCATGAATCAAGGGTTCCTTTCCTCCCTGGAGCTGCCAGGTGCCTATCATAGTACCTGCTAAGAGTACGTATGTGATGAATCGATGTATCAATAAATAAATGATTGAATGTAGTAGATGTGCTCAGAATGAATCAGATGCAGAAGAAGCGTGTGTGGGAATAGAGTCCATCACTCCTTGGGGCTGAGTCCTGGTCACAGACCTTGCTTTTGAGTAGACCAGACAGGCAATGCATTATTCCATTCTCCAATGGATGGATAACGTGATGGTGGGATTTAAAATTCGGAAGAATAGAGAGAATTTCTCTCCCCAAAAGATCTATTGGTATCTCAAAGGGGATAAACTTCCAGGCCACAATTATGATTTTAGGCAAGTTGTTAAACTCATCTGATTTTCCATTTCCTCAACTGTAAAGTGGGTGTGATGGTAATATCCACCTCAGGGAGTTTTCTGAGGATAATAAAAGATCAGATATGTAGCTAAGGAATGGGGGCTCCAATATATTAAATGCCTTTCCCATCATTACTTATTCAATCATTCAACAAATATTTGATTATCTATTATGGTCCATACCCTATTCTAGATGCTGGGGATACGACAGTGAAAGGGACAGACCAGGCTCATTAGCGGGTCAGGGGAGGCAGACAATAAACAAATAAAGTAGATAATTCCAGATTACAACAAATATGAGGGTAAAAGAAAGCACAGTGAAAAGGCTGTGATGGAGTAGGGTGGGGAAATTTATACGAGATCCTCAAGGAAGAACTCTAACAAAAAAGTACCTGTTAAGCTGGGATCTGAATCATAAGAGGGAGAAGCCATGCAACTGGTGAAGAGCAGTTCAGTCAACAAAAACAGCAAGTGCAGAGGCCCTGAGGCAGAAAGGACATTACCGCAATGTGGAAACAGAAGGTCAGTGAGCTTGGTGAGTGAGGAGGAGGGGGTCCAGGATAGAGCTAAACAGGTAGGCAGATGCCAGATCATGGGAGGTGTTACAGGACTTGGTGAGGAGTTTGCATTTTATTCTAAGTGCAGTGAAAATATTTGGAAAGTTTTAGTAGGGGAGTAGCGTGTTCTGATTTACATTTTTAAAAGATCCCTCTGGCTGCCATATGGAGGATGAATTATAATGAGACGTATGTGGAAGTTAAGTAGAATAGTTGAGGGCAGAGGTGATGGTAGCAGGACTATGGGACAGTGACTCAAAGGAAAAGCTTGGGTCCAGGCAGTAAGGGAACTGGGAAGAGAGCCTGGCCTGCTGCAGCACCTGCCCTTCTGGCCCACTGTGTGTGGAGAGAAATATTCCTGCTTTTTTTTTTCTTTTAAGTAGATTTCCCATTTAACAGTGTTTCTTGCAGAGCCAGGAGGTCCCTGGGAACTGCTAAGGTCCACACCTGAGCAAAATTAGCGTGCTGGTGTGATTCGCATTCATCAGTGTCTCCACAGTTCACTCCCCCGCAGTGCTGGGCCTGAAAGGGTCCAGGAGGCCCCAGGAAGGGCAGGAAAAGAGGGGCTGGTGGGATCCCAGGGCTCCTGCAAAGTATGGGGTTTCTCATCCAGAAGGTGCAGATCTGAGGAATACACAGTAGGGGTTACAGCCCATTCCCACGTACGAGCAGCAAGCCTGCTGGCAGCACAAGGAGAGAGACCCGTGTGGAGGGTGCTGGGGGGACGGTCAGTGGTAGCCCATGGCCTCTTTGTTCGTGAGTCCATCTCCTCCACGGGAGAGTAGTCTCTCTGAAAGTGTCTTATTGACTTTTGCATCCTTGGACCATATCAAAGGAATTGGTAGGCAGTTAGCAAAGACTGCTGAACAGTTAGATGTATGACATTCCTAAAAGCACAGAGCCAAAGAATTGCTCCAAGTTGGATGATAAGAATTTGTAAATCAATAAGTCCTGGGATTCTAAGCCATTGTTGTTCACAGATCCTTTTGAGAAAATGATGATATCCATGGACACTTTCCGCAAAATTCCACATATAAAAATTCTTCTAATATGCAATTTTTTTAACAGATGGGAAAAATGGAGGAGCAGAAAACAGAAGTGTCTTATCCAAAGCCACCAAACTTGTCTATGACAGTCATACCCGGAAGTCCAGATGTCTTGACTCTCCCCTCCTGTGCCTGGACAGAGCATGTGGACTCTTCCACAGATGTCACACGGAGGGTACAAAGATAACAATCAGAACCATTCCAAGAACTGGCCCCCCAGGAGAGTTCTTAGAACACAGCTGATTGCAGAGATAGTAAGCTACTGCCTGGGGCTGCATGATCACCTATGCCTATCCTGGGCAGGCTGGGAAGAGCCCATAGGGTATTCAAGTCCCGAAAATGAATGACTACTCAATTGTCTCTGAGAGTGAGGCAACAATACCAAGTGTGTGTTCAGGAATCCAAACCTAATTGTAACCACTAATGAGCTCATTTTCAACCTCCTGGCACAAACACCTCGAAGCAGCAAAGCTCCATCTTTACATAGAGGTTTATTTAGGACAAAGTCGCAGGGCAATGCAGGGACCTGGGCCTGTCCTGTCTTCGTGGCTGAAGCAGGTTTATCTCACCCCCTCCCACGTAGAGAGAGAGAGAGAGAGAGAGGGAATGTGTTGGAAGAAATGAAAGAAGAGGAGGAATTAGTATACGATTCCCTAACAGTTCTCTGGGTCTTCACGGCCTAAAAACACCTTCTCAATGTTACGTCACAGAATCCCCCAGCACTGGTTGTAATGGCTGAGAAGACCTGGAGAAAAAAAAAGAACATTCTCTGTAACCATCCTGACCATTTTCTTCCTTCAAGAGCCATAAGGCTGGGTTCTCAGGAAAACAGAACAAAACAAAACACTCAAAAAAAGACAACCAGCTTCCCTCTGAGGATTGTCATTAAACACCAGATGTCGAGGAGGGAGACTCTAAACCAAAGCAGCTGTGTGGACAAGGCTGCTTCCAGCCTCTTCAGACTACAAGTCCCTGTGCCTTTCAGCCTGATGGCAGTTGCATCCCCGGCCCCTGCCCTTGATGGATGGGGATGATCCCAAGGCGGTCGCTCTCTCCCCCTGTGGGCAGGCTTCCTCCCTTCTCCGACCCTCCAGGCCTCTGGCAAATTCTGTTCAGTCTTATTCAGCTCAAATGTTATCCCTTCCATGTTGCTTTTATTCTTAGACCCACTCTTCCTTCTGTGCTGAAGATGAGGACGGCTAACATTTATGTGTCTATTGTGTATCCACCATGTGCTACATACAGTCTCCTAAGTCTCAGATCTAGGAATAGCTGGGCTTCTTCAGAACTCCTCTGCATTTATCTCAGCACTCTGAATCATAACTAACCATATTTCCTTTCTTACTGCCTTGGGTGCTAAGAAGCTCAAAGCCAAATTTGTGCCCCGTCACTAGCAATTATACAGATGCTTACGACGGGAGCTAAGATCCTAACCTTGTCTCTTGTTTTTTCTATCCCTGATTTTAAGACCTATTCTGAAAAAAGGTCATTGGGCTAATTTCTGTTTTTGAATGGGTAAATTCAAATCCTATCTAAAATGGGTCATGATACAAATAAAAAGTGAAAGGTACTGTATACACATTTCTGTAATTTTCATGATAATCTTTCGACTTACAAGGCAAGTAGACCTCAGAGAGTTTACATAACTTATTCAAGACCATGCAAGATCTTAAGTCAAAGAGCAAGGCATCAAATCGACATCTGACAGACTTCAAAGCTCAAGCCCTTGACGGTCATAATTGCTTATACTCACAGGCGTGCTTACTATGTACCAGGTTTTATGCTTATTATCCTAAGTATATCATCTCATTTATCCTTACAACAATCCTATGAAAGAGCCACAATGATTACAAACATCTTTGAGATGAAGAAATTGAGGCTCAGAGAGATCAAATGTTTGTCCGAGGTTGCTCAGCACTCAGATTCAAATCCACATGCCTGAACTTTGAAACTCTGCACTCTTTCCAGGTTCTTTAACTTATAACAGAGGTAAACATATAAAAAGCCAGAGTCCTAATTAAGTGTTTGACTTCTTTGGAATGCCCAACTGCCTGGTTATATCACAAAGGCTTAACAACTCACAAATCCTAGTGGAGAAATGGGTGTCTGGCTGGAAGTAGGTATTTCTGAGTTTCACAGTTCTTCATAGAGCAGATGGATCAAAAACACAAAGTCTGTGTGCAATGCTGGATTTTAAATACCAGCCTGAGCACTGACAGAGGAAGAGAACTACCTCGCACTCAAGGGGTGGAAATGAAAGCCTTTGGAAAGGGCAGCGCTGCTCACAGGCGCCATCTTGCAGTAGAGGAGGGAAATTGCTCCCAGAAAGAAACCCCCATACAAAATGGAATTCCCCAAAGTAAAATTTATTGGGCCTCTTGTGTTCTGAGTGCTTAATGCACGTATTTTTCTTTCATACCATTCCTGCAAGAGAGAGATGATTATTTTTATTTTATAAATGAGAAATTTAAAACTCAAAGATATTCAGTAACTTGCCAAGATGTTTGACCATAGTGTGAGTAGCCTCTCTCAACCTCCATTCCCACTGGACCAGGTAAACTCTCAACAGCAGTGTTCCTTAGGGGCCCCTGCCTTCTCCAGTCCCGCTCAGCTGGAATCACAGGTGCTCCGCCCTCCACCTTGAGCCATTCGTGGGACGAGCAGGAGCCACGTCAGCAGTGGGATCAATAGGGCTGTGCCCACAGTTGCCCGACTCATAGCACAGGACTCCTGCCCTGAGGGCTATGTCAGAAGCTCCACCCCAAACTGCAGTCAGCTTAGCTGGGCCTTATTATGCCATGCTACTCTCAGCAGCCCCCCTCGTAGGGAGTGGGGAATGCAGGATTCTCCTCCCTCTGTCCACTAATCATTGACTAGGTGCTCTCATGATTACAGAAAGAAAAAAAAAAAAAAAAAAAAGTCAGCTTTGAGCCCCACCACAGCTCTCTGAGTGCAGTTTGGAACTCTGATCTTGTTGACTTCCCGGGACACCACACCTGGAACTGTGGATTAGCTGCCCAGGCTGCCTACACTGGAACCAGCCTCTGTGGCTGTGCCAGCTTTCCCCCGACCATGCTCCTCCCGGCCCTCTCTTCATCAGGAATAAGACTGCTGAGGATGCAGACGAATTCTCACCCAGTTGTTATTGTCCTTTGGGAAATATGTGAAGAGATGACAAAGGGGCTAGGAACTTGAGGGCAGACCAACGTTGCCTCAATTTTCAAAAAGGGACAGTGATGGCTCCTTGATATTTCACTAAGTAGAACGTCCTTTAGAAAGAAATGATGTGTGAACAGTAAAGAAATAGTGAAACATGAGAGTTAGAAAATTTTACTATGAATAAATCATGTAAAATTAACCAACTTTCCTTTTGAGAAAACGTTGTCTTACTAGTAGATTTTGGAATGCTAGAGGCACAGTTTGGAAACAGGTAAGGATTCCAAAAGATTTTAATGGACTAAAAGTCCCCGTGGAGGGGTACCTGGTGAAGCACCAGAACACTGGTCTGCGCTCTGACTCAGCCAGGGATGTTGTCCGTGACTTAAATGAAACTAAAAAGCACACTGACTGATGCAGGATTCACAATTATTTGACATCTTGGGAAAACAACAATAAAGAAAAACGAAATTTAATTAGTGAAGATGAAAAGTCTTAAGCCTCCTTAAAAACAAATACAGGAAGGAGCAGCCAGAAGCTCCTGACAAAAGACTGCAGCTTTTGATGACGACAAGGCAAGTATGAGTGAGAATGTGATGTTGCTGCTTAGAAAGTCCTGCAACCAGGCTTCCAGTCTGCACAGCGGCAGCGTAGAGACTTTGAAACTCTGCTCTTCCACAAAGCAATGAGAACACTGACCATTTGGTCAAAATGGCCGGAATCAGCATTTTCAGAACTCTGGAAATTAACCAAAGTCTTGCAACAATCTGAGGAGTATTTATTACGAAAAAATGCCTGAATCTCATCAAAAACAAACAGTGTCCTTTGTGCATGTAAACTTGTCCTATTCCTATCTGCCTCCCTTATATTTATATAAATATAAATATATATATATATAAATACATATATGAACTTAGCAATGTACCTGGTACATAACCACCACTTAATAAATATTAGCTTATCAGTAACATTTCTTTTTTCCCTTCCTGTAGTAGTTCTACCTCCACATGCACCTACATATATGTAGATGCATCTACATATATGTAGATGCGTATATATGTAGATGCATATACATCGTATATAGTATTATACACAGTATATATGTATACACATAGTACCTACACAGTATATAGTAGTTCTGCCTCCATATATGATCACTTGCTAGGTCTCCTTCATTTTTCTTTCCTAATTTTCACCGGAGCTAGAAAATCCTGGCAAAAGTAGTGGTCTCCTAGGTGCATGCTAGGGCTCCAATGTATAGGGCTGGGGCAGGCCGGGTTGCCTCTGGGGAGGGGAGGCAAATGTGAATTATAACCAAGGACCAGACCAAGATTAATGCCAATGGGGGCTCAGACCCTGAGCCTGTGCTGGTGTAAGACAACGGGCAGAATGCAGGGGAGCCGGAGAAGTGGGGCAAGGAGTCAGGGAGTGATGTGCACAGGCTGCAGCGTGGACCGAGCAAGGCTGCCGGCAGCAGGTATAGTGCTGCTCACCTTTCCGCTCCATCCTCTTCATCCTCATAGGCATCCTTTATCCTGTGTCTCCATCCACTCACTGTACTCTTTGGACAACTGCAGGTGTTTTCAAATTGTGCTACCCAGAGGTGCACCCAAGGTTCTCCCAACATTTGATTTGATTTTTAAAAACTATAGCCAATTCACCATTTGCGAGCTGTAAGAAGGTAAGAAAGAGGCCTAGCAGGTGAAGACCCAGGTTCCATACTCCTGTTTCAGTCAGAACAACAGCTTCATTTTTATTTCTCTTAACTACTGGGGTTTCTCTTAAAATTTAGCTTTATTAAGAGTTTTTGCTGTAACAATGTTTGGCATCACATTGGTCTACTGCAACATTGCCAGGGCATCCCTGATTTTGCCACTTTTTTTTCCTGCACCCACTCTAAATAAATCATTCTAAGTGCTTCTTCATTAAGGTACCTCCCCCCTGATCCAGAATATTTGTTGACTTTTTATCATCCTCTGAACAAATCAAATCCCCAGCTGAGCCCCTGGGCCCTCTTCAATCAGAATGAAAGGAATGGGGGCTTCCCTGGTGGCACAGTGGATTAGAATCCTCCTGCCAATGCAGGGGACACGGGTTCAGTCCCTGGTCCAGGAAGATCCCACATGCCGCAGAGCAACTAAGTCTGTGTGCCACAACTACTAAGCCCCCGTGCCTCAACTACTGAAACCCGTGCTCCACAACAAGAGAAACCACTGCAATGAGAAGCCCTCGCACTGCAACGAAGAGTATCCCACGGTCGCCCCAACTAGAGAAAGCCCGCGCGCAGCAGTGAAGACCCAACACAGCCAAAAATAAACAAACAAACAAATTAATTAATTAATTTTAAAAAAAAGAATGAAAGGAATGGGGTGATGCCTGACACTGTTTAGAACACTTAGTGCATGACAGGCACTCAATAAGTAAATACTAACTTATGATATTTGTTCTTTAAGGGAAGTTTTGCATCCTCCCAACTCCTAGAACACGACCTTGCATGCAGGACCTTCCTCTTCACAGCATAATTCCTTGTACACAGCTCAATTTCCATGGGGAAGCGACCTGGTGATGTTTAGGAAGGTCCCGAATTTCTATTTTCTGTGGAAAATGGTGTGGTGATGTTTAGGAAGTGCCTTCCACTTCCATCTTCTGTTGTCTGGAAAAATACCTACTTCTGGTTGGCTTACAGATGGAACTATTGGGATGACCTAACTGAATCCCTGGGGTGGTTCATCATTAACCTGGCTCTTGGTGCCCCCTTGTGGCAATCTGCCACCATGCAGAGTTCAACAAGAGAGGGTGAGAGCCATCCTTTAGTGGGTGGCGAACTCTGAGCCGAATATCACACTAGGCTTAGCTCACTCATCCTCACCACACTCCTCTGAGGTAGCTGCCCTTGGTTTAATAACTCATTCTTAGCAACATAGCCAACAAGCGGCAGAATAGAAACTTGAACCCAAGCTGGTTAGACTGGGGCTTGTGCTGCTGATGGCTGTGTTAACATGCCAAGAGACATTTTGGTGGGCATGTAAAGATGAATTAAGAGGCAGCATTTCTGGAATAAAGGAGTAGAAAGCTTGGCAGACCTTATCCCCAGCAAAATAACAATCGAACTGAGAATATTATTTAAAATAGTCATCATTGAAAGTCTCTGGAAAGTGTCCTAAGGGCATACAGCAAAAGAGAAACATTCGTTCAAGAAAATCTAAAATATCTCAATAAAAACCGTGAAAGTCTGTGGTGTTTGAGCCCCACTCTGCTCCATTGCCCTCCCCACTAGCTCCGTGTTATGGAAGTTCTGCCCAGGGCAGGTACAGCCAAGGGCTCCATCTCTCCTGAGATCCCAGTCTGGGGTTGTCGTTTGACCCCAGAAGAGGCAGGATGCTGGTGCTTCTTGGCCCCCAGCCCCATTTTGCAGAAGTCGTATTGCAGATAGGCACTCCAAGAGGACCAGGACTCCCTCTTCTCATCTGGCCCCCCACTTGTGGGGCGGAAGCTCTGCTCCAGGCTTGGCAAGTCAGGGTACTAGGGCCCTGGTTGCCCACACCCCAGCTCACTTGCAGAGCAGAGATTCTGTGCTGAGATGACAAGGGGTTTCCACATCCCCCTCCCCCAGAACCCACTTGTAAAGCAAGGACATCACTCTGGGAAAAGGGTCTCTGGCCCAGCTCCAGTGCAGTGGTAGAGGGGTGCTGCCTAGTGGGAAAGGGAGGCCATAAGGAGGAAAACTTCCACAGCTCTGAGTTTATTTGGAATAAAGAGTGGAGAACTCCATGCCTAAGAGTGTTGTTGAAAATACCCCTGATCTTTGTGGAGAGCAAAGGAGGCTGATATCTGCATGATACAAGCAAAGTGGTGGAGCAGCCAGAAGCCTAATAGAGAAAACCAGGGAAAGAGAAACACAGAAGAACTCCCCGTTGATCACAGCCAACTCTGGGGGTCATGCTGCCCCCTCGGGAGCAGCCAGAGTAGGACGAGGACAGAGGAATCACTGTGGACTCAGGGAGGAGCCATTCTGGAGTGGTGAGGGGAGAAAGCAGACCAGAATGGGCACAACAGTGAAGGGGAGTCTGAATGGGAAGAGAAGACATGGAGACAGACCACCCATCTGAACTAAATGCCCCAGAGAAAGGCAATGCTTGTCTACACAGGTCTGGTCTGCCCAACAGCCGAGTCAGAACTGTGTCCAGCCATCCGCTGCTCTGAATACAGGACAACAAGCCCTCTGCAATGGCCCAACTGTTGATCAGCAATGGCATTTGTTGGGACCACAGAGACCCAGTTCCTCTTCCTCTTGCTAAGAAACACTTAGAGCCGTTCACTGGGGCCTTATTTAAAGATATTACATTGATAAATTAAATGGAATAATATATCCAGCTTGCCTAGCACATAGGAAGGCTACTTTCCTTCCACTTCAATTGTTATAAAAACACAGTGAAACAATGGAGAACACACATTGCTCTAAAGAATTGTTTTTCCCTCTGAATTCTAAAATTGCAATAATTGTAATACTGAAACTATTATTGCTATTGTTGACCCTAAATCACTCTCTTGGCATTGGCTGGAATTCCATTTGAAGTGAGTCTTTCCTTGGCCCCTACCAAATAGGCTTAGTGATGCAGCCTGGTCTAGAAGGTGTTCTCGCAGAAATAATGGTAATTACCACCCGTAGTGAGATGCTCCTGCGTGTCAGTTAGGTGCTGTCCTTGACATACATTATCCCCATTTTTCCAGAAACTCTGTGAGAAAGGTAATCAGCAGCCCAGCTTAATGGATGAAGAAACTGAAGCTTAGGAGAGTCTTGGCCAAGACTATTTTACTAATGATGAAATTCATAAATAAAAGGTTTTATTTGATGCCTGTCATGTCATTGGTGAAGCATAACTAACCTTTGATTAGAATCTTCTGAAGAATTTTAAAGTTCTTTGAAACTATTTCCTAAGCTTGGGTCACTATGATCAAACACAAGAGGCATAGAGTTGAAAGTGGCAAGTGGAAATTCATGCCTATCTTATCTTTGTTGAACACTGCTGACTTTGATCAAAACATAGCTCCAACTATGGGAATCTGCCCTTGGGTTTTCCCTTCTCCTTTGCCACTGTCTCTCTGTGCAACCTCACTCATGCTTAGGGCTTTAACTGCCAACTCTATTCTGAGGACTTCTAAATCTTTAATTACAGTTCAGTCTCTTTCCTGAGTTCCAGCCCACTTATATCCAGTTACTCATGAGGTGTCTCCTCCTGGGTGTCCCTAAGGGACCTCAAACTCAATAGATCCCAAACTGAACCCATACCATTTTGTCACAAACAAGCATCACCTCTTCTAGTTTCCATGTACCCAGACAGCTGTGGCAGAAACCTGCAGTTCACAGAATTTTCCCACTCCCTCTCTCTCTCTTCCTGTTATCCTATTGGTGGCCAAGTCCTGTAGAGGGGAGATTCTCGGAGTAAGGTCTCCAGATCACCAGCAACAACAGCATCTGGAAACTAGTTAGAAATAAAGATGCTTGGACTCCATCCTCATTCAGAACCAGCATCTTTGGGGCTGGGACCCAGCAATCTGTGGTGTAACCAGCCCTCCAGGTGATTCTGATGACGCTCTAAATTGACCTTCCTTATTATCTCTCTAATTTCTCCATTCCTAAAGCTCCTAAGTCAGGCCCTCCTCTTCTCACAGCTGAACTATTGCAATCATTTCCTAACCGTGTACCTTTCTCCAGCCTTAGATCCCTCCACGCTTCCTCTCCTTTCCTGCCAGAATGTTCCCTCCAAATGCAAATCTGATCATGTCTCTACCCTACATAAAATTCTTCAGTGTTTCCCCAGTGCCTAAGTGGCACCGTCCCCAAGGAAATATAATGCAGGCTCATATGTAATCGTTTTATGTGGCTACTAGAAAAATTTTTAATTAAAAAAAAAGAAATTAATTTTTTTCCTTTTTTCTTTTATTTTTTTGGCCATGCGGCATGAGGGATCTTAGTTCCCCGACAAGGACTAGAACCCGTGCTCCCTGCAGTGGAAGCATGGAGTCTTAACCACTGCACTGGACCGCCAGGGAAGTCCTCAAAAGAAATTAATTTAAATAATATATTTTTAAATCAAATATATCAAAAATATTATTTCAACATCTAAACAATATGAGAGTCATTAATGAGATATTTTACATCCTTTTTTTCATGCCAAATCATTGAAATCTGGTATATATTTTTACACTTACAGGTGTATCTCAATTCAGATGTTAAATTTTCATTGAAAATACTCAATTTATATTTAGATTTCATAAAAGTTACAGGTGAGTTGAAAGAGTAGTTGTACTTATCCAAGTTGCTCCAAACATACTTAAGCGTTTTTCAACAATTGAATTAACACCTTTAAAATTTAAATGAATTAAAATTAAAAGTTAACTTCTCAGTCACGCTACCACATTTCAAACGCTCTATAGTCACGTGTGGTTGTGCTACCGTGTCGGTCAGCATGGCTTAAAGGACAAAATCCTAACCCTCAGCCCTCCCTCCAGGACCTGGCTTCTTCCCCTGGTCTCCAGTCTCATCCCTGTCGCATCCCTGCTGCACAGAGTGATTCATTACAGGGAAGCACATTTCCTGAGATATTTCATGTCATTTCCTGCCTCAGGACCTTCCCCCATGAAACCTCCTCTCCCTCCACTGTCCTGTCCCTCATCTCCTTCTTCACATGGCCAAAGCAACTCATGTTTTAGACTCAGCCCAAGAGGCACCTCCTCTATTAAGCCTCCCACCTCTCCTCCCCAGGATTGACCAATCCTTCTCTGAGCTGACCTGAACTGTATATCAACCTCTAAGACTCGCATGAAGATTGAATTTTATTTATTTGTTCACGTGTCTCTTTTTTTTTAAGATTTAAAAAAAATTTTTATTTTATATTGGAGTAGAGTAACAATGTTGTGTTAGTTTCAGGTGCACAGCAAAGTGATTCAGTTATATATATACATGTGTATGTGTCCCTTGTTACTAGGGAGTGAACGCCTAAAATCTTGTTATTCATCTTTTTTATCCCTAGCACCTAGAACACCATCACTAATAGACATTAATAAATGTTGTTGAATGAACACATGATTAAAACCCAAATTTGCGCCCTTTTGTTATCACATACTCCCCTCCATGGACCTGAAGGGCAGCAGTTCACTGTCACTGAAGAAGTAGTGCTCTTGTAATTGTCACATCATGGCAATTTCCCCAAAGCTGAAGGAAAGAGATAGGCTTTTCCCTATTTTTTTTTTTTTTAACATCTTTACTGGAGTATAATTGCTTTACAATGTTGTGTTAGTTTCTGCTGTATAACAAAGTGGATCAGCTATACATATACATATATCCCCATAGCTCTTCCCGCTTGCATCTCCCTCCCTCTCACTCTCCCTATCCCACCCCTCTAGGTGGACACAAAGCACTGAGCTGATCCCCCTGTGCTATACAGCTGCTTCCCACTAGCTGTCTATTTTACATTTGTTAGTGTATATATGTTAATGCCACTCTCTCACTTCGTCCCAGTTTACCCTTCCCCCAGCCCGTGTCCTCAAGTCCATTCTCTACACCTGGCCTTTATCCTGTCCCACCCCTAGGTTCTACAGAACCTTTTTTTTTTTTTTTTTTTAGATTCCATATATATGTGTTAGCATACGGTATTTGTTTTTCTCTTTCTGACTTACTTCACTCTGTATGACAGACTCTAGATCCATCCACCTCACTACAAATAACTCAATTTCGTTTCTTTTTATGGCTGAGTAATATTCCATTGTACATATGTGCCACATCTTCTTTATCCATTCATCTGTCGATGGACATTTAGGTTGCTTCCATGTCCTGGCTATTGTGAATAGAGCTGCAATAAACATTGTGGTACATGACTCTTTTTGAATTATGGTTTTCTCAGGGTATATGCCCAGTAGTGGGATTGCTGGGTCGTATGGTAGTTCTATTTTTAGTTTTTTAAGGAACCTCCAATACTGTTCTCCATAGTGGCTGTATCAATTTACATTCCCACCAACAGTGCAAGAGTGTTCCCTTTTCTCCACACCCTCTCCAGCATTTATTGTTTCTAGATTTTTTGATGATGGCCATTCTGACCAGTGTGAGGTGATACCTCATTGTAGTTTTGATTTGCATTTCTCTAATGATTAGTGAGTTTGAGCAGCCTTTCATGTGTCTGTTGGCAATCTGTATATCTTCTTTGGAGAAATGTCTATTTAGGTCTTCTGCACATTTTTGGATTGGGTTGTTTGTTTTTTGATATTGAGCTGCATGAGCTGCTTGTATATTTTGGAGATTAATCCTTTGTCAGTTTCCTCATTTGCAAATATTTTCTCCCATTCTGAGGGTTGTCTTTTTGTCTTGTTTATGGTTTCCTTTGCTGTGCAAAAGATTTTAAGTTTCATTAGGTCCCATTTGTTTACTTTTGTTTTTATTTCCATTTCTCTAGGAGGTGGGTCAAAAAGGATCTTGCTGTGATTTATGTCATAGAGTGTTCTGCCTATGTTTTCCTCTAAGAGTTTTATAGTGTCTGGCCTTACATTTAGGTCTTAAAAGTATGGAACGCTTCACGAATTTGCGTGTCATCCTTGCACAGGAGCCATGCTAATCTTCTCTGTATTGTTCCAATTTTAGCATATGTGCTGCCAAAGCAAGCACTGGGCTTTTCACTTTGCCATTGGTTCTTACTCCAAGGTGATGAGGCACACCTTTGAGTGTACCCTTCACAAAGGATTTAGAAACAGAAGACTGTAAGCTCTGATGATTGTTATCTTTCTCTGGTTTGCCCAGACCAAATCCCTTAACCTCTCTGAACCTTGGTGTCCTTTTCTGTAAAATGGGGATGTGATAACCTAATGCACTAAAGGATGTAAAATGCTTGGTAGACTATGCTGAGTAAAGCACACCTAAGGTTCTATTATCATTTAACCTCAGAAGGTCACCAGCACAGACGAGAAGAGAGGAAATACCTCCTTTATGCAGGAGTCTACACAGCCTGGGGAAGCAGGTGAGGAGTGAAGTGTGTGTATGAAGTGTGGATGAAGACATGGGCTGCCTCGTCCTGTTTCTTCATCACATTATGTTCCTAGAGGGAGAAGATGCCACTTTGCACTCTCATTGGTGTTGGGTGTTACCCAACTACTACGTCTGGCTTTTCCCCCTCCAAACCTTCTTTAACCGTCTTGAGATCTTTCTGTACACAGGCCGCTACATAAAAGGTCTCTGGAGTTCAAGGTGGGACTAAAAAGCAAGAACAACATTGTCAAATTACTGGGTGTTAAGATCACCATCATAATCCAGGTGTAAGCTGTAGTGATTTAGCTCAGGATACTTGCTGAGCTGGGTTCCCTCTGCCCATCTCCATCTCCCAAGGGGAAGAATGTTAGAGGGTTGGAAGGAAAACAAGAAAGCAGATGGTGAGTGTACCCGAGAAGGGACCACCACCCCCCCTCCCCAGAGTCAGCTTCAAGGGGGGTGAGATGAATGTCCCCAGGTGAGTGTGAATATCCAGGAGTAGGGGAGCCCTGCCCTGGGCCTGGGACCCAGCGTGCAGGTGTTCCTTACACCTCTGTGGCCTGAGAGCAGTAGGTAGAGATTATTATGCCAGAGGCTGAGAGTAGAGAGAGTCCAAAGCAGCCACTCATAGTTTCCTAGGCTCCACAGGAGCATGGGAGAATTCTAAATTTCCTTGTGTGTCCAAGAAGGATTATGAGAGACAGCCACCTGGTAGACCCTGATGGTGTCTGCGTCACAGTGAAGCAGATGGTCAGGAAACCACACCTGAGGATCAGGTGGAGGCCAGCACAATAGTGACAGGTGCCACCCAGGCATCTGATGCCTCCCCAACCTCTAATGCCCACTCAGCATATGATGCTTAGAACTCAGACGCAGTCCTAGGAAGTGCTAGGAAGGAAAAGTAGAAAACACGGGATTGACTGGGACAGCCTGGAGTTGGCTTGACTAAGAATTCAGTCAGAAGTGGGTGAGGCGGGGGATGGAGACTTTTATAGAGATGAAGTCAAGTTACAGAAGATAGCAAAGTAGAGATGTGTTTCTGGCATCCATGAGATATATCACATCCTCTGTGGACAGTTGTTTGTGTGCCTGGATCCCTGCTAGATTGTAAACTCCTTCATGGCATGTTTTGTGTCTCATGCACCCCTGCTCTCCCCAAGCCCAGGGTCTGCACATCAGAGGTCCAACTGAGAAGTTTGCTCTGAAATGAGATGAGGTGGAGGTATGTTTGCCTGGCACACCTGGGCTATGTCGTGTCTTTTCCATTTGCTCACCTACTGTCACAGCTCAGGAAGTGTGTGTGCATTCTTTCATTTGCTCACTCATTCATTCACTCAGAAAATATTTATCGAGTGCTTAAATTGTGAAGCTTTACAGAGTGAGTTAGGAGGGGAAAGGAGATTTAAAATGTATTTGCATGGTTTGTTTTTAATTTTCTAGAGTCCTTTCCTACCTACTGTCTCACTTTTGCTTCACAGCCACAGTAGAGGTAAAGGGGAGAGGATTGTGTTAACTTCACTGTACAGGTGAAGAAAAAAGAGAGACATGTTGAGATTTGACCAAAACAACACAGAAACCTGTGGTAGAGGTGGAGTGGGGGTGGGGTGGGGGGAACCTCTGTTCTTCTGGTTCTTTGCTTCATTGCTCTTAGGTAAAAAGACACCAGAATGTATATTCAGCCAATGGAAAGAGTTCCAAACGGCCAAAACCAGAACAATCTGAGCAATTAAAATAAAGTAGTATTGGATTATATCCATGAGTCTATAGTGATAGAAACAAAGGATTGAATAAGTAAATGGGAGAGAATAGCTAACTTTCCCTGCAGAAGAATTCCAGATAATTGATGTAGATATTCTGTCCTCAAGGACGGGGAGCAAACTCCCCGCTCCTTAGTGTGGCTGTGCATGGTGACTTCCTTCCTAAGAGCACAGTGTGGAAAGAGAGGAAAAAGGGTAACTTGACAGTGGAGAAAGCCGACAGGCACTGTCTCAGCCAGGTGACCCAGGCCAGCGTCAGCAGTGGTAGGTCATGTGGATAGTAGGCACCCCTGGTATGACGTGATGAGAACGGCACTTCACCTCCGTTGATCTCCCTCTCAAAACCCATAACCCTGTCTAACCATGAGAGAGACATGAGACAAATCCCAGGTGAGGAACATTCTACAGATACCTGACTAGTCCTCCTGGGAACTCTCAAGGTCATGACAAACAAGGGAAGTCTGAGAAACTGTCACAGCCAAGAGGAGCCTGAAGAGACATGATGACTAAATGTATCTTGGATGGGATCCTGGAGCAGATAAAGGGCATTAGATAAAAACTGGGGAAATCTGAATAAGTATAGACTTTAGTTCATAATAATTTATCAATTTTGATTCATTAATTGTGACTAATATACCATCTTAGTGTAAGATGTTAATAATAGGAGAAACTGGGTGTGGAGGTACATGGGAACTCGACACTATTGTCGCAACTTTTCTGTAAATCTCAAATGATTCTAAAATTAAAAGCTTATGGGAAATGAATTTTTTTTTGTTGTTAAAAATAAATGACATTAATCCCAATCTCCCAATTCATCGCACCAACACCACCCCCGCCACTTTCCCCCCTTGGTGTCCATACGTTTGTTCTCTACATCTGTGTCTCTATTTCTGCCCTGCAAACCAGTTCATCTGTACCACTTTTTAGGTTCCACCTATATGTGTTAATATACGATATTTGTTTTTCTCTTTCTGACTTACTTCACTCTGTATGACAGTCTCTAGCTCCATCCACGTCTCTACAGAAAAAAAAAAAAAAAAAGGAACGAAATTAGGTCATTTGTAGAAATGAATTTTTTAAAAAGATTAATTGGGACTTCTCTGGCAGTCCAGTGGTTAAGACCCCGTGCTTCCACTGCAGGGGGCATGGGTTCGATCCACATGTTGCACGGTACGGCCAAAAAATAAAAGATGAATTGCACAATGAAAAAAACTGCTGTAAACTTATTGCTGGCATCATTAGGGTGGGGGTGGGAGGCAGCTGCTGTATAAACCTTTATCCTACTTTCCCATGAGTCAAGAGGGATTCAGTCAGCTTTGGTTGAAGTAACACAGAAAAGAGCTCTTGTGTTCCTGTCACAAGCATGTGGTCCCTCCGTGCCTGGCTGATTCTGGATAAACACATTTTCCACACCATCATCTCCAGAATCTTTGCTCTCCGAGGTCAATAAGGCTATGAACATCTCTTTGGTTGTTCCTGGAGCCTGAATATATACTTCATGAACCAGCTTATTTTCAGAATCCAGAAAAGAGTGGGAGACTGGGAGTCAGAGTACCTTTGAGTATCACCTGATCGCCATGCTCCTTGACTTGACCTTTCTCATTCCTTACTTCTTTATCCATAAACTGACGATAATGATGGCCCCAGGGGTAGTACAAGGTTAAATGGTAGAAGGTATGTGAAAGCTTTCTGTGACCTAGAAAGGGCTGTGACGTTTTATTTTGGAACGTCTTTGGTTTTGGGAGACTAGGGCTTCCTGTGTCTCATCCTTTTTTAAGCAGCGCTCTGGCTTATTCACTCAATTCATCCCCACAGACATTTGTCAAGTATCATTAATATGTCAGGCACGTGAAGAAGTGCCTTACCTGGGTAATGGCAGCCCTGGAAAAGTAAGAAGTGGAGAAACTCAGGTTTGTCAGAATCTTCATGGCTTTGAAGAGCTGCACATGGCTGGATGGATAAGCTGCTTGTATGGGGATTATAACACACAAGAGGCATTCATTAGTCATGATGACTTTGGTTGTTGGGCATTGAAAACCCAAATCAAAATGTCCTGGACAAGCTGTTGGCTCACCTAACTAGGATGTCCAGAGTTAGGTGGGTTTCAGGGTTCAATGATGCAGTGGCTTAACCACAGCACCAAGGATACAATTTTTCCTTTTTCTGTTATCTATAGTGTTGGCGTTATCCTATAACTAGCTCCTTTTAGGGTAGGGGATGGCTGCCAGCAGCTAGTGGAGCTCTTAGCTTCCTTGTTCATGATGAGGCAGGGTGGGGAGGGCACTTACAAAACTAAAGCCACAACTCATGACCTTGGCCATCCTATATTAATTAGCCGCCCCTACCTCCAGTCTCTTGCTCCAGTCTCTCTGCATTATCTCTTTCACAATTTGAACTATTATTTATTTTTCATTTTGCTTATTATTTATTTGTATGTTTACTCATTTATAATCAGCTCCCTTTCTGGAATATAAGCTTCATGAGGTCATGGATTTCATCTTGTTCACCACTGGTCCCTAAACCACCTTCTAAGCAGATTGGGGTCCCTCCTCAACACACAGGAGAGAGGCTGAGTGTGCAAAAGGGGTCTTCCTTCCCTGCCATCCTTTCTAAGCTCACGATGCTTGCTGCCTGGGTCATGACTACTGACTGGGGGGAGGTACTGCCAATCAGAATATCACTGGAATATGAGGATCACAGGTGCCACTTGGAAGAGATCTTTCTAACTTTTTCTTTTTTTTTTTTTTTGGCCATGCTGCGCAGCATGTGGGATCTTAGTTCCCTGACCAGGGATCAAACCCACGCCCCCTGTAGTGGAAGCACGGAGTCTTAACTACTGGACCACCAGGGAAGTCCCAGAAGAGGTCTTTCTAAACAAAGGCAATCTGAGTTGGTCTAGTCTGGGTGGAAAAACAGAACTGCGGACAAGAGAAACCTAGGTAAAGTTGGGAAGACAAGACTGATGGACAAATTATCCTTGAAGTGAGAAGGAAAAGAAGTAGTGGGCAGCAAGGTTGGTAGTCAAATGGGTGACAAGCAAAATGGCATGAGATGACCGGTTCAGGACCAAGTCCAAACAGAGGGGGGCATGGCAGACAGAGCTGCTGTCCCACAAACCTCTGTCTACGTTCCTGAGCACATTAACTACACTTTTGCATACACCTTGGCGATGCTCCAAGGGCCCTGTAAAAGATTAATAATAGCTCTTCGCAGTTTAAGAGCATTTCGTAACTTACCAAACATATTCCCAGACATTATCTCATTTCATTGTCATAGCCATTCTGTGGGGTTGGCTTGATTACTCCTATTTTGCAAGTGAAGAAACCAAGCCTCAGAGCGACTTTCCAAAAGCCATGCAGTTCAGAAGAGGAAAAGCTGGGTGCAGACATTTCCCTTCAAATCTTGAGTTCATGCTGCCTCAGTGTAGTTGAAGAAAAATGGGCTAATGATTTCCTGAGATGAAAATACATACTTAGGCCTAGGTTTTTTATTTTGCACTATTTGTCTTTCTGTTTAGAGTTGAGTTGCTGTGTACTTTTGTATACATATGTAATTTTCCATAATGAAAAATTTAAAAAATTGAAAGGATAGGGCTGAGTGGCTTGGACAGCCCTCAGCAGAGAGAATCAAGGGAAGGTCAGGCCCCAAGAAAGTCAGGTGCTGAAGGGTTTGGGCTTCAGTGATTTAAGATTTCACTTATTAAAAAAAAAAAAAAAAAAGAACATTTGGGAATAAGAAATAAGAAAAAATCATACGTGTGCTCAAGCAGCTAAAAACAAGGCACAGAGGAATGAGTTGTTCCCTCCGGGTTTTATATTCCCTTGCCAGATCCTTTAATTATGCTTCTATTCCCAAATTTAATTTTCCCCCAGACTTAAATAAAGAGCAGCTGATGCTTCATAGAAGACTTGGTGAAGCAGACTTTCAGAAGGTATTTTTGCCCAGGTGCAGGTCCTGGTTTGATGTCTGTTTCACTGTGTGATCTTGGGTTATTATTTCCCTCCTAAGAGGTTCACTTTCTTCAACTGTAGCATAGGAATTATGTTATTTGCCACCAAATGGCCTCCCAAGAAAACTGAAAAAAAAGCGGGGTGATAGCCATGAAGGCTCTTGGAAAATTTCCAAAGTAGAATGTCTTAAGCTGGGAGACATTATTATTAGAGCATTCCTTGAACTCACCTGGGTTTGTGGGTTACTAGAGTCCAGGGCTCTGGTAGCCTCTGCTGCCCTGGAATTAAATCTGAAAGGACCTTATTGATTGACCTGTCTGGAATGGGACCTCAGAGCTTTGGAAGCTGGATGCCTCCTGGTTGATTTGGTTGGTTGGACACAGCTTTCACCCCATAAGGTGTTATGAATTTGCGTTCATGCTTCAGGAAGCAGTGTCCTGAGAAAGAGATGTGGTCTGTCCTTGATTATCCATGCTAAGGGGCAGATCAAAATCTCAAAGTGCAGATCATAGTCTCAAAGGGCAGATCTTCTCGAGGAATGGGATCATTTTAATTCAACATTGCAATACTACTATTTTTTTTTTTTTTTTTTTTTTACCTCCTTAAATTTGTTTGCTCAGGCTTAGCTTTGCAAAACAGAAGAGAGATGTGGCCCAGATAGATACTGAGTGGGGGGAGGAAGGTCATCTGGGATTAAGCGTGGCTCAAGACTTGTCTCTCTTTGCTTTCACTTTCAAAGACTTCAGTACACGTGCTGATGGCTCATCTGACAGCCTGGTCTCCCAGCTTCTTGTCTTCTCAGTGTTACTGATGTTCTTTCAACAAATGTTCCCTTCAGTGCCACTGACCATCAAGTCTTCATTTAATCGTTCATTCATTTGCTTATTCAATGTATGTTCCAAGTAGCTCCTATGTGTTGAGAACTTCTTAAGGATCAGGTGTACAAAGATTAGAAACCTTCCTTTACCTTGAGGTCTGTTGTGGGAAACAGATGAGAACCATATGGTGTGATTAATAACTATCATAGGGGAATGCCTCTGGTGACTGTGAAGGAGGAGCACTTTCTAAGCCCAGTGGAGTCAGAAAAGACTTTCAGGATGAGGTAACACTTGGACTTGAAGCCTAAGTAGGAATTTATCATGTGGATGGATGAAGGTGAAGGTGCAGGGAGGGAGGGCATTCTAAGAAGAGGGCACAGCATGTGCAAAGCCATGAAGACATGATATAGCAGTGGCATAGTTGAGGAACAGCAAGCATTCTGAGTGGCTGGAGGGTACCTGTGGAGTGGCAGGAGAGATGAGTAAGTAGGTAAGTAGGTGCCAGATCCAGCACTAGGCTTATCCTGAAGGACATGGGGAACTACTTTGGGGAATTGAGTCAGATTCTCATTTTAGAAAGAATGCTCTGGCAGAAATGTGGAGATTAGAATAGAGACGTGTGAGATTGAAGGAGTGGGGTGGGTGGCAGAGAGACCTGTTGGGAGCTTTCACCATGAACCAGCTGAGAATGGATAAGGGCCTCCACTCAGCTAGTGCTGGTGGAGGAGGGGAGGGTTGGAGAGAGAGATCTGAGTGGAGGGTATGAGACTCGGGAACTGATGGAATGTGGGGGACAGATGTGAGGGAGGGAAAGTCTAGAGTGGCTCCCAGATTCCTGGTGACACCGAGCAGGGCCTTGTGGGGCTCCTGGGCACAAAGCCTTCCTGTGTCCCCATTTCTTTGATTACCTTCATTCAGCCTCCATGACCTTCCCTGTGTTCCAATGGGCAGGTTCAAGCAGTTGTTCATTAGGGAAGGGAGGGAATGTGAGACCAGGGAGAAACAAACAGTCAAGAGAAAAAATAGTGCAGCCTTGGGGCAAGGTACTGGTTCCCCATCAACAGATACACACAGCAATATCTTTGAGCTGTTTTGCAGATACTGAAAGCCTTTACAGGTGGGAGAAGTTAACGATTAACGATGGTATGCTGCCTGCCGACAAACATGTAGACCCCAGGCCAGCTGGAACCTGAAGGTTGATGATGCTGACTGCTACTTACCTCACCACCAGCCCATCAGAAGAATGTCCACGAGCTGATCGCACCCTCTTTGAACCATTACTTTAAAACTTCTCACTATCCTCTCCAAGTTGGGATACATAGTTTTTTGAGGCAGGAGCCTGCTGTGTCCCCCTTTGCCTGGCAAAGTAATAAAGCTATCCTTTTCTACTTCACCCACAACTCTGTCTCCGAGATTTGATTCAGCACCGGTGTACAGAGAAGCTGATCTTTCAGCGTCCCTGGCTTAGGTGACTGTAGATGATCAGACTGCTGGCACACAGGACACACAGGAGGAGAATCAGGTTTGGGAGAAAGATGATTTATTTAGCTTTGAAAAGATTGAGGTGAGTATGGGACATCTATGTGGAAATAGCCAGTATGCAAATAGGTTTGAGGATTTGGAAGACAAGAGTGTTTGAGACTAGAGGCCCTCACCATGGGCGTCAGTGAGATCACTGAGGCTGAGTAAGGGAAGAGAGGAAGCAGGAGGGCTGAAGAGGACCCCAGGAAACCAACATTTTAGGTCAAGTAGAGCAGGACGATCCAGGAAAGAAGATTGAGAAAGAGAGTCCAAAAATGCAGGGGGGAACCACGAGACAGCATGCCAGGGAGGACAGGGCAGATTTCAGAAGGGAGAGTGGACAGTGCTGTCAGAGTCCTAGGGAGGGCAAGTCTGATGAAGGAGAAAAATGAGGGGCGTGGTTGGTAGAGCATGGGCCCCATAGCTGATGGGCTTGAGGAAGAGCCTTAGCTAGGAGGAGGGCCACCCTTCACTAACGTGGGATGAGAGGAGCTGGGGAGGAGAGCCATCTGCCTTACCCTAGTTCCTAGACAAGATCCTAGCCAAGAGCTATTTCACATTCTCCAGAGCACCTCTGATGAGGAAGAGCAGTTGGAAATGGAATTCGGCACCTAGTGATTGTCAGGTCCTGTGTTGGACATTTCATGCAAATAATCTCACCATAGCCCGGTGAGGTGACAGCATAATCTTCCCTTTCAAACTGAGGACATCAAGGCTGAGTCAAGTCACTTATTCATCTTTCCTCTCCACTGGCCAGGTCACAGCCCCCAAAACAGATCTCTGAAGAGCCAGCCTTTCATCTCTCACTGGCTCAAGTTCCTAAAGCTGATAAAGAATAAAGATCGGCTTGGGCCAGATACAGAGTAGATTTCCACCACTGAGGCCTCCACATGGACAAGTTAAATCAATGGGCAGAAGAGAGGTGGAGACCCTGCACAAAGCAGCTTTCTTTTTCAGGAGCAAAGATAAGCCTGGGAGGGGTGGAGGTGGGGGTACTTGTAGGGGAGGAAGTTCAGCTCCCTCCATGACTTAGCTGCAAATCTCCCTCCTAAACAATTAGACAGTTCAAGGCTGCTTGGGAGGAAATACACAGGACCACTTTTTATCTCTAAGATTGGTGCTTGTTTTTAAATGAATACTTTTACCGTGTTTCACTATCCTCTGAGGTTGGTCTTATTACTAAAATCTGCATTTTAAAGATAAACAAACCAAAACTCAGGGATTTGCCCATGTCCTTTCTGCTATGTAGGAGCCAGAACTCAATTCATTATGCAGAACCCAGCTTTGGGATCTCTCTAACCCTGAGGTGTGGATGATCCCACGAGGAATTCCATCACTAATAACAACCCCTCACATGCACCCGGGGACCTTACAGTGGCTTCCAAGGCCCTATGTATCCGTCATTCCGTTCCCCTATTAAAGAAAAAAATTATCCATGACACTTGTTAAAGATGGGAAGTCAGACTTCATTCAGGGGCTACTGCAGTGGGGTTTTGGAGTAAGGAGACTCAACTCAATACGACAAGTGAGGAGTTATAGCCCAAAGACCAGGGGGGGCGGGGGAGGGGGGGGGGTGGTCAGAGGATGGAAAATTACTAAGATATCAATGGTTGGGGGATGAGGAATTTCATTAGCTATCAAGGGTGGGGGATTTTCTACTGAACTGACCCAGCAGGATTCTTGCTAAAACTGGACTAAATGAGCCAAGGACAGAGCCCACGGTCAGGGACTATTCAGAAAGAGGACTCAGGAGGCTGACAAGTTTGATCAAAGGAGATGATAGTTTTTTTATCAGCTTCTCCGACCTCATCTCCAGAACTGCTCTTCCCTTGCTCAAAATGCTCCTTACAGGCCTCCTTCTGTGCCTGGCACACTCCACCCTCAGGCCTTCCCAGGAATGCCTTTCCCAGCAGGAATCATGGCCCCCGAAGGTCTTTACTCAATCTCCCCTTCTCAGAGAAGCCTTCCCGGGCCCGTCTGTGAGCGTAAGTCCACCCCTGCCCTCGCACTCCCCCTGCCTCTTTCCTATTGATTTTGCTCCATAGCACTTATCACCATCTAACACGCTGAGCGTTTTACTTATACATTTTATTTATAGTCTGTTTCCCCCCCAGGAGAATGTCAGTCCCATGAGGCAGGAATTTGTGTCTGTTTTGTTCACTGTTGTATCCCCAGCACCTGGAACAGCATCTGGCACGTAGGAGGGGCTCATTCTTTGTTGAATGAAAATTGGATGCCTGGATGATGGTCTCCATAATAGCCTCAAATCTTGATTATCGATGTCAACAGCAAAGGATAACAGTCCCCAGTGTTGGAAGACCCATCCAACCAACTCATAATGTATTTTACCATGCGTTATTTCACATTTTATACAGTAACCCAGGAGTTAGCTCAGATGAACCATGGAATATTTGCCTCCCATAAGAATTCTATGGTGTTATGTGCTCAGGAGAGGTTAAAAAAAGGAAAAGGAAGCCCAGAAATACTGGAAAAAAGAAACCCGTCTAGGATTCAGAGTTTGTGGCAGAAAAATCCATGTGAGTATGGGATCATCTTCCTCGTTCTCCAAAAGAACAGATGAGTCAGTCTCCCTCTCTCTCTCTCTCTCTCTACCCTCTCCAGAGAGATCATGTATAACAGGCCCTTAGCTGGCACTCAATCCATATAAGCTGTTACTACTATGTTATCATCGTCTTCCCTCCAGACACCCTATGCGGCCATTTCCCAAGTGTACCCCATGCTGTTCCTGAAACTTGCCCTGCTTTCAGCTGCCAGGCGCCCCTGCACTTGCTGTTCCTATGCTTGGAATGTTGTCTTCCCCCACCCTGTCTCTACCCACTGCCCCTTCACTTCTCGTCTCCCTAGTAATTCTTCACACACCCTTCAAGTCTCAGCTGAAATTGCCTCTACAGGGAGGACTTTGGGCTCCCCTGGGTAGAGTTAATCACTCCTCCAGTAATAGCAGCCAATATAAACACTGATTAGGTTGCATTATAATTGCTAGTTTGTTCCCTTGACCTCCCTAGGAGAATGTGGGAGCCTGGAGGGCACAGACTTACCTTATTTGGTACTGTCCCCCCAGCCACTGACACATGTCTGATACACCCCAGGACTGGGGTGAACAATGGGGGGCTACAGGCAGCCCAGGCACTGTCAACACCAAGAGAAACATCTCGCTGGTCAGGTGTTTCTCACTCCTCACCCTTTGCCTGGGAGGCTGCGGAAAGCCTGCTTCAAAGGCACCTGACACACTTGAACTTATGAGCTTCTGGGGTGCAAGGTGGCTCGCTCCCTCTCAGGGGTCACACATCTGAGGGCAGAGTTCACACAGGGTTCCTCTAAAGCATAAGCTGCTTTCAGTGCTCTTCCAAAGCAAGAACTGATTTTCAGACAGGGAATTCGAACCCGGCCCAGCAGATGCAAACCTATTGAACCAAGCAAGGCACCCCTGTTGAAAAGCTAGTTAAACCAGCATCACTTTCTACTTGCCTGTTCACACTGTCGTGTTCACTGGCTACATTCATCTGGAAAGTGCCAAAAACAGGTCAGCAAAACCCCACCAAGGCCTCGGAACGAGATAAGGGAGTGGAGCCAGGGGATCATCTGGCCTGAGTGACAGGCAGGGGTTTTGTCTTTTTATAGCATCCCCAGTGGTGGATCAGTCCCTAGCACAGACTTACACCCATTAAATATTTGACGAATGAATGTGCAACTTCACTGGGAAAGAAACAAGATGGAGGAGACACTGTAGCACTGTAGTTAGAAGTAATTCTTTAACAAGCCAACGAAGGTGCACCTGGTAGGTGAGCCTCCCAAGTGGCACGCTCAGGTAACAACAGACAGTGACCACATTGCTGTCCAAGAGTGTGGGCCCAGTTAACTAGGGGCCTTTGGGTTGACTAAGTGGAGGAAGCATCCTCTTTGTGCACAGAAGTAGAACTGCCCAGCCTTCCTTGTCCACCCTTTGTCCACATAGTGTTCAGCGTCTGTTTCAAGAAATATTGAATATTGAAAGAACATTTGTTACAGAGGGCACAAAATCATTAGAAAGCCAGGGGTGACCACATGTCTCCGTGTAGCTTTGGCCACACTTCCGTACATTTTTAAGAGCTAAAAACTGCATAAGACTTTTTAAGAGTGCTACTAACTGTTCCTTCAGGTTGCTTCTGCATGTAAATCTCTGCAGGTGGGCTACAATCATTTTAAAAGCTCAGCCATATGGGAAGGAAGCTAACATTTGTCTAGTGCCAGTCACATGCCAGAATGCATGAACTAGACACTTTGGGGGTATCATGTCATCCTAGGGCTGCACCACGAGGGACGTGCTGGACCCCTTCTGCAGGTAGGAACGGAGGCTCCAAGGTCACGAGGGACTTGCCTAAGTTCACCGGCCAATCTGTCCCAGGCTGGCTGATTCCACGCTGACTCAACACACAGCTCGCAGATGAGATCAGAAAACACTCATGATTTTAAGAGAACCAAATCTTTCTGATGGATAAATTTTCCTGACCCTTTCAGTGGCTGCCACATTTGTTTGGGTGTACTAAGTTTGGCCTGGCACAGAACAGCAAGGGGACCTGTGACCTCTCCCAGGAGATAAGGTAAGGCTGAAAGCATGTTTCCCAAGTCCCCCTGAAGCCTAGCCAATGTTTTGACTTAGTCTGAGGGACAGTGAACTGTGTAGGAGAATGAGAATGTGCTGCTGTGTTGAACAGGCCCCTGAAGGGAATAAACTCCCTTTGCAAATGGCTACACTGCACAGTGGCACTGTTTCTTGGAAAAATCACCCATCACTGGGATGTAGGAAGATGCACAGAATGTAAGAACAGGTTGGCACTGTCTGTTCCAACCAGCAAAAGCAGCAGAAAGACATGAATGCAGTAATTCTAACCTTGTTAGACTAAAGACATTCCTTGTGTCCTCTTGGGACACTTTATTTTGCTTCCCAAGGAGGGAGGTGAATCCGCTTCCTCGAGGTCAGTTTCATTTGGAGATTTTCTTCTTCCACTCTCCATTTAATTGGCACATGAGAAGAGCAGACATAACCTGAAGATGCCAAGTAAAAATCTGGAGGTTTGGAATGAGTTTTATTTTTAAAAGGTCTTCCTTTGGGTAAACCCATTAATAAAACTTTGACCCAGGGATTACACTCCTGAGAATGAAAACACTAAGACTCCAGGCTTCCTGGGTTTAGTCAGGCGCTAACACTTACCTTGGACAAGGAAATTCATTCATCTGTGCTTGTCTCCTAATCTGTAAAATGGAGATAATAAAATTATCTACCCTTGACGTTTTCTGTAAAGAGTGAGATAATCCATGTAACTAGCACAGGACCAGTCCCCCAAACATAGGAAGCACTCAATTGTTTCTTATTATTAACTTAAAAGTTGTTTCTTATTATTACCTTAAAGACCCAGTCACAAACACGGACAAAGCTTTATGCAAAGTTGTTCATGCAGCATTGTTTACAATAATGAAAAATCTGAATCTAAAAACCCCAAATTAGGTGAATGACTAAGCAAAACTGGCTGCATGTCTGGTCCGGAAAGATGATGGAGCCATTAAAAATTCTGGCTATGAAAACTATATAATAGGGACTTCCCTGGTGGTGCAGTGGTTAAGAATCCACCTGCCAATGCAGGGACACGGGTTTGATCCCTGATCCAGGAAGATCCCACAGGCTGTGGAGCAACTAAGCCCGTGTGCCACAACTCTGAGCCTGCATGCCACAACTACTGAAGCCCATGAGCCTAGAGCCTGTGCTCCACAACAAGAGAAGCTACCACAATGAGAAGCCTGCACACCGCAACGAAGAGTAGCCCCCGCTCGCTGCAACTAGAGAAAGCCTGTGTGTAGCAACGAAGACCCAATGCAGCCAAAAATTAAAAAAATTTTAAAACTATATAATAATTTTTTAAAGTGTTTATAATGTAGTAAGTGGGAAAACGCAGTGTAATAATTGCAAATGCGGCATACTTACAAATGTATAAAACAAAAACCAAATCCCATAAATAGAGGGGCAAGAAGAATGGCAGGAAATACATGAACATGCATTAGGAGGAGTGAACTCTATGTAATTTTTAGTTTTCTGAGAGTAAAAATATACAAAATAATATGTAGAATTATGTTAAAGTTGTTGCTTTCTGAGTGCAGTCTGCACCGAGGTTCAAGGGTTGCAGAACTGAGTGCTATTTCAGTTTATTATTATGTTCAGAGAAGAGGACCAGAGGGATGCAGGGTAGGCAAAATCGTTTTTCAGACTTTTAAATGATGGATAGTTGGTCCTCTGGACCCTTCAGTAAACAAGCTTGGATTTTTCCTTATTTAGGACACACTGTCTAATGTTTCCACGCCAATTTTTCATCAACTCTGCTGTGGTTGCTACAAATGTTCTAGCTGGCCCTTGGTCAGGGAAGCCAGTGAGGCCAAGGAACTGAAAGTCAGGCTTCAGCCAGTCAGTGAGAGCCACCTTGACTTTCATGGACCAGATCAACAGGGTGAAAATCAAGTCCACCCTAAAAACACTTTATTTTCAGTCTCTCTCTTCCGTGACGCCATCCTCCAACCCACCTCTCTCTCTCTTCTTTCATTCCCAAGCCCTATTTCCACTCCTACTGTGAGCCCAGAGCTGTGCTGGGGACACAGGTTGTCGAGACTCAGCTCCTGCCATGAGAGAGGGCAATCCCCAGCCACAGAGGGAGCAGACAAGCAAATGCATCCCAGTGCAACATGACAGGGGCCACGAAGGAGCGTCAGTGCTGCAGCGTCAAAGAGGCCTGGGCCTGGCTGGCATTGGTGGAGGTTTGGACCCAGCAAATGTTTCAGGGCAGGGAAAGGGCTGGGGTAAAGGCATTCCAGGCTGAGGAACAGCAGGTACAAAAGCAGAGTTACAAAAGCACCATGAGGGCAAGGTGTTGTCGTGGGACTGGTCTGTGGGGTTCAGCAGGGGAGAGGATCAGGACGAGTTAGCATGTGACGAGGCCACGAGAAAGAGATTGGCTTGAGTCATATAGACTCATAGTCAACGGCAGTTTTGAAGCAGGGGAGAGACATGCTCAGATTCTTTCAGGAAGATAACGCTGGTAAGTGTGGAGGATGAGCCTGATGGGTGTGACCAGGGCAGGGGTACAATGAGGAGGTGGCTGCAATAGTCTGAGGACAGCGAACTAGGGCTTCTTAGGGCCCTGCAGTGGGAAGGGGGTGAGAAACCAGATCAGGGAGT
Source organism: Eschrichtius robustus (assembly GCF_028021215.1). NCBI lineage: Eukaryota > Metazoa > Chordata > Mammalia > Artiodactyla > Eschrichtiidae > Eschrichtius > Eschrichtius robustus. The sequence goes on from NC_090843.1 coordinate 38,270,025, forward strand.
TGGGCCTAAAGGGGAGGTGACAGTTCTGGCTGACTGGTTGGATCTGGGGCATGAGAGAAATCAAGGATGTAGATGGCTATGGCCATGCCATTAACCAGGATAGGACGCTTCAGATAAGTGGGTTTGGTGGGGGAATAAAGAAAGATAATGCACTCAGTTTGGGACAGGGTGAGTAAAATGTTCCGGAGGTGGGGAAAGGGGGCATCTGGGCAGTTGATTAGAGAGGTCTGGCCTTCAGAAAAGTTTTAGGCTGGAGATGCTGATAAGGAAGATGATAGCACAGAAGTGGGGGCAGATGCTGCTCTAGAGAGAGATGAGGTTACCCTGCTGGACTAGACGACAGAATTCTTGGGAAGAATAACGCTTCAAGACACTCAATCTTCAAAATTAGACTCGATGGAGGTTTCCCCGAGGGTTTTTTTAGGCTTTAAACTGCGTGACTATTTGTTTTCTTTTCCATGTGCATGCCTGATGAATTTTCAGTTCAATTTTTTGGATTCATTTGTTTTTGCTGACTCTGACGAATTTTCAGTTCAATTTTTTCGATTCACTTGTTTTTGCTGTGGTGTAAAGTGAATAGGAGGCTTCAGAGCTGGAGAGACCTGGGTTCCTGTCTCAGTTCCCTAAGCATGAAGCAGTCAGAGCAGCTCTGACTCTGTTTCCCACACTGTAGAAGAGGGAGAATGAAATCTAACAAACACTCACAGAGTTCTTACATTTGCAATATGTGTGTCTGCTTGGTAACAAAAAAACGTGTAACCTCAGTCCTACGGTATATTATATAAACTAAACCAAAGGTCTTCTCTGGGATGAAGATACATCATCTATAAAATTTATAATCTTTAGGCCCAGACTAGTATATTTTAAACTGAAAACGTGGTTTGATTTTAATGTTTGCACTGTTTCTGGCAATTCAATTATTAAAAAGTGGACTAGAAAATTCTAGATGTCAGGGTACATTTGTTTTTCTTCCCATCCTGGCTTTTCAGAAAAAAAAAAAAAGGCTACTATACGAATTACATATGCTAGATGAGCTCAGGCTTTCAAAAATGCATTATCATTTTCACAGTCATCTAATTTAGAGACAGTGGAACAAATCCAAGTAACAATTTTATTTTAGTCTACAGCACTATTTTTTACATACATTTTAGTGGTTTTGACAGTGGTACTTTTGAGCAGACTTTAAATGAAGCCACAAAAGTTAATACATTTAAAATAAAATATGCACAATAAAACAAGGGGCATCCAGATGTTCAGAATCATGCAGAAGGGGTGGTCTGGCTGGTGCTATCACTGGATACCTTGCCTATTTAAGAATTCACCAGCAAGAGGCCGTTCTTCTGTTCTTCATTCCCACATAATTTACCAAAGTCGGAGAGTTCTAAACATACACACACAAAATAAACCCTCATTTAAAGCTACATCAGTACAAAATTTCAATGAATTGACTTCAATGTATTGACAAACCAACAATTCCAATGATCAAACCCATCACTAGAAAACAGGCAATATCAGCACCTGATCTAAAGGCAAGGTTATCTCATTTATTAAAACACCAACAGGAGATTAACCAACAAAGCAACTAATATGTTAATCTTAATATAAGACACTGAAGGAAAACCAAAAACAATATATTAAATACCACTCCACTGAGCCAGGATATAACCCATGGACGACAGACACATGAGTTTATCTGTCAAACAGTGCTTTAAATACTTTTCCATGAAAAAGAGGAAAGTGTATCAGAAGATGCAAAGGAAAGGTAGAAATGTGAATTTATGCATCTAGTTCCATAATTTAAAATGACTATCAAACTGATAATATAAAGCTAAGTGACAATGACAACCATTGGGCACCAAACAGGCATGACCACTATTCGCTGTAATCCATAACACTCTTCAGGAGTTTTCAGTGGATGGCCAACCCAACAATATTCTCTTAGTACAGACTAGATACTCATCCGCTGTTGAAAAGGACCCTGAAGAAGACATGGCAAAGGCATAGAGAAAAAGTTGAATCTTTTGAAAAAGTTAATGATATCAAAATACTTTTCCATCGCTGGGAAACCAAACTAGGTCAAGTATACAGTCCAAAGCAACATGGAATTCAGAGTCAGAGGCTGGCAGAAGAGTTTTGGAAAACTTGTAGTTTTTAAAAATTGGCAATTTCTCCATGCTTAATAAAACTATCAGAAGAGGTATAATGTTTGTTCATTTGTGGAATGTTGACAGCTTGCTGCAAAAATTCACACGAATGAGGAACTGCAGAAATGCGTTTCAATGAAGTATTTTTTAAAAATTTACAAAAAACTGAAGTTTCTATTTAAAAAATAACCATGTTATGCCAAGATGAAACATGGTAAAAAGTAGTGTAAATTCTGTCCATGATTCTTCACACAGCTAATGGGAAAGTGATAGAAACCATTTTCTCTTAAAAAGGAAGTTTTGTTATTGCACTGACTTTTACAGCCTGACCTAGTAATTTAGAAAAATTATGTAGTAAAATCTGTAAAATTAAAATACAAAATTCTGGTTTGTAAACATCAGTTGGCCAAGTCTATCCAGAGTACTTCAGATAGTGGAATGGAATGAATAATTAATTCACTACCTTATTTATCTGCTGTGAGGGGGAAAATTCCAGAACACAGCTTTTATACTTTCACAGTAATTATATTCAAAAGATATAAAGTCAGTACAGCTGTCTTCTTTTTTTTTTCCCTGGGTGCAGTTTTCAGCTCTTACCCCGCTCCTAAGTGCCATAATTGAAATAATACTGGTTTGGAGACCTAGTAAAGATTGGTCATAAATGTCGCATAAAGTCTGTAGGACTTCGGTAAAGATATTTCCAAATGGCATAGTAATGCACTGCAGCTGCCGTGGCCACGAACAGGTGCCAGATGGCATGGGCAAATGGAATGATGCCATCGCTCTTGAAGAACACAACGCCCAGGCAATAAATTAAGCCCCCATAGGCAAGTTCCTGAAGTCCATCGGTGTTACTCTGTCAACAGAGGAAAAAAATTCAAAAGGTTTTGATGTTATTCTGACATGACAAGCTAAAGAGATCACTGCAATTTCCCCTAAGTCTCCTGATTTTCTAGACAATGAAGTAGCTCTGAACAGATAGAATCCTCATCTGTAAACATGAATTACACTTAAGTGGACCTGGGTTACCCTCTGAATCGGCCAAGCAGTCAGGTTACAGGTCCCGTGGGAAAAAGAAGCACCTTCTGCTCATTTATACCATGTTTAAGCAGACTGCAATCGCATCTACAAGGAACAACAGTTCATTTTAATAAAGTACAGTCCTTGGCTTTCATCTTCCTCCTTAGGAGCTTTCTTCCCTACACCCATGCCACTCCATTTATAATCCACATCTCAGCCTGGTTTTCACTCCCTTTGTCCTCCTCAAACACTGTTCTAAACTAATCGCTTTTCCCAGACTCTTCACTTGCTTCTGTGAGCTTATGGCTTCCTTATGGCTGACACAGGAAAATCATAGCTAGGAGTGACCTCTGAGATCTGAGACCATGTAGCACAATATATTTCCTAACCTTCTAGATGTTGCCAGGCCTTTTTGTCTTTGTGCCTGGGAGTTTCTTAGCTTAGGAGGAAATTAACAGTCAGGTGTGCTTTAGCACAAAAAGGAGTATTTATAGGCTACTCTTGGTTTTCAAAGACCTCGACCCATCTACAAGATTAGACTGGGCTGTATGAATGAGAGGGGAAGAGAACAGAGGCAGGGCTTAAGAAGTTGACAGAGAAACAAGTCAGGATTTCTGGGGACCGGGAATAGAAAGGTCTCAGGTTCTGCAGGGTGAGTGGAAACCTAAGCCAAATCGTGGCAAGGCCTTGGAAGGGGACAGGTGTGTGGGTGTCCCAGAGGCCTGGGCACTGATGGCTGTAACGCTGTTAGCCTTGGGGCAGGTCCTGGTGGCCAAGTCCAACAAGGAACATGGGGAAGCTCCAGTGCAGCCACCTACTTGAATGGCCCCATGGGCCTCAGCCAGAGCAATGGCTGCCACAGACACGAGCTAAGAACCAAGCGTGAGGATCCAGGGCCAGGGGTGAGGATTAGCCCTATTTTCAAAGTTCACATAAGCACCACGGTTTTCGTAAGATCAAAAGATGAGGAAGGAGCCAATCCAAACTGACTGATACTGGACTTCTCCTTAACCTTGGTAAGATGGCACATCAGTCAGATTTCATTTTATTTAAAAAGTAAAACATAGCAAAACAAAACACCAGCTACATTTATTAGTTCCTAGAGGTTATAAAACAATTAGTATCCATTAATTATACAAAATTCTCTGTGTATGTGTTATTAGAGGCATTTTCCTAGAGAGGATTGAGGTTTTCATGGGATTCTCACAGGGGCATCTGACTCCCCAGTGAAGACTCACTCATCCAACACAACCTCCTTAATTTAGAGATGAAGAGGCTAAGGCCAGAGAAATAAGTAGCCTGAACAAAGTCACACAGCTGGTTGCTGCCCTGAAAGACACCACTCCTTCTTCTTCCACTAAAAGAATAAACAAGAGACCAAACCAAGCACACAGCTTGGTTTTGACATACATTCTGTTAATAGGTAGTTCCTCAAGATACCACATCTGCTTATCAACTTTCAAAGAACCAGACATAGTTAATCCTAAAACAAACAAAACCAGGTATGTTTTCTTCATTATCAATGTCATTACTATGTTTCTATGTACCAGGACTTGTTTGAAGCACTCATTTAATCTTCACAACCCTAACTTAGGTACTAATTTATCCAAACTTTACAGACGAGAAAACTAGAATACACAGAGGTTAAATAATCTACCAAGGTCACGTAACTTTTAAGTGTCAGAATCAGGATTTGAACCAAGAACTAAAGTGTTTTATTTCCTGAACTTATATTCCTTTTTTGGGGGGAGGGGGTGTTTTAAAAATTGATGATTAATTTACATAGTGTAATGCATAGATATTAAGTGAACAGTAAGGTTTGCCCTTCCACTAAGGCAACTACTGTTCTTATTGCAATTACCACAGACTAAGCCTCTCTGTTCTAGAACCTCACATAAATGGAATTATACTGTATGTACATTTTTGTGTCTGGCTTCCTTTTTGCTCAAAATAATGTTTTTGAGATTCATGCATGTGCGACTGTATATCAGTTATTCATTCCTTTCTATTACTTAGCATTCCACTGATTTATTTAACATAATTTGTTTATCCTTTCCATTTTGGGGCTATCATGAATAAAATTAACATTTATATTGTTTTACAAGTCCTTTTGTAGATATATGTTTTCATTTTTGTTGTCATAAATTTATGCTTAATTTTATAATAAACTGCTAAACAAATTTCCAAAGTGGTTATACCATTTTATACTCTCCCCAACAATGAATTACGGTTCTAGTTATTTCACGTCCTTGCTGGGTTTTGGTGGCATCAGTCTTTTTAATTTAATTTTAACTATTCTATAGGGTGTGTAGTGGTGGCATGTTGAGGTTTTAATTTTCATTTCCCTGATTTCTCTGATGACTAGTTACATTGAGCAGTTTTTCAAGGGCTTACTGGATACTTGTATCTCTTTCTCTTTATAAAGTGTCTGTTCAAGTGTTTTACCCATTTTTATAGGATTGGCTTTTTATTATTGACTTAGAGTGCTACAATATTTGATACACATCCTTTGTCAGATACATATAGAGAAAGCAAATATTTTCTCCCAGTCTGAGGCCTGACTATTCATTTTCAAGTTCACTGATCTTTTCTTCTGCCGTATCCCATCTGTTGTTAAACCCCTCCAAATAAATTTTTTTCTTAACATATAGTTTTCAGATCTAGAATTTCCATTCGGCCCTTCTTGCTTGTCTAGTAGTATTTGTTTGGATAATGGATGCCGAGTTGTTAGAGTATAGATTTTGTTGTCTTCCTCGAAGGAATGTTGAGTTTGTTCCAGTAGGCAGTTTATTTACCGAAGGATCAATTTTATCCTTTCGAGGTTTCTGGGCTTTGTTATGGCAGTGCCAGAGCCGCTCTCACTCTAGGGCCAGAGTAGCTCTTATCCTAAGGTGTGGTCTTGCTAGGGTCAATGGAATACCTAAGTTGTTCAGCATGGTCTCCTGCTCTGGCTGGCTGGAACTCTGGTATCTCCCAGTACTAGGCTCCTTCTGGAATCTCCATTTATCTCACAGCCTTCCAATAGCTATCCTCAGCCAGTGCACGCAGAGTGTTGCCCTGCACAAATGCAGCTTAGTATTCGGGCAAGGACTCAAGGAAACCCCTTGTAGATTTCTGGAGACTCTCTGTGAAGTTCCCTCCTCTCCAGTACCCTGCCCCAAAACTGCAGCTGGCTCGGGAGCTGAAATGCTGATTTGTTTCCTCCACCCAGACTGCTGCTCTTGGACTCCATTTTCTTTCGCAGTTTGGAAAGCATTCCGGGGAGAAAACTGCAGTCCGTGTGAAGCTCATCTTTTGGTTTCTCTCCCCGCAAGCATCATAGTCCTATATGTCTGTGTCCAATGCCAAAAAATAGTTGTTTCACATACTTTTCCTACTTTTATAAGTTCTTTATGGTAGAAGGGTAATTCCGATACCCATTATTCTGACCAGAACACCAAAGGTTTGAGTCTTCATCACTTGTACTGTTTCTTTGTTCCTTCAGATGGCCTGTGTGGTTCTTTCTGATCTGGTCTCTGTCTAGCTCACGAGTTTTATCACGAGACTTGTGCTACCTGCATAATTACACCCCCTCATGCATATATGCATATTCAGATGCTTGTGCTCTCCGCATCTCTGGGGTTTCCTTCATGCTGTATCCTTTTCCTGTACCACCTGCATCACTCCTTCCATCTCTTGGCTCCTATTTGTCTTTCTGAATCAGCTTAAATAGCATTTCCTCTGGTACATCTATCACGTGCTCCCATAGTAGGCTGTACTTTCCCCAATCAATGACATTGTAAAACTTTATGGTAATTTCTTATTTTATATGAATTGTATTTTTCTGCTTGATTCTAAGTTCTATCTGGGCAAGTGTGGGGATTTTCCTGTTTGATTAACATAAACATTAGTCACCTGCTATTGTACTACTTGAAAATGTCAATGAAAGATTTAGGCTAGTAAAAATACTGGATAAACTTGCTCTTATGATACCCAGAGGGAATTTACTTGAAGTTCCACTCTAATGATTAGTGACCCATCAACACAGACCTTGCTCTGGGTGTCTTCAATCGCCCTCTATCTATATGGCCTTCAAGGCAGATCTTCTCATTTCTGACTTTCACCTCCCTCTCCTCACTATTCCCTGTTGCTTTTACCAGCTAAACTGTATGTATTTTTGCTACGAGGTAATTATTAAAGCCATTATAAATCTCATATCTCAAAGAACATATCTTGATACATTCTCATAAGACATACCCTCTGAAAAAACATAAGCAAACCTATAAATCCTAAACCTTTTACAGGTGTTTTTGTGACCAGGGCAAGAACTATGCACAGCAAAATTACATTCTTATAACTTGCCTATGAGCTCAGGAGGAAATTATAGGTACAACTCTGACCCTTGTAGGCTGAGAAGAGAGTTCAAACTAAACACACAGTGGCTGGTGCCCCAAAATGCAGAGTGTAGGACTGGGAAAACATAAGCTAAAGGCACAAGTGACCAGTAGATGGGATCGTGAGGTTGTTATGTTATTGTTTTAAATTGAGAGATAAACATTGATTTCTCAACAGTAATCAGTCTGAATGGGAGTACAAAACACATATGTGCAAATGCCTACTAAAGGTAATGAATGCCACACTTTCACCCATCAAAGTCCCCAAAAGAAAATTTCAAGCAAAGTTAAAAAAAAAAGCACTTTCCTGAGAAAGAGAAATAATATGACTTAAAAGCAAGTGAAAGGAAAAGTAAGAGTGAAGGGATTTGAGAAATATCCAATAAAATGTTGAGCCAAATGACCTTTTGAGGTCCTTCCAATTCTTAAGTTCTAAGAAGTCACGGGACTTCCCTGATGGCACAGTGGTTAAGAGTACGCCTGCCAATGCAGGGGACACGGGTTCGAGCCCTGGTCTGGGAAGATCCCACATGCTGCGGAGCAACTAAGCCCATGCGCCACAACTACTGAGCCTGTGTGCCACAACTACTGAAGCCCGTGCGCCTAGAGCCGGTGCTCTGCAACAAGAGAAGCCACCACAATGAGAAGCCTGCACACTGCAATGAAGAGTAGCTCCCGCTCGCAGCAACAAAGACCCAACGCAGCCAGAAATAAATAAATTAATTAAGAAAAAAAATTTCTGCTCTAAAAAAAAAGAAGTCACTAATTTATATTTTCTTCATTGTAAGAAACCTCCAAATTTACCCTCGCCATGGATTTAGGGTTAAGACACTAAGTAATCCAAGTAGAAATTCCCACCTTCACATAATCTCACAGCTCTTTGGGAAAAGGGTGGGAGTGGAGGTGGGGTGAACAGAAGGGTTATCCCAAAGAACAAATGCAGCAGATTACCATACGGAAGGAGTCACACTTAGATGTATAGCTTTTCCAAACTACAGACAGTAGGTAGTACAAGTTGTGGCACTTTGTAATTTATATATTTTTTCTTTTGAATCTCTAGTTATTGGACATGTCATAACTTCAGGAAGAAAAGCTTCGGATCGTATCTATAGACATATTAAGAGTCACAGCGATTTAAAAGAAAATAAGGTGAAATAACTTAAATTATAAAGCAACTTCTTACCATTGATGTCACCACCAAGGCTGGAGAAAACCCCATTGTGAGATAGAAAAAGAGCTCAACCACCTTATACCTGCAGAACAGAAATGTGTTAATTTAATTTAAATTAATTTAATATATCTATTCCTACAACACTCAGACTATTTCTTTACCAGTTTTTCCCTTTTTCTTCTGAAAGACAAATGTAAACTCTTGACTATTCAAATGAAATGTATTTTCCCTGTAGGAGACCATTAGGGAGGGCTCTAACTGAAATACTGTAGTTGAGTAACAATGAACTAGCATTTCTTTCAGGATGGATAAGGCATCAAATTCCACATGCTACATGCAAAACGTTCTCTGCCAAAAGCTATCATTGAATCCAGTTCACCATGCATTTTCCGTTTCTAATCCCAGAGTGTTTGCCTTCATCGCCATTCCAATCCATCGTTATGAGACACTGAAATTATGAAGCTGCACAGGGAATAGCTTGGAGCAGTTTATCAGTGGCAAAGGGATGGGAGCCCTAAGGAACTAAGGGCATGTGTTTTTTGTTGTTATTGGTTTTTTTTTTTACTTTTTAAAAAATTTTTTTTATTTTTTAAGGGCATGTGTTTTTGATTGTCTCTTAATTTTGTATCTGTACAAACTCCAGTTTGTAAGGCTCATCACCTTAGGTGCAGAAGTCTGAAAATGCTAAAAAACACACTGTACTGAAATTCAACTTATATTTATGCCTAATCAAACTAGACTCTAAGTTCCTCGAAGGCAGGGACCAAGTTCTGTTTATGTTTGGGTCTGCAGGGCCTAGAACAGTACATGGCACCATTTAGGTTCTCTGTAATACCTGCCAAACCCAATGGCCAAGGGTGACTCGCATCTCATTCTTAGTGTTTTATACTCAAAGTCCACCATGAAGTAATCATATCAGGGAACTGGGGAAGAATGTGGGTTTGGTTTATATTAGAAGGCCTGGAATAGGAGAAAAGAGAGTTGTCTTACTTTCCTTCCTAATTTATCCAAGGATATAAATTAGGGGTTTGAGCCTGAGAAGCAAAGCAAACTGTTCCCTTGGATATATATATAACGCATAATACCACTCAGAATTGCTAATTATGGTCAAAAATGCATTTAAGTGAATTTCAAAGTCAGAGAGAAGTTAGCTAAAACTACCACTTTCTTCTGAAAAGAGAAAACAATTTATTACTTTGTGACAAACACAAGTTATGTTTAATTCTGAGGGCCATTCTGCCAAAAACAATAGATAAAGAATTTAATAAACTGTATCCAATGACAATTATTTCACAGTTTTGAGTTTCTCAAGTTCAGGCATGTGAAATAATGAAAAGAGCCATGGAATAGGAACTAGGACACATGGGTCCTAATTCCAGATGAGTCACTAACTTGATGCATGTACTAAATGTTCTCATTTTTTAAACATGAAGCACAAATAGATGACCTTGAAGGTCTCCTCTAGAACTAAGCTGCTAAATTTCAATAAGTTTTCTTTTTATATTGCTTCACACTTAAGACTAGGAGATATGAATAACGGGTTAAAAAAGGTGTGTCCCATGGTGAGGATACTAAGGGTTTAGATGCCCTTCCAAATGTACCCTTTCTCAGGGAGTCCCAGGTTGGAACATCCTCTGGGTTCCTATCTAGGTGTTCTGTGGGGGCTTAATAGCTATTATCTTCAACCTTCAAAGAAACTTAGAAAAGCAGTTATTTTTCTCATGTGGTAACTTAAGTCACAGAGGATAAGGCTAGTTTGCTGATAAGACTAGCCTGGCTGAGGATGTGAAATGAGGTCTGACTGACTCCAAAACTGTCGTTTTAGATGAGGGACAAGTGCACCCTGTCCTTCAACTATATCATATATCACACAGGCACCATTCATTTCTGTCTGCAGCAGTCTGTAGACCAATGATGAATATCAAATGGTTCTAAAGATTTGTTAAAACAATATATATTCTATTTATGTATTTCTACTATTTTGAACTGCAAATATAAAGTAAATTGTACTGTAATGTAGATAAAATTTAGGAAGTTAATTTTAAAGCTATCAAATGTAAATTATTTTCTCTTACTTTTCATGGTAGAGAAATACATAAATGGTTCCTCCAGCTGCCATGAGCCAGATAAACCAACGCATATGAGATGCCAGGGGTCCAAGTTCACGGAGATTTAACCTAAAAATGTAAACATGACAACAAAGAACAGAAGTGATAAATGAAGGGAATTCATACAACCTGTGTTTTCCTCTAGTCTTGAAAACTGGGAGAGAAGGTACCAGGACAAGACCAGAAAGAAAAAGCAGTCAACATGTGGTTGGAAGTATTTGGGCAATTGGGATAAAATTAATAACTCAAGGATAAAATTGTCGTTCAAGCTTTAAGACTTAGAATTAGTTCCAATGTGGTTTAAAAATAGAACCAGCTAAAAGGAGACTTGTAGAAGTAAGTCCCAGCACATCTGTGATGCCCGACTTTCCTTATTAGGCAGACTGCTGTAAAGGCTACTTGCCTTGTTGTTCCTGACTATGTATTTGGGAGCAGATTGTTTACAAAGCTTACTGAGAATGCAACAAAACCCTGAACCAGATCACATACACACAGTGGATACCTAATACACAGACCAAATGTCTCCATTATCAATTTCTCCACCAAGAGAGAACATGAGAAGATCTAGCCCAATACATGTTATGGAAGATACTTTGTGGGTTAGAATTTAACCATGGACTCTTGTGAGGCCTGAACTTAAAATGCTGCAAATTCACCTGTACTAAATTCAGATTAAGAATAGATAAGAAAATAAAATGTTCTGAATGGCTATTACTACAAAATTAATATTTCCAAATGGAAAAGGTACCACCTGCATATCGAAGAGTACATGCGAACAAACTGCCTACTGTAATATTTGATTCCTCAGTCTACATTTAAAATTTTTATTTACTTATTTTAAATTGAGGTATACTTCACAAAAGCCTTTAAGTATTCTCGCTCCAATATGATTCAGACCTATAATTTAGTAACAGTTACTGGGGAGAGACAGCACTTACTCTTTACTCCAACAGATAATTAGGTTTCTTTTGAATGATGGATGCTGCATTAGTCAGAATCTAGAGGCCTGCTGTTTCTAATGATATATAGTTGATGGCATAATATGAATTTCTGAGTGGTTAAAACTGGACCATATCTTGACAGAGGAAAATCAATGTTTCTTTAATTATGGGCTTCAGAGCAGCAAAAGACTCTATCTGATCTATACCAAAAAGGCAGGAAGAACAAGGACATTGAACTGAATACTAGGTATTTTAAATAGCTAACTAATTAGGCTAGTTCTCTTATTCATATAGCTAAAGAAATGAGAAATGCACTCCATACATAGTAGCTACTGTGCTGTGAAGACCAACAGTATAAATTTCAAAAGTGAGCTTGTTTTCTTTGTACGTATTTACAGTATTTCCACTTAAACAATTAGGTGTCCAGGTTTTCTGAGCAGCAGCAGAAGCATATACAAAGAATATGGAAGGCAAAGGTAACATTTCAAAAGTCAGCGTGCTGCCTACACACAACTTAGTAGCACTTCTCTCAAACAATCCAGTGCCAGATATGTATTCTGAATGGCAGTAACATTCTCCCCTTAAAATCTGCAATCTGACCCAAGTAAGTCAAAATGGGAAAGAAAAAAAAAGCATGTACGTGTGTTGGGGTAGGGGAACCGGGGAGCAGGGATAGGAAGAAGGGAGGGAAGAAGGACCGAGAATTCTCTCATAAAAACACTATCTTCAAAAATATAAAGACTGTATCTTACCATGGGGCGTAAGATGCAGCAATGAAGAAATAGATAACCATTCTATCACACATGTGAAAGCAATGCTCCACTGTCCTGTGGGGGGGGAACAAGTTAGAGTTTTCAGAAAATTTTACGACTGGAAGTAGGGGTTATCACTCCACTATGTCACAACTGCCACTCTTGTTCTTGGTTCTCATGGCATTTATAACTTGGCCTTCAAAGTCGCACAGCTATTTTTAATAATATGGAGCCACAAGTAAAAGCTTTATATTATTTTTAAGATTGCATATACCATAGATCCTCTCCATGTAAGAACCCCACAATAATCAGGAATTCAAAATCTGTCTTTTCTGATATTTTCTATTTTTTTTAGATCCTATCTAATAGGAAAATGAAATTCCTTGAGGGCAGACCACCTCTCAACCCCTATCATAGTGCAGGGCACAAAATCATGAAGGCTCAGTAAATAGTCCCCAAAGCCACATTCTTTTTAGAATGTCTTAGAAGCAGCTTTTACTCCAAATCTTAGTGTAGACAGTAAGCTGCAATAAAGCAAATTTAGAAACTAATTTAGGAACAGCAATAACACAAACCAGAAAAAAAAAAAAAAGGCTCATTTGCTGTCAAGAGGGTAGCCACCTGGGCTGCTGCTTCTTTTTTTGTTTTAACAAACTTATTTATTTTATTTATTTTTGGCTGCATTGGGTCTTTGCTGCTGCGCGCGGACTTTCTCTAGCTGCAGCGAGCGGGGGCTACTCTTCGTTGCAGTGCACAGGCTTCTCACTGCAGTGGCTTCTCATTGAGGAGCACGGGCTCTAGGCGCACAGGCCTTAGTAGTTGTGGCTCACGGGCTCTAGAGCCCAGGCTCAGTAGTTGTGGCGCATGGGCTCAGTTGCTCCGTGGCATGTGGGATCTTCCCGGACCGGGGCTCAAACCCATGTCCCCCTGCATTGGCAGGCGGATTCTTAACCACTGTGCCACCAGGGAAGCCCCGTGATCTGCGCTTCTAAGCAAGTTTTTCCTTCTAAAACTGAAGAGTCAGGAAGTGTACAAAGATTTGGCTCACTGAGGTCTATTCACAAAACGGATTAGACAGAATCCGCCCTCTACTGAGGTTATTTATTTATTTATAAATTTTTGGCCACACCGTACAGTGCGCGGGATCTTAGCTCCCCGACCAGGGATCAAACCTGCGCTTCCTGCAGCGGAAGAGCAGAGTGTTAACCACTGGACTGCTAGGGAAGTTCCTGAGGTAATTTAAAAGTACAAATGCATTGCATTGTCTTGAATCCATCTCCAGTCCAAGGGGTAGTAGCTGTGGTTTGGTGGTGCACAAGTACTAGATTTTGCCTCATCACACACTCTGTGTCGACCAAAGCAGGCTGAGGATGTTTTAGTCACATGTTAGTGAAGAAGTGAAAATAATTTAGATCTAAAAAAGCAAACACTAGATTAATGTTTCTCAAACTTAACTGCCTTTCAGAATCGCCTGGGGAGCTTATAAAATACAGTCACAAACTCCAGTCCAGAAGATCCTGATTTAAAAGGGCTAGAAGATGAGGTAGAAGATGCAGGGAAGAGAAGAATAACTCCTTGGATGACTGTGATTCCAAGCCAGGTCTGGGGTCTTTCTAATTCTGCTTTCTAGGCTGTTATGCACTGTTGCAGCAGGTATAGTCAAGCGTGCAGTTTTATTCAAGACCCACCACCCATCTCTGACCCTCACTCTCCTCAAGGGTGAAGCAGAAGTAATATCATCTCTATCACAGAGTGCGTGTGAACATTAAATGAGACGATGTAGCCATGCATTTAGCACAGCGCCTAGCACATAGTAGGTACTCAATAAATGCTTGTTCCCTTCCCTCTTTTACTTAAATTAAGGCTATACTTGGGATATTTTACAGAATTAATGCAGAGCAAAAATCCACATGTGGCTTATGATTCTAGCAGTGCTATTTCAAGGTTCAAGAGAGACTAGTTTCTATTACACTTTCTTCTCAGGCCCTGGCAGGGAGGCCCTGAATAACGAAGCAGGCACCTACAACTCTTTGATTCAGATATCTAGACAGCAAAGCCAAGTCAGCAAAGGCAACCACAAGCACTGGATCGGGCCAAGAAGATAATGAAGTGCTCCTGCCTCTGGGCTCTGCAACAGTGCATCCTGAAGAGCCAGGACAAGTACTTTTGAGGCTTGCTTTTGAGTGTGTACCAGAGCTCCCTCGTGATTCAATGCTGTAGTTTTATGTTAAGCCCTGGGAACTGTCAGCTTATAGGCAAAGGTAGCAGACTGCAAACTATAAGCAACATTGTAAAGGGTGCAGTGGAAATAAACCTCAGGACTGGGAGTCAGAGATCCTGGGATGATCAGATTCTGCTGGAATCACTGAGTCTCAGTTTCCCCAGGAGAAAATTATGGGGTTTGGATCAGATGTTCCCTAAGGATCCTTCCAGCTCTAAAAGTCTGATTTTACATGTGAGGAAACTAGGAATCATCATATGAATCCCAAATCCTGCTCTTAAATAAAGCATATCTTTTCAATATTAGATTGTTTGAATAACGAGATTTTTTTGAACAGTCTATCTATAAAACCAAAAGTTACCTTGTTTTTAATTTTATTTATTTATTTTTTGACTGTGTTGGGTCTTCGTTGCTGCACGCAGGCTTTTCTCTAGTTGCGGCGAGCGGGGGCTACTCTTCATTGTGGTGCGCAGGCTTCTCATTGAGGTGGCTTCTCTTGTTGTGAAGCACGGGCTCTAGGCGCGCAGGCTTCAGTAGTTGTGGCATGCAGACTCAATAGTTGTGGCTTGCGGGCTCTAGAGCGCAGGCTCAGTAGTTGTGGTGCACGGGCTTAGTTGCTCTGCGACATGTGGGATCTTCCCGGACCAGGGCTCGAACCTGTGTCCCCTGCATTGGCAGGCAGGATTCTTAACCACTGTGCCACTAGGGAAGCCCCCAAAAGTTATCTTCTAATATTACATTAAATCACTCTTAAGTCTGTTCTGAGTCCTCCTTTTTGAGAAGAAACTTTGCCCTTTTGGGTTGTGCAGAATCCATTTCATAAGCAACTAGATGGTGTGCTGCTACCTTTGTATTGCCCAAATTAACCCTTCATTCAAAGGATGAATGCTTTTATGTCCTTCTCATTGGGAGGCTAAGGATCACAATATTGTTTGGAAAGTGCTTGACAGCTAACTGTAGCAACATATGTGAATTTTGTTTGAGTAGATGCACGGGACCTAATTCTGAAAGCTGAACTTTGCAAAACAGTAAACCCTAGCTGTAATATACCTGTAGTACAGCTGTAGTGATTTGTAATTTTCAAATCATTCTCACATGCATCATCTCATTCACCTATCACAACAGCCCGCCAGTCGGGCATTACCATTCTCATTTTAGTGATGAAGAAACTGAGGCTACACAAGGCTAAGTGGCAGGGCTTGGACTCAAAGCCCATCTGGTGACTGCAAGTCCAGAGTACTGGTCATCACCCTGCAGCTGCCATGCTCTTCCTTAGTGTGCTGACACACTGGAAAACAGGTGTCAGGATTTTACATTGTAAGTCCTGAGGAAGCAATGTGGTTTTGTTCGGTTTCTGAGCAAAGGCCTGCTTTCTTAAGACACAGATAGGGGTGCTCAAATTCTGTCCAATCCATAGGAAATTTCCTGAGTGTCGGGACAGCATTAGACTCTACCAGGCAGGAAAATGTCCACTCTTTGCCTCACCTGACCAAAGCATGCCAGCGTGAGAGGCTAACCCGAGCCAACTATTGTGAGTGACCTGTTGAAACAGCGTACCATCCACTGTACCTTAAGTGGCTCTTTTTCCATGATACGATGTGAAATACTGTGGAAACAATGAAGAGGGCACAGAGGCCCATTCCATAAATCCATGCTGTTATCTTTTCCCAGCAGTCATCAGACAGCCGGTGGAGGAGGGCACTGCCCACAATGGCTGGAACAATGAGGAACTGAGAGAAAGGGAAAGAAAAGTAAACATTCAGCAAAACACTGAATTGAGAACTTTATTAAAAATACATAGGTTTACCAGGGGCAATTTTAGGAAGATCATTTTAAAACAAACATTTGCCTTTCCTGGATAATCATAACGAGAGCCAGATGAAGTTGTCCGTTTACGGCACTGAAAACAAGTACTGCTGTTTAGGGCCTAGGACCTGTGTCCACCAATGGGTACACAGTCAAGCAGTAAGAATGAAACATTACTCAATTGTTGCAAAACAAATGTCCTCTATCCTAATTTCGTTAATTAAGAACACATTTCATCGTATTCTCTAATGTGATTTAGGGTAGGCACTTAAAATATTCAAATGGCAAGCATGTACCCAGATTTCCCAGGGAGGTCTTGTCTTTAAATATTCTTTCCTGTTTCCCCCATGTGCTACTGAAATCCCAATATTCCAGCAAAGGGTAACTAAATGAATCAAGTCAGTAACTATTATGTACATAGCACACTCAAATAAATCATTTGTTCAAATCATATGTCCTGATTTCTAGTTTGGATATCTACATTCCACCAATTTGCGAGCTACTGCAGAGTGAAAGGGTTATTTCATTTTTAATAGCACCTTTCACGTAGGCAAGAGTAATCAACTCCTACTTATTCAAATAATTTTAAGAGACTAGAATCTTAGAGAGAACTTTGCTTTCTGCACCACATTTTACACTACATATGGACACAAATTTCAATGTCTAGTCATATCAGTGTGACTAGTAAACATTTTATAATAACAGAAATCATCAGAAGAAATAAACTACTTTATTAGATAGCGGAATAAACATACCTGGCAAAGAATGCAAACTTTAGCAATCTTATCTTTTTTGTCTCCAACACCTTCTATTTCCCTCTTGAAACAGAATATTAAATCCCCCAGATGAGATCAGCACTGAATTTCAAATGCTGAAGTATTCAATGGCCCAGAACAGAGAGAAAATTAAGGACAACAAAGATTTTCAAAAAACAATTTAATTAATTTTGAGATTATGTCCTTTCTACTTTTTTCATGTTAAAGTATCTTCTCTTTAATGAAATGATGACATTAGATGGAAGTTTCTTGTTTTGTCAGTTTTAGAAATTTTACTGCTCTCTGAAATCCAAAAATCAGGGATACAGTTTAGTAAGTTTAATAAGATGACATTTTCTGTTCTAAAAAATTAATGTGGATGTTTTGTCAGTTTTTCCTTAACTTTGGTTTCTACAAGTGTTCCTTGTGACAATCCAGAAGAGATAAACTAAGGGATTATTCAGGTCTATCTCAAGCAAATATTATTCGTAAAGGTGAGCTGTGCATCTCAACAGCCAAACCATTATATTTAAATGCTCAACATTATGCTAAGTAATAAGCATTTCATTGGTTGTTTTTTTAAAAAAAATTATTATTTATTTATTTATTTTGGCTGCGCTGGGTCTTCACTGCAGCGCGAAGGCTTTAGTTGTGGTATATGGGATCTTAGTTCCCCGACCAGGGATTGAACCTGGGTCCCCTGCGTTGGAAGTGTGGAGTCTTAACCACTGGACCACCACGGAAGTCCCTCATTGGTTGCTTTTATTGGTCAGTATTATGAACACTATCAGAGCACTATTTTTGTAACTTTTATCAGTGTTCTGCAGTTGGTAAAGGCATATCCATAAAATGGTGGATGTACATTGGAACAATAAGTGAAGGAACAGGCCATATAAACTGTTATTCAAACTTCTATATTCTTTATATCCTAATGCTGACCTAGATTTAAATACACACACCCCTACATTTTCTTAGGGGCCTGTGGACAATTAACTTCAGAAGTAGCTTTAATCTCTGTTAAATTCATCAGACATTTAGTTAAGAATAAAAGATGGAAAGAAACCAAATGCCCATCAACAGATGAATGGATATATATATTACACACACACACACACACACACACACACACACACACACACACACACACTGGACTATTACTCAGCCTAAAAAAGCATGAAATATTGACAATTTGCAGCAACGTGGATAGACCTAGAGATTATCATACTAAGTGAAGTAAGTCAGAGAAAGACAAATATATGGTATCACTTCTACGTGAAATTTAAAAAATAATATAAATGAATCTATATACAAAACAGAAACAGACACAGATATAGAAACTTAAGGTTCCCAAAGGGGAAAGGGAGTGGGGGATAAATTAGCAGTATGGGATTAACAAATACACACTACTACATATAAAATAGATAAGCAGCAAGGACTCACTGTATAGCACAGGGAACTATATTCAATATCTTGTAATAACCTATAATGGAAAACAATTTGAAAAATATGTGTGTGTGTGTGTGTGTGTGTGTGTATATAACTGAATCACTTTGCTGTACACCTGAAACTGACATAATATTGTAAATATTATATTTATACTTCAATTAAAAAAAAAAAGAATAAAAGATGGATATCCAGGCAGGTATAGCTGACAATCAAATTAGGCTGTGCATTCTTAAAAACCAAGTTTGGACTCTAAACATTTTGACCCTCTGGTGTTGTGAAGCTCACTTCACAAAGCATTCACTAATGCAAAGACAGGGGTCAGCTCAAGTCTAGAGAATTCCACTAAATCCTTCCTGCCCCGAGAATCCAAACCATGGGTCCAGGGAGACTGTCCACTAGTGAGGTTACTCCAAATTTCATTATTGAAGCCCTTTTATGGAATCCAGGGCAGGCATGTCAGGTACAAACTTTTTTCTAAAGAAAAAAAAATTTAGTAAGATTTCAGTATATTAATTATTTAAATAAAAATCTTTTGAGCATCTAAAGAAAAAGGATAGTGATGAGAATAACGTTTCAATATTACCAAGTAATATTTGAATTCCACTATTACAATACATAAAACTGATATTTTATAAAGTTTGATTTCTGCTAAGTAATGACTAAACAGCATTGTTCTATTAGATTACAAAGAAATCCACCAAAAACTAGCTTATTTCAGGTTTATTTGGCATCATGACTCCTTTATAGAAATACTGACTATTCTTTGAAGAAGGGTTCAAGAAATGAAAAGGCACAACTTGAATTCAAGCAAGTTTTATTCTAATAACATATGCATATAACCTACACATTGTACTAACAACTGTCTAAAATAATTAAATTAGCCTGTTCTAACACTTCACTAAAGGAATAAATTGTCCTCCTTCTCTATTTCTTGTCTTCAGACTATACACCAGCCACCATTTTTCCCTCGAAAGTCTCACTAAATACAGCTTTCAAAGGGAATAATGAAATCATAGATAAAAGGAAATTTATAATGACACAAGAAAATGCCAATAAAATGAAATTAATAGGAAAACTATGAAAATACACACATATTTACAAACACCACAGACAAAAAGAAGAAATGCACCCAAGTGTTAACAATTTATTTCTACGTAGTTCTGTTTTTCTCATATATTCTTCAGTATTTTCTATGTTTCTTATAATGAATATGTTTTGTTTTTATAAGGAAGAAAAAAATTAGGAATTTAGGGATTAAATCAGCCTTTTCTTCTACTATCAAAAAAATTAAGAATTTAGGGATTAAATCAAACTTTTCTTCTACAATATGGACTAACATCTGCTCTGAGAAGCAATGACCACAGTGGTGATGGAGAGGATGTGGCTACCTGTTTTAGGGGATCACTCAGGGAAAAAAAACCACCTTTTTTAACAAATGGTGAATTCTTCTTGCCAATAAACACAGCTGACTGTCTTGAAAAGGTGATTCATTTCATTCCAGGGGTGACAGTCTTCATAGTTTTCTTTGGTTTTCTTTTATAACTAAGGTACTTACTATTATTATTCTTTCAAAGACGATCTTGTCTGAGAAAGCAAGTCCAGGATAGACAGAGCTGACTGTAGTCAGAGCACTCAAAGTGTCTGACATGCTCACAGTTTCTGGTGACATGACCTAGCACTGACACTTTGGAAGGTAAGGTCACAGAGATGGGTAAACCTGACTAACGGGGCTGAGGTTAACAGAGATGATTGCCCCTTCCTCCCACCAAAGCCCTTTGGGAAGGACGGAAAAGGCAGAAAACTCATACTCACTGCATGTGTGTAACAGTTAGCAGCATGTTCATAACAAGTTGGTTTGTAGCGGCCATTGGCTGGGGCCCGGTGGTTCATGAACCTGTAGAGACAAAGACATCACGTGAGAAAAGCTCAGAGCGCGTAGAGAACAATGGTGAAGCTTGTCAGTGGTTGTCTAGTCTATTCTAACTGAAGAGGTGACTGCTGGAAATACCTAGTTGCGGGAACAAAACCAAAGCCACTAAACAGTTGTAAACTGAGCCAACAGCCATAATCCTAAAGCGAATGCCCTAGTTTATCAGATTAAGTATTCTTTCAGTTCATTTAAAAGAAAAACTTTCTACCAACCAAAAACAAACAAAAACCATATCCACCCCCTTCAACTGGTATCCCCACAGTAAAAAAATTAAAAATAAAAAAATGGTACAACCAAATCTTATATCTTAACAGAAAAAAAAAAAACAAGGTCATTTTTCTAAACTTAACAAATACCAGAAACCACCATTTAATGCAAATTCAGTGTATTTGAAAGGTTTCTATTTTTTCTCTCAAAATGTATAAAGCTTATACATGTAGATCTTTAAAGCCTCCATCCCATGATTAGCAGGCCTGTTGAACTAGTTTCCCTATATTGCATTACTTGTTCTGGCACCAGACAGCTTAAATAAATGATACCTGGCTGCCTCCTGGCACCTGAAACAAGAGGTACGTTTTCACCTGCATTCTTTCTGAATTAAAAGAGTTTCCTTCAAAATCTAAATATGTGACTAGCACCTGATACACTGTCTATAAAATTCATACATACACACATGTGTATGTATCTAAATATCAAAATCGGTTACACATATAGACATATGCCCATATTCCATATCCCCTTTGGGCTAATTTTGTGGCAACCGGCAAAGCAGTGAAAAGCACAAATACCATCGGACATGAAGAGATAAACAGCCTTCTTCTATTTCAGTGTGTGGGTGAGGATCCCCCCAGCCCCAATTCATACCCATGCCATGTTTCATGAGGGATTCTGGTTTAGTCTGTGTGTTCTTTAGAAGGAGGGAGATGTAAATTCAGGAAGATAAAAAGGCAGCTGCCTGAAAGAAGCAGATGCAGAGAAATAACAGAGGTAAGAGAGCCATGATGGCATTCAGGTCTCAGCATTCCTGTGCTTGGGGCATGCAAGATGTCAACAGCCTTTGCACAATAAAGTAGCTTTTTGCTTGAGCTAGTTTAAGGGGGTAGGGGGAGGAGATTTTGCTATTTGTCACTAGTCACACCTTATTAATTAACATGATGAAAAAATGGTACCAGGCTAAACCAAACGGCACAGCCAGGTTGCCAAAAACTGACTAAAACACATGGTCAAGCGATTCCAAACAGTGCCCATTTTAAGAACAAAAGACTAGCCAATACTTTCTCCCTGAATTAAGAAGGGCCTGTTATCCCTAGAGCAAATATATAAAGTGGCAGTCCCTGCTAACCCAACATAGAGAGTTCAAGTGGCAGATCCACTAGGAAATGGATTTGGGACCTTGAAGATACCTTACTTGGACCACCAATGGGTAGCTATCTAACTAGCGTGCAAAATATACACATATGGAATGGAATTCACCAGATGGCTTGGAAACTGTTTAAGAGAAATGTGCAGTTAACAGCTTCAGAACTATTCCAAGCTATTCTCACACATAGATAAATAAATCTTTTCTCCCCTGACAATCCTTTAAATAATTTTACTAAATTTCCTAAGGAACAAGAGTGTTGCTATATAGCAGTTATTAGTAAAAAGGAAAATAATTACACTCTTGGGAAGGATGCTTTAAAAGTGTCCCTAGCATTCAAGGATCTACCAAATCATTAGCCTGAGACATAACGACAGGGCTGTAAGTAGCATAGCCTATTAGGAATTGCAAAGGGTAAAGAGCAAGGCTCCAGGATGGTTGAAGGTAGATTAAACTGCGAGCACTCTGTGCAGGGCACAGTAAGTAGGGTCTGACTACCCACCACCAGGCTGCAGACTAAAATAGCAATTTATATCTCTGGCAGCCCAATCTAAAAATAGTCAGGCTATTACACAGTGACAGGGATAGACTTCCAAATTTTCTCCTAAAAGCAGAGAAGCTCAGTGGCCATGTTTGTGACAACTTAGTCCCTGCCCACCTGGAATCACTCAGGTTAAAAATAAACTCAGAAGTTGCAGAGAAAAATATCCCACCCATGTGACTTAAGGTAGTTTCTCCTTAAGGGCAGGGCCAAGATTCCGGCAATACGGAAAGGGAAGAGCAAGTATTCCAGGCACAGATCACTGTCTGGGGCCCCATGGGACAGCACATGGTTCTGCCGGGAAATTTACAATGCATTTTTCCATTTCTCTCTGATCTGCCAGGGTACAATCAAGCCTCCAACAAGGTCTCCTGCAGAAATCACTATGAAGAAATTAGTCGCCCAAGACCTAAATGGAAAAGCAGATGTAAAATGCAAATAAACTCCCACACACTAAACTCCCACACAATGAGCCTATTCTCTTCCCCCCAAAAAGAATGAGGAAGGTTATCAAGAGTTATGGGAAATAGCACCCACTTATGGAAGACACCTCTACTTAAAGCAAAGCCACCCTAATGGTTATCCAGTGCTAGAAGAGAGCATCCAGCCAGCTGCAGAGGGTTTGAGGGAAGGTGATTAAAGTTTTTAGTTGACGAGGGTTTGTTCATTCATCCCCTCACTTTCTCTTTCAACACTCTCTCCGCTTCCCCTGGCCCAGTGTCCTCCTGCTCTCCCCATGATAGAATTTCAAAACTATGAAGAGAGGGACCTGGGGACACTCCTTAGCACACTTTAAATTTAGCTCAAAGCAGTGGCCTTCCGAAGGTAAATCTGCAACCCACCAGCAGATCTCAGAGGCCTAAGATCAAATCTCAGAAGCTGTCCTTGATTCCTCTGTGTCCCCCATATTCCACATGCAAGCGCCATCAATGCTACCTTCAAAATATATTCCAAATCAGTTCCCCTCTCTACAGTTCCAAAGATCCTACCTTAAATCAAGACATCAACACCTCTGGTCTGTAAACATACAAAGTCTCTGGTCTCCCTGCCTGCCCACACATGGACTCTCTTCTTTACTCAGCAGCCACAAGTCTATCAGCACCAGATCACATCAAACACTAACCACAGCTTAAAATCTGTCTGGCTTCCCAAAGTGCTTGGGATAACACTGCATCCTCCGCAGGCCACAAGCCCTCACCACTTCTCCAGCCTGGTGCTACCTTCCTCTCACTCTCCGCCTCCAACCAACCGCATCCTTTCTGCTCCTCAAACCACCCAGGTCTTATCTGCCTCAGGGTGTCTGTGTTTGCTGTTTACTTCTAACTAGAACATTCTTCTCCAGAATGCCCAGCTCTCCTCTCACCGGTCAAGCTCAGCTCAAATGTAACCTCCTTGGAGAGGTTTCCCTGACCATCCTACCTAAAGTATCACTTCAGCCCTCCTCACTCCACCAGAGCCCTTAACACAATTAGTAAGAATTGGACTTTTTGAACTTGTTTATTTTTTATTTCATCTTCTCCCACTGTAATGTGAATTCCATGAAGGCCATCTTGTCCACCATTTCATTTCCAGTTCCAAACACAAGGCCCAGCTTATTGCTGGAGTTTAATAAATAAGTGCTGTATGAATGAATAGAAAGACACATTCTGCCTGCTGCTGAAGTATTTTATCCTACCCGAGAAAGATCCACTCGTCAATTAGTTTCACTGGGGATTCTGTATGCAACAAAGAAAAACAGGCAGTCTTAGAGCAAAGAGAATCCTCAATCTCATGAAAATAAAATTCTCAAAGGCCAATACCATGGACATTCTAAGGGCTCCTTCAACATCACTTGATGGGGCAACATAAGCTGACCCTGTGCACAACCTTACTAATTAGCTTCCTTATATGAATAAGCATGATGTTTAGGAAAAGTGTCTGCTGCCAGAGGTAGTGATAGTGGTGGGATACATTTAACTTAAATAAGGGAAATGGCATACATAAGGAAACTACCCCATGCCTATGATTCAGTGCTCTGAGAACACGCCAAAAAACCAACAAACAAACAAAGGCCCAGCTCCTAGAGAAATGGAAATAAAAACAAAAATAAACAAATGGGACCTAATGAAACTTAAAAGCTTTTGCACAGCAAAGGAAACCATAAACAAGATGAAAAGACAACCCTCAGAATGGGAGAAAATATTTGCAAATGAAGCAACTGACAAAGGATTAATCTCCAAAATTTACAAGCAGCTCATGCAGCTCAATAACAAAAAAACAAACAACCCAATCCAAAAATGGGCAGAAGACCTAAAGAGACATTTCTCCAAAGAAGATATACAGATTGCCAACAAACACATGAAAGAATGCTCAACATCATTAATCATTAGAGAAATGCAAATCAAAACTACAATGAGATATCATCTCACACGGGTCAGAATGGCCATCATCAAAAAATCTAGAAACAATAAATGCTGGAGAGGGTGTGGAGAAAAGGGAACACTCTTGCACTGTTGGTGGGAATGTAAATTGATACAGCCACTATGGAGAACAGTATGGAGGTTCCTTAAAAAACTACAAATAGAACTACCATACGACCCAGCAATCCCACTACTGGGCATATACCCTGAGAAAACCATAATTCAAAAAGAGTCATGTACCACAATATTCATTGCAGCACTATTTACAATAGCCAGGACATGGAAGCAACCTAAGTGTCCATCAACAGATGAATGGATAAAGAAGATGTGGCACATATATACAATGGAATATTACTCAGCCATAAAAAGAAATGAAATGGAGTTATTTGTAGTGAGGTGGATGGAGTTAGAGTCTGTCATACAGAGTGAAGTAAGTCAGAAAGAGAAAAACAAATACCGTATGCTAACACATATATATGGAATCTAAGGGAAAAAAAAAAAGTCATGAAGAACCTCGTGGCAAGACGGGAATAAAGACACAGACCTACTAGAGAATGGACTTGAGGATATGGGGAGGGGGAAGAGTAAGCTGTGACAAAGTGAGAGAGTGGCATGGACATATATACACTACCAAACGTAAAATAGATAGCTAGTGGGAAGCAACCGCATAGCACAGGGAAATCAGCTCTGTGCTTTGTGACCACCTAGGGGGTGGGATAGGGAGGGTGGGAGGGAGGGAGATGCAAGAGGGAAGAGATATGGGAACATATGTATATGTATAACTGATTCACTTTGTTATAAAGCAGAAACTAACACACCATTGTAAAGCAATTATACTCCAATAAAGATGTTAAAAAAAAATTGAAAAAAAAAAAAGGCAATAGGCAGTCCTGGAAGACTTCTAATGCTTTAGAATTATATGCTTTGCCACATATTCAATTTGAAGCTAACCAGTGGTCATGAGGCTGGGGCTAAGGAAAGGAGCATCCTTTTCCTTGGATTTTTGGTTGCCAGACTGGAGAAACGAGCATGCACCAATAAGATACCAATAAGATACATTAGAAGCTCTGGGTCCTAGGCCTCTGCGCTGTCATACAGATGTTGTGATGTGGGCGGGGAAACAGAGGTGAATGGCTGCATGGGTGGTAGAGAGGGACATGCAATTGAACCCTTCAGTGTGCCCCTTCCTTGCTGTGTGATGATGGCAAGCTCTCTTTTATTCTCTAACCCTATTTGTTCTTCTATTAAATGGGTATAAAATTTGCCTTCTAGGGTTACAGTTGAGGATGAGCACCAGTAAGCACTTAATAAATGTTAGCAGGTATTCTAATCAGTCAGAGATGCTGTGAAAGGGAGAGAATGACTCTGTGTGGAGGGGGGTTAGGTGGGGGGGGGGGTGGAATCAAGTGTGGAAGGGATAAAGCACAAAAGATAAAAGATGTCCCACTGGGATTTTTCACATCCTAAGCTTTTTGAGAAGCCATGCCTGCATAAAGCCCTCCACTTATTACACTGGGCTAGGCATCCTTACAGCCCTCCTCCACAGATATGTCAGAACTCTGGAAGTTGATCCAAAGCCACAGTGACCACCAAGTTTCCATTATGAACAAACCAGCAAGGTGTTCAGGTTTTCTTATAATTTAGACATAGCCACAAACTATGGCCTAATGAAATGTTTTTACTGCAGTCAAATGCTCTTCAATGGAGTCCTGGTAAATCTATCAGAAGGAACACATGGGTTCAAAGACGGTGTGTTCCTCTTTCTAGTTCCTCTGTCATTTACCTACTTGTATGGCTCCTGAATGCTCTAAAGATGTATAATAAACACAGCTTTTAAGAGATGTATAACAGTACTCTCAACATGTTAATGTATGGACCACAAAAACCATGATTTTTTTTGTTATATTACTTTTTATTTGCAGGCTTTATTTCTAAGTTCAAATTGACTCTTAGAAATATCTTTCCACTCTAGCCTATAACACAGAAAAACAAGAAATTATGGGATCATTCACTGTTCAAAGAAAATTGGGGTAGGTCTAGATGTCATCAAGAAAATAACTGTTAAATATCCATTGATATGGTGCAGCCGCTGAGAAAATTACAATGTCTATGCTGCACTAAAAGAAAACGCCTGTATTTTTTCATTTTTAAATGAATGAAGTAGAACGCAATATCACCTTACAACTGTGAAAATAAGGACTGGATAGATTAGTGTCGAGCAAAAAGAAAAGTTCAGGGCTTCCCTGGTGGCACAGTGGTTAAGAATCCACTTGCCAATGCAGGGGACACGGGTTCTAGCCCTGGTCCAGGAAGATCCCACATGCCACAGAGGAACAAAGCCCATGTGCCACAACTACTGAGCCTGTGCTCTAGAGCCCGTGAGCCACAACTACTGAGCCCACGTGCCACAACTACTGAAGCCTGCGTGCCTAGAGCCCATGCTCCACAACAAGAGAAGCCACCACAACGAGAAGCCCATGCACCACAATGAAGAGTAGCCCCCACTCGCTGCAACTAGAGAAAGCCCGTGCGCATCAACGAAGACCCTACGCAGCCAAAAATAAATAAATAAATAAATTTATTAAAAAAATAAATAAATAAAAGTTCCACCAGCTGAGATTACGGTAGGGTCCTAAATAAGGTTTGTTTTTCATTTCTCTTAACACTTTTAATGTTTGTGCGACAAACAATAAAACAGGTTCCTTTTCTTTTTCTTCTTTCTAGAGAAGAACTGAAAGGATAGAAAAGAAATACAACTCTTAATCTAACAAAAACCAGTAATTTCACAGAATATTGCCACTGTTCTCTGAAAACAGGAAGAGCAGAGATGTGCAGAGAAGTAAAACCAAATCAAACAAACCACATGCACAGGGCTTTGCCAACCATTACTGAACCTGTGTTACATCCTCCCTTAAAGCCCTTCCAGTCCTCGTGGCTGACTTCATGTTCTCAAGCCAGAACATCATGGTTTCTTTTTGCCTTTAGAAGTACTGATATGATATCCCACGAGGGGAATACTGCCAGGCATTCAACACCCTGAGTGATGAGCAATATTCGCAAGTTAATCCAAGTCTTCAAACTGATCACCCTTCTGATGGCACAATCCACCACAACTCTCTCTGCACATTTCCCTCCTTACCCTGTGGGACTGGAGGAGGAATAAGATCAGAATGGGAGAGGGGGCGTCAAGGGATTAGGAAGTTGGAAAGAAAAAAAAAAAAGTGCACTTTAAAATCTTGAAATAAAAAGCAGTGCCTAAAAACTCAACAATAACCTCCTTGGAAGACTTCATGCATTCTTTGTCTTTTTTCAAATTCCCCCTGTCACTGCACACTAAGCTAGCCTGCTCAGGGTGAGGGTCTGGGAATGGGGATGGCTGCCTGATTCAGACAAAGGGATGGAGAGTTACCACAACACAGGAGAGGTGAACTTTCACCCACTTAAACGAAGGAGATTAGAAAAAAAAGCCCAGAGCTTCCTCTCGGAACTATGGCCAGCCTCCATCCATTGCTAAATGGCAGAGACCCGGGGTCGGGATTAAGGCCACGGTACCTTCCCAGGCTGGCGTTACCATCGGCTCTCCAGCGAAAGGGCAGCCGGCCAGCCTTCCGGTGGTGCCTCCTCGGTTCCTCCTCCTCGTTTCCTAACACCGGCGCCTCAACAGCAGGTCTCACCACCCGGACGCTAACTTGCCCCTTCGCGGCGCCCCAAATAGCACTCCCTGGGACTCTAAGCCTGAGTACCCTCAGGGCCCGGACCTGGCCAGGCAAGACTAAACCAGCAGAGCCTGCCTCAGTTTCCCCGTTGCTACGGCCGTTCAAAGACAAAGCACCTAAAACGGCCAGCACCCCCGCTTTACCACAACTCTCGCTGCAGGGCGCAGCAAAGAATGGGCCCCGGTTCCGCGCGCACCGGGAGCCCTCCAAGCTCCCGGTAAGGGATGGAGGGCAAAGCCGGGGTCGGAAGACTCGGGGGCGGCGCCTGCGGCTGGGGTTCGGGTCCTCAGAGCAAGCAAGAGCCCCTCCTGGATGGGGTGAAGCCGGGTGAGCAATGGGATACCACGGGAGGAGGGCAGGCTCGTGGTCCGAGGTCTGGGAATCCGACGTCCGCAGATCGCGAGGGGGGACCCGGGTCAGGCACGAGATCCTGGTCTTTGGAGGAAGGGGATCACCCAGGGATAGCAGGGAGGCGAATTCCCCGGGAGCCGGTCCCCGGCCGAGGCGCGGGATCCACAGGGGATGGACCCAGGTGAGGAGCCGGGACCCACGCGGGAAGAGACGGGATCCGGGACCCGGTCTCGGCACGGGCGGTGGGGCGGGGGCGCCATCCCTCTCACCGCTGGAATCGATTCTGGAACCGCATTGATCCTCTGCTCCTCCTCGTGGGCCAGGAGCTCGGTCTCGTCAGCGCCGGCGGCCGGGCGCGCGGCCCTCATGGGCTTGGGCTGCTCCGGAGGCCGCCGCGTGCCCGGCGGACCACTCAGCCAGGCAGGGTCGGAGTGGGCCAGGCCGAGGGTCGGGACAGGGCCGGAGCCAGACCAGGCGGCTGGGGGCGGGAGGGAAGCCGCTTAAACGGCCCCAGCGCCTCCCGCCTCCAGCCTCCCGGCTCCTCCACCCACGGTAGCCCGCGCCCCGCCCCGGCGCGGAGCCCGGCTCCGCCCCCGTCCGCCCCGCCCGTCTGCGTGATCCCTCGGCCGTCGGCGCGCCACCACGCCGGGCGGCCAATCAGCGCCCAGAGTGGAGCAGCGGTAACTCTGCCATTCATCCCGCAGCGCCGGGGCGGAGGGGAGGGGCCTCGTGGCGGAGGAGCGGAGCACGGGGAGGGGCGGAGAGCTAGAAGGGCGGCTCACTTGTAGAAGGGGTGGAGTTGGAGCGAGAAAATAGAAGAGCCGGAGGACAGAGGAAGAAAAATTGTAAAGGAGGAGGTGAGACACGAAACTTGAAAGAAATTGTAATGAAAATAGCAGCAAACAAGGACCTCTGTCTGCGTTCTAGTCCTGGCTCTGTGTCATTTATTCCTTCCTCATCATTTCTCCATCCCTCCGTTCATTTATTCCTTCGTCATTTTCAAGGTCAGCTACACCTAGGCTGTTGTGCGAGGTTCTGGGGTAGATTTTAAAAAAAACCTTTCCTTGTCTGTCATATGACAAGCACTGTCTAACTCAGATTCTATGAGAAACTCAAAGGAGGAAGTCCTCCTCAGGGATGCTTGTGTTATCCTTTTATTTATTTATTTAATCCAAGCAGCTTCCAAATAAACCAAAAAGTAGATTTGAATCAGGGTCCTGTGGGAAAAACCTAAACTCAGCGGGCTTGCTGTATAAGAGGTCCAAAGGATAGTGAATGAATCGCTGGTTTTTTTTGGGGGGGAGGGGTAGGGTTCTTGGGATGAACTAAGCTATGTACAACTTTTAATCATCTTCAAAGTCGTAAATGATAATGTTTGTTTTTATTTTTTATTTTTGTTTTTTTAATTTTAATTTTTTTTGGCGGTGTCACGTCACGTGGCATGCGGGATCCTGGTTCCCCGACCAGGGATCTAAACCTGTGCCCCCTGCAGTGCAAGCACAGAGTCCTAACCACTAGATGGCCAGGGAAGTCCCAAATGGCTGATTTCTTTCTTTAAATAATTAATTAATTAATTAATTAATTAATTTTTTGCTCTGTTGGGTCTTCGTTGCTGTGCGCGGGCTTTCTCTAGTTGCGGTGAGCGGGGGCTGCTATTTGTTGTGGTGCATGGGCTTCTCATTGTCGTGGCTTCTCATTGCAGAGCGCGGGCTCTAGGCGTGCAGGCTTCAGTAGTTGTGGCACGTGGGCTCATTAGTTGTGGCTTGTGGGCTCTAGAGCTCAGGCTTAGTAGTTGTGGTGCGCGGGCTTAGTTGGTCCGCGGCATGTGGGATCTTCCTGGGCCAGGGCTCCAACCCATGTCCCTTGCATTGGCAGGTAGATTCTTAACCACTGTGCCACCAAGGAAGCCCTATGGCTGATTTCTTGATCCTTTCCCTTATGACCCCTGGAATGTAGATGTAGCCCCCTCCAGGTAGCCTATCCACACCGTCCCACACACCCTAAACTTCAGACTCTCAAGGGGACATTAAGCCAGCCTGTTAGGAGTGTTTACTTTGCATGCAGTGAGAGCTTTGGAAAGCGGGGAATTCTTTCACCCATAATCCTAGTTTCCTTTCCTTTAACACCTGCCAAGTTGGTGAGCTCTAGAAGGGTGCTTTCCATGGTTATTTCGTTAATTTCCCCAAGAACTCCAGGAGATAAACATTATCTTACTCATTTCACAGATAAGGAGGCTAAGAGGTTTAGAAACTTGCCAAAAGCAAAACTAGGATTTGTACCTAGCTTTGTCTAACATTAAAGACTCAGATCCCTTCAGTGTGCCAGACTGCCTCTCCCTAAGTTTCAAAGTAGTATATTTCTTTAAATTTTTTTTCTAAAAGTCAGAAAAATGAACATGGATTGAAGGTTTACTGAACTGCTCTGTCCAGCCCCTGGGCTCAGTGAATTGGTGGGAGAGGGAAAGGTCACAAAGGAAATAACTAATAAAAATAGGTAAAACATAATGATATGAAATAACATAGGAAGGATTAAGAAAACAATGAACCAGCAGATGTCAGGTCACATCCTAGCAATGACTTAGGAACATGCAGAAGACAGTAAGGAGCTAGCAAATTGTGGTGAGGCTAATTAGGTAATGGGATGCAGGAGAGAAGGAAGTCTGGGGATGGATTTTGAAAGAGATGATGGGCATGACGACACACAGCCTTTCATACAGTACAGCAGCTTGGTCAAAGAGGGGATGTCGTCAGTATGGGGAAAATTTGTGAATGGCCACCTAGGTTTAGAAACATCAGTGTGAATGGCATTTACCCAAGGGGAAAAAAAATGAGTGAGATAAAAATTAGATCAAATCAGAATAAAATACCTTGACCTACAGTGGTGTCTTCCATAGAAATATTGAAGGAATATAATATGCAGGAGTATTAACTGAAAGTGGCTTGTTTAAACAATATGATCACAAATTTAAATCAACCTCATTGTTGGTGGCTCTCCCCCAGAAGTGAAAGCAATTCTCAAAAGATAAAAATAAAAACCATGAAACAGCTTAAGATTATTTACATAAACACTGCTACATTTTTTTCTTTTTTTTTTTGGTGAGGTGTCCATTTGAATCTTTCTGAGGAGAAGTCCTGAGTATGTTTGCAGAAAAAAGGCACTAGAATCGACTTAGAGATTAGCGTTTTGGAGTGGAAGAAAATGGAAAGTTTTTCACATTAGTAGGATGTGACATTTTTGTTTAGCTCAAAAATATACGAGTTCTTCTTTCTGCAGAACTGCAGAAAACTATTTGCATAGCCTCTGCCTAGAAGAAAGGATTTGTGAAGGAGCAGATGCCAGCTGCAGAGGAATCTCTTGGGAGAACACCTGCCCTGCTTGTTGACGGACACAGAGTTCCTGGACTGGATGCTGACCATACTAGGAAGCACCTGGAACCTAGTCCTTCGGCTGCCATCATCCAATCAGAAAGTAGCAGCTCTGCTCCAGACTGTGACTCCAGATGCCCAGGAAGGTTGCCTGAACCTCTGATTGCAAGTCTTGTTCTGTGACTGGCTTTCAATATGTCTCTTTACGAATATGACAATGTAAAGCAATTATTAAAATGTAAATGCTCCCATCCTTTCCCCTTTCCTGAAAAGAGGAATGCTATCTTAGTCTTAGTCCTTAGTGTTTTGCCCACATTCCCTAATTGTCTATGCCCTCATCCCAAAATGCATATGTTGAAATACTAATGCTCAATGTGACGGTATTGGGGGGGGGGATGCTGAGAGGTGATTAGGTCAACCACCACCCTCATGAATGAGTTTAATGCCCTCATAAAAGAGGCATGAGAGAGCTCGCTGGCCTCTTTCACCATGTGAGGACACAAGAAGTCAGTCTGCAACCCAGAAGAGGGCCTTCATCAGAACCTGATCATGCTGGCACTCTGAACTTGGACTTACAGCCTCCAGAACTGTGAAAAATAAATTTCTGTGGTTGATAAGCCACCCAGCCTTTTTTTTTTTGTTTTTCAATAGTGGCTCAAGTAGACTAAGACACCTGACCTTCGAGGAGTACCTGTCTCTTTCATGCCCAGTTCCTAGACTTTCATGATGAAAACAATTGGAGAAACCAATGGGAAGAGAGATCCAGAGAGAAAAAAGAGGCCTTGGCAGATAGGCTGTTTTGGTTTACATGATGAAGATGAGTGAGAGAAAAACATTCCATAATCTGGGGCATATTGACCTTTTTTGACCCTTGTGCCTTCAATTAACTAAAGCTTGGACTCTGTTGACTTAAGCTCCAATTCTATTCTGAATTCCCCTCTGCTTAAGCCATGAATATGAATGTATATGCATGTACCCTTAGCTTAAAACTTCCCCAATTTTGCTGTTTGGGGAGACATTCCTTTGGGAGAGATCCCTGGTGTTTTCCTTACTTGCTGCAAGTAATAAATCCTTCCTTCTCCTGCTCTTTGGCTTGGTTGTGTCTTTTGGCTTGACACCAACCAAGAGGTGAACCCAGTTTTCCAGTAACAAATTTTGGCCCAGATGGGATATCTCGCCTAACCCCCTTGGATTCCTCCAGCTCCCAATAGGCTATGCAGTGGGCTGTGGCAGCTCACCCAGGTGAATTTATCTATGTTGCTGGAGGACCTGTGGGGAAGGGCATAGGAGAATCCCTCTTGGCACCTGACTTGTCAAGTCTGTGCACCTCAACTCACTGAACAGGCTCAATGGCCACTCTGGACATCTTGATTTAAGGAGTCCCTTGGGGAGAGGTGAGTGACATTTATCCCACAAATTGGCTTCAGGGCTCTGTCCCCATCTCAAGGGGGGAGAAGGATGCCTGATTGTGAAAGCCTTCAGTGAGACAATCTGTGTCTCTCCTGGTACTGGCCCTTGCTAGGGGGTCCTGGTAATTTGAATTATTTCTAGAGGGGTGCCAGTTTGGTATACCTGAACAACCTGCATATATACTTTTAAACTATTGATTAGAAGAAATTATTACTAACTCTATAGAGAAGAAAACTTTCAGTGGGCTAAGGGTGGCTGAATCTGTGTCTCCATCAGCCCTTATTATAGACCTCTTGGTAGTTGAAGACAAATCCTCAACCAAGATCTGAGGATATGGGGAAACAGATATTTGTTCCCTCAGACAGCCAATTAGTGTGCATTCTGAGTCATCAGAAACTCTGTAGCTATACCCCAATGACAAAAAACAACTTATTTTCTTTTGTAATACTGTCTGGCCACAATACCAACTAGGCAACTAGGAGAAATGGCCAGAGAATGGCTCATTAAATTATAACACCATCTTTCAACTTGAACTGTTTTATAAACGGAAAGGATAAAAACCCCTCCACCTTTTTGGAGAAGATTAGAGAATGACTTAGGCAACACCCCACCCTGGACTCTGAGGATCCAAGAAGTGCAGTAGTAATAAACACCTAGTTCATATCTTAGAGTGTTCCAGATATTTGCTGCAAAGTTCAAAATATTGCAGTGGGACCTAACACCCCCACCTCCCAACTAGTTGAAGTGGCCTTTAGAGTTTTCAGTAACTGAAACATGGTGAAAGAAGAAAATGAAGACAAAAAGTGAACCACCCCAGTATGGATGAATGGCCCCTGCCCCCAATGTGAGACATGCAGGCCTCCAGCAAAACTGGGACCTAGTCAATGCACTTACTGCAAGAAAGGGGACATTGGAGGAGGGAATGCTCTGACTCTCCCCAGAGAGGGAAGGCCTGAGCTCACCACCCTTCCTTTCAGCTCCCAGTAGCCAAAGAAAAGGACTGATGGGGCCTGGGGGCTCCCCAACTGGATCTTCAAAACACCATCCCAATCTCCCCTGAGGAGCCCTGGATTACCTTAGAAGTAAGGGAAGAACCAATTGAATTTTTGTTCTATACCAGAGCCACACTTTCGGTGTTGACAACCCAAAGGTGTTCCCCTCTCCAAGAGGGAATACATCATCAAAGGGGCGTCAGGAAAGAAAGATACTAGGAAATCTCACCCTGGAAATGGCCAAGATGGGGCTCCTCTGACATTCTAAAACTGGTTTTGCTATGCAGTTAATAACAACTGGCTTTCTAAAAGTAACCTGCATTTCTTTCCCTGTGCCTTTGAGATGTAAATGTTCTACCCAGGCTCTCAGGAACTTTTATCTAGACCATTCTTAATTCCTGAGACTGAAAGAAGAAGAAGAAAAAAAAAAGAGGACTTTTTAAACTCAAGCAGGAAAACTGTGAGATCTCTGTGTCTGTGTGGATGTAAGTATGTCTTTGTTCATTACAGATATGAAATGTCTTTACCTCTGGATGGTATTATCAAAATTAATTTGTTTTTTTTGTTTTTTATTTTTTGGCCTCACCGCACGGCATGTGGGATCCTAGTTCCCCTACTAGGGATCAAACCTGTGCCCCCTGCAGTGGAAGCATGGAGTCTTAACCACTAGACCACCAGAGAAGCCCCAAAATTAATTTGTGAATGAGCTCTATTTAGTTGTCCTAAAGCAAATTAAGTGCTTATATAAATTCTCAGAAACATAAAAAGAAACTGACTAGAATGAATTCTGGGTTCATGTGATCTGGAAAATATTTAATATTAAACTGATATCTGGTTTTGAGGCTAGCTTAAACTTGTTGGTTTAATTAATATAGACATGTCTTTAGAGTCATCAACATTAAGTATAATACTTTTATTGTACCTAGGTTTTCTAGAAGTCAAGTAAGATTGTATTATACCTGTTGCAAATTTGTCAGCAAGGAAAATAACCTTATACAATGAAACTTTTAAGTAAATTAGATGTGAGATAAGAGTTTTGTTTTGTTTTGTTTTAAGGTGAGCTTGTTAGGAACAATTATGTTTTATGAATTTCTACTTTAAAAATACTCTTTCCAGATTTTGGTAGCTTGAAACTAAATTAAGTTAAATGAATTAATTGACTAGGTCATTTCAAATAAGATAAAATACTGGAACATTAATTGCTAAATAGGTCTAAGTTTACCTACTTTTGTCTTCTTATGAGAGGGAAACTAAAGATGTTTGGGTGTATTAAATGCATATCTTATACCACATTAAGGAAAGATATTCTGCTATGAGAAAATGTATGTTTCTAGAGGTTATAGAATATGTTCATAAGTTTGCCAATCGGGAAGTGCTGGTGGGACAAACAGTTCACAATTACTTGCTTCTGGTTTTTGTTAGAGATTAAGGTTTTTAAGGGTTAAAATTATATGTAATTAAAGTTACTAAAATCATAGGGGAAATATTTCAGTATGTGAGTGAAATAGGAAGCATGTTTTGAGTAAAAGAAGGTATGAGGAATAGAAATTCATTTGCTAAAGGAATAAAAAGGTATTTTGTTCTAGAACTAGTTGTTTCTGAATGGAAAAGGAAATAAGGGGCAAAGTATATGGATATAGAAAGTTATAGAAGATTTGTAGAAAAGGAGCACTGAGAAAAGAGTTTTGTAAATGGTTAGGATTGGCTAAGATTAGATTGAATTTAGTTAAGTAAATGAACTTCATTATTAAGAGTAGGCTGATGCAAGACTGGAGTTTGGTTTTCTCTCTCTGCTGGGAAAACAGTTTTCTTAGAGTGTTGAGCTGCTTTTGATAATAGATTATAAGTTTCTTTGCCTTTTGAGAGATCTGATTGGAACTTTCTGTATTTGCCTATGAGATCTTTTATTATCACTTTGGTTAAGTGAATGGGTATTTCACAGTGACCTCTGATCCTATTTGACCAGGTGTTTTGAAACTTTTTGATATTTTTTACAATCTTCCCAAATATCAAATGCTAATTGAAGTTCTTTTGACCAGCTAACTTTGGGATGCTTTGGAGGAACCCTGAGACATCTCAGAGAGAGACTAAATTAACTAGGATTATTTGGTATGTTAAATTACGTGGGAAGTATTGTAAAATGACTGGTGATAAGCCTTCTTAGGTTATGCTGTATGGGTAAATTTTATTAATATAGGTATTCTAAAAATCATTCCTAAAAATCTGTATGGGTGTATGGGTAAATTTTATTAATACAGGTATTCTAAAAATCATATAAATTCCTAAAAATCTGGTATGTCCTGATAAAATATTATCAGTCATAATTCTAGTTACTATAACCAAGTTTCTTTGTCAACTGCATTGTGATCAGGTGTTTCATCATGCATTTAGAGTCTTCTATCATTCATAGGCAGGTTTTGCTTTACTCCAATGTTTTTGCAAAAGTGCTTTATCTTCAAGAAGATTCACAGGAAGGAGTTTTTGACAATTACAGGTTTCTGATAAATTTCAGATCATACTGCTGAACTGGGTAAGAAATTAAAGAATCTTAATGAAAACGCTGATGGCTTCATAAAACTGTTAACAGAAAGGATTAATTACCTTATGAAAAGTTTCAGTACAGTCAATTTAAAAGAACCTATGTGGTCCATTAGCCAGACTTATTTTGCAAGCAAATTAGTCTTAATCTGGCTATATTTGGTAGAAATGATGGTAATTTTAGAAAGAAAAAGATTATGTTTCTGTGGATATTAAATTCTAGTTTGTTAACTGAGGTCTGTGTTTACTGCCTAAGACTCACTTCCCAGATAGCTCCTTGCTGCTATGTTATATTATTGTAAAGTTTAATTGAATTATTAAAATGACTTTTGTCAGAAGGGACTCTGCATTGGACTGGTCTATACAAAGGACTGCTTACCCCAGAGGACACCCACACCAGAAAGGGAAAAAGACAACAGCAGTGGTAGGCAGCTGACCTGAAAATCTGGACGAGGCCTGTAAGACCCATCCTACTAATTTAATTGAGTTGTTTACAAAACATTTGTCTCCTTATCAACATTGAAAGTTCCCCCAATGTTTAGGATGGGAAGGAAATTCTCTAGTGAAATTGTCACAGCTACTCATGGCATGTATCATGGCTTGCTTTAAGTCTACTGCTAAAAGCATGTGTACAATGTTAGTGTGACAATTCAGTATAATAACATGTATAGCCTATAAAATGTTTCCCCATTAACATATCTCTGAGCTTGTTCACTATATCTGATTAGTTTTCCAAAATGTGGATAACTAGGCAAATATATGAACAAAAAGAAGGCTTAGCATTGATGGACATGATGGACCCATGGCAGGCAGCAACCACCCTGTCATGTAGGGACAGATATTTTGATCTATCAAAAGATTTGCAATCAAAAGGGGAAATGATAAAAGAAATTTTCCAATTGAGGAAGTCATTCTGATGAATACATAATTTAACTCAAACTTTATGCTGACCAGAGTGGCCTGTTTTGTGGCCTATAAACATGCATTGTACATCTGCTTTGGCTGTTGAGGAGGGGAATGCATTTAGAAATAAAAAATAGAGGATATTATCACTCACATAGAGGCCTTAATGAATGTTACCCAGCAAGCCTTAAAATGATAGTAATCAGGTTGTCCATCTGCTGAACTCAAATGTTTCTATGATAAAAAAAAAAAAAAAAAAGTGGTCCTACAAAAACGCATGGCCCTTGATATTTTAACAGTCTCTCTAGGAGGAACTTATGCTATAATATATACCAAATGCTGTTTTTTATACCTGATGAGTCTTCTAATGTGATTCAACTTATGATGCATATGAAAAATCAAATCTCCTCTCTGAATGATCCCCTTCCTAGTTTAGGGAAAATATTAGAAAAATGGTTTGATTGAGGAGGCTCTTGGCTCATATCTCTGCTAATGATGGTTGCAAAGTTGCTGTTTATTATCTCTCTTGCTGTGCCTCTCCTACAACTGCTAGAATAATGCTCTTTAAGCGAGGTTCAGACTCTGCTTCAGTGGACTCCAAAACTTATCAGCTCTAGCAGCAAGAGAGTTTCACTCCTCTAACTAGGGAGACTACATCACCCATTCTCAGCAGGAAGCAATTACAGAAGACTGACCTTTGGCCCTGTACCACTCGAGATTGAGGAGTGAAGTATCTCAAGGAGGGATTTTGTAAGCAGTTAAGGTAGGGGGTCTTTTGGCTTGACACCCACCAAGAGGTGAACTCAATTTTAGGGTAACAGAGCACAGCATATGCAAAAGCATGATGTGATTCAAGACCTGCAATTCCACATGCTATAAGTAAAAGGCGTTTGTGGAGAATTGTAGTAGATGAAGATGGAGTCATAAGAAGGGTTCAGATTAAACAAAGGACTGATGTGGTAAACTAAGGAGATTTGGAGTTTATACTGAAAGCAGTAAAGACCTGTTGAAAAACTTTAAACACACAAATGAGGTGATCAGTTTATATGATGACATTTGTATGAAGAATTGGAGGGGTGTGAACAAGATTGTTGGTTGTCTATATCAGCTCTATCCAGTGGAACTTTCAATGTTGATAGAAATGTTCTATATCTGTGCTGGCCAGTATCATGGTATGTAGCCACTTACACTCCTGAGCACTTG
The DNA here is from genome assembly GCF_028021215.1 of Eschrichtius robustus. Lineage (NCBI taxonomy): Eukaryota > Metazoa > Chordata > Mammalia > Artiodactyla > Eschrichtiidae > Eschrichtius > Eschrichtius robustus. The sequence goes on from NC_090843.1 coordinate 38,309,470, forward strand.
AAACATGGCTAGTGCATCTGAAAAACTGAATTTATGCTGTTACTTAATTTTAATAAATTTAAATGTAAATAGCCACCTGTGGCTAGTGGCTACCATATTGGACATCACTATTATATATCCTTCTCCTTTTTATCTGTCCTAATAGAGACCCAATTTTTTAGCTGGGCACATGGCTGTCCAAAATAAAGACTGCATTTTCTAGCTTGCCTTATAGCTAAGTGTGGGCCATATGACTAAGTTCTGGGCAATGGGATATGTGAACTGAAGTGCAATTCCTGGGTTATGCCTTTAAAGGTACTGCCCCCTCATCCATGTCCCTTTCTCCACAGACTGAACTGCAACATGGGGAGTATGTGGCAGAGCAGAGCAGAGCAGCAAGATAGAAGGAGCCAGGCCCCCATGGTCCAGAGCTGCCACGCCAGCCAGATTTTTGAGCACCAGAGAAGTTCTATCTCATTTATACCACTCCTCTTAGTCTGTGCTTCTCTCACATGCAAGTTATTCTAACAGATACTGTGACTGAAACTGGAAGTAGAGTGACCAGGTGAAACATGATTAGAATAATCCAGCCAAGAAGTGATGAAGGTTAGAACTAGGGTAATGCCATTGGAGTGGAGAGAGAGGAGCTCATCTGAGAAGGATAAAAGGGCTATTTATACAAAGCCTGAATCTGTGAAAACTCAGGGAGGAATACAATTCCATCCATGACTGCTTCTGTGAGCATTAAGTGAAACTCACAATTCAGTATCATTTAAAAATAGAAATCTAATGAGTAAAGGGAAACAAAAATAGGACATATGCTCTTCCCCAGACCCAGCTCAGACTGGCAGCAATATAGATATGATTAAATCAATGTAGTACCCTGACCTATTCAGAAACTGAGAAATCTTTGTATTTGGACTAAGGGAGGGCAAGCTGAGAACTAACGTACAGTACAAATTCTAGAATAATTTAAGTATCTGTATTTTGTGCCTGTAAATCACCAATTCCATGTCAACAAAAACATTGATGGCAAGTCTTAAGAGATGTCTTAATGGAAAATAAGATTCATTTTAAACTGCAGCATGTCCATTGCTTGCCAACAATTTCTTAAGACAATGATATTTTAAGCAAGTTAAGCAAATTTTCTATTCCCCTTCTTACAGTCAAACTTTGCATCAAAAGCTCTTTCTTGAGTTCTCTGAGCTCCTGGTACGAGCTTCTTCCCTTGGGTGGATTCTTGGCTTTTCTCCCAGCATGGCCCCCAAACACCAGTCTTCACTTCCACCCCAAGTAAAGAAACCGAAGAAACCAAGACGGACTCCTGCCTCCAGGCCAGAGGAAACGTCTGCTACTTTGAACTTGCCAAAGGAAGAAAAAGAACAGCAAGAAGCAATTGAACATATTGATGAAGTACAAAATGAAGTAGACAGACTTAACGAACAAGCCAGTGAGGAGATTTTGAAAGTAGAACAGAAATATAACAAACTCCGCCAACCATTTTTTCAGAAGAGGTCGGAATTGATCGCCAAAATCCCAAATTTTTGGGTAACAACATTTGTTAACCATCCACAAGTGTCTGCATTGCTTGGGGAGGAGGATGAAGAGGCGCTGCATTACTTGACAAGAGTCGAAGTGACAGAATTTGAAGATATTAAATCAGGTTACAGAATAGATTTTTATTTTGATGAAAACCCCTACTTTGAAAATAAAGTTCTCTCCAAAGAATTTCATCTGAATGAGAGTGGTGATCCATCTTCAAAGTCCACTGAAATCAAATGGAAATCCGGAAAGGATTTGACAAAACGTTCAAGTCAAACGCAGAATAAAGCCAGCAGGAAGAGACAGCATGAGGAACCAGAAAGCTTCTTCACCTGGTTTACTGATCATTCTGATGCAGGTGCAGATGAGTTAGGAGAGGTCATCAAAGATGATATTTGGCCAAATCCATTACAGTACTACTTGGTTCCGGACATGGATGATGAGGAAGGGGAAGGAGAAGAAGATGATGATGATGATGAAGAGGAAGAAGGATTGGAAGATATTGATGAAGAAGGGGATGAGGATGAAGGTGAAGAAGATGAAGATGATGATGAGGGGGAGGAAGGAGAGGAAGATGAAGGAGAAGATGACTAATGGAACACTGATGGATTCCAACCTTCCTTTTTTAATTTTCTCCAGTCCCTGGGAGCAAGTTGCAGTCTTTCTTTTTTTTTTTTCTCCTTCTCCTCTTGTGCTCAGTTGCCCTGTTTTTGAGGTCTCTTTTCTCCTTTATACCATGGCTCACAACTTATTTTGGAGGGAAATACCTTGAGCAGAATTCAGTGGGAAAAGAATCTCTACCCCTTTCTGTTCCAGATTCATTTTTATCCCTTCCTGTCTCAACAAAAACTTTATGGAATCAACACCACCATGCTCTGTGGGAAAAAAGAAAAACCTTCTGCTCCCTTAGCTCTGCTGGAAGCTGGAGGGTGCTAGGCCCCTGTGTAATAGTGCATAGAATTCTAGCTTTTTTCCTCCTTTCTCTGTATATTGGGCTCAGAGATTACACTGTGTCTCTATGTGAATATGGACAGTTAGCATTTACCAACATCTATCTGTCTACTTTCTCTTGTTTAAAAAAAGAAAAAAAAAACTTAAAAAAATGGGGTTATAGAAGGTCAGCAAAGGGTGGGTTTGAGATGTTTGGGTGGGTTAAGTGGGCATTTTGACAACATGGCTTCTCCTTTGGCATGTTTAATTGTGATGTTTAACGGACATCCTTGCAGTTTAAGATGACACTTTTAAAATAAAATTCTCTCCTAATGATGACTTGAGCCCTGCCACTCGATAGGAGAATCAGCAGAACCTGTAGGATCTTATTTGCAATTGACATTCTCTATTGTAATTTTGTTCCTGTTTATTTTTAAATTTTTCTTTTTGTTTCACTGGAAAGGAAAGATGATGCTCAGTTTTAAACGTTAAAAGTGTACAAGTTGCTTTGTTACAATAAAACTAAATGTGTACACAAAGAAAAAAAAAAAAAAAAAAAGCTCTTTCTTCACACTGTAAAAAATTCTGGTTGGATACAATTTGATTATGAAAGATCTTTTAGTATTTTGAATGAATAAAGGAATTGTCACCCTTGCTATGCAGGCCAGGCCCCAGGCCCCAAAACTGTTTTTAACCATACAGGCTAGTTGTGTTTTATCAACAGGATGCCACAAAGGCCCCCCACAAAACCAGACTTAACCAGCTAGATCCAAGATAGTGGGCAAAATAGGCTAAATGTCACCACTTTCATTGCCTCGATTTATCTCTGTGTTTGTTTCAAAAGTTCCTGGTGTTTGGCAGAGATGCTTTGCAGCTGTACTTTGAGAGATATATGCTTTGAGAGATTTACAGTGGTCAGCTACCTCAAACTGGCTCTGATTTGACCACAGGAATGTACCTGTGCAGGTGAAATCTGGAGGTGTTTGAAAGTTACCTTTGCTTCATTACCATACTAAGATCTCCACCCAAAGGGGAGATCTGTACTCTGCTAGGCACAATTTGTGCCATGTGCAAGGGAGCCTGAGGGACTGCATGTGCCATCTGCTTCTGGAAGTCTCTGTCCTTCTCCCCAGTTTCTGATGATGCACCTGCCTCTTACACCTTAAAAGTTCCCCACTTTCCTCCCTTTGGGAACATGAGCTCCTCTTCTACATTCTCTGGCCATTGAATAAAAGCCTGTCTTTCTTGTACCAAACTCAGTTTTGTTATTGACAGCGTGAATGTGAGCAGGAAGGTATTCCCTGACCAAGGCAGGGGACTTCGGTTCAGATAGGGCCCCAGGAGGAAGATCTCACATCTAATGTGATAACAGGAGTGTTATTTGTTAAGCACAAGTTCCTGTGCCAGGCACTTTTGAAGGTGAGAAGTGCAAAGAGATCTGGGCACAAGAGGACTCCATTCAAACCCCTGTATTAGAGGCCAATGCTCTGTGGCTTCTAGCGCCTAAGGCCATGTTCCTGGGATGACCCAGCCCCCTTTTGAGTTCCTGCTAGAGGAGCTCAGGGCTGTCAAAATAACTTACTCCCAGTTCTAGCCAATCCTTGACAATAGGCCCCTGATCTCCCTTTCTTAGAGCATTTACTAAAAAACCCTTACAACTGTAAATTCTTCCTCTGTCACTTTGAGATGTATATGTATCTCCTACAACTCAGGAGTGTTTTTCTCAAGGACCTAAAAGCTATTACTTATTTTGGCTGTGCCAAGAGGCTTGTAGGATTTGAGTTTCCTGACCAGGGATCGAACCTGGACCCTCCTCAGTGAGAGCACAGAGTCCTAACCACTGGAACACCAAGAATTCCCCTAAAAGTTATTCCTTTGAAATGGAATCCAGAGCCTCAGTCTCCCAGTCTTGGTGGGAGGATAGATTCCTTGTTTCAGTAATTGCCAGCTAGCTGACACAGCTGGCTAGTCGATTTACACTAAGCGTTTGTAATTTTGCACTTCCTCTATTGGAGCCCCCAATTGCCCCCCTCAACCTCCACTAGCTCATCCTCCCTGCACAGATCAGAGTGGAGTTCAGCTCTTTCCCTAACTGTAAGTACTTATTGAATAAAACGTTTTCACCACGTTAATGTCTGGCTTTGTCTCTTTGACAAAGGTCCACTCATCTAACAATTCTGTGATGTTGGCTTTATCATCCTTACTTTGAAAATGGGAACACTGATCCTTTCATAGATTAAATCACTCACCCAACATCACATTTGTTGTTCACTAGTATTTGAGTCACAGAATTATGTAATTATGGAGCTGTAGGAAACTTGAGGGTTCATCTTGTTCAGACTTCTCATTTTATAGAGGATTCTGAGGACTGCAGAATTTAAATGTTATCTGTTAATAAGAGTCAGAATGGGATAGGGTTGACACATTTAGCAAATAAAAATATAGGACGCCCAGTTAAATTAGAATTTCAGTTAACAACAAATAATTTCTTAGTATAAGTTCATCCCATGGAAAATTGGTTGTGTCGGCTGAAAAAAAAAAGCACAGCCTAAAAGTTGAGAATTATGTTTTTTAAAAAATTAATTTATTTTATTTATTTTATTTTTGGCTGCATCGGGTCTTCGTTGCTGCGCGCGGACTTTTCTAGTTGTGGTGAGCAGGGGCTACTCTTCGTTGAAGTGTGCAGGCTTCTCATTGTGGGGGCTTCTCTTGTTGCAGAGCACGGGCTCTAGGCGCACGGGCTTCAGTAGTTGGGGCTCGCGGGCTCAGTAGCCGTGGCTCGCGGGCTCTAGAGCACGGGCTCTAGAGCACAGGCTTAGTAGTTGTGGCGCACAGGCTTAGTTGCTCCACGGCATGTGGGATCTTCCCGGACTAGGGCTCGAACCTGTGTCCCCTGCACTGGCCACCAGGGAAGCCCGAGAATTATGTTTTATTTGGTTGACATATTGAGGCCTTAAGCCCGGGAGACAGCCTCTCAGGTATTTCTTAGGGACTTTTCTGAAAAGGTAAGGGGAAAAAAAAGAAAAAAGGTAAGGGAGGAGCCAGGATATATAGGAGTTTTTGCAAAACAAACAAACAAACAAAACCAAAACCAAAAACACAAACAAAGAAAAGATAGTTAAAACAAAAGATTACTGCTAATTAAAGAAAAAACAGACACCTCAAATTAATGAATTTAGCACTTTTCTATGTATGGGAAGATGCAAGAGTCTGGGCTCATTGAAATCATTTCTTTGATATTCACCTTAACTATCTAGAGCCAGTATCCTGTTTTTCTCTGTCCTGAATCCTCTCGGGGTGCACAGTGTACTTCTCAGGGGAATGGCTGCAATGACTGATGGCTTAATGGCTGCCACATCCTTTGTCTACTGATACGGCAGGAGACATTTTCCATCCACAGTTGTTTATTCATTATTTATCTGAAATTCAAATTTAACTTGAGGGTCCTGTGTTTTATCTGCCAGCCTACCTCAGGGCTCCCATGTCTCAGGATCCTCCCTACTCCCTAACTTAATAAAGCAAGCATAAACTATCTCGTCATTTATTTATAGGAAATTTGGGTTATGTCTGCATGAGTTACAAAATAGGAAGACTATGATTTAGTGACTTTTGGAGTTTTGCTGAGATGATAAACATTTCTGAAGTTGGGAAAACCCCACAAAATAATATTTATAAGGAAGGTTCATTTACTAACAAACCCACCAAAGAAATTAAACTAGATTTAAAACCCCTCTGTCTTGTATCACAAGATACAATTGATCTTAATTATATCAGAGAACCACACAATTGGCCTGACTCTCAAGCTAATATCTGTCTCTGCCATCTCTTTGTTGTCAAGTACGTTTCTTCCCAGTCAATTAAGGGTTCCCTGGACAGCAATCACCACTCTTGTTGGGGGTGAGGAGGAGGCCATATAGGCCCAAGTTGGCAGAGTAGGTAAGGTCTGGTGAAGCAGAGAAATGGGAAGACTCAGAGCCAAGACTTGGGAGAACCAGCCCAGGAGTGTGTTTCCACTCATGAGTACACAGAGCAGAGGAAAAATAGATGTCTTACTGATAGAGACTGGTGCTTCCAGAGTTGATGCATTAGTGAGAAGAAAGGAATGTCAGTATTTTCTGGCAATACCTGTGACCTTGTAAACAGAGACACGAGTAAGGGAATGCGATGGTGATGGTGATAACATTACCTTTTTCTTTACTGACTGGCCCAGCACCACTGATAAAAGCCGTCGTTTACAAACAAGCCCTAAGGAATGCTATGCTTAAAAGAGTGCTCCATATTTTGCATAGCCTCTTCACCTACTCTGTTAACTTAGTTAAACTGCAACCACAACTTTTGGCTGGAGGCAGGAGGCAGGACAAATGTTTTGTTGTTGGCCATCCCCTACCCGACACCCACTTTATAAATGAAGCGGTTAAGTTTCAGACACATCAAGGACCCAGTTCAAGGTCACACAGTTAATAAGATGGCTGAGCTAGAACTGCAACAAGGTCCTGTGACTCTGAGTAAGGAATTTTTCCCTGAGCCAGAGTGTCTGCAGAGTTGGAGCAGGGCTGAGTTGGGGACCATGCAATGAGTGGGGCCTCTGAGTCCACAGGCTGAACATGCAATATGGAAACACAGCCTTTGAACAAGTGCACACGGGTTCTTTTCATTGCAAAGAAGCCCCACTCAATTTAACTCATACAAAAGTCAGTTTATCATAAGCAGTTGGGTTACAAAATTCTATGGCAGGAAACACAATACTGCCAAGCCCCTGGGAATTTTACAGCTGACGGGAAATGAGGTCTTTCTGCCACTGTGTAATCTTTCATTTACGTGTCTCTCTTCAACCCTCCTTCTGTTGTTGTTTTGTTTTCCTCTGAAGACTGGCTTCCTCCACTTACTCCTTGGCTTGTCTGTGACCTTCAAAGCGTCGTCTCATCTCTCAGTCTTCAGACATTTCACCCTGCCCTGCCCTGTCCTGGGGAAACAAACATTTCGGCACAGAGGTTAAGGGCATAGACTCTAGAGACAGACTGCTTGAGTTTGACTCCTGATTTATCACTTAACTTCTCTGTGATCCAGTTTCCTCATCTATAAAATGGAGCTAATAACAGCCTCAATCTCACAGAATATTGTGAGGAGTAATTAAGATAATGTCCTTAAATACTCAACATAGTCATGACACATAGTACATGCTCAATAAATACAGCTGTGTTGTTATTATTACAGCAGCTCTGGTGTTTATAGCTCTTGGTTGAATACTTCAAGTCCCAGTTTGACATTCTCAGTGGGAAAGCCATTGGCTGAGCTCATCTTGTCTTGTGAGTCTATGGGTAACCAGGCTTTCTGTGAATTGGCTGCCCTGATCCAATCAACTCAGGCTGGAGGGTGAACTATGGTAGAACAACACAGTTGACTCATCCACCATTTCATCAGCATCTCTGAGTAGGGGAAACAGTTCTTTTAGAAGGGGGTGTGAGTGTGGCTAGCACCTAAAAGATGCCTAATACTACATGTGTGCAAGAATTTGTTCTCAGATGTTGAGTATCAAATTTTAATAAGTGGTTAAGCCCCTGGGTTATAGTTATATGCTTTTTCTTTTCTTACTTGGGCTACATAGGAAATTCTCCCCCATCTCCACACTTATGTTCTCCTATACCCCAGAGATTCACAGACCCAGCCTATATTTGTCAAATGCCTACAGTGTATAAGGCACCATGGCCTGCATTGTGAAGGTGGTGATGGTGGGATCAGATCAGAGGATGGGATGTAAAGATGAATAAGGGGCAATTTCTGTCTTTCAAGTTACTTAAAACCTAGTGGGCTTCACAAAATAACTCTAAACCAAGGGGAGTATATGATTGATAGATATGGTAATGGTGGCATAAAGTGTTGACGTCACAGAGAAGGATAAATACATTCTGTCTGCTGGGGTTATAAAGAAAGTCTTCATGGAGAAAGTCATTTGGCCTGGATAGTGAAGGGTGGGGAGATACTGACCAGTAAAGGTGAGTAAAAAGTATATTACACACAGGTTTAAGTTTTTAGAGATAAGAAGGTATAGAGCCCATTAGATCACAGTTAATGGTCCAGTTAGGTTCTAGTATAGGTTATTTACTTAATGGGGAAGAATGTGTCATGTGTGTAGAAATGTTGGCATCAGATCATAATGGACTTTGATACCAAGCTAAAGAGTTGGTGCTTAATTTTAAAAACAAGTAGAATCTATAAAAGAAAAGTAATAAAATACCCACTATCTAATTTTGTTTTTGTTTTATGCTCTTATTTTGTTGGCTGCATGTGTTGTAGAAGTGTGTCCTTTAAGTGTATCTTTCTCTCAGCTCCTACAAGGCAGGAATTATATAATAACTAATGTAGCCTGAATACTCATCTTTGTACCTGCCAGGTGCTAATCTAAGCACTTGACCTGTATCATGTCCTCATACTAACCCTCTGACATAGGTACCATTATCCTCATTTTACTGATGATGAGGCTGGCATTGAGCAGAAAGCAACCTGTCTTAGGTAACTGCCTGGAAAGTGGCAAAGCTGACACGTGAATGCAGGCACGCTGCTGTGTCACACTGCATCTTGCTAGCAATGAAATCCCTTTGCAGCAACACCTAATCTAGGCCAAACAACAATTCTGGGCTTTAAGGAAAATAATTTATTGCAAGCTATGCACAAGGTGATGCTTTTGATAATCATAAAGATACGAGATCGAGGAGGCCTAGTTACCTATGGCCTAATTATCTATGTGTGGCCTTTCTCTGCATCTGAAAAATAAATGCAGGCTTGACCCAGACTTGGGCTGTAAGAGAAGATCCCTGCCTCAAAAGACCAGAGAGCAATTCTCTAAAGGACTTCAAGCCCTGAATAATTTATGTAGTGATTCATTCTCCCTCTTAATAGGAAGCTTTTACTTTCAAACCAAAAGAACAAACAGAAGCACAGGTGTTTTCTTAGAATCACCAAGTATCAGAGTTGGAAGGAGTTTTAACTGCTGCTGGTTCAACATCCCCACTCCAAATTCAATTCTTGGATCCCCCTCTACCATGGTACCATCTGTCTCAGCAGTTCGAAGTCCTTTTTTTCCACTACTCCACACTTGATGGATGATGCTACCTGTGAGATACAACACCTCTGCTGATGAGATTAAGAGAGTTAGTGGGTAGTGTGCAATTCCTGGCATTAACTTTGTGCCACGCCTTTTTTTTTCCACTCAAAGTGAATCAATAATGCAAATAGTTAAGAGTAATGCTGTTACAGAAACAGGCTTGACTGTATTCTAAAGTATATTTTTAAAGTCATTCTTTTGCAAAGGTTGGCAGTTTAACTCCTAATAGCCAAAATTACTAGTAACACCCTGCTAGGCTGTTCTTGATACCTAGGTTTTGTGCATGAAAAGTGCTGATTTCACCAGTGGTTGAAATCATCCAGTGACAGAGGTTCACCATTTCCGATGGGAGCCCATGACAACTTTGGACAGTTTTACTGTCAGCAAATTCTTCCTTTTATTCAGTTGAATATGTCTCTAACTGCAACGGGCCCTTTACAGCACTGGGAAATCCCTTTGTCCGCTGCTCTGCATCTTCTCCTAGTGTTCTGAGAACCTGTTCTGAATTTTCACAATTTTCTTCAAGTCCTTCACTCCACCTGCATTTCCCACACTCAGTAGATGACCTTCCCTGGGACATGCTAAATGCTCAGGAAGTGTTTGTTGGGGGAATATCTCTTCCTCTACCAAACAGTTGACATGAATGCCCCAACTTCCAGATTCTATCCTGACAATGATTTTTAATTTTAGCTGCATATCAGAATTACCTCAGAGCTTTAAACAAAGCTGATGTTCAGGTCACAACCAGACCAGTGAAATAAGAACTTCAGAGGGTAAGGGTAGGAACCAGGCGTTGTTGTCATTCCTCTTGGGTAATGGTATTTTTAAAGCTCTCCAGGGGATTCCAGGGTGCATCCAAGGTTGAGAGCTTCTGGTCTAAACTCAATCCTTGCTGCTCAAAACATGATTCTAGACCACCACCATCATCACCATATGGGAGCTGGTTAAAAATGTAGAATCTCAGGCTTCCCTGGTGGCGCAGTGGTTAAGAATCTGCCTGACAATGCAGGGGACGCGGGTTTGAGCCCTGGTCCGGGAAGATCCCACGTGCCGCGGAGCAACTAAGCCTGTGCGCCACAACTACTGAGCCTGCGCTCTAGAGCCCGCGAACCACAACTACTGAAGCCCGCGCACCTAGAGCCCATGCTCCGCAACAAGAGAAGCCACCACAATGAGAAGACTGCGCACCACAACAAAAGAGTAGCCCCCGCTCTCAGCAGCTAGAGAAAACCCACGTGCAGCAGCGAAGACCCAATGCAGCCAAAAATTAAATAAATGGATAAAAAAAAAAATGTAGAGTCTCAGGCCTCACCTACTGAATAAGAATCTGCATTTTAACAAGACACCCTGCTGATTTCTATGCACATTACAATTTGAGAAGCAGTGGTTTAAACCACACTCTAGAGCAGGAGCCAGCAAACTAAAATCCGTAGGTCAAATCCAGCTCACTGCCTGCTTTTGTAAATGAAGTTTTATTAAACAAGTCCCCCTCATTCCTTTACACACTGTCTATGGCTGCCTTTGTACTACAGCGCAGAGCTGAATGATTGTAACAGAGACCTTATAGCTGACAAAGCCTAAAATATTTACCCTCTGGCCCTTTACAGAAAAAGTTTGCCAATCACTGCTTTAGAAGATGGAGTGCTTAAGTCCAACCAAGAAAGCATCTCTGGGCTTTTGTCAGGGCATGGGTGGAGGGCAGGACAAGATGTATCTGCCCTTATGCTGGTGATGCCCCTTGTGAGGACAGTTCTAGCATATAGGCCTTTTATATGCACTTACCAGGGTCATCCTGTCAAAATGAGCCTGTTTTTTCTAATATAATTAATTCTGGATCTATTCTCCAGAGAGACAGATGGGCTGGCACAAGTCTTCCCTCAGAATCATGCTCAGACACAAGCAGACATTTTATGTCATTTAAATGATGTTGCAGAATCATTTGACTAATACAATATTGCAAATATTCTCTGCCAGAAAAACAGGATTGCATGAGTCAGAAAGATGAGCTCTTGTGCCTGGCAATCCAGATGGTCTCTTCCACTCTACTTCTCCACAAAGATTAAAAGGTTTCTTTGACCCCCACCTGGCTCCCATATCAGCTTGATAATATCTTTTTACAAATGTGTGTCTTTTGCATTAATTAACCACTGGCCTCCAGTTAGAAAGTCAGAATTTACTTGGTTTGCCCAGGAAAGGGGCACTTGAGCTGACCTGCTCTACGTGGCACACTTTTGCAAGATACCTAGCACAGATTGGGAAGGTTCCAATCTTTCCTCTGTAATCATGGAACAGAGAGAAGCTTAACTAGGTCATGGCCATATAGATCTATGACCTTGCTCCAATGGACACTATATAGCATTGCTTCTCAAACTCAAATATAGTAGAAATCACCTGATCAGCTTGTTAAATTGCAGATTCTGATTCAGTAATTCTGGGTCTGGGCCTGAGAACCAGCCTTTTCTAGCAGGGTCCAAGGTGAAGTTGATGATCCTAGGATCAAGCCTTGAAAAATAAGAGTCTAGGGTCGGGGTGCCGAAGCATGGCCTACGGACTCATGTGGCCTGCGGTCTGTTTCTGTAAATGAAGTTTTGTTTTTTTTTTTTTTTAATGACTTATTTATTTAATTATTTATGGCTGTGTTGGGTCTTCGTTTCTGTGCGTGGGCTTTCTCCAGTTGCGGCAAGCGGGGGCCACTCGTCATCGCGGTGCACGGGCCTCTTCACTATCGCGGCCTCTCTTGTTGCAGAGCACAGGCTCCAGACGCGCAGGCTCAGTAATTGTGGCTCACGGGCCTAGTTGCTCCGCGGCATGTGGGATCTTCCCAGACCAGGGCTCGAACCCGTGTCCCCTGCATTGGCAGGCAGATTCTCAACCACTGGGCCACCAGGGAAGCCCTGTAACTGAACTTTTATTGGAGTCCAGCCATCTGTTTCATCTCACATTTTGTCTGTGGCTGCTTTCATGCTACAATGAATGCAGAGTTGAGCATTTATGGCACAGGCTATCTGACCTGCCACACCTAAAGGAGAAGTTTGCAGCACTGATTTTCTAACAGTGGTCCAAGAGTAGCCCACACCAGCATCATTTGGAGGGTTTGTTACAAATACTGATTCTCAGTGTCATCCCAAAGTGCCTCCTAAGACAGTCTGGGATGGGTCTGACAGGCCCCATGGCTTTCAAGCTGCTCAGGTGATACCATAGCCTGCTACTGAGAGAACCTGTCAGAGACATGGTTGGGGTGGACATTTGCCTGACATGAGATGCATTTCTTTAAGGAACTCCTACTTCATTAGATGCCTAAATCTGGGTCTTGCTGAGGCTGTTTAAGCCCTACTGCCTTTCCTTCCTGCCATCAAAGTCCTGATGGAAGGTGGGCTATTAGAATCACAGTGGTGCTGGCTGGGTCCTCAGGAAGCTGACTCTGAAGTGGAGGTTGGTGTGCTGGAGGTTTTTTAGGGAGTGCTCTTGGATTGACACCTGTAGAAGGGAGGGAAGGGGGGAAAGAAGTGGGGAGGGGAGCAGAGGGAAGTGGGATTGGGGGAGGAGGACAGCCTTAGCCGACCCTACAGGAAGCTCTGAAGCTGAGACGACCCTTCAGACAGGTCCCTGTATTGGGTGAGAGGGTCAGACCTTTGTAACCCTGGCCCCTCCACAGCTGCTGGAAGGATGGGGTAAGTCATTGACATGCTCTCTCCAGCCAAGACAATTCCTGAAGAGGGCTGAGCATTCTCAGCAGCTGGGAAATAATTCCTTCCTTTATTCTGGAAGGGGGAATCTGGAAAGTGCCTCACAACCACCATTCCACAAGGTGTCATTTTTATAAATGGCAATTACCATTCATTGGACTCCCATCAGGTGTCAAACAATACCTTCACTTATTTCATTCTCATAGTACCCTCATGAGGTTGCAATTATTAGCTTACTTTTAAAGGTGGCAGGACAGAGACTCAGAGAGGTTTAGTAAATTTCCCAGGGCCCCACAGCAAGTAAACAATACGATGGTGATTCCAATCTAGATTTATTAACACCAAAGGTCACGATTTTCCATTAAACCTGCATTTCCCAGTTTGTGTTCTTCAGAAGAGATGTTTATAAGTGTTGAATAAAAGAGAAAAAAAGACAGTACGGTCAAATAGCTTTTGGAAATCTTGCACTAAACTTAAACAGCTTTCTGGGCTTCCCTGGTGGCGCAGTGGTTAAGAATCCGCCTGCCAATGCAGGGGACACGGGTTTGAGCCCTGGTCTGGGAAGATCTCACATGCTGCAGAGCAGCTAAGCCCGTGCGCCACAACTACTGAGCCTGCATCTAGAGCCTGCGAGCCACCGTTACTGAGCCCACGTGCCACAACTACTGAACTCACATGCCTAGAGCCCGTCCTCCGCAACAAGAGAAGCCCCTGTAATGAGAAGCCCATGCACCACAACGAAGAGTAGCCCCCGCTCGCTGCAACTAGAGAAAGCCCGTACGCAGCAACAAAGACCCAATGCAGCCAAAAATAAATAAATAAATTATAAAAAAAATAAATTATAAAAGCAAACAAAAAAAACAAACAGCTGTTTTTCTCAGAACCTTTAACACGTCAGTGTGAATCTCTGAGAGTCAGTAACATGCATTATTCCCCAACCTTATTTTAAAATGAAATTGTTTGGTAGCAGAATGTACATGGACCACCTTTGGGGCATGATGCATCACCCTAACCAGTCTCCTTTCAAAGTCTCCTTCTATGGGGAGATGGAAAGATTCGCCCTGAAAGCAGGCAGCCAGTGGTAGCTCCCCCCATCCCCACCCCCTTTTCAAGAAGAGAACTTTCACAGGACTCTCTTACAGAAGGAATGGAATGTAGAGTTTACACTTTGTTGCGTTCGGTCCTGATTTAGAAATACTGGTGCTGTGTCCTGGGCAGAGGGAGGGAGGTCAGCCTCTGAGCAAGGATGGCAGAGTCAAAGTGGGGCAAGGCCTTTCCACGTTCCCACCCAAGTCTGGCAACCAGAAAGGTCTAGTTCCCACGGCTGCTGGGGGTGGGGTGGTAAAGGGACTCCCCCCGACCCTGCGGGGCTCTGGGTTTAGGGCTACATCTTGAAGTTGACAATATACATATCTTTAAAACTAACAATGGCAACAAACAGTAGAGGCAACCTTAAATCCCTTCCAAAAGAAGTTTGAAATGCCTCCATTTCATATATATATAGTTTTAGTCTTTGTGCGAAATAAAGGTGAAAAATCAATCACAATGCAAAGTTACTTTTGCTAAAAACCTTTCCCTAAGTAAGAAAATGCTGAGGAAGCACTCCAGGAGGGTGCTGGAGTTGGGGCGGGGCTGGTGGCAGCAAGATGGATGGAAGGTTGGCAGGTGGGTGGAGTTTGGGAGCAGTCATCTGTATGGCAGTTTGCTTCAAGAGTTCCAGCTGAAATATGGGGGTAACTGCAGACCTGCCTGCAACTTGTAGAAATCAAACCCGTTTGATGATTCAGTTAGAGGATTAGAATCCATATCACCTCTAACCACTTGGAGAAGTTGGCCTTGGCCACACTCACTGACCTGAAGATGGAACGGCTCTTTGGCTGGACAATTTTGAAGACTAAACAGATTTGAGCAGAATTCTTGTGCTATTTCTCCATCTGATGGTTCCTGACCTGTGAGTAGTTTAAGGTGTACGTAGTGCATTTCCTACTATTAGGGACATGAAATTGAGGTGAGGAGTTTGGGACTGAGCTTAGCATTTCAGACGATTTCTGTTCTGAGATGCAGGCTTGCAATTTAAAGTCCCCCTACCATTCCCGCATGTTTGAACCTTGAATCTCTTCCCTCAGGTCACAAGGGGTCTCTACACTTGGTTACCAGATAAACAGACTCATGGACCATAAAAGGGGCCAGGGAGCAGCTGTGGAGGACACTTTTAAAATAGAACCATAAAACTTCCCATAGAAGGGAAGGATTTGCTCAGCTCTGAGAAACTTTGTTTAAAAAATTCCATAATTGAACAAAATAGAACTGATTGGTTGTGAAACTGACTATTCTAAGTTCCGGTTACAACAAGGCCAAGTTGGAAAGAATCTTATACTTTTTTGGCCAGACTCTTCATTTCACAAGAGAAAGGCCCAGGAAGGTAAAATTATGTCCTCCACGTCCAAGCCCCACAACTGTTAGTTGCAGAGTTGCAACAAATGCAGTGCTTCCCCTTCTTGCTATCAAAATGGAACGAGTTGACCCTTAAATTAAAAACTGAACAATATTCTGGTAGGACAGAGGTCATTTTATTATACAGCTTCCTAATAGATGGAGCTTTAGTGATATCAGTAGCCGCATTAATGAATATTTAAGGGGTATAAATGGAAGACATGAGTTTCCTGGGTCAGGAGAGCACTAAATAATCTGGAATTCAGGTGGCTTTCACTCCAAGCTTGCATCATGTCTGTTTTTGCCATTTACTGTGAGTGGAATCATTCACCATCAGGAACTGGCCTTGAAATGGCCCCATGTTCTTTCCTTGAGAGATCTGTACTGTATAACTGAATATGTTCCTCATCACTAAAGTGAGAAGAACATTAGAATCTGTCTCATAGAGTTGTTATGGAAATTAAATAAGCTGCTAATATAAAGTCTTAGACCATTGGCTGGCACATGGCACACAGTCAGTAAACATTAGCTATTTTTTGCTGTTGTAATTTTGATTTGTATTTTTTAAAATAAATTTTAATTTGGAAAATGTTCTAATATATAGAAAAGTTGAGAGAATCATACAATGATCACCCAAATGCCCAACATCCAAATTTAACAACAGTTAAGGTTTTGCCATATTTGCTTTCCCTACTCTTAGGCACATGTGTGTGAGCATGTGTACTTTTTTTTGCTAAACATTTTGAAAGTATTAGACATTGTGACACTTCAGCCTCACATACCTCAGCATGCATGCCCTAAAAAGAAGGACAATATCCTTCGTACCATATCATTATAATAATAAAAACATGAAAAATAATTCCCTAATAACTAATTTTTAGTCCATAATCAGATGTTCTTAATTGCCCATTTTATAGCTTTTTTTTGAGCCAGAATCTAATTAAGGTTCCTATAATGTATTTTGGCTTTATATTTCTTTAAGTTCCTCTAATCTAGACCAGTGGCCTCCTCTTGCTCCCATGGAATTGATGTTTTGCAGTAGGAAGGTCAACTGTCTTGAGGAATGTCTTACATTCTGTCATTATCTAATTGTGGTGTGATTTAACTTATGTCTCTGCCTTGTATATTTCCTATAAGTTGGAAACGAGGTCTAAAGTCCTCCTTATGTTCAGGATAAATATTTGGGGAAGAATACAGTGCTTCACAGGTTCTGTTGGCCCTTCATGTTTTGTCACTTCTGGAGGCACATCGTGTCAGGCATGTCCTTAGCTATTCTTACCAAGAAGTGATACAGTACTTAAACCTTCCTCAGTGGTCCTTTGATTAACACACCCAGGACATGGTACCAAAAAGCAGAGTTAACCTCTGTGTGTCATATGATGGTAGTAAAGGGGTGAGAGGCCACAACCACCACCACCAGCAACAACAGAATCACTGATTGCCACTAGAGACTTTGGATTATTCAGTATCTAGGCTGGTCATATAGAGTATCTCCTGTGAGTTTTGGGGTTAAATTTTCAAAATTTAATTCAATTAATTAAACATTTCCAAATATTGCTTTTGGCCAGATATTGTGCTGAATACCTGGGATGAGAGACAAAGCTGGACCTGAGCATTACAGTCTAGTGACTTCTCAAAATTCTCTCAACAGTGGCTAAAGGGGATTACTAAGTTTACTCTCATTAAGGCCATTATTTGAAGGCTTTAGGAGCCAGGTTAATACATTTATCTTTAGTTCTTCAATTATTCTCAAAGTTCAAACAGAGCTGAACCAGGGGATAACACAGCAGATGAGGCCATCTACAGAAGAAACTTAGGAGGATGTGGTTAGATAATATTCAAAGAGTGATGAGTTAACGTTCTTTCCACTCACCCAGCCGTCATCTGACAACCAACCTCAGGGGTAGACATGAGAAGCTAAAGTTTACTCAATTGCAGTTTCTGCTTTGTCTGGAGATTAGTATTATTCTTATCTATGGATTTTTTTCTCCACATAATAATTATCACATGTCAGTTAAGTGGGTTCAGACCCTGGGTTTCCCTTTAGTGGCAGTGTGATTTGGGACAATTAACCTCATAGGTTCCATATCCTTTTTTTTAGTTGTCTTAAAATATACATAACACAAATTTTTACAATTTTAACGATTTTAAAGTATACAGTCCGGCAGCATTAAGTACATTCACAATGTTGTGCAACTCATCACCACTCTCTATTTCCAGAGTTTTTCATCATCTCAAACAGAAGGTCTGTACCCATCAAAAAATAACTCCTGTTCTCCCCTCCCCTCACCCTTTGGTAACATCTATACTACTTTCTGTCTCTATGGATTTGTCTATTCTAGGTACCTAAGTGGAATCATATAATATGTGTCTGACTCATTTCACTTAGCACACGTCTTAAAAAAATTTTTTATTGCAGTATGGTTGATGTACAATATTATATAAATTATAGGTATACAATACAGTGATTCACAATTTTAAAGGTTATACTCCATTTATAGTTATTATAAAATATTGACTACATTCCCCATGTGGTACAATATATCCTTGTAGCTTATGTTATATATAATTGTTTGTACCTCTTAATCCCCTACACCTGTAATGCCCCTCCCCCCTTCCCCCTCTCCACTGGTATCCACTTGTTTGTTCCCTATATCTGTGAGTCCTAAGCATAATGTTTTAAAGTCTCATCCGAGTTGTAGCATTTACTAGAATTTCCTTCCTTTTTCAGGCTGGATAATATTCCAGTGTATATACATACCACATTTTGTTTATCTTTTCATCCAGTCATGGATATTTGGGCTGTTCCCATATCTTTTAAAGGGAACAATAATAACTATTTCACAGGGTTGTTGTGAGGCTAAGATAACCAGGAAAAGGCCTGGTACATAGTAGGTGTTCAGTTAATGTTATTTTCTTCCTTTCTCTCTGGTACAAAAGTTCATGTACTTCTTCTAGCACTTAAGTAAGGGAGTGTGATGAGAAGGACAGGATAATTATTTTCCTTTTCCTGTGCCTTTCTCACCCTCTGTTATAAGTCCTCTAATTAATAGCTTGGCTCTTTAAATTATTTATGGGAGGAAGTTTTCGTGGGGATATGCTGGGTGTGGGAGGGGGGATGGAGAAGGCAGGATGAGGCTGGAAGACAGAAGCAGGCATCCAGCAGGCTATATGTTGCTGGGCTGAAGAATACTTGTTAGCTGAAGGATTTGCTGGCTTTTTCCAAAACAGCAATAGAACTCATGGTAGAGATAGAGATCTTTGAAACTTGACCCTCCTTATTGCAAAAGCCTCAAGTGTTCAGATCTGGGCCAGCAGGACTGGAAAATGAAGATTTTTATCTCGCTTCAATGCTTTTCTTCTTTCTAGGGCAGGAGCTTCCCCCCCAAATTGCAGTAGAAAAGGGCAAAAGGCTATGTTTTCCTTCTGTAACTTAGAGGAAATACATGTTTCAAAGGATCCTCAGAAAGAACATACTTAATTTTGAGTTCGAAGGGGTTCAGAGCATGCCACCCCTTAAGATATGCCACTCTGACATAAGATTATTTTCAGCCAAAGGCAATTGAGAAAAAGCAGACACGAGGAAAACTCCCTGCCCTCCACCTCTCTACTTGGAAAGGCAGGATGATTCTTAATCATTGGAGACAACTCTGGACTCTTATCAGCCCCAAAATGGCACCAGAGGAACCTAGGTAACAAACTTTGCTAACTAGCCCTTATTTTCCACTGGTTTTCCCCATGTATTTACCTTCTCACAATTTGCTGCCCCTAAAAACTTAAAGTCCTCTTCCTTTGTCTTGTCACATCTCTACAAATGTATTGTTCTTTTGCTAAGATGCTATATAAACCTAAATTCTAACCCCCCTTTGAGATATTTATCACTGAATTCTCTCATGTGTATGCATGATACACATGTTAACGAACTTCTGTTTCACTCTTGTTAATCTGTCTTTTGCCAGTCCAATTTGCAGGGCCCATGAACCTAAGATGGGTAGAGTAAAATATTTTTTTTTCTCCCTTACAAATTATTCTTGTGGAATATAAGTGGTGTAAGAGCTTCTAGAAGCCAATCACAGTAAGCTTCTCTCTTTTAGACACCAATGCCCAGACAGCCGGAGAGACTTTCCTGCTGGGTCACAAAACAGACTGGTGCAGAGTAGTGACTAAAACCTAAATCTCTTATGCCTAGCTGAGTGCATTCTTTTGCTGCTTTACAAATCAGCTGATGTCTAGCCGATTTTCCAATCTTTGAGTTGTAAGGGAAGTACCTGGGATACTCTTACTTAAAGGTTTCCTGAAGTTTCTGTTTGGGAGAAGTACTCATTGAATAACTATCTACTGTATGCAAAGTCTTTTACTAGGCACTATGAAGGAGAAGTGAAAGAGATGAAAGTCATGGTGGAATGGGAATCCTGGAAAGGAAGAATGAATACCCAAAAACAGTGTGAGGGCATATTAGTGAGGCAGTAATTGATATCTGTAGTGGGCTTAGTGATGGCCCCCCAGAAAGATATGTCCATGTTCTAATCTCTAGAAACTCTTTTATGAGGTAAAAGATTGCATATTACTTTCTTTATATGGCAAAAGAAGTGATTAAGTCAAGGATCTCGAGAGTAGAAGCTTATCCTAGATTATCTGGATGGGCCCTAAATGCAATATCAAGTATCTTTACTTATTTATTTATTTAAAAAAATTTTGGCTGCACCGTGCAGCATGTGGGATCTTAGTTCCCTGACCGGGGATCGAACCCCAGCCGCCTGCAGTGGAAGCGTGGATTCTTAACCACTGGACCGCCAGGGAAGTCCCAATATCAAGTATCTTTAAAAAAAAAAGATGGCGGGAGGTTGAGACAGAAGAGTAAGAGGCAACAGAGACTGGAGTGATACAGCCCAAAGCCAGAACTCCTGGAGCCACCAGAACCTGGAAGAGACAAGGAATGGATTCTCCTCTAGAGCCTTTGGAGAGAATTTGGCCCTACCAACTCCTTGATTTTGGCCTCCAGGATGTAAGAGAATAAATTTCTGTTGTTCTGAGACACTCAATTTGTGGAGATTTGTTACAGCAGCCACAGGAAACTGATGTCTAACCTTTGACTTAAAAAAAAATTGCACATATTTAATGTATATATTTTGTGGGTTTGAACATATTTTGGATAAATACCCAGAAGTGGGATTGTTGGATCATATGGTAGTTCTATTTTCAATTTTTTGAGGAAACTTCCTGGTGTTTTACACAGCAGCTGTACAATTTTGCATTTCCACCAAGAGTGTACAAGGGGGGCTTCCCTGGTGGCGCAGTGGTTAAGAATCTGCCTGCCAATGCAGGGGACACAGGTTCGAGCCCTGGTCCGGGAAGATCCCACATGCCGTGGAGCAACCAACCCCGTGTGCCACAACTACTGAGCCTGCACTCTAGAGCCCGGGAGCCACAACTACCGAGTCCGCGTGCTGCAACTACTGAAGCCCACGTGCCTAGAGCCCGTGCTCCGCAACAAGAGAATACACCACAATGAGAAACCCGCACACCACAACAAAGAGTAGCCCCTGCTTGCCACAACTAGAGAAAGCCTGCACACAGCAACCAAGGCCCAACACAGCCAAAAATAAAATAAAATAAATAAATTAAAAAAAAATAGTGTACAAGGGTTCCAATTTTTCCACATCCTTGCCAACACTTATCTTTTTAAAATTATTATTATTTAATAAAACCCATTCTAACAGGTGTGAGAGGATACCTCATTGTAGCTTTGATTTGCATTTCCCTGACAATTAGTGATGTTGACCATTTCTTCATATATCTGTTAGCCATTTATGTGTCTTCTTTGGAGAAATGCCTGTTCAAGTCCTTTGCTCATTTTTAAATTGGGTATTATTATTATTATTATTTTTTTGCTGTTGAGTTGTAGGAATTCTTAGTATATTTTGGATATTAAGTCCTTATTGGATGTATGTTTTGCAAATATTTTTTCCCATTCTCCAGGTTGCCCCTTCAGTCTGCTGATTATTTCCTTTATTGTGCTGAAACTTTTTAGTTTGATGTAGTTCCTGTTTGTCTAATTTTGCTTCTGTTGCTTGTGCTTTTGGTGTCATATCCAAGAAAGCATTACCAAGCCCGATGTTATGGGGTTAATCTTTAACCTTTATTTTTCTTCCTTGTCATCTCTCAAGGGATGTGGAGCAAATCCCTAGTTCCCTTCTCTCTGTTTAGTTATGTCTCTCCCTGCCTTGAAAGGTGTAGAATGTAGATCTCAGAATCATAGAAGTAGATCACTTAGTCCTTTGGTTTCACTTTACAGATGAAGTGAGTGAGGCCCAGACAGGTGAAGTGACTGGTCCACACTCTCACAGCTGCTTACTGTGAGCTCAGGATTGGAACCCAGGTCTTTTGATACCTGGATTTTACTCTTTGTTTTCTGCTTAGAGTCTAGAGAGAGGGAACTCGCAATTGAGTTAGGAAACAGAGGTTCACAACCACAGAAAGATAATATGAGCAGAGTACAGATAAAGTGCCGAAGCATGAGTAGAGTCTAGACAGTAACCGGGGAGTTCCATAGGCTTTCCTACCAGGACACATTTCTTATTCACCCGCTTCTCTCCATCTCCCTTGGCCCTCACTACTTAAAGCCCCCTAGGGGCTTCTTATCCTCCTTAGACGAAGATCCAAATTCCTGATTGTTGCCACCAGGCCTTACGTGATCCAATACCTGCCTCTTCCCCAACCTCATTGTCCACCACTGTCTTCATCCCTCACTGCCCTCCAGCAACCCCAGCCTGGTCAGAACTTGACCGGATCCTGGAGCAGCCCAAGATCTTTCCTGCCTTTGGGACTTTGCACTTACTCTCTTGTTTGTCTAGAATGTTTTCCTCATGGCTCTTCCTGTGGCTGACTCATGTTTATCTTCAAGTTTCAGCTCAAATACCTCCCCAAAGAGGCCTTAAAGTGGGCCCTGGCTGTTTCCTCCGTATGTTTCTTATCACATGCAGAATCTGTCTTGTTTACTGGTTTATTGTCTCCTCTCGCCACTAGAATAAAAATGCTTTGAAAAGGACCTTGAGAAAGATATATTCTCCAGACACCTGGAACAGTGCCTGACACATAGTAGGTACTTGATAAATGTTTGTTGAATGAAGGCATTTACCAGTTTTCCTAAACTAGGTTGCCTGAGGAATTACTTTTCCTACAAAAAAGATTTAAGAGTTTTTGTATCCTCTGGAACATCCATAATGCATATCAAAATCTCTGAGAAGTTCTAAAGTAAACACTTAAAAAAACTCAGCAATCCCCAAGTGTATGTGACCACATATCCTTTTGTCAAGGAATTAGTATGAACATCCCTGAGTATAGTTGCTCCACAGAACACAGTTTGGGAATTTCTGGTATAAAAATCCTGCTGCATTCTGTTAAACTACCAGTTTGTTTGAAAATAGCTGGTTGACTCCAGACTATACACATGTGTGTGTAAACACAGTTTTGTGCATGGAAACAGCAGAATAAAGTTGGTAACAGAGCTGGCTTAGGGATGGTGACGCAGGAAGGAAAATTCACAGGATGGAGAAATAGGAGACTCTAAGGTCGGCCCATGGATCACTAACACTGAATGGAGGGAAAATGGGTGGGACAAGTTCTCAGCTTCTCAGTGGGACTTTGACCATGGCCTGGACATACCAAGAAGTTGCTGTGAACAGCCCACTGAAAGCTCCAGCTCTGCTGCTCCAAGTGCGTCACTTCCACAGAGGCTGTCCTGTTCTGGAAAATGGGCTTTGTCATCACATCCTGTCTGGGTGACCTGAGAGTCACCTAAAAATGTTTAACTTTGCTTTCTAATAAGAAAAATGATCTGTCAGTCATTGCTGCATTTTTTTTAGTACTCCCCCTGACAAATTATGTCTTTTCTTAAACACCCCAGTGAGAACAAAGCCCTTAGGTCACGGTTAGTAAGATCAAATATTTTCCTTTTCTAGCTGGCCAACCTGAAGTTCAGAAAGGAAAAGTGAGATGCTCAGCGATCTCCGTGGCGAAGGCTAGAATAGGAGGCTTTGTTCCCACATGGTCACCTACCCTTTTCTCTGAAGCACACCACCTGGGCAGTTCCTCAGAATACGAGGCCACACAACTTGGTTTCCAAGCATACAGGTCTCTTTTATTTTCCACTCTCCTTCTCCCTTCCCTTCACTCTCAAGTGAAAATGCAAACCATATACATTATCCAACATGTCTCTTGGTAAGTTCAGCACTGGTCCAACTGAGGATCCTTGCTCTGGGGATGATAATAGTGGTCTCCAGGTAGGTTTTTCTTTTAAACTTTTTATTGAAATATATCATATATATTAAAAAAGTCATATAGGTAGACTGAATGAATCTTTAGAAGCTGAATACACCCTTATAACCAGCACTGAGAACAAGAAACAGAATATCACCAGCTCCCCAGGAGCCCCCATCACTCTCTCCTCCCTCTGTAGGCATGGAGACATATACCACAGTGTATTAATCCAGTCTACTGTTAATGGCAGGTCCCTAGGTTTTAGTAGTAAATTCCACAGATGTTCAGTGTAGTTGATCAAGACTATTTAAGTATGGCAGTGGGATGGGTCTTCATTGGGTGATATCTGGAATAACCTATAGTTTTTTCCCTTTTGAAGGTCAATAGCAGAGCCCTTGTTTTCTAAGAAATGTCTACCAGCTTGGCATTGTGGGAATTTGCCTTCTGGTGTGACCCCATCGGTTCCCTGTGCAAAGACATGTCAGGCTGGGAGGACATCAGGGCTAGTTAGAGTCAAGCCTACTTCCTCTTCTCTCTCATTACCAGCTGATCAATCAGTGTCATCTGGTCAGCAATGGAACTTTTGACAAAACCAGAAGTAACTTTCTTAGGAAGTAGGTTTTGAGTGTGTGTTTGGTGGGAATCTTCAGAATCTTCATATTCAAAAAAAGCTGTTTTGTAGCTAAGCTAAGAGGTAAATGAAGCCCCTAAATAAATTATCCCAGGCAAAAATAAGTCTTCAAAATAAGATAGGAAGGGATGAGAAAGAGAAGTGTCCTGTGACATTTGGATATGCATTACAAAAGAGAAGGAACTGCTGAGTGGTTCAAAATCATCCTGGCTAGGTTAACTTCCTCACTCAGAAATAACAACAGTTCGGGGATTACCGTCTTTTAAAAAACAACACCTGTATTGTTTTGCTTTTAAAATGATCACTTGTTACCCCAGTAAAAATTTTTAAAAAAATGATCACTTTTTATTTTTTTCAACCTAGAAAGCATAGAAAACCAGAGCAAAATTTTTTAAATGCTAATTTTGCAATTGGGGATTACCATTATTAACTTTTTGATGAATATCCTTTTAATCTATATACATCTATTCATATGCCTTTTTATAAGGATAATAGTATACTTACTGCTCTGCAACTTGCTTTATTTCTCTAAATGTGTGTCATAGGCTTTCTATGCAGATAAGGCACACAGGCAGGTTAAAAACCTCTGGTTTCTCATTTGAGAAAAACACAATGGGGAAGGTAAAATGTAAACAATGTAAAATATTCACAATTTATCACGAACATTTCCCCATTAACTACTCTTCTACAGTCTGATATTTAATGATCATATTTTTTCCCTCTTGAAGAGGTTATTTAACGTCCTCTATGTGCGGAGATGAGGCAGTTTCTAATTATTCATTACTAGAATGAACACTGCAGTGGATAGTCGTAGGAATCTCTATGCATGTTCATTATTGTTTACTTAGAATAAATTCCTAGAAGAGGAATTGCCCAGTCCAAAGCTATGCATTGTTCAATGAATTTTGATACTGCTTCCCAAATTGCCCTCTAGAGAGGTGGTACCAGTTTACAGTCCCATCAGCAGCTTTTATGAGTGTTTACCAGTGCTGAGAAAGTGTGAGCATTCAAAGAAATCTCTGGAAATGTGACGGGGATATATGGTACTTTGTGGATTTTTTAACTTGTGTTGTACATGGCATGTCTGTTCTCATCCTACCTCTGACACCTTTCACAATAGGGCCACCGCCTATTTTTCCAGTCCTGTCTCCTATTCTTACACACACACACACACACACACACACACATTCATGTGTTCCTAACTTTATTTTTCTTGCTTCTTTTCCCCAGATGACACTCATACTCCGTCCACTCTCACCTTAGCCTTCCCAATAATATGTCTCAAAATCCATCATTTGCGACTCTTTCAAAGGCCACGTCCCTCATCAGGTCTTTTTTGACACTCTCAAGCAAATGTAATCTTTCCCATTTCTCCTGTAGTTCTTTTCTGTTACTTATCTTACTCTACCCTAGTCATAGCCATAGTTAGTTCCAGAATAAGGGCTGTGGCCCACGTCTTAGTGCTACCTGGCACTAGGGGCAAGTCATAGTTCCCTGCTGCACCTCAGTTTTCTCATTTGTAAACTGAAGAAGACTAATTCAGCTTAGATGGCTTTAAAATACCATTTCACCTTTAACAATTTATCATTCAGTCTTTATATATGACTTATCCCATGACTAGGCCAGAGATCCTTAAATTTCCTGAAGCCATAGGTGCCTTTGAGAATCTGATGAAAGTTCTGAGCCCTATTTTTTTCCCAATGGATTTAGAAGTATGAATATTTAATAACAATATGGTTATTAAAACATCATTCAAAGCCCACATAAGGCCCTGCGGTTAAGAACTGTGGCTCTTTAAGTCTGTGTTTTGTTAATTTTTGTTTCTCTCTTGAATATAGTAGGAAAGCTCAAAAAATGTTTGTTACAATGAATCATTCAAACAGGAAGGTGGTGAGACTAAAACATGATGATGTGAGTTTACTCTTTGGGGTTTAAGGATAAATTTCATTCCTTTCTAGTCACCTTGGTGTTAAATCTCTACCCATATCAACACATAAAAAAGGCAAATTGAGAGGCTTTCAAAATACATTTGAAATAGACCATGACCTTTAGTCTTTTAGACCCTCTTAAACGGCAAGCATTTTGGTGAACCCTACATAGCAGCTTGCAGTTTCAAATTTCCTGTCAGAGGACTGCAGATCAGCAAGCAGTTATACTGTAATGGTTTTTCTCTAACACGAGGACACAGATTTTTAAGAGTTCATAGGGTAGGAGTAGATTGGGAGAGGATAAACCAGGCATTTTTCACATAAGTCTGCATTACTAGAAAATACAAAAATGCTCTCTAAATGAAGACCAGTATTTACACAGGCTTGCATTAAAAACAGAATCCTGTTGACAGCTCCCAAGATCTTTATCTGGCTCTATCACTAAAGGGAAAACATTTGTGAGTGCCATTAACCCACAAGCAGATCTTGCTCTTGAGAGTAATGGGAGTGGAGAGTTGGGATCTGCCTCCTGCCTGAACTAACTGATATACACTCTTGTATGTGCTCCCTGTTTTTAGACTGTTTCCCGTTTGTTCCTCCTTCTTACTTCATATTAAATTGAAATTAATGCAATATAAAGCGCTTAGTCAGTTTGGGGACATTAATCCTTTATTCTGAACTTGGGTGCAATTCAGTGCTAGAACTGAGAGCAGTGACTTGATCCTGTGTCCTGGGGTTGTGTTACTTACTTTCTCTAATTTCACCTCCATCCAAGCAAACAAACAGGCCCGCACTCTGACCCACCATGCATGGCAGTAGGAACTTAATATTTCTTTTGATGATGTTGGCATGTTGTGACAACATGCACTTGCACAGGATGAGAAGGTGACGCACATTATTGATGATTCCAGTTTTCAATCATCTGTGTTGCTCTGTCATCTGAATCACCCGGGATTGACTCATCTCCCCACAGTAGTCATTGGACCCAATTTTCTGCAGCTCAGTCCTAGATTTCTTTTGTTCAAACTTACCCTTCTGAAAAAAATGCAAAACCCATCTGGTATATGAACAATATATGTGGCTTATATGTGTAGAAGCCCTAGCTTAAGGGGCAAAAATTGGCTGAAGTGCCCCTGCCTCAGAGAAACAGCCCCTGAGTCTCAAGATGAGGTTAGGCCCTCCTGTTAGAAACTCTCATACTAGAGAATAAGAAACTCTCACATTTCTCCATGAGGAATTGTGTCTTTTTTTGTGTGTGTGTGTGTGTGTGTCTTTTTTTAAAAAAAGATTTCTCTATACCTAGGGTTTAACAAAGTAGATACTGAAAAAGATTTCTTGAATAAATTATTATTATTATTATTACTACCACCACTACTACTATTAAAAGTAGTAGTAGAAAATATTTGTAGAGTTATTTACAGTTTACAAAGTACTATGCATTACCTTGATAGATCTTAAAAACATAGTGTTGAGTGAAAAAGAAATCGTTCAAGCTCTATATCACAATACTCTTTACTTATATTTAAAACACATAAGTAGGGACTTCCCTGGTGGCGCAGTGGTTAAGAATCAGCCAGCCAGTGCAGGGGACATGGGTTCGAGTCCTGGTCTGGGAAGATCCCACATGCGGTGGAGCAACTAAGCCCGTGCGCCACAACTACTGAGCCTGCGCTCTAGAGTCCGCGAGCCACAACTACTGAAGCCCGGACGCCCTAGAGCCCATGCTCCACAACAAGAGAAGCCACCACAATGAGAAGCCTGCGCACCACAATGAAGAGTAGCCCCTGCTCCACCGCAGCTAGAGAAAGCTCGTGTGCTGCAATGAAAACCCAATGCAGCCAAAAATAAAAATAAATTAATTAAATTAAAAAAATAAATAAAACACATAAGAATACAAATCAGCACTATATAGGTTTTAAAGATTCCCATACACCTAAGCATGTATAATAAACATGTTAGAGAGAGAGAGAGAGTCTAGGGGGAGAACAGCAGTGGTGTAGAGAATAAATTGAGAAACATATAAAATTAAGCAGGAGTGAATCCTCACACAGACTAAGGATAATAGGAAATTGGGGACTGAGAATCCCAGAGTTGAGAGTGATTATCTCAACTCTGACCTAAGGCCAAGGAGAGAGAGATGGGAGAGATTCAACTAGATTAGATTTTGGGAA
The DNA here is from genome assembly GCF_028021215.1 of Eschrichtius robustus. Classification (NCBI taxonomy): domain Eukaryota; kingdom Metazoa; phylum Chordata; class Mammalia; order Artiodactyla; family Eschrichtiidae; genus Eschrichtius; species Eschrichtius robustus. The sequence continues at coordinate 38,338,131 of NC_090843.1, forward strand.
AATCTAGAGTAATTATTTGTACTATATTTTGAGTACATTCAATTTCTCAAATACCTGATTTTTTTTTTAAAGAATAGTTACCTTTTTTAAAAATTTTAAATTAATTATTTTTGGCTGCGTTGGTCTTTGTTGCTGCGTGCAGGTTTTCTCTCCTTGTGGCGAGCGGGGGCTACTCTTCCTTGTGGTGTGCAGGCTTCTCATTGCAGTGGCTTCTCTTGTTGCGGAGCACGGGCTCTAGGCATGTGGGCTTCAGTAGTTGTGGCACGTGGGCTCAGTAGTTGTGGCTCATGGGCTCTAGAGTGCAGGCTCAGTAGTTGTGGAGCATGGGCTTGGTTGCTCCGTGGCATGTGGGATCTTCCCGGACCAGGGCTTGAACCCGTGTCCCCTGCATCGGTGGCGGATTCTTAACCGCTGAGCCACCAGGGAAGCCCTCAAATACCTGATTCTTGACTCAACATCCCCTTACTCCTCAAAACCAATGTCCTATTCCTCTTCCTTCTCTCTCTCTTTTCTCTTGCTCATATACTCTCAAAACATCTTCATCAAAAATAAATGATTATCCTTGTAACAACATGGATGAATCTCAAAGCATCATGCTAAGTGAAAAAAAGCCAGATTCAAAAGGCTCTATACTGTATGATTCCATTTATATGACATTCTGGAAAACGTGAAACTATAGCAACAGAAACAGGTCAATGGCTACCAGAGACTGAAGGTGGGGAAAGACGATTGACTACAAAGAGAGAAATTTTTGGAATGATGGAAGTATTCTATATCTTGATTATGGTGGAAGCTACACAACTATATTAGTCAGCTAGGGCTGCTCTGATAAAATACCACAGATGGGGTGGTTTAAACAAATAATTTCTGTGAGTATCCAGAACAATACAATTTGTTCATGATCTATTTCTCTTTTTTTAAATTATTTATTTATTTATTTATTTATTTATTTATGGCTGTGTTGCGTCTTCGTTTCTGTGCGAGGGCTTTCTCTAGTTGTGGCAAGTGGGGGCCACTCTTCGTCGCGGTGCGCGGGCCTCTCACTATCGCGGCCTCTCTTGTTGCGAGGCACAGGCTCCAGACGCGCAGGCTCAGTAGTTGTGGCTCACGGGCCTAGTTGCTCCGCGGCACGTGGGATCTTCCTAGACCAGGGCTCGAACCCGTGTCCCCTGCATTGGCAGGCGGATTCTCAACCACTGCGCCACCAGGGAAGCCCCTGATCTATTTCTTTAATGAGGAAAAAACCCCTAGACATCTCCCCTGCAGTGGTAATATTGAATGAGTTAAGTGTATCCTTGAAGTCATGTTGTTTTTGATTCTGTAATATGGTTAATAGAACAGTTCAGGGCAGAGACTTCTTGCAGAAGAAAGTTGCAAATGTAGGCTACATTAGGAATCCATTGGGAGATGATTGGTCTGGAGGAGCAGATGGGAAAGGCTGTAGATAGCCTTTGGTGGTAGCCAAATTCCTATTTTTCTGGGTAACTTGTTTGGGGGTTAGTTGAGGTCAAACTTAAAATAATTGAGGACAGATTTTGGGGCAAGCAGGCTGGTACTGTGGAAAGCGTATGGCCTTGAAATAAATCTTGGATTTAGATGGATAGACATGGGTTTCAATACTGGCTTCTCCATTTATTACCTTGGAAATGCTATTTAACCTCTCTGGATCTTTATTTCCTTATCTGGAAAATGAACAAATGAAAGCTAGCATGCAGTGTTGTCATGAAAATTTGAAATAAAGAATGTAAAACCCCAGCGTGGGGAGCTTAGTAGGTACGCAACAATCTATAGCATTTACTCTTCATTGTGATTTGGACAGCAGAATTCAGAATAGGTCAGGCCCAGAGGTAGAATGAACACCTGGGCCTATGGGGTCATGGGTCTCTGATGTGGTTTAATACTCTGGAGAAATCCTTTGGAGGCCTGTTTCTGTGTCTAAGGAATGATGGAAGGCTTTTTTTTTTCTCCTCTAGAGCCCCATAGCTACTTTCTGGAACTCTCTGTTAAGAGTCTTTCCCTTATTAAGACACATTTAGTGCCTAAAGAGGTGGGGGCTTATTTTTATTTACCCAGGAGCATTTGGTCTCTGAGTCAAAAGGAAAAGGTCTTTCTTCTGCCCTAATTGGGTCTTCCAAGGGTCCCTCCAGGCTCCATAGTAGTACAATTATGGGGGTGAACACATAATAGGAGAGTGTTGATTGGTAAGTCCGCTGCTCAGTGTGGTAGGAGGTGTTCTGAATTAGAAAATAGGAAGGCTGGGTCATTGAGCTTTTTTTTCCCCTAAGTAGGTGATTTCAGGTAAATAATTGTTCCTCTTTGGGTTTCATTTTCTGACTATGTGAAGAAAGGACATTGAGTTAAATGATTTTTAAGGTCCTTTCCAACTAAGATATTCTAATATTCTATGGTTTGAAACTGGAGAAGGACCTTGATTGATTTATACAAGGCCTGACGGCATCCACCTGTGCGGAGCCCTGTGCTGTGTTTTTGACAGACAGGGATGAACAAGCCAGACATAGCCCACTCCCAGCCTGAGCTTGTATCTCTGTCACACTGCTGTCTGTCCAAGGTCGATTCCTATTTAACACTTTGATTAGTGACATATAAAGCATGTTCATTCCATTTGCGAGAAGTTCAGAGCTGGGCATGTTGACATTGTAGAATTTGATTCTTACAGTATCAGGGTAAACAACAAAACAAAACACTTTTAATATTTAAAAAGATGGACCAAAACTCACAAGATAAATACATGAGGTACAATTAAGTACAAATAGAAGGAAAATCCTTAACTCAGGTTTAAAATAGATCAATTTACAGGTACAGGATAAGACATACTGGGTGGTAGCTTTAAGCACCTGACATGCTCTTCTGCTCTGCCTCTGAACGGTACAGAGTCACAAAGTAACATTGGTCACAGAGTTGGAGAAGGACTGAGTCTCCCTAAGGTCTCTGTGCCTGACAGTTTTATAACACCAGCGATATGGCTGGGAACCAGTTCTGCCATCTCTTCCACTCCCACCCCTTCTTTCTTCTCTGTGCTCCTTTGAGAGCAGGGTGTGCCTTACCTAACACTGTATCCACTCCTGCATTTCTAGTCCACAGTTCTTTGACTTGCTCATGATAGGCAATTTTTTTTTTTCAGTGAAATTTGCTCTTTATCTGGGGACCAAGGAAGGACCAGCCCTCCAGATCAGGGGGCGGGGGCACAAAGAAATGGAATGAGGACCCCACCCCGAACCCTCCCTAGATGTAGCAGGTGGGGAGAGGAATCCCATGATAGGCAATTAATACAATAGAAATACTACGTGATTTTACCGCAGTCCATGTGAATTTTAATTGATATCAGTGAACCATGTGATAGAGCTGTCAGGAAATACCAAGTTCATCTTGCCCTGTGTTAACAGAAGTGTGCAGTGGGCAGTAAGAGAACTCTGTATTCTGTGCTAAGCAGAAACGTTCACAAACATTGTGTCCCATTTTGAATATCACATTTAATGAGAGACATTAAAATTGGAGACTGTCCAAAGAATAATGAACAAGTTGGTGGCAGCATAGCAGTTAAACCCATCCACTTTGGAGTCAGCAGACTTGCTCAGGTCCAAGCTCTGACACTTACTGTGTCATCTTGGGGAAGTTACTTAACCTCCCATAGCCTCAGTTTCCTTATCTATGCAATGGAAATAACTGTACCTGTCTCATGGAGCTATGGCAAGCATGATGAGGATGATGATGAATTATGATCTATATTTGAGGGAATTAGAATTGTTTAGCCAGAAAATTGAAGATCTGATGGGAGGGGATGAGGGAAGTGAAAGGGAGGTGAGATCTATCTTTCTATATTTGAACAACTACTATTAGGAAGAGTTAATGGATTTATTTTGGGTGATTCACATGACAAAATTAGGTCAAATAGTAGGATTTGCAGAGAAGAAGATGATATTGTCTCAACACATGGCAGAAATTTTTGACAAATAGCATTGTTAAAAAATGCAATTCAAGACCATTACCAGAGTGTTCAAGCAGGTGCTGACTTCCATGTCTTAGGATGGTACAGGGGGGAGTCCTGTATTGAGCGAGTGAGTTAGGGCTCTTAGGTTCCCAAACTTAGCTGTGCCTCAGAATCATCTGGGAGCAGAGTTCAGGCATCTCTAATAAGCACCTCAGGTGGTTCTGATAAAGTCAGTACCTGAACAAGCAATTTAGACCCCTTGGACTGGAGGATGGGTCCCCTTGTACCTATTTAAGCTGTGACAGGATTCTGGTGGGGAAGTGCTGTGAGCCAGGAGACAGGAAGATAAAAAAGCGCCAAGCATATTTTGGAGTCTCTGGGGTCAAATGGAGGTTACATGTAGAAGTGTGGCTGGGGTCTGGTTGGAAAAAAGTTGGGGCCAGTGTGTGGAGAGCTTTAGATGTGACGTATGGGAGTTTGAGGTTGTATCACACAGGGTTCCATGATAAATGTAATGCAAAGGAAGTTACAAAAATTCCTCATTCTGGAAGGGTGAATAAAGGCAATTCCAGACACTACATTTCTTTCCTTTTGGAGTTCACCATCTTGGAACCTATAGCTTGACTCGTCACCTCCCATTTTCTTCATTCCTGAGCTACTCTGAGTTGGACAATGTGTGGTGATAGATCCATGATGCACCTTTAATGCACCTTTGCATCCCCAGTCTGTGGAAAGAAAGTGAAGACTTTCACGTAGGTAGTTCTCCCAGGTAGTAGAGGAAGCACCCACAGGTCTGCTCAAGTGAAAAGCAACAGCTTCAAGATCACAGTCTTGATGATGTCAGAGGTGCCAAGGGCTGGAAGCCAAAGTTCAGAGATTTCCTCTTAAGGGACAAGTTCTTCTGCCTACGTCCAACCTACTGAATTCCATAATGTAAGCACTTTTGTTTTTATCTCAAGGCAATTCTTAAGTTAATTAGTTGCAATTATTAGCTCTACTGCAGTAGACTGCACAATAACAGAGGGGGAAATGAGGCCATGCGGGAGATACAGCATAGACAGGAACTGCAACTGATCACACTGACCAATTTAAGTCTTAAAAAAAGTCTAAAACCAAAACCTATTCCTGAATCCTCAGGAGCCAAGGATATGTAGAAGTGCAACATATAAGGCAAATACTGTACTTTCACAGTGTTCCTTCTCATATCTGCCCACATCCTGAGGCAATGATCTTGAAGCTGGTTCAGCAGGCAGAAAGAACAGTGGGGCTTGTCAGAAGCTCTGTGTTTAAAGGCTTGCTTTTCTTTACCAGCTGTGGGATTGGGGCCAGTCAGTTCCATTATCTGTTTGGAGGTAGAGACCTTGTAGAGTGTGGGGAGCCTTGTGTGTGAAGCACCTATGACCATACTTATAGTTTGATAAATGCAGATTGAGTCTGTGATGGTCTCCACTGTAACCTGGCTCTCTGGCTAAGCGAACACACGATTTGTTTGGCCCTATCTTTGTGCCTTCAAGAAGACACCACTATTTTCTAGGATTGTCTCCACTATTCTAGTAATGTTCCTAGCCAAACATATCTAAATTTGCATCTTTTCAGTGAGTAGTATAAGAAGGTGTTTAAGGTTTTGGGACTTCTATTAGTTTCTTAGAGCTGCTGTAACAAAGTACCAAAACCTGGGTGGCTTAAAACAACAGACATTTATTGTTTCATAGTTCTGGAGGCTAGAAGTCTGAAGTCAAGGTGTCAGCAGGGCCGCGCTCTCTCTGATGGTTCTAGTGGAGAAGACTTCCTTGCCTCTTTTAGCTTCTGGTGTTTGCCATCAATCCTTGCCATTCTCTGGCTTGTACATGCATCATTCCAGCCACATAGCTGTCTTTTCCCTCTGTGTCTCCACATCATCTTCCCTCTGTGTGTGTCTGTGTCTGTGTCCAAATTATCCCTTTTTATAAGGACATCAGTCATGTTGGATTAGGGTCCACTCTAATGACCTTGTTTTAACTTAATTACCTCTATAAAGACCCTATTTCCACACAAGATCAGAATCTGAGGTAGTGGGGATTAGGACCTCAACATAACTTTTGAGGGGGTGCAATTCAATCTATAACAGGAGCAATACACATCTGGGTTCAAATCTTGGCCGTGCCATCTATTAGACATGATCTTGGTCAAGTTATTCATCTTTCTAGGCCTTGGTTTCCTCATCTCTAAAATCAGGACTATGTTATTAACCACCTCATGGGGTTGTTTCGAGGATAAAAGGAGATACTATTTGCCAAGTGTCTGGCAAGTGATGAAGGAGAAGGGCATTTTCATGGACATATCACTTTTTCTTAGAGAGAGGAAAGCCCTTTGTAGAAGCCCCCTGAAGGGGTGAGTCACATTCTCACATCCTCAATACAAGTGAGGCTGGGAAAGTGAATATCTGATATTTTTAGTCTCAACGATGAGACATGGGCCCTGCTAGCTACAAAAAAGTTAATAAACTGAAACCTCAATTAAATAGAGTTGGGAGGCCAGGAAAGGATACTCTCACATCCTGTAATGACAGCAGAGCCCAGCGGGAAGAAGAAAGACTCCTCTTCTTTCCTGGCAAGGACTCAGCCAATGAAAAGCCCCAGACTCTTTTTTTACTACAGAATCCCACCCTCCTTTTCTTCTTTTACAAAGCATTTTCCTTCCCTTGCCCTGCGGGGACTTGCACGTGGCTTGCCATCGTTGCAGACCCCGAATTGCAATTCTCCGCTGCTCCTGAGTAAACCCATCTTTGCTAGAGAGGTATCTGGCCATCTATTTGTTTTTGTTCAGTACAGCAATGAAGAGGTAGGGTATGGGTGGGAAATGATCATCAAGTAGGCAGTCAACATTGTCTTCCCTGTAGACCCTTTCCTTTGCATTCCCCCTATAGAAGTCAGAGTGTCTCTGAATATTGTATTCAGCAGGTGCTCAGGTATGAGTTGACTACAGGTGGACAGTGGTAGAGTTGGCTGGTGTTCCTCTCCCCAAAGTACATGGACCTGAATGGTAGTCCCCTTCTGTCCCTTGAGACTTGAAGCTTCATTGAAGATGTGTCCCTTTCCTCAGAGAAGGGTACAATTTTGCCATCAAGGGTACCTGATACATTGGTCCCTTTACCATCTCAATAAAGGGCTAAGATAGAGACCAGCCAGCTGTGTTGGAAACTTATTGTAAGGGGAGGTTATTCCTCAGATTTTGTTCAGCCTCAGAAAATAGGCCTCAGGTCTCCAACTATCCAGAAGTTTAGGAATAATAGCAGAAGAATTCAGGAGGATAGAAAACAGTTATTTTCAAGCATGTTTCTTAACATGGAATCCCTCCTTCAAATAGAAGCTTACAAAGGAGCCCAATATATAAAACGTATTTCAGCAGAGCTTTTCTGGTTGAAATGGGGTTAGTTGGGAAGACCCAGGCCTGATGCATTTACCCTATTCCTTTGCAGTGTCTCTTAAGACACTTTTGTGGAAATAGCCACATTGGGAGTTCAAAAACCACTGGGTTAAATGTTCATTGGTGAGGATGCTACTTCCAACCCATCTCCATCATGTCGATATTTGTTCTTGAGTCTGGGGAAGGAAAATGGAACCTCTCTATAGTAGCAGGGAGCCCATAGGCCAGTCCTCCAGGTCCTGCAGACCCGTGGGCAGCCTGCTTCTCTGTGATTTCTTCTGAATTCTATAGCGCTCCATCTCCCTGACAGAGAGGGCTCTCTGTGTTCCCAATGGGACAGCAGGACCCCACGTTTCTCCCAGGCACTGAGTCAGCCTCAGATCCTGCACTGACTTCAGGGAAAAGAGGACTTCTTGGTCTTCTGATGCATAAACAAAGCTTCTAGCCTGTGTTCCCACAGGGTTCAGTATCCTTACAATGCCGCCAAAGTATACGACCAGAACTGGCCTTCTCCATAGTATGGTTTAGGACCACAGTCAGGCATGCAGATCCTTACAACATCTGAACGTGTATTCAGATCACATTCTGGCACAAATCTGGTGGTGTGCCAATGTAGCCCAGTGGCTGATATTAACCTACATCTGCTATGCTGATTTTGAACCCAGCTTTGCCTCTTTCTAGCTGTACAGACTTGGACAAATTACTTCTCAGCCTTAGTTACATTACGTATAAAATAAGGATAATAGTATTCCCATCTTAGGACTGTCATGAGATTTAAATGAGGTGATGTGCACAAAAACACTTGTTCCAGTGTGTACTCTCAGTAAGCCCCCCTGCTGCTGCTGGTGTGGCATCGGCAGGTGGGCCTCCAACCCCATTGCATGCTTTGAGTTCCCAGCTGGATTACCGTCACCGTTTTTACTGTTAACATTACCTTCGACCATTTGCCCTTTCTTTCAGAAACATGATCATTGTTGAAAAATTCTCAACCTTCCTGTGAGGCATGGCCCGGCTAGTGAGAATGTCCTGTAGTAACCTCGTCACCACATCCAGCTGAGCACCATAAGCAAAGGTAGAATCGAAAGAAATTGGGTGGCATCTCATGCATGCCTAGATATTCTGTTATTTTGGCACAGGCATGGGTGAAGGGGCTGAGAAGTACACAGTGAGCTGAACAGGAAAGGCAGGGGCAGGAAGAAAGATGTGCTGTGAAAAAAACAATGACCTTCTGACTATCTAAAGCCCAGGCCTGAATACTAAATGGCTGGGAACCCAAGGCAGTTGGGTTTCTCATAAAATCAAAATCTGGTGTGATAATGGTACTGTAGTTATGATGGAGTTGGATGCTTCAGTACTTAAGGGTGAAAATCTCTTCCAAACTTCTGGTCCCAATCCCAGATCTCCTAAAATAGACTTGATAATGGGACCTGAACATCCATATTTTTAAAAAGTTTTCCAGGTGTTTCTGTTTAGCACACACATTGATAGATTTTTGAGATACATTGTACTTACTCCAAACTCACATCCCTTGGTTAAATCCCTCCCCCAACCCCAATGTGGTGTAGAAGTACAGAGGTGCAGGATTTCCTTTGATTTCTAATAATAATTATCATGTGGGTAGCATTTTGCAGTAGTTGAAGGAACTCTGGTTTGGGATCCGGAGACCTCAAGTCTAATCATCATTTTCTTTCAATTTCCCATGGGAATTTAGACTAACCATGTAACTGCTGTTTCTCAGAGATAATGGTTTCTCCTTACACTACCTTATAATCATCACAGGGTCTGTGTAATAGCAGGGGCAACCATGATTATCTCTTATATGCAGTTACAAAATTTCTTCTTACTTAGATTTTTCAATGCTTCTCAATTTCTTTAGGCAAATTATAGACTGTCGCATTTTACTTATCTTGCACTTGGCCTGTCACATAATCACAGTAAAAAACCATAAGGGAAAAGCACATTTACATGTGCGCACACGTGCAAACATACATTTTCTCTCTCTGTCTCTATCTCTGTCTCTCTGTCTCTGTCTCTGTCTCTCTCTCTCTCACACACACACCCCTTTAATTAAACAGCCAGACCAGATGGCACTAAGTCTCAAGATACTTTACATGTAAGTAATCCTCTTAGACCCTTACTCAGAGCTTATTTACTCTTACTTTACATGTAATTCTAACAGAACTTGGTGATCTGACTTCCAGGCCTCATGTTGAATAGAAGCAGCAAACAGAACAAAAATAGGATGAGATGGGTGGGGATGCTGAGACTATCAAAATCTGAGCTTTGAATGCTCAGCAACAGGGCAGAAAAAAAAGAAAAAAGGATAACAAACAGAGCAATCTGGAGTCACTGAGTTTTGAGATAAATAATCCTTTGTGCTCCCATGGGTCCTGGCAATGCTGTAATACAGCACAGTCTGATCCTTTCTGTTTTTGAGGCTGACTCTGAATCATCAAGGGGGCTAAATTAAGTTCTGTGTTTTAGGTTTGGGAAGCATGGCCATGGGTACTCTAGCTAAGAAAGATTTATATCTAAAATGTTAAAAACCTTCAGAGAAGATTTGGTTTCTGAGAATCATTGGAATCATATACTTTTAGAATTGAAAGCATCATAATCATAATAAAATTATGATTTATTAAGTAGTTATTTGACAATAAACTTCTCCATTGAGCTGACCCGACCAGATATGACCTTCTGCTACCCATTAGTAGAAGCTGGTGGGCTAGACAGAGGAAGCCTTTTTGCCATCATTAGATGAATCTTAAGATCCTCTCCAAAATTACAGAGAAGGAAGTTAGAGGTAAAGGAGAGAATTTGTAATTTGCCACAAATAGCACATGTCCAAACATCGTTCCTACTTCTTCCCTTCAAGAACCTTGTATTCTCCAGCACATTTACAACGCCCCCTCCACATACCATCTGCTCCGCCTTGCCTGTCCCCCCTCCCAGGCCCAAATCTATTCCTATTCTTCAGTCTAGCTCAGTGCCACCTCCTCCAAGAAGCTGTCTGGAACTTTCAGTTGAACTTGATCTCTCCTTCTCTGAATTTCCATGGGATGTCACTTATCTCTCTCATTGTACATTTCAATTTCTATATTGTATTGTATTTTTTTTTAAATTATGGCTTCTTCTTCTTAAGAACCTGTAAATTGCTTGAGGAGAGAATCTAGATTTGATTCACTTCTGTGCCTCCAATAGCATCTGGCATAGTGTCTCACATATACTAGGTGTTTGATAAACGCTTATTGAGTAAATAAATGAATGAGTCAAGCCAGTCAGATATCCATCATTTGCATTTGTCAATGCTACGTGGTTGACATACAGAAATAGGGACTCTAGGGGAAACATGAATTTACAGACAGAGGCATTAATATGGAAAATTAGTACACTGATTCTTTTTCCTTTAGGGAAGTAACAACTTTCCCTCTTCTTAAAATGTGGGGCTAAGAGTGGTGGCCTTTCTCAAATGAAGAGAAAATCACTGACCATCATCATAATGTGGCCTTGCACTTACGACTGCAGCTTTAAAGCACATTTGCTTGACACTCTGTGATTCGTTGGCTGTTAACAAAAGTAGTCTAATAGCACCTTACGTTTGCATAACATGCAGAGCTTTCAAAATGCTTTAATAGACATAATTTCTTTTGGCTGTCATGACAAAGTATAATGGCAAGTAGGACAGATGTTATTATCCTTGATTTTCAGATGAAGATTCTGAATCTCAGTGAACTAGTATAAATTACACAAGAGAAGTTACATGAGAAGTGCCAGAACTAGCACCATTTTTGCCAACACTCAGTCTAGCACCTAAGCCAGTAGAACACACAGAAATGACTAATGCAAACCTTTCTTGTTTGGTTCAGCCCAAGAGTTCTTCTGCATCTGTGAACACCCACAGTAAGCATTGATTCTACAACTCATTTTGCATTTCCTAACTTGTATTGCCAGTTTTTTTTTTTTAAATAGAGATAATGTGATGGTTAATTTAATGTGTCAACTTGGCTAGGCCATGGTACCCAGGTATTTGGTCAAGCATCAGTCTAGATATTGCTATGAAGGTATGTATTTTTAGATGAGATTAACATTTAAATCAGCTGGCTTTGCATAAAACATATTACCCTCCATAATGTAGGTGGGATTCATCCAATCAGTTGAAGGCCTTAACAGAAGAAGTTTAAGGCTGCTTCCAGAAGCCTTAAACTCGAGTTGTTCGGCTCATCTCTGGTTCTTCAGTCAACCAGGCTGCCCTGCAGATTTCAAACCTGCCAGGCTCACAATTGTGTGAGCAAACTTCTTAGAGTAAATTCTCTCTCTCTCTACATATATATACAGTATATACACACACACATTCACAGGTTCTGTTTCTCTGGAGAACCCTGACTAATACAGACAGTTCCTAATTTAATAAGTATAATTTGTTTTATAAATGTATTTAGATTTAACATAGAAGAACTCAATGAATTCATGATACCAAAATTTTAAGAATGAAATAGATAGACGTCTGTCTTCCCACCAAAAACCAAGCAAACAAAAAACTTCAGAAAAAACCACCCCAAAACCCAAAAATCTCTGGGCACCATTGTAAGGGTTTCAACTCCTTACTCTGAAAATTGACCATTACAAGGAAAGAGTTCAGCATGTATTCTGTCCTTCCTATATAAACTGTACTAGAGAGTAACCCAGCCCTAATTGATGAGGGACAGACTTCTTTACAAAAGAATTCCAGCCAATAAATGTGGAAGGAATGATAGAGCTAGAACTATTTTCTAACATCTAATGCAATCATTCAGGCAATGATCAGCAATTGATGAAACCATGAGATGAAAGTTTGATGGAGAACTTTACGATGGCTTGACCACGTGGACACCACCTGAATCCACTCATCAATTTGCTTATCACTAAAAGTGGGACAACCAGACATTGCACACCTTCTGATATGAGGCAATATACAGCAAACAGAACCACCTATGAAGAGTTCTTGCCAAAAAAGAAGTTGAACCTGAACAAGCCTTTAATGACTTCAGTGTACAGGAAGTACAGCATCTAGAAGAACAAATTAACGGAAATAATGAAACAAGTGAGTAAACTCCAAGTGGGTAGGGTGACCGAGAATGAAAGAGATGTTATTCATAGTTATGCTGGGACAAAAGACATAAACTGGGACTGTACCAGGAAGAACTAGAAGAATTGTCATCATAAGAATTTGAGTTTGCTGATTGCAATGACATGGCTGAACTTTGCTCATCTATTTCCTTCTTTTGGCATTCAATCAACATTCAAAATTCTGTCTCCCAAGTCAGGCCATGACACTAGCCCCATGTCTGCTGAGTCTGCAGTAGAGACTGAAAAAACCTGCCCACATGATCCTTGGAGGCTGGAAGCACTTGCATCTCCTCTGTCTCGCAGGCAGAGGTGTCCCCATGCCTGGGCGTGGAGGCTACATTATGAAATGCTCCCCCTTTGCCTTTTTTAAAAATACTTGTAATAGAGACTCATTGTAGAAAAAATTGAAAACTACAGCTAAGTACAAGAAGAAAATTTTCACAATTGCCCAGGGTGCAATACTATTAATACTTAAGTGCATGTGCTTTTAGACATACATATGTATATTTTTTGTACCGTAATGTAACCATACTGTATATGCTATTTGGAAATTTGCTTTTTCTCACTTAAAATTATATCATTAACATATTACCATGTTAATGAATTCACTGCTACAATGAATGCCTACTATTCCATTGTAAAGATGCACCATAATTTATTAAACCATTCCTGTTTTTGAACATTTAGCTTGTTGCCAACATTTTGCTCTTTATTCATCTTTGTACGTATTTCTTATATACTTACGCAATTTTTTCCATAGAAGAAATTTCTGAAAGTGGAACGGCTGGGTCAAAATGCTTTCAAATTTTAAAGGCTTTTGGCATATTTATCTGGTCAAATTGCCTTATAAATAACTTGTATGAATGTATATGCTCAGCAAGAGCATGTGAGCACCCATCTCTCCCCCCAACACCCCCCAACGTCATCATAAAAGCTAATGTTTATTGAGCTCTTAGTATGTGCCTGGCGAAGTTCTAAGCATTTTATTCATAGCAATTCACTTAATTGTCACAATTCCTCTGTGGTAGTTGCTATAATTATTCAAAATGTATGATGAGGAAACTGATTATACATAATTGTATTTTCAAAACAGAAACATGAGAGTGAAAAAAGTAAATAAAAAGTTATTTCCCCATCTTAAAATCCCACTCTATTGAATAACCACTGTTAAAAGTTGGTGTGTATTTGTCTACATATTTTCTATTCATACAAAACATGTAAGTGTGTGAATGTACTTTGTTTTTTTAAACACAGAAGAAATCATACTACATATACTACCAAACTCCTCTGTGATCAGCATTTTTCTTCTAATGATATATGATGGGCATGGCAGTTCCTGCAGATTTACCTCATTCCTTTACAGTTGCATGACATTCTATTGTATGAATGTGCCATATTGGCTCATGTCTCTCTCATCTCCCCAACCAGGCTGTGAATTCTATAATCTATAGCACAACTATTTGTCACTTAGCAAGGTCTGAGCTCATAGCAAATGAACACTGGATGGAAAAACTTGTTTTCTGTAGAGTGTATATTTTCTCTGAAAATCCAGGTATATTAAATGGAATCACCCATCTGAGAAATGCCACCCTAAGCAAGGTACCAATCTCTAGGCTTTAGTTAATTCCTTTAGCAACTGGCTGCATTTGGCTGTGTATTTTCTGTGGGACTCATAACACCTTTGAAGTTTAGCAATCAGTTGCACAATCCAAAGCATCTCAAGTAGGTTAGAAAATCACTAGAAAGGGACTTGGGAGGCCAGGGTCCTGGTACTGACCATACCATGTGACCTTGAACAGGGCACTTTTCCTTTCTGCTTCTCTCCACTGTTGCATTAGGGGTTGGGCATGGGGACATGAAGGCCCTACCTAGCTATGAGATCCTATGAATTTACAAGCCAGAGCAAAATCCACCTCTGTGAGCCATGCAGTAAGAATGGGCATGACAGTTCATGTTCCCTGAAGAATCATTTTAACTTTTGGCATGTACACTTGACATTTTTTAAGATGGAAAAATACAGAAAGGAGAGCATATGATATAGCCTTAGAGTGAGGGTGAGAAGTGAGCCAGATCTGCCTTATGGCCTCCCAGAAGCAGAACAGGAGAAAACCAGTCTGTGCTATTCATTCTCTCCTACTTTAAGCACCTTCCAAACAGCTTTGCAACCACGATTTGGAATGCTCTGTTATAAGGGTGCAGGGAGACGTTAGGTAGGGTCATATGTAAATTCACTTATTTTATGTAGAAAGTAAAAAAAAGGTACGAGCTTATACATACACTATGATTACTAATATGAAAAATATACATAAAAGTGGCAGAAAATGCAACAGAATAGTATAGTGATTATCTCTGGGTTATGGGTGATTCCTACTTTCTTCTCTATACTTTGCTCAAAGTTTCCCTAATGGATAGGCATTCCTTTTATAGTCAAAAAAATACAATCCGAAAAACACAAATACTAATAAAAAACCAAGCATGCAATTACACTAACTGCTACTGGAGATCACTTAGGGTAGTTAAAGTCATCATTATCTCTTTCTTTTCCAATTCTAGAGCTTTCAAGTTTACCTTAACAAACAGGTATTAATTTTAGAAGGAAAAACAACCCCACTAAGACAGTTGCCTATACCAAATTCATTCTCTCCTTTTTCTTTTGTAATGAAACCCTGAATTTGGTTGGGGGGAATGTCAATGTACCCTGCAAAAATCTGCATCTTCCAGGCTTCTTTGCAGATGGGGGTAGACATTTGGTTAAGTTCTAGCTAATGAAATATAAGTAGAAGTGGTTGAGTGGGCCTCTCAACTGACTTGACT
The DNA here is from genome assembly GCF_028021215.1 of Eschrichtius robustus. Lineage (NCBI taxonomy): Eukaryota > Metazoa > Chordata > Mammalia > Artiodactyla > Eschrichtiidae > Eschrichtius > Eschrichtius robustus. The sequence continues at coordinate 38,353,402 of NC_090843.1, forward strand.
GGTATCAGCCCATTTGCCCTTCCCCTCTTATTCCTCTCTCTCCCTGCCTGGAACTCAGATGGAAGGTTTGGCACTGCAGTGGCCATCTTGTAATGAGAAGACAACTTCAGAGATAGAAATCATGAAGTAAAGCTGATGGGGCAGAAATAAATGTACCTGGGTCCTTGGGGGTATCTTAGAGCCACTGTACAAGGTTGAACCATCTCCCTCCCAACTTCAAGCTGCAGGAGAGATAACAAAGTCCCCATCATGTTTCAGCCACTGTGTTTTGTGTCTTTGTTAGTCATAGCTGAGCACAATTTCTAACTAATGCATTCTCTTAAAAAAATTTTTTTTTAATTCCTAATCACTGCAACCATGTGAAAACAAGGTTTTAGGGGGAAGGCAATTGAAATTCACTTAGGATGGAAATAAAAGGCAATGTTCTACTAAAAATTAAGGATTGTCTCCGAGGCTCCAATAAATCTAATCTGTTTTACATTGTCAATGTTCCACGCTTGGCACTAAGTTCATTATTTTTACATTTGGGGACAATAAGTTTGTTAATACATCCCAGCAACTAGGAAATCAATGCATCACCATATGCCTACGCTGAGACCATTTGTCACGGTTTATGCTCCTTCCAAAGCATGCAAAAGAGACCTTGACTTGAAGAAGCACCAACGTGGGGATAGTTAATTGAAATGTCAGATGAAAAACATGTTAGAAAATGGGGTGTGTGCATGCCTCCTGTGAAAGAAAAGGACTTAGCCCTCCGTTAAGCCTCGCTTTGCAGCTTCCTGATCAATAACAATGCCACAACCAAAGGCAGGTTTTCAGGACAAATCCTCCTGTCTATAGTTTCTTCATTCTAAAAGACCAGTAGAGAGGAAAGTTCAGGAAAAAGGAGAGATACGGGGTCAAAAATGCCAGAGCTGGAAGGACCTTGGATGGTTGTTAATTAACTTCATTGCTTTCTTTCTCTAGATGAGCAAGTGGGGCCTAAAACCTCCCAGGAAGTTAGTGACTGGGTTAGAATTGGAACCTGGGGCAGCAGCAGAGTCTAATGGCACAGAGGGACGTGGCAGGACCAGGTCCAGGAGGACTTGCAACCATTTTCCTGGTGGTTCAGTAGGGGCATCTTCATAGAGGAAAAAGCAAAGAGGGAAAGAGGAAGTTGGGTGATTTTGGTGGCACTGGGGCCAGAACGGGTAGAGAGGTGGAAGGACTCTTTTCTATTGCTCTGGTTTCCCAGCCTCCTCTCCACTGTGCCTGTGAGGGAGGGGGGCAGCCCTGGCATCATCTCGGCTGCTTCATTCATTACAAGACTATGTGCTGCACGTTCCTAGTCTTCCAAGCTTGGGGATGTCAGAGCAGCCCAGCCACCTCCCTCCTGTGTCTGGGGCACTTTGTTTCCACAGGAGAGTAATTCCTATTCTACAGTTGAAGTAAAAAAGTCTTCCTTTCTCTAACAGGATGAAGATTTCCTGATGTCTTCAGTCCTTTACTGGGTGCTGCGGGGCCTGAAACAGGCATACCGGACACTGACTCTTTTGTTGGAGGTACTTAAGATCCAGCCAGGAAAGAGAATTCGAAGTAAATGAATAGGATTTACAAAGTAGAAGAACTTATCTTTACATATTAAAAAACTCATCAAGGAATTTTGCCAAAACGTCCTTAACAGTACAAAGATCTAGTCCAAACTTGAAAATTACTGCTCATTATTAAAAAAAAAAAAAAATTTCCTAGATCAAGTTCTTAGACAAGGTTCCCATTCCCACTCATCCAGAGCGAAGCCTAGGGTTAGGCTGGGGGAGATTGGAGGTAGATTATTGCCGTTATACACAGACAAAATCAGGAGGCAAGGTGGTGGAATGGTGTGGAGCAGTGGTCTCCAAGGTGAGGTGTACAGGAAGATCCATAAAGTACATAAAATGGTACAAGTATATGCATATGTGTGTATATAAAGTGTAACTATCTACAAATCTAGACTTATTTAAATATATATTATTTAAATATTCATAAATGTATACTTATTTAAATACACACACACAGGTGAGTACTAAAGTTTTCTTTAGTGAAAGGAATGCAGGCTCAGAGGTGCTTGGAGGCCGCTGGTTTGGAGAATGGGTTTTAGAGTCTCAGCTACCAAAAATTCATAAGATTGGGAAAAAAACAGTACCTCTTAGGGTTGTAGTGGATAGACAGACAATACATGAAAAGTGCTCAGGAGTTTTTCCTGCTACTTGGCAAGCTTTGTGAGGACAGAACTTGCATCTGTTGTGTGCTTAATGTATCTCCTGGACCTGGCACGAGGCCTGTGCAAAGTAGGTCAAATATTTGTCAAATAGATGAGTGATCAATAGCTATGTGCAATTGCTTCCACACTGGAGTACACAGGAGTGACAATGGCATTAGGATTGAGATTACCTTTAATTCACCCCCTTTTTGAAAATAGGTAAGTCATTCACAAACTTAGATAACTTATTTTTAGTAACAAATGACTTGCAGACATATCATAACTGGTGGTGATTCATCAATAGGCTATGACTGTGATCACCAAATTTATGACTATGATCTAATCTGATTGGATTCTTTCACGAGACATGTTTATACCAATCACCCTATAAACAGTGCTTTTTTAAAAAAATAAAACCCAGAAGGGGCAAATGAGAGAAAATGAATGTAGAGTATAAGAGGCAGAAGAGATTTAGGTTAAATTTAGGGAGACTTTCTTGTTGCCATTTAAAAAACCAATCGTTTCCTTATCTGGACCTTCTGGTTTTCCTCCTGAGTATCTGTCTAATGACTGTTACATTGAAATTTTTCCCCAAAATTCTATCATAATATAAGTTTTTCTCCCTCACCTAATGGCAAGCAACTTGTCACTGATAAATTTCCATGGTAAGAATGTTCTTATCAGTCTGACAAACAGTTCAGATTCCAAATTCCACTGCCACGTTTCTTCTGCACGCTTGTTGGCCAATTTTAAGCACACCCCACCCCAGCCCTTGGAGCAACAGGCTTTTCTCTCCCTTGGTCCCCTTCATCCTAACCAAGTCCTCATTCTTCTAGTATCTCCTAAGTCTTGCATGCCTTTCAACCTTAGATTGCAGCTGAGGCCACCAGGCTGTAGATACACCAAACAGAGAACCAGCAGATCCCAGCATATGGCTGATGTTTAATTAAATAACAGTCAAGTACAGAGAAGCTTTGAACAAAAAATAAGCATGTGCAGACAACTTCCCACTATCTTGGGAGGATGTGAAATAGCTGAGATCTTTCTTAATCTTAGTGTTACAAAACCCTTATCTGGAACACTGACAGCCCAAGTGTTCTTTTACTTTGTATATTTCAACCACTACTGTTCTCAGGGAAGATGAAGTAATGAGAAAAGGGCTGTCCTTGGTACTCTTTAGCAATACTGGACTGTGCCCTCTAGTTCTCAGGGGCTTTTGCCCTCATCAAGAGGTTAGTGTTATCGGTGCTCCCTGAAAGTAAAGGCAGTGAGAGACAGATTGCAAAAGTGTGCACTCAGCAGGCCCAATCGCTCTGCTACTCTGCATAGATTCTGGGCTGCTATGGAATTATAGGCAAACTCAGGGCTGAGTCAGGATCCCAGGGCTCTGCTAATCCTATTCTGTCCCCTAAAAGTTCAGGCAAGACAATCTGAAACTCCCTTGTCTCTAAAATAAGAATAAATGTTCCTCCCCCTACAAATTTTCTGGCAGATTAAATGATGTGTCTGGCACTCACTAAGTGGCTTTTGAAGTATCTACGGGATATCTGGAGGGACTTGGATTTTTTAAGGCTAGTTCTGAGGCTTTTTTTTTTTTTTGGCTTCAACCCAGTAGGTTTACACTTGGACTCCATAACATCTTTTCTCTGTGACTGGCCCCTTCCTCCTCTTTATAGAACTTATTCCCCTCAATTATCCTTTACATTCTATTTAGGAAAACCATAAGCACATTTTCTTCCTCAAGACATTTCTCCTGTATTCTACCCTCCTTAAAAACACAACAAATTGTTACTCTGCTTGTGCATGTCTCTTTCCCAGGTAACTCTGATAAAGCTTAGCTTTCTAGCTTCTGTCCAAGGCCCCAACTCAGTATGGTGTCACATCCAAAAGAATCATGTCACTGACTCCAAAGGGCCTTAAAATGTTAAGCATCCCATTATATGTAGTAAACATTATCTTTCGACACTGTATGAGTTTGCTAATCTTATCCTAACAATTTACCACAAACTAAGTGGCTTAAACAACAGGGATTTATTGTCACATGGTTCTGGAGGCACGAAGTTTGAGATCAAAGTGTTGGCAGGGTCATGTTCCCTCCAAAGGTACTAGGGTAGGATCTGTTCCAGACCTCTCTCTTCCCTTCTGGTAGTTCCTTGGCAAGTGGTAGAATAACTCTAGTCTTCACAGATATTCTCCTGTGTGTATGTCTGTGTCCAGATACCCCTTTTTCATAAGGACACCAGTCATATTGGATTAGGGGTCCACCCTGCTCCACTATGACCTCACCTTAGCTAATTACACTGGTACTGATCCTATTTTGAAACAGGATCACATTCTGAAGTACTGGGGGTAAAGACTTCAACATATGTCTTCAACCCATCACAGATGCTTCCCCCTATTTCCCAATTTCTGCTGTGTGTGGCAGCTCTCCAACCTCATCCTCCTTCTCCTCAGCGGTCCCATAAATGAGCCTGAATCTGCAGGAGCAGTCTTTGCCATTGAGTGGCGAGATGCGCTACCTTACTTTCACCTTATCTGCTGGTGTTATAATAATAGTGGCTTTCGTTGTGTTGAAATCATACCATATGCCAGATATTTTACATATATAATTCTAAACCTTATTGACAACATTGTATTTAAATTGGGCAAAAGGCTTAGGCAGTTAAGTGATGCATAAAAGTCTCAACGGCAGGTAGCGACAGAGGGTTTTGAGCTTGGCATTTCTGGCACCAAGCCCTGCCTTAGGCCATTCCATCTTGGTGTCTTTTGGAATATCGGAAGATAATGTTCTGGCCAAATTATCACAATTTATTTTTTCTTTGCTGGAAATCTGAAAAACTGTTATATGATTTAACAGCTTTTTCTTGAGCAGCCTCCCAGGTATGTACTTCTAGCATGGGAGAGAGAAAAAGAGGAATAAACATGGGTTTGCTACTGCCCTTGAATGGCTGAAAAAAATAGAGAGCAGAGGTGACACACCTACAACTGAGTTCAGATGCTGCCTCCTGCATGGACCCGCTGTGGACTTGCACAGGCTCTAGTGCTTTTCTGAGCCTCTATTTTCGTATCTTTAAACTACTTTTAATTGTGTCTATTTCATAGGGGAGGGGGAGGGTGAAAAAAGGTATCTGGCATGTAGAGATTCCTGACAAACCTCCATTCTCTCCCTCCCTTCCCTGGCCTTGGAAGAGTTTTGTTTATGTCCTTCCCACAACTATCATCCACATTAGGCCAAAATATTGCATTTGCTTTGATAAAGATTGTGCATGATGGGAGAATAATGAATTAAAAGAAGGTGGAATAAGGGAGTCCTAATCCCAAAAGGAAACAAAAATAATGCTGTAGTATTTGACTGTAAAAGCAACTCCTTGGTTCTAGCTGGCACCCATTTCACCAGGCTTTAAGACATTAGTTACAATTTCATAGCTGTGCAACTAATAATTCCATTGGGAATTAAAGCTTTATTTAAAAAATAAGAAATAAATCACAAAGTTTTAAACTACAAACAGGTAAGAGATAGTGTTTACCTGAAAGAGGGCTGGGGGGCAAATAGGAAAAAGGGAATAACAGGATCTTTGTGTCAGTTCTGAAGCCAAAGTCTCTTGGGAAAATCACTCTTCTTTCTGGGCTAGTTTCCTTGTTGGTAAAATTCTTAAAGATACTTCTAGTTCTTATAAGATTCTAAGTGTACGTGCTATACAGAAAAGATTGTTTTAAAAGCTGAGAAGCTGGTTCCTGTTGGAGAACACAACTCCAGATGAACAACAAATCGGAGGAACCACAGGCTTGGAAAAGCTTAATGCCCTTTATTCCAACATCCACCCTAGAGTCTTTTTAGTTTCCTTCTTTCCTTCTTTTTTCTCTCCTCTGACTTTATTTCTGTTCCCTTTTCTGTCGTTGTTGTTACTTTAACTCTGGTTTTTTGTTCTTCTCGTTCTCCTTCTTTCTCTTAGAATTTATTTTTCTTTCCTTCCATTTCTGTTAATTTTTCTTCTTCAATTGACCACAATATGGAATTGAAATATAATTGAAACTATTTGTTTATCTAAAAATTATCAATGAATGATTATATCATATTCTTAACTTTAAAATTAGATGAGATAAACATTTTATATTTCTCTCTCTCAAAAAGCTATGATTACAATTATTATTGTTGTCAACACTTTTCTTGTGGTCCTTGGATTTTTTTTCTTCACTGATATATTTTTTTCTCCACTAATTTATATGTATTCCCATGATGGGGAAATAAATAAGGTTAGTCCAGGTGAAGTTCACACTAGGGAAAGTGCAGGTTCTTAGAAGCTGCCTGTTAATTTACTCTATTTTCCCATTAATTTTATATTTTCACTATTAAGGTAAGGATGGCTCCTTGACCATAAAAGAAAAAAATTTCTCTGAAAGATTCTCAATATAATTTTCAAATCACATATGTAAGAGAAAATATGATTTTCTGATAAAATATAAAGAAAAAAATTTAAATATTAAAAATCCAAAAACAAAATTACTGGGATTTTGTTTGTTTTTGTTATGCTACTCAACAATCCAATGTCAAAACAGTGCCCACTGCTGAAGCTGGCAGGGCAGGCTGAGCCAGTACCTCCTCTTCAAGTTTTCTATAAGTTAAAATGAAACTTAATTTCTCACTTTTTCTTCCAAGTTTTGGAAGCCATCAAACTGTCCCAGTCAGTGAACTCTACAATTTCTGCTTACAAGCTTTGTCTATATTATCTCTTCTGTCTAAAATTCCATCTCCTGTCCTACTTCCAAGCCCCCAACACATTTTTGTCCTTCTAGAAAATAGTTGCTTATCTTTCAAGACAAATCATCTCATCTTTGAAGCCTGAGTCTAAGATGAAATTGTTTATTCAACATTATGCAAATGTTTCTTGAGCCCCTTCTTAGTGCTAGGCACCCGTGTCTCTGCAGACTCCTGCACTCTAGGTAGACTTCTAGCACAGAATCTGCAATGCTTTCTTGTCCTTCATCCTCTGAGTCATTCCTGACTCCTCCTCTTCCTGTTAGGCAGCAAAGACCGAAGAGAGGGTCATGACACACTCATTTCTTTGTATTTCCAACAGGGCCTGATTAGAAGAAGGGGTTTAGTAAATCACCAAGTGAACATGTAAGTTGCTCTGAGCTCAGAGCAGGGAGGATTAATAAAAAACATACATACACAATGGAGATACTAATTCAAAATTGTGAAAATAAGTGAATGAGCAGAAAAACAAACTTATAGTTAGTAGCAGCAAAGAAAGGGAACAGGAAGACAGCAAGTAGTGCTGGGGGGACTGATACACCAAGCCATGGGACCTCAGTAACTTTGCATTGGACCAGGTCAGATTTGAGGACTGGAGATTAAACTTCTTGATGAGAAGTATGAAAGGGAATAATATTAATATTCATCATAACAGCTAACCCTACGTGCCAAGCACTGTCTCAGGTGTTTTCAATGAATTCACTCATTTAAATACTCCAAACAACCTGGAGGTCCTCCCACAAACAAATGGCTCTGGTCACACAGCCAGTAAGTGAAGGAGGCAGGGTCTGAACCCAGGCTCCAAGCTTTGTCAGTAAACCACCATGCTCTACGGTTACTGTGTTCACCATATTGACTCACAGTGAGGATGAATGTGAAGAGCTGGTACCTATAGAAATAATAAAAAGGTCTGGAAAAGTTCAGTGGTTGCCTTGAAAAGAAAGGATTTGCTAAGTATAGGATAGATTTGAGCTAGTCCCATTCCTCACCACACACACACACACACACACACACACACACACACACATACCATTGCACTTGCTTCTTTAAACCCTTTCTCAAATGTCAATCTCTCCTAGAAGTTGCAAGGAGAGCTTCATCAAGAATGTACTTGTAACCAGCTTCACTAAGAAGCTGAGATTTTGCATCTGGAGATTGCTGAGATTTTGCATCTGGAGACCTTGACCAAAGGTCGCCGTGGGCGTCTTACCTTAAACAGTTGCTTCACCCTCAAGGAGGATGACGAGAAAGCAGAAAGGAAGGCAGAGCTCCCACTTACATAGCCAAGCAGGACCTGTATGCTGAAAGAATTGTAGCCATGTGGGGAAAGTTTTGTCCAGATTGTCTAGTGCTCTCTCCCCAGTATCCTTCAGCCAGCCTCACACCGTTGTGCTTTTCTTCCCTAGTGGAGCACAATTCCCAAAATGAAGGCCAGGGCCCCTTGCCCAGTGGGCCCGCGGAGCACTTTGCTGCATCACCACCAGGTGGATGGAGGACTGGGCATCCAGGGTGGCCTCAGGAGCATACTCCTTACTGGGGTCCTTGCCTCGGCAGTCATACAGCACGCAGGAGATGAGGAAAACCAGGAGCAAGATGACGTAGCTCGCAATTAGGATGATCAGGTTCAAGGTGACAGGGTCAATCTCCAGGTAAAATTCCATCGCATCCCTCACGGTTGGGAAGTGGGTCTAGAGAAAGGCAGCGGGGCCAGTTTGGGGGTTGCTGGGAGCAAACCCTAGCTCGATGGAATAACTACATTGGCTCTGCAATAAAAATACATTAATCCTCACTGCTTCAGGAGACCTCACAGATTAAAGCTGCCTGGTTTAATAACTTAAGCTCTTCTGTTAATACTACAGCCACCAAAGCACAGAAACTGTCTCATCAACTCACCTACGCAGAGAGAGAAAGAGAAAAAGAGAGATGGTTTATGTTACCAAAGTGTGGTATGTAAACAGGAGGTCCATATAATTCAATGTCCAAACAGGGAGTTTTGGTGAACAAAAGTAAGGGCTGTTAATAAGCACACTGTTAAAAATTGGATTGTCCTGGAAAAACTGTGAAGTATGGCCACCCTTTATATAAGGGAAGCTTATTTATTTCATTTTATTTTTTAAATTAAATACAATATTTTATTAGTTCCAGGTGTACAACATAGTCATTCAATATTTTTATAGGTTATACTCCATTTAAAGTTTTATAAAATATTGGCTATATTCCCTGTGCTGTACAATATATCTGTGTATCTTATTCATTTTATACATAATAGTTTGTACCTCTTAATCCCCTACCCATGTCTTGCCCTCCCCCTACTGGTAGAGTTTGTTCTCTGTATCTGTGCATCTGTTTCTGTTTTGTTATATTTATTTGTTTGTGTTTTTTTTTTTTTTTTTGGATTCCACATATAAGTGATAATATACAGTATTTGTTTTTCTCTGACTTATTTCACTAAGCATAATACTCTCCAGGTCCATCTGTGTTGTTGCAAATGACAAAATTTCAGTCTGTTTTATGGTTAATATGTAAATATGTGTATATACACCACATCTTCTTTATCCATTCATCTGTTGATGGACACTTAGGTTGCTTCCATATCTTGGCTATTATAAATAATGCTGCTATGAACATTGGGGTGCATATATCTTTTCAAATTAGTGTTTTCATTTTCTTTGGGTATATACCCAGGAGTGAAATTTCTGGGTCACGTGGTAGTTCTATTTTTAGTTTTTTTGAAGAATCTCCATAGTCTTTTCCAATGGCTGCACCAGTTTACATTCCTACCAATGGTGCACAAGGGTTCCCTTTTCTCCACATCCTTGCTAATATTTGTTATTTGTGGTCTTTTTGATGATAGCCATTCTGACCGGTATGAGATGCTGTCTAATTGTGGTTTTGATTTGTGGTTTCCCTGATGATTAGCAATGCTGAGCATCTTTTCATGTGCCTGTTGGCCATCTGTATGTCTTCTTTGAGAAAATGTCTATTCAAGTCTTCTGCCCATTTTTTAATCAGGTGGTTTGTTTTTTGATATTGAGTTGTATGAGTTGTTTATATATTTTGGACATTAACTCTTTATCAGACATATCCTTTGCAAATATTTTCTCCCATTCAGTAGGTTGTATTTTTGTTTTGCTGATGGTTTCCTTTACTATGCAAAAACTTCTAATTAGGTCCCATTCGTTTATTTTTGCTTTTGTTTCCTTTTCTATCTAAGCGAGGTTTTTGGGTTTTTTTTTTCTATTTTATTTATTTATTTATCTTTGGCTGCGTTGGGTCTTCGTTGCTGCACGCGGGCTTTCTCTACTTGTGGTGAGTGGGGGCTACTCTTCGTTGCGGTGCGCGGGCTTCTCATTGTGGTGGCTTCTCTTGCTGCGGAGCACGGGCTCTAGGCACGTGGGCTTCAATAGTTCCAGCACGCAGGCTCAGTAGTTGTGGCTCACGGGCTTAGTTGCTCCACGGCATGTGGGATCTTCCTGGATCAGGGCACGAACCCGTGTCCCCTGCATTGGCAGGCAGATTCTTTTTTTTTTTTTTTTATATATATATATATATATATATATATTTTTTTTTTTTTTGGTGTGTTAGCTTCTGCTTTATAACAAAGTGAATCAGTTATACATACACAATATGTTCCCATATCTCTTCCCTCTTGCATCTCCCTCCCTCCCACCCTCCCCATCCCACCCCTCTAGGTGGTCACAGAGCACCGAGCTGATCTCCCTGTGCTATGCGGCTGCTTCCCACTAGCTATCTATTTTACATTTGGTAGTGTATATATGTCCATGACACTCTCTCACCCTGTCATATCTCACCCCACCCCCTCCCCATATCCTCAAGTCCATTCTCTAGTAGGTCTGTGTCTTTATTCCCATCTTGCCACTAGGTTCTTCATGGCCTTTTTTTTTTCCCCTTAGATTCCATATATATGTGTTAGCATACTGTATTTGTTTTTCTCTTTCTGACTTACTTCACTCTGTATGACAGACTCTAACTCCATCCACCTCATTACAAATACCTCCATTTCATTTCTTTTTATGGCTGAGTAATATTCCATTGTATATATGTGCCACATCTTCTTTATCCATTCATCTGTCGATGGACATTTAGGTTGCTTCCATGTCCTGGCTATTGTAAATAGAGCTGCAATGAACATTTTGGTACATGACTCTTTTTGAACTATGGTTTTCTCAGGGTATATGCCCAGTAGTGGGATTGCTGGGTCGTATGGTAGTTCTATTTGTAGTTTTTTCAGGAACCTCCATACTGTTCTCCATAGTGGCTGTATCAATTTACATTCCCACCAACAGTGCAAGAGTGTTCCCTTTCCTCCACACCCTCTCCAGCATTTATTGTTTCTAGATTTTTTGATGATGGCCATTCTGACCGGTGTGAGATGATATCTCATTGTAGTTTTGATTTGCATTTCTCTAATGATTAATGATGTTGAGCATTCTTTCATGTGTCTGTTGGCAATCTGTATATCTTCTTTGGAGAAATGTCTATTTAGGTCTTCTGCCCATTTTTGGATTGGGTTGTTTGTTTTTTTGATATTGAGCTGCATGAGCTGCTTGTAAATCTTGGAGATTAATCCTTTGTCAGTTGCTTCATTTGCAAATATTTTCTCCCATTCTGATGGTTGTCTTTTGGTCTTGTTTATGGTTTCCTTTGCTGTGCAAAAGCTTTTAAGTTTCATTAGGTCCCATTTGTTTATTTGTGTTCTTATTTCCATTTCTCTGGGAGCTGGGTCAAAAAGAATCTTGCTGTGATGTATGTCATAGAGTGTTCTGCCTATGTTTTCCTCTAAGCAGGCAGATTCTTAACCACTGCACCACCAGGGAAGCCCTCTAAGGGAGATTTTAATGCCAAGTATCCATCTTTGGAGTGATTTGGGCTTTGGGAATGGATGTGTTTCTTTAATAAGAGGAACACGCACAGCGCCTGACATTTTCACCCTTTCTGCCTTTGTTGGTTTTTTTCATTCATTAATTCAAAAATACTTCTTGAGCACCTCTGTTTTCTAGGTACTGTGCCAAACAATAATGAGATAGAAGCATTTAGTCTAGCAGGGGAGACAGACATTAAACAAATAATAGCACAAGTCACCATTTAAGAACAGTGGGAATAAATTTATAAAGACAAGGAGAGGGTGATAGGAGAGTGTGTCCCAAGGTAGGTCAGAGAAAGCTTCCATGAGGAAGAGACATTTAACCTATGACCTGAATGATAGTCAAAATTTAGCCAGGTTAGGACAGGTAAGGAAGATTTTTCAAGCCACAGAGAACGGCATTCATGAGAGGTCTGAGCAGAAAGAAGCCTGGAAAACTAGAGGAATTGAAACAAGGCCAGTGGACTGTAGTACAGAGAAAGAATGGGGAGCATAACATGAGAGCGGTGGGCAGGGGTCAAATTGCAAAAGGATGTGCTAGCCCTGCTCAGGGCTTTAGAGTTGATGCCGGATCTATGGGCACCACTGGATCAGTTAATGCAGGGGAGGGACGGGACAGATTGCACTTTAAAGAGATCACCTTGGCTGCTGTGTGAATGCAGGAAAATAAGCAAATTGAAAAGAAGATCAGATAAAAATACAGCTAGCCCTTGATTTATAATCATCTTCCTGCCTCAGTGGTAGCCTGTCCCAATAGTCCTGTAGAGGGCCAACCTCACGGGCATGGGATCTGGGCAGTTGCACAGGGCCTCTTGCTCAGAAGGGCCACACACTTAGTTTAATGCCCTGCTGTCTCCATCTTCAATTTTTAAATAATTTTTAATTTTGTACTGGGCTCACAAATTATGTATCTGGCCTTGGTCTCATGGTCTTGTGTGTGTGCGTGCGCGCGCGCGCGCGTGTGTATTATTTATTTATTTATTTATTTATTGGCTGTACCACACAGCATGCGGGATCTTAGTTCCCTGACCAGGGATCGAACCTGTGGCCCCCTGCAGTGGAAGTACGGAGTCTTAACCACTGAACCACTGGGGAAGTCCTTCACGTATACATTTTTGACCAGACAGGGCCATTTCTCCAAGAGCTAATGGGATTCTTTTGATACTCCTGGTTAAAGGTCAAAGGTCCCAGAGGTCTGCTAGTTTCTTGTGGCTGTTAGGCTTTAATGGCCTAGCAGCTTCCCGTCTAGTCCTTGATGCCCAGCTTCCCTGGGAACCTGAGGGTTCACGGTTGCTGTAAAAGGGATTCTTATTGATGTGGAGACCTTTATCAAATAAAATATTCCGTGAATCTGTGGTTCTGGACTAAGCTGTGGAATTATACTTAGAAAGATGAATGGTTCTCAAACACCGCAGGTGTAGAGCAAAGGCTCGTTGGAATCAACTGGGCTTCTTAGGAACACAGATTCCCAGATCAACGCCAGATCTACTGAATTAGAATCTTTGGGGCTGGAGTCTGCGACTCTGCATCAGTAACAATCTTCATGGATAATTTTGATATGCAGCCAGGATGGGGAATCATGACCACAGATGTGTGAAAGAAGGGTGTGTAGAAAATGGGTCACCAGAGCAGTGGTGCCACTAAGAGATGTCATAGGAGGCATTCAACACAGACATGACACCAGTCCAACAGGCTCAGATAGTTCATTTTGTCAAGAGCAAGTCCTTTTCCTGGTTGCGATTCACATTTATCAAGCTCATAGGAGACTGATGTTTAAAACAGAATACCGATTTACTGTTACAGTGAAACATACACCTGTCACAAGGTTGGAAGGTCTTATGCTGGAATGACCATAGCTTTTTCTCCCTGGAGGCAGATCTAAAGACAAAGTCCATTTATAACAGAAAGTTTCTTCGTGAGCACCGAATCTCAGCAAGTGGAGTTGTCGGGTGCTTCTGTAAGTCACATCAGTGCTCCCAGATTACAGCAAGGCTTTAAAAGGCAGCAGTATGTACCAGGTGGTTATTACTATCTGCAGAGAGTGTTTTTGTCTTTGTAACTACCAGTGCTCAAAGGTCATTTCAAATCCAGCCTTGTGGAGGCTTTGCTTCCTTCCAATGTGTTCGGTGAAATGCTGGCTACCTGGTTTGTTAAATTAACCCTGGGGGTGGCAGCTCAACGTCTCCAAAGCACCTTTCCTTCATTCCTGATCTTTAAAGAACTTTCCTCTTGTGCCATCTAGTGGCCTAAGCAGAGACTGCTAACTAAAGAAAAAACTGGCAAAGGCAAGCTGGGAGGGCGCTTTGTAATCAGCAGCAGGGTGTGACAGAGGTAATAATAAGAAGCTACAGTTCAAAACAACCCCTTGACATAGTCCGGACATAGTCTTTCCTTCACTCATTTACAAACATGTATTGTGCACTTACCATGTGGCGGCCTGCTCGGTGCTTTGGAGCTTGACGATGTGATAAATGCTGAAGCTACACTGAGTGCCTGATGATAGGTAGAGAGCACTAATGAACAGGAGGAGCATCAGCTGCGTCTTAGGATGAGGAAACCTAAGCTCAGGGAGGCAATGGAATTCTAATCAGCTCATTCTTATTCCCTTTCTCCCTCTCACTCTTCCACCTCTCTTCTCCTGCCTGAAATATAAATCAAATATCTACATAGAATACCCTATGCTATGTGCTCTGGGGCATTTGAAACCTAATCAGATAGATATTCCCTGGGCTCTCATTTGTGTACACACATTCACAGTCTAGTCCATTTTGTCTGCTGACCTGGGACGTCACCTAATAATGCCAGATAAATATGTGCTCCATGTAAATGCATTTTCAGGCGACTAGAGTTTATTTCTTAAAACTCCAAAATATTTTTGAATTTTAATTATGCTGCATAGGAGTTTATCTCTGACATTACACACTGCCTTGCTTCTTCAATAAAATACAGCATCCAAAAAGCCTTAGTGTAGTTTTAATTTTCAATAACTTCGGAGGTAAAAATGTCACAAACTTACAAAAGAATCATTGGAAGTCTAATTATTTTACAGTTGAGGACATGGAAGCTCAGGGACGTGATTTGCTTGAGCCAAGCAGACGGTAAATGATAGAAATAAGACTTTAAGCAAAGTTTTGAATTCTAATCTAGTGCTTTTTCTCTGGAGCTATTGACTAGGTAGAGAGGAAGATGAAAGAGGTCTAGATGTGATAGATGTTGGAAAAGCAAGAATGACAATCATCATAAAACCCAAATGCTAGCCATCTATATTTTCAAAAGTCTACTTGACCTAAAAATTTACACTCAGAGAACATAGCTACCTCCAACCCGTGGCCCCTCTCAACTTCGCAATCAGAATCTAGTGTGTGGCTCACCTGGGACCTTCTGGAAAAATACTTCCATGTATTATCACAGAACAACTTCAAGATATTTTTTCAACCTGAACTAGGTTTAATAGAGTCTCCTTCCAAATTCATATCCTCTTAGAAACTCAGAATGTGACCTTCTTTGGAAATAAGGTCTTTGCAAATGTAATTAGTTAAGATGAGGTCATGGTAGATAAAGGTGGGCCTTAAATCCAATGACTGGTGTCCTTATAAGGAGGATATATGAAGACACAGAGATACGCAGAGAGAAGGCCATGTGAAGATGGAGACAGAGATTGAGGTTAGGCAGCTACAAGCCAAGGGATGCCAAGGATTGCTGGCCACCACCAGAAGCTAGGAGAAAGGTACGGGACAGATTCTCCCTCAGAGACTCTAGAAGGAACCGACCCTGCTAACACTCTGACTTCAGACTTCCAGTCTCCACAACTGTGAGAGGATAAATTTCTGTTGCTTTAAGTGGCCCAGTTTGTGGTATTTTTGTTACAGCAGTACTAGAAAATGAATGTACCATCTCTCTAACGCTTAGATAAAACAAGGCATGGCTTGGAGCAAACTGGGAGATAAGCAAAGCTCTACTTTGGATATACCTACCTCTACTTCCTTTGGGTACTTGTCCTTCTAGCTCTGGTTTTGGTTCCTGGCTCCTTTGCTAAGTATGGCTCCATGAAGAAAATGCCTGAGATGAAAGAAAATTCCTGTATGTGAAATTTGCTTCCATAAAAAATAAACACAAGTTTAAAAATAGCAACTGGTTGGCAGCCCCTGATATAGCCTTTTATATCTGCCCAATAAAATTCCTTGGAAGATACAGAAAAATATAAAGACCTACAAAAGAAATAAAAAAGCAGTGTAGCAGGGGGTAGTATTTTAAAGGTGTTTAAAGATTGTTTCTTCCCTCTCCCCTTCCCAAGAATTATTTGAACCCATTTCTCTTCCCCTTCATCATCCAGGGTTTCTAAAGGTAGTGACTCTCAGGGGATATACATCCTGAAAGAGTCAGATTCATCATTCTTGAGCTCTTTTGTAGACTTCTGTAAATTTATACCAAAGTCCATTGGCTTAGAGCCAGGCATTGTGGGGAGAGCAAAGACCATTTTTAAAATTACAAAATATTGGGTTTGTGTATCAAGGGACTAAGAACCTAGAATTTACACCTCAGGCCAAAATATAGGAAAAATAAAGTAAAGAATGTGAGCAACTTTTCTACTTTTAAGGCAATAAAGAGTTGAAAGGGGGATTCCAAGGGGAGGTAACAAGAGAGTAGATGCTAGTGTGCCCCTGTGAAGGCCCTTCCCTTTCCCCAAACCATCTATCAGTGGAGAGACTGTAGACTCACACAGATAGAACTCCAAAGCTGAAAGTCTTGGGATCTGATTGCATAGTATGTCTCTGGGAGATTGTCAGATTCTTGGAGAGGCCACATGCCCTATATGACACTGAGCAGCAGCGTGCTGGAATAGTAGAGAACAGTTTCCAAGAAAGGTGGCTAACTGGACAAGCCAGGGCTACCTTACAATTGAAGGCATATCAGGATGGTGCAAGGAAAATAGCCAAGAGTTTCCAAGACCCACAAATAGGATTAAGGTGGAAGAGTTGAGAGATGTTCAGTTGAAGGTCTCAGAGTTCTACCAAAGAGCACAGAGTGAACAGACTGCCAGCTGTGTGACTGGAGGCTTGGACAGGAGCAGTGAAGTAGCTGGTGCAGAGTCTGATGCCCAAGAACAGATGGGACAAGCCACACGTCAGTGGGGGACATTGAAGACAAATGAAAATATGTAGACCACTTGTTCCTTCCCCAAAGCTGGGACCTAAGACCCCTGGAACTTAGATGATTCCCAGAAAGAATGTGGGAAGAAGGCAACAAGGGAGACTCCAGAACTTGAATAAATATTTACTTCCCCAAAGATGAAGCTTTAAACAAGAAGTCGTTGAACTCCTTTTTATTGGCAAGATTGGATTTTCATCATTGGCAGATGTGGAGGCTTCTGAATTAATTTATCTTTCTAACAGAGAAATGAAGGAAAATAGGTTTCGTATGCTTGAGTCATGCCTGTAAATTATACATGCATTAAAATAAGACTGAAAGACAACCCAATACAAGAATTTGAGAGACTCATGACATCAGGTAGATAGAGCTAGATTTAGCAGTATTTAAACAGTTTTCACTGCAGGGCATAATCAGGCCTTGCATTAATTAAATAGAGAATGTTTAAAGATAGTTGGACATTTGTCCAACCAAATCCACCATCTGCCCCTGTATCATAGACCCAGGACACATAGAACCTTATTGCTGTCCTCCTATCCTCAACATCTTCAATCCGAGGGAAATGAGTATAGAAGGAGGGGGTGGTGGAGATGGTGGTGCCTTACATCATGGGCAGCTATTCCTCACAAGTTAAAGGTGTACAATGTGATGGTTTGACATATGTTATAGGTCAATTGTATCTCAGTAAGGCTGGAAAAAAAGAAAATAAAAAAATAAATAAAAATAAAGAGAGCAAAAAAATAGGAGGAACCCTGAGAAAAGGCACAATGGGCAGCAGAAAATTCCATCTCTGTAACAAAGCTGTAGTAGATTAATGCAGGGTCAGATCACAGAGGGCTTCGTAAGCTATACTAGAGAATTTGGATTTTATTCTAATTGCCACAGGAAGCTATCAGAGAGATTTAAATAGAGTGACAGTGATCACACTTAATCTTGGAGAAACTCTCTATGTCTGATCTTCAGAGAATGAGTTACAGAGAGACAAGAGTTGGAGAAGAGAGATGGGTAAGGGAGACTGCTGCAATGGTGTAGGTGAGATGTGATGATGGCATGGACTGGAGCGTTGATGAAGATGCTAAGAAGTGGCTTGGATTTGAGAAATATATGTTGCGCTTGCTGAGGATTGGCTGTAAGTGATGAGAGAAAGAGGATTTTGGCCTGAGCAACTGGGTATGGGGGGTACCATATATGGGGTTATCACTTAGTGACATGCACATGGCTTGTTTGGGGGGTGGATCAAGAGTTCTCCTTAGGATTAGTTAAATTTGATATGCTGAGGATGTTGCTGGATATCTGGGTCTTGAGCTTAGTGGGAAGATCAGTGTTGCAGGTACAGATTTTGGAGTTAGCAATATAGAGGTAGCATTCATAGTGACAGAACTGGACAAGACGAGATTGGGAGAAAGTGCCGATAGGGTAGAGAAGAAGGCTAAGGATGGGGTGCAGAGTATTCCAACATTTAGAGACTCAGCAGACAAGAAGGGGCCAACAAATGAAACAAAGGAGTGGCCAGTGAGGTAAAGGTAAGCCAGGGGAGCACGGTATCAGGGAAACCCAGGGAAAAGTAGGTGTAAAAAAGGAAGTAGCCAACTGGGTTAAAAGCTGTTAAGTGATTGGGTAATATGAGAATAAGGAATTGACCATTGGTTTTGAGACCCTGATAAAAACTGAAGGAGTTTTTCATGAAGGTGGGTGGGGTGAGGAATGAAACCCAAAAATGTAGGTTGAGAAAAGAAGGTAAGAAAATAGAGACTGAGTATAGATCATTTTGAGGGATTTGGGTGTGAAAGGCTGCAGAGAAATGAAGTAGCTGGAGGCCAGTGTGGGAGTGAAAGACAGGTGTTTGCTTTAAAAATTTTTTTTAGATGAGTGATGTTAAAGCATGTATGTGAGCCAATGGGAACAGTCCAGTTGTGAAAGGGCAGTTGATAACACAAGAGAAAAGGGAAAACTATAGGGTCAAGTTCCTTGAGCAGGGATGAGATCCCATGTAAACATGGAAGAATGGGTCACAGCTAGGAGCTGGGACAATTATTCCGTCATATCAATAGAGGAGGAAAAGTGGGTTTTGAGTGGCTTTAGTGGTAGGAAGATGAGGATAGTTTCATCTGATTCCTGAGTTTTGTTTGGTTTTTCACTCAGGAATGAGTCAAAGTCATCAGCAGAGATTGAGTGAGGAAATGTGTGGTCTGTTGAAAACGAAAAGTTCTGAAATATTTGTGTTGGAGAAAGAGAAAACAAATATCCTAGGGAAGTAGGGTAGGAGTGCTGGGCAGTGTTGAGTTGAGATTAGTCATCATGAATTTAAAGTAAGATGTTTAGCTCAGAGTAGGTAGATAGTTTGGTTAAGCAGATTGGAGGCTTAATCAGATGAAGAAACAGAGGGTAGGGCCAATAAGGGTGTTAGGAAGGAAATGATTCTCAAACTAGATCAAAGCTTCTAAGCTGGAGGTAAATGAGGACATATGGGGTGGGGGGGCAGTGTGGAGTAGTGATACATGGTAGGGTCAGTGCAATGGTGGCCCCTGTGTGGTCAAGAGACGGTAGGGGCAGAGAATTGAGTCCATGAGCCGGGAGGGCTGGAGGTGGTGGATGGGAGGGGCATGACTGGAACTGAGATTTCAGAAGGTGTATGGTTATTGGTGATGATAAGATTTCGGGAGAACCATAAAAGTATGGATGGCTGGAGTGGAGTGAAGGGCATGTCCTCTCAACTGAATAGTAAAAAATCTGCAGGAACAGAGGATTGTTGAAATTTCCAAGTAGGAAAGAGTAAGAGTGAAGAGAGTGAAGCCAGCTGAGCACTAAAGCCCTTGATGAGCGGGGAGTGGTCAGGAGATAGCCAGATCACAGTAAAAGGAAGAGGTGTCTGATGGTCAAGTCTGATAGATAAAGGGGAAAGATATGTTTAGAAGTAGCATTCAGGGTAACAAACCACCTACTTAAACTGCAGCTCTCAAGTATGTGGGTGTATTAGTTTCTTGTAGCTGCTGTAACAAATTAATACAAACTCTGTGGCTTGAAACAACAGAAATTTATTCTCTCATAGTTCTAGAGGTCAGAAGTCCAAAGTCAGTATTACTGAGCCAAAATCAAGGTATTTGGCAAGGCTGTGCTCCCTCTAGAGATTCTAGGGAGGTTCCGTTGTTCCTTGT
Organism: Eschrichtius robustus; assembly: GCF_028021215.1. Classification (NCBI taxonomy): domain Eukaryota; kingdom Metazoa; phylum Chordata; class Mammalia; order Artiodactyla; family Eschrichtiidae; genus Eschrichtius; species Eschrichtius robustus. The sequence goes on from NC_090843.1 coordinate 38,373,564, forward strand.
CTCTTTTTATTTTTGGAGGTTCTTGGCACTCCTTGGCCTGTGTTTTACATCTCTTCAATCTTCAAAGCCAGCATCTTCAAATCTCTCTCTGCTCAATCTTCACATTGCCTTCTCCTCTGTGTGTGTGTTAAATCTCTTTTTGCCTCACTCTTAGAAGTGTACATTTGATTGCATTTTGAACCGACACAGATAATCCAGGATAATCTCCCCATCTCAAGATCTTGAATTTAATGGCATCTGCAAAAACTGCCATATAAGGTAACATTCCAGGAATTAGAATGTGGATCTCTTCTTGGAAGGTCATTTTTCAACCTACCACATGGAGTATGGAAAAAAAAAAATCAGCTTTTATCTGAGAGAGCTGGTGGGGAACCAGAGTCTTCAGAATGGTCATTTTTCAATTAAAATAGTACTAGTTAGTAATAGTGATAATTTTTACTTTTTTATTTTTTATCTGGCTGGGACCTTTATTATGTCAGAAATAAGCATTCTATGTGAATTGAGGTGGTAAGAATAATTATTTCTGGATTACTGTAATAAATCTTGTCAAAACACCGACTATCTTGATAATCATACACTTATTTCATTCATAAGAACTTCCAAAAATAACTCTTCTGTATCAAAAAACTTACAAATGGCACAAGAGAGTTAAATAATGGTCTATGGAGGAGAGGAGGAAAATTCTGCTAGGGGAAACTCTAATGAAGCATTTTCTCCATTATATTTTTGATTGATATAGTTCATGAGAAAAACCTCACTTTGCCTTCCGTTTTTTAGTGACTCTTCTGAGAGGGAATGCAAGAAACCAAATCTGAGGGGAAAAACTGCTTTCATAATCTCAAATGTAAACCACAAACAGGCTTTAAAGCTTGAACAGATGAGAAAGGCAAGAATGTTTTCCTTTAAACATTTCAATAAATTTACAAAAATATTCAGCAATTATGAACATACTGTTTGTATACTTAAAAATGCAACAATTTTCATGCTTTGAGTATTTTTTCTTGAGTGTTTTAAGGATATTTTGTTCTAGACGATTCAAAAGTAAGACTCACATGCACACATACTATATAACAGGAATTCTCCATATGATTGGCATTGTGGACCCTCCTAACAGTGTCAAACAATGGGAAGCCAAACATGATCACATATGTACTATAAGGACAGCCTTGACAATCACCTGTGTCTTTGTTTTCTGCTCAGTGCTTCTGCTAAGTTCAGCAGATGTACAGCCATGACTTGTTTCCAAATGTCCAATCCCCCTCACTGACTCACCACAATTACTAAGTTCTTAGTTCTCAGCATTCAAAGAAAGACTGCAGGTGACCTTTTACTTCTCTCTGGTCCCTTTACCAAACCCCTATGTCACTTGTGACATTACCTGTTAATAGTCCACATTCAAAAAAAAGGAGGTACACAAGTTTGTTAAGTTTCACCTAACCAAATAAATTTAAAAATAGATAAAATACTTAAATTCCTGCAACACAAACCTTGGTTTTCACACTCATTAGAACATTTTAGAATTACTCAAACATGGGAATTGAAAATGTGTGTGCTATTTGGAATAGAACTACTGAATTTATTCTGCAGAAGAAAAAGCAGACCTGAAGCATCACATTACTGGAACACTTGAAATATGCTGATAAGTTCTTATCTTCTAAACTTCAATGAAAGCTGCTTGCACAAACTATTTAACAAATATCTGCCCCTATTAAACAAGCCAGATATCTGATGTATTAAGGAAGTCAGTCAGAAGCTGAGTCACTTCACTTCTTTCTGTTGCCTCCAGTTGCTAGAATACTGGCAACTCACATAAATATGTATAATGTATCCATGTAGATTCCCAGCATTGAATTGATGGGATCACATTTTTGAACTCCATACACTGGTCCTCTTCTGCACGCTTGATTACGTTCTGTGTGTCATACAGAAGAAACATGCTGAAAAGAACTAATCCACCATAAATTGCCACTGAGTACAGAGTGGCACCAGTCACAGTGGTAGGTGGAAGAAACATAGATCCCAGTGAGGACAAAAAGATGAGACCCAGGCCCACGCTCAGAGGTATTCCCATGTTCAGAAACTTCTCGCTGGGCGCACACATGGCCATGGTGGAGAGGCCTCCCACAATGCCAGCCGTGTACCATGCAGCTCTGATGAGAAGAGGCCCCCCTAATATCATCAGAGGAGCTACCACTGCACCCATCACACCAGAATGTAATAACCAAGGAAGATGCTTTGGGCCTGGGCTCCTGTCATATGCTATCGACTGTACCAGCATTCCAGCTCCAATCATGGCTGCATGACAACTGGTGCAATCAAAGTTTGCACCAATTGTCACCCAAGAGCCTCTCATCATCAAGTTCACGAGAGCAGGAGTTCTGCTCACTGCCAGGGCAGACAAAGCTGTTAAGCCAATACTTCCTTCTAAGTTCATATAGGTGGAATGAATGCTATCCTTCACATACTGAGGTCAAATTATAACCTTTTCAATAGCGCCAATCTCATTAGACATTTCCAAGCCACAGTAGCACAGAACACCAAAACCAACAGCAGCCCCTCTAGCAATAAAACATCTCAACTGATCAATTTTAAATATTTTTTCCAACGATGGTTCCAAAGCTGCCTCTTTTGAGTCCTTGGCCAGTTTTCCCATGCCAGATCCTAATTCTTGTCTTGGTGGCATATTCCCTGCTGGGTGTGAAGAGCCATCGATTCTTCGTGATGGAATTCTTCACAACAGGGGAGGCCTTGGTGAAAGCTAGGAGGAAAACCCTGGAAGGTAGTGTCCAGAGACAATACAAGTCTTGTGGCCAGTATGGTGGTGCACCTGGTTTACCAAGCAGATCTGAAATGCGCAGTTCGCGTTCCGGGCGGTGAAAGGCAACCAGGCGCACTTCCCGCGCCCTCCGCCCACCTCTTACTCGATAATTTTTACTTAATAAAAATTGTGTTGAGCTAACCTCTCAGAGTATATGAACAAAAATCAGGAAAGGAAAAGATGAGTAGAACTATGCTAAAGTCTTCATCTTAAATAAGAAAAACTCAAGGTACAACTTCTTAACGTCAGCAATAAGAAAAGAATTTTGTAGCTTGCTTTCAAAAGTATTGACAAGAACTGTTGCACCATGCTAGCTACCCACTTTTAGGGTTAGCAAATTTTATCACTTTCCTGGTCTGCCTTCCTCTCTTCTGCTCTCTTTTCCTTTTCTGGTTAGAAATGTTTCACATGCATGATGACATTTTGTATTTCTTTATCCGAATATGATACCATCTGGAGGCATTCTGCATTCCTTTTGGCTTTGGACATTTTATAACCTGTGATCAGAATATAGATGGTTAAAGATGCCTACTTTATCCAGTTTCCTATGTAGGATTTATGTAATGTTACTGCTCATTTATTTTGATATGGAGATTGAACTTGGGAGGCTATGCATGGATTTAAGCTGTACACTTGGCTCCAGGATGCAGAGAATGCTCAATGCAACTGAAACCTTGATAGTGCTGATTGGCAGGGTGCCAAAGGCAATCTAGAGGGAGTTATAAGCACCAGATGGAATAACAGAAATTCCTGGTGGTTCTACATTAGAAACATCAAGAATCTAAACCTTTCTTACTAACTTCACAGCTTCTACTTTACTGTTACCGTCTAACCTGACAATTGTAACTAGTTGACCTACTCAATCACCCTTCCCCACTCCCTCACCCAGTCTATTATCAACACAATAATCTGAGTGGAGCCTTTAAAAACAAATCAGACCATGCTCAAAGCCTTCTAGTGAGATATATGCGCTCTTGATACTATGTATAAAATAGATAACTAATGAGAACATACTGTATAGCACAGGGAACTCTACTTAATGCACTGTGGTGACCTAAATGGGAAGGACATCCAAAAAAGAGGGGATATATGTATATGTATAACTGATTCATTTTGCTGTACAGTAGAAACTAACACAACATTGTAAAGCAACTATACTCCAATAAAAATTAATTTAAAAAAAACCTTCTAGTGACTTCTCATTTCACTCCAGCAAAAGCCAACGTCCCTACAATGACAGCAAGGCATCACACAGGGGACCTGACCTACCTCTCCTCTCATTTCCAAACACTTTCTCCCTCACCTGTTCTGCTCCAGCCACATGGATGTTCCTAGTCACTCCCAGCTCAGGATCTTAGCACTTGATGTTCTGTCAGCCTGAAATGTTCTTCCTCCAATTATCCGCATGGCTTATTCCCTGACTTCCTCAAGTCACTGCTAAAATGTGACCCTAGGAGAGGGGCTTCCCATGACCACCCCTTATAAGGTAGTCATCCCCCTGCCCAGGGGGCTCCACTTCTCCCTTATTCTTCTTTCTTATTCTCCATGGCACTTGTTCACATCTGACTCACTCCAAGTGCCGTCATGTATTTTGTTAGATTATGGCACCCCTATTAGAATGCAAGCTTCACCAGGGCAGGCAGGTTGTTCCGTGTGCGGCTGGATCCAGGCACACTGCCCAGAATATGGCACAGGAAGCGTTGAGTATGTATCTGGGGATGGTCACCACAAGTACACCTCTTGGCTTTCTTGGTAAAGTCTCAAACTCTTTATTATGAGATAATGGTCATGAAAAGAGTCCTCCATGACAGGGGACTGGAGAAAATATTATAATGAGGAGAAAGATCCTAGTTTGGTGTTGTGGGTTGAATTGACTGTGTCCCCCCAAATTCATATGATGAAACTCCAACCCCCAGTACTTCAGAATGTGACTGTGTTTGGAGAAAGGGCCCTTAGAGAGGTGATTAAACTAAAATGAGGTCATGAGGGTGGGCCCTCATCCCATATGGATGTTGTCTTTATAAGAGGAAATTTGGACACACGGGGAGACACCAGGGATGTGCACACAGGGGAAAGGCCATGTGAGAACTCAGTAAGAAGGCGGCCATCTGTAAGCCAAGGAGAGAGGCCTCAGGAGAAACCAAACCTGCCAAGCCCTTGGTCTTGAACTTCTGGCCTCCAGAATTGTGAGAAGAAAAATTCTGTGGTTTAAATCACCCAGTCTGTGGTATTTTGTTATGGCAACCCTAGCAAATGAATATACCTAGCTTCAGGGAAAGCTGATATTTTGAGTTGGACTTACAAATGCCTGGGTCTACTTGTATATATGAAGCCAAATGGAAACATAAGCTCATTAAAGGTTTCTAAAGGTCCAGTGGTTCTAGAGAGTTCATGATTACTAAGAAAGAAAGGTGTCCTAGTAGCAATTGTATAGAGCTACGTTGACTTCTATCCTGGAATAATGAAAGCTCCCCTTAGGAGCAGACCACGACTATCACTGTCATCACCATTGATACCTATGCTGCCCTACCATGTGCCAGGTCCTCTTCCAATGGTTCCCATGCGTGCATTGAGTCATCCAATCTTCACAATAGCTCTGTGAAAGTTTATCACCTCATTTTACAGATGAGAAAACTGAGAGACAGGTTGACAAAGTTGCCCAAGGTCATATGTTTTAAGTGGCAGAGCCAAGGTTTGAATTAGGCAGTGTCCCTGGAGCCCGTGCTTTTAACTCCTGCACTCCACCTCCTTTTATATATCTTCCCCTGCCTGCAAAAGGCTTTTTCCTGCACATTTAGATTTGCTAGTCACTGGCCTACAAGGACAAGTTCTTAGCTTAGCCTTCTATTAGCACAAACCTACCTTTCCAGCTTTATTTTTATTATTCTCATACATTTAGAAAAATTGTATCATCTTGTCTATCAACTTTTCCTTGCTCCCCTCCCCCTCCCCCATGTCCCTGCTTTCTTGGTCTTTGCCTTTTTTTTTTTTTTTTTTTAGGTCATTCTACTTTCCTATAGTGCCTTCTGTCCTCATTCTTACCTATTATCCTTATCTAGAATCTACTCTTGAAGACCAAATCCAAATCTTACCTCCACCATAAGATCTTACATTAACTCTCCCTCCTGAAAATTTCATCGTACACACAACTAATTTGAGAATTAATCATGTACTTTTTAATTGAAATTTTTCTATCTTTGGCTCAATATTCTGTATAAATATTCTTTTTTTTTGTACACTTACTTTATTTTATTTTATTTTATTTTATTTTATTTAACATCTTTATTGGAGTATAATTGCTTTACAATGGTGTGCTAGTTTCTGCCCTATAACAAAGTGAATCAGCCATACATATATAAATATTCTTAAGGCTTTACTTTTCACCAGTTTTATGTCTCATCTTCAAAATAGATTTAATTCATTGAGGGCAGGGATAAACTATCTACTCCATATGATACTTTGAACATAATGAAAATAGAGATTTACTGATGTTCTTTGATTTGGAAAAACAGTCAAAACAGAAGAAGGAAATAATAAACGTGGTCATTCTAGTTAACAGCTAGCACCATGCTGAATGCATTATATACACTAGCTCATTTATTCCCTACAATATATAAGTACTATCTATAAGTACTATCATTATCACTATTTTATAGATGAGGGAAATATGTATCTTAGAGGTACTATGTAGTTTGTCCAAAGTGACACAACTTGTAAATGTTAGTGCTAGCATTTAGAAGTGTTGTGATGGATTAATATGAGGGATTTATAGTAATGAGGGATTTAAATAGCATGAATTACCAGAAAGGAGAACACAAATTGACCTCCAAAGTTCTGGTAGCCACAGCCTAGAACTTGGTTGTTCACCAAATTCTGTGTTCTTCTTGGGCACGCGGCTGGACCACTGCAGTTAGGTGTGGATTTATGCCTGAGCTCTAGCCAGTGGGACTTGAGCACAAAGGATGGAGGCCATCTCTGGTCTTGTCTCTTCCAGGACTGGGCAAGGATGCTGCTGCTTTGACCCTGCAGAATGGCAGAGCCACAAGATGGAAGAAGCCTGGGCCCCTGAATCACCATGTGGAGCACTGGCTGCTGAGTGGGGACATCACCTTGAGACTGTGACATGAGCAAGAAATGAGCTTATTGGAGGGGCCTACTTGTTACTGCAGCCTCATTTACCTAACTGCTACATTCTAGTAATTGTCAAGGCAGTCAGAGAGCTCTCAACCCTCCTGGCACTGAACCAAGTATTTGCTGAGGAGTGTGAAAACCGTCTTATAACACCTCTCACTCATCAGTTAGCAGCCTCTATTTCACAGGTAGTGGGGTGATACCAGTAGAGCTTGTTCAATCAGCGGTGGCCTATGATCTATTGTGCCACAAACAGTTTTAGGTAAAATGAAACAAACTGGCAAATAATACCTCTTATAGTTATGAGGAGTAGACATTTCCCATCTACCCCTAAATTAGAAATTCCCTGATCCAGGCACACCAGGTTCTAATGTTTCTGAATTTAAATGACCCAAATACAACAAATACTTTATAGAACAATTGAGAATTTATAAGGCTCCATAAAAATTCAAATTACAGTACTTCTTGTTACCTTAGTCAGTAGTTCAAACATAAAGACTTTTGAAAATATCTGGAGGATTGATACAATTTATGAAAAACATTTAGATGAGTGACAGAGTCAGACATTTCTGTTACAATGACGAGCTGGAGGGAGACAGTTTTGGCCAGTTACCATCTCTCCCTCTCTCTCTCTCTCTATCATTTTCCCCCTTTCTCATTCATCAAGCACCTAACTGATGTCAAGAGCTGCCCTCCTTTAAGCACTTTTAGGCATTTCACCCATTTAATCACCCAGCTCTGTGGGACTCAGGAGAGCAGTGCTCTCTTCTGAATATGGACTCAACCTTGATTCCAGCCTTGGAAGGAACTTGAGAATTTCCTGTCCACTCTCTCCCTCTCACACTCCTTTCTTCTTTTCTCTCTTCTCATTATCTAATAGTTTATTGATTCTCAGGCCCAGGGCCAGATTCTGGCTTGGCGTCATTTTCTTCCTTAGTGCAGGCGGCTGCAGTCTCCCTCCCTGACAGTAGAGGGCGCCAGAAGACCACAACCCCGTGTAAATCGGGTTTATGGTCCAATTTTCCTTCTCACATGGAACAGGAAATGGACAAGTGGTTTTGGATGATAATGGAGTTTTCTCATTTTCCATTTCTTTATATCACCAGTGACATTTTTTGGCAGCAGCTGAGAAAATAGACTAATTTTTCCCACGACCTCTCATAGTTTGCATCAATCTCCCTTCTCTCCCCTCTTCATACTCTGTCTTCTCCATTTACAGAAACTGTTTTCGCTTCATGATGCACTTGCTAGATTATCTGTGGGGAATGTCCAAATCCCCAGACACCACAAATTTCAAGGATCCCTTCTCTACTCACCTGAGTTCGCTGGCTCACTTCAGCTCATTGTATTGAAAGCCTGAAAAATGAAATCATTTGTGAAGAAGCTATCCTCTGGATCTTGTAATAAACTCAAAGTGTCTTTTGGTTGATGTGTGATTTGGCAGATTCGTAGATTAAAATGGTGGTGGGAGTGTGTTGCAGGGAAGGATTGGGATTCTGCTGCATTTACATTATTTACCATCTCCAATAGGCTTTTTATTGCCAAAAAACATGAGAGGCAGAGAAAAGGAAAATTGTCTGGGCCATTATCTCTGGTGCTGTGGAAAATTCAGAGACCAAAGCTGCCACAGCCAGAAATGACATTTTTCTGCTGGTAGGGATTCTCTGGTTTATTCAGAGCCATCAACTCCTGCGAATGTGGTCCAAGTACAAACATTTTGTATTCGGCCAGGATGCAATGAGCCATATTTTTTCAGAAGACAGGGAATGTCAGAGAAAGGAGAGACGAAGGTCATTTAGTGCAGTTCACTAACTTTATACACAGCTCAGAGGCCTAAGGACACTCAGCCAGTTGGGTCTCAATTCTCCTCAGTCTGTAGTTCTTTCTCCCACATCTTGTCTTATTGTTGACTAAGGTAACCTGTCAGGGAAATTGTATTTTCTTAGATTTGCCTGAGGATGAAGGCAGGCAATTCTTATTTATTTATTTATTATTTTTATTGAAGTATAGTTGATTTACAATGTTGTGTTAATTTCTGCTGTACAGTAAAGTGATTCAGTTATACATATATATACTTCTTAAAAATATTCTTTTCCATTACGGTTTATCATAGGATATTGAATATAGTTCTCTGAGCTATACAGTAAGACCTTGTTTATCCATGCTATATATAATAGCTTACATCTGCTAACTTCAACCTCCCACTCCATTCCTCCCCAACCCTCTCCCCCTTGGCAACCACCAGTCTGTTCTCTATGTCTGTGGGTCTGTTTCTGTTTTGCAGATAGGTTCATTGGCGCCATATTTTAGATTCCACATATAAGTGATATCATATGGTATTTGTCTTTCTGACTTACTTCACTTAGTATGATAATCTCTAGTTGTATCCATGTTGCTACAAATGGCATAATTTCATTCTTTTTAATGGCTGAGTAGTATTCCATTGTATATATATACCACATCTTTATCCATTCATCTGTCAATGGACATTTAGGTTGTTTCCATGTCTTGGCTATTGTGAATAGTGCTGCTGTGAACATAGGGGTGCATGTATCTTTTTGAATTATAGTTTTGCCTGGATATATGCCCAGGAGTGGGATTGCTGGATCATATGGTAATTCTATTTTTAGTTTTCTGAGGAACCTCCATAGTGTTTTCCACAGTGACTGCACCAACTTACATTCCTACCAACAGTGCAGAAGGATTCCCTTTTCTCCACACCCTCTCCAGCATTAGTTATCTGTAGACTTTTTAATGATGGCCATTCTGACCGGCGTGAGGTGGTACCTCACTGCAGTTTTGATTTACATTTCTCTAATAATTAGTGATGTCTATCAGCTTTTCGTGTGCCTATTGGCCATCTGTATATATCTTCTTTGGAAAATGTCTATTTAGGTCTTCTGCTCATTTTTCAATTGAGTTGTTTGTTATTTTGTTATTGAATTGTAGCTACAGGCTGACCGCATTGTCCTCCCCCAGGCCGCCTCAGCATCACACTGAGAGGTCGTCCCTGAGCCTGTGGTTCCTCTAGTGGGAAAAGAGAGCCTGAGGGGACATCCAGACTCCACACCCCAGGTGTTGTGGGTCACTTCTTGGGAGCCCCATGGGGATTGTAGGGACTCTGTGGGGCTTGACCACAGGGAATCTGCGACAGAGAAGGGGGAGGGGCTTGCAAAAACCAGCACTGGGGTCTTGGCAGACCCAGTCCCTACCTGCAGAGACCAAGTCTAGCCCCAACCAGCAACTCTGCCCGTCTGCAGAACCAAATCGGCGGCACAGTCTGATCAGGGAAGCATAGTCTGGCCCACTGCTGAGTGTAGTTCCAGAATATTATTCAGCACTAAAAAGAAATGAGCTATCAAGCCATGAAAAGACAGGGAAGAACCTTAAGTGCATGTTACTAAGTGAAAGAAGCCAATCTGAAAAGTCTACATATGATATGATTTCGACTATATGACATTCTGGAAAAGGCAAAACTATGTAGAGAGTTAAAAGGTCAGTCATTACCAGGGGTGGGGGTTGGGGGAGGAATGAATAGGCAGAACACAGAGGATTTTTAGGGCAGTGAAAATACTCTTTATGATATTATAATGATGGCTACATGGCATTATATATTCATCTAAACCTATAGAATGTATAACACCAAGAGTGAACTCTAAGGTAAATAATCGACTTTGGGTGACTATGATGTGTTAGTGTAGGTTTATCCTTAGTAAAAAATGTACCACTCTGGTGAGTGATGTTGATAATGGGACAGGCTCTGCACATGTGAGAGCTGGGGGTATACAGGACATCTCTGTACTTTCCTCTGAATTTTGTTGTAAATCTAAGACATATAAATAAATAAATAAACAATTATTTTTAAAAAAGAAGAAATGTAGCTAAACAGATTTGGACAAAGAAACCAGGACATCTGGGTAGAATTCAAGCTCTGCCACATACTTCCTGTGTGACATTGGGTGTCACTTAACCTCTGTGGGTTTTAGTGGCCTCATTTGCACCTTTAGGGGATTCTTTCAGATGTTTGTTCTGGTCTTTCTGGCACTCTTTAAAATTGCATGAGGACAACTCACAGATATTAATATTTATGCCAAAGAAATAGAGGAAGAATTGGTCGGAACCATCCTTTTCAGGTTTCCTCTAACCGCAGTACACAAGAGATATCCATACACAGATGTTAAAAAAGAGAATATGGTTATTTTATTTTAAAGGCTAGTTGGGTTTGAAAATAATCAGTTGAATTTCATCCAACAAGTCATAACTAATTTCATATTAAAAGTATTTTATCCAATATTTAAACCTAAGTTTTCCTCCTAAGTAAGTTAGCACGTGTAGATACAGCCCAGCTATAGCACACGAGTCTCCATTGAGGACATAGTTGTCCGCCTTGTTGAATCAACTGAGACTGTTTCCAATGTCATTCGTAAAAGACTCCAAGAGAGCCCTTTGGGGACGAGGTGTTTAACTGATAACTCACCACCAAACTGAAAGCTGAGCTCTCCCCCAAAGCCCGAATGAAGGAAGAGAAACAAAATAAGAACGTTTGATCGAAAAACAACAAAATTTCACAAATCCTTCACAAGAATCTCTACACTCCACTGGGATTTGGCAAAAGATCATTTGGATGGATTGCATGTAAAGATGGTAGGAATACAACTTGGCTTTCCTGAGATTGTCAGGGGCAGTAGATGTCAGTGGTGGTGATTTGAGGAGGGTGGTGAGGATTGCAGATCACTTCAGCTCAGGGATGTGAACTTAGTGTTGCTTTCTGAGCTCAGAACCTCAGACTGGAGTTGATTTCATCCCTTCACTGCCATTTACAGGCCAAGCCCTGGGGTCCTCCCTTTAGTCGTCTAAATCTTAGTGGGGGCAGAAAGTTTTCTGCTTAGCAATTGGGATGGAAATCTAAGAGGCTGTAGAACTAATTAATGCAGACGGCTCCAGGAGGCAGTTAAAAATGCAGGAAAGAAGAAAAAATTGCTTGGATATAGAGCTCCTCATTTGGGAATTGTCCAGGAAAAAAGAAGAAGTGATTTTTCTTTTCCCCCCTCCTCCCTTGGGCAAGTTTAACAGTCCATGTAGGCAGCCAGGCTCTGGGAATAAAGCAGAGGTATCCCATTTGGGCCTGGCCACTAATAAGAATATAATGTTCCTGCTCCCCTACAGTCATCATCATAGTGCAGGTCTTCTGGAGTTCCAGATTCCATTTCTATTTCCTTCCAACCCACCCTTTTAAAGCAACAATCCTCTTCGTCACTCTGGTCTTTATTAAGCTGGATCTCCATCATTCATGGATTAAAGGCAGAACATCTCAGTCATGTAAGGACCTTCAGAATCCCAACACTGCCTGCCTTTCCCTTTTCTCCTGCCAATTGATTTCCCTACATATCAAGCTTCCTGTTGTTTCCTCTTGGAGTGGTGGTAGCTCATAGGTTCATGCCCCCGCCTTCTGGCAATGCCCTTTCCCGCCTGTTGGCTTGGTGGACTCCCATGAATTCTTCAAAACTTGTTCCAGTTATGACCTTCTTTTGACTTTTTGCATCTCCATAAGCCACAGTCCTTTAAACCTCCTTACATTTTCTTAGTATACTATACACACAGGCCTCCACTTTTGTTTTCATTTTTCTTTCCCTAATTAAATTGTGCCCATTTTGTATTTATCTTTATGGCCCTGCCTCCTAGCGGTATCAGTCATACAACTGAGGGCAATAAATATTTGTGGAATCAATGAATTTCTTGGTACCTAACTTTTGGTCTTGATAAAGTGGGAATGTTATTTCACATTGGTTACATACAGAGAGAAATGAATGCAGAAGGAAAAAAACTTAAATTATTTTTTCCTTTGAAATCCAACCCTATTTTGTATGGACTGCTTTTATTCTGGCTGCATATCAGTACTCAATCCCTGTTTTACGTAAACATGGACCCATAGGAGACATGATTGTTTAAGAACTGTAAGGTAACCATAATAATAAGCTAAGAGAACACAATAGTCCTGAATGGGACCCAAGTAAGAGCTAAACAAATCAGACAATGGTAAGATAAAGTTAAAGACACTGAGATATTTGCTGTCATGTGGAAGAAGTATTTCTCCATTGTGTAGGGGTAGGTCATTCATATGTAACCCAAGTGTCAGTTGTGTGGACCCCACAGTCCCCTCACCTTCTGGAGTCAATGTTTATTTTAAAATCCAAATAAGACATTGCTATGGAAAATCCCACCTGTGGATTTTTGCCGAAAAAAATGCTGCAATGTGCTTTCTAAATACTGTTCTTGGTTTCTACTTTCTTTTTCTTTTTTATTGAAGCTTTGTGGGAACTGAAGGGATTACAGCATAGCGTCATGAAGACAGCAATTTAAAAATGAGCATTAGATTTATTGTCCTAAAATTCCCTGCTACTGGCTGTTATATGGAGATGATGTGGTGGGCTGGCCTTCCTTCTTGTGGCTCATGTCTTCTGCTTATCCCTTCCTATCGTCCTGCCTGGGTTGCCTGATGAGATTCAAAGTTCTTCTCACTTAATTGTGTCGAGCAATTCACTTCTAATTTTTCATATCCTTCCAGATTATGGCCTGAGGTGGGGTGGGGGGTGGACATTCACAGTGAAGTTCAACACAAGGCATGTATTTTTCTAAATGAACAGCATCTCCTCTGATCTGATGCTATTTGGCAGGTGTGCAGAAGAGACCACAATCTGTTCTAAGCAGTAGTTTTCTGCTTCTAGGTAACCATAGAAATAGTTGCTTTCTAGGCTCAGAATTTTCTAGAGCAGAAAACATGGAAGCCCACAATGTCTGATTTGGAAGCAATATTAGAACTCAGACAAATAGGATATATCTATGTCTTTTCCTTTCCTTTGTCCACATGTCTTCAACAGTTTTTCCTCATGATGTGAAAAGGTTATAATGGTGAGTTTTCTTGTAGCATCAATATTGGCCATGACCCCAAAATGAGTCAGGTGCTACCTGCAAGCTTTAGTCAGCCCTATTCTTCCTTATTCAATAATCATTTAAGTTGATCCAATTTAATTATTCTGTTAGTGGAATTGAACTTGAATGTCTCAAAATACTATCATTAAATATATTCAGCTTTGATTACTGTTACAAACTTGTCCAACAAATCTTGTGAAATTTATAGTTGGTAGCGGTCAAACATACTAGCAGTGGGACACCCATAACTAGCTAGTCTGTTAAAAATATCCTCAGGATAATAAAAATAATAGCAACAATGACTATAATTAATTGAGCATTCCTATTTGTCAGGCACTCTTCTAAGCACCTTGTGTGTAATAGCTGCCTCACAACAACTCTGTGAGGTAGGTACAATTAGCACCCCCATCGTGCAGATGAGGAAACACAGGCACAAAAAGTTTAACAACATTTCTTGGAAGGAAAAAACAAAGTTTCCCTCCAAGAAAGGGAAGCATTAGCAGGTGGTCTATTGGGCTTCATTTGGCCTATGGGTTTCATGTTGGATTTTTTCTATTCCAAATGAGATGAAGAGTCTAAGATCCACAGAGGCGAAGACAGTTGTAAAGCCTTGGACTCACATCAGCTGACACTCATTTTGGTGCACTTTGCATTATAGCATCTGCTCCCCTTTATCTGAAGGGTTTTGGAGTTTCAATTTTTGCAGAAGGGGGCATGTATTTTGCAGCTATTTGGAAGTAGTCAACAAATAGCAGCCAAGGGGCTCCAGTGGCTATTTTATTCATCTGTTAGTCGGAACATTTTGCCATTGATTTCAGAAAATATTAATTATTATGGATTCACCTGTGACTGATTCAGGAATGCAGTTGGACATTCCAATAAAAAGTTCCACTGCTATGACCCTCTATTAACCTGATAAGTGCAGTATATCATCTTAGTTATACACTAAAGCTTAAACTTTGTAGAATAGAGACTAGCATGGAAAATAAGACAAAATTTCTAAATGCGCAATCATCTTTTAATAATCTGGGGCTCTGTGATACCAAGTCACTTTGTGTCTGAGCAAATTACAGGTTAATTCAGAAAAAAGAAAAAAAAAAAAGTAATCCAAAAGATTTCCTCATTACAATTTTCAATTCGGTTGAAAAAGTCAATTTAACAGTAGCAAATTTTTTTTTGCTGCTAATGATAGAAATTGGTTCCAGTTAGTCTAAGCAAGAAGGAAGAATTTAATATAATGACCTGGGATCCAGTGATAGGAATGCAGTTGTGACTCAAAAGGGACTAAGAAGGCCAAGGGAAGCCCAGAAAACAGGTTTTATTTATATTTTGCTTTCATTTCTTTCTGCAAATTCTTTTCTTTTTTTTGGTCTGTCTTTGCAAATCAACTATCTCTGCTACTTCTACTCATACGATAATGGCTGTGCCCCAGTTCTCAAGTTTATGTAGCTTTCATATAACTGAACCCAAACCCACATTGAGATTTCACTCTCTCAAGTTACAGAGCTCTGATTGACTCATTTTGGCTCTGGTGCTCGGCCACTGCCAATCAAGTGAGTCCTGAACAGTGGTTATGTAACTAAAACGTGGCTTGGAGAATCAGAGTGGAGAACTGTTCTCAGGGAAGAGGAACTTGTGAGCAAGACACACACTACAAAAGTCTCTTTTATTACCATGTCAACTAGGTCTCTGTGTGAACCAGCCTTTAGAAATTCAAGGACTATGTCGAATTCAAAGACCGTGTCTCTTCTATCAAGCCAGGTGTGTTTTTAGACTAGATTGTTGAGTATGTAATTAGGCCAACAAATTTAAAAATCAGCCCGAATAAACCAAAATGTTAATTTGAGTTTGCTGTAAACCAAAAATATATAATGGATCCTAAAGCTAAGTGGACGTGCTTTGGATTATTCTTTTTTTTTTTTTTTTAAACATCTTTATTGGAGTATAATTGCATTACAACGGTGTGTCAGTTTCTGCTTATAACAAAGTGCATCAGCTATACATATACGTATATCCCCATATCTCCTCCCTCTTGCGTCTCCCTGCCACCCTCCTTATCCCTCCCCTCTAGGTGGTCACAAAGCACCGAGCTGATCTCCCTGTGCTATGCAGCTGCTTCCCACTAGCTATCTATTTTACGTTTGGTAGTATATATAAGTCCATGCCACTCTCTCACTTTGTCCCAGCTTACCCTTCCCCTTCCTCATGTCTTCAAGTCCATTCTCTATGTCTGCATCTTTATTCCTGTCCTGCCCCTAGGTTCTTCAGAACCACATTTTTTTTTTTTTTTAGATTTCATATATATGTGTTAGCATACGGTATTTGTTTTTCTTTTTCTGACTTACTTCATTCTGTATGACAGTCTCTAGGTCCATCCACCTCATTACAAATAACTCAATTTCGTTTCTTTTTATGGCTGAGTAATATTCCATAGTATATATGTGCCACATTTTCTTTATCCATTCATCTGTTTATGGACACTTATGTTGCTTCCATGTCCTGGCTATTGTAAATAGAGCTGCAGTGAACATTGTGGTACATGACTCTTTTTGAATTATGGTTTTCTCAGGGTGTATGCCCAGTAGTGGGATTGCTGGGTCGTATGGTAGTTTTATTGGATTATTCTTGACACCACACCCTTAATTCGTGGGGGCTGATGATTTTTAAGATTTAGCTTAAATGAGACTACTGCATTTCTTGCTGTGATCGATGGTCAGATCCTTGGAGACTGTAGGGTTTTCAAATGCCTGCATATAATTATATAAATCAATCTAAGAGGTGCATGAGTAGAGAAAGAGGAAATTCTTGTCATGTTCCTAATGTATCTTTTGTATTCTCGTAAGACGTGAAAGAAACTTGAGAGATGACCCAGTTAAGATCCCCTCATTTTACAGACGGAAAGTGCAGCACAGAGAAGGGAATTGACTAGTCCGTTATTAAATGATGTTTGAGTGGCAGATCTAGGATTAAAATCCTAGATTCCAGTCTTCTTTTTATTATGTCCTACTATTAATAGTATGATTCACAAAACATATGACGGTACTGCTAGGGTGTTATATTTTCACTAGTTTTTAAATTAATTTTTCCAACATCTGGACTTTACTTATTCAAGTCTAATTTTTGATAAACAGGAAACTGAAAAAAAAAGTTAAATGTAATGTGCCAATCTCCCTCGACCAAATGGTGTGGAGTTAGAGTTTTGAATTCCTGGATTGTAATTTGTGCAAGTTTTAAATATATATTGCATTATTTGTTTTTTCAATTTGACAGAATACCTTATTTGATTTGCAAATCTTTCTTTATTTTAATTTCAAGATATTTTTTTCTAAAAAAAAAAGCATTTGCTGGAAAGACTAAGCACATTGGTGATTATAATTTTTTTTTAAATTTTAATTAAAATTATTATTAAAGAAAAGCAGACTCATATTATAAAAAAATAAAATAGGATTGCAGGAGTCCTCCTCCCTAACATTGAGTTATGCTCCCCAGGAGCAGAGACCTTCAACTCTTAGCTGACTCATCTGAATTTTATCTCCATATTTCTAATTATGCTGAAAAAATATTGATTTTTTTCAGTTTTAGATATTATTTTACCAACTGACTTTCTGTGCACAGCTTTTCCAACTCCTCTTCTCCTGAGCTACACTTGTGGCAACATTTGCATGGTCATAATGTTATTACCACTGAATTTTGGATTTCGCAAAATTGTAATATTGGGAGGGTAGGGGTAGAAGAAGCATGTGTATATGTATAAGTGAGGGATGTTAGTATACACAAATCTAAATCATTTTTTTCCCATTGTCAGCAAATGAAATAAGATATAACATTTTTTAAAAATCAAGTGTTTAAAAAAAGAAAAGAAATCGAGCTTCTGGGCAGACTCTGCTCCTTGGTAAATATATTTTAAAAATTAAAATGTATATTTTTTATCAAAGAAATACACAATTACATGTTACTCTTTTGAATAAGGGTTTGTTTTCCCCAGCATTAATCATTGCCTTACTTTTTGATTTACCTGTTTTGCACGTATCTGTCATTAATTCATTCTAATATGCTCTACTGGAGTTGCATGTCACTTTTCAGTTGATAGTCTATCAATTCTATTTTTTTCTTGGAGTCACCCACGTTGGAACTTTCTAACTTCTTGTGCCAACCTTGGTAGGTTTCTGGGCTTGATGACCAACTAACATCCTGGGACGTCTCTTTACCTTCATTCCGGAAACTTCTTCCCCTTCTTGTGTTGGATCCTCTGTTTCCTGGTTCCTTTTTCTTGGGCTACTTTCTCATTTTGTAGGGTATATTTTCCAGTCGTTTGTTGAGAAAGGGCGCTTGAGAGTTAAATTTCTTTTTTTTTAAATTTTAAACTTCGATTCATGAATTTATTCAGAACAAAATGATTTATGTTCCTATGGTCTCATTACATTCACTGGAAAAAAGGTGACTGAGAATTAGGGTTGTTCATCCCAGAGAGTGGTTTTTATGGTGGGGAGAAACATCTGGTGAGCTGAATGCTGCCTCTTCCTGCCCCTGACCCACAGGCATCGGCTCCTTTGCAGGCACAGTGGAGGGAGGGGGTGACATGGGGCCTGGGAGTTGGGCCCTGTTTTAGCTCCTGAGTGTTCTGTTCTATTATGGGCAGTAGACAGACATTGCTGGGCAGTCCAGGAGGTGTAGGAGCCGTTGTGGATGGGGCAGCCTGTCTCCCTCGGCGTGGAGCTGCTGCTGACCTCAGGCCAGCCCCTGCCACCCCCCACCGCCTAGGAGAGATGCCTACACTGTGGGTATGCACACCTGCAGGGTGGGTGGGGAGCTGGGCGGCTGGTCCAGGGCTCCTATAGTGAGTTGTTAGCAACTGCTCCATGCCAGGCTCTGTGATGTTCTTGGGGTGCAGCCAGGCCAGGGAAGCGTGTAACACAGACACAAGAGTAAACTGAGCCAGCATCTGAGCCAGCATCCATGCGTGTGAGCTCCATGCAGACCCTGGCTCACGTGTTTTACATGTGTTGCCTCATTCACACTCGACAACAAACCTGGGCCATTTCTGCCCTTCTTATTCTCATTTTATGGTGAAGTATTGGTAAGGCGGGGTAAAGTCGCTTGCTTGAGTCCACAAAGCCAGTCAGTGGCAGATCTGGAACCTGACCCCAGGCTTTTTACCGCCTCTAGACAAGGTCTAAGTGCCTCTGAACACTTGACTGCAAACGTTCTTAAATGCGGGCAGCGCCACCCACCAGTTACCAACACGTACAGTCAGCAGCTTTGCCTCCAAGGTGTGTCCTCAGGTTGCTCAGTCCAAGTTGCCTGACTGGCCCTAGGCCGAGGTCCTGGTGGAGCTCTGTAAAAGCTCAGGTGAGATTTGGCAGGCACGGGACGGTGAGGAGGTATGCTTCCTCACCAGGTGGGTGTAGTCAGGTCCTATCAAACCAGAGGGCACAGTTACTGTTCTTTGTTGTTCCTGTTGACTTTGACCCTCATACATGATTGTAACTAATAATCCCTTTTTTGCCTGTCTTACTCTGTAGGTTGGAGAATCAGCTGAGATAAGAGATTAGAACGTGTTTCTTTTCCCAAGTGCTGTATCCAGGTGTGCAAGTGGTGTGTTTACAGGCTTACAAGTGAGCATTAGGCATGAGATGAGATTACACTTATAATTCAGATGTCAGGACATTTAACCATAGACAAATGTAAAAGGTTTTTCTTTAGCTCTGTTAATGGAGGAAAGGAATGACTACTTCTTGTCAAAATGAAGGTGTTTGGTTTTAAACTTACTCAGTTCCTGCCATTTTGAAATGTTGGCTCATTTCTTTTCTGCCAAGTAGGTGGGCATGGAGCATTCGGCTCAGGTCAGGCAAACAAAGCAATGTTAAGAAAAGACTTCTTTTCTAAAATGATGGGGTTTGGCAGTTTTCCCATGACCTGGGACCTCTAGATCCCCAGGAGGCAGCGAGCTACTTTGATCAGCCCCATGTAGGACACATAATCTCAGTGCCATTTACCTTGACCTGGGCTGTCAGAACGGGATATAAAGGCCTGATACAGGTAAGAAAGAAAGCCTAGCTCTCTAACTCTATCGAGGAGAGGCGAATGGATCTGGGCCTGGGTGTCAGAACTGCCGGTGGGGCTCCCTGATAGTGAGACAAGGCCTCGGCCCAGGTGCTCAGAAATGTAGCATTGGGCTCTGATTTTTTTCTTTTTTGTGGTTGATACCATCTTGGTATTTATTGAGGCTAAGTGCTAAGTTCTCTGCTCGTACAGTGAGAGGGAATACAGAGGTAGATGCAATGGCTCTTGCTCTCAAGGTACTGACAATCTACCAATGATACAAGATGACACCTCATAGGTTCACCTGCCCAGCTTAGACCAAGAGCTCCGGAAAGCAGGGCAGCACCTTGTCCCTCTCTGCTGTCTTTCATGGCCTCGTACATAGTTGGTGCTCAAGCATTTGTTGTTATGATTTACTTTCATGATTAAATGCAAATGGTGCAACTTTTAACTCTGGTGTGGCAAACAGTTTTGACTCACCTGCCTACTCCAGTCTGGGGGCCGTGCCTGATTGGGCACCATGGGAAGGTGCATTAGGGTGCAGTGGGAGGTGTGCTGGCTGGAGACCAGCGAGGGAGGGTTGTCTGCTACGGGGGGCGTGGGGAACAGAGGCAGTAGGCACATGGGGGTCATTTGCCTTCCCCGATAAGTGCATCATGCTTACAAAAGAGGGGGCAGAGGAGTGCTCGGAGGAAATGAAACGCCCCAGTATTCCCTGAAAGGGTGGAGCAGGATTTAGATCAATAGAAAGAAGTGCTTTCAGTGATGGAGAAGACCAATGACAAAGACTATAGGGTCCAATGAGTCTGACATATATGTCAGGGTGTTATGGGAGCTGGCAGATATGAGTAGAGGGAGTCGTGGAGGAGGAAGGGGAGTCAGATAGGATGGAGGCCCTGTGCCCGGTGGAGTAGCATATCAGTTGGTTGTTGGTAGGTAGAGCATAAACAAATTGTGTAGAGGTCTTTGGGGATGCCAGATGGATGACCTTAGATGTGATACAGTCCTACGCTTTTCAAGAAGATTTCCCAAATGCTCCAGACACAATTAGTTGCTCTATTCCACATCTCCCCACAGGAGATTCCCAGGGCTCTGCTTTAGCTCTGATTGTCATCTGCTGTGTCTAGAAATGTTTATGTATACATCTGCTCTCCTCCTTAAGGATGTGGACGGTGACTTAGCTATCTATGATTCCTAGTGCTCAGGACTGCACCTGGTAGGTATGGTATACCCAGTGAATATGGTTGCATTAAGTTGAGATAGGGTGCCTGAACTGCCAAGCAAGGTGGGGTGGAGGTGGGCAATGTCTTCGTGGTGAAGCTGGGTGAGGAAGTGTACGGCTGCCAACCAGACCGTTAAGTTTCTTGAGACAGTATTTCATGACCGAAAATATTTTTATTCTACCCTCTTGTGTGATTAGTAGTGTGTGTGTAGAATTCTATGTGGAAAGTCATTCATTTGAATTTTGAAGACATTGCTTCTTTGTTTTCTAGCTTCAAGTGTTTCTGTAAAGAAGACTAACATTAATATGATTCACAATTGTTATGGTTTGCTTTAAATATACCATCTTGCTATTAGATTTGTATTTGTACCATCTATATTTTGTTCCCTTTTCCCAGTCTGCTGCCTTCTCTCAGATTAATTCAGTATTTTAAAAATTCCATTTTATTGGTTTATTAGCTATGTCCTTCTTCTGTGTGATGCTTTAGAGTTTATAGCATACATCTTTAACTTCTCATAGACTACTTTTGAGTAACATTAGACCACTTCACAAATAGTATAAAAATCTTACAACAGTGTAATTCTATTCCTCTTCTCTTGGCATTTGTGCTCTTTTTGCTATATATTGATATTTTACTTCTGTCTAAATTATACATCTCATATTACATTCTTATTACTTTTATTTTAAACAGTCTTTTGGTAATTAACCTTATATCTTTTGTGAGTCTTAAAAAATCTTTATTTTACATTTGTTTCTGAAGGGTACTTTCTCTGGGTTTGGAATTCTAAGTTGGCAGTTTGTTTTTTTTTTTTTTTTTTTCTTTCCATGTTTTAAAGATGTTCCACTGTATTCTGGCTTACATTGTTCCTGAAGAGAAGTCTGTTACTATTCTTATCTATATTCCTTTGTATGTAATGTGCTTCCCCCCCGCCCCCCGGCTGCTTTTATGATTTTCTCTTTACCACTGTTTTTAATATTTTGATTATGACATACCTTGACTTATTTTTCTTTATATTTCTTGTGCTTTGGGTTCATTAAGCTTCTTGAATCTGTGGGTTTTATAGTGATCATCACATTTGGTAAAATTTTTTGCCATTATTTTTCTTCAAATAGTTTTTCTATTTATCCCTCTCTCTCTTCCCTTCAGGGACTCCAACTAATTATTAGCCCTCTTGAAGTTGTCCCACA
The DNA here is from genome assembly GCF_028021215.1 of Eschrichtius robustus. Taxonomy (NCBI): domain Eukaryota; kingdom Metazoa; phylum Chordata; class Mammalia; order Artiodactyla; family Eschrichtiidae; genus Eschrichtius; species Eschrichtius robustus. Next base: position 38,395,895 of record NC_090843.1, read on the forward strand.
ACTTACTAAAGCTCTGGGGTTTTTTTGTCTTTCTTTTTTCTTTGTATTTTATTTTGGATAGTTTCTATTGTTATATCTTCAAGTTCACAGATATTTTCTTTTGCAGTGTATAATCTGTTATTAAGCACATACAGTATGTTTTTAATTTCAGACATTATAATTTCCATCACCAGAAGTTCAATTGGGTTTTTGAGAAATGTCTTCCATATCTCCACATGGTTCGTCTTACTTCTACCATCTTGAATATATGGAATATAGTAATAATAACTGTTTTAATGTCATTGTCTACTAACTATATCATTTTGTCTTTTCTGGGTCTGTTTCTATTGATTAATTTTTCTCCTTAGTATGGGTAGTGTTTTCTTTCTTCTTTGCATGCCTGGTAATTTTTGATTGTATCAGACATTGTTAAATTGTTGGGTACTGAATGTTTTTATATTCTAATAAGTATTCTTTAGCTTTGTTCTGGGAAGCAGTTACATTACTTACTTAAAGTAGTTTGATACTTTTGAGGCTTGCTTTTAAGCTTTCTGAGGTAGGATTGGAGCAGCCTTTCATCCAGGGCTAATTTTTCTCCATGATAGAGATAACATCTTTCTGAATGTTCTACCTAATTGACCATGACTTACAAGGTTTTCCACTCTGGCTGGTGAGAACACAAACTATTCTTGGACGTGTGAATCCAGTGATTGTTACCTCTTCTCCTTTGGGTTGTTCTTTCCACAGCCTCATGTGGTTTCCTCACATGCATGTGCTGGTCAGTACTCAGCTGAAAATTTGGGAGGGATGTTTTGAACATTTCTGGAATTTAATCTACCTGTGTAGATATTGTCTCTCAAGGGATTTGCCTTACACATTCTAGGCACCTTTATCTCTTTGGACACCCAGCTCTCTCTCCTCAGTTCAGGAAGATGCCTGAGCTCAACCTGGTTTCCACCTCCCTGCACTGTTGCCTGGAAGATATCTATAGAGAGTAAACTGGGACAACTGTGCTTACTTTGATTGTTTGCTGTTTTTAAAGGAATCTCTGTCCTGCATTGCTTAATGTCCACTGCCTGAAAACCATCATTTCATATATATAAAATAAATATATACCTATATAAAAAAATATATATATATATATTGCCCACTTAAAAAGTTGTTTAGTGGAAGGGGAAATCCAGTCTCATGTTACTCCATCTTTATTGGAAGTGGAAATCCTGTTATTCTATTTTTGTGATAAAACTTAAGCTCCTTGGTTCTAAATCACTTAGTTTTGCTTTAGAATGTTTACATAGGCCACTCTAGGTGGCAGCATTAGGCATCATGTCATCATTCTTAGCTTTATAAAAGCCACTATAAGGATCTTTATTTCTAGCATCTGTAAGGTAGTTCTATTCCTACCTAAAGAGATATTTATTGGGGGTTAGGTCCCTGACACTTAGGATGTAGAAGTGAAGAAGGCGTGTGAGGCCTTTTCCTTTAAGGAGAAAACATTAAATAAATAAACATAATACAATAGCATCCTATCACTATCTCCTTACCCTACCTTATTTTTCTTTTTTTTGAATTTTATTTATTTTTTTATAAAGCAGATCCTTATTAGTTACCCATTTAATACATATTAGTGTATATATGTCAATCCCAATCTCCCAATTTATCCCACCACCAACACCCCCACCACTTTCCTCCCCTTGGTGTCCATACGTTTGTTCTCTACATCTGTGTCTCTATTTCTGCCCTGCAAACCAGTTCATCTGTACCATTTTTCTAGGTTCCACATATATGTGTTAATACACGATATTTGTTTTTCTCTTTCTGACTTACTTCACTCTATATGACAGTCTCTAGATCCATCCACATCTCTACAAATGACCCAATTTTGTTCTTTTTTATGGCTGAGTAATATTCCATTGTATATATGTACCACATCTTCTTTATCCATTCGTCTGTTGATGGTCATTTAGGTTGCTTCCATGACCTGGCTACTGTAAAAAATGCTGCAATGAACATTGGGGTGCATGTGTCTTTTTGAATGATGGTTTCCTCTGGGTATATGCCCAGTAGTGGGATTGCTGGGTCATATGGTAATTCTATTTTTAGTTTTTTAAGGAACCTCCATACTGTTCTCCATTGTGGCTGTATCAATTTACATTCCCACCAACGGTGCAAGAGGGGTCCCTTTTCTCCACACCCGCTCCAGCATTTGTTGTTTGTAGATTTTCTGATGATGCCCATTCTAACTGGTGTGAGGTGATACCTCACTGTAGTTTTGATTTGCATTTCTCTAATAATAGATGATATTAAGCAGCTTTTCATGTGCTTCTTGGCCATCTGTATGTCTTCTTTGGAGAAATGTCTATTTAGGTCTTCTGCCCATTTTTGGATTGGGTTGTTTGTTTTTTAAATATTGAGCTGCATGAGATGTTTATATATTTTGGAGATTAATCCTTTGTCCATTGATTTTTTGCAAATATTTTCTCCCATTCTGAGGGTTGTCTTTTCGTCTTGTTTGTAGTTTCCTTTGCTTTGCAAAAGCTTTTAAGTTTCATTAGGTCCCATTAGTTTATTTTTGTTTTTATTTCCATTACCTTAGGAGGTGGAAGAAAAAAGATCTTGCTATGCTTTATGTCAAGGAGTGTTCTTCCTATGTTTTCCTCTAAGAGTTTGATACTGTCCAGTCTTACATTCAGGTCTCTAATCCATTTTGAGTTTATTTTTGTGTACAGTGTTAGGGAGTGTTCTAATTTCATTCTTTTACATGCAGCTGTCCAGTTTTGCCAGCACCACTTATTGAAGAGACTGTCTTTTCTCCATTGTATATCCTTGCCTCCTTTGTCATAGATTAGTTGACCATAGGTGCATGGGTTTATCTCTGGGCTTTCTATCCTGTTCCATTGATCTATAGTTCTGTTTTTGTACCAGTAACATATTGTCTTGATTACTGTAGCTTTGTAGTATAGTCTGAAGTCAGGGAGTCTGATTCTTCCAGCTCCATTTTTTCCCCTCAAGCCTGCTTTGGCTATTCGGGGTTTTTTGTGTCTCTATATACATTTTACGATTTTTTGTTCTAGTTCTGTAAAAACTGCCATTGGCAATTTGATAGGGATTGCATTGAATCTGTAGATTGCTTTGGGTAGTATATTCATTTTCACAGTATTTACCCTTCCAATCCAAGAACATGGTATATCTCTCCATCTGTTTGTATTATCTTTAATTTCTTTCATCAGTGTCTTATAGTTTTCTGCATACAGGTCTTTTGTCTCCTTAGGTAGGTTTATTCCTAGGTATTTTATTCTTTTTGTTGCAGTGGTAAATGGGAGTGTTTCCTTAATTTCTCTTTCAGATTTTTCATCATTAGTCTATAGGAATGCAAGAGATTTCTGTGCATTAATTTTGTATCCTGAAACTTTACCAAATTCATTGATTGGCTCTAGTAGCTTTCTGGTGGCATCTTTAGGATTCTCTATGTATAGTATCATGTCATCTGCAAAGAGTGACAGTTTTACTTCTTCTTTTCCAATTTGTATTTCTTTTATTTCTTTTTCTTCTCTGATTGCCGTGGCTAGGACTTCCAAAACTATGTTGAATAAGAGTGGCAAGAGTGGACATCCTCGTCTTCTTCCTGATCTTAGAGGAAATGCTTTAAGTTTTTCACCATTGAGAATGATGTTTGCTGTGGGTTTGTCATATATGGCCTTTATTATGTTGAGGTAGGTTCCCTCTATGCCCACTTTCTGGAGAGTGTTTATCATAAATGGGTATTGAATTTTGTCAAAAGCTTTTTCTGCATGTATTGAGATGATCATATGGTTTTTATTCTTCAGTTTGTTAATATGGTGTATCACATTGATTAATTTGCGTATATTGCAGAATCCTTGCATCCCTGGGATAAATCCCACTTGATCATGGTGTATGATCCTTTGAATGTGTCATTGGATTCTGTTTGCTAGTATTTTGTTGAGAATTTTTGCATTTATATTCATCAGTGATATTGGTCTGTAATTTTCTTTTTTTGTAGTATCTTTGTCTGATTTTGGTATCAGGGTGATGGTGGCCTCATAGAATGAGTTTGGGAGTGTTCCTCTCTCTGATATATTTTGGAAGAGTTTGAGAAAGATAGGTGTTAGCTCGTCCCTAAATATTTGATAGAATTCTCTTGTGAAGCTATCTGGTCCTGGACTTTTGTTTGTTGGAAGAGTTTTAATCACAGTTTCAATTTCATTACTTGTGTTTGGTCTGTTCATATTTTCTATTTCTTCCTGGTTCAGTCTTGGAAGGTTGTACCTTTCTAAGAATTTGTCCATTTCTTCCAGGTTGTCCATTTTATTGGCATAGAGTTGCTTGTAGTAGTAGGATGCTTTATGTTTCTGCAGTGGCTGTTGTAACTTCTCCTTTTTCATTTCTAATTTTATTGATTTGAGTCCTCTCCCTCTTTTTCTTGATGAATCTGGCTTATGGTTTATCAATGTTGTTTATCTTCACAAAGAACCAGCTTTTAGTTTTATTGATCTTTGCTATTGTTTTCTTTGTTTCTATTTCATTTATTTCTGCTCTGATCTTTATGATTTCTTTCCTTCTACTAACTTTGAGTTTTGTTTGTTCTTCTTTCTCTAGTTTCTTTAGGTGTAAGGTTAGATTGTTTATGTGAGATTTTTCTTGTTTCTTGAGGTAGGCTTGTATTGCTATAAACTTCCTTCTTAGAACTGCTTTTCCTGCATCCTATTGGTTTTGGATCGTTGTTTTTCATTGTAATTTGTCTCTAGGTATTTTTTGATTTCCTCTTTGATTTCTTCAGTGATCTCTTGGTTATTTAGTAACGTATTGTTTAGCCTCCATGTGTTGGCGTTTTTTACGTTTTTTTCCCTGTAATTGATTTCTCATCTCATAACGTTGTGGTCAGAAAAGATGCTTGATATGATTTCAATTTTCTTAAATTTACTGAGACTTGATTTGTGACCCAAGATGTGATCTGTCCTGGAGAATGTTCCATGTGCAGTTGAGAAGAAAGTGTAATCTTCTGTTTTTGGATGGAATGTTCTATAAATATCAATTAAATCTATCCTGTCTATTGTGTCATTTAAATCTTGTGTTTCCTTATTAATTTTCTGTTTGGATGATCTGTCCTTTGCTGTAAGTGAGGTGTTAAAGTCCCTCACTATTATTGTGTTACTGTCGATTTCCTCTTTTATAGCTGTTAGCTGTTGCCTTATATATTGATGTGCTCCTATGTTGGGTGCATATATATTTATAATTGTTATATCTTCTTTGTGGATTGATCCCTTGATCATTATGTAGTGTCCTTCCTTGTCTCTTGTAACATTCTTTATTTTAAAGTCTATTTTATCTGATATGAGTACTGCTACTCCAGCTTTCTTTTGATTTCCATTTGCATGGAATATCTTTTGCCATCCCCTCACTTTCAGTCTGTATGTTTCCCTAGGTCTGAAGTGGGTCTCTTGTAGACAGCATATATATGGGTCTTGTTTTTGTATCCATTCAGTGAGCCTGTGTCTTTTGATTGCAGCATTTAATCCATTCACGTTTAAGGTAATTATCAATATGTATGTTCCTATTACCATCTTCTTAATTGTTATGGGTTTGTCTTTGTAGTTCCTTTTCTTCTCTTTGTTTCCCACTTAGAGAAGTTCCTTTAGCATTTGTTGTAGAGCTGGTTTGGTGGTGCTGAATTCTCTTAGCTTTTGCTTGTCTGTAAAGTTTTGGTTTCTCCATCGAATCTGAATGAGATCCTTGCTGGGTGGAGTAATCTTGGTTGTAGGTTCTTCCCTTTCATCACTTTAAGTATATCATACCACTCCCTTCTGGCTTGTAGAGTTTCTGCTGAGAAATCAGCTGTTAACCTTATGGGAGTTCCCTTGTATTTATTTGTCATTCTTCCCTTGTTGCTTTCAATAATTTTTCTTTGTCTTTAATTTTTGCCAGTTTGATTACTATGTGTCTCAGCATGTTTCTCCTTGGGTTTATCCTGCCTGGTACTCTCTGTGCTTCCTGGACTTGGGTGGCTATTTCCTTTCCCATGTTAGGGAAATTTTTGACTATAATGTCTTCAAATATTTTCTCAGGTCCTTTCTGTTGCTCTTCTCCTTCTGGGACCCCTATAATGTGAATGTTGTTGCGTTTAATGTTGTCCCAGAAGTCTCTTAGGCTGACTTCATTTCTTTTCATTCTTTTTTCTTTTTTCTGTTCCATAGCAGTGAATTCCACCATTCTGTCTTCCAGGTCACTTATCTGTTCTTCTGCCTCAGTTATTCTGCTATTGATTCCTTCTAGTGTACTCTTCATTTCAGTTATTACATTGTTCATCTCTGTTTGTTTGTTCTTTAATTATTCTAGGTCTTTGTTAAACATTTCTTGCATCCTCTCAATCTTTGCCTCTATTCTTTTTCCGAGGTCATGGATCATCTTCACTATCATTATTCTGAATTCTTTTTCTGGAAGGTTGCCTATCTCCACTTCATTTAGTTTTTTTCTGGGGTTTTATCTTGCTCCTTCATTTGGTACATTGCCCTCTGCCTTTTCATCTTGTCTGTCTTTCTGTGAATGTGCTTTTTGTTCCACAGGCTGCAGGATTGTAGTTCTTCTTGCTTCTGCTGTCTGCTGTCTGGTGGATGAGGCTATTTAAGTGGCTTGTGCAAGTTTCCTGATGGGAGCGACTGGTGGTGGCTAGAGCTGGGTGTTGCTCTGGTGGGCAGAGCCCATTAAAACTTTAATCTGCTTGTCTGCTGATGGGTGGTCCTGGGTTCCCTCCCTGTTGGTTGTTTGGCCTGAGGTGAACCAACACTGGAGCCTACCCGGCTCTTTTGTGGGTCTAATGGTGGACTCTGGGAGAGCTCACGACAAGGAGAACTTCCCAGAACTTCTGCTGCCAGTGTCCTTGTCCTCATGGTGAGACACAGCTACCCCCCGCCTCCGCAGGAGACCCTCCAACACTAACAGGTATGTCTGTTTCAGTCTCCTATGGGGTCACTGCTCCTTCCCCTGGGTCCTGATTCACATACTACTTTGTGTGTGCACTCCAAGTGTGGAGTGTCTGTTTCCCCCAGTCCTGTCGAAGTCCTGCAATCAAATCCCGCTAACCTTCAAAGTCTGTTCTCTAGGAATTCCTCTTCCCATTTTTGGACCCCCAGGTTTGGAAGCCTGACATGGAGCTCAGAACCTTCATTACAGTGGGTGGACTTCTGTGGTATAGGTGTTCTCCAGTATGTGAGTCACCCACCCAGCAGTTATGGGATTTGATTTTACTGTGATTGCACCACTCCTACCATATCATTGTAGCATCTCCTTTGTCTTTGGATGTTGAGTATCTTTTTTGATGAGTTCCAGTGTCTTCCTGTCAGTGATTGTTCAGCAGTTAGTTGTGATTCTGGGAGTAAGAGCATGTCCTTCTACTCTGCCGTCTTCTTATTTTTCTTCAAAATACACTTTGCCACCTGATATACCATATGTGCATTTTAAAATTTTTTGGATTTACTCCAGTAAGACTGCAAGCTCCATGAGAGCAAGAACCCTGTGGTTTTCTTTGTAACTGCCATGTTCCCAAAGCCTAGAAAAATGTCTGGAGTATAGTGAATGCTTAACAAATGTTTTTTAATAAATGAGTGTTTAATGAAAGATCTACAGAGAGGAAGGCAAAAATATAATGAAATTTTACAACCTGGAATTCCTCTCAGGATGCAATCCTTGGAAACACCTGCATCAGAAACATTTAAGGTGACAGAATTCCCTGGTGGTCCAGTGGTTAGGACTCTGTGCTTCCACTGCAGGGGGCACAGGTTCGATCCCTGGTCAGGGAACAAAGATCCTCCATGCTGCATGGCACGGCCAACAAAAAAAAAAAAAAAAAAAAAAAAAAGAAAAGAAACATTTCAGGTGATTATTTAACATGCACATTTTGATCCCCTCCCCAGATCCACTGATGTTGAATTTCTGATGGTGAGGCTGGGCAATTAAAAATTTTAACAATTTTCCCATATAATTTATACACACCCTGAATTTGGAGAACCACTGGTTTGGGGTATAGAAAAGGTTGAAGAGAAGTAGTCATGTAAATGAAACTCTGAATAGTGTATGTGTGTGTGCGTGCGTGTGTGTGTGTGTGCAACCTCCAGGTGGGAAGAAGCTATTTCAAGAAGTGTTTTTGGGGATTCCCTGGTGGCGCAGTGGTTGAGAATCTGCCTGCTAATGCAGGGGACACGGGTTCGAGCCCTGGTCTGGGAAGATCCCACGTGCCACGGAGCAACTAGGCCCGTGAGCCCCAACTACTGAGCCTGTGCATCTGGAGCCTGCGCTCTGCAACAAGAGGCCGTGATAGTGAGAGGCCCGCGCACCGCGATGAAGAGTGGCCCCCGCTTGCCACAACTAGAGAAAGCCCTCGCACAGAAACAAAGACCCAACACAGCCAAAAATAAATAAATAAATAAAAAAAAAAAAAAAAAAAGAAGTGTTTTTAGCAGGGGAGTGACATGATTAGTTCTATGTTTTTAAAAATATCACTCTGGCTCTAGTGAGGTAGTTTTGTTTATCTCACAAGTTCTCCTGTCTTATAGCTGAGGTCCCATATATACAGAGATCACATGCTTTGCAGTTAAATGGACCAGACACAGCCTTTTATTAGCTGTGTAACAGAGAAAAAGTACATAACTCTCTTAGCCTTATTTTCCTCATGTGTAAAATGGGGGTAGTAATACTTTTCACATTGGGTTTTCTGAAGAATTGACTTTTTTTTTTTTTTTAATACAAATTGACTCTTTATTTATTTATTTATTTATTTATTTATTTATTTTTGGCTGCGTTGGGTCTTCGTTTCTGTGCGAGGGCTTTCTCCAGTTGCGGCAAGTGGGGGCCACTCTTCATCGCGGTGCGCGGGCCTCTCACTATCGCGGCCTCTCTTGTTGCGGAGCACAGGCTCCAGACACGCAGGCTCAGCAGTTGTGGCTCACGGGCCCAGTTGCTCCGCGGCATGTGGGATCCTCCCAGACCAGGGCTCGAACCCGTGTCCCCTGCATTGGCAGGCAGATTCTCAACCACTGCGCCACCAAGGAAGCCCCAGAATTGACTTTTTTTTTTTTTTTTTAATTTATTTTTTTCACACACACACACTGTATTTTATTTTTACAAGAGATAAATAGACTGACACCAAGCATTGTACATGGATGACCACAACAAAAGCAACAATGATTGCAATTACCAAACATGAAACACACTCATACTATGTCATAATATTGACACAGAATTGACTTTTAACTCATGTAAAATACCTGGTACATAACAGACCTGGGAATAATGTTGGTTTCTTGTGATCCTCATCCTCGAGGTGCTTTTGCTCTTTGGAAGAAAATCAGGGAAACACATCAAGCACTGGCATCTCCAGGGCCAATGTTGACAAGTTGTGAAATCAGTCTCAGATATGAGACATCCTGCACAGTGTTGGGGAGACCGTGGGTAGGTACAGACTCTTAGAGGCAGCATCTGGAAAAGGAGAAGAAAGTGGTGTGACCAGTTTGTGCTGGAAAAGACATGAATAATTTATGCACAGACAGCCTGTCATCAGGGACTGGGACTGGAGGCCAACTATTCAACAAGATCTTTGTCAAAGAACAGCACCAATCACTTTAGTTCCAGTAATAAAGTTTTCCAAGTACTTCATTAGATTTCTCTCTTCCCTGGTGATTTTTGCTCTTGACTGCATAGGAATAAAAATGTCAAGAACATTTTGTACCTTGTTTTCCTTTCTCTGTCCTCCCTTCCTTCTTTTCTTCTTCCCTGTTTCCTTTCTTCTTAACTTACATCTTAAACAATTAGCCTCTAAGAGTTGAACCTGTTTTATATTTTCCTATTACTAGAACTGAGTGATGGTTTGAGCAGAGATCCGTGTTCCCAAGCCAGCATCATGTTCCTCCCTACCACACACACCCTCCACTGTGTCCAATCATCTCTCATTAAGTCTCTTGTTATGTTTCACATTGCCTGAGTGTAACCTCTTTCCCTTTTGAGGTTGTCCTTAATGTTCACTGTAACCTACTTTCAGCTGGTTAGAATTAATGAGGAGATACATAGGGTAAACTTTGTTTTGTTGAGACATTCTTTCACTCAATTAAATTTAAATAAAGAACACATATACTCACATAATGCTCATTATGTGAGCATTCATACTCACATAATCTTGAGTGACTACTATGTGCCTGGCAACATTGATAGTAAGTACACATCGGTGAATAAAACAATCAGAATCTCTGCAGTCATGGGGGAGATAAAAACACACATACAAGTACATGTATAATAACAATAAATGGTAATAAGTCCCATAAAGGAAATAAACAGGACACATTAATAGAGAAAAACAAGGAGAGAAAGAAGAAGCTTATTTAGCATGAGCCTGGAAACATCTCTGAAGATATGAATTTGCAGGCTAAGACAGGTCAGCCATGGAAAGAGCACAGAGACATGCACTCAGAAAAAGGGAATAGCATGAATGAAGGTCCTGAGACAAGAGAGAGCTTTATTTGTGTGAGGAATTGGAAGGAGATCAGTGTGGCTTGGCATCAAGCATAAAGGGAAAGAGTGACCCAAGATGAAGTTGTAAGGTAGTGAGGACCAGGGACTAGATCTGTGGGCTCTGGGTAAGAAGTATGAGTTCTATTTTGAGTGCACTGGGAATACATTGAGAGTTTTTGTGAAAAGGCATGAAATTATCTGATTTTTATTTCAGAAAGATTTACTCTGGCTTATCTGTGGAATGTAGATTGGAGGATCAAGGGAGAAATCAGGAAGCCCAGTATGGAGGCTGTCACTGTGATCAAGGGAGAGATGCCTGTGGCTTGAACCAGGATGGTAGCTAGAGCAAGCAAAAAAGTGGGTGTACATCATGCTTATTTTGGAAGAAGAAGTGAAAGAATGGATCTGGGTTTGAGAGGAAGTAATCAAGGATGGCTTACAATTTCTAGTCACCTATTGAGAAAAGGAAAGGCTGGGAGAGAAGTGGTTTGGTGGTTAAATCAAGAGCTCAGTTTGAAAATGTTAAGTTTGAGATGTACGGGAGAAATCCAAGAGTACAAATCAAATAAGTACTTAATTCTATAATTTTGGAGTTTAGAGGGAAGCTCAAGGCTATGATTACAAACTACAGCTTCATCAGTATGTAGATGGTATGTCAGTTGTGGCGCCAACCAAGATTTAAAAAATCAGGGCCCTAGCAGGACAGGAATAAAGACGCAGATGTAGCGAATGGACTTGAGGACACGAGGAGGGGGAAGGGTAAGCTGGGACGACGAAGTGAGAGAGTGGCATTGACATATATACACTACCAAATGTAAAATAGGTAGCTAGTGGGTAGCAGCCGCATAGCACAGGGAGATCAGTTCGGTGTTTTGTGACCACCTAGAGGGATGGGATAGGGAGGGTGGGAGGGAGAGGAAAGAGGGAGGGGATATGGGGATACATATATATGTATAGCTGATTCACTTTGTTATACAGCAGAAACTAACACAACATTGTAAAGCAATTATACTCCAATAAAGATGTTTAAAAAAATTTATAGAAATTCCTAGAAAATGTGGTGGCTTTAAAATATGAGTGTTTGCAAACACGAGTAACATCAAAAACCAAAGCATTGAACTGCTATATGTTAGTTTTCCTCTGATTTTTTTTTACTGAAATATAGTTGATTTACAATGTTGTGTTATTTTCAGGTGTACAGTTACACACACACACACACATTCTTTTTCAGATTCTTTTCCATTATAGGTAATTACAAGAAACTGAATATAGTTCCCTGTGCTATTTTGTAGGTCCTTGTTGTTTATCTATTTTATACATAGTAGTGTATATCTGTTGATCCCAAACTCCTAATTTACCCCTCCCCCTTTTTTCCCCTTTGGTAACTGTAAGTTTGTTTTCTATGTCTATGAGTCTAATTCTGTTTTCCTCTGATTTTTGAAAGACAAGTTGATCTTATTGGAACTGATGAATCAGAGGTGATGATTGCCCATATTTAATATGTATTTTAATAAATGCCAGCATCTTCAAAAAAAAAAATGAGTGTTTGTTCTAGTATACATAAGATGGATAAACAACAAGGTCGTACTGTATAGCACAGGTAGCTATATTCAGTATCCTGTGATAAACTATAATAGAAAAGAATATGAAAAAAAATATGTATATGTATAACTGAGTCACTTTGCTGTGCAGTGGAAATTAACACAACATTCTAAATCAACTATGCTTCAATAAAATTAAAAAAAAAATCAGGGCCCTAAATACTGTGGATCAAGTTTATTTCTCATTCCCGTAATGGTTCAGAGGAGGTGGGTGGTCTGGGTTAGGTAGACAGCTCCACTCCACAAGGTCATTCAAGGATCCAGTTTACCTTTATCTTATTGATTTGTCATCCCCTTGAATATTATTTTTCTTTGAATGATTGACATTGGCTCACTAACACCAGGACCACATTCCATCATTCAGAAAAACGAGAAAAGACAGCATCTTCTTTTTAAGGAAGTGACACAGAACTCTTATATATTGCTTAGCTGCAAGAGAGGCTGTAACATACAGTCTCTAAACTGGCCACATGGTTGAGGTGTCAATTTCACTACTAAAAAGAAAAGAAAAATAGATACCAGAAGATGACACATTTTTTTTCTACCACACAGATAGTATATGAGGTCAAGGGACTGGTTATACAGGGTTTCTCAATGCTGGTACTCTTGACAGTTTGGACCAATAATCCTTTGTTGTGGGAGGCTATGTATTGTAGGATTATGTATTAATCATCAGTGTTTAGCAGCATCGCCATCCTCTACCCTCTAGATGCCAGTGACATCCTCCCAGATGTAACAATCAAAAATGTCTTTCATAATTGACAATTATCCCCTAGTGGGCAAAATCAACCCCTACTGAGAACCCCTGGCTTAAATACGGAGAGAGGATAGAGAAAGAAGATGAGAGTGAGGCAGCTGGAGTTTGAAGAGTACCAATGTTTAGGGTTTGGGTAGAGAGGAGCCAAGTGAGCAAACGATACAGGCAAGGAATAATCAATGGGATATAATAAAAATCAGGACTGCAGGGTGTCACACAAACACATATAGAAGGAAATTCCAATAAGGTAGGGATGGTTGACTATTAAAATGCTACTCTGAAATCAACTGAGATGTGAACAAAATGCGTTCATTGGATTTGACAACATAGAGATGACTGGTGACCTAGACAAGAACATTTTGCTATCTAGTGGTGTAGAAGAAACTCAGATTGTAAACAGTAAGTCAAAAATAAATAAATGAACACAATATTTGTAGACAACGCTTAAGCAAATGAAAAGGTACAGGAAAATGCAGCAGCAGCTGGAAGGTTATGAGAGTTCCAGGGAGTGATTTTTTAAAAAATAAATTTATTTATTTATTTATTTGTGGCTGCGTTGTGTCTTTGTTGCTGCGCACAGGCTTTCTCTAGTTGCAAGAACGGGGGCTACTCTTTGTTGTGGTGTGCAGGCTTATTGTGGTGGCTTCTCTTTGTTGTGGAGCACGGGTTCTAGGCACACGGGCTTCAGTAGTTGTGGCTAGCGGGCTCTAGAGTGCAGGCTCAGTAACAAGGGAGTGATTTTTTTTTTAATGGGAAATGCTAGATCTTGTTTTGTATGAATCGAAGGAAAAATCCAATATAAAGAGAGTGACTTATGATCCAGGAGAGAGAGGAAAAGACCATATGATCAAAGTCTTTGAGAGGATGGGACCCAGTGCACTTGTTGAGAAATTAGCCTTTGAAATGAGGTGGGATATCAGGGTGGTAACCGGCAGGAGATGAGGATGCAGTTATGTCTGTAGATTTGCTGATGGGAATATGAGGGAGTTCCCGTAGGGTAGGAATTTTCAGTGAGATTGGCTATAGGCTCCTGGGCTGAGAATGATGGGGTCATCCAGCTGCTGCGGCATTTGTGTGGCTGGTAGGGAATGGTTCAGGGATAATATTTGAGTGCAGGTCGAGAGAGTACAGTGTCGAAAGTGGTCTATTTGAGATTTGAGGTCAGGTGTCTAGAGCAAAATCAGTCTTCCTGATTGTGTGGATGCAATAGCAAGGGATAGGCTTGCTTAGAATTCCAAAGTGAAGTAGCCAATGGTGTGTACAGAGAGTCTGTCCAAAAGCCTACCCTGGAGTCACTTCCCTCCTCAGTGGGTGAAAGCAACTCTCTTTGCTTCAATTTCTAGGAAGGGGTCTTGAAAGAGCAAGAAGGGTTGAAGTCTTATGCAGTCCTGGTGTACCAAGGTGAGAGCTTGTGAGCTGGTATGGACAGCTTGTGGGAAGTTAGACTTCATCCTGAGTGGAGGATATAGAGTAGGTCTTTTTACATAGATCTCTGGCATTTACTAAAAGTGATTTGAGGGACTTCCTTGGAGGTCCAGTGGTTAAGACTCCGCGCTTCCATTGCAGGGGGCACTGGTCGATCCCTGGTCTGGGAACTAAGATCCTGCATGCTGTGTGGTGCAAAAAAAAAAAAAGTGATTTGAATATCATAAAATAGAAGATTTAAAAACACGAGACCAGATATGCCTCATTCCAAAAGTGTATTACTAAAGATAACTAAACTTAATTGCAGCACTAATAAATCAAACAGAAGGCTAATTTCCTGAAGGTTCACCAGTGGCTCAAGTCTAGAGCAAGAATCCTCAACCCTGCCTGTGCAGTGCCATGTCTGTTTTTCATAGGAGAGCATCAAGGTTTGAATAAGTTAAATAATTTGCTTTAGCTCACACAGTTAATAAGTTATGATTAAGCCCCATGTCTACCTGACAGCAGCTGTTAAGCACTGTGTTCCAAGATTTACTATAGTCAAGACATATTTATTGAACATATTTGCAAGGTAATATGCTAAACACTGTGGGTAAGAGAAGTCTTAATCAGACATAACATATGCCCCTGAAGACTTTATAGTTTACCAGGAAAATACTAATCCCCTATAATGCATGGTAGATGATGGATTTAGGAATGAGAACTCACCTGTTAGAAGACTCTCTGGTGGGTGTAACAGTGGAAGTGGGCCTTGGAAAATGGGTAAGTGTGGCCATACTTGAGCCAAGAGTGTATGGATAGAGAGGAAAGAGACAAGTTGGCAGGCAGAACAGGAGCAAAAATATAGAGGTGGCAAAGGCAAGGCATTTTTTCAAAAAGTTAAGTAGCCAGTTTGATTGGACAGAGAGTATATGTGTGGAAGTAGAGAGAGAGGACGCTGACAAAATACAGTGAAGATTTAAATGGTATGAGTAATAATTACAACTAATATTTGTCAGGCACTTAAAATGTGCCAAGCCCTGTCCTTGGAGCTTTCAATTCATTACCTCGCTGAAAGCTTCTAACTAAACTTTGAGATTGATGTTATCCTTACCTGCCATTTTACAGATGGATGAAGTGAGGTTTAGACAAGTCATTTGTCTAAGGTCACATGGAGAATAGTGATGAAGCTGAGACTCAAACCCAAATTTATCTAATATTAAAATCCCCATGTTGTTATTCATGGAACTTTATGGTCACCCGGCAAATGCCACTATTGACATCAAATGGGCTCTTCTTCAGAGCCACGGTTTTAAACCACCGGGAACATTTTTCTTCTCCCCTGATTTATGTTGGTCTGGTATAAGTTGTCATTTGCTGCAAACTTTCAGAAGACTGTGAGGGAGGAGTTGGCCCTAATTTCATCCCAGTATAAAAAGACTAAAGAAATGAAGAGTGAATAGGCTTACTCTCTGCTGAAAAGTTGTCTCTGTTACCCAAACTAAACTATAAGAAATTAGGTCTTCACATTCAGGTGTAAGAGAATGGACTCATTCAGCCTTACACTTACACTGGAAGGGAGATCGAGGACATCATTCTCTGAGGCTCTGGATAATATATCACTTGAGATGCCTTCCATGTTGGCTTTATTCAGGGTTACTGACTTAGGGTAACTATACATCCATATATATAAATTATATGGCCACTCTACTAAAGTTCAGGGTAACTAAGGAGGTTGGAACGGCTCCCCACACTGTCACTTTGGGTGAGGTTTCAGTCTTACAGAGAGTTGCAAGTGGGAGTATAGACCACAGAACTCCAATTCTGCTCCTTCACAATCTGGCAGAATGAATAATGCCTTAGGGATGCAGACCCTACCCATTAAGCCAAATGACTGATGGTGTCCTTGGCTGCTCCACAGACAATGATGTCAAGTGCTCTTCCTGGCATTTGAGGGGATGAACTCAGGGTGAGGGAAGAGGAGAGACTATACTCATCCATGAGGTCACCAGCTTTGGGAATGGGAGGATATGGGCTGAGAAGTTCAGTCTCAGGAGATCCCACTGAAATCTGTCATTGTGAGTCATGCGCTGGGAGACACAAATTATGCCTTGAGGTCAGGAGGCTCCTTAATGAGGCATCATGAAGCCCCCTTCCTCTATGTACCTATGTTAGAAGAGTTATTGGTACTCCTTGAAGTTTTCTACTAAAACTTAAAAAGTGTATAAATATCATCTATCTTGGTTTACCTCTTAACTTGGCATATTTTAGTTATTGATGATTTTGAGGAGATTATTTCCTCATGAATTCATTCACATTTGTTGAGTACAAGACGTTGGGCCACTGAGCTTAGGGCTGAGATTGGGGAAAATAGAAACCAGAGTAAGATAACGTTGTAATGTTGTTCTTTCTCACAAAGCTCATTCCCACCATCCAGTACAACACACCACTTAAGCAAATATTTTTAAACACCCAGACAATACTGTATATTGTTTGTAGAAACATTCGTATACAATAAAAATACAAAAATATGCAGGAGAATGATGCAACAACTCTTGAATATCGGTTAACTTTAGGGAGGGTGGGAGGGAAGGAAAGGGATGGGCCTGGGCTTTTAGCTGCATTGGGAAGCATTTTATTTCAGAGAGAGAGCGAGAGAGAGAGCAGGCTGAAACAAAAATGGCAACATTTCAACAACTAAATCTAAAAATCTTATCACTGGTATTATTTTCTGTACTTTCTAAATGTTCCAAATGTTTTATAATTAAACATTAAAAAATAATCCTATGACTGCTGTTTAAGGAAGATGGGTCTTTTTTTCCCCTTGTTCTCCCCTTCTGAACAGAAGATTTCCTTCTTTCTTTCTCTCTTTTTTTTAAACAATCCAGAAGAAAAATTTAATGATTAAATTTTAAACTCTTTCTCCCCCTGTGCTATACAGTAGGTCCTTGTTGGTTATCTATTTTAAATATAGCCGTGTGTACATTGTCAGTGCCAAACTCCCAGTCTATCCCTCCCCCCCCACCCCTTCCTCCTGGCAGCCATAACTTTGTTCTCTAAGTCTGTGAGTGTTTCTGTTTTGTAAATAAGTTCATTTGTATCATTTTTTTTTTAGATTCCACATATAAGTGATAGCATATGATACTTGTCTTTCTCTGACTTACTTCACTTAGCATGATAATCTCTAGGTCCATCCATGTTGCTGCACATGGCATTATTTCATTCTTTTCAATGGCCGAGTAACATTCCATTGTATATATGTACTACATCTTCTTTATCCATTCATCTGTCACTGGACATTTAGGTTGCTTCCATGTCCTGGCTACTGTAAACAGCACTGCAATGAACATCGGGGTGCATGTATCCTTTTGAACCACAGTTTCACCTAGGAGTGGTATTGCTAGATCATATGGTAACTCTGTTCTTAGTATTTTAAGGAACCACCATACTGTTCTCCATAGTGGCTGTACCAATTTACATTCCCACCAACAGTGGTGTGTTAGTTTCTGCTTTATAACAAAGTGAATCAGCTATACATATACATATATCCCCATATCTCCTCCCTCTTGCGTCTCCCTCCCACCCTCCTTATCCCACCCCACTAGGTGGTCACAAAGCACCGAGCTGATCTCCCTGTGCTATGCGGCTGCTTCCCACTAGCTATCTATTTTACATTTGGTAGTATATATAAGTCCATGCCACTCTCTCACTTTGTCCCAGCTTACCCTTCCCCTTCCTCGTGCCCTCAAGTCCATTCTCTGTGTCTGCATCTTTATTCCTGTCCTGCCCCTAGGTTCTTTAGAACCATTTTTTTTTTTTTTTTTAGATTCCATATATATATGTGTTAGCATATGGTATTTGTTTTTCTCTTTCTGACTTACTTCACTCTGTATGACAGTCTCTAGGTCCATCCACCTCACTACAAATAACTCAATTTCCTTTCTTTTTATGGCTGAGTAATATTCCATTGTATATATGTGCCACATCTTCTTTATCCACTCATCTGTTGATGGACACTTAGGTTGTTTCCATGTCCTGGTTATTGTAAATAGAGCTGAAATGAACATTGTGGTACATGACTCTTTTTGAATTATGGTTTTCTCATGGTATATGCCCAGTAGTGGGATTGCTGGGTCGTATGGTAGTTCTATTTTTAGTTTTTTAAGGAACCTCCATACTGTTCTTCATAGTGGCTGTATCAATTTACATTGCCACCAACAGTGCAAGAGGGTTCCCTTTTCTCCACACCCTCTCCAGCATTTATTGTTTCTAGATTTTTTGATGATGACCATTCTGATTGGTGTGAGGTGATATCTCATTGTAGTTTTAATTTGCATTTCTCTAATGATTAGTGATGTTGAGAATCCTTTCATGTGTTTGTTGGCAATCTGTATATCTTCTTCGGAGAAATGTCTATTTAGGTCTTCTGCCCATTTTTGGATTGGGTTGTCTGTTTTTTTTTTTGATATTGAACTGCATGAGCTTCTTGTAAATTTTGGAGATTAATCCTTTGTCAGTTGCTTCATTTGTAAATATTTTCTCCCATTCTGAGGGTTGTCTTTTCATCTTATTTATGGTTTCCTTTGCTGTGCAAAAGCTTTTAAGTTTCATTAGGTCCCATTTGTTTATTTTTGTTTTTATTTCCATTACTCTAGATGGTTCAAAAAAGATTTTGCTGCGATTTATGTCAAAGTGTGTTCTGCTTATATTTTCCTCTAAGAGTTTTATACTATCCAATCTTACATTTAGGTCTTTAATCTATTTTGAGTTTATTTATTTATTTATTTTTTTAATTAATTAATTTATTTATTTATTTTTGCTGTGTTGGGTCTTCGTTTCTGTGCGAGGGCTTTCTCTAGTTGTGGCAAGCGGGGGCCTCTCTTCATCGCGGTGCGCGGGCCTCTTACTGTCGCGGCCTCTCTTGCTGTGGAGCACAGGCTCCAGACGCGCAGGCTCAGTAATTGTGGCTCACGGGCCCAGTTGCTCCGTGGCATGCGGGATCTTCCCAGACCAGGGCTCGAACCCGTGTCCCCTGCATTGGCAGGCAGATTCTCAACCGCTGCACCACCAGGGAAGCCCTATTTTGAGTTTATTTTTGTGTATGGTGTTAAAGAATGTTCTAATATCATTCTTTTACATGTAGCTGTCTATAGAAGAGAGTTTCTTTTCTCCATTGTATAGTCTTGCCTCCTTTGTCATAGATTAATTGACCATAAGTGTATGGGTTTATTTCTGGGCTTTCTATCCTGTTCCATTGATCTATATTTCTGTTTTGTGCCAGTACCATACTATTTTGAAGACTGCAGCTTTGTAGTATGGTCTAAAGTCAGGGAGCCTGATTCCTCCAGCTCCATTTTTCTTTCTCAGGATTGCTTTAGCTATTTCAGGTCTTTTGTGTCTCCATGCAAATTTTAAGATTTTTCGTTTTAGTTCTGCAAAAAAAGTCATTCGTAATTTGATAGGGATTGCCTTGACTCTGTGGATTGCCTTGACTCTGTGGATCACCTTGGGTAGTACAGTCATTTTGACAATACTGGTTCTTCCAATCCAAGAACATGGTATGTCTTTCTATCTGTTTGTGTCATCCTCCATTTCTTTCATCAGCATCTTACTGTTTTCAGTGTACAGGTCTTTTGCCTAAGGAAGGTGGGTCTTTAAAAATGCATGGCCCTTTTGCAATGACAAAGACTGACCAGCAAGGAGGTGATGAGAGCAGAGATGGAAGAAGAGGGGACAGTGAGAGGGGATGAGGCTGGGACCAGCGAGTCTGTGAAAAATCTTCAAGTATGGTTTGACTATTTCAAGTAAAGTGATCTCCATATGTACTTTGAAGTTGTGTGTGTAGTTCTAATATAAACATCTCTATCTACTTACACACATGTGCCTGGTGAGAGCTGTTGTTTTTTTAAACCAAGGAAGGTTCCAGGTTCTTATCTGGGTGACTTTGGTATAGAAATAAATAATATGGCAAGAGCAGGATTAATGTCCACATGGTTGTTGCTTGGTGAAAGCAGGATTTGAGAACCAGGTTGATTTTTGAAGAATCTACCTCTTGAGAAATGCACAGAAAATTGGAGGTGGACTTTGGAATTCTACAGGGAAGGCGTAAGAGGGAATGGAGTTGTGGCGATCTTCTCTAAAGCTTAAGGGCAGGAAGACCTCAGAGGACTCTAGGTGATAGTTCTCACCCTGGTGAGGGAGAAATTAGTAAGTCCTTCAACCATAGTCATCATGAGTGAGACTCTACGAAAAGATGGGAGAAACTGGAAAAGTGTGGAGGGAGAGGAAATGTGAGGGAGACGGAAAGAAGGAATACAAATAGAAGAAAATGAATGTAAGAGGAACTTGCAGGGAGGCACAGGGGGTTCCCAGGGTCTCACTGAGTGATACCTGGGCAAGAAACAGGCCACCCAGTCAATTCTCATTGGCTAAGAACAGCCTCGGGTCCTGGTGGAACACGTGGATCAGTAGAAGATGCTCAGCGTTTGTGAATATTGGTGAGTTCTGAGGGAAAAGACACTGGAGCGAGTCTGCTCGGCTCATTCAGATGTCTTTTTTATAAATTAATTAATTAATTTTGGCTGCGTTGGGTCTTCATTGCTGTGCATGGGCTTTTCTTTAATTGCGGCGAGTGGGGGCTACTCTTCGCTGTGGTTTCTCTTGTTGTGGAGCATGCGCTCTAGGCATGCAGGCTTCAGTAGTTGTGGCTCGTGGGCTCTAGAGCCCAGGCTCAGTAGTTGTGGTGCAGAGGCTTAGTTGCTCCGCGGTATGTGGGATCTTCCTGGACCAGGGCTCGAACTCGTGTCCCCTGAATTTGCAGGTGGATTCTTAACCACTGTGCCACCAGGGAAGTCCACATCCAGATGTCTTGCTTTATCCTGCCTTTCAAACTATGGGCCACCAGGACTCTCACAAGGAGTCCTACTTGCAAACACAGTGGCTACTTCCAAGTTGCTGACTTTTGACCACAAAATGGACTGAGGTCCGTTGTCCCATTAACAACATAGGCAGAAGGCAGTAACCTAGAAAAGGCAAAGGCAGGGGAGTAATATTTTGCCATCGGCTGCAGCCACTGACTGAAATTTAATGTTTTTTTTTTTTTTTTTCTAGGTCTGGTATTAGCTAGGGTCATGTAGCAGTTTATTTCCTGGACAAGCAAGGAGTTGATGCAGTAGTAGATGGGGTGAGGGGTGAAATGGTGAGGCAGGGGTTGGGGACAGGGAGGAGGCAGGCCCCAGAAGACTGCAAGGGAGGAGAAGCAAAACAGGTTTCTTGGAAATGAAACTGCCTCTAATAAAGAACAGCCTGATGTGATAAGAACAAAGTAATCAAAAACAGACAGCTCACATTTCCCTGGAAGTGGAGAGCCAAACAGCAACTGGATTTTGACTGTTTCCAGATCATTGATTCAACCCAAGTCCTTCCCTGGGCCTTGGGTGGGGCATGGGGTGGGAGAATTTTTCTTCAAAGGCTCTCCACTAACTCTATGGCAGAGTGCAAACCTTGGGAACAGTGAGCCCTCCTTCCTCCACCTCCCAACCGATATGGTCCTATCAGCACTACAAACAGAGGGATGGAAAGTCCTCTTGCTCAGTCCCCTCCTCCTTCCAAATCCCCCTCACCTGATCCCTATCCCCCAGATGCTTCACTAAATCATCCAGCTCAGAAAGGACTGCCCACACCCTTGTCATTCACTCCCTTGCTGAGCGGAGGGCCTGTCTAATTCTAAGAGGCAGAAGGTAAGTGGAATCCAATTCACACAGCTCACAAGGAGAGGACTTCATTTGATAGCCTTTGTTCAAAGGAGTCAGTGGTGAGATTTGATATTGGATCAAACAGTTTCCCCCAACACTCCCTCCTAACCCTTTGTTTTGGCTGATTTCCTCCTAAGCAGGATCCCGAGAGCTTTCTTGAACTTGTACCAAAGCACAGTCTTTCTTGCACCATTCAAAGACTGCAGATTCTGAAACCTTGGCAGGAGCAGTATGCTTCTTTGGCAGCTGGACAAGGGAAGGGGCAGGTCTCTCTAAGAAGAAAGTGGGACATTGATTCTAAGCTGATAGCTCAGTGGACCTGGAGGAATAGGCCCAATGTTATCCCAGAGTCTTCATTTACTACTGAGAGTAGCACAGGGGCAATTCCAAAGCAGAGATAACTATGCAACGGCAAGGATGAACATCTGACATTTCAACTAAAGCCTAGTTGGGGTGATGAATAAGAACTGGCAGTTATGTAACTTTCCCACGTGTTAGCTGGAGATGAGTCTGGGCACTGGTCCCTCCGTGAGCTTCCCTCTCTTGATCCAAATGGGCTCTGGGTTTCCGAGTCCTGGATGCAACTTGGTGGAACACAGTCTCTCCTTTTCTTGTAATTGTCATAAAGCCCAGCACAACAACAATGATTGAATTCAGAGTGTGTGTGTGGCCCTAAGAGGAGCTGAGTGCTGTGATGGCTGCTGTAAGAACTGAAGACATGACTTGTGGCCTAACAGAAGAGGAAGGACACATTGCCTGGTTTACCAAGGGTTTAGCTCAGACTTACAAGATGTAGAGATGACTGCAAATTAATAGTGAAAGCATGGTACAAAGTAATCTATTCATCTGACACTTAGGAAATTTTATATAAGATTCAATATCCATTAAAATTTAATCTCTCTAGGTCAGGGATTTTTCTCTGTTTTATTTCCTGTTGCATCACCAATGCCTGGAATACTGCCTAAGTATACTGCACATATTAGATACTCAATGAAATTCTGTTGAATGAATACATCTACTCCAGGACCAAACCTTTTATATTAAGTACCTATTAGAAATCTTCCCTTAATTCCTTATAATTTTTATTGGTACCCTAAAAATAAGAGACAAAACTTAAATTTTGCTTGGTGACTCAGGGCTGATTCCAACCTAATTACACCATTATAAGAAGAGGGTAGATTTCATCAGGTACCTGTTTCATCATGTGCCTGTTTATTGCTGTTTGCCTCTCTGCTAAATGGCCTCCGACTATTTTGAATTCTACTGTTGTATTTGTATTGTTTCCCTTTATTCTCCTTCATGGGTAAATTGTGGTTTTAATATTCTTTTTTTGTTCTTTGGGCATCTATCTATAACCTCCTGAGTTCTGATTTGCTGCTTTGAAACTGTGACTGAAATGCCCACTCTAGTGGGAGAAAGTGCAGGCCTTGAAGATCTGGGTTTGGTTTCACCTCTTAACTTTGTATGTATAACTGCCAAGTTGATTAACCCCTGTGGGGTTCAGTGTCCTCATCTTTAAAATAGGAATAAAAATATCTCATGGTTATTGGGAGAACTCAGCAAAATAATAAATATGAGTCAGATGCCTGCGTGCTTAGAGCCCGTGCTCTGCAGCAAGAGAAACCACCGCTACGAGAAGCCCGCAAACTGCAACGAGGAGCGGCTCCAGCTCGCAGCAACTAGAGAAAGCCCGCGTGCAGCAACGAAGACCTAACGCAGCCAAAAATAAATAAATAAATAAATAAATAAATAAATAAATAAATAAATAAATAAATAAATAAATAAATTTATGGGAAAAAATGGATAAAATGGCGAATTTTATTTATATACATTTAACCACAATTTAAAAAATTAATAATGTATTATACCTAAACCATTGAATCATACACTTTATTTTATTTATTTATTTATTTATTTTAACATCTTTGTTAGAGTATAATTGCTTTACCATGGTGTATCAGTTTCTGCTTTATAACAAAGTGAATCAGTTATACATATACATATGTCCCCATATCTCTTCCCTCTTGCATCTCTCTTCCTCCCACCTTCCCTATCCCACCCCTCTAGGTGGTCACAAAGCACTGAGCTGATCTCCCTGTGCTATGCGGCTGCTTCCCACTAGCTAGCTATTTTATGTTTGGTAGTGTATATATGAATCATACACTTTAAATGGGTGAATTGCATGGTATGTGAACTAGATCTCAGTAAAGCTGTTAAAGGCACTATTCTTGCTTTATAGGAGTTCATGTTCAATGAGAAAATCATTCTATGAACAAACGATTATAAAGGACAAACGTATCAACACTGAATGGTTAAGAAGACATTTAGAGAGTCACTTTGCTTCAATTGAATCACTGCTTTTCTGTTTCAATGATGTAATAATTTTTTAATAATCATTATTTTATTAGGCATTACAGTCTAAAAAAATGAGTGACATTTCTTCATGTGTGTTTACTACTCTCACTTGAGCTGAGTTGTCATGGATGTCACAGTATCCATTCACTCACAACCTGAATGTAGTACTGACAGGCACTACTTAGGGAGTTTTGCGTTCGGGATGCCTATGTTACCTTCTCCCCTAACTTCCAAAAGATGTCTGAATTCCCTCATCACCTTTTCTATTTGCACAACTGTAAACCTTCATTTAAACAGTGCTCTGTGGGGTCATTTGGACTTCACTTAGTACCAATGCAATTATCACTGCAAAAGTGGTCCTGAAATTTTATGGGAGAATTTACTCTTAAAGTGGTTGTCTAGAACATGCAAATTACACTTGGATTAATTTTCAATGATGGGTCATTTATATGGGTTAAAATTGTTAAATTTAGGCACAATTTTAAAATTCACATGGAACTTTAAGACCTCAGAATACATTTTTTCTGGCACTCAGATGTCAGGTTTGTCAATCTATTGATATGTTGCAATGCTATGTATTATTGATGTTCCTATGCTCTCACTTTCTGTTTTCCCTCTCTTTCTAAACTTCCTGTGCATGGGCTTCTACATCATCATGCTACCCTTTAAATCAAATGTCTATCTCTATTTCTATCTACATTTACATCCATCCCTATATCTATGTTTAAGGTAAGAAATTCTGTTAAGATAAATACAAACTGAGCAACTGTGATCCATAATGGATACATTCCTTAAAGTTCATGCTTAGAGTTTGGAAACACAGATTCCCAAATCTAGCATTGTGGTCCATATAGAATATATGACTGCCAAACTCAAATCAGAACTCTGATTCTTTTTTAGCCTCACCTCTATTTTCTGTAAATATGAGAGGACTGCACCAAGTAATTGCTGATGCTCTGATTAGGTCAAACTTTCTTAGACTGAGTTTCTCATCTGATTTAATTAAGCTTTTCCATGGACTATGGAAGTGTCCCCACTGGACAACAACATCCACAGGGGTTGGATTTTATCTGTTTTCTTTACATTTATTTCTTAGCATGGAGCCTTGCCCAATAAATAAGGATAGAACAAATATTTATTGAATTTCATTAATATACCCTCAGATATCATATTTGTTTTGCTTCAGTCCACCAACCAGACAGATTTGATCATGCTATTCTTCCACTTCACAGTCTCTAAATGGACTCTCATTGCCTTCTTAGAAAATGAAATCTAAACCCCTTTCTATGGCATTTAAGGACATCTACAATCTGGTTCCATCTACATGATGATGTAGAAAAGCATGCACAGATAAGACGTCAGCCAGGAAGCTTAGGAAGAGAGGAAAAACAGAAAGTATTAATCCCATTTCCTGCCACTCTGTCCCTGTACAACAGCCACATTAAACTACTTATTGCTATTTCATTGCTCCACCCATCAATTTTGAAAGTTCTGGCTACAAATTAGTGATTTGCATCTCCAACAAGTATGGAGAGCTGAGATTTTCCCATATATTTTAAGTAAGTGATCTTCTTTGCTTTAATTGTGAATGTTATGGGTTTTTCCCTCTTTCCCTTTTTAATGTAGGCATTTTAATAATTTGGGGCTTGTTTGATTCTTGATAATGTGACTATTATTAATTTTTATGCAAAATTCTTTTCATAATCTTATCCCTCTATTCATTTATTCTTTGAACCATTGTCTCATCATTTTTTTTTAGTCTTAAATATTTTAGTTTGTGTAATCTAAATATTTTCTGGAAATATGCAAAAAGTTTACCTTCCCTAAGCAACCAAAATATATACTATTGGTTGTGTTTGTTATATGTTAATTATTAATTTTTCTTCAATATGTCTGTGCAACTTTTATTAGTCTACTAAACTTATACCTTGTGGCATTTATATGCACTTAACATAATTAGTCCTTGAAATAATTAAAAGTTGTACAATTTAGCATTTCCAATTTCTCTTTCTTGTTCTTGTTTTTCACTTGATCTATTGCTAAACTTAATTCTTTTAGCTCATAGTGGAATGTTTGAAAGTTCATCTTTTTAGGTCCACTTGGAATGTTCTCTTTATCCTATCCTTTGCAGGTGAAAAAAATTAGTTGCTGAATTTTTAAATTCCTTAAAAAAGCTTATTGGGCTTTTAGGGAAAACTAAAAAGATGTAGAGATTTCTAGGCCACTAAAAGTTTTTATTTTTCTTATTGTAAAAGTAATTTTTATACTTCCATTAAACTAAATAATTAATAACATTAATAATTTCAATTTCTTTTATGTCATTTTAAAAGTACTTACTTTATGGCAAGTGGAGAGTTAGACCCTGAGTAAGAGAGGTACATAGTGATGCTCCTTCCCTTCAAGGAACTCTCCATTTAGCTAGGGAAGCAGACAAGGGACAGACAGTGAATTCATCAGGGCTCTCGAGAGAAACAGAACCAACAGGATGTGTATATATAAAATATATACATAAATATATATGTATAATATCTATATATGTCTGTGTGTGTATATATCTGCATACATATGTGTGTGTGTGTGTGTGTGTGTGTGTATATATATATACATATATAGCGAGAGAGAGAGAAAGGGAGAAAGAGACATAGAGAGAGATTGAGTTTGAGAAATTGGCTCATGTAATTGTGAAAGCTTGGCAATCAAAAGTCTGCTGGGTAGGCAGTCAGGCTGGAGACTCAAGGAAGAATTGTAGTCCAAGTCCTAAGGCAGACTGCTGCTAGAAACCCTTCTGGCTCTGGGGAAGCCAGTTTTTGTTCTATTAAGGCCTTTAGCTAACTGGATGTGGCCCTCCTATCCAATCATAATCCATCCATTATGGAGGGTAATCTGCTTTACTCAAAGTCCACTGATTTAAATGTTGATCTCAACCAAAAAAATCTTCACAGAAACATCCAGAATAATGTTTGACCAAATATCTGGGCACCATGGCCCAGCCATTTTGAAACATAAAATTAACCATCACAGATAGTGACACTGCAAAGAATTTAGCACCATGCCAGTTTCATAAACAATAAGCTACATGAGCTTGTGGCAGTGAGGAATGGGGACATCTAACATTTCTTAAGTGGAGAATTCTATCATGGCTTCATAAAAGGAAGTTACTTTTCTGGAATTTTAAGAATAAGTGTTAATAAGATCAGTAATAAGAGGCTATTTTACCTAGATCATCCTCATAGTAGTGTGGCTTCAAGAATTTCACTTTTAAGTGCTTTAAATGACTGTATTTCCTTTCTAAGTATCCCACTTTTGAGGGCTACAGTGCCTTGGATTTTTCTCAGTGTCACACTACTGAGTGTGAGCAAACCTCCTATTGTTTAATGGATTGGTTATCAGGTATAGTGTGCCATTGTCACAAAGCTGTTTGCTTTTTAAAATTCTTTTTTAATTTTTATTCTTTCTAACAGAATTTTACCCAATATTTTCTAAAGTGTGTTCTGTGGCACACTGGGCCTGAAAGACACTCTCGGGAACAAAAGGTCAAATATATTTGCAAATAGCTGCATGTGATTCCTTTCTTAGAAGTTAACAGGGCACATGTATATTTATTAGAATGGTGATAAAGTGAGGTTAAAAATATCCTACCAGTAGACATTTGATTCCCTTTATTAAAAAAGGATTATATTTGTTTAGTAAAATACCTTTCTAAGCTGCTAGGAGAAGGTGAGGTCCCAAGATACAAAGTCACAAGGGAGATGACTGAATCACTGTG
Organism: Eschrichtius robustus; assembly: GCF_028021215.1. Lineage (NCBI taxonomy): Eukaryota > Metazoa > Chordata > Mammalia > Artiodactyla > Eschrichtiidae > Eschrichtius > Eschrichtius robustus. The sequence continues at coordinate 38,424,026 of NC_090843.1, forward strand.
CCTTAGAAATGCACAGAGACTTGGGGGATGGAAGGAGAGTAGAGGAGAGAAGAGAGGGAGCAGGAGAAAGGAGAAACCAGAGTAACTGAATAACAGTAGATTTCGTTATTTGCCTTTTTGCCATATAACTCCCATTTATTATAGCTTGTTTCACAAGCAAAGGAATTGTGTGATACGAATGTGACTGATTTCTTCATTTGGGTCAACACCCGTCTGGAGTTAGAGGAATAGCTGTAAGACACAGCAGAGAACCAAAATTCAGGGAACATGGGGTGACATCAGAGCCAGAGGCAATCATGGGCTTGTTAGCACTGGAGTATTTCATAGAGATGCGGGAGGTAATGGATTCTCCCTCCAGGCAAAGACAAGGGGTTCATAACCATCTTTCAGTCTTAAAGTACGGAAAAGCCCATTTGGCACCTGGAGTGTGTGTATGTATGTGTTTTCACATGTAGGTGATGAAAGTGCACTAAAACGTTAACAATTGTCCTTTCTGGGTGATTGATTCTCAAGCAGCTTTTACTTTCTTCTTTATACTTTCTATATTTGAATCTTCTCCACTAAGCATATATTATTTTTATAATCAGATTAATTTAAAGATTCATTTTCATTTCTAAAAAGCATTCTCAAATATTGCTTCACTCAGGCAGGCTTTTGGTAGACATTTGGCAACAGTGTGCTTCCCAAGATCGCCTACCCCAAGATTGTAAATCCCAGGAAGAGCTTGGAATGTAGCTAATAAAGGTTTCCCATTACAAATCCACATGTCTTAATAGATAGTCTAGCTGGGATAGGGTGGATAGTCCTTTACAGAAATAAGTCTGAGAGCACAGGTAGCTGACAGAAGGTCATCCCACCTCTGCTATGAAGTGGCCTAAGGGAGTGTTGTTTGGAGTCTCACAGTGATCAATATATTGGTTTAAGATTAAACCATTCTTTAGTTTATTATTGGTGTTCTCTTGTTTGGGAGAACCAGGAAGATGGTTCAACTAAATAATTTTAAGATTATTATTCTTTTTTGAAAATGTATTTGTACTGTTTCAGTTCTATTTTCAACCACCTTGATCCCTGGGAAAATGGGCTTTTTCTATCTGGTCCCCAAGTCCCTATCTCAGCTTTAGGTTATGACCTTGGGGACACAAATGTGACATTCATGCGGTAGGTTAGGCTTGAACCACCCTTAGCTCTGGTACATCACACTGAATCCTAGTGCTTTTCCTTGGTTTTGCTTCTGCCCAGGTGATTTGTTTTCCTCCTGTCTATTCCTCAAGAGTCAGTGCAGCAAGGGGGTTACAAGCATGCGATTGGGAGACAAATGGTTTACTTCTAACCTTGGCTTTGTCATTTAATGACAGCATGATCTCATGTATGCTACTTGACCTCTCTAAGTCTCAAGTGACTCATCTATAATGTGAAAATAAAAATAGCTCCTTCAGAAGTTTTTGTGAGCATTAATTAGATGATGGATGAAAAATCCTTAGTAGGCTCTAGTGCATCCGTGAGTGCTCAAATAAACATAAGCTGTTATTTCTTAAAAATATTATCTCACTTTGTACTTTCCTTCAACCTTTCATGATGTTCTTGTAAGGCTGATATCAGAGCCTACTGAATCTCCAACTGTTGCCACATCTTCACCTCTTTTCGACAGGATGTAGTAAAAAGAGTGAGGACTTTGAAGTTAGGGAGACCTGGTTTAGAACTGTGGGTACACGACTTACTGTATGATTCCTGGCCACTTGTGGCCATTAATGTTCCAAAGCCTCAGTTTTCTCACTTATAAAGTAGAGATGATAAAACCAACTTAAAGAGTTTGTTGGGAAGATGAATAGGTGTCCTCATCCCTTCAATACTAATTATCTGGGTGCTCTGCCCATAGCAGATGATCAATGAAAGTACCACACTTTTTCCTTGTATCTGAGCTTCTTTAAGATTTCACTCCCCAGGTCATCCAATGCCCCCATCTGGGATAATACTACCCTCTTCTCGCCCCTCCCTCAGCAGAAAAGCCATATCTTTAAGTCTCATTCAAGGATAGATTTGTAGGGTTGCTAAAATCTGGATTTGACTCCTACTTTTCCCACATTTATGCTGGGTAAGTTTGGGCACAGTTTCTGACATTCTATTTTTCCTCCTCTTTAAAACAGAGGTAATGATAACTACTTCAAAAGGTTGTTCTGGGGATCAAATTAAATTTACCTACTGAGTATATTTTGAGGAACTGCTGTGTGCCTGCCATTGTGCTAGGTACTGGGATTGAATAAAGAGCCAGCCAGATAGTGTGTTTGTACGGTGCTGAGCACAGTGTATTGTATCCAGAAAACTTCAACACGTAATGTCTGCCATCATCATCATCATCATCATCATCATCATATCTGTGTTATGCTACATAAACACAGAATCTTTCAATTACATTTTATATCCTCTAGTCTCAATCAAAATAAAGAAACCATTCTATCTTCTAAGGAAGTCTGAGGAGCTATGTCTTTCCACAGAGGTACCCATGATCCATGATACAGCAAAAACCACAAGTAAGGTAAAAAGTTATTTAAGTCATTCTCACATACAACTGAGGTTGCAAATCATTGGTGTACAGTGTACTGTCCTGTAGTTAGTACCTGATTAAAGGGAAAGAGTAGTCTGTATAATCCTAAAGGATAGATAATGTTTTAAAAATTAAGTGATTGAACAGTAGAATAGAAAAATTATGGTATGTTCATAACTGGAATACTACACAGCACTTTTTTCTTTTTTTTGGCCATGTGGCTTGTGGGATCCAAGTTCCCCGACCAGGGATTGAACCCGAGCCCCCTGAAGTGGAAGCACTGAGTCCTAAGCACTGGACTGCCAGGGAATTCCCGGAATACTACACAACACTGAAAAATAATGGGCTACATCTTGTTAAATGTAACAACGTGGAAATCTCACAAACATTATGAGCAAAAGGGGCCAGATTGAAAAGAATACAATACTGTATGGTTCCATTTTTGTGATGAGCAAGACAGACAAAACTTATGCATAGTGGTAGAAGTCAGAATAGTGGTCACCGCTGGGAGAAAGTTATTGACTGAGAAGGCCACAAAGGAAATTCTAGGTAATGAAAATGTCCTCTATTTTGATCTAGGTGATGATAAATGATCTCTCTTTCTCTCTCTCTCTCTTGCTCCAGCTCTGGCTCTCAGCAGCTTGATACATTTTACATATGTTAAAATGCATCAAGCTGTTTACTGAAGATGTGTGTTCATTATTAAATGTAATGTTACATTTAATGTTAATTATAATATGTAACAATAAATGTTAATTAATATTACATCACTATAAAGTAAATCTATGTATACATCTCTCTATCTCTATCTCTATTCCCATTAAAATTAGTTATACATATAAAGTTAAATTATATACATAAGTGTAAATTTTTAAATTTTATATGAATATGTAAATTTAAATTATATAAAAATAAATTATATATATAAATTTTTTTCTCCTGCCTATTTACTTTTCAGTTCATGTGTAGTTGAGGCCGGTATGAGTTGTGTTTTCCAAGTGTAGTCTCGGCTCTTCTCTTCCTTCCTCAAGCTTCTTGGCAGTATTTTTTGGGGAAGAGGCTGATCAGTGGGTGGTGGGGGAAAGTCATAGGGCAAATACAAAAGTAGCCTTGGGCTTAAAATGTACTGTCAATTATTATTAAAGTGAATCATCTGTATGTGGGTAAAATGTACTGTCAATTATTATTAAAGTGAATCATCTGTATGTGGGTAACTGCTCATTATATGAGGCTGTTAGGATTTTTTTCTCTGGGCATTGGCAATGGAGTGCTGGGGTGCCTCACCTTGGCCGAGGATTAAATAGGATAATGGTAGTTACAAGCAGGTCTCTAGTTCTCCAAGTTATTATTTTGGGTGGATGATAATGGCTTTGGAAGTGTTGGGGATGTGATGGAGGCAAGAAGAGAAGGTGGAATTTCAGGCCTTGAGCACTTTCCGGCTTACAAAGTTTAGCCTCTGCCGTCTTTTTCTTTAAATTTGATTGATGCCTGAAGGGGTAAGGGGCAGGTTTCCTGGCTCCTTCTGACTTGGCTTTGGGGAGGGGCCATGATGGTGCCTGTGCAGAGTGCAGCTTGTTTGAAAGAGGAAAACGTTGATGGTCCAAACACTATGTTATAAGTGGTCATGTGTTGGGAGAGTTCCTTCCCCAGATGGGCCCACGGCCATGGGGGTGGCGGGGAGGGTGGTGGGCGTGAAGCGGTGGTAAGATCTACAAGGGAGAGGAAAGAAGCAACGCAGAGAAGGCGCAGGAGCAAATGCAGTTCTTCTCCTTCTTATTTTTTTTTTCAGTAAAAGAGTGAATTAGAGCGAGAGAGGAAGAGAGAGAGAGATTGGGCTACACAAAAGAAACTAGGAAACGAATGGAGCTGGGAAGGTGGGAAAGAGAGAAACCAACCGCTAAAGAACAGTGACTTGACAACCTCCAAATCATAATTAGGAGCAACTTCCTGGCCTCACATTTTCCACATAAACACTCGGGCGCTGGGCAGAGTTAATGGGCCCTGACTCCTGCCCGCGAGCAGCTCTGGCCAAGCCCAGCCGCGATTGACGTCACCGCCGCAGCGTCTCAGAGGAATGTGCCCGCTCCCCGCGCTTCTGGGTCTGACCCTAACCTTTCCCAGATGTGCAACTGTTCTTCCTTCCAAACAGGGAGTTTCAACACTGGGCATTGTGTGCTCTCTGAGTCCCGTCCTGTGGCCAAAACAAAAGTCCCAGTTCCTGCGTTTCAGAACAGGATTGTGCGCCCGCCGGCCTTTGGCGCTCTGGGCTGCTAAGCGGTCCCGCTGGAGGCGGGTACCACGGGGCTTGGGTTCCTACTGTGCTCCTTATCTCGCGCCGCAAGCTGCTCCCTTAGCACAGGTGGGCCGCCTCTCTTTGTCTGGCTGCGGAGCGGTGGGAGTCCCCGGCAAGCAAGGTCCTTTAGGATCGGCCTCCAACTCCCTGCCTTTCCTGGCCTCAGGCACGCAGACTATTTGCAGTTGAACTAACACTTCTTGGTGACCCGTGGCCCTCTTTGCCCACTCTGTTCAGGCTGCTGGAATGTCCTCTCCCCCTTTCCCTTTCTGACTTGGTGGACACAGAGTCCACATTTAGTTATAAAGGCAGTGCAAGCTTCCCCTACCCCCGGAAGCCTTTTCCAACCCCCTTCTCTGCTCCCTCCCGGTTTGAATTGGCTTCTCTCTCTGTAGCCCTGCTGCCCTGCTTTACACAGACTACAAACCTTATGCTTCATTACACTGGGGATTACTTTTCTCTCTATGCTTTACGTTTGAATTGGTTGTTCATGTGTCTATTTCTGCAACTAGACTATAAGCCCTTGAAGAACAAGGACCATATCTTGCCCATCTTTGAACCTCCCATTTAGTAGGCTATGTAATAGGTATTCATAAATGTTTGTTGAATGAATTAATGAGTATGTCCAAGGACATGAGAACAACGGTGATATAACAGAAGTCAGGTATCTTGATGATTTCGGAAGAGTTAGCATTGATAAAATAGCAAGGCCTTGTTACCACTGAGGAAGATGAGCATAGGAAAATAAACATACAAATTACACAATAGGAACAATTGCTGTTGCTATTAGAGGTCCTTAACCCTGTCCCTTCCTAAGTGCTTCACTGATATTATCTCATTTTCTTCTTACAACATCCCTTTCCAAGTGGCATGGGGATTCTATAATCATTGTTTGTATTATTTCAAGTTTCTAGACAACATAATTCTGTAGCCTGCAGTGGAGGCATATTCCAAGACCTCTCAACCCTTTGGAAAGCCCTAAATCCCTTTGCTGCAGAGCAAGTGTACTATCTGTTACAAAGCAGATGAACAAAGAATCTTGGCTTCAAAATTCCCTCTGTGCTTATTGTGTGAAAACCAAATTTCCCCTCCCTTCTGCGCTCAGAGTTACCAACCCTCCTTTCCCCAAACCTAAAACCCCTGATAGAGAATGAATATAGATGAAGAGGTAACAGAGGCCACCTACTAATCTGGGCATAATTAGTTGCCTTTCCCCTGAAAGATAAGAATGGACACAAGATAGAGCTACATATATCTTGGGAAAACTACGCTCCACACTAGACTTTCATTTGTCGTAGCAAAATTCCCAAATAGGAGTTCCCAATGGGAATAACAACTTGCCTTCCCACCACCTGCCTTGGGCCCATCCACACATTGTATGTCCTCCTCGCTTCCTCAGGGAATCTGACTCCAAATGTGCAGAGATCCAAGAAAGCACAGGAGAGATGCTGTCACAGTGCTGTCACTTTGACAGCCAGGAGTCAGCTATCTCTTTCCCGGAGGTATACAATCATAAGAGTGATTTCAGGACTTAACAGCAGCTGGGAGGCTGGGGGGCACAGGGTATCTGCTTGTTATCATTTCAATAAATGGAATTAGGAGAAAAGTCCCCTTATCTGACTGTTCTCTGGAGGGAAAACCAGAAGTGGTGATGTCTTTGATCTGGAAATCTTTCTGGCTTCCCACTGGAAAAGGAAATTTCCACAGGGAGTTTTCAGTTTGCTGCCTCTCTTGGGGTACGTAGACATGTAATTTTAGCAGAATTAAGGGCTAATGGATTAGGCCCTTCAGAGTTGCTCAGGATTCCTGGTTATGTAAAATAATTTATACATTTTGTAATAAAACTATGTATTATAATTATGTTTATGTAATTACATATTTTATACATAAATATAAATTATGTAAAATAATTTTTAATTTATGTAAATAATGTAAAAACCAGGCCTTTGATATTCTGTCGTTCCCATACTTCTATGCAGCCTCCTTAAGAACTGCCTTCACTGAACTAGGACAAAGTGGTTTCCCAGAGTTATAGGGATTTTCCCAAGGAAGCTGTGAATTGGTGAAGCTGAGAGCACTGTAGGAAATTTATATTTTAAATCAGAAACAAAAGAGGTGTGCTTTTCCAGAAAACTCTTTGTTATTTTTCTCTAATATCAGTGCTGGGCATAGAAATTTAGATTATAAGGCTTGGAATAAGGCTTGCATTCATTTAAACTTTCATTAACTGATATTTCCGAGGAGATAAAGGCAAGAGAATGATGGGAAAAAGTAAAAGAATCCCCAGCCAAATCAGATAGAGGGGCGAGAGAAGAGGGGAGAAGAAACACATGCTAACACACCACATAGGAGAGAGGAGACCTGGGAAAGTGAAGCTGTCCTATTACTTTCCCAGGCAGGAAACTATTGCTGAGTTAATTTCACGGGTACAGGGAAGAGTAAAATCAACACACTGTGGTGTTTAACTCTCATCATCTCATGTTTGCAAAAACTATTCCACCCTAACGATGAGGAGGTGGGAAAGAATAATGAAGCTTATCAGTGCTGCTTTAAGGACTATGGTCCCCGAATTACTGTCTCTAACAAACACTTAGGGTGTGCCTACTATGTGCAAAGCATGGGTAAGGCATTTGTAGGTATAGGGGTGAATAGGCCACTTGGCCTTCCATCAAAGTGGCTCTGAGTTCTCTGAAAGGGTTTGAACCAAAAAGATAAAGAGGGAGGCCAGTAGAACTGGTTGCTGTCTTGGATGAGTTCCTCCTGTCTCAAAGTTCCAAACTGCTGCATAACTAGCAATCTGAATCATTCTTCTGTTGTTCTCCCGTGTGGTAGGCTTCCTCTCTTCCCTCCCCCACCCCCTTCCTTCTTTCCTTCCTTCCTCCCTCCCTCCCTTACTCCCTCCCTTTTTTCCTTCCTTCCTTCCTTCCTCCCTCCCTCCCTTCCTCCCTCCCTCCCTCCTTCCTAATTTCCTAATTTCCTTCTTTTCTTCCCCTACCCACCCGCACCATCTTTCTCTCTTTTTCATTCTCACCATTATCAGATTAGGGAAGTTTGCTAAGGCTTTAAAGATTATTTAAATGTTGTTAAATTTTATAATATTTTTTTAATCTATTAAGGTGATCATATTATTTTATATTTCTTTATTCTCTTAGTTTGGGGAGTCACATTGGTTGACTTTTAAATGAACCAACGGTGCACACCTGGGATAAACACAGTCTAGTTATTCTTTTTGTGTAATTGCTGGATTTGGCTTACTAATATTCTTTTTAGGATGTTTACATCTTGTTCATGAGTAAGAGACTAGCCTATAAGTTTCCTTTTTTATAAGGTCTTAGTACGTTTAACTTAATATCAAGATTATACAGAACTTCCTTGACTTACAACGGGGTTACATCCCAATAAATGCACTGTAAATTGAAAATATTGTAAGTAAGAAATGCATTTAATATACCTAAACTACCCAACATATAGCTTAGCCCAACCTATCTTAAACATTCTCAGAACACTTACATTAGCCTAGAGTTGAGCAAAATCATCAAACGAAAAGCCTATTTTATAATAAGGTACCGAATATCTCATGGAATTTATTGAATACTGTACTGAAAGTGAAAAAACGGCATGGTTGTCTGGATTCAGAATGGTTGTCAGTGTTTTGGTGGTTTACCCTCGTGATCAAGTGGCCAACCGGCAGCTGCACTGCTGCCCTGCTCCGCAACACCAGAGAGTGTCTACCACATATCAGAGGCCTGGGAAAAGATCAAAATTCCAAATCTGAATTATGGTTTCTACTGAGTGTGTATCGCTTTTGCATCATCCTAAAGTCAAAACCATCGTTAAGTTGAAACATTGTTAAGTCGAGGACCGTCTGTACTGGCCTCAATAAATGGGTTTAGAATTGTTTCTTTTTTTCCTATTCTCTGGAAGAGTTTGGCTAAAATTAATTTTATTTCTTCCTTAAACATTTGGAAGAATTCTCTGGTGAGGTAATCTGGGCCTCAAGTCTTTCTTTATCCACTAATTAGGGTTCAAATTTTTTAATGAGTAAATGATTTATGTTTTCTATATCTTCTTGTATTAGTTTTGGAAACTATATCTTCTTGTACCAGTTTGAATAGTATAAATGTATTTATTCATATTTTAGAAATTGGTTCATATTATTTAGATTTTTAAACGTATTGGCATAAAGTTATTCATCATGTTCTTTTATAACACATACATTTAATGCTATGCATTTCCCTCTGATATGGCTTCATTTTCCTCACACACATTCTGATATGTCATATTTTCAGTAGTATTTATTTCAAAATATTTTCTAATTTCTATTGTTATTTCTACTATGATCTATTGATTATTTAGAAATAAATTGTTATTTTTCATTTGTATGCATTTGTAACTTAATTCTACTGTGTTCAAAGAACACACTCTCTATTATTACAATCTTTTGAAACTTTTTGACACTTGCTTTATAAACCAGCATATGGCATTTTTGGTCAAATTTTCAGTGTATTTTTGGATTTGTAGATATTGGATGTAAGACTTGTCAATTTTGGCTTTACTTAGGTAGAGGCTAAATTATTAGGTGTATACAGATCAAGAATTATTACATCTTCCCGTTGAACTGAAGTTTTTTTCATTAAGTAATGTCCATTTTTATCTTTTTTAAAAAAATAATGTCCATTTTTTCTAATTTTATGGTTCTTCAGTCTGATTAAGGTGATGTGGATACAGTCTGTCTTTTAACTGGAATATTTAGTCCATTTAAGGTAATCATTTATAAGTTGGACCTCTTTTTACCATTAAAGTTTATTTCATTTCATTTATTTTATTTTATTTATTTTAGTTTATCCCACTTTGTAAGTTTCTTTTTAATCCTTACTTTTTCTTTGAATTACTCTCACTATATAACCCCATTATGACACAATGTTAGCTTATTCTCATATGGTTGTTCTCCATTTCCTGTTATCCCATTATATTGACAATATCCAGACCAATGTTTCAAGTTTTTTGGTCTCAGAACCTCTTTGTATGCTGAAAAAATATTTAGAATTCCAAAGACTTTTGTTTATGGGAGTTATATCTATTAAAGTTTATCATATTACAATTTAAAACTGAGAATATTTAAAATATTTATTAATTCATTGAAAAATAATAGTAGCAAACCCATTACATGATAACATAACATATCTTCATGAGAAATAACTGCATTTTTTAAATGAAAGAGTGGTGTTGCCTTACATTTTAGCCAATCTCTTTTTGTCTGTCTTAGAAAAGATTCTTATATTTGTTACTACATTTTATAAAATCTCATAACTCATAGAGCCTCTGGAAAACTCCTTTATACACTCATGAGAGAGAATAGAAAGCCAAATAACATTTTTAGTATTACTATGAAAATCGTTTTGCCCTTGTGGATTCCCTGAAAGAGTCTCAGGAATTTCCAGGGGTCCATAAACCACACTTTGAGACCAGTGATTCTCAAATTTTAATGGTGTATCCAAATCACTGGGATACTTGTTAAATCACAGACGGCTGGCCCCCACACCCAGAGCGTCTGATTCAGCAGGTCTAAGATGGGGCCTGGGAATTTGCATTTCTAACAAATTCCAAGGTGATACTGCTACTGCTTGTCCGGGTACCACATTTTAAGAACCACTGATGTAGACTATAAATCTGGGTAACTATGCATGTAATTTCTCTTTGTTTTTCTTGTAGCTAATTTTTAAGGCAACATCAAACTCTACTAAGGTATTTGATCACTGTTAACTTCATACACATCTTATCTCCTGGAATTTTCTCGAATTGAAGTACTTAATACAGAATTAATTTCAGTATAAGTCTTTTTGTGGCAGTCTGAGGGTTTTGATGCCTGAGAATATTTTTATCATATTTAAATAACAATTTGAAAGAATAAAAGTTTCTTGGTTTTATGGTTCTAATACTTTCCCCCAATGCTTTGAAGACATTACGCTATACTTTTCATTCTTTTTTTTTTTGTTATGACTGTTTCTAATGTGCTATTGAAAATTGGAAATTAATCTAATCCTTGCTTATGAATTCAGGACCTGTCCTTGTTGTCTAGGAACTTTCATAATTTTCTCCTTGTCTTCGATAGTCTTACATTTTCTTATTACTGTCTGATGTGGGGTTTTTGTGGGACTCTCTGGCCCTTTCAATCTGAAACCCTTTCCTCCTCTCCCACTTCCTCCTTCTCTTACATGCAGGGAAGCTTATCTCCATTTCTTCGAATATTTCCTTCTCTCCGTTACTGTTCCCTCTTTTGGAAGTTCTATTATGACTTCTGTTTCCCTGGCCCTTCACCTCTAAAGATTTTCTTTTGTGTTTTGTATTTCTTTGCCTTTTCATTCTTTCCTCTGGGATTTTTTTTCTCAGTTCAGTCTTTCAGTTGGTAATCCATTCCTTAGCTAATTCTTTCTGCTATTTCTTTCATTTATAGTTTTTATTTTAACTAATATCTTTTCATATTTAATATTTCTTCCTGGTTCTTTTTATACTTTCTAGTTCTGTTTCAAATTGCTAATAACTTCTATTATCTCCTTTAATATTTGTACTAGGCAAACTTTTTTTTTTTGCTAATATTTCTGCTTTTGGTGGAATATATAACCTGCTAAGTTATTTTCATTTGAAATAATTGTGCTCCTCAAATGCTTGTTATTTTGGCTTGTGAGCTCATCTCCCCTGGGATATTGGCTATTTTGTCAGACCAGGGTAGACCTTAGTTTGCAACAACCCTAGTTAGCACAGTTTAGGGACCTGAGCCCTGCGAAGGAAAAAGCCAGGCATGGGACAACCAATCAGTTACTTTTCACTGGTCAGGGCCTCATTCTTTGTCCACCAGGAAGAAGCATCCTTAAAAAATCTGTCAGCCGCAGGAGTTTGGAAGGAGAATTTCTGCTCACGGTTAGTCTTCACTTGTTTTTCTTAGCACCTCACAACTACATATCTTGTGTGCCACCTTGTTTGTGTCACCTAGAACTGGACATTTGGCTGAGAGCCACAAGTAGGAGGGCAGACAGTGTTTGCTCAAGGCAATAGCAGAGGAGAGCAGAGCAGATCACCAAGCATTTCTATCTTATTGTACCCTCCCGAAGTACGCAGTTCTGCCTCTTATTAAAGCCCCATCCATACACCATTCAAAATAGCCTAACTCCAGGTCTCCTGGAAATTTCTTGGTGTTTTTCCCCTGTAGTTCCTTGGGGAAGGGAATCAGCTTTCATACTGGTTCAGTGTCTTGGAGCATCTTTATTCTAATCTTATTTCTAATTTTTCCAAGAGTATGATTTTGGACAAGTTACTTTATATCTCCTTAGTTTTCTTATCCATAAAATGGAACTAATATCTAACAACATCAATAGCAATATAAAGATTAGAAATAACACATATGCAGTAGTTAGCATTGTTACTGGTATGGAGTAGATGCTCAATAAACCATTGCTGCTATTATATTTATTGCTGTTGTAACTGTTGTTATAAGTAATCACTAGAGCTGAGCCTGCTTCTCTGTCCTGCAATGGAATGTTCTGCCTAATTGGGTGCAATGTTGCTGTACATATAATGTAAAAAAGTCTCTGTTGTGTTTGGGGTCACATCACTCAGATTATGTTTGCGGTCATATATGTGTGGTTAGTCAGGATTTGGGGGCCTGGGCTCCAAGAAAGGGAGCTGTGGTCCGTAGAAGTCTTACTGAGGGAAGGTAACTGACCCTTGCAACATGCTGGAGAACCAGCGAGAAGGGGATGGATGGCCAACGTGGATACTGGAAATAGCTATATCCATGATCTAGAATTTACTTTGTGTTTTTAAATTTTTATTTATTTATGTTTTTGGCCATGCCACACCGCTTGCAGGATTGAACCGCAAGTTCCCCAGCCAGTGATCGAATCCAGGCCCCGGCAATGAAAACACCGAGTCCTAACCACTGGACCTCCAGGGAATTCCCTGCTTTTTTGAAAAAATTGAAGTATAGTTGATTTACAATGTAGTGTTAGTTTCTGGTGTATAGCAAAGTGATTCAGTTATACGTATATATACATTCTTATTCATTTTCTTTTCCATTATGGTTTATTACAGGATATTGAATATAATTCCCTGTGCTATACAGTAGGACCTTGTTACTTATCTATTTTATGTATAGTAGTTTGTATCTGCTAATCCCAAACTCCTACTTTATCCCTCCCCCACCCCCTTTCCCTTTTGGTAACCATAAGTTTGTTCTCTATGTCTGTGCGTCTCTTTCTGTTTCATTAATACGTTCATTTGTGTCAAACTTTAGATTCCACATATAAATGATATCATATGGTATTTGTCTTTCTCTTTCCGACTTACTTCACTTAGTATGATAATCTCTAGTTCCATCCATGTTGCTGCACATGGCAATATTTCATTCTTTTTTAGGGCTTAGAACTTCGCTTTTCGCATGTTGCAATTCCCTTCTGCTAGAGCCCAGGGCCTTCAATAAAGTCATACTATATATTAAAGTGGCCCTGCTTGTGACTGAGTAATTAAGGGATAGAAATGTGTCCATTCTTAGGGTGACAAGTCTCGAGAAACTGATCATGAGATATTAAGGAGAATCTTCTACAAAAAGCAGATCCAGTCTCAGACTGGTTGACTGAGGTGACAGGGGACAAACTGGCTGGACTGTGAGACATCGCAACATGCCTCAGAGATTCTCAGAAATACTTGGGGTGAGGAACCTGGTAAAAGACTGAGCAGGACGGGAGATAGACAAATTACGTCTGACATTACAGGAAATTGCGGCCCACTATAGGATGGAGAAGCAGGCAATCTGCATTGCAGCATTAGTTCTGAACCCTCTTGGCTAACATCATCACCACATGCAGCACCCTGTACCCGCTAGTGACAGGACAAATGTCTCTTGCTTCCCCTCCTGCTTGTAGGGCTCCTGGAGGCAGATCTCTTGTCCTTAAACCACTTGATTGGGCATCCCTGATGGTGCAGTGGTTAAGAACCCGCCTGCCAATGCAGGGGACACGGGTTCGAGCCCTGGTCTGGGAAGATCCCACATGCCGCAGAGCAACTAAGCCCGTGCGCCACAACTACTGAGCCTGCGCTCTAGAGCCCGCAAGCCACAACTACTGAACCCACATGCAACAATTACCGAAGCCCGTGTGCCTAGAGCCTGTGCTCCGCAACAAGAGAAGCCACTGCAATGAGAAGCCCGCTCACCGCAGCAAAGAGTAGTCCCCACTTGCCGCAACTAGAGAAAGCCTGCGCACAGCAACGAAGACCCAACACAGCCAAAAATAAATAAATAAATAAATAATAAATAAAAACAACGCTTGATTTGTTAGTCACCTGCCTTGGGCTCTCAGCCACCACTTCAGTCAGCAGCACTGACTTCTGAAGGGGACCTGGCAACATTTCAGTGGCAACACCCACCACCAGGCCTCAGCAACATGCATCCTCAATTTCTCTCTCCCCAGGGTGGTTATGGGGTGGGAAGCAAAGAAAATAAGTCTGCTGATTTCTTAAACTCACACATATTTATTCTTGGAACATATGCTTCTTTTCTCCCTCGGGGCTCATGAAACCTGCTTAGAACTTTCATTTCCATATCTAAAATTATATGGCTCATTTCTTATCCTCTGCCGAGGAATGGCCAATTGCTGGTGGGTCAGCGAACTCCCAAAGGAGATAAAAATGAAGCTGATGCTATTTTTAAAATGCCAGGAAATCTTCCATTATGCCTAAATATGGCCACAGGAGACCTGGGTTCTTTAGTTACATTCCCCCAAGTTCAATAATTACTTAGGGAAGCAGCTTGGAGTGAAGGCATTCTGAGCAATTCAAAGGGGCTTTGGCTGCCTCTGGGGCCACTTCCATAAACTCTGCTACACAGACCTCATAAATTCCAACGAGGCTGGTCAAAGCAAGCCCCCCTTCTTTGGGGACAGGCCCTGTTCCTTTCTACCCTAAGCAGTGACTCTCCCAGCCTTTGTTATGGCCTCTTTGGAACTCTGTACATAGCAACCAGGGCACGAGGTGAGCTGGTCTCTTCCCATTAAATATGATGCCACCAAGCTGTTACTGTCAGTTACTGCCATTAAAATGACAGCTGTTGGTCCATCCTTAGTTGAAAGAGGCAACCTCCTCTCTCTTCTTGCTTCTCAAAAATAACAATCTTTTCACTCTATCCTGATCAGAAAATGCACAGGCTGACCCAGAGGGATATTCTGAGAATTTTCCCAGGCACCATACACCCAGCAGGCTCAGAGTTCTGAACTTGAGGACATAAACTTGCCAGGCTCTCAGAGAGGCATATTGAGCCTCCACCCTTCCCACCTTCCCCCTAAGCTGTCCCAGTGCTTGGACTCTGCAGTAAGATCGGTTTGGTTTCTTCCTTCAGAGAAGTAAAATCCCCCAGGGACCCTCCCTCCTCCCCCAACAGGTGAGGGAGTTGTCCTGGAGGAAAGAAAGAGGCAGATGTGTGTGTGTGTTTGTGTGTGTCCACGTGTGTGCATGCATGCTCCCATGTATGCATGTGCACAGGGTTTTTACATGTGTGTGTAATGGGCATATGTGAGCTTATGTGTGCATGTGCACCATGTATGTGGTATGTTGATAATCAGAGAACTTCAGTCCCCTTTCCTCTCATTCCCTGTCCACAGGCTGCTTCTCCTTACCCCAAGGAGATCTCTTATAATTTATTTTATCTGCTTAATCTTATCTATCTTTGTGTGTATGTATGCAGCAAAAAACTGACCAGAATTTTGGCAGAGGGAATTGCTTGCAGGTGTGAACAGTTCCTCTTGGATTGGTGGAGTTCTTTTTCTGGACCCCAGTTTCCGGGGTCCATGGGGTAGGAGGACACTGTCCCTTGCTGACATTGTAACCCTGCCCCACTGCCCCACCTACCCAGCCTTGGTTGGGAGGTTGTGTGCTCTGGGTGAAGAAGAATGATTTGAGGCAGCCTGTTAGTCTTATCTGGTCAACACAGAATAGTTAAGCAGGAAAAGACGATGGCTTCTAACTGGTGTTTAATCAAGCCCAAGTACCTGTGTTTGTTCCAAAACTTTCTCCATTTAATAATGTGTCCTAAAAACTTTTTCAGATTTAATATCTCATGATTCGTCTTCAGGGACTTACTGACACAATCACATTAACCCAGTTCCCATCTCTGTGTATGTCTAGAAGTATACCATGAAATTTAAAGTCAGATAGGATCCAATCTTGAATTGGGCTACTAGCCATGTAACCTTGGACAAGTTAATTTATTCTCAGTTGCTTCATCTAGAAAAAGGGGGAGATAACCATACCTAGGTAATAGGGCTATTGCACAGATTAAATGAAGCTAATCTGCAAGGATCTTAACGTGATGCTTCATGAATAGGAAGTGCTCTGTTAGCTATTTTTATTTTCCCTTCCCTGCTCCTAGCTATTGCTGGTGTCAACTCTTTCACACCTATCCCTTCCCCTTCCCTCCCTACTGTGTTTGTTTCCTGGGGCTGCCACAGAAATTACCACAAATTGGGTGGCTTAATACAATAGAAATATATTCGTTCACAGTTCTTGAGTCTAGAAGTTTGAAGTCAAGGTGTCAGAAAGTCCATGCTCCATCTGAAGTTTCTAGGGAAGAATCCTTCCTTGCCTCTTCTGGCTTCTCGTGACTTCAGGCATTCCTTGGCTTGTGGCTGCATAACTCCAATCTCTGCCTCTGTCTTCACATGGCCTTCTTCTCTCTGTCTCTGTGTCCTCTCCTATTCTTACAAGGACCAGTCATTGGATTTAGGGCCCACCCCAAATCCAGTATGATAGTATCTTGAGATCCTTAACTAACCACATCTACAAAGATCCTATTTCCATATAAGGTCACATTCTGAGGTTCTGGATAGACATGAATTTTGGGGGTGACACTATAAAACCTACTACACCTACCAACCTAGGCTCTTCTCTGTTAAAAACTCATCTCGATTTGTATCTCTCAAATTCACTTCTCGTTCCATTAGGACTTTATTCACTTTTCTCTGCCCTTATTGCTATGACATACAGCAACATTCTCCTGTGTACCTCTACTACCCTGTGGATAGATTTTGCTTTTTCTCTGGTCTCACTCATATTCTTTCTCCACATTGCCTCTAGGGTGGTCTTTTTAAAGTCTGGACAGATCTGATCAAGGGCTCTTTCTTCTCAAAAACCTTTAAAATCTCTCAGTTTTCTTTAGGATAAAATTCAACATCTTAGCATTCAGGGCTGTTTGATTTTCTAATATCCCACTGATATCTGCACTAATCACCCTCAACTGTCCCAGCCACTCCAAGTAAGTCTAAGGGAGAAGAACCTCACCACCACTCAGCAGGACAGCTTATTCCAGGGTGTGGTCCTGGCGGCCAGGTTCTTTTAAGTGGAAAGTTTATTGAGAGTTCCTTGGAACAGGCATTAACTCAGGTGTGAGTGTAAGGAGGGAAGTTGGAGACCAATTCTAGAGAATCTGGGTCAAGCACCAGCCTTGAAGGATGAGTTTGATTCCATAAACAGAGAGTAGGAGCATTGGAGCCAAGGAGGTCAGTATCAAGTTTGGAAAGGGAAGACAAGTTGGTGAAATTGTTGAGACTCTAGTGCTTGAACTGAATGAATGTGATGAATTCATTCATATATTAGGGGCTAGTCAAGTGGCCTGGGCTAGGCTGGCTAACATCACTAGGGCAGGATGGGAAGTGCATTTTATGGTCAGTCTCCACAAATCTCTCTGGTCATCAGGGAGGGATGCATGGACTGCAGATCCCAGTGACTCACTGTTCTCTTTCTTCTTTGTTTATTCTGTGGGATCTAAGGCACTGACAACTCCAGGTCATAACTTGTGTTTATAGCTGCTTGCTGTTATGGCTTTCGAAACAGCTGGGCAGATGGAAGAACTGAGCTTTCACTGTTTTTGAAAATGTCAGACCCTTTTTTTCTTGATTCTTGCTCTATTGCACTTCTAGTTTCCAAGGCAGATTGGACTCAGACTGAGCATGAATCAGAAGACGGAGCTTGACTTGGTGGTGTCTAAGGAGCTCTATATCTGGCACTTTATGAATCTAACAAATTAGCTGAATGAGGTGGCATTTTCTCTTCCTCCCAGATTTGGCCAGTACTCAATGTAAGACTCTTGCTGGGTAGCTGACATCCTGTAATCTTCTGGCACAGGCTGCAGTGTAAGGAAGCAACCAGGGACTTAAGCTGCTTCAGAAGTGATTTACAAGGCTCACAAGACATAACCACTTCTCAAACCCATGTTGTAATTTATTACAAAAACTTTTTTTCTCACAATGCTTTCCTTGACCGTAAGTCATTTCAGAAAATTAACAGACTCAGAAGGTTTTAATGTTGGATTAGTCCTTGGGGATAACTATTTCTGTCTTAGTTCAGGATGCTATAACTAAAATGAATAGACTGGTGGCTTAAACAGTGGTTACTTCTCATAATTCTGGAGGCTGGGAAGTCCAAGATCAAGGTACTGGCAGATCAGGAGCTTGGGAGGGCCTACTTCCCAGCTAGTAGACAGCCAACTTCTTCCTATATCTTCACATGGCCAAGAGAGATCATCTCTCACTGTCTCTTCTTATAATGGCACTAATCCTAATCAGGAAGGCTCCACCCTCATGAGGTAATTACTCCCAAAGACTATCCCTCCAAATACCATCATACTGGGGGTTAGGCTTTGATGTTTGAATTTGGGAGGACACAAATATTCAGTCCATAGCAGGGTCTAACATCTTCATGCAACAAAAGAGAAAATTGAGGTTCAGGACCATGAGGTCTCCTGCAAGGGTCCCCAAGCCAGTGAGCAGGTTGTTTGTTTTCCAACACAGGGCTTTTTCCTCCAACCTCATGATCATGATTCTTCCTGATTATTTAAATGATGTTACTTCATTTTCTCAATACTGCCTTGAATATTTGTTCCTTTCCTTTCACTTAAAAAATAGAAATAAGACAGTTTTTAAGAACACAGAGGAGTAAGGATTCTTGGAAGATGGCCATCTAGCTGTAGCCTTCTTCTCCTTGACTCTCAACTCCCAACTCCTACTTTTCTTGAGCTAGATGGGAAGGAGATGAGGTTGAGGTGAGGAGGGGAGATTGGGCATAGAGCTTTCTTTCTCAAGAGTAGAAACAGAGCTGGAAAGGTGATTGTCCCATCAGGATAACAAAGGTCTGCATGAAGGCTCCTGAGAAAATGCTGGTTTTGAGATCTATGGACCGGAGGAAAAGAATGACATCAGCCTTGAGAGTGTCTGGTTTCTTGGTCCCCATGAGGCCAAGCAGGAGCTGGATCCTCCCTGCCCCTTAGGGCATGGTATGAGGACCTACCTTGTGCTAGAATGTGGGAGCACCCTTTGTAGCAGGCAACTGACAATCTTCTGGTTTCTAAACTGCCACTCTCCTGGGGGTAGAAAATATTTCCCCCACATTTGTGTGACCGACACCAGTTAGGAGACTCCAACAACGAGACCTGAAAATTAATGAACAGATGAAGTGAAAACTCAACTAAGTGATCCTGGCAACCAGAATAGGAGACGAGTCAGAACTAGTAGAGCCCCTTCCATGAATGGCTTGATGGAGCATGACAGGTGACAGTCTGAACTAAAACCGACAAGGACACTGAAGTAGGCTCAAGTGCAACACAAACATAGAGATAAAACACATGATTTCTCAATTCAACAATTTAGCAGACTGAATGAAGGAGAGGATGGTCACTGTGGAGGCAAGTGGGAGATGTATCTCAAAGCCTAGAGCAAAGATTTAAAGAAGGAAGCTCTGAGGAGAAAGAAGTTTGGGGAGAAGTATTTCAAAGAATCGACATGTGAAAAATAGTTCACAAAGGAATTAGGAAGAGAATTAATGCCCTAACAAGTAGTAGCGAGAGAGGGTGTCCTGAGTTGAAGACAGATCTGAATTTGCAGATTAAAAGGGTTCATCAAGTTCAGAGCAAGACTGATAAAAAGTAACATTCACCAGGCAATATTTTGGTAAAATCTGAACTCCTAAGATGATGTGACTCTATTATAATCTTCCAGATAGAAAGAACAAGTTACCTACAATGGAAAAATAACCAGAAAAATCCCAAACATATCGTCTGTAATATTAAATGCTAAAAGATAATAGAATAGCATTTTCTGGTTACAGGGAGAAAGACAGCTCTATAAATCCTATAAAACAATATAACCATTATTATTTGCTAAGGCATTTAAAAAAATATTTGTTGATATTCAAGTCCAGAATGTAGTGTTCATCACTTCCCCTAACATTCTACTGGTTAAAACTCAGTCATATGGCTTCATTTGTGCAAGGGGACAGCCTGGGGAATGTGAACTGGCTGACTTACACCATAAAACAAGATAGTGCTAAAGAGAGAATCTAGGTAAAGGCCTTATCATTGTTTCCATGCTTGGTGTTTTCTGATTTTTACCTGAGTTTTGTGATGAAAAAAGTCAGATCCATGATTCAGCCTATTAAATCCATGCCTTTCATTCATTCAACAGATAGTTCTTGTGAGTCTGCTCTCTGCCTAAGCCTGATATGCAGCAGGGACTGAGACAGAGAAAAATCAGGTGGTGTCCTGAAGCTCTTATCAGTTGTGAAAAATTGGAAGCCAGTGTCCAGGATTGGATTGTGGGCTTGGAGCCAAAGAGATCCCAATTAAACTCAAATCCTGGCTATGACAGAGCCACTCTGTGAGCTTGGGAGAGTTATATAATCTCTTCAAAGCACATTTTCCTCAACTGTAAAGTGGGTGTCATAATATCCCACAATGCTGTCTTTATGAGAATTAAATAATCAAAAAATAATGCATGGAGTACAAATATCCTAGATCTTAGAAACCTGTGACTGTAAGAAAATTAGATCCCGTATATTTATTGTAAAAATTAGTTTCACAATCCCATTTACCACTGCATCAAAAAGATTAAAATACCTAGGAATAAACCTACCTATGTAAGAAAAAACCTGTACTCTGAAAACTATAAGACACTGATGAAAGAAATCGAAGATGACATAAACAGATGGAAAGATATACCACTGTAAATCAATAGTGTCAAAATGACTATGCTACCCAAGGAAATCTACAGATTCAATGCAATCCCTATCAACTTTACCAATCACATTTTTCACAGAACTAGAACAACAAGAATTTAAATTTGTATGGAAACACAAAAGACCCCAAATAGCCAAAGCAATTCTGAGAAAGAGGACTCAGGCTCTCTGATTTCAGACTATACTACAAAGCTACAGTAATCAAAGCAGTATGGTACTGGCACAAAAACAGAAATATAGATCAATGGAACAGGATAGAGAGCCCAGAAATAAACCCACATACCTATGGTCAATTAATCTATGACAAAGGAGGCAAGACTACACAATGGAGAAAAGACAGACTCTTCAATAAGTGGTGCTGGGAAAATTGGACAGCTACATGTAAAAGAATGAAATTAGAACACTATCTAACACCATACACAAAAATAAACTCAAAATGGATTAAAGATCTAAATGTAAGACTGAATACTATAAACTCTTAGAGGAAGACATAGGCAGAACACTCTTTGACATAAGTTGTAGCAATATCTTTTTGTACCCACCTCCTAGAGTAATGAAAATAAAAACAAAAATAAACAAATGGGACCTAATTATACTTAAAATCTTTTTCACAGCAAAGGAAACCATAAACAAAACGAAAAGACAACCTGAGAGAAAATATTTGCCAACAATGTCACCGACAAGGAATTAATCTCCAAAATATACAAACAGTTCATGCAGCTCAATATCAAAAAAAAAAACAACCCAATGAAAAAATGGGCAGAAAAATCTAAATAGACAGTTCTCCAAAGAAGACATACAGATGGCCAAAAAGAACATGAAAATATGCTCAACATCTTTAATTATTAGAAAAATGCAAATCAAAACTATAATGAAGTATCACCTCATGCTGGTCAGAATGGCCATCATCAGAAAGTCTACAAACAAAATGCTGGAGAGGGTGTGTTGATGGGAATGTAAATTGGTACAGCCACTATGGAGAACAGTATGGAGTTTCCTTAAAGAACTAAAAATAGAGTTACCATATGATACTGCAATCCCACTCCTGGGGATATACCCAGAGAAAATCATACTTTGAAAAGACACATGCACCCCAGTGTTCATTGCAGCACTATTTACAATAGCCAAGACATGGAGGAAACCTAAATGTCCATCGACAGAGGAATGAATAAAGAAGATGTGGTACATATATACAATGGAATATTACTCAGCCATAAAAAAGAATGAAATAATGCCATTTGCAGCAACATGGATGGACCTAGAGATTATTGTACTAAGTGAAGTAAGTCAGACAGAGAAAGACAAATATCATATGATATCACTTATATGTGGAATCTAAAAAAATGATACAGGTGAACTTATTTACAAAACAGAAACCGATTCACAGACTTCAAAAACAAACTTATGGTTACCAAAGGGGAAAGGTTAGATGGGGAGGGAAAAATTAGGAGTTTGGGACTAACATATACACATTACTACATGTAAAACAGATAATCAACAAGGACCTACTGTATAGCACAGGGAACTCTACTCAATATTCTGTAATAACCTATATGGGAAAAGAATCTGAAAAGAATGGATATATGTATATGTATTACGGAATCATTTTACTGTACACCTGAAGCTAACACAACATTGTAAATCAATTATACTCCAATATAAAATAAAAATTAAATTAAAAAAAATTAGTTTCAGAAAATTAAAAAAAATCACGATCACTATGAACATCTATGTAGTGCAGAAGGATATAAAATGAGAGAAGAAAGTGCCTACATTTTGCTCCTTGTCCTACTCCTCTCAGGTAATCAGGTTTACCCTCTTTGCCTATCCTTTCAGAGATTTTCCATGTGTAGGCAAGCACATACACACACATGCATATGCTTTAAAAATTACAAATGGACTTATGCCAAGCAGTGCTCTGTATCTTGCTTGCTTTATCCCATAATGTGCCTTGGACATTTCCCCGTATCACTATATATAGACACACAGTATGTGTATATATCACAGTCTAAGTGTTCCCTATTGACGGATATTTGACTTATTTTCTGACTTTTGTTATGGCTACAATGCTGCCACAAATACTTATGCACCTTTCTATTTGCATACATAAGAGAGTATATCTGCAGGGTGAATTCCTAGAAATTCAGTAACTGACACAAGGGGTATGTGCATTTTATATTTTGATAGAGATTGCCCTTCCAAAGGGGTTGTACCAATATTTATTCCTACCAACAATTTATGAGAGAACTTCCCCACCCACTGCCATATTCATCACTAAATTATTTTTGAGATGAAAATGGTATCCCATTGTTTTTCAATGTGCATTACTTTAATGACTAGTGAGGTTGAGCATTTTTCATGTTTATTGCCATTTAAATGTTTCTTTACTCTCAGACCCATGTCCTTTGTTATTTTTATGTAGGATTGCTTCTCTTTTTCATAAATGCTTTTCAAGAGTTCTTATAAGGATATTAACATTTTGGTGTCAAATGTGTTATAAATATTTTCCAGTGTGCTATTATTTTAAGTCTTTTCTCATGGTATTTTTTCTATTCAAAAGTATTTTTTATTACTGTATTTATTATTATTTTAAATGTACAGTCTCTGGGTTTTATACCCTCATTAGAAGGGACTCTCTCACTATAAGATTAATTTGAAAAAGTACTTATGTTTTTCTTAGTACATTCAGGGTGTTTTAAAAAATATTTGAATCTTTCTTACATCTGGAATTTATTTTTGAGTAAGGATTAGGGTAGGCATCTAGCTTTATTATTTTTTCTAAATAGATTGATAGTTCTACTAATATCACATAATGAATATTTGATATATTTTCCACTAGAATCATTTGTACATGTTTCCCACTATATATCCATAAGTATTTTGGTATATTTTTGGAGTCTCTATTACTCCATTGATATATTTGTCTTTTCAGTACTAACACTAAATAGTTTAAATTAATGTAGCTTTATAATTTTTAAAATAATATCTGACTAATACTTATTTTTTTTCTGCTTAAAATTCTCCCTGACTATTTTCACGTTTTTATGTTATAAGATAAATCACTTTTGAGATGTTATTGTATTTGACTGGATTACCATGAATTTATAGATTAGTGAAATTGGTTTCTTTTTGACATATGTTCTTTTAATCTTCTATGTTCTTTAGATTAACTTTAACATTTTAAAATAAAAGTCCTGTACCTTTCTTATTTAGTATATTCCTTAGTATTTTAATCTTTCATTTACTATTGTAAATTAGATTTAAAATTTCCCATTATGTTTTCTAATTTGTTTTTGTTATCAGCCACTTACTGAATTCCCTTATTTTTTTAAAAATGTTTTTCAATAGATTTTTTAGTGTTTCCAAGTATAAATCACATTATTTATAAATAATAATAATTTTTCCTTCTCTATTTCTTTAACTTCTGAATTCTGTGTGTGTGTGTGAGAGAGAGAGAGAGAGACAGACAGACAGACAGACTGCTTTGGGAAGTATTTCCAGAAAGAAGTTACATAAGGTGGTGATAATAGCCTTCTCAGCTTAGGGATTATTCGTAATAATTTATCATTAAGCAGGTAGCATCGTTTGAGATTTTTTTTTTTTTTTTGTTTCATGTTAAAGGAGCATTTATCAGCATCTATTGAAATTAAGGTACGCTTTTCGGCCCTTTCACCTGTTAACTGTAGTGACTTGTAAGAACGTATTTCTTAATACTGAACTATCCTTGGATTTCTGAACAAGCCCTAGATAACTCCTGAAGTATTATTACACAATGTGCTGCTAAATTCTCTTTGTAATATTTATTTTATAATTTTTGCATTGATATACATTAGTTAGAGTCATAAGTGCTAACTTTGCTAGATATTTGTCTTATTATCATGATGGCTGTATAATAATAATATCGAATCATACTGCTCACTCTATACTTTGGAAAGGTTTATAAAATGGCGGTACTTTTATTTTTTTAACATCTTTATTGGAGTATAATTGCTTTACAATGGTGTGTTCGTTTCTGCTTTATAACAAAGTGAATCTGTTATACATATACATATATCCCCATATCTCTTCCCTCTTGCGTCTCCCTCCCTCCCACACTCCTTATCCCACCCCTCTAGGTGGTCACAAAGCACTGAGCTGATCTCCCTGCAGCTGCTTCCCACTAGCTATCTATTTTACATTTGGTAGTGTATATATGTCCATGACACTCTCTCAGTTTGTCCCAGCTTACACTTCCCCTTCCCCATATCCTTAAGTCCACTCTCTAGTAGGTCTGTGCCTTTATTCCCATCTTGCCCCTAGGCTCTTCATGACCTTTTTTTATTTTTAGATTCCATATATATGTGTTAGCTTACGGTATTTGTTTTTCCCTTTCTGACTTACTTCACTCTGTATGACAGACTCTAGGTCCATCCACCTCACTACAAATAACTCAATTTTGTTTCCTTTTATGGCTGAGTAATATTCCATTCTATATATTTGCCACATCTTCTTTATCCATTCATCTGTTGATGGACACTTAGGTTGCTTCCATGTCCTGGCTATTGTAAATAGAGCTGCAATAAACATTGTGGTACATGACTCTTTTTGAATTATGGCTTTCTCAGGGTATATGCCCAGTAGTGGTATTGCTGGGTCGTATGGTAGTTCTATTTTTAGTTTTTTAAGGAACCTCCATACTGTTCTCCATAGTGGCTGTATCAATTTACATTCCCACCAACAGTGCAAGAGTGTTCCCTTTTCTCCACACTCTCTATAGCATTTATTGTTTCTAGATTTTTTTTAAAAATTATTTATTTATTTATTTATTTTTTGGCTGTGTTGGGTCTTCGTTTCTGTGCGAGGGCTTCCTCTGGTTGTGGCAAATGGGGGCCACTCTTCATCGTGGTGCGCGGGCCTCTCACTATCGCGGCCTCTCTTGTTGCGGAGCACAGGCTCCAGACGCGCAGGCTCAGTAGTTGTGGCGCACGGGCTTAGTTGCTCCGCGGCATGTGGGATCCTCCCAGACCAGGGCTTGAACCCGTGTGCCCTGCATTGGCAGGCAGACTCTCAACCACTGCGCCACCAGGGAAGCCCCTAGATTTTTTGATGATGGCCATTCTGACTGGTGTGAGATGATATCTCATGTAGTTTTGATTTGCATTTCTCTAATGATTAAAGATGTTGAGCATTCTTTCATGTGTTTGTTGGCAATCTGTATATCTTCTTGGAGAAATGTTTGTTTAGGTCTTCTGCCCATTTTTGGATTGTGTTGTTTGTTTTTTTGATATTGAGCTACATGAGCTGCTTGTAAATTTTGGAGATTAACCCTTTGTCAGTTGCTTCATTTGCTGACATTTTCTCCCATTCTGAGGGTTGTCTTTTCGTCTTGTTTACGGTTTCCTTTGCTGTGCAAAAGCTTTTAAGTTTCATTAGGTCCCATTTGTTTATTTTTGTTTTTATTTCCATTTCTCTAGGAGATGGGTCAAAAAGGATCTTGCTGTGATTTATCTCATAGAGTGTTCTGTCTATGCTTTCCTCTAAGAGTTTGATAGTGTCTGGCATTACATTTAGGCATTTAATCCATTTTGAGTTTATTTTTGTGTATGATGTTATGGATTGTTGTAATTTCATTCTTTTACATGTAGCTGTCCAGTTTTCCCAGCACCACTTACTGAAGAGGCTGTCTTTTCTCCCTTGTATTTTCTTGCCTCCTTTATCAAAGATAAGGTGACCATATGTGTGTGGGTTTATCTCTGGGATTTCTATCCTGTTCCATTGATCTATATTTCTGTTTTTGTGCCAGTACCATATTGTCTTGATTACTGTAGCTTTGCAGTATAGTCTGAAGTCTGTGAGCCTGATTCCTCCAGCTCCATTTTTCTTTCTCAAGATTGCTTTGGCTATTCGGGGTCTTTTGTGTTTCCACACAAATTGTGAAATTTTTTGTTCTAGTTCTGTGAAAAATGCCAGTGGTAGTTTGATAGGGATTGCATTGAATCTGTAGATTGCTTTGGGTAGTATAGTCATTTTCACAATGTTGATTCTTCCAATCCAAGAACATGGTATATCTCTCCATCTGTTTGTATCATCTTTAATTTTTCATCAGTGTCTTATAATTTTCTGCATACAGGTCTTTTGTCTCCCTAGGTAGGTTTATTCCTAGATATTTTATTTTTTTTGTTGCAGTGGTAAATGGGAGTGTTTTCTTAATTTCATTTCAGGTTTTTCATCATTAGTGTATAGGAATGCAAGAGATTTCTGTGCCTTAATTTTATATCCTGCTACTTTACCAAATTCATTGATTAGCTCTAGTAGTTTTCTGGTAGCCTCCTTAGGATTCTCTATGTATAGTATCATGTCATCTGCAAACAGTGACAGTTTTACTTCTTCTTTTCCAATTTGGATTCCTTTTATTTCTTTCTCTTCTCTGACTGCTGTGGCTAAACTTCCAAAACTATGTTGAATAATAGTGGTGAGTGGGCAACCTTCTCTTCTTCTTAGTGGAAGTGGATCTTAGTGAAAATGGTTTCAGTTTTTCACCACTGAGAATGATGTTGGCTGTGGGTTTGTCATATATGGTCTTTATTATGTTGAGGTAAGTTCCCTCTATGCCTACTTCCTGGAGGGTTTTTATCATAAATGGGTGTTGAATTTTGTGAAAAGCTTTCTCTGCATCTATTGAGATGATCATGTGGTTTTTCTCCTTCAGTTTGTTAATATGGTGTATCACATTGATTGATTTGTATATAATGAAGAATCCTTGCATTCTTGGGATAAACCCCAGTTGATCACAGTGTATGATTCTTTTAATGTGCTGTTGGATTCTGTTTGCTAGTATTTTGTTGAGGATTTTTGCATCTATGTTCATCAGTGATATTGGCCTGGTTTTCTTATTTTGTGACATCTTTGTCTGGTTTTGGTATCAGGGTGATAGTGGCCCCGTAGAATCAGTTTGGGAGTCTTCCTCCCTTTGCCATATTTTGTAATAGTTTGAGAAGGATAGGTGTTAGCTCTTCTCTAAATGTTTGATAAAATTCGCCTGTGAAGCCATCTGGTCCTGGCCTTTTGTTTGTTGGAAGATTTTTTTTTTTTAAATAAATAAATTTATTTATTTATTTATTTATTTATTTATTTATTTATTTATTTATTTATTTATTTATATTTGGCTGTGTTGGGTTCCTGTCTCTGTGCGAGGGCCCTCTCCAGTTGCGGCAAGCAGGGGCCACTCTTCATCGCGGTGTGTGGGCCTCTCACTGTTGTGGCCTCTCCCGTTGCGGAGCACAGGCTCCAGACTTGCAGGCTCAGTAGTTGTGGCTCACGGGCCTAGCCGCTCCTCGGCACGTGGGATCCTCCTCGACAAGGGCACGAACCGGTGTCCCCTGCATTAGCAGGCGGATTCTCAACCACTGCGCCACCAGGGAAGCCTTGTTTGTTGGAAGATTTTTAATCACAGTTTCAACTTCAGTGCTTGTGAGTGGTCTGTTCATATTTTCTATTTCTTCCTGATTCATTCTCGGAAGGTTGTGTATTTCTAAGAATTTGTCCATTTCTTCCCGGTTGTCCATTTTATTGGCATATAGTTGCTTGTAGTAATCTCTAATGATCCTTTGTATTTCTGCAGTGTCAGTTGTTACTTCTCCTTTTTCACTTCTTATTCTATTGATTTGAGTCTTCTTCCTTTTTTTCTTGATGTATCTGGCTAATGGTTTATCAATTTTGTTTATCTTCTCAAAGAACCAGCATTTAGTTTTATTGTTCTTTGCTATCATTTCCTTCATTTCTTTTTTATTTATTTCTGATTTGATCTTTATGATTTCTTTCCTTCTGCTAACTTTGGGGTTTTCTTGTTCTTCTTTTTCTAGTTCCTTTAAATGTAAGGTTAGGTTGTTTATTTGAGATATTTCTTGTTTCTTAAGGTAGGATTGTATTGCTATAAACTTCCCTCAGAACTGCTTTTGCTGCATCCCATAGGTTTTGGGTCGTTGTGTTTTCATTGTTGTTTGTTTCTAGGTATTTTTTGATTTCCTCTTTGATTTCTTCAGTGATCTCTTGGTTATTAAGTAGTGTATTGTTTAGCCTCCATATGTTTGCATTTTTTACAGATTTTTTTTCCTGTAATTGATATCTAATCTCATAGCGTTGTGGTCAGAAAAGGTACTTGATATGATTTCAATTTTCTTAAATTTACCAAGGCTTGATTTGTGACCCAAGATATGATCTATCCTGGAGAACGTGCCATGAGCACTTGAGAAGAGAGTGGTGTTTTTGGATGGAATGTCCTATAAAGATCAATTAAGTCCATCTTGTTTAATGTATCATTTAAAGCTTGTGTTTCCTTATTTATTTTCATTTTGGATGATCTGTCCATTGGTGAAAGTGGGGTGTTAAAGTCCCCTACTATGATTGTGTTACTGTCGATTTCCCCTTTTATGGCTGTTAGTATTTGCCTTATGTATTGAGGTGCTCCTATGTTGGGTGCATAAATATTTACAATTGTTATATCTTCTTCTTGGATTGATCCCTTGATCATTATGTAGTGTCTTTCTTTGTCTCTTTTAATAGTCTTTGTTTTAAAGTCTATTTTGTCTGATATGAGAATTGTTATTCCAGCCTTCTTTTGATTTCCATTTGCATAGAATACCTTTTTCCATCCCCTCACTTTCAGTCTGTATGTGTCCCTAGGTCTGAAGTGGGTTTCTTTTAGACAGCATATATACGGGGCTTGTTTTTGTATCCATTCATCCCATCTATGTTGTTTGGTTGGAGCATTTAATCCATTTACATTTAAGGTAATTGTCGATATGTATGTTTCTATTACCATTTTCTTAATTGTTTTGGGTTTGTTATTGTAGATCTTTTCCTTCTCTTGTGTTTCCAGCTCAGAGAAGTTCCTTTAGCATTTGTTGTAAAGTTGGTTTGGTGGTGCTGAATTCTCTTAGCTTTTGCTTGTCTGTAAAGGTTTTAATTTCTCCATCAAATCTGAATGATATCCTTGCAGAGTAGTGTAATCTTGGTTGTAGGTTTTTCTCTTTCATCACTTTAAGTATGTTCTGCCACTCCCTTCTGGCTTGCAGAGTTTCTGCTGAAAGATCAGCTGTTAACATTATGGGGATTCCCTTGTGTGTTATTTGTTGTTTTTCCCTTGCTGTTTTTAATATTTTTTCTTTGTATTTAATTTTTGATAGTTTGATTCATATGTGCCTTGACGTGTATCCTCCTTGGATTTATCCTGTATGGGACTCTCTGTGCTTCCTGGACTTGATTAACTATTTCCTTTCCCATATTAGGGAAGTTTTCAACTATAATCTCTTCAAATATTTTCTCAGTCCCTTTCTTTTTCTCTTCTTCTGGGACCCCTATAATTCAAATGTTGTTGCACCTTTAATGTTGTCCCAGAGGTCTCTGAGACTGTCCTCTGTTCTTTTGATTCTTTTTTCTTTATTCTGCTGTGCAGTAGTTATTTCCACTATTTTATCTTCCAGGTCACTTATCCGTTCTTCTGCCTCAGATATTCTGCTATTGATCCCTTTTAGAGAATTTTAAATTTAATTTATTGTGTTGTTTATCACTGTTTGTTTGCTCTTTAGTTCTTCTAGGTCCTTGTTAAACGTTTCTTGTATTTTCTCCATTCTATTTCCAAGAATTTGGATCATCTTTACTATCATTATTCTGAATTCTTTTTCAGGTAGACTGCCTATTTCCTCTTCATTTGTTAGGTCTGGTTGGTTTTTGCCTTGCTCCTTCATCTGCTGTGTGTTTCTCTGTCTTCTCATTTTGCTTAACTTACTGTGTTTGGGGTCTCCTTTTCTCAGGCTGCAGGTTTGTAGTTCCGTTGCTTTTGGTGTCTGCCCCCAGTGGCTAAGGTTGGTTCAGTGGGTTGTGTAGGCTTCCTGGTGGAGGGGACTAGTGCCTGTGTTCTGGTGGATGAGGCTGGATCTTGTCTTTCTGGTGGGCAGGTCCGCATCTAGTGGTGTGTTTTGGGGTGTCTTTGACCTTATTATGATTTTAGGCAGTGTCTCTGCTAATGGGTGGGGTTGTGTTCCTGTCTTGCTAGTTGTTTGGCATAGGGTGTCCAGCACTCTAGCTTGCTGGTCGTTGAGTGGAGCTGGGTCTTGGCGTTGAGGTGGAGACCTCTGGGAGATTTTCACAGTTTGATATTACTTGGAGCTGGGAGGTCTCTTGTGGACCAATGTCCTGAACTTGGCTCTCCCACCTCAGAGGCACAGCCCTGACGCCTGGCTGGAATACCAAGGGCCTGTCATCCACATGGCTCAGAATAAAAGGGAGAAAAAGAAAGAAAGAAAGAAAGAAAGAAAGAAAGAAAGAAAGAAAGAAAGAAAGAAAGAAAGAAGAAGATAAAATAAAATAAAGTCATTAAAATAAAAAATAATTATTTAAAGAATTTTAAAAAGTAATAAAAAGAAAGAAAGAAGAGAGCAACCAAGCCAAAAAATAAATCCACCAATGATAACAAGTGCTAAAAACCATATAAAACAAAACAAAACAACAACAACAAAAAAACGGACAGACAGAACCGTAGGACAAATGGTGAAAGCAAAGCTCTACAGACAAAATCACACACAGAACCATACACATACACACTCACAAAAAGAGAAAAAGGGAAAAAATATATATATCATTGCTCCCAAAGTCCACCTCCTCAATTTGGGATGATTCATTGTCTATTCAGGTATTCCACAGATACAGTGTACATCAAGTTCATTGTGGAGATTTAATCTGCTGCTCCTGAGGCTGCTGGGAGAGATTTCCCTTTCTCTTCTTTGTTCACACAGCTCTCAGGGTTCAGCTTTGGATTTGGACCCTCCTCTGTGTGTAGGTCACCTGAGGGCGTCTGTTCTTCACTCACACAGTTAAAGGAGCAGCTGCTTCGGGGGCTCTGGCTCACTCAGGCCGGGGGGAGGGAGGGGTACGGATGCGGGGCGAGCCTGTGGTGGCAGAGGCCAGTGTGATGTTACACCAGCCTGAGGTGCACCGTGTGTTCTTCCAGGGAAGTTGCCCCTGGATCATGGGACCCTAGAAGTGGTGGGCGGCACAGTCTCCCGGGAGGGGCAGTGTGGATAGTGACCTGTGCTTGAACACAGGCTTCTTGGTGGTGGCAGCAGCAGCCTTAGCATCCCATGCCCGTCTCTGGGGTCCACGCTGATAGCCATGGCTCATGCCCCTCTAGGAGCTCCTTTAAGTGGCGCTCTGAATCCCCTCTCCTCGCGCACCAGGAAACAAAGAGGGAAGAAAAAGTCACTTGCCTCTTTGGCAGCTCCAGCCTTTCCCAGACTCCCTCCCGGCTAGCCATGGTGCACTAACCCCTTCAGGCTGTGTTCACGCACCGAACCCCAGTCCTCTCCCTGCGATCTGACCGAAGCCCGAGCCTCAGCTCCCAGACCCCGCCCTTCCCGGCGGGTGAGCAGACAAGCCTCTCGGGCTGGTGAGTGCTGGTCGGCTCCGATCCTCTGTGCGGGAACCTCTCCGCTTTGCCCTCCACACCCCTGTTGCTGCGCTCTCCTCCGTGGCTCCGAAGCTTCCCCCCTCCACCACCAGCAGTCTCCGCCCGCGAAGGGGCT
This sequence comes from Eschrichtius robustus, assembly GCF_028021215.1. Classification (NCBI taxonomy): domain Eukaryota; kingdom Metazoa; phylum Chordata; class Mammalia; order Artiodactyla; family Eschrichtiidae; genus Eschrichtius; species Eschrichtius robustus. The sequence goes on from NC_090843.1 coordinate 38,456,469, forward strand.
TCCTAGTGTGTGGAAACCTTTTGTCCCTCACAGCTCCCTCCCACTGGTGCAGGTCTCCTCCCTATTCTTTTGTCTCTGTGTTTTCTTTTTTCTTTTGCCCTACCCAGGTACGTGGGGATTTTCTTGCCTTTTGGGAGGTCTGAGGTCTTCTGCTAGCGTTCAGTAGGTGTTCTGTAGGAGCTGTTCCACATATAGATGTATTTCTGAGGTATTTGTGAGAGGTAGGTGATCTCCACGTCTTACTCTTCCGCCATCTTGAATCTCCTCTGACCTATTTTATTGATCATTTTAGTTACGGTTCTTTTTCAAAGACCCAGCTCATACATGCATTTATTCTTTTTTGTTTATAATTAATTAATTTATGCCTTTATTTTTACTTATTGATTCTTGTATTTTACTTTCCTTAGTGTTTTCTTTTTATTCTTTTTCTACTTCTTTGTGTCAAATGCTTAATTAATAAATTAATGTAATTATTTATTCATATGTTTACAGTTACTAATTTTGATTTAGTTCTAAACATAGCTTCATTTAAATCATACAGATTTTTCCTGTTTTTTCATATTTGTATTTTTTAACATTTACCAAAGTTATGCATTTATCTTATTTACAGGGTCAAATATGTAAGATTTTATTTTTGGCACAGAAACTCCCTCTTCTTGGCATTTATTTGGAAGTAGATATAGAAATAGACAGTCAGATACACTTTAATACTTACATTGTGCCTTATATTAATATCTTTATCTTTTTATTGTCTATTGATCTGCCATATGCTACAAAGACACCAGGAAATCCTCAGTGGACCTTTCTATGTAAAAGGGGCTGTCTTTCTGCCTCAACCATGATAGTTCCTTTTATTTCTTTGGTATATAGGGTTTTATTTGAAGATTTCACCAAAAGACAAATTTCAACAGCTTATGTTTAAAACTCATTAAAATTACATATGTGTACAGTGTTTATATGGAAACTAGTGGTAAAACTCAATATATTATTTGACTCCAAGAAGCCATTAATGACAAAGCACATCATTACTAAATGTGATACTAAGAAAGAAAAAAAAAAAAACATGGTTTAGTAGATTATGAAACATCCTTGATTTTAAGAGATATAACAATATCAGATGCTGAAATATGAAAAAAAAAGTTTATCTGAATGTAGACTAAATATGGCATATGCTTTTTAGAAGTGAATTAGAATTAAAATCTTAGGTTTGCTTAACAATTTTGTGACTCAGTTCAAAAGTTGTGACCAGTGAAATATAAATTGAGGAGGAACTCCAGCAGATCATTGGCCAAATGGGCACCTAAATTCAGCTTGAAAAGTGACATTTAAAACTTTTCTCCTCAATGTCCTCATTCTGGATGGCCCAGACATGACCAGCTTTTCTCAGTCTCCTTGGTCAGACTGCACATCGCTGAGCCAAGTATGCTGCTCAGTCAGGAAGGGGAGATGTCCTGTGTTCAGGGTTTGGAGACATCTTCTTGGATAAGTTTAAGCCAATAGGTGTGCAAATGAGCTTCTGCTGTTTTGTTTTTCCTCCCTGGACCATGTGTGTCACAGCTGGAGCTTCTTTGGCAGCGGTCCCACAGCCTGGAGAGCAATGCATCATCGGCCTCCTTCTCACTCTTGGCATGCATCTGCTGCTTTCTTGACAGTAGTCCAGAGCTCCTCAAACTTTTCCATACATTGGCTCTGATGCCCCAGTGCATGAGAGCACAGAACCTAGAAGCCAAAAGTAACCAGACTTAAATCTGAAAATATTGTATGTCTCTCCTTATCCTAAACATTTATACAAATTAAGTATTTGATTTTGTGGATTTTGAATATAAGTGTATTTTCCCAAAAATATTTAAGTAAAATGACCTCAGGAAAATGTGCCATATGTATATATTCTTGCTTTGTGTAACCCACACACCACTTAACTGTGAGATTACTCATCGTCCACTTGGAGAAGCATAGAAAAAGGAGCTCCAGAGAATCAGTTCAAGTTCTGGATTTGTCATTTAGGAATTATGTGATCTTGGGAAGTTAATGAAACTCTCCAAGTTTCAGTTTCTTCATCTGTAAAAGGGGGCATTCAAACCACCAAACTCATGTGATTATCGTGAAGACAAAACCATATATTTAAATTGCCTGCCACAGTCCTGGGGATGTGGTAGGTGGTCAATAGCAGTTACTTGCCTTTTATTCTGTTTTCTCCTTTTCTAAAGAAATAGCTCCTCTCACCCCTCCAGCCTCAGGCCTAGAGAAAGAGGACCACATGGCGGGCAGGTACCATCCAGCCATCCCCCTGCCTCAGTCAATTTAAAAGCACCCTGAAAGGAAAGCTGGCTGATCTTATCTTTAAAATCCCCAGACGAGTAAACTGTGATCATTTGGTACCTCATTCAGCTCTCAGACTTTGTTCTTTTGTCCATTTGTCTATTCACATGATTAGACTTGTCTGTGCCAGGGACTATGCTAGGTCTCAGATATACAAAAAGATATTTGACATAATTACCCTCCTTAAGATACTCAGAATATACTAGAAAAAATCTGCAAATAAACAATTGTAATGCCCAGTAGTCAGTGCTATGATAAAAAATATCCACAGATAACATTAGACTGGGATCTTTCAGGAGCTGGGAGCTGATGGATGACACAGAAGAAGTATTAGAAACACTTCCCTATGGAAGGGGGACACCTGATTTACGACCTGACAAGCAAAGGTGAGTGGAGTTTTCAAGATTCATTTCAGGCAAAATCTCAAAGCTAGAGAGCATGATTTAGGAAAGTGAAAGTTGTTAAATAAGACTCAACATAGATATCATGAAGAACGGTGAGGAGACTGAGGTGGTAGACAATAAATGTGTTGTCCAACTTTACTCCTGTGAAAATGAAACATATAAATCTGAAGGCAGAGAAAACAGTTAGTAAGGTTACTATAGTAATCCAGGTAAGTTATGCTGAAAATCCAAGCTAATGACCAGGGCAGAATGAGAAGTCAGGGCGAAGAGACATGAAAGAGGTAAAATATTCAAAATAGCAATGTCCAACTCTGGGTCTCTCTCATTCTTAATTTCCACTCCCCATGCAGTGTTCAGGGCACTTGGTATTGTATCCCCAATGTATCACCAATATATAGTTGCTAAAAGAAGAGGCAATAGAAACATTGTTTGAGAAATTTGATATTTTAAATCTGACAATGATAACACATTGTTTTTATCATATAAAGAATACACTGTTGCTGAGTTAAATGATAAAAATTAATATTTTCAATCATTTTATTTTTTTTGAATTGCTAATTAATTTTATGAAGTCAATATATCTTCAGGTCGATGGGAGAAATATGCATAATAATAATGTGTGTTAAAGTTCGTTATAAACTACAGGGCGCTTTTATATATATTTGCTCATTTGATTCTTCCAATGGCCCATTCTACAGTCAAGGAAACTGAGGCACAGATTTACTTGAGGTCATCCAATAGCTAAGCCAGGAATTGGTCTCAGATTGGTGTGATTCCAATGCCACATTGCCTCCTTCTATGATACCAACGGTGGGTTCAAGATTCCTTCTCCTTTTGGGAAGTTGTCAGGGACTCTGGTTTATAGCAGGAACCTGAAGGAGGAGATGAGAATACATCTTTGTTCATGTAATCCTCTTCCTGACCTTCTCTAGACAAATCACTTGGCATGCTATTGGAGGGGTGGGGGTTTATTTAGTTTTTCTGGATATTTCTTTAAGGATGTTAAGAGGAACCAGCCAATACTAATCTTAAACAGGATATCCTTTAGGGAAAACACTCCACACTAAATACAAACAAGAGATTTCAGACTGAAGAATCGCAGACACTGTAGAATCCCTTTAACTTAGTTCTTGGTGTGTGTGTGTGTGTGTGTGTGTGTGTGTGTGTAGTCAGTTTCAGAGTATCTCTTGGACTTTTAATGGACCATCTCTTGGACTTTTAGTGGGATATGTGTGATTCCTTCTGGTACTCTGCATAAATCTTGGTGAATGTTTCTTCAGGATTTTCTCTCCTTCTACATATGTTTGTGCACATATGTTTTTCTCTGTGTATTTCTTTATGTGCTGTGCACATATGTTTTTCTCTGTGTATTTCTTTATGTGCTGTTATCTCTTTCTCACTCTTTCTCCTTCTCTATTTTCTAATGACCTTGCTCCTGGAGTAGTCAGGTCTATTAGGACATTTAAAAACAAGAAGGATCAGTGAGCTCATTCCCCCTAAGTTCAGCCAGGACCACCCACAGTGAATCATGTGGACCAGGACTAAACGTTCACTGGGGACACATCTTCAGCAGATTTTGCTGTCCTCTGGCTTTAAGATTTGGTCTTCACCATCTCTTGGGTCACAAAAAGTAGGAATCTACTTCTGTTGTCTTCTTGCTGAAGTTCAATCATTGTCCCTGGAAGAAGAGGGAGTGACACTTTAGTCGCCTAAATCTCTGTTGCATTTGTGTTTGAACATCCCTTTCCTGCCTACCAAGTGTTCTTCTGAATACCCCATTGTTATAGTCCTACTCACCACCCTTTCGAGGGATTTAATGGCTAAATCAGATCTTTTTTCATGGCATGTCTCAAGGCGGACCCCAACCCTTATCTCAGCAACTGATCTTTCCCACTGCAAACCTGGTGCCAGTGTGTCCCAGAACCCTCTCAGCCCCTGGGAAGCACTTCAGAGTAAACAAATTGAAATACCAAGAGGATATTTACAGCTACTGACCAAGCTCCCAATTTCCTTGGCTGGCCCTGTAGACAATGTACTCCTGCATTAGCCTTCAATTGTACTGTCAGAAATTGATACAGGACGAAGATTGAAAAAATATTATGCTAAGCCAGTCAATAGGCAAACAAAACATTCTCTACCATTTCTTTAGAGGATCTTGGGCTAAATGTTTGTTTGCTTTTACAGTGATATCTCAGCCATCACAGACTTTGGGCCTCTCCTGCGTAAACTTTCTGATCTATTTCCCAGGGACTTGAGGGAACCTGGCTTTGGAGTAGGGGGAGCCTCATGGCACCTAACAGCTTATGCTTTCCTCATGTCAGGGGACAAAGCTCTCCTCAGCAGGAGTCCACCTAGCTGGCCCCACTGTGCAAACTCATACAACTCATATTAAAGCAATTCTGAATGGAAACATCGCCTATGCCCATCTAACACCCTTGATGCCAAGGCCTCTTTGGAGCCAATACTATCAACCAACCAGTGCTGACAAATTGAAGCCTCTAGATTTTGTTTTGAGGTCCTGGAGAGAAAGGCAATCAACTATAGGGTGTTCTTAAATTAGTTTCTTCTGTTTTAGAAGCTAGTTCTTTTTCAAGAATCTAACCACACATTAAGAATCCAACTCAGTATTTTAGAGTCTATGATCTGTAGTGAGGTCTCACTGAATTCTGCTTGTCCCCTTTCCTCCATGCAGTCATGTTCATTTCCCCCAGCTTCCCACACCTGCCTTTGTTCCTTTGCATTTTTTCATTGAACCTAGAATACCTTTCATTTCTCTGCCTTGCAAAAGCCTACTCATCTGTTCAGGTTTGATTTAAAGATACCCTGTTAAATCCATCCATTAGGATGTGATGTACACAGCCTTGAGCCTTCTCACCCTCCTTTACATTTCCTCATCATTTCTACCACTTGCTCTTGCTACCGCCACTTTTATAGTATACAGAGCTCTTCCTTAGGTCCAGCACTAGGGTAAGTAAAGTGAGAGATCTAGGGGATAAAATGTAAGGAGATCCTCAATCTCAGGGCTGTGCACTTACATTTTGAGCCTTAGGCACCTCATCTGCCTCACCCCAGTCCTTGCCCTGTTTTCCATGAACAAATCCTCTCTCAAGAAAGACTGGTACAAGTCATATAGACCTAAGTGTAAATGTATTGCCTTATATTCATATAATATGCTTAGGCTGCTTTCTCTTGATTTTTCAATTTAAAATCTTAGCTAAGGATTTCTTACAGAAGACAATTCAGCTCTCTTAAACTGCCCTCACTCCCGACACGCACGCTTTCCTTCCCACGTTCTTACAATATAATCCACACCACAGTTTCAAAATGATGGGTTCAATAGCCTATGTTTACATTATTATGACTATTTAAACATCATCATATCTGAGTCTGTTGAATATAGTGTTTATATTTCCTTTCTATATAACATTTTGCTTTTCTTACAATTGATGGCTTCTTTAACATTTTATTTTTGCTTAATTATTCATTTACCTTTTACTCACTGAAGCCTAAATCATTTCCCAAACTACAAAACTCCTTTTGGTGTGGTCACACCACCAGGGGACTTACATATTCCATCTCCCTCTGTTCCCCTGGAGTCCTCCATTCTCCAAACTGGATTGCTTGCCTCTGGGCCTACTGCTCAGCTAGCACAGGGGGGTTGCCCTTCATCCTCTCCTGGGAGTTCCTTCACCTCTCTGTCGTGGAGCTCAGGACTTCTTTATTCTTGGCTTGCACTCTTTTGGCAGAACGAATCTTTGAGAACGTACATGTAAAAAAGGATGTCTTTATTCTTCACTCACAATTAATCATTTGGTGGAATAGAGTTCTGGGTTAAATTTTTTTCCAATAACTATGAAGCATTGCTTTATTGTCTTCTAGCTTGCAGCATTGCTGTTAGGAACAATTTATTTCTGATATTTGTATGTGGCTCCCTCACTGCCACCTCTCCCTCTCTTTGGAATTTTTTAGGATTTTCTCTTAATCCCTAGTATTCTGAAATGGTATGATGATGTATCTTGGAATAGGTATTTTTTAATGCATTGTGTTGATCACTCAGTACTTTGTTTTTCCTTTTTAAATCTATACACTCAGTACTGGGAATTTTTCTTGTATTATTATTTTGAAAGTTTCCTTCCTTCTGTTGTTTTCTCTTATTTTTCTCATCTCTCTTTCTAAAATTCTTATCAATTAAATGTTGGCCCCTGTTCCAGTTATCTACTGATATATAACAAACCACCTCAAAACGAAGCAGGTTAAAACAATAGCAATCATTTATTTTGCTCACAAATCTGTAATTTGGGCAAGGCTTGGTGGGGATAGTTTCATCTCCATTTTATGTGGCGTCACTGGGGCATCTCCAATGGGACAAGAAGTCCTACTCCCAAGATGGCTCAGTCACAGGGCTGGCAAGTAGGTGGTGGTTGTTGATGGGGGGGGCTTTGTACTTTTCCACGTGGGACTCTCCACAGAGATGCTTGAGCTTCCTCTGAGTATGGTGGTGGGCTCCAGAGTATGTTGTAGGAGGCCTGGATAGGAGTTGCAAGGGTTCTCATGGCCCAGCCCTGAAAGTCTCAGAACACCATATCTGCCACATTCTACAGGTCAAACAACCACAACGACCAGCTTTCCTTTAAGAGGAGGGGATTTAGACCCTACCTCTCAATAAAAGGGACAACAAAGAATTTTTAGCCATCTTTAATCTGCCATAACATTCATTTCTCTAATTTTAATATATTTCTCTCCTATTTTCCATTTCTGACTTTTTTCTAGATTTTAGAAGATTTCCTCTACTTTATTTTTCAGAACTGCAGTTGACTTTTAAAAACAACAACCAATTTTTTTATTGTATTGTTCTATTTCTACAGACTCTTCTCTGAATTCATCAGTTCTTGTTCTGTGGATACAATATTTTTTCTTATCTTCTAAGGATGGAAATTATAGTTTGTTAGTTTCAGTTTTCTTCTGCACCATGCAAGATCCCCCTTTCCCCTCTTCTTCTCTTTCTTCTCCTCCTTCTTCTTATTTGTTTTGATCTCTATCTTTAATATTAGAAACTTTTCTCAAACATCTGGCATTCTTTGGCTAAGTAAAGCTCTTAACAGCTGAACTCTGGGTGCAGAGAGAGTGTATTTAATGTTAGGCATCATTATATGGTGATGAAGACTGAGCTAGCTTTTTCATCACATGAAATGTCAATGTCTGTAGTTTTTTTTTTTTTTTTTTTTTTTTTTCCTGGGGCCAGTCCACTTCTATGAAGAAGAAATATCCAAATCCTGCCCAGGGAGTGTAATAAGACCATCTAACAGAAGTCTGTGAGCCACACAGTAAAAGGAAGCTAAGTATCTTAGCATTCAGAATGTAAACATTCATTTTAATAACATTGTTTTCAGTACAGCACTTCACCCTGCTCCCGTCTGTACCTGGTGGTCCCAGTTCAGAGCCTCTGTGGTTCACTTCTGCAGAGATCAAGTCTTTAATTTTCAGTCTGTTTGCTCAGGAGGAAGGAGGGGATGAGGGGAAGCAACTGCTCCATATACACACCATCAACTCACCCTGTTTTGTCTTACCTGTCAACTCTGCTTTCAGAGATATCTGGTATCTCAAATTCCTGAGCCTTTTTGGAACTTCATGACCCTAAAACTTGCTTCATTTTGATTTCCCTTAGCAGTCTTTGGTTTCAGCATTTCCTCCCTAGTAAGTCTGTAATACGATTATCCTTTTTCATCTTCAAAAATGCTAACATTTTAAAATTTATTATTCTTTTATTCTATTCTTTTGACTTTGTGAGTTTCTACTTTCTTTCTGCTTTACTATCATTTTATTGGAGTTTTGAGAGGGAGTGGATGTATCTGTTGAGTCTTCTATGTTTAAACAGAAATCTACCTGTACTTTTTCCCCTATTAGGGAACATTCAAGTGTTTCTTTTGTGGTAAGAGCAACTTCCTTTCAGATGACCTTATGGAGATCCATGGTAGACCAAAGACTCTCTCATTGCTAATCTGCAGGACAAAGGCATGCTTAGTCGTGCTGATCCAGACAGTGAGGGAGCAACTAGGAGCCATGGATGCCATGAGCCCTTGCAGGCTCCTATCTCACTCAGGGGTGAGCAGAGCCAACTACAGTTCAAGCTCCTGCCTGCTTCCACATTCAGGGACCTAAGAAAAAACCACATTTATTGGATTTCCCAGTCACTAGGCTAAGCACTTAGATGTGGTGTATCTCATTTAATGCTTATAACAACCTTGTGAGGTATGTATTTTTATTACCTCTGCCTTAGAGACAAAGCATCTGACCACAGAGAGTTTTAACACCTTTCCAAGCCCACACAGCTGGTACATGGCAGAACTAACCCAGGAGGTCTGTTTTGAGACTGTTCTGTATTTCACTTTGCCCCCTAATTTGATATCATCTGTGTGATATGAGGACCTAATTACCCCTTGCCCAGGGACCATCACATCTGGACCAGGAGTTTTTGTCCCTGGCCTGAGTACTGAGGGGAGGAGAGACCCATCAACTTTTCAAACATAAAACCAGGATGTAAGGGAAGATGTTACATTGGGTCACTGTAAGTTGGTTGAGGAGGATGGAACATGGGAATGAATAAGACTGTATACACTACATGGATTAGGTTTTAATGAATAAAATGCCTTTTATATACCAGGCAGTATGGTAGATGCATGCAGACTTATTGCTTTGTTTAAGCTTTAAAACAACCTTCAGAGAAAGGTGATACTTTTTCTACTTTTCAGATGAATTAGTTCATAATCAGATTGGTTAAGATACCTGTCAAGGTCACATGGGTAAAAAAGCACAGAGCTGGGACTTAAACTCAGACTTGTTGACCGTAGTCAAACCTAGTTCCTTTTTCAAGGGAGGATTTCATTGTTTTCAGGAAAAATAAGATCTACTATGAAAATCTTTTATCACACTGTTTGGTATGCTTCAGGCCTTAGAAAAGTCTAAAAGGTCAAATTAATATGATCAGGGTTCTGTTAAATGTTGGCATTGGCTACAGATCTTGGGCAAATGACTTCACCTCAGGTTTTTAACCTATTAGTTGGAGGTAATAACACCTTCAACATGGGATAACAAACAGAAAATACCCTGCATGGTGGCACATGGACCTATGTTTCAAAAAAGTGGTAAATATTTTTCAACAGCCCTATGATCAGACTATATCTTTGGCTGTATTAAGCTATATCAGGCTATATTTGAAAAGTGCATCTACCTTTAAATGAACTCCAGGAGGTGGGGTCCAGGCCTTTCCCTTACACTATATGATTTAGTACTCTATGGCTTTGATGTCAGGTCTTTGGGTACAGATGGCAGATAAATGATGGGAACCATTTTGCCAAGTTGTTTTAACTCATGTGGACATGGCCTTCTTCATGACCTACCAGCTTTCAGGAGGTGCATCCTCTCTCCTCTCCAGGTTCATCCCTCTTTAGGGATTCCTCCACACAATGATTTCCAGTATCTGCTTAAGATCTAACTGCTGACAAGTCAGGGGAGAGGGCTATAGGTCTGATTTATCACTGGGTTCCTGGGGCTGGATCTCATTAAAAGCAGATTCTGATTCATGAGGTCTGTAGTGGGACCTAAGATTCTGCCTTTCTAATCAACTTTCAGGGGCCACATGCTGCTAGCCCTTGGAGCACACTCTGAGGAGGGAGGGTTCAGAAAAAGTCAGAAGATGTGGGCCAGAGTTACTACTTGTGGCATCTTGGGCAAGCCACTTTCTCGCTAATCCTCAGGTTCCTTATTGTTGAAATGGGAAACATAGTACTGAAGCAGAGATGTTTAAAGGTGTATATTGCTTTAAATGTTTGGAAAGGTATTTGGGAAACTTTAATGAACCCTTTAAATCTAAGGGACCATTACTCTTGCCTGCTTAATAAGCAGTTTATTCTGAATCCAATGAACTCAGTATGTGGCTTATAATACACCTCAGATTTCTAAGGGTTCAAAGGAAACTGTTAATATAACATGGGTTAATTTTATTTTGTTTAAAGCAAAATCACTCCCTATTTCTTTATATTTAAGAAATTTATGAAATTACAGTGCTCTGTGAGGCAATGCTTCTTAATTTAAAATTCTTCTGATTTTGCATAATGGAGGTTATTTGATTGACTAGAATCCCTTGGGATTGGCATTGGCAAAACCTGCATTCACCGCTAGTAGGACTCAAATGGTTTCAATTTACGTTCATTTGAAAGTAGAGATGAAGAAAAGAGCTGTGAGAAGGATTCAAGAAAAACCTACAATAATTACCAAATGTTACAAGGTAGAAAACAAACAAATAAAACTAAAAAAAATTACACCCTTCATGAAAAAAAGAGATAATAATTTTTAAGAGCTTCGTAAATACTAAAACACCATAAAATGTCCTATACGTGACTATCAAATAATTTATAAAATCAGAAAACATTTGGTTTCAGAGCTCAATGTATAATTTATACTGATCAGATTAGGTTAGCATAATTCTTTCCATTCTGAACTTTCAGTTAATGTAATGTAATAGTAATAGTAACAATAGTAATGATTATAAAGCAACCTACAGCTAATTCAATTTATAGAATCCACTTCTTATTGAAAACAGCTGTGGGATTTCTTGCTAAAATAGCTCTCCTCTGACTTTCTGGGACAGTTTCTGAAAGTGGGGAGCTTTTCCATTGCAGGCCTTCCTATCTGATGGGTAAAGAAGGAACTTGGGCCCTCTTGTACCCTGGGCTTTGATTACAAGGCTCTGGATTGCTTTGGACACCTAATTACTCTTGTACCTGTGAACACAGCATTTGTTTAGTTTCTCGAGTTTCCCAGCTTCTCAGAATAACAAAGCCAAAAGTGGGGGTGACTTTGTATTTGGGGAACAAGTTGCGGCAATCTAGCAATGTTTCTTCTCATTGTCTTGGAGAGAGGTAAAGAATCCTTGTGCTTGTGCTGAAACTACATCTCTGTCGGCTGTGTACCACATTGAGGTCCACAGGCTATGAGGTACAACTCAGCTGGAACCAGCCAAAAAGCCCCAGGCTATTGGTTCTCAAAATGTAGTCCCTGGATGAGCACCTCATCATCACCTGGGATCTTGTTAGAAATGCAAATTTTCAGGCCCTAGCCCAGGTCTACTGAATCAGGAACTCTGGGGGAGACACCCAGAACTCTAGAGTTTAACTCACTCCCCACGTGATGCACAGTAAAACTGGAGGACCACTACCTCAAGCCAAAGTCTTCCACTGGAACCAGAGCCATCTTGGCAATTTCTTTCTTCAGTACAGCCCAGAGGTTGAGTTCCTGGTCACTGTGCATGCTCATTCTTAGGTTGGTGCTTCTTCAACTTTAATGTTCCTGGGAAGCTCCTGGGATCATGTTATAATGCAGATTATTACTCAGCTGGGTCCGTGGAGGGGCCTGAGATTTTATAACCCTGAGCAGCACCCGGATGATGCTGATTTGCCAGTGGTTCCATCAATGGATCATCCACTGACAGAGATGGATGGTTGATCATTCTTCGAGTAGAAAAGCCTTACATCATGTATTTTCAGCAAGGGTAGTATCTTCTCCAAGGGGGTGAAAATTGGTTGGGGAGAGGGGGGCAAAACAGTCTGACTCTTTGCATATGAAAAGCACAGGTACACATGTAGTACTGAGACAGATATACAGTATACCCTGGTATTAAAATTTAATGGAGAAAAATGATTAGGAAAAAATGTCTAAAAGAGCTCCTGGGGGGAGAAGGCTAATAATAAAAAAGAAAGTTGAGAATCACTGCATTATACAGATAAATTGGTGGAGCCAGGCTGTCCTTATCTGTGGTGAGGGCAGGAATGCTCTGTCTCCATTAAGCTATACTCTTCCCACCCCAGACAACAGCAGAGAACACCTAGATGAAGGGATTGCAGGAGTTCTAGGATTAAAAACTTAGCACCTCCCTACATGCATCCTTTCTCTATGTTAAGAAGAGCCCCGCCCAGTAATCCATTAAGATGTTAACAATTTCACAAGGTCCACGAGTGCTATCATTAGGGCTCAAGGTCCCAGATATCCTATGTGGTTTTCAGACTCAAAAGAAGCACAAATAAGGACTGAAACCCTAGAGTGACTATCTTAGCAAACAATGAATCATTGGAGGGTTTTCACCCTGGACCTTCCCAGGAATCAGTAAACTCCTGTCCTGGGGCAGATGAGACACTTAGGGACTCCTGTATTCTCTCCTCCACACTGCTGGCCCTAGTGGGACTTGTGACACCTGTGATTTATTAACTGGCTCTTATCCTAAGCAGAAGAAACCTGGCATCTTTAACTTCCAACCAGTCCTGACACAGCACCTGGATAAACTTTCTGAGTCCCAGTCTCCTCATTAGACACTGTTATAGAAAAACAGTGCCTAATTGTAAGATTATTGTAAGGATTAATTGAGATAAGAACCAGACACTTACTTAGCCCTCTGTTAGTTGATGCTGTTCTTATTGCTGCCCCGGATGTTATTGCCAAAATGATGGCTGGGTACACTCCATAAATATTTGTTGAATTACTGATGACTGGGTGCAGCCTGTTTACTTCTGTCTCTCTGTCCTATTTACATTGTCCTTATCTGAAGTTTGCTTGGGTTTCCTTAAGAAGTTCCCACAGACCACACAGTCATGAAGGGCCACATGAGCTACCCTGAGCCTTCCCTGCCACTTCACTTTCATCCCCAGCACTTCTTGGGCTACAGGTACACATCTCAGCAGCCTGTCTGGCCAACACTTGCTTGTCTGCTCTTACAAATTTGGTCATGGCTCACGTGAGCAAAAGTCTTTCCTTGATCACAGTGTGGTCTATTCCTCACTTTCTTCCTTTGTCAATTCATGATTTCCTGTAAAGATTGAGGAGTCACTTACCCTCTGCCTTCTGTGGCAGTTTCTTGACTGATGAACTGGGTCTCCTATTATCCTAACCAGACATGACAGAATACCTATAAACTGCTTCTTCTAACCAGACGTGACAGGATACCTATAAACTGCTTCTAATAAGTATGTCCAGAGGTCAGCAAACTTTTCTTAAAGAGCAAGAGAGTAAATATTTTAGACTTGCAGGCCTTGTGGTATCTGTTTCAACTACTAAACTGCTGCAGTAGTGTAAAAGCAGCTAAAGACAATGGGCACAGATGTGTTAATTGAAGTTAAAGTAAAGTTTTGTTTTCAAAAATCATATTTGGCTTGCAGGCCATAGCTCACCAACCTTTGTTATATCTAATTTTCAATTTCTCAAGTATTTTTCCTTTTCTCTTTAAAGTTCATTCGTAACACTCCCTGTTTTGTCAAGTTGGTCACATTTCCATTTCTTCCATGTCACTAAAAATCTAAATAGTTTGCTGGGGAGTCTCATGGTGTTTACAATAAGGTCATAAAGCCATCAGAACTACACTTCTTGTTCTCTTTTCCTGGCTGATAAGTTGATTGTATCATTCAATACTAGAGAACAATCCCCCACCTCAATGTCTCCATCCTTACCATAGTCATGGGGATTCAGTTTGAGTATAAACTGTGTTTCTCCATTGGGATTCAGAATAGTGTAGAAAGAATTATGCATGAATCTTTAGTCAGGATTCTGGGGTTCAAGACACAGTTCTGCCACTTGCTAACCATACAACCTTGGCAAATTATTTAATAACTGAGCCTCAATTTCCTTCCATGAGATAAGACTGATAATAACTAGGGTTGTTGTGAAAATAACATGAGGTAATTTATGTAAAGTATCTGGTATTTAGTAGGCACTTAATTTATGTTAAGTATACTCAGAAATGTTTGTTTGACCATAGAGATAATTTGCTGGGGCAGGCTTTCTCAAGAGGTCTATTTTATGAATTAATTCAGTGAGAAAATATTCGTGTGGGATTCTGGGGGCAGAGAATGGCAGGATGGGGGTTGGATGGATAGTATAGAGCCTTGGTACTCAAAGTATGCCCCATGGACCAGCTGCTCTACTTTATTCACTTTAAAGATATTTAATTTTCATTATTAATTTCTATAGATGAGGCAATGAAATAAAAGTCTAGACCAAAGGGATTTGCTTTTAAGAAACATAAACAAAAGAGTTTTGTCTTTTTTATTGAAGTCCCTTGGGAAGGAGGCAAGGAGGGAGGATCTATGCTCATTTCAGTGACATTGCTATTGATCACAATAGATTGGGATGTAATTTTGGTAAATACATTCAGAAAAAGTTTGAGTCAGTCTAAGAAAATCAGTCTAACTGGGTCTTATTTTTGATAATTTTAAAATTTCTTAGTTTGACCACTGTAGTGGTTTTAATATATGTCTGAAGATTTGACATTTTTCCCTTTAAAAGGTGAAATCTAAACCCCTGTCTAATGAATGTAATTTGACAGAAGTAACGCTCTGTGACTTTTGAAGATAGGTTATAAAAAGGATAGCTTCTGTCTGGCTTTCTCTCTTTCTCTTACCTGGAAAGCCAGCTGTTTTGTCATGAGGACACTAGAGCAATTCCCGTGGGATGTGGGGAGGAAGTAAGGCCTTCCACCAACAGCCGTTACCAATGTACTACTCATTGGATGAGTCACTTTGGAAATGGATTCTCCAGCCCAGTCAAGCCTTCAGACGACTGCAGGCCCTGCTGACATCTTGGCTGCAACCTCATGAGAGATCCTGAGCCAATTAAGCTGCCCACAAATTCCTGGCCCACAAAAACTTTGAGAGAGTATTTTTTATTGTTTTAACCCACAAACTTTTGGGGTAATTTGTTATGCAGTTATAGATAACTAATGTAGATTTGCTACTTGGAAATAGGGTATTACCAAAATAAAAATCTAAAACGTGTGAAGGGCTATGTTACCAGGCAGTAAATAAGACCTGAAAGGGCCTTCCAGAAAGTGTCAGGGAAAGCATAGAGCTTTGGAGAAACTGTTAAGAGAAGTCTGATGGCCTTCAAGAGGCTGGTAGGAGGAATGGAAAGAAAGTGAAGAAATGTTATTGGAAACTGGGGGAAAGATATGCTTTACTGTAGTGGCAGAAGGTTTAGCAACACTGTCATCTGTGATAATGTGAAAAGTAGGAAACATACTTTATGAACTGTGTGATCCAGCTAAGGACACTTATGGGCAGAGTGTTGAAGATGCTGGCTTTTTTGTTTGCTACTTTTAGTAAAATGCTATAAAGAACTATTATAATTATTTATAATTATAAAAAGAGAAACTAAGGAAGGAATGTTCAACAAAAAGGGGCAGAACTTGCAGGTTTTGAAAATTCCCAGCCCTCTCCTCAGATAGTAATTAATGCTAAAATCAAGATATGGGTTCTGGCAAACATCAAACCCAGAGCACTGTCAGAAAGACATTGCCTAAATATGAAGCTGAGGATAGGACTGTAAAATTCTTTAAGGTCTCAAAGATCAGAAAACGCTTTAGTCAAACAATAGAGAGTCTAAGGTTGTTGTCCCTCAAGACCTTCGTCAGAAGCCAGATACACAATGGTCTGAATGTTTGTGTCCTCCCTTCCCCCCCAAATTCCAATGTTAAAATCCTAACTGCTGAAGGTGATTGTAATAGGAGGTAAGGCCTTCGGGAGGTGATCTTTGGGATTCGTAAAGAGACCCCACAGAGCTTCTTAGCTCCTTTCACCAAGTGAGGATACAGTAAGAAGTTAGCCACCTACAATCAGAAAAGGACCCTCTGACAGTTACAGAAAGATAGAGAAGATGAAAAGGCAGAGGGCTATGTACCAGATGAAGGAACAAGAAAAAACCCCAGAAAAACAACTAAATGAAGTGGAGATAGGCAACCTTCCAGAAAAAGAATTCAGAATAATGATAGTGAAGATGATCCAGGACCTCGGAATAAGAATGGAGGCAAAGATTGAGAAGATGCAAGAAATGATTAACAAAGACCAGGAAGAATTAAAGAACAAACAAACAGCGATGATCAATACAATAACTGAAATGAAAACTACACTAGAAGGAATCAATAGCAGAAGAACTGAGGCAGAAGAACAGATAAGTGACCTGGAAGACAGAATGGTGGAATTCACTGCTGCGGAACAGACTAAAGAAAAAAGAATGAAAAGAAATGAAGACAGCCTAAGAGACCTCTGGGACAACATTAAACGCAACAACATTCGCATTATAGGGATCCCAGAAGGAGAAGAGAGAGAGAAAGGACCAGAGAAAATATTTGAAGAGATTATAGTCGAAAACGTCCCTAACATGGGAAAGGAAATAGCCACCCAAGTCCAGGAAGCGCAGAGAGTCCCATACAGAATAAACCCAAGGAGACACACGCCGAGACACATAGTAATCAAAGTGGCAAAAATTAAAGACAAAGAAAAATTATTGAAAGCAGCAAGGGAAAAACGACAAATAACATACAAGGGAACTCCCATAAGGTTAACAGCTGATTTCTCAGCAGAAACTCTGCAAGCCAGAAGGGAGTGGCATGATATACTTAAAGTGATGAAAGGGAAGAACCTACAACCAAGATTACTCTACCCGGCAAGGATCTCATTTAGATTTGATGGAGAAATCAAAAGCTTTACAGACAAGCAAAAGCTAAGAGAATTCAGCACCACCAAACCAGCTCTACAACAAAGGCTAAAGGAACTTCTCTAAGTGGGAAACACAAGAGAAGAAAAGGACCTACAAAAACAAACCCAAAACAATTAAGAAAATGGTCATAGGAACATACATATCGATAATTACCTTAAACGTGAATGGATTAAATGCCCCAACCAAAAGACGTAGACTGGCTGAATGGATACAAAAACAAGACCCATATATATGCTGTCTACAAGAGACCCACTTTAGACCTAGGGACACATACAGACTGAAAGTGAGGGGATGGAAAAAGATATTCCATGCAAATGGAAATCAAAAGAAAGCTGGAGTAGCTATACTCATATCAGATAAAAAAGACTTTAAAATAAAGAATGTTACAAGAGACAAGGAAGGACACTACATAATGATCCAGGGATCAATCCAAGAAGAAGATATAACAATTATAAATATATATGCACCCAACATAGGAGCACCTCAATACATAAGGCAACTGCTAACAGCTATAAAAGAGGAAATCGACAGTAACACAATAATAGTGGGGGACTTTAACACCTCACTTACACCACTGGACAGATCATCCAAAATGAAAATAAATAAGGAAGCAGAAGCTTTAAATGACACAATAGACCAGATAGATTTAATTGATATATATAGGACATTCCATCCAAAAACAGCAGATTACACGTTCTTCTCAAGTGCGCACGAAACATTCTCCAGGATAGATCACATCTTGGGTCACAAATCAAGCCTCAGTAAATTTAAGAAAATTGAAATCATATCAAGCATCTTTTCTGACCACAACACTATGAGATTAGAAATGAATTACAGGGAAAAAAACGTAAAAAAGACAAACACATGGAGGCTAAACAATACGTTACTAAATAGCCAAGAGATCACTGAAAAAATCAAAGAGGAAATAAAAAAATACTTAGAGACAAATGACAATGAAAACACGACGACCCAAAACCTATGGGATGCAGCAAAAGCGGTTCTAAGAGGGAAGTTTATAGCTATACAAGCCTACCTCAAGAAACAAGAAAAATCTCAAGTAAACAATCTAACCTTACACCTAAAGAAACTAGAGAAAGAAGAACAAACAAAACCCAAAGTTAGCAGAAGGAAAGAAATCATAAAGATCAGAGCAGAAATAAATGAAATAGAAACAAAGAAAACAATAGCAAAGATCAATAAAACTAAAAGTTGGTTCTTTGAGAAGATAAACAAAATTGATAAGCCATTAGCCAGACTCATCAAGAAAAAGAGGGAGAGGACTCAAATCAATAAAATCAGAAATGAAAAAGGAGAAGTTACAACAGACACCGCAGAAATATAAAGCATCCTAAGAGACTACTACAAGCAACTTTATGCCAATAAAATGGACAACCTGGAAGAAATGGACAAATTCTTAGAAAGATATAGCCTTCCAAGACTGAACCAGGAAGAAATAGAAAATATGAACAGACCAATCACAAGTAATGAAATTGAAACTGTGATTAAAAATCTTCCAACAAACAAAAGTCCAGGACCAGATGGCTTCACAGGTGAATTCTATCAAACATTTAGAGAAGAGCTAACACCCATCCTTCTCAAACTCTTCCAAAAATTGCAGAGGAAGGAACACTCCCAAACTCATTCTATGAGGCCACCATCACCCTGATACCAAAACCAGACAAAGACACTACAAAAAAAGAAAATTACAGACCAATATCACTGATGAATATAGATGCAAAAATCCTCAACAAAATACTAGCAAACAGAATCCAACAACACATTAAAAGGATCATACACCATGATCAAGTGGGATTTATCCCAGGGATGCAAGGATTCTTCAATATACGCAAATCAATCAATGTGATACACCATATTAACAAATTGAAGAATAAAAACCATATGATCATCTCAATAGATGCAGAAAAATCTTTTGACAAAATTCAACACCCATTTCTGATAAAAACTCTCCAGAAAGTGGGCATAGAGGGAACCTACCTCAACATAATAAAGGCCATATATGACAAACCCACAGCAAACATCATTCTCAATGGTGAAAAACTGAAAGCATTTCCTCTAAGATCAGGAACGAGACAAGGATGTCCACTCTCACCACTATTATTCAACATAGTTCTGGAAGTCCTAGCCACGGCAATCAGAGAAGAAAAAGAAATAAAAGGAATACAAATTGGAAAAGAAGAAGTAAAACTGTCACTGTTTGCGGATGACATGATACTATACATAGAGAATCCTAAAACTGCCACCAGAAAACTGCTAGAGCTAATTAATGAATATGGTAAAGTTGCAGGATACAAAATTAATGCACAGAAATCTCTTGCATTCCTATACACTAATGATGAAAAATCTGAAAGAGATATTATGGAAACACTCCCATTTACCATTGCAACAAAAAGAATAAAATACCTAGGGATAAACCTACCTAGGGAGACAAAAGACCTGTATGCAGAAAACTATAAGACACTGATGAAAGAAATTAAAGATGATACCAACAGTTGGAGAGATATACCATGTTCTTGGATGGGAAGAATCAACATTGTGAAAATGAGTATACTACCCAAAGCAATCTACAGATTCAATGCAATCCCTATCAAATTACCAATGGCATTTTTTACGGAGCTAGAACAAATCATCTTAAAATTTGTATGGAGACACAAAAGACCCCGAATAGCCAAAGCAGTCTTGAGGCAAAAAAATGGAGCTGGAGGAATCAGACTCCCTGACTTCAGACTCTACTACAAAGCTACAGTAATCAAGACAATATGGTACTGGCACAAAAACAGAAACATAGATCAATGGAACAAGATAGAAAGCCCAGAGATTAACCCACGCACCTATGGTCAACTAATCTATGACAAAGGAGGCAAAGATATACAATGGAGAAAGGACAGTGTCTTCAATAAGTGGTGCTGGGAAAACTGGACAGCTACATGTAAAAGAATGAAATTAGAATACTCCCTAACACCATACACAAAAATAAACTCAAAATGGATTAGAGACCTAAATATAAGACTGGACACTATAAAACTCTTAGAGGAAAACATAGGAAGAACACTCTTTGACATAAATCACAGCAAGATCTTTTTTGATCCACCTCCTAGAGTAATGGAAATAAAAACAAAAATAAACAAGTGGGACCTAATGAAACTTCAAAGCTTTTGCACAGCAAAGGAAACCATAAACAAGACCAAAAGACAACCCTCAGAATGGGAGAAAATATTTGCAAATGAATCAACGGACAAAGGATTAATCTCCAAAATATATAAACAGCTCATTCAGCTCAATATCAAAGAAACAAACACCCCAATCCAAAAATGGGCAGAAGACCTAAATAGACATTTCTCCAAAGAAGACATACAGACGGCCACGAAGCACATGAAAAGATGCTCAACATCACTAATTATTAGAGAAATGCAAATCAAAACTACAATGAGGTATCACCTCACTCCTGTTAGAATGGGCATCAGCAGAAAATCTACAAACAACAAATGCTGGAGAGGGTGTGGAGAAAAGGGAACCCTCTTGCACTGTTGGTGGGAATGTAAATTGATACAGCCACTATGGAGAACAATATGGAGGTTCCTTAAAAAACTAAAAATAGAATTACCATATGACCCAGCAATCCCACTACTGGGCATATACCCAGAGAAAACCGTAATTCAAAAAACACATGCACACGAATGTTCATTGCAGCACTATTTACAATAGCCAGGTCATGGAAGCAACCTAAATGCCCATCAGCAGACGAATGGATAAAGAAGTTGTGGTACATATATACAATGGAATATTACTCAGCCATAAAAAGGAACGAAACTGAGTCATTTGTTGAGACGTGGATGTATCTAGAGACTGTCATACAGAGTGAAGTAAGTCAGAAAGAGAAAAACAAATATCGTATATTAATGCATGTATGTGGAACCTAGAAAAATGGTACAGATGAGCCAGTTTGCAGGGCAGAAGTTGAGACACAGATGTAGAGAATGGACTTATGGACACCAAGGGGGGGAAAACTGCGGTGAGGTGGGGACGGTGGTGTGCTGAATTGGGCGATTGGGATTGACATGTATACACTGATGTGTGTAAAATTGATGCCTAATAAGAACCTGCAGTATAAAAAAAACAAACAAAACAACTAATACTAAACTTTCATTGGGTTTTTTGTATGGAAATATGATAATATAAATGTTTCAGACATTACATGAAATTTCTAAAAATCTTATATTTGTATTTGTATGGAAATATGTATGGAAATATGTTAATATAAATGTTTCAGACATTACATGAAATTTCTAAAAATCTTATATGTTCTGGTATAATGTTATAAGTAATAATCCTAGTTATTACTTTAAAATGTATATCCCAGAAATAATTAATTTTCTTGTCAACTGCATTATTATGAACTTTCATCAAATCTTTAACCGTGGTCATTTTTAAGTCTTTTGTCATTTACAGACAGTTCTGGGTGTACTCTGATGATTTTGCAAATATGTTCCCATAAAAGGGTTTCATCTTCAAGAAATTCATGGAAAACACTCTGACAAGTACAGGTTTCTGGTAACTGACTGTACTGCTGAACTGAATGAATAAGCATTTTCAGAACTCTAATGAAAAACTGATGAACTCATAAAAGTGCTAACAAAAGATCAAGATGAAAAAAAAAATTTAATTACATGGGACTGAGTGAACTGATGAGGATGACTATAATTTTTGTGACTTTCTGTCTGAATTTAAAAAAAAAAAAATCCCACAAGGACTCAGAGGCAAAGAATATACAAATCAATTTTCACTGCAAAGTAAAGGAGCTGTTACAGTGGAGGATTACTGGACTGAATGTCAATATTATGACATAGTATGAGTGTGTTTCATGTTTGGTAATTGCAATCATTGTTGCTTTTGTTGTGGTCATCCATGTACAATGCTTGGTGTCAGTCTATTTATCTCTTGTAAAAATAAAATACAGTGTGTGTGTGTGAAAAAAAAAAAAAAAAAAAAAAGAAAAGGACCCTCATCAGAAACCAACTGCACTGGCACCCTGATCTTGGACTTTTAGCCTCCAGATCTATGAGAAATAACCCATCCAGTCTGTGCTATTTTGTTAAAGCAACCCAAGTAAACTAAGACAGGTACTTGTTTTGAAGAGATTTGTGAATACAGCTTTTGTGTAACCCGATACAATTCATAGAAGACCCACAAACTTCTTAAAAGAATTTTGTTGTCAGAAACACTACCAGCTTGGACTAAAAGGGACATAGATAACACAAAATCAAAACACATCCTTTGAACTCCCAAACTTCTACAAGGAGAAAACAGCCTGAGGAAGTTGAAAACTTGAGCTATTTTTCAAGGGAAGAGAAGTATCAAGAGTCCAAACGGCAGAGCCAAGAGCCATGGAATATTATTCCCAGGACTAGAGTCTAATCAAGGAATTGCTACCATTAGCCCTGATCAACTTCAGAATTGTTGTGGATCAGATACTTCTTTGAGCCTCTCTTTTTCTTCTATTTTGAATGGGAAGATCTACAGGTGTGCAACAGAGCATTTATGTGAACCTTTTCAAGAAAAGTTTGCTTACCCCTGGTCTAGAGCACTGGAGAAGGGTCTGGACTGAAGATAAAGATTTTGGAGTCAAGAGCATCTCAGTAATATCTGAAGTTATGGGAAGAGATGGTTTGATATGTGTATCTAGGGCTTGGTTCCCAGGTCTGTTACCAGTGGAGAGGAGATAAGTCCTAGGCTTCCCCAGGCAAAATATGAGAGATACAGTGTCATTTATATCTGTCCCTACCCAACCCAGGCTCAAGGATTCTCACAACTGCCTCTACTCCCTCCTCGTTGACTGTGAGTCCTGCCACCACCTGATCCCCTCTAGACCTTGGTTCTCAGGTGCAGGAATGAGCTCTCATGGGGAAAGCTCATGTAGATCTTCCAGGTGTACAGGCCCACACCTAACAAACCTGGGGCAAAATGAAGACTTGTAAGTGGTGTCTCCTCTCAGCTGGGTGTCAGCTCTGTCTCCCTGTCCCCTCTTCTCTTCCAAGGCCTGGGTCCTAACTTTGCATCCTCTGGGAATGAGGGTCTGTGGTTCTTAATGGTATTTGCCCTTATCAGTCCAGAGCTCAAGAGTGAGAGAGGACACAAAATTGGTCCTCTACTCACCCAAGCTGGATGCCTGTTCTGCACCACAATTACTACGATAATTGAAAGGACCTAAATTACCCTTGCCAGCATCTGCATGGATTACTATATACACATCTCCAGACCTAAAGAGCAAATGTGCTCCATTTTGCCAGATGTCTCATTCTGTGGATTCAGCCGGCGTTCACCCTTTAAAGCTCAGTGCTCTCAGCACTCTTTCTGTGCAGTTTGCAAATCCCTGCAGCTGTAAGTCAAATCAATGTTTTCTCCTTCTGCTCTCAGTGAAATGGAGATCAGCTCTTCAATCTTGTTTAATCTACATTTAATTTTCAACTGAAGGAACCAAGTTCCACTTTGTGTAACATAAATAACAAATGGTCATGATCCCAACTTCATTCAGCCTGTGTTCCCAGGGAGAGGGAGGAAGGGATTGTAGACATTTCTTCAGATCTCTCTGGTTTGATGGGAAAAGCTCCTTATTTGGGCGTCCAAAGAACTGGATAAAACTAAACACAATAGTAATTGCTTGGGAGGATAATGAAAACACGGTATAGTCATATGAATAATATGTCACAGTTGAAAGTAGAGCCTATAATGGACTTTTATTTTCATATTCTGCAATTAGAGGAACTGGATAAAAGTCCTAGCTTTGAGTGGCCTTAAAAAGACATTTAGGGGCTTCCCTGGTGGCGCAGTGGTTGGGGGTCTGCCTGCCAATGCAGGGGACACGGGTTCGAGCCCCGGTCTGGGAAGATCCTACATGCCGCGGAGCGGCTGGGCCCGTGAGCCACAACTACTGAGCCTGCGCATCTGGAGCCTGTGCTCCGCAACAAGAGAGGCCGCGATAGTGAGAGGCCCACGCACCACGATGAAGAGTGGCCCCCGCTCGCCGCAACTAGAGAAAGCCCTCACACAGAAACGAAGACCCAATGCAGCCAAAAATAAATAAAATAAATAAATAAAGAAGCTTTCATTTAAAAAAAAAAAAAAAAGACATTTAGCCTGATCAAGCCCCAGGTTAATTAATTGGTATCATGGGGATCATGCCGAGGATTACATATGATGAAATTTTTAAAGGCATTTGTATCTTGAAAATTTGTATGTCTAAGGAAGGAGATTTTTAATTTTATTTTCAAAGGTAGGGAAATAGTTCAAATCTTTGTCCACTGGTGATGCAGTTAGAGTTTCTGTTTAGCATAACTTATATCACAGATTACATATATGAACAGTTCGTAAGTTGAGGTTACTGTGTTCCTCAAGAGGATCCAATTACATCAGTTAATAAACTCTTTTCATAAACAGTTGTCTTTCTGCAACTGATGATAGATGGGGTGAACTTGCTATGCCATTCCTACTTAAAATGAGAGACAACTTTATGAGTCTTGGTTAAAGCAGAGGAGAATCAACCCAAAGAAATATAATGCTCATTGTCTTCTTCCCACATGCTCTTTTTCCTCTAAAATTGGTTCACCTTTTTTTTTTTCTCAGTTGTTTTTATTTTTGAAGAATTAGCTCCTTGGGAAGAACACAATACACTCAATCTCTACCAATGTTTTCAATGGAATACATTTCAACCACCCTAGTGGCTGGATGGGAATGCAGTGTGAAAGTGAGTTTGACCTTGTTCATTTCATCACTCCCCTTAAGAAAGTTACAGCCTCACTGAGAAGCTTTTAAACTGGCAGGACCTATTGGATTTCTCTCATGGGCACATGGGGATGGGTAGGCCATCTCTGGTCTTGGCTGGGATTCTTAGAGTCAGGTCTGGAATCATGAGAGGTGGAAAGATCCCTGCCATTTTTATCTGCAAACCTGAACTTTGGTTTTTTGCCTCCCCTGTTTGGATTGGTGTCTAGATTTAAGGTGATCTGTTTATTTCTGACCTGAGTCTCTCTTTGTATGGTGCATGTGTGAACTGTCTTTTAGGGTTCTTATGCCACAACTATGAGCAATAGGTGTTGTACCCCTTTCCTGGCCCAAGTTTGTGAGCACCTTCAAAAGCCACTTACCTGTATTTAAAAGTTACTTCCTTTACATTTAGAGTAAGATCTAAAGCACCTGGTTCAGAATATGTACTATGTAAGGGGCAGTTTTCTTCCATCTCCTCTCCTTCAATTACTGTAA
Source organism: Eschrichtius robustus (assembly GCF_028021215.1). Classification (NCBI taxonomy): domain Eukaryota; kingdom Metazoa; phylum Chordata; class Mammalia; order Artiodactyla; family Eschrichtiidae; genus Eschrichtius; species Eschrichtius robustus. Next base: position 38,482,001 of record NC_090843.1, read on the forward strand.
AGACCATAACACTGTCCACTATCGGGTCCAACCCTTCTTTCCATCCCTTCCCAGGCTTTGGGTCCAGCCTTTAGTCTATTGAAAAAATGGGACTTTAGAGTTGGTCCTTGTAACTTAAAGATCTTGGGTTGGAACCCAGATCCAAGGGCAACCAGCTCAGTGGCGTGAGGCTTAGGCAATACATTGAACCTAAAGGAGTTCCCTTGGAATCACTTGCACCAGCTACCTTTCTATTCTATTTCTACCTGCAATTGTTTGCAGACAGAATGGCTAACGGCTATTTCTGATCCCTTGAGGATTCTATCAGGATTTATATCAGTAATTAAAAGTTTGGATAAGTTTGCTGCATAAGGCGGCTGAATGCATCCAATAGCACAATTTTAGGCAGGAAACAGTGAGTTACTCCCATTCACTCCCAAGCCACAACAGCACTTACTTGAACACTTTATCTTGGTCCAGCTGCCAGAAAGCTTTTCATTCTCCTCCCTTACACAAAGGGAGCCGCCTTTCCTTGGATATCTGAACTCGGAAACATTTAACATTCTCCCAGGAAATAACTCCATTCAAAGCTATTGTTTTTAAGTGCTAGAATGATTGACTGAATGTAACTTGCGTAAATCAGTGCTGTTGATTGCTAAACACAATGGTAAGTACTGGGAGGGTACTGAAAACACAATATGAATAATATGGCACAATTGAAAGTAGAACCTATAATGGACTTTAAATAATATCATATACTGAAGTTAAAGGAACAGAGTTGGCTAGTATGTGGCTTGCATGCTTTCGCTACTTTCCCTGTTTCTCCATGTGGCAAGTATTTTTTTTTTAATGCTCCTATATCTTTTATATTTTTTTGTAGATTTCAATCTTTTAAAAATTTTTATTGGAGTATAGTTGATTTACAATGTTGTGTTAGTTTCAGGTGTACAGCAAAGTGAATCAGTTATACATATATATCCACTCTTTTTTAGATAATTTTCCCATATATGTCATTACAGAATATTGAGTAGAGTTCCCTGTGCTATACAGTAGGTCCTTATTAGTTATTTATTTTATATATAGTAGTGTGTATATGTCAATCCCAACCTCCCAATTTATTCCTCCCCTTTACCCCCTGGTGGTCATATTTTTTTCCTTCTGCACTTGGAGGCTTCAGAAGCATTCTCAGCTAGTGCTTCAGTAGCCATTTCCAACCAATTGGATTTGTACAAAGGATGAAAAGGATTTTCTGTCCTAATATCTTAGATGATGAGTTCTTTGAGGATGATGGCAGTCTTTTCTTCATCTCTGTGTTCCTAGCCCCTAAGCTCAATGTTTGACACGTAATAAACACTCAGTGAATGGTTTTTAAATTGAACACCTGACAATACTCAATTACTGAGTCAAGAAGAGCTTCCTGACTGGCATGTCTGTGTGTCAAATGGATTATAGGTATGTGGATGTCCTGTCTCCTTCAGTTCTCACAGCCTGAAATGGTGTGAGAGTAGTCAGAGCCCCAAGACAATGGTCTCTGTGAGCAGCTTCATCTAATCACCATGTTGTGCCATCCACATCTTATTTTCTGTGTTTGCCATGATGTGAAAGGATTGGGGAAAGGTTGGGAAGTGCTAGGTTAGATGACTCTCTCTGGATAATATTAAGATCAAATAACATACTACCAGCTCATCTAAACAATTGCTCTGTATTTCTTTATGAGGTATTTCAATTCCTTAAGATCTCAGATAATCACAAGCAGAAAAATATGTCAATAAAGTAAGGAAATAATTATCACAATCAAATCCCATTGTGTGTGTGTGTGTATACCATAGGGAGCAGTACCATAAGGAGTTCTTGCAGCTTTCTAAAGCGTCTCTCATTTCTCAGAAGGGGTAGCCAAGGAATTCTACATGTACTGATTAGACAATATTAATGACACTTTTATGTGCGGTGGCTATAAATACTTTCCCTAGGACAGAAATGCTATATATCTTCAAAGAGAAATGGGACCTTTCTTCTATTTTCTGGTCATGCTCTCTGAATTCTAAATGTGGTAAAAAATGTTCAGAACCAACATCAAAGACATGAGCTGACATTGGGACCATCTACTTGAAATTGGGACTATCTCTGAAAATCCAGGACACATAGCTCCGATTTTTCTATTGAAAACATATGCACCCAGCAGTGTTCTGAATGATGTATTTTCAGAAGGGAAAAAATACTGGGCTCTTCCTGAAGTAGGAAATCCAACATGGGGGAGGGCTTTTGTTGCTGTTTTTGCTGCCTTTGAAGATGAAGAGGGCCAAATGGCTAGGACCTGGGAGTAACTTCTAGGACCTAAGAGAAGACTTTAAGAATTGAGAGAAACCCCCATTGACACCGAGCCAGGAGTGAGGAACTGAATTCTGCTGACAACCGCATAAGCTAGAGGACCATGAGCTCCAGATGAGAAGAGAGCCAGCTGACACTTCCATCTCAGCCTGAAAGACCCTGAGTGGAGAACCCAACTACACTGTGTCCAGATTTCAGACCGACAAGAATTGTGAAGTAAATAATGGCTGTTTCTTTAAGCCACCATATTTGTGGTAATTTGTTATGCAGCAATAAGAAACTAATAGAAAGTGTTTTCAATCTAACCCATTTGGGTCTTTTCTCATCAATCTCATTCAAGGTTTTAAGGGGTCTTTCAGAATTATAGAATTTATCACATTCTGCCAGGTATTATAAGTTTCTGTGTTCATGCATGTCTTTCCAAATAGCTAGTAAGATCATTGACAGCAGGGTCCAGCTCTTGTCACTGTGATTCCTCAAATAGTCCAGGGGAGTGCTCAATCAATAGCTGTTGGGTGGAGCATTTGCACAGCCTTTGACCTCCTACAAAGCATTTACATCTTCCATCTCATTTGATCCTCATTGCGACTATGATGCTGAGGCAGGGCAGAGAAGGGAGCTAAAGCTCCAAGAGGGAAAGAGATTTGCCTGGGGTTAAAAGAAAAAATCCTGTGTCCTCATAACCCCCAGTCCCATGTAGTTTCACTGCATTAGAGCTTTTTCCATGACAAGGATTAGGACGTGAAGTATCTTGTACTTTGAACAGAGTTTTGTTGCAAAGGACTTTGAGGGTTCTGAAGGAGCCAAGCCAAAGGGAACATGCCCAGACCTTTGAGTCCCACCTAGTATTTTCCAGAGTTTTGAGGAGTTACATGCTTGTTTTCCATGCTCTATTTCTGAAGGATAAGACAATCAAGGAAAATGTTCTTTTGTTTTATACTAACATTAAAATGAGAGGCACATTGCTCTAAGGAACTATTTCAAAGGCAACAACTTACATGAATATCTTGACAACTCACTGTATTCTGAGTGTATTAGAAAAATTAAGGGTCTTGGCATTTGTGAAGTTACCCTTGCTGGTACTCATTGCCACTACAAGATTGGGCATCTTGTATTTCTTGGTGTCAGGACCATATGGAGCCTCCAAATGTCAGCATAATCACTGCCTCATTCATTCATTCATTCATTCAACAAGTTTCTGAGTGCCCACTGTACAAGAGGCACTGTACTAAGCACAAGGAATGTAATGGCACATTAAAAACAGACCTGGGGACTTCCCTGGTGATGCAGTGGTTACGAATCCGCCTGCCAATGCAGGGGACACAAGTTCGAGCTCGGGTCGGGGAAGATCCCACATGCCGCGGAACAACTAAGCCCGTGCGCCACAACTACTGAAGCCTGTGCTCTAGAGCCCGTGCTCCGAACAAGAGAAGCCACTGCAATGAGAAGCCGGTGCACCGCAGCGAAGAGTAGCTGCCGCTCACCACAACTAGAGAAAGCCCGTGCGCAGCAACGAAGCCCCAATGCAGCCAAAAAATAAATTAATTAATTTAAAAAAATCATTGTTAAAAACAAACAAACAAACAAACAAAAAAGACCTGGTCTCAGCTTCTCAGCTCTAAGTGAGCAAATTGTATTCTGGAAAGATGGCCTTGACTCCCAGGGAGAGTTTAGGAACTTCTGCTCTTTGCTCTTGTTTACCATGTATATGAGACAGATCTATTATAATCAGTATCTCATAGTATGGTAGCTCTTTTGTGCCCTTGGTTTATCAGTCCAGCCTATAAGCTTCTCTAGGTCAGGGATTGTGCCCTTCCCTCATTGCATACCTAAGACTACTGTGCCTGTACAGAGAATGTGCCCCACATATAGCTGATTAAATAATTGAATGAGTAAATAAAGGAATGGATTCCTTTACGTGCATATTTGGAGGTGATTGTCTTTGTAAACTTAGATGGGATGGGTGTTTTAGTAAGCTCTCTTCACTGCTTGGACCATGGTAGACCTTCAATACATATTTGTTGAATTACGTGTATTCTTCACAATCGAGGACATTTCGATTGTCCCAAATGTGTTAGAAATCCTCCTGAACTTACTTCCCATGGGGTCTCATTCCCAAAGGAGAAAACTCAACTACCAAAATCCCGAACAGACCGAAGTCAGATTCCCTAAGTTACCTTTGAAGATGGAGAGGGCCAAATGGCAAGGACCTGGGAGTAACTTCTAGGACCTAAGAGCAGACTTTAAGAATTGAGAGAAACCCCTATTGACGCTGAGTGAGGAGCAAGGAGTGAGGAACTGAATCTGGAGATGCTGTAATAGCTGTTTATAATTGTAGCACAAATCCCAAATTAGCAAGGCTAAGTGGAAGAATCAGCCAGGCATTACTCTTGGCCCTTACAGCATCTTAAAAAAAAAAATGCCACACGACATTGACACTACTGCCGGAGGCTTTAAATAACCATCACTTCTCACCGAGGCTCTTAAGCCGAGCAGCCCCTACTGCACACTGTGTCCCTGGCTCCCTGGGTAGCAGATAACTAGTCAACAGGCCCTGGGAATCCCTTTTAGACCTCAGGCTCATTAGCAACAACACAACAAACAGTTGAAAGGGCTTCTGCATGTAAGCTTCTGGCTGCTTCACGAATTGCTGCTAAAATAAGGGGGGCAAAGTTGCAGGTGTTCTCAGCCTTCAGAGAAACAAGCTAGTAGTGCTGAGTGAAGGGCAAGCATGTTTGGATGGGCCTAAGTTGAAGTCCTTAGGGTAAGAGTCATGGACTAGTCTGCAGACACAGTGACAAGGAAGCAGGGTTGGATGTATTTCTTTTCTTATCAGACATATCAACCATCAAACTGAATTCTCTGACCCCAGGCTCCGCCCCTCCAAGTCATTATCAATATCACTTCTGGTTATCTTTTTGAAACTTATATTAAACTGTGACATTTATGCTTAAAATTCCTATCTGAATTGTCAGGACATAGAGAACAATGTCAAGTTCATGGCAAGCATTGAGCCCCCTTCCACCACCTGGGCACAAATGATTGGCCAACCTTATCTTTGTCTTACCTTATCTACTGATGTCTATGGACCCTGGGCTTCAGCCTCATGGAACTTCATCCCCAAATGTGCCTTATCCTTGGGGACATTTGGCAATATCTGGAGATATTTTTGTTTGTGGGGGTGGGTGTGCTACTGATATTTGGTGAGTAGAGGCCAAGAATGCGGCTATGCTTCCGACAACGCAACAAACTGCTCCTTACATTAATGGAATATTTAGCCGAAAATGTCAATAAGGCCAAAGTGGAGAAACCCTGGCCTCAGCTATTAACTCTACCTAGAATACCCTTCCTTCTTCCTCCCTCCTGCTCTCCTGCCCTCCTTTCCCAATCTGGTGAAATGCTATTCTTCTTTCAAGCCCTGCAGAAATTTCCCTAGTCTGTGAAGCCCTCTCAACCCTGATCCCCACTCTCTTGTTGCTTTAGTTTCTTTGTCCGATCCTGTAACATTGTTTCCTAACCTCTACTAAAACATTTTTAACATTTCACTAAATTTCTTTTTTCAAAGCAGCACAGATGACAAAGGTCACTTCACCCTTAAGAACTCGAACAATCTTCTTGAACTTCCAATTCCATGCTTGGTAGAAGTCCAGACCACACATCCCTGCCCCCAGTGTTTTCAGAAATAGTGGTCACATTGGGCTAGATGACTGCCTCCTTGGCTTGTGGGTTGTCACATCCTATGTGTGCCCTCCAGTGTGCTGGGGTCTGCACCACTTCAGCCCAAACAGGAAATGCAGGCCGTTCCTCTGTATTTACAAAACCCCACTCACATGAGGCAATTTGTGCAGAGTGGATTTTGCTGGAAGGAAAAATGGAGGGAATTTACATTGCAGTAATGCAAACAGTTCAAAGTCAACATTAGACATCATCTCCCTTCTAAAAGCCTCAGCCATTTTGCTCTGGAGATGCTTCACAGCTGCTTCGACACCGTGCTCTGGGCACAGCACCAGCTCACCAGCTTCTCACTCTGCCTCGCCTCTCTTGTCTCCTTTTCACCCCTGCCCTCTGAGATTAACCCCAGGAAATGTAATTAATTTTCACCTTATGTTTGGTCCTGCCACCTCCTTTTCCCCAGCTCAGATCTGTGTTCACCTTCGCTTAAGCAAATCAATTAAGGTTCTGAGAAGAAAGAAAAAAAAAAAAGAGAGTGTGTTTTTCCAGATAGCAACCTCGGAAGGAATATTGTTTAAAAATACCAGTTCTTTTCTCTTTATTCTATTTTGCTAACTGTTCCAGGTCCATCTTGAAAAGACATTCAAGGACGGAGATTGAACCTCATTTATCTCTCTTTCAGGGCCTAGGACAGTGCTGGGTACATCCTTGATGGTCAGAGAATCTTGAAGAACTGTTCTCCCATTTTGGTGCTGATGTGCAGAGAGGATTAGTTGGGATTACAAGTGAATTGTGGAGGTTGGGGATGGTGGAGCTTATTTGAATTTCACCTCTGCTGGTGAACATGGTGGAATGAAAAAATAAAGGTGCTAAATGGGAACAACTTCTTCTTTCCTCTCACAGCTTGTGCACAGATCTTTACACTTGGTGAGCAACATGTAACCCCCTTTGCTCCCATACAGAAGGGGAGGGTAGTCAATGGCAATGGGGCTTCTTTCTCCTGTGGTCATTTAGTGCCAGGACACATGATATGTACAACTTTGTGGGCAGAAGGGTTTCAAAGGGAGAATCTTGCGCCTGACTTAAGGAAGCCAGTTATCCACTGAGAATACTCGACTCAGGGGAAACCAGTCCTTGGAAAGGTTGCTGGTAGGCCCCTCTCCTGGATCATGGCATGGATGCAATGGATGCACCTCATCCTTAGTTAGCCCCTCTGGGAAGCTCCAAGATTATCAGGGCTGGGCAGAGGTTCATGCTCGAGGTGAGGGAAGTAGAGTGTAGCAGAATTTGGGGTCCAGTGATGCTGCTGATACCACTTCCTCTACAATATTAGGGTTTTGTGAGGTAGTTTGAAATTCTAACCACAACCATTTTACACTTCCAATGGTAAAATGTTTTATAAATAAAATTTTAACTTAAAAGAATATAAACCTTTTGAATACACAATTGGTTTGTCATTTCCTGTAGCTGTATCAAGAAAAGGAACACTGTTAAAATATTTTTAGGAGCACTGTCAATAAGAACATTGAAAGCTGTGCATACAAACATCCTGAATTGAAAGTTAATGTCGTGGAAAGGAGGGGACAGGAATGCAGGGAACATAAGAAGACCTACTTTTGAATCCTAGTCCTGCCAATAGCTAGCTCTGAGAACTTAAATCATGATCTCAGTTTCCTCATCTCTCTGTGAAAACAGGATAACAGCAGTTGTCCTGCCAACAGTATAGGTTTGCAAGGTGGATCTAAGGAAATAGAGGACTTGGAAAAGCTTTGGGAAGTTAAAACAGTTTTTCAGAGAATAACAATAACACTGGAATTATCTGGGCCAGATTGGCTAAACCAGGTAATTGTCTTGTAGCAGAGTTGTTTTCAAACAGTGGGTCATGAGCATGGCACACTGACATTGTCCAGGCCTTGTGCTTTGATGGGCCCTATGTTGCTTGGAGATACATTCACTGACAAAGCTTTTAAGTGGCTTTGATACAGCATGGGATGGAGAAACATATGACACTGGATGATGGTGAGATGAAGATGTTGAAACTGCAATGCCTAGGAGTTGCCCATAGATTTCCTGAGACTGCTGCTTGGTCATTGGAGACATTCCTTTAGGACCTTTCAAGAAAGTTTACTGTGCTAGTAGGATGGAAGTCACATACCTTGGGGTCTCCATGAAGGAGAACCTGCAGTTCAGTGTACTCCTGCTGTTCACAGAAAACAAGCACTTGCAGTTCAGTGCCAAGTACGTTTTTCATCAGGGGACTGTAAAAGGCTATGTAGGCAAAGGACCAACATTTACTCTCCCAAAGACTGGTCCAGGAGAGTCTTTCCTTACTAGCCCATAATTTTCTGTTACCCTGAAGTGAAGATCCTCTCCATGAATGTTCACCCTGTACCTTATGTGTGGGAATGGTGTTTCCCCCTTGAAATTGGTGGAAATTTCCTCTGAAGACTCAATGGGATATCTTGAGGTGGGAGAGAATGGGATTCTGTGGTTTCTGCTCCTTTCTCAGGAGGAAACATATTTCACAGCAAACGTATTTCGTAAGATGTGAAATATGCCCATTAGCAAACTTGAGGACAGTAAAAAAAGTTCAGGGAAAAAGTGCCTTATGGCTGAAAGGAATAGAGGCATTCCTTCACAAGCCTTCTGTATCAATCCTGGTTCTGATAGAAAACAGGACACCCTCAAGTGAGGCAATTGAGGAAAAAAAATAATAAAATGACTATTTACAAAAGGGTGGGGGGAGTTAAGGGAAATCAACCCAGGGGAAAGGGAAATGTGCAAGAGCTAAATAATAACTGGGAGCCATTACCAGCCCTGGATCTGATGGGGTATGAGGGAGAGCGGTTATCTGAGCTCAGAGTTGTAGGAGAGAGACACGAAGCAGGAGCTGAGGCTTGGGAGGAGGAACGCAACGACTAAAGTCCCTGGCCCAGCGATGAGAGAGTGGGGGTGTGACTACTCTGATCTCATTATTTTCTCACCCTTATCCTCCAGCCAGGGTTCCCCATTAGCTGAATCTACCAGGAAGCCAAAGGACAAGGGCCAATGTAAAGGCTGCCTGTAGCCTCCCAGAGGTTAGAGAATCTTCTCAGACAGGAAAATGGAAGCTATCCAGCACACTTTTCTTGGCTAAAATACTCTATTTTAAAACAAAACACTCAAACAAAAACATAACTTAGTGGAAAGAGCATAGAGTCACCAGTGAGGAGACCAGAGTTCTGATCTGAAGTCTGTTACCCATTTGCTGAAAAGTCTTGGGTAGGTCACGTTCCCTCTCTGTGTTAGTACCTCCCCTTCTTCCATATCCAGGGTAGTATGTAGAAAAAGTAGGTTTATTAGTACTTGTGTGTGGTGAACAGCTCCCCTGGTAATCCGAGGGGGAGATTGAGCAGCAGTAGACGTAACTTAAAGGAGGGAGAAGGATAGTGATGGGACCATGCAGATCTCTCAAACCTGGTGGAGAAAGAATAAGAGCAGGAGGAGCAGAATCCTGAGAATAAGCAAAGCCCTGAGACTCTCCCCTCCTCCTTTGTTCAGGAAGGCACTGGGCAATGTTTGCTGACAGCTGCAGATGTGAGCATTGAAGGAAGAAGACAGAGAGGCTCTGTTTATTACTGAGCAAAATGAACACTGTTTTCATTTAATGGTTGCTTTCTTTTCTTGCCTAGTTGCCAAAAAGCACATCAGTGATTATGTGTCTCAATGACCACGTGTCTCAAATTGGCTCTCTGTTTGCTGCCCACTCTTTGTAAAGTAAGGTCCAGAGAGCATGGGGTTGTGTTCGTAAGTAAAAGAAATATTAAAAGAGACAATATCTATAACAGTGAAGTACAGACCTAAGCCAAATCTCAAAGTAAAAGTATAGGAGAGGAGGTAGTGATAAGTGGAATATATATGAGAGAAATCAAAGGTAAAATGTGTAAGTCCCTCCTAGGCAAAGGCTAAGCCAGGTACAGAGAATATCTAGACAGATCACTGCTGGGTTGGGATCTAGTTGCATGGTACTCAAAGCCACCAAGATTTGGAAGGGACACAGGATAAGTTCTCACCTGCTACATTCAGAAGGTAGAAGTCCAAGGAAAGAATAGTAGAGAAAAGTGAAAGAGTTAACATTTAAAGATGTCGAGCATCTTAGGGTCCTAGACAATTCCAATCACACCTTCAATCAGATCTTCAGCCAGGTCCTGTAAGAAATACCTGAGATTTAGAAAACTGCTCTAGGAACTACTTAACACACCCTTTATTTCAACCCAAGCCAATGATCATGTTTCAGGTCTCAGTTCATTTGTCCCTTCCTCAGGGAAATCTTTCCATGGCACCTCTGATCATGTCAAGTTCTCCTCGTATAACTCTGGGGATGTCATCTCTGTAGCACTTACCCTATTTGCAGCTTATAAGTATTTGATTGGTGCCTTCCTTCCCCATAGAGCGTAAGCTCCACCAGGCCATGCCTTATTTATATGCCTTTATTGCCTTTATTTATATGCCTTTATTGCCTTTATTTATAAATAAATCAATTCATAAATTTATAAATCATCAGTCACAGATCCTGTTTCAGTCTACAGAATTGTGTAGGTTCTTAGGCACATCAGTTCAATGGATAATGCAGTAATGAAAACATGTTCTGGTTTCTCAGATTCTTATGTTTCCTGGTACCTGGAATCTCTTGTTTGGCTTGGCTTCTTCACATTGATAATTTGACTGCATATTTTGCTAGACTTTGATTTTATTTCCAACCCTGGAGACTGTCTTGGCTCTAAAATCTGTATCTAATTAGATAGTAGTAGACACAGAAACCACAAAAGTAATGCAAAAACAAAGCGCTTGAAAGAACAAATAAAAAGGGCCAGGACAAATGATAAAAAGAAAATGCTATAGACTGAATGTTTGTCCCCCACCACAATTCATGTTGAAATCCTAACCTCCAATATGAAGGAATTAGGAGGTGTGGGGTGTCTTTGGGGGTGATTAGGTGTGAAGGTGGAATTCTCATGAATGGAATTGTGCCCTTAAAAAAGAGACCCAAGAGAGCTTTCTCTGCCTTTCTGCCATGTGAGGACACATGGAGACGATGGCATTCTATTAACCAGGGAGTGGGTTCTTACCAGATACCAAATCTGCCAGTGCTTTATCTTGGATGTTCAGCCTTTAGAACTGTGAGAAATAAATATTTGTTGTTTTAAGCCACCGTGTCTATGGTAATTTGTTATAGAAGCCTGAATGGATTAAGACAAAAATTGAGGTAAACATTCTTTTTTATTGCTCTTTGGCTGGCTGTATGAGTAAGGCATGGAATAGAGGAAAGCATGAGAGAAGACATTCAAAGAATGCCCTGAAATACTAAACACAATCAAGCATATTTGAGTAAAGGTGTTTGAGCCCATCAATACAGACTCTTATAACTTTAGATCTCTATGACATTAATGGCTTTCTTACTATTCTCTTACCTCTTACACTACTTCTAGTTTTTTCTGAACAATGCCTCCAAATTAATCTTCTAAAATACCTATTGGCAATGAAATTGCTTTCAACTCACACTTCTGCAGGACAAACACACAAATAAAACCCCCCAGAAGTTTGGGAGAACTTGTACTAACATTAGGACACGAGTGCTGACAAGCACCATTTTTGAGTCCTTCCTCTAGCCTATTAGTGCCTGGGGCTTACCTGCCCACCTGTGGGCTGGAACCCATCCTGAGTCGCCCTGGGCTGAGCAGCCAGACATGTGGGGACCCAGCCCCACCCTCCAGTAGCCAGTAGCCACTGCACAAGGCACTGCCTGACAACCAGCCAGGCTGGGGCCAGTCCTGCCTAACTGCATGCCCACAGTAGTTGGCCCTGCCCCAACAGAAGGGCCCATGCAGCCACAAATGGGGTATTCTGAGAGCATATAGCTCCAGTGAACAGAGGGGAGTGTCCTACATAAGACCACTTACCCAAGACCAAGAAATGTAACCAACGTACCTAATACATAGAAATAAAAACAGAGAATCAGGCAAAGTGAGGTGACTGAGGAAAGGAATCCAAATATAATACTAAAGTCATCAAATCACAAGGGAAGAGAAGGAAAGAGGAAAGTAACATAGAAGAACTACAAAAACAATCAGAAAACAATTAACAAAATGGCAATAAGTACATACCTATCAATAATTACTTTAAACGTAAATGGACTAAATGTTCCTATTAAAATACATAGAGTGGTTGAATGGATTAAAAAAATAAGACCCATATTTATGCTGCCTACAAGAGACTCACTTCAGCTCTAAACGCACACAAAGACTGAAAGTGAGGGGATGGAAAAGATATTCCATGCAAATAGAAATAAAAAGAAAGCTGGGGAAGCAATACTTATATCAGACAAATAGACTTTAAAACCAACACTGTAAAAAGAGACAAAGAAGGACATTACATAGTAATAAAGGGAGTGATCCAAGAAGAAGATATAATAATTGTAAATATATATGCACCCAACGTAGGAGCACCTAAATACATAAAGCAAATATTAACAAACATTAAGGAAGAAAGTGACAGTAACACAATAATAGTAGGGGATTTTAACACCTCACTTATATCAATGGACAGATCATCTAGACAGAAAATCAATAAGGAAACACTGGTCTTAAATACCACTTTATACCAGATGGACTTAATAGATATATATAGAACATTCCATTCAGAAGCAGTGCAGTACACATTTTTTCAGGTGCACATGGAACATTCTCCAGGATAGACCACATGGTAGGGCACAAAACAAATCTTAATAAATTTAAAAAGATTGAAATCATGTCAAGCATCTTTTCTGACCACAACAATATAGAAATCAACTGCAAAGAAAAAAACTGCAAAAAACACAAACACAGGGAGACTAAACAATATGCTACTAAACAACCAATAAGTCACTGAAGAAATCAAAGAGGAAATCAAAAAATACCTAGAGACAAATGAAAACAGAAACACAATGATCCAAAATCTATGGGCTACAGCAAAATCACTTCTAAGAGGGAAGTTTATAGTGATAAAAGACTAGCTCAGGAAACAAAAATCTCAAATAAACAATTTTACCTTACACCTAAATGAACTAGATAAAGAAGAACAAACAAAATCCAAAGTTAACAGAAAGAAAAAAAAAGTTCAGAGTAGAAATAAATGAAACAGAGACAAAAAAATAGAAAAGATCAATGAAAATAAGAGCTGGTTTTTTGAAAAGATAAACAAAGTTGATAAACCTTTATCCAGACTCATCAAAAGGAAGAGAGGGGGCCCAACTAAATAAAATAAAAAATGAAAGAGGAGAAGTTACAATTGGCACCACAGAAATACCGAGGATCATAGGAGAATACTATGAATAATTATACACCAATAGAATGGACAAACTAGAAGATATGGATAAATTTCTAGAAATGTACAATCTTTCAAGACTGAATTAGGAAGAAATACAAAATATGAACAGACTGATTACCAGTAATAAAATTGAATCAGTAATAAAAAAAACAAACAAACAAACAAACAAAAAAACTCCCAACAAGCAAAAGCCAAGGACCAGATGACTTCCCAGGTGAATTATACCAAACACTTAAAGAAGAGTTAACAGTTATCCTTTTCAAATGATTCCAAAAAAATTGAAGAGTAAGAAATGCTTTTGAACTCATTATGTGAGGCCACCATCACCCTGATTCCAAAACCAAAGATACCACAGAAAAAGAAAATTACAGGTCATTGTCATTGATAAACAGATATGAAAAAAAAATCCTTAACAAAATATTAGCAAACATTAACAAATACTAGCAAACTGAATTCAACACTACATTAAGAGGATCATACCTCATGATCAAGTAGGATTTATCCCAGGGATATCAGGATGGTTTAATGTCTGCAAATCTATCAATGTGATACACCACATTAACAAATTAAAGAATAAAAATCATAAAGGTCATTTCAATAGATACAGAAAAAGCTTTTGACAAAATGCAACATTCATTCATGATAAGAACTCTCAAAAAAGTGGGCATAGAAGGAACATACCCCAACGTAATAGAGGCCGTATGTGACAAAGGCAACATGATACTCATTGGTGAAAAGTTGAAAGCATTTCCTCTATGATCAGGAACAAGACAAGGATGCCCCCTCTCATCACTCTGGGCTAGATCCTGGATGATGGTGGCTCCCCTTTCCAGACAGAAGCACTGAGGCACAGAGAGTGTAACAACAACATCATGGAAGAGGCAGTGTGGAGATGTTGCTACGGATGATGTTGAGTGAGGGTTGAAGGAGGCTACTTCATTCACAGACGTCCACTCCCCTGGGGATTCTGCCAGCAGCCTTCATTTGGGCTGCAACTCTTCCCAGAGACTCCGGCCTGCTGGCCGACTATATCAGATTTTGGATTCAAGAAGTCTCCAAATCATATTAGGAAAGTGAGGAAGAAAGAACTGAAATAAGTCATCCAAGATCATATATCTGCTCCTGAGACAAAAGCCATCCTGGAGGAAACCTTCAAGATGGCGGAGGAGTAAGATGTGGAGATCACCTTCCTCCCCACAAATACAACAGAAATACATCTACATGTGGAACAATTCTAACAGAACACCTACTAAATGCTGACAGAAGACCTCAGACTTCCCAAAAGATATATGTATATACATTTTTCCTTTTTCTTTTTTTGTGAGTGTGTATGTGTATGCTTCTTTCTGTGATTTTGTCTGTATAGCTTTGCTTTAACTATTTGTCTTAGGGTTCTGTCTGTTTTTTTTTTTTTTTTTTATTGACATTGTTTGTTTTTAGTATAGTTTTTAGCACTTGCTATAATTGGTGGATTTGTTTATTGGTTTGGTTGCTCTCTTCTTTCCTTTGTTCTTTTTATATTACTTTTAAATTTTTTGTATTTTTTATAATTTAAAAAATTTTTTATTTTAATAACTTTATTTCATTTTCTTTCTTTCTTTCTTTCTTTCTCTCTTTCTTTCTCTCTTTCTTTCTTTCTTTCTTTTTTTCTTTCTTTCTTCTTTTTTTTCTCCCTTTTCTTCTGAGTCATGTGGCTGACAGGCTCTGGGTGCTCCAGCCAGGCATCAGGGCTGTGCCTCTCAGGTGGGAGAGCCGAGTTCATGACATTGGTCCACCAGAGACCTCCCGGCCCCACATAATATCAAATAGCAAAAGCTCCCCCAGAGATCTCCATCTCAATGATAAGACCCAGCTCCACTCAAGAACCAGCAAGCTACAGTGCTGGACACCATATACTAAACAACTAGCAAGACAGGAACACAACCCCATCCATTAGCAGAACTAAAGAGCAAACAAACAGTGATGAACAACACAATAAATGAAATTAAAAATTCTCTAGAAGGGACCAAAAGCAGAATAACTGAGGCAGAAGAACGGATAAGTGACCTGGAAGATAAAATAGTGGAAGTAACTACTGCACAGCAGAATAAAGAAAAAAGAATGAAAAGAATTGAGGACAGTCTCAGAGACATCTGGGGCAACATTAAATGCACCAACATTCGAATTATAGGGGTCCCAGAAGAAGAGAAAAAGAAAGGGACTGAGAAAATATTTGAAGAGATTATAGTTGAAAATTTCCCTAATATGGGAAAGGAAATAGTTAATCAAGTCCAGGAAGCACAGAGAGTCCCATACAGGATAAATCCAAGGAGAAATATGCCAAGACACATGCTAATCAAACTATCAAAAATTAAATACAAAGAAAAAATATTAAAAGCAGCAAGGGAAAAACAACAAATAACACACAAGGAAATCCCCATAACGTTAACAGCTGATCTTTCAGCAGAAACTCTTCAAGCCAGAAGGGAGTGGCACAACATACTTAAAGTGATGAAAGAGAAAAACCTACAACCAAGATTACACTACTCAGCAAGGATATCATTCAGATTTGATGGAGAAATTAAAACCTTTACAGACAAGCAAAAGCTAAGAGGATTCAGCACCACCAAACCAACTTTATAACAAATGCTAAAGGAACTTCTCTGAGCTGGAAACACAAGAGAAGGAAAAGACCTACAATAACAAACCCAAAACAATTAAGAAAATGGTAATAGGAACATGCATATCAACAATTACCTTAAATGTAAATGGATTAAATGCTCCAACCAAAAGACATAGACTGGCTGAAGGGATACAAAAACAAGACCCATATATATGCTGTCTATAAGAGACCCACTTCAGACCTAGGAACACATACAGACTGAAAGTGAGGGGATGGAAAAAGATATTCCATGGAAATGGAAATCAAAAGAAAGCTGGAGTAGCAATTCTCATATCAGACAAAATAGACTTTAAAATAAAGACTATTACAAGAGACAAAGAAGGACACTACATAAAGATCAAGGGATCAATCCAAGAAGAAGACATAACAATTGAAAATATTTATGCACCCAACATAGGAGCACCTCAATACATAAGGCAAATGCTAACAGACATAAAATGGGAAAATTGACAGTAACACAATCATAGTAGGGACTTTAATTTTCACCAGTGGACAGATCATCCAAAATGAAAATAAATAAGGAAACACAAACTTTAAATGATAGATTAAACAAGGTGAACTTAATTGATCTTTATAGGACATTCCATCCAAAAACGACAGAATACACTTTCTTCTCAACTGCTCATGGAACATTCTCCAGGGTAGATCATATCTTGGGTCACAAATCAAGCCTAAGTAAATCTAAGAAAATGGAAATCGTATCAAGTATCTTTTCCGACTGCAACGTTATGAGACTAGATATCATTTACAGGAAAAAATCTGTAAAAAATACAAACACCTGAAGGCGAAACAATACACTATTAAATAACAAAGAGATCACTGAAGAAATCAAAGAGGAAATCAAAAAATACCTAGAAACAAATGACAATGAAAACACGATGACCCAAAACCTATGGGATGCAGCAAAAACAGTTCTAAGAGGGAAGTTTATAGCAATACAAGCCTACATCAAGAAACAAGAAACATCTCAAACAACCTAACCTTACACATAAAGCAATTAGAGAAAGAAGAACAAAAAAGCCCCAGAGTTAGCAGAGGAAAGAAATCATGAAGATTAGATCAGAAAAAAATGAAAAAGAAATGAAGGAAATGATATCAAAGATCAATAAAACTAAAAGCTGGTTCTTTGAGAAGATAAACAAAATTGATAAATCATTAGCCAGACTCATCAAGAAAAAAAAGAAGACTCAAATCAATAGAATTAGAAATAAAAAAGAAGAAGTAACAACTGACACTGCAGAAATACAAAGGATCATGGGGATTACTATGAGCAACTCTATGCCAATAAAATGGACAACCGGGAAGAAATGGACAAATTCTTAGAAAAGCACAACCTTCCGAGACTGAACCAGGAAGAAATAGAAAACATGAACAGACCAGTCACAAGCACTGAAGTTGAAACTGTGATTAAAAGTCTTCCAACAAACAAAAGCCCAGGACCAGATGGCTTCACAGGCGAATTCTATTAAACATTTAGAGAAGAGCTAACACCTGTCCTTCTCAAACTCTTCCAAAATACAGCAGAGGGAGGAATACTCCCAAACTCACTCTATGAGGCCACCATCACCCTGATACCAAAACCAGACTAAGATGTCACAAAGAAAGAAAACTACAGGCCAATATCACTGATGAACATAGATGCAAAAATCCTCAACAAAATACTAGCAAACAGAATCCAACAGCACATTAAAAGGATCATATACCGTGATCAAGTGGGGTTTATCACAGGAATGCAAGGATTCTTCAACATACACAAATCAATCAATGTGATTAACCATATTAACAAATTGAAGGAGAAAAACCATATGATCATCTCAATAGATACAGAAAAAGCTTTTGACAAAACTCAACACCCATTTATGATAAAAGCCCTGCAGAAAGTAGGCATAGAGGGAACTTACCTCAACATAATAAAGGCCATATATGGCAAACCCACTGCCAACATCCTTCTCAATGGTGAAAAGTGGAAACCATTTCCTCTAAGATCAGGAACAAGACAAGGTTGCCCACTCTCAACACTATTATTCAACATTCAACATAGTTTTGGAAGTTTTAGCCACAGCAATCAGAGAAGAAAAATAAATAAAAGGAATCCAAATAGGAAAAGAAGTAAAGCTGTCACTGTTTGCCGATGACATGATACTACACCTAGAGAATCCTAAAGATGCTACCAGAAAACTACTAAAGCTAATCAATGAATTTGGTAAGGTAGAAGGACACAAAATTAATACCCAGAAATCTCTTGCATTCCTATACATTAATGGTGAAAAATCTGAAAGAGAAATTAAGGAAACACTCCCATTTACCATTGCAACAAAAAAAATAAAATATCTAGGAATAAACCTACCTAGGGAGACAAAAGACCTGTATGCAGAAAACTATAAGACACTCATGAAAGAAATTAAAGATGATACAAAGAGATGGAGAGATATACCATGTTCTTGGATTGGAAGAATCAACATTGTGAAAATGACTATACTACCCAAAGTGAATTACAGATTCAGTGCAATCTCTGTCAAACTACCAATGGCATTTTTCACAGAACTAGAACAAAAAATTTCTCAATTTGTATGGAAATACCAAAGACCCTGAAGAGCCAAAGCAATTTTGAGAAAGAAGAACGGAGCTGGATGAATCAGGTTCCCTGACTTCGGACTATACTACAAAGCTACAGTAAACAAGACAGTATAGTAATGGCACAAAAACAGAACTACAGATCAATGGAACAGGATAGGAAGCCCAGAGATAAACCCACACACCTATGGTCACCTTATTTTTGTAAAGGAGGCAAGAATATACAATGGAGAAAAGACAGCCTCTTCACTAAGTGGTGCTGGGAAAACTAGACTGCTACATGTAAAAGAATGAATTTAGAACACTCCCTACCACCATACACAAAAATAAACTAAAGACTATACACAAAAATAAAATAAAGACCTAAATGTAAGGCCAGACACTATAAAACTCGTAGAGGAAAACATAGGCAGAACACTCTATGACATAAATCACAGCAAGATCCTTTTTTACCCACCTTCTAGAGAAATGGAAATAAAAACAAAAATAAACAATGAGACCTAATGAAACTTAAAAACTTTTGCACAGCAAAGGAAAACATAAACAAGAGAAAAGACAACCTCAGAATGGAAGAAACTATTTGCAAATGAAGCAACTGACAAAGGATTTATCTCCAAAATGTACAAGCAGCTCATGCAGCTCAATATCAAAAAAACAAACAACCCAATCCAAAAATGGGCAGAAGACCTAAACAGACATTTCTCCAAAGAAGATATACAGATTGCCAACAAACACATGAAAGGATGCTCAACATCACTAATCATTAGAGAAATGCAAATCAAAACTACAGTGATGTATCACCTCACACCAGTCACAATGGCCATCACGAAAAAATCTACAAATGATGTATACTGGAGAGGGTGTGGAGAAAAGGGAACCCTCTTGCACTGTTGGTGGGAATGTAAATTGATATAGCCACTATGGAGAACAGTATGGAGGTTCCTTAAAAAACTAAAAGTAGAACTACCATATGACCCAGCAATCCCACTACTGGGCATATACCCTGAGAAAACCATAATTCAAAAGGTGTCATGTACCACAATGTTCATTGCAGCTCTATTTACAATAGCCAGGACATGGAAGCAACCGAAGTGTCAATTGACACTGAATGGATAAAGAAGACGTGGCATGATGGAATATTACTCAGCCATAAAAAGAAACGAAATTGAGTTATTTTTAATGAGGTGGATGGACCCAGAGTCTGTCATACAGAGTGAAGTGAGTCAAATACTGCATGCTAACATATATATATGGAATCTGAAAAAAAAAAAAAAAGAAAAAAAGAAGGTTCTGAAGAACCTGGGGCAGGACAGGAATAAGGACGCTGACGTAGAGAATGGACTTGAGGACACGGGGAGGGGTAAGTGTAAGCTGGGATGCAGTGAGAGAGTGGCATAGACATATATACACTACCAAATGTAAAATAGATAGCTAGTGGGAAGCAACCACATAGCACAGGGAGATCAGCTCAGTGCTTTGTGACCACCTAGAGAGGTGGGGTAGGGAGGGTGGGAGGGAGACACAAGAGGGAGGGGACATGGGGATATATGTATATGTGTAGCTGATTCACTTTGCTATAAAGCAGAAACTAACACACTATTGTAAAGCAATTATACTCCAATAAAGATGTTCAAAAAAAAATTCACCCATGTCTTTACAGGACTTGATAGTTTCTTGCTTTTTATTGCTGAATAAAAATTCCATTGTACGAATGTACCACAGCTGCTGGTTTATCCATTCATGTATTGGAGGACGTTTTGTTAGCTTCCAGTTTTTGGTGATTGTGAATAAAGCTGCTAAAACATTCATGTCCAAGTTTTCGTACAGCAAAACATTTTAAATCAGTTGCGTAAATACCTGGGAATGTGACTGCTAGATGATATAGTAAGACTATGGTTAGCTTTATAAAGAAACTTCCAAACCATCTTCCAAAGTGACTATACAATTTACATTCCCAAAAGGAATGAATGAGTGTTCCTGTTGCTCTGCAAGCTCTCAAGATATTGGCATTGTCACGTTTTTGGGGATTTTAGCCATTCTAATATTAGTGTAGTGGTATCTTATTGTTGTTTTAATTTGCATTTGCCTAATGACACATGGTGTTGAGCATCTTTTCATGTGCTTATTTGCCACCTGTATATCTTCTTTGGAAAAGTCTGTTCATATCTTTTTCCCAAATTTATATTGCATTGTTAGTTTTCTTATTGTTGAGTTTGGGGTTTTTTTTTTTTGCATATTTTCCCCTTTATTGAATTACTAAACTATGCCTTTAGAATGATGAATACAGTAGAAATCAAGTTTTACTTTGCTTTCCAATTACCTAATATAGTTAGGCTTCCTATCTCCAATTCTTTTAAGATCTAGGTTTCATTTTATTTTAATTGAAGTATACTTGACTTACAACATTATAGTAATTTTAGGCATACAACATAGTGATTCGATATTTGTATACATTACAAAATGATCACCATGATAAGTCTAATTACCATCTGTCACCATACAAAGTTATTACAACATTATTGACTATATTCCCTATGCTGTACACTACATACCCATAGTATTTGACCTACTTACTTTATAACTGGAAGTTTGTACCTCTTAATCTCCCTCACCTATTTCACTCATCCTCACAGCACCCTCCCCTCTGGTAAGCACCAGTTTGTTCTCTGTATCTATAAATCTGTTGCAGTTTTGATTTCTTTGTTCATTTGTTTTGTTTTTTTAGCTCCACATATAAGTGAAATCATATGGTATTTCTCTTTGTCTTATTTCACTTAATACCCTCTAGGCTCATCCATGTTGCTGCAAATGGCAAGATTTCATTCCTTTGTATGGCTGAGTATATATATTTTTTTCATATATTCTTTATCCATTCATCTATCAATGGACATTTAGGTTGCTTCCATACCTTGGCTATTATAAATAATGCTGCAGTGAACATAGGGGATTTATACATCTTTTTGAATTAGTGTTTTTGTTTTCTTCAGAAAAATACCCAGGAGTGGAATTGTTGAGCCATATGGTAGTTTTATTTTTACTTTTTTGAGGAACCTCCATACCGTTTTCCATAGCTGCTATACCAATTTACATTCCCACCAACAGTGAAATAGTGTTCCCTTTTTCCAACATTCTCATCAACACTTGTTATTTGTTGTGTTTTGATAATAGTCATTCTGACAGGAGTGAGGTGATATCTCATTGTGGGTTTGATTTATATTTTCCTGATGATTAGTGATGTTGAGTATCTTTTCATGTGTCTGTTGGCCATCTGTATGTCTTCTTTGGAAAAACCAGGAGGCCGCTCCCAGGCAGAGACTACATTTCTCAGCTCCCCCTACAGCAAAGGATTCAGGTCCTCTGCCCATTTTTAAATCAAGTTGTTTGAGGTGTTCTGATATTGAGTTGTATGAGTTCTTTGTATATTTTGAATATTAACCTCCTATCTGATATGTCATTTACAAATATCTTCTCTCATCTCCCATTCAGTATGCTGGCTTTTTGTTTTTTGATAGTTTCCTTTGGTGTGCAAAAAATTTTTAGTTTGATATAGCTCCATTTGTTCATTTTTGCTTTTGTTTCCCTTGCTTGAGGGGACAGATCCAAAAAATATTGCCAAGACCAATGTCAAAGAGCATACTGCATATGTTTTCTTCTAGGAGTTTTATGGTTTCAAGTCTTACATTTAAGTCTGTAATCAATTTTGAGTTTGTTTTTGTATGTGGTGTGAGAAAATGTTCTAGTTTCATTCTTTTGCATAGAGCTGTCCAGTTTTTACAACATCATTTATTTGAGTCTTTTTCCCAATTGTACAGTCTTGCCTCCTTTGTCCTAGATTAACAGACCATGTAAGTGGAGATTTATTTCTGGGCTCTCTGTTCCATTGATCTATGTGTCTGTTTTGTGTCTATGTTGTGCCAGTACCATATTGTTTTGATTACGGTAACTTTCTATATGGTTGGAAATAATGGAGTGTGATACCTCCAGCTTTGTTCTTTTTCTACAGATTGCTTTGGTTATTTGGATTCTTGTGTGGTTCCATACAAATTTTAGGATTTTTTGTTCTAGTTCTGGAAAAATTCCATATTAACTCTTCCAATCAATGAACATGGCATATCTTTCCATTTGTTCTTGTCGTCTTCAGTTTCTTGCATTTATGTCTTATAGTTTTCTGAGTACAAGTTTTTTACCTCCTTGGTTAGATTTATTCCTAGGCATATCATTCTTTTTGAAGTAATTGTAATTTCTGATAGTTCATTGCTAGTATATAGAAAAGCAACAGATTTCTGTACATTAAGTAATTAATTAATTTTTTATTGGAGTATAGTTGCTTTACAATGTTGTATTAGTTTCTACTGTACAGCAAAGTGAATCAGCTATACAAATACACATATCCTCTCTTTTTTGGATCTGTATATTAATTTTGTAGCCTGCAATTTTACTGGATTAATTTATTCGTTCTAACAGTATTTTTTGGTGATGTCTTTGGGATTTTCTCGATATAGTATCATGTCATCTACAAAAGGTGACAGTTTTACTTCTTCCTTTCCAATTTGTATTCCTTTCCTTTTCTTTTTTTTCTTTTCTTTTCTTTTCTTATTTTTTGGTCCCATTACTGTGACCAGGACTTCCAATACTATGTTGAATTAAAGTGGTGAGAGTGGGCATTCTTTTTTATTTTTAATTATTTAAAACCATTTTTTAAACATCTTTATTGGAGTATAATTGCTTTACAATGATATGTTAGTTTCTGCTTTATAGCAAAGTGAATCAGCTATACATATACATATATCCCCATATCTCCTACCTCTTGCATCTCCTTCCCACCCTCCCTATCCCACCCTTCTAGGTGGTCACAAAGCGCTGAGCTGATCTCTCTGTGCTATGTGGCTTCTTCCCACTACCTCTCTATTTTACATTTGGTAGTGTATATATGTCCATGACACTCTCTCACTTCGTCCCAGCTTACCCTTCCCCCTCCCCGTGTCCTCAAGTCCATTCTCTACATCAACGTCTTTATTCCAGTCCTGCCCCTAGGTTTGTCAGAACAATTTTTTTTTTTTTTTTTAGATTACATATATATGTGTTAGCATCCTTTCATGTGTTTGTTGGAAATCTGTATATCTTCTTTGGAGAAATGTCTATTTAGGTCTTCTGCCCATTTTTGGATTGGTTGTTTGTTTTTTCTGATATTGAGCTGCATGAGCTGCTTGTAAATTTTGGAGATTAATCCTTTGTCAGTTGCTTCACTTGCAAATAATTTCTCCCATTCTGAGGGTTGTCTTTTCATCTTGTTTATATTTTCCTTTGCTGTGCAAAAATTTTTAAGTTTCATTAGGTCCCATTTGTTTATTTTTGTTTTTATTTCCATTTCTCTAGGAGGTGGGTCCACAAGGATGTTGCTGTGATTTATGTCATAGAATGTTCTGTTTATGTTTTCCTCTAAGAGTTTTATAGTGTCTGGCCTTACATTTAGGTCTTTAATCCATTTTGAGTTTATTTTTGTGTATGGTGTTAGGGAATGTTCTAATTTCATTCTTTTACATATAGTGGTCCAGTTTTCCCAGCACCACTTAGTGAAGAGGCTGTTTTTTCTCCATTGTATATTCTTGACTCCTTTATCAAAAATAGGGTGACCGTATGTGCGTGGGTTTATCTCTGTGCTTTCTATCCTGTTCCATTGATCTATAGTTCTGTTTTTATGCCATTACCATACTGTCTTGCTTACTGTAGCTTTGTAGTATAGTCTGAACTCAGGGAGTCTGGTTCCAACAGCTCTGTTTTTCTTTCTCAAGATTGCTTTGGATATTCGGGGTCTTTCATATTTCTATACAGATTGTGAAATTTTTTGTTCTAGTTCTTTGAAAAATGCCATTGGTAGTTTGACAGGGATTGAATTGAATCTGCAGTTTGCTTTGGGTAGTATAGTCATTTTCACAATGTTAATTCTTCCAGTCCAAGAACATGGTATAACTCTCCATCTGTTTGTATCATCTTTAATTTCTTTCATCAGTGTCTTATAGTTTTCTGCATACAGGTCTTTTGTCTCCCTAGGTAGGTTTATTCCTAGGTATTTTATTCTTTTTGTTGCAATGGTAAATGGGAGTGTTTCCTTAATTTGTCTTTCAGATTTTTCACCATTAGTGTATAGGAATGCAAGAGATTTCTGGGTATTAATTTTGTATCCTTCTACCTTACCAAATTCATTGATTAGCTTTAGTAGTTTTCTGGTAGCATCTTTAGGATTCTCTAGGTATAGTATCATGTCATCGGCAAACAGTGACAGCTTTACTTCTTCTTTTCCGATTTGGATTCCTTTTATTTCCTTTTCTTCTCTGATTGCTGTGGCTAAAACTTCCAAAACTATGTTGAATATTGAATAATAGTGTTGAGAGTGGACATCGTTGTCTTGTTCCTGATCTTAGAGGAAATGGTTTCAGTTTTTCACCATTGAGAACGATGTTGGCAGTTTTTCATATATGGCCTCTATTATGTTGAGATAAGTTCTCTCTATGCCTACTTTCTGGAGGGTTTTTATTATAAATGGGTGTTGAATTTTGTCAAAAGCTTTTTCTGCATCTATTGAGATTATCATATGGTTTTTATCCTTCAATTTGCTAATATGGTTTATCACATTGATTGATTTGCCTATATTGAAGAATCCTTGCATTCCTGTGATAAACCCCACTTGATCATGGTGTATGATCATTTTAATGTGTTGTTGGATTCTGTTTGCTAATATTTTGTTGAGGATTTTTGCATCTATGTTCATCAGTGATATTGGCCTGTAGTTTTCTTTCTTTGTGACATCTTAGTCTGGTTTTGGTATCAGGGTGATGGTGGCCTCGTAGAATGAGTTTGGGAGTGTTCCTCCCTCTGTAATATTTTGGAATAGTTTGAGAAAGATAAGTGTTAGCTCTTCTCTAAATGTTTGATAGAATTCATCTGTGAAGCCATCTGGTCCTGGGCTTTTGTTTGTTGGACGATTTTTAATCACAGAAAGACATAGGTGAATCTTTTTTTTTTTTTTTTGTGCTTGTGTGTCTCTCTCTCTTACTCTTCTATTTTCTCTCTATTCTTGCTTTACTTTTTTTAAAAATTATTTATTTATTTATTTATTTATTTATTTATTTATTTATGGTTGTGTTGGGTCTTCTTTTCTGTGTGAGGGCTTTCTCTAGTTGTGGCAAGTGGGGGCCACTCTTCATCGCGGTGTGCGGGCCTCTCATTATCGTGGCCTCTCTTGTTGCGGCGCACAGGCTCCAGACGCACAGGCTCAGTAATTGTGGCTCATGGGGCCTAGTTGCTCCGCGGCATGTGGGATCTTCCCAGAGCAGGGGTCTAACCCGTGTCCCCTGCATTAGCAGGCAGATTCTCAACCACTGCGCCACCAGGGAAGCCCAACATGGATGAATCTTAAATGCATATTGCTAAGCAAAAGAAGCCAGTCTGAAAAGGCTACATACTGTATTATTCCAACTATATGACATCCTGGACCCTATAAAACAGTTCAGTGGTTGCCAGAGATTTGGAGTGAGTGGTGGGGAAGAACAGGTTAAATAGGTGGGCCCAGGGATTGTTTTTAGACAAGTAAAATCAGTTTGCGTGATATTGTAATGGTGAATATATGACACTATATACTTATCAAAACCTATAGAACTTTTCAGTACAAAGAATGAAGATTAATGTATGCAAATTAAAAAAAAATCATTTAGGAGGATGGTGGAATCCCAGGATGCAGGAATGCAGACTGTGACAATAGATTCTAACTGTATTGTAAAGGCATGAAACAACTTCACTGAAGGCAGTGGGGAAAAAGGGCTGACCCAAGTTATGTTGGAAATGAGTGGAGTCTGTTTGTAAGACTAAAGGCAAAGAAACTGTATACTTAAAACAAAAGCTTTTCATAGACAAAATTTAAAACTAAGCAAAGGATTTAGTACCTCATGGGCTACTGAGATATTTTCTGGTGATATTATATACCTATGTGAATCCAGAGAAAAGTTTTGTGATCAGTAGCTGTAAATTTCCAAGCTTTGGGTTCCTTTCTTTGTTAATGCCTGATTGCTGTGTTTTATTGGATGTTAATAATTTAAACATTTTTTTTAAGTGTATACGAAATCCCAATTCCTTTTTGAAACAAAAATGGAATGAATACACAACCCAACCAAGGTATAATTGTGAGAGAGAATATGACTATAATTTGATATTACATCCTTAGCACTTTTTTGCTTGATGGTCAGGAAAAGGAACTGAAGCCACAAAGGGCAAGAGAGAAAGCTGGCCTTGTGGTCTTTTCCAGGTGGGTGGTCTTTAGATATATCAGACCACAAAGAAGTAGTTTAAAAGAAAGTACAGAGATGAGAGTTCCCTGTGTATTGTTTGTATATGTTTGTTCCAGTCACAACATATATAGATACAACCTTTCTGGCAGTAATACTATTTAACGCACATAGATTCTGCCAGAGAACTTAGAAGGTGAACCCCATCAGGATAAAATTACTGTCTATTTTGTTCTCCCCTGTGTGCTCAAGGTCTAAAGAATAAAAACTTATTGAATGGACAAAAGTGGTATCAAAAATGCAAACACAAAAGAAAGCAAGCAAAAGACAAAGACAATATCAATAAAACTTTGAGTGTAGGTACAAAAAAGAAAATTGTTGGGGAGAAAGACAAGAAAGGAAGCAGAAGAGGACCAGTTGCCCAGAGGTGTAGAAATTATTGTTGGAGAAAAGACCAGGCCTGGCTATGTTGTTCTGTTGCTCCATTCTTCATTGGGGTATTTTCTTAGGACCCTCACTGACAGGAACACAGCCAGTGTGACATCAGCCCATGGCCATATATTCCCTCCAACATGAGCACAGAAAGCAGACAAATTTGAGGTTTGACATCAGTGCAAAAAAAACTTGCAATATTTCTTGCAGGGATGGTTAGGAACTCAAAGCTGCTAAGGAGGAACCACAATTTGGAGGTCGGAATATCCATGGGAAATGAGGGTTCCTCTAAAGAATAAAGATTTTTAAAAGGGAAAGTTTTATATCAGGTGGAGAGGAAGCTGGATGGAGCAGAGGGTACAAAACCCTAAAAGAAAGTACCAAAAGTTGTCTTCAATTGTTTATTTAAAATGTGCATTTCCAATGTCAAAACCTTTCATAAAAAAGGACCAGAGAGGATCAAATGAGAGGATGTCTAAATAAATGCTTTGGAAACCATAAGTCTTACATTAATATAAATCACTTACACTTGTGGGTACTCGATCAGTATTTGCTGATTGGAGATGGGCAGAGACACAATTTGAGGATGCTCAACAAAGCTCCAAGCAGCAGAGCCGACTGAATTCTAAGAATCTGTGTAGTGTGCATGTGTGTGTGTGTGTGAAATTTTTATGTTTTCATCCATCACAATACCTAAGATGAAACCAAGCACAAAAAAAGTGCCATTAAAACAATATTAAGGTTCTACAAGACTGAGAAATGGAGGGAACTCAATGTTAAGACTGTCACAGTTGGGCTTCCCTGGTGGCGCAGTGGTTGAGAGTCTGCCTGCCAATGCAGGGGACACGGGTTCGAGCCCTGGTCTGGGAAGATCCCACATGCCACGGAGCAACAAAGTCCGTGAGCCACAATTGCTGAGCCTGTGCGTCTGGAACTTGTGCTACGCAACAAGAGAGGCTGTGATAGCGAGAGGCCCACGCACCATGATGAAGAGTGGCCCCCACTTGCCGTAACTAGGGAAAGCCCTCACACAGAAACGAAGACCCAACACAGCCATAAATAAATAAATAAATAAATAAATAAATAAATAAATTGATCATCACATTAAAAAAAAAAAAAAAAGACTGTCACAGTTCAACACAAGAAAAGACTGAGGACTATGAATCACGACATCACTAAGCAAGGTACCCATGACAAAGATTGGATGCCTCATGGAGAAGTCAGAACCTCATATACTGCTGGGAATGTAAAATGATGCAGCCACTTTGGAAAACAGTCTAGCATTTCCTCAAATGATTAGTACAGACAGAGTCACCATATAACCCAGCAATTCTACTCCTTAGGGATAGACCCAAGAGAAATGAGAGCATATGTCCACAAAAAAACTTGTACAAGAATATTTATAGCAGCATTGTTCATAAAAGCCAGCAGATAGAAACAACCCGCCTGTTGGGCATTCTTCTGAAGAGAGGGTTTCTGAGAGGAGTGTCTGATCACTCCAAATATTAAGAAACACTGATTCTTTTTACTGAGTTTTGCCCACCAGAGCAACAGTCAGCTCTACCCACCACCAGTCCCTCCCATCAAGCCTTTTAGATAGCCTCAACCAACAGAGGGCAGAGAGCAGAAGCAAGAAGAACTACAATCCTGCAGCCTGTGGAACAAAAACCACATTCACAGAAAGATAGACAAGATGAAAAGGCAGAGGGCTATACACCAGATGAAGGAACAAGATAAAACCCCAGAAAAACAACTAAAAGAAGTGGAGATAGGCAACCATCCAGAAAAAGAATTCAGAATAATGATAGTGAAGATGATCCAGGACCTCGGAAAAAGAATGGAGGCAAAGATCGAGAAGATACAAGAAATGATTAACAAACACCTAGAAGAATTAAAGAACAAACAAAGAGAGATAAACAATACAATAACTGAAATGAAAACTACACTAGAAGGAATCAACAGCAGAATAACTGAGGCAGAAGAACAGATAAGTGACCTGGAAGACAGAATGGTGGAATTCACTTCTGTGGAACAGACTAAAGAAAAAAGAATGAAAATAAATGAAGACAGCCTAAGAGACCTCTGGGACAACATTAAACACAACAACATTTGCATTATAGGGTTCCCTGAAGGAGAAGAGCGAGAGAAAGGACCACAGACAATATTTGAAGAGATTATAGTCAAAAACTTCCCTAACATGGGAAAGGAAATAGCCACCCAAGTCCAGGAAGCACAGCGAGTCCCATACAGGATAAACCCAAGGAGAAACACACCAAGACACATAGTAATCAAATTGGCAAAAATTAAAAACAAAGAAAATTTATTGAAAGCAGCAAGGGAAAACCAACAAATAACATACAAGGGAACTCCCATGAGGTTAGCAGCTGATTTCTCAGCAGAAACTCTACAAGGTAGAAGGGAGTAGCATGATATACTTAAAGTGATGAAAGGGAAGAACCTACAGCCAAGATAACTCTACCTGGCAAGGATCTCATTCAGATTCGATGGAGAAATCAAAAGCTTTACAGACAAGCAAAAGCTAAGAGAATTCAGCACCACCAAACCAGCTCTACAACAAATGCTAAAGGAACTTCTGTAAGTGGGAAACACAAGAGAAGAAAAGGACCTACAAAAACAAACCCAAAACAATTAAGAAAATGGTCATAAGAACATACATATCGATAATTACCTTAAACGTGAATGGATTAAATGCTCCAACCAAAAGACACAGGCATGCTGAATGGAAACAAAAACAAGACCCATATATATGCTGTCTACAAGAGACCCACTTCAGACCTAGGGACACATACAGACTGAAAGTGAGGGGATGGAAAAAGATATTCCTTGCAAACGGAAATCAAAAGAAAGCTGGAGTAGCTATACTCATATCAGATAAAATAGACTTTAAAATAAAGAATGTTACAAGAGACAAGGAAGGACACTACATAATGATCCAGGGATCAATCCAAGAAGAAGATATAACAATTATAAATATATATGCACCCAACATAGGAGCAACTCAGTATATAAAGCAACAGCTAACAGCTATAAAAGAGGAAATCGACAGTAACACAATAATAGTGGGGGACTTTAACACCTCACTTACACCAATGGACAGATCATCCAAAATGGAAATAAATAAGGAAACAGAAGCTTTAAATGACAGAGTAGACCAGATAGATTTAATTGATATTTATAGGACACTCCATCCAAAAACAGCAGATTACACTTTCTTCTGAAGTGCACACAGAACATTCTCCAGGATAGATCACCTTTTGGGTCACAAATCAAGCCTTAGTAAATTTAAGAAAATTGAAATCATATCAAGCATCTTTTCTGACCACAATGCTATGAGATTAGAAATGAATTACAGGGAAAAAAACACAAAAAACACAAACACATGGGGGCTAAACAACACGTTACTAAATAACGAAGAGATCACTGAAGAAATCAAAGAGGAAATCAAAAAATACCTAGAGACAAATGACAATGAAAACACGATGATCCAAAACCTATGGGATGCAGCAAAAGCAGTTCTAAGGGGAAAGTTTATAGCTATAAAAGCCTACCTCAAGAAACAAGAAAAATCTCAAGTAAACAATCTAAACTTACACCTAAAGGAACTAGAGAAAGAAGAACAGCAAAACCCAAAGTTAGCAGAAGGAAAGAAATCATAAAGATCAGAGCAGAAATAAATGAAATAGAAACAAAGAAAACAATAGCAAAGATCAATAAAACTAAAAGCTGATTCTTTGAGAAGATAAATAAAATTGATAAACCATTTGCCAGACTCATCCAGAAAAAGAGGGAGAGGACTCAAATCAATAAAATTAGAAATGAAAAAGGAGAAGTTACAACAGACACCGCAGAAATACAAAGCATGCTAAGAGACTACTAAAAGCAACACTATGCCAATAAAATGGACAACCTGGAAGAAATGGACAAATTTTTAGGAAGGTATAACCTTCCAAGACTGAACCAGGAAGAAATAGAAAATATGAACAGACCAATCACAAGTAATGAAATTGAAACTGTGATTAAAAATCTTCCAACAAACAAAAGTCCAGGACCAGATGGCTTCACAGGTGAATTCTATCAAACATTTAGAGAAGAGCTAACACCCATCCTTCTCAAACTCTTCCAAAAAATTGCAGACGAAAGAACACTCCCAAACTCATTCTATGAGGCCACCATCACCCTGATACCAAAACCACACAAAGATACTACAAAAAAAGAAAATTACAGACCAATATCACTGATGAATATAGATGCAAAAATCCTCAACAAAATACTAGCAAACAGAATCCAACAACACATTAAAAGGATCATACACCACGATCAAGTGGGATTTATCCCAGGGATGCAAGGATTCTTCAATATATGCAAATCAATCAATGTGATACACCATATTAACCAATTGAAGAATAAAAACCATATGACCATCTCAATAGATGCAGAAAAAGATTTTGACACAATTCATCACCCATTTATGATAAAAACTCTCCAGAAAGTGGGCATAGAGGGAACCTACCTCAACATAATAAAGGTCATATATGACAAACCCACAGCAAACATCATTTTCAATGGTGAAAAACTGAAAGCATTTCCTCTAAGATCAGGAATGAGACAAAGATGTCCACTCTCACCACTATTATGCAACATAGTTTTGGACGTCCTAGTGACCGCACTCAGAGAAGAAAAAGAAATAAAAGGAATACAAATTGGAAAAGAAGAAGTAAAACTGTCACTGTTTGCAGATGACATGATACTATACATAGAGAATGCTAAAAATGCCACCAGAAAACTACTAGAGGTAATCAATGAATTTTGTAAAGTTGCAGGGTACAAAAATAATGCACAGAAATCTCTTGCATTCCTATACACTACTGATGAAAAATCTGAAAGAGAAATTAAGGAAACACTCCCATTTACCATTGCAACAAAAATAACAAAATATCTAGGAATAAAGCTACCTAACCAGACAAAAGACCTGTATGCAGAAAAGTATAAGACACTGATGAAAGAAATTAAAGATGATATCAACTCATGGAGAGATATTCCATGTTCTTGGATTGGAAGAATCAATACTGTGAAAATGACTATACTACCCAAAGCAATCTACAGATTCAATGCAATCCCTATCAAATTACCAGTGGCGTTTTTTATGGAAGTAGAACAAATCATCTTAAAATTTGTATGGAGAAACAAAAGACCCCGAATAGCCAAAGCAGTCTTGAGGGAAAAAAACGGAGCTGGAGGAATCAGACTCCCTGACTTCAGACTATACTACAAAGCTACAGTAATCAAGACAATATGTTACTGGCACAAAAACATGAACATGGATCAATGGAACAAGATAGAAAGCCCAGAGATAAACCCATGCACCTATGGTCAACTAATCTATGACAAAGGAGGCAAAGATATACAATGGAGAAAAGACAGTCTCTTCAATAAGTGGTGCTGGGAAAACCGGACAGCTACATGTAAAAGAATGAAATTAGAACACTCCCTAACACCATACACAAAAATAAACTCAAATGGATTCAAGACCTAAATATAAGTCTGGACACTATAAAACTCTTAGAGGAAAACTTAGGAAGAAAGCTCTTTGACATAAATCACAGTAAGATCTTTTTTGATCCTCCTCCTAGAGTAATGGAAATAAAAACAAAAATAAACAAATGAGACCTAATGAAACTTCAAAGCTTTTGCACAGCAAAGGAAACCATAAACAAGACGAAAATACAACCTTCAGAGTGGGAGAAAATATTTGCAAAGGACAAAGGATTAATCTCCAAAATATATAAACATCTCATGCAGCTCAATATTAAAGAAACAAACAACCCAATCCAAAAATGGGCAGAAGACCTAAATAGACATTTCTCCAAAGAAGACATACAGATGGCCAAGAAGCACATGAAAAGCTGCTCAACAACACTAATTATTAGAGAAATGCAACTCAAAACTACAATGAGGTATCACCTCACACCAGTTAGAATGGGCATCATCAGAAAATCTACAAACAAATGCTGGAGAGGGTGTGGAGAAAAGGGACCCCTCTTGCACCATTGGTGGGAATGTAAATTGATACAGCCACTATGGAGAACAGTATGGAGGTTCCTTAAAAAGCTAAAAAAAGAATTACCATATGACTCAGCAATCCCACTACTGTGCATATACCCAGAGGAAACCGTAATTCAAAAAGACTCATGCACCCCAATGTTCATTGCAGCACTATTTACAATAGCCAGGTCATGGAAGCAACCTAAATGCCCATCAGCAGACGAATGGATAAAGAAGTTGTTGTACATATATACAATGGAATATTACTCAGCCATAAAAAGGAACGATATTGAGTCATTTGTTGAGACGTGGATGGATCTAGAGACTGTCATACAGAGTGAAGTAAGTCAGAAAGAGAAAAACAAATATCGTATATTAACGCATGTATGTGGAACCTAGAAAAATGGTACAGATGAACCGGTTTGCAGGGCAGAAGTTGAGACACAGATGTAGAGAACAAATGTATGGACACCAAGGGGGGGAAACCACGGTGGGGTGGGGATGGTGGTGTGCTGAATTGGGCAATTGGGACTGACACGTATACACTGATGTGTATAAAATTGATGACTAATAAGAACCTGCAGTATAGAAAAACAAACAAACAAAAAATCAACTAATACTAAACTTTCTTTGGGTTATTTGTATGGAAATATGTTAATATAAATGTTTCAGGCATTACATGAAAGTTTTAAAAATCTTATATGTTCTGGTATAATGTTATAAGTCATAATTCTAGTTATTACTTCAAAATTTATATCTCAGAAATAACTAAATTTCCTTGTCAATTGCATTATTATGAACTTTCATCAAATCTTTAACCGTGGT
Source organism: Eschrichtius robustus (assembly GCF_028021215.1). NCBI lineage: Eukaryota > Metazoa > Chordata > Mammalia > Artiodactyla > Eschrichtiidae > Eschrichtius > Eschrichtius robustus. Next base: position 38,516,159 of record NC_090843.1, read on the forward strand.
CATTTTTAAGTCTTTTGTCATTCACAGAGAGTTCTGGGTGTACTCTGATGCTTTTGCAAATATGTTCCTATAAAAGGGTTTCATCTTCAAGGAATTAATGGAGAAGACTCCGACAAGTACAGGTTTCTGGTAACTGACTATACTGCTGAACTGAATGAATAAGCATTTTCAGAACTATAATGGAAAACTGATTAACTCATAAAAGTGCTAACAAAAGATCAAGATGAAAAAAAATTAATTACATGGGACTGAGTGAACTGATGAGGATGATTATAATTTTTGTGTCTTTCTGTTTGAATAAAAAAAAAAATCCCACAAGGACTCAGAGGCAAAAAATATACAAATCAATTTTCACTGCAAAGTAAAGAAGCTGTTATGGTGGAGGATTACTGGACTGAATGTCAATATTATGACATAGTGTGAGTGTGTTTCATGTTTGGTAATTGCAATCATTGATGATATTTTTGTGGTCATCCATTTACAACGCTTGGTGTCAGTCTACTTGTCTCTTGTAAAAATAAAATACATTGTGTGTGTGTGAAAAAAAAAAAAAAAAGACCCTGTATCAGCAGTAATAGTAAAACTGAGAGCAACCTCTAAAGAGTAGGGCAATAAATAAAGTTTATAAGAAAAAAAAAAAAAAAAAGCAGACAGGAACTACAAAAAAAAAAAAAAAAAAAAAGAAACACTGATTCAGAGAATGAGTCAAGACAGAAGGATCCTAGAACTCAATGATCTTTTAAAAAATTTCCTTCTTGTAGATTTTTCTTAGAAACCTAGTAAAGAAACAAAATGAATTGTAGCCCATAAATCTTTTGGTGTTGGTTGCCATTATATCCTTTATTCGTGAAAAATGTTTAAGGATTTGATCATGCAATTTACATTAACAAGAGTAACTAATTTCCAGTAGTGATCAATAGAATTTTTTTTCTGAGAGGATATAGTAGAAAATGGAAATATGACCTTGCAAAGCCTACAAGCCTGGCCCAGCAATTTTTCATGTCCATAATCACTGCTCTAGGTTTATATACCATCAGTAGAAAGTATAAACAACATGAATTATTTATCTATAATATAGCTACACAAGCACTAAATTCTTGGAAGCCTCTTTACTATTTTTCTATCTACTGATTAGACACATAATGTTTACAAGTATGTTACAGTGAGTATATCTGGAAGAAATAAATTCTTATCAATGCCTGTTATCAGAAAAAACAGGACATGTTTAAAAAGATAGGAATTCAGCAATTTTTAAAACACATTCTGCATAAAGGAGTACTCAATTTTATAAATATTTTCATGAAATATAAGAAATTAAATTCCTAATTGGTAATCTGGGAATTTAAGTAAAATAAGCAAAGTCATAGTAAATGCCTTATCATCATTTATCCATACATTTGTTCAACATTTGTTTATTGAGGGCTGCTATTGCCTGGACTGAACATAAAACAGTGAAGAAAAGAGAGGTGGGCAGAGGTCTTGCTGTAAGGAAGGGCTCAAAAATGTGATTTCTCTTCCCTTCCCTTGCTATTGCACAGGATCTCCATGCCCAAAAGATTATTCTTCAGAGTTGTTGCTAGATTTTATGTAACTGCAATGTAATTGGAAACATTGATGCATAACTCAGGGTTAATTTTCAGAGAAAGTGTGCATGAGTTTATACCAAAGAGAAAAGTCACAAAAACAATCAAGTCTTCTATGAGAATTGTAAAATTTATGGCTTGCTTCTAAGCCAAGGGCAGGGAGAACATTCTTAAACAAACACTTCTCTCATCTAGATGAAGAAAAGTAACAGAAAATGAAGCTAGCAAGCCTCCCATGACTTCACCGAAATCCCTCATGTGACCTTGGGCAGTGGGTGGGACACACCTTCACATCCTCCTCAGCAATCCAGAACCCTGCAACAAGCCACCTTTAGGAAATCTTTACAGTATGGTTTAAAATATTACTCTCAGGCTGGGACCAAGAACTTTCTGGACACTACCATGGAGAATGACCTGGCTTGGACCTAAACCCTTTGTATTTTATCCAGATAGAAAAATAAAGAATATCTATCCATAAATGGATTGCTTCTCCTCCCTCCCTCCCTCCCTCTACTGTATTATAAGTTCCTTGTAGGCATAATCAAGTCTGTATTTTTCACTATAGCACCCAGCAGAGTGCATAGTGTGCAGATATTGAATGACTGAGTGAATAAGTGAATGAATGAATTCAGCAAGTATGTGTGGAGAGCCGACCATACATAAAGGATGGTTCTAGGCCCTGGGAGTAGGGGTGGAAAGGGAAATGGATTCAAGGATGATGTAACAGTTCTGTGTTGCTGCATGTCTATGCCCTTGTATTTAGGCAACATTTGCCCTGGGAACACAACCTCTATAGATCAGAAGTGCCAGGTTTGTATTTCCTTCCACCACATTCTAGCCCTGCGAGCTCAGGGGGAATCATTGGAATCTCCTTTAACCTCACTTACTTGTTTCAAAATTGGATAATACCTACCTGTTCTATCTTCCAGGGTTGCTGTGAGATTCAATTGATTGAATGTGTGTGAATCCCTCCGGAAAGGAGTAAGCAATTAAGTTAATTTGGCCTAAATAGGAGATGATACTATAAAAACACTAATGATTATAAAAGCAAAATGATTATAGTATGGGAGTTCAGATAAGATGCCAAGCATACGGTTCACATTGTAAAAGTAGTAATTAGAGAAGTACTGTAAGCTCAGTATTTACTGCCTTCAATTTTATAGATGAGGAAACAGATTCAGAAAAGTGACTTGCCCAGGGTCACACAGCTAATACGTAGCTCAGATGGGATCTCCTCTTCTGTTGACGTCTGTGTCTATTCCACATTCAGCTCAGTTAGTTAGCCTAGAAACATATCAGCTAAAATATGGTGGTATTATTGTTATTTTTCTACCATTTAAATTTTTGATTTCCTTCTGATTTCAGAATTAGATTATGTATAAAAGTATATATTTTCTACTTATCCTTAAATGATCATCAGGCATAAATTAGGAGAGAAATAAGCTTATTTTGGTCTATTAAATAATACAATGGTGTTTAAATTTTGGAAAACATTTGTATCATTGGTTCAGGGAAAAAGAACTGGACTCAAAACACTGAGGTGAGGGTGGGAGAGAGGCGCAAGAGGGAGAGGATATGGGGATATATGTATATATATAGATGATTCACTTTGTTATACAGCAGAAACTAACACAACATTGTAAAGCAATTATACTCCAATAAAGATGTTGAGAAAAAAAAAAAGAACTGGACTTCTTGTTCAAATAAACAACAGGTGGTCAGTTTCAAATAGATGGCAGCTAGAGGGCTGTAGTCTGTCTTCACCTCCCACTTGGGACATTTTGTCAGGATAAGGATGTCATGCTCCCCTAGGAGAAATATAGCCTTGGAGGAAGATAGTGAAGATTAAGCTCATCAGTGTGAGCTCAGCATATTACTAACAAGTAATATATTTCTGTACTCTGTGACAATCACCTTGTGACCTGGACTGGGGTCCTCCATGCAGAATTCTGGATCTCTGCTGTGTGAATGATGTAGCTGGAAGGGATGGGATATGTCCTAGGAAAGACTGTGGGCTACTTTCTTGTGACACTTAAGTTTAAAAGAGAGCATTACACGTGTCATTTTGGGGAATGGGGGCTGTGCACAGTGCCTTTGAATGCATGTTCCTGACATCCTACAGCTGCAGTCACTCATCCTTTCCCTTCAAATGCCCCCAAGTCACACATGGCATGCCTCTGACAATTGTTTCTTTCAGCTACTGTACATTGGTTGTCGTTCCATCCTCTCAGGCTACAGAAAGGTTTGTGATGGCCTCTATAAAGGTATTCATTTGTTCCCAGTTGCCTGCCTGTCATTGTCCTGTCTTTCCTCAGCTGTTTCCTAAGAGGCACCTCCAGCCTGCGTACAACACGTGTATTTTATCACCCTGCTTATACTCCTTCTTGGTGTGTTAGCTGTACCTCTAGAACAGAGCTGCTTGTTGCTGGCCTCCACCGTTTATTCATTCTGTAACCTTGGGCAAATTATTCATCTTTCTGTGCTTCAGTTTTCTTGAGTAAAACAAGGAGCGTCATAGCCCCTACCTCATACAAAGTGGAGGAAGAGAGGGTTAGTGGGACACAGTGACTGGGAGTATGGATCTGAAAGCAGACCGTGGGGCTTCAATCCCAGCTCTGTCATTTCCTGCTGAGGGAACCTTGAAAGATACTTCACCTTCATAAACCTCAGGTTTTTCTCTTACTCAAATGGAGATCATAATAGTACCTACCTCACAGAACTGAGATGACGATCAAATGAGATAATAATGATCAAGTGCTTAGCAGAATGCTTGGCACTGAGTGTGGAGTGATCAGTAAAGAGATGTTGGTGATGGTGATGATGATAATGATGATGGTGATAATGGTGATGACAGTGTTGGGCAGCAACCAACCCCTCATGTTGGTTCTGTTGGTAAGTCATTCTCCTTTCTGTTCTTTTACCTAAAAAGCCCATGTTCTTTTATCTAAAAGGAAGGGGGAAAGGAGAATAATACTTCACCTTTCTCAAATAACAAGAGTGATCAAGAACAATGGTGAGTATGAATGTACCTGGAAGACATATAAAGAACCACACAAATCCAAGGAAGTATTATTCTTGATATATCCTTATCCAAGTAGAGTCAGAACAGCTCTAGGTGTATGTGATTGAGACGTTTGCCTTTGATTCCTCAATTTTTCAAGTAACACATTCTAAGCACAAAGCCTCTCTCCCCAGAGACCCATCACTGTCATCTGACACATTTACAGCACACTTCCTTCGAAGAAAATGGTTATTGAATGTTGTACAATAAACTATTTCCTGGCCCAGCGCTAAACAACAGAGACTCACAGGCCCTTTCTCCATTTCAATGAACTTAATGCTGTTTTTTTTTCACAGCCTAACAAGCTCAGCTTCCCATCTCATTCCCAAAGGATTAACTCTTTCTGCTCAAGAGGGCACAATTCTTTTTGAGCTAGAGAAAATGTACTCATTCTAAATCTGTAGACATAGCAGGATAGACCAGGTCATTTGAGTTTGCCTTGGAGGTTGGGTCTTTTTAACTTAAGGATCAAATCCTCTGTGTCTGGACTTGTCACTTGTACTGAACCAAAATGACCAGGACTCCAGAGGGTAAACTCCTGTCATGACTTCACCAGGACCATGGCAGCCCTGCCCTGCTAGTGTTCAGGGTTTAAGGTTTACCTAAAGACCTCAAGGACTTAATATTTATGAGTCCTGGATACTCTCTTTAGCAGGCCCTTTAACAAGCTCCACTTACTTGGCAATTCTTGCCAGTTGAGCTGGTCTTGCTGACTCTGGAGTCGTGTTATTGACACCAGGGAACCTGCCTGCTCCTCCCTGCCTTGTCTGCTTTAGAGCATTGGTCAGGGAGTTACAAGACCTGGGCTTGAGCCCTGATGCAGATTTCCTAGCTGTGGGTGCATGGGCAAGTCAGTTTAGTCTCTTCCTTACCTGCAGAATGGGGTTCATTAGTTCCCTATATGGCTACTGTGAAGATTAAATGGCATAACGAGTGCAGAAGTTGCATTTTCAACAACTGGTACATGAGATTATCTCAAGCATGTTAAGTGAAATTGGGTTCTTTTGAATCCAACTCCTTATGGCTTTCACATCCTCCAGATCCTTCTATTCCTACCCTTAGCTGCCTAACCCTTCTTCATTGTTATTTATAAACCTTCAAGTGGATACTCTCACCTTTGCATTCGGTAGGGCTTCATGCATTTCTTAGGGCTTCATGGTTCACTTCTACTGGAAAAATCCAAATGCAAATAGGACATATGGTTCTCATGTATAGATGGTCCATGTAGTATTTGCATCTTTGTCAAATAAAGCTAATGGGAAACCTTGTGTAGACACAGTCCACATGTGCTCTGTTTTCTTTGTTAGGGATTAGAGAATATGATGAAAAAAATGACAAGAGTATGATGAAAATCTTTTCTGAAGTCACATTAATTTGTATTTTGCTGTAAGTAGAATCATTTTGTTATTCTGAGCAAATGTTTTTTTAAAATTTTTTCCCACGTGTGTGACACTGGTTTCAATTCTATAGGAAGTTCAAGGGAGCCATCGTGTAAACTCTGCTCAGAAAGGTAACATAAACTTTTAACAAGCTCTATCTTTGTATAGAGAGTCTTAAACAATGAACTGAAAATTATAGACCTGGGTTTTCTAATCAGAATCATGATTCCCAAACTCTGTGTCTGATTATTAATTTAAAATAAATTAAAATTTGATGAATATCTATTAAATGTGTACTACTACTAGCCACAGATTATCAATGATAAAGTTCAGTCCATGTCCTTTAGAAGCATTTAGTTTAATTGGAGGAGGCAGACAAGCAACTGGATAATTATAACACGGTGTGATCAATGAAAATGTCAGTCCTATAAGAAGGAATTGAAAACATACACACACATAGGAGCTGGGGTGGATTTTAGTCCCTGCTCATATGCCAGCTTCCTCCTCTAAACTCCCCCAGCATTTTATCTGAACTTCCATCAAGGCCCTTTTCCATTTTTGCATCCTCCACAAATATTTGTAGAGTGAATGAACAATTTCCTTACCTTTTCCAAACACAGGAAGCCAGTATCTATAGCTGAATAGTTGCTGCTCGATATCTGATCCTGCCTACTAGTAGCCAAGCTGCTAGCTGAGTGATAAAGTTCCTTCAGACCCCACCCCTGAGAATTTATATCTCTGCACGACCCTGAAAGGGGAAGGAATTTAATGAAATGAGTAAATGGTCAAAGAAAAAACGTGCCCCTGGAACTTTCAATATGGCTGACTTGGTGACACATCGTGCTGGGGGAGAGGGGAGGGTTATATGAAAGCCATCTGTGATGAAAGGATCTTTCCAAAAATTCATCCAAGTACACCCTGCTGCTAACCGCCCTTGGCCCGTGGTCTCCTTCTCGTGTCACTTTGTTTCTCCAACCCCCGTGTTTACTTTGGCTTCTACCTCTGTTTTGGACCCTTATTAGTTTTGGTGACCTGGCTCTTTGTGTCCCCTTGACATCAGTGTTACCTATAGCTTCAAGCAAAGAACCCTCACAAGGCAGCTTCCTCCCTGAGATACACTCATGGACTGGGCGGTTCCCTCTGTTTCCCCTTAGGGAGGGAAATTTGGACAAATAAAGGGCCATGGGACTGAGATGTTTTAGTCCCACATATGCCACTTCCTGCTGTTCAAAGATTGTTTTCTGTTCACTCTCTTGGTTCATCTCAGGAACACTGGAGTATTCCTAAATCCAACACATGCTGATTATTTTGCAGCTAACTCTTTGATAGTTGAATGTGACACAAATTTGTGTATCGATAATACTACCAAAAGAATCAATATACTCAGCAAAAAAGGCTAGTGATGTGTCACATTATTCCCCAAAGTATAAAACAGGGATATCCTGGCTATCTTCTTTTAAAATTGTACCTTAAGGATTTTATATTGCCTTTGTGTATACATAATTTAATTAACATGAACTAAGTTGTAAGAATATTTTTGCCTTGGTAATGTAGATCTAAGTAGCTCCTTATTCCCTGAACCTTGCCATGTTGCCCTCTTGAAGAGGGAATGGCAACCCCTTGTGCTGATGACACATCAGCAGTGTGGGTGCACCAAGAAAGAGACATAATTTAAGAGGTTTCTAAAGAAGACCAAGAATTCATCCAAGACATGGAATCGAAAAAATGTGCTGAAAGGATCCCAAGTTTTCAACCATTTGACTTAGACCCTCTACTCTCCACCAGAATAGGGGATCAATAAATATCCTTGCCCTTGATCCTTACCCATCCTTGGGGATTAAGAAGGCAAATGGGACATGACACCCTATGCATTAGGGTTCTCCAGAAAAATAGAGCGTATATATATGGATTGGAGTATTGGAAGATCAGGATCTTGGGAAAATGTTCAAATCTATTTTGGGCATTGTAAGTTTGAGATTCCTCCTGAAACGCAGCTAATGTAGGAGTTCAGGATACTAGGGAAGAATCAAGACAACTGGATTACCTTGAATGGTAGACAAGGAGGTCGCATAAAGCTACATAGTCTACAGGTGCTCTTTTGGGGTGTTTTATGACTGAAGTGGTATTTGGTTTCACCTGATCAAAAAATTTTCCATCCTAAGTTGATTGCAGTCTGGCATGAGGTTTGGGATTAGGGTTTTCCATCTGCTTGTGTTGTCAGAAATAATCGATTTATTCTTTACTATGAATCCCTTGTTTCGGATTCCTCCATTCATCACAATTTTCCTGAACATTCTCTCAACTTCCAACTCAAGGGACTCCTGATTCCTCTTAAAGACATCACTTCCTAAAATGGTGGTTGCCTGTTTCCCTTTGTACCTTCAAGTGAGGAAGGAGCAGGGGGTCAAAGTCCTGGAGTTTTTAGCTAAAAATCCATGCTCCTCACGCCATCCAGTGCCACCATCATTTGTCCTTCCTCTGTCTCCAGATACCAACTTCCTGACCATCTCTTCTCACTCACTGAGTATGGGCATCTGGCTCACTCTTTCTTTCTACCCCAAAGTCTGCCGTTATTTTGTCTGATCCCGATATCCACGACCTCTTGTTCACATATTTCCCTAAGGTATTCAGTGGTGTGTCAGGGGTTACATAAAGTTGCTGGGGAAAAAAAGAAAGAAAATGTAACATATACCTGGAGTCAAAATATTACTTGAGATTTTGGATGCAGAATGTGCATATTAAAATAAACACAGGTAGAGTATGAAAAAGAATGCAACTATATGGAGATTTTAAAGACAAAACAGTAGCGATGGGCTGCTTAAGACTATGCCCTCAGACACCCCAGGCTGAGAATGTATTATGCCCTGTCTTTAAGGATTCTTTGGTGGAGAAGCATGAGAAGTGCTACTTTGGATTCTCAGTTCCTTGAGTGCCTCGATTCTGTCACCAGTTCCCATGGCCACACCCGATAAATCTTATTTGTCATCCAGAACTTGTTGGTCTCTAAAGTTTTATTTCCAAACATCACACTCTCTCATGTAAACCTTAGCAATTTGATTGTAGGAAAATGCTGTTTCATTGTTTAAATTCACATTTCTTTTGATTCCTAATGAGATTGATTTCTTTTACATCTGGTGGTCATTTTTATTTTTTCTTGCATATTTTCTTACTGAGATGTCCATTTCTATAACTGATTAGCACTTTCACCAACAAAAATGTTTCATTTAATTTTTATTATTTCATTTTTATAAGTCATTTTAACTTAAAAATTATCAGATTGTTTTTAATTTAGCTAACTAAACTTAAAAAAAAAATCATTTTAAGAAGAACTGGGTTTAGACTCAGGTGCATTTTAAAAAAAAATACCATTACTTTAACACTGAACTGTGTTTTATTTTGTAGGAGTCCCATCTGGCAATTTACCTGTGGCTGGTTCTTCTGAAATGAGCCTATTTCCTGCCTCTGGTAGTTATAAATATTATCTAGAGGCTCAAAAAGAATACTTTTTAGTTATTTTCATTAATTTTTGTGTTCAAAATCTCATATCTCTGAGAGAGGTTTTCTTTTTTGAGGACAGATTCTTTTTAATGTTAATGACTAATCAAATGAAATATCTAGTTTGTGATATGTATAGTATCGCTCCAGAGCTTGTTGGAACTACGAGGAACTTTGAAAAGACCCGAGTAAGTAAATCCAAAATAGACCCTTAGCCCCAAGACACATAGGCAGAAACTCCCCCCTATTTTACCAACTGCCAAGGCAGCACAGAATATTGGGACCTTAATATTAGGACCTTATACACAGCCTTCCCAAACCCACTGGTGTTCTCACCGTGGAGGCAATGCCTCCTTCCCCTTGTGCTATGCAGCGCATTAGAGGCTTACCAAAGCAGTTTTTAGTATAAACAGTTCTTTCAGTTTTGTTTTGTCTCCCATCTTCACAGGGAGAACATTCAAATTACAGACATGAATTTGTACTCTTAAGCCCCAGTTCCCTTTGCACACGGGGATTTTGTTTCTGGTAAAACTCATCTGTCTGCCTCCCTCCTTCCTTTCCCAGGGGTCCTCTCAGGCCCTCAAGCAAATAGATCCATGGCAGGCTCTGCCTGGGAGTCTGACCAGTGTTCACAGATATGCAGAGGTGGTCAGGGTCTCAAGTGGGCATCCCTGCCCATGAACACCGTGTATTCAAGAGCCAGAGGGCAAACTGTGGTCAGAATCAGGGGGAGTAGCAGCTACGTAGCTTCTGGATCAATTTTTGTTCCTGCAGCCCCAGGCATTTCTGGTTGAATGCTGCCACTCACAGCACTTGCACAAAATCTGGAAGCCATTTGGAGTTCAAAGGCACCCACAGACTTCAGCAAAGCCGAGCTGGGGGCAGCTCTGGCTATACAAAGGACACTAACATTCACATCTGTTTAAGACGTTTGGAGGCTACTTGGTGGAGTTACTGGCTGAAAAGCTGCTGAAGAAAGTCCATGCCTGCAACATTTTCTTCAAGTCCAAACCCAACCAAGTTTGGTTTGGAAGAGGACCAGGGAGCACCTTTAGTACAATTTATGGAGTGTCCAGAAAGGGGTCCGTCTGCTGAAGGTCAGGAAATGAGGGCACCATCTCCACCCTCTTCTAGGCATTTAGTCAGCAAGGATTTGGCCCTTCTGACTGCTCAGAAGGCAAATGAGACCCCCTGGATGCAATGAACCCAGAGTCTCCTTGGAGCACACAGCAGACTTCCTGTGATTCTCAGCTTTGGAGTTTCGAAACTAATAACAAAAAAAAAAGACACAGTCAATTCTATTTCTTATTTCGTAATCCCCCTTCTATCTCTTCCTTCTCTTTGTTTTTTCTCCTCTATGATCCATCTTCTTATACCCTCTTACCATTCTTCCTTCTGCCATTCCTATCTTCATTTCCTTCCATCCCCCTTCCCTCTCCCTTCCCTCCTCCCCCTTGCTCTTGCTGCTGATCCTCTTAGAGCTGAACTTCAGCAGAGGTTGGCACAAGACTATTTAGATTCTTGCCACCTTCTTGATCATGGTCATGTGGTGCCTCATGACTGAGAGGGAAGGGTACCCCACTCCAGGGTTCATGAACCCTGAGACATTTCCCCTAGCAATTTCGCTAGCAACTGATCTCCCCACGGAGAAGCTGGGCAAACTTCCAGTGTGAGACACGGAGGCAGAAACCACTGGGGAGACCCACTGGGGGTCACTAGGGTGGGCTTTAAGAAGAGGGAGGGCATGGAGCCTGGGGAGAACCAGACCACCTGTGATCCAGTCATACTTTCCTTGTGAGTCCTTGGATGGGGGACCGTCCCTCTCTGTGCCTCAGAGTTCTAGCTGCAAGAATGAAGATGCTGGTCTCAAAGGGCTTTTCCCATTCCTTAATTTATTGGTTCCTTTTGTTATGGTATTGCCATAAAACTCTAGGCTTATCTCTCCCATAATAAACATTATCTTCTTTGAGTAATGAACAGGTTTATAGTGCAAGTGGCCCTTGGAAAAATTTCCAAGCAGAGAGAGCGGAGCAATTCCTGTTTGCATCTGACCCTGAGACTGTGAGTCGCTGGCTCCACCCTGTCTTCCTCCATTACCCACCCCCGCTCCCCCACCCCCCCCCCCCCCCCCCCCCCCACGGTCTCTGGCTCCTGCCACAGTAGCCCTTTCTCACTGACGCCACCCACTGGCTCCAGGAAACGCAAGCTCCTCCTCTCTCCTCTTTCCAGGGGAAAAACCTTGTTAGAAACTCAGAAGAAGATTTGGAGGTTAAAAACGGAATGTTTACTGGAAAACAAAGCAAGAAAGCAGCATTTCTGAATACAGGCTTCTTAATGTATTTGAGAGCCAAGTTCAAGCAAGCTAAACTCTCAGTCTAGGTTGTTTTGGGGGCTGAGTTTCTATAACTAGTGGGATCTGCAGACTCTCTCAGAAGACTCACTCACTCTAATTTTTATAGAAACTAAATTCCAGTATTACCACAAGAGTTCTGACAGTCCCCTCCTCAGAGCTGGCTCAGTGACGGGAACATGACCAGCGTTTACTAAAAGTGGAGTCATGTAGTGGGAGAGGGTCAACGGGAACAAATCAAAAATAATCCTCATTCACCACCTACGCTGGTCCCACAGCTCTGGTTTTGTTGGATAAATTCCCTTGTAGGCTATGAATGGAGCATATCAGCCTCCCTGTTCTATGGCCAGTTAAGCCTCTGGGAACGGAAAGCCAAATTCAGGAATTCATTTGGGAAAAGAAGTACTGGTTGGTTGATCTGTTTTCTTGTCATCAGGCTTGGTTTTGGTCCCTGTTCATCACAGATTGTTCCCGTTGCCCTGGCAGAGCCAGACCTGCGTGAGGAGGGTCAGTGACAGCCTTGGCCTTTGCTCTACTTCTGTGGCAAGGGGCTGCCAAGAGCTGTGGGGAAAGGGGTGGGGCTCAGACATGATTCCCATTAGGGGAAAATAGAATAAAGTTTAGGGCAATGACTTGTGCTAGTAAATGCATTGTTCTTTCTAGTGAGGAAGGTTCTCTCTGAAAAAGTGAATGAAGATAGAAAAGAGATGCTGCCCCTGAGAAGCTCAACAGTGCAATGAGCCTGTCTGGTTCTTCTTTCTACAGTATTTCAGTTCCAACCTCTTTGATTGATGATGCCCAGAGAGCACTGGCAACAGACACCTCTGGTTTTCAGACCCCTGTAGCCCTTTCTAAATTATTATACAAGGAGATTAATGGAGACAGCCTCTATCCTTGTCACTAGGCCTGGACATCTTCGGGATGGGACAGGATTGTTTTCCCACTTCACCTCTGAATGCTTTGTGATAATCGTGATTCCTCCCCAAACCTTTGGAGTTACATCAATAAATCCTGCTTTCCTTTCACAGGTGGAAAAACAAGGTCAAATGACTTGTGACTGGATGCTCTGGACAAGGGTTAGAAATGAGACACCGTCAGAAGATGCCACTTTCTGGTACTTGCCCTACTTTGAACCTCAGGAATGTGGAAGAATGTTAGACATACATGTTCTAACATGGGCTTTCTGTTTGTAAAGTCCGGTTAATGATACAAAGTGCATAATTTCTAATATACAGTGGCAGCTGAAGGGACTGTGGGTAAGATGTCAACTACTAGGGAAGACCAGTGCTGGGAACACTTGGGATGCAAGGAGGTCCCCTCAAGTCACATTTCTTTGGGCACTTTTGCTGCTATTTGGATAACTTTCTGCCGTGGCTGTCACCCAGCCCATTGAGAGTTTATCCTCCAAAGACGATGCTTCTGGGACCATCACCCGGCCCATGAGTGACTCCTCCCCTACGTGTCCTGGGACAGATGGTCAGAGCACCACTTTACTACAGTGGGTGGAAATATCAGGCTCTCACTCCCCTGAACAGTAACGACGTGCCTGGACTCACAGCTCACCTCAGCTCTGGCTGCCGCGGTGATAGTCACACCATCATCTCCATCTCAATTTCCTTTTTTCATACTATCTATCACTCCCTCCAGGAACCTTCCTTTTTTCTCAAGCTAGAACTCTCTCTCATGCTCTCCCCACATCCCCAGATATTGCAGACAAACAAGAGTCTTTCTAGATGCATCTCAACTTTATAGTGCTGTGTCCATGCAAGACAAGACTCCCCCAAATGCAATCATTTTTGCCTTGGCAGTCTCTCTGGGTTATGCCCCCCAAACTCTCAGGTCTAGAAATTTCCTTTCAAAGCATAGATCTTCCAGGGAGGACACCTAAGAAATACACCTCCAAGATGTTCTTCCAACCATCATGCTGCCCTTTGTACTTCTCTCATCAGAGACTTCTGTGGGTAAATTTTTGCCCACAACTTCTCCAAACCTTTATATCTTTTTACCCATCACACAAGTCACCAGCCTATTTGAATGACATAGAATTCATATTTCTATATGATATCCAATACAATTATGCCTATGTATAAAATATAATTCCATTTAAGTTAAAATAGATACAGCATATATGTATGTATACACAGAAACTAAGGGACATTTACTTTTTAAATATTTTAGTTATTTAAATTATGAAAGTAAGATTGTCATGTTACAACAATTCAAAAAATATAAATGAGTCTAAAGTCAAATGAATATCCTCACCCTCTTCTCCAGTTCCACAGTGAAAGGTGGGCAATGGCATGGTATACACAAATATGTAAATATGTGTAATGTTTTTATTCAAAATGTGAGCATACTCTCTATATATATAGATTAAAAGTTTTTAACTTTTTTACTTGATATATCATGACTATTATTCTTTATTAACATACACATTGCCCCAATTTTTATATTGTTTTTAATTTGCTGGTTTTTAAGAGTAAATAAAATATGTAAAGAATATCAAAAGAGTAAAAGCAATAAATGTACATGGTCACAAATGTAAACAATAGAAAATGGGCATACTGTAGAAAGTATCTTATCTTTCCACAGACTCTAGTTTCCCTTTCTCAGAAACCACAACTTTTAGCACTCTCTTGTGACTTGTTCCTGAAATTTGGAACAATGGATCTCTCTCAAATAAAAGTCTACCTCACCTTCCCTTTCTTTTCATACTCATAGATTAGGAAAAAAATAAAGAATACCCTTTTCTTTCGTGAAGGCTCAGGGTCTTCCTGACTTCATGAAACACCGAATAGAAATCAGATATTTCTCAGGGAAAGCCACAAACTACCTGCAGTTGATAAAAGAGTGTTATGATAGCTCAGAACTAGAAAGAGCCTTGCCACTCAAGTCCAGAGGTTGAAACTGTTGAAAGCTACAAATCATCTTGAGAGAAAAACAAGCATATATGTGTTTTCATAGAATTGCAGGAGGCTCATAGATGTCCTGAAGGCCAGCTGTGGGCTCTAGATTAAGAACACCTGATCTGGCCCAGTCTGTTTCCTTCTCTCACTCTTCATTGTGCAGAGAGGAAACTGAGGCACAAGTGGATAAATACGACAGACAGCTTGAGCCAGAGCTGTAATTGGGACCAAGGTCTCCCGACACCTGGCCCACTGCTTGGTTTAGATGGCATGGCCATGAGGACACTCTGTTTAATCTTACTCCACACCCAATAAAGAAGTGAGATCATCATGCAAACGAGTAGTGTGGTGAATCATCCTGCATAATATTCTAAGGGAAAATAGGCCACAGTGTTTTTGGATAATAGATTATATAATATGCCTATTGGCCCATGTATTAGTTAAGAATCTCCAGAGAACAGGAACCAGTGAGATGTGTATATAGAGAGAGATTTATTTTAAGGAATTTGCTCACACTACTATGGAGTCTGACAAGTTCAAAATCTGCTGGGTAGGCTGACAGGCTGGAGATGCAGGGAAAAGCTGATGCTGAAGTTCAAGTCTAAAGCCATCTGCTGCAGAATTCCTTCTTGCTCAGAGGAGGTCAGTACTTGTTTGTTATATTAAGGCCTTCAACTGATTAGATGAAGCCCACCCATATTATGGAGGGAAAGCAATCTGCTTTATTCAAAGTCCACCAATTTAAATGTTACCCTCATCCAAAAACACTCTCATGAAAACATCCAGAATAATGTTCAACCAAATATCTGGGCCCTGTGGCCCAGCCAAGTTGACACATAAAACTCACCATCACAGTCTTGTCTGGCTCTTTCTATCAACTTCTTCAGACTTAGGTCATAATCCACTGGAATGTGTTTGAACCTGAAATAGCATTTCCTGGAATGAGAAGATGAATTTTTATTATTCTTTGATGATAAAACCAGCAATGTGTAATTTCTGATACCAACAACCAACTCACTAATGAACTGTATGTATTTGTAGTAAGGTTATTCGGGAACCAGAAATTTTATACACAAGTGATATTAAATTTGAAGACTTCCTTGGATTCTAGAAAGTGTCCAGACATTCAGTGTTGTGAATTTCTGCTCCTTAAGAGTCATTAACTCTTTAGATAAACATATATTGGGCACCTGCTCTCAGCCAGGAATTGTGTTAGCCATTGAGGGGATACAACAGTTCTTAAGTCAAGAAACTTATGGTCTAATGGGAAGAGTAGACAAGAAAAATTCCCTCCAGTTAATGGTATGAAGAAGATTTGCACAGTGTGCTAAAGGAAGCACATTCTCAAGGATAAATCCTCTATCACAATTCATTCCCTCTTCATGTTTACCACACACACTTGCTTCCAAGATACAGAGGCAAACATTCCTTTGGCCGACTTGCTTAATGTTCATCTCACTCCATCACAAGTTCTCTAACTCCAGAATCCAGTTTCGCTATAGTGGTTTTATCCGAACAAAATTATTTTGATATTTTTCAGGTGCAATGTAGATTGGGGAATGAGGAGTTTGTACCCAGAGCATAACTTATCATTTCTTCTGAAGAGAGAAGCCACATGCACTGACTTGGGTCCCGAGAAGCACAGCCTCTGGCATCTGCATAAATAGAAGCCCCTCTCAGAGAGGCAGCTGGGTATTTGGTGGATTTCTGAAATAAGGGTTCCATTAAGAAGGTCACTGTGTTGTACTGTTATGTTAGCAGTTATCACAGAGGAAGTTAGTCTGGGATTAGGACCAGATTTTCCAAAGCTGGACTTGTAAACACCATGGAAGTGAACTTTCCTGTTGGTGATAGAAAGATTGACATTTAACAGCAGCTTTTTGTGCAGCAATGACACGTCTGATTATTCTGAAGGTTGACCAAGCTCACGGGTTGATTAGATTATGGGTTAGTGGGTGTTTCAATTTCTGGTTCACTGAGAGCTAGCTTTAAACTATGGGTCCAAAACTTTAACATCTGATACCTTTGTGCTGTGCTAGCCCAGGTGGTCTCTGTAGGTGAGGGGAAGGTGTCAACTATTTAAAATTAGAGAAAGACAGTATACACAGGCTGGTCATGAAAAGCCCAGTTTTGTCATCCTAAATTGACTCATACTTCTCCTGAAATCCACTGTACTTTTGTTCCAGAAGAATTTATGCTCCAGTTCAGAATTTAAAAATTAAGCAATGTGTGTATTCACTGAACATTAAGAGTAAAAGAGTGAAAATTAATTTTTTTCCCAAACTCAGAACAGAATGAATCAAACCTTATCCTGTTGAAGAAAATAGTCTCTTCATTTCAAATAAGACTAATATCTGGAACAGATTAAAATGGTAAGGAGCTTAATGTTGTTTACTTTTGAGCCAACAAAATAAAACACTGTTGGAAAACAACCCGTATTACCCAGAAGAGAGAGAAATGGGAAAGAGGTCCAATTAGGTCAACCCCAAAGAGTATTTTGACTTTACCATACTAACTTGTCCTGGATCACAAGATGAGGGCTAAAAATATTAATAATAATATTACCATGGTAGTATTACTGAGGTAAGTTTTGATATTATTCAGTGCATTTTAAAAGAGACACTCAGATGTCATTTTGTTTCAAGCTGGCTGATTATCTACAAACCAGATTTAAGGCACATTCTGGAAGAGTTTGGCAATGTGCAAAAATTGGCTACAATTAATCAATTCTTTCAAAATATTGTGGAATAAACTTATAGACAAACAGTGAAACTTAAGGTTTAAGATGGAGCAGTGACTGATTTGAAGTCAGTCATGATCCTAGTGTAAAAATATTATTCCTAAGAACATTTAAAAATTACTGATAATAATTTTAAAACCCAATGGACATCTCCTTTTGCTGGGTGATGTAAGCAATAACATGGACTGCTGTTTGCAATCATGTTGAAACAAGGCTCAGTGACGATTATATTGGGAGTTTATCCTTGGAAGCCTCTTATTGCTACAAGAAAGAACACAAGGGGTGAGACAAGACTGAGAAATGTTTTCATTAGTAATGAGTCTCATTAGAGTCTATGAAATGATTGGTTCTCTCCAACAACATGACACTAAAAGACATCTCAGTGACCCTGGCTATTGTGATTTAGCAGCTTAAATATTTTGGGAAGTATGGGCCAAAAAATGACTAAAATAGGGTTTCTAGAAAAATATTAAATGGCTAGTAGATACAAATGGGAGTGCTGTATACTTTCTATACATCCTAATTTATTGAAAGAGTATAGAAATTTAGAATTTCTCTACAGACATCCCTGCTTGTATCTTCTTTTTATCTCACTGGCTCCTTTCTCTCAACCTATGATTATTTTTAATGATGGTGTTTTTTAAAAGCCCCCTTTAACATAGTTTGTGTTTCTAGCTATTAGTTGTACATTTCTGTTAAACATATAAAAAATTAGCATACTTTTATTATGTGTCTTTCCTTCACTGTATCATTTTGAATCTAATAAAATTTATTTTCATAATAATTTTTCTTGCTTGAGTCACGAATGACTTGCTAATTTCCAAATGGCCAAATCAAAGGGTTAGGTTCCCATTCCTTTTGATCTCTAAGGCACTGACACTACTACAGTCTCCTCTTTTAAAATCCTCTCCTTCTTTGAAACTCAGAGAACCTTCCCTTCTGACTCTCCTCCTATCTCTACCTCCCTATCTTCTTTATGTGGGCTTCACTTCCTCTTCCTCAGATGTTCATATTCCAGTGGGTTCCTTCTTAGTCTTCTTAGTCATTGTGAACAATCTCACTTCTCCCATGGCTTCAGCAAATACTTGTTATATTTCCAGTCCATGATTCCCAAAGTTCAACAACTATTCATAAGTTCAACGATCATTCATTAAGCAACTTTTATGTGCTAGGCAGTGGGGATACAATGAAGACAAGGTATCTGACTTCAAGGTTCTAAAAACTTAGAGTAGAAAAAACACAGATGATTTCTTTATAGAGGGATAAATGGAATTATGCTAAAAGGACTATTTGAACACAGGAAATCAGCTCCCTCTAGTTCCCATCTCCCTTTTGAACTTCACAGGTATATTCCCAGCATCTTTAACTGGATAGTTCTCAGTTGCCACAAACTCGACATGCCGAAAGGAAAATAATCTATTTCTCCATCCCACTTACCTAACACCCTAAACCTGCATTTTGCACTGATATTTCCTATCTTAATTAATAATAAAACAATATAAGCAATTGTCTAAGCTTGAAGTCCTATAACCTTTTTTTTTTTTGCATCTATTTTTTATCCTTTACATCACCCCTTAAATATCTCTCAAATCTTTTTTCTCCTTCCTGCATTTGCTTGTGGGTGATGTCTTGTATGTGAGAAAGAACCAGAAGTGAGCTGGCCTCGATCACCCTCAGCTTCATACTGTCCCCCTCTGCTCTTGCTCTGTGACCTCAGCCACCCAGATTCTTTCCACCTTTGGTACTTCCTGTGCTGCTCCTTGACATCAGGGCCTTTGCACATACTGTTCCCTCTGTCTGAAACACTCCTCTCATCCATTGCTGCTAACTTATTCACATTTTAGGTCAGTTGTTCTCAAATGTATGTGTTCATGTGAAGGGGATTGTACCCCCAGGGCAAGCTAGTAGGTAATGGCCAAGGAGGCTGCTAAACTTGCTACAGAAACACCCACAACATAGAATTGTCTGGCTCCAAATGTCAATACTGCTGAGATGGAAAAATTCTGCTCTAGGTCTCAGCTCAGGGAAGATTTCTCTGACAAAATCAGGGCCCCTATCCTTCTCTCTCAAAGCACATCATTGTTTTTCTCTAAGTGCCCACTTCTCTGTAGTAATGTATCACTTGAGAATAGGGACCATATCTATTTTGTTTGCCATTTTATCCACAGTGGCTGGCTCAGAGTTAAGTCCAGTGAATATTAGTTTGAAGGAAGGAAGAAGGAAAGGGGGAGAAAGGCAAAAGAAACAGGATAAGAAGAGACATCTGTGTTTTATGAGGTCTAAATCTGTTATGAATTTGCTGATATAATAAGTCATACTTTTTTGTTCTCATCTATAAAACAGAATGATAATCCAGTCTTTGCTTCCATGGCTTGAGTTGGCTGAGGAATAAACGTGCTTCTGTCTGTGATGTAGCATAGGAATCATGGGGAATGATGGTGAGAGGGACCATAGCATCTGATGCAGCAATGTGTACAAAGGCAGACCAGGAGAGAAAGTGGTAGAAGAAAGTGAAAGGATAGTATGGCTTCAGTCATAACAGAGAAGAGGCAACAGTGCCCCAGGAGTTAGATGGTCATAGATCTGCATGACCTGCATAGCCCAGCAGGGTTGGTCACGGGTATGGCGAGTGCCATCTATGAAGAGAGGTTGAGAGTAGAAAGCAGATACAGCGATCCAAGGAGGAAGAAGAAGCACCAAGGGAAGATAAGGAAAACATCCCTAGAAGACTTCTTATAAGCATTTCAACTTCAAGAGCCTTGCCTAGTAGATAAAGAGACTTCTTTCTGCAGAGAGGGAACACTAAAGGGACTCCTTTAAAAGACGGTGAACTTGTAACAAGGTGGAGAACATGTGACTGACTGGAGTTCCTGTCTGGGGAAGGTGGGCTGACCTGGTGAGTCTTCTCCTTGTGAGAGACGCAGTAGAGTGAGGTCAGGAGAGGGAGCTTAGGATATTCCTTCCAACGGGCAGCATGTTGGGGGGAAGCCATGTGTCCAGAGTGTGGGTGACAGGAGGCAGCAGGGCAGGAAAGCACTTAGCCAAGGAGCTGGCAAAGCAGGCCTGGAATGTGATCATTCTCCTGTGATATTCCTGTATTTTGGGTAAAGTTGTTAAATATTACAACACTCTTATGATTGGATTTCTTGTGGAAAAGAAAGAAAGGACAATACTCTTATGATTGGATTTCTTGTGGAAAAGAAAGAAAGGACAGAATTCCAGATCTAAGTATGGCATGGTGCAGCCCTGATGAAGCTGCAAGAACTCAGGAGAAGAGGCAGAGAGAAGCTGAGGAAATGTCAAGTGAAACTGTGGGGAGAGCTCTGTGGGTCCTCAGGCCTTGCCCTCAGCTCTGAGTCCTCAGTTTCTGAGGACCTGGGTGCCTAGGCTTCCACTGGGATGAGGGCAGATATTGAGTGAGAAATTACATAGTGAGGACACCATGTTCAATTACATTGTGATGCAACCCATAGATATCATATAGAACCCTCAATGAACTCCAGATTGAAAAGAAAACTGGATTTGCTTTGGTGATGGTGAAAATGGCCTAGAAGTGCTGGAAGTAATTTATGTGACCCCACTAACAAGCTAAGATGAAAGAATCCCTTCTTTCTCTCAAACAATGAAACATCACAAAAGGGAGAATTTGACTTAGCTGAAGAGATTGCCAGATATTTATAGATTAATTTAAAGCAGGTTTAGACACAAGACCAGGCAGAATACCATAGTGCTTAAGACCTGTTTGTATATTGGTGGGAATATAAATTGATACAGCCACTGTGGAGAACAGTTTGGAGGTCCCTGGAAGACTAAAAATGGAGCTACTATATGATCCTGCAATCCCACTCCTGGGCATATATCTGAAGAAAAACATGGTCCGAAAGGATACATGCACCCCAATGTTTATAGCAGCACTATTTACAATAGCCAAGACATGGAAGCAACCTAAATGTCTATCAAGAGAGGAATGGATAAAGAAGATGTGGTACATATATACAATGGAATATTACTCAGCCATTAAAAAGAATGAAATAAATGCCATTTGCAGCAACATGGATGGACCTAGAGATTGTCATAGTGAGTGAAGTAAGTCAGACAAAGAGAAATATTGTATGATATCGCTTACATGCAGAATCTTAAAAAAATGATACAAATGAACTTATTTACAAAAAAGAAACAACTTAGAGAACGAACTTACTGTTACTGGGGGGAAGGGTGGGAGGGAGGGATAGTTAGGGAATTTGGGATTGACATGTACACACTGCTATATTTAAAATGGATAACCAACAAGGACCTAGTGTACTCAGTATTATGTAACAACCTAAATGGGAAAAGAATTTGAAAAAGAATAGATACATGTATATTTATAACTCAATCACTTTGCTGTATATCCAAAACTAACACTACATTGTTAATCAACTATACTCCAATATAAAATAAAAAGTTAAAAAAAGATCTGTTTGTATATATTGCATGAGTGTGTGCGTGTCTCTGTGTGTGTGTGTGTGTGTGTGCGTGTGTATGTACAGATGCGTAAAGACATAGAGAGGTTGCTGTTCCCCCAAATGGTAATATTGGTCATCTTTGTGTTATGGTATTTATATTTTGGTGATATTTATATTCCTTTCTGGTTTATACTGCTTTCATTTTTTATGATAACATGCATTACTTTTACAATACAAAGCAATAAAATTACTCTTTAAATTTGGAAAAGGAAACAGTTGTCCTCTCTCTTTCTATTTAAATATATATACTAGGTATATATTATCTATCTATTGAAATCTATATCTACTTAGGTATAACAAACAGTAAACAACTTTGTAAAGTAAAGAAAGTACTTAAAAAGTCAAATTTTTCTGTTGCCAAGGAAAATAAAGTTTACAATAGTCCTGTGTAATATTCAATGTTTTTAAATATAAAACACTGAATATTATATTCAGTATTTGAAATATAAGGCAAAATATGAACCATGTTATGAGAAGAAGGCAAAGAGCCCAAGGATTTCAGAGGAATGACATATCAATTCCAGGGACAACACCTAGAGAGGCTCTCTCCAGAAGCCTTGCAGCTGCATCTCACCCTCCCTCAGGAAGTCTACAAAGGGACACCAAGACTTCTTTCAAAACCCCCAATGTGAAGGAGATTAATGTATATTCAGAAACGATTATTCCAGGAACTATAAGATGCTATGCGTACACTATTCATTTAATATTTACAAGAAATCAATGAGATTTTCATCTTTACTTTACAAATGAAAAAACTGAAGCTTAAATGTTACTTAACTTGGCCAGCTTCATGCCCCAGTAGGTAGCAAAGCCAGAGGTGGAACTCGGGACCTCCTGACTTCATTGCTCTGGCTCTCTCACACATATCTCAAAAGGCTCATCCTTAAGGGGCCTCAGCATAAAATAAAAAGGAACTTGGTTTATGACAAACATAAATGATGTATGTGCAGATCAATCACGTCCCCATGGGAAGCAGAGGGCACATTCAGTTAAGTCATTGAAAGTTGAACAAAAGGAACCGTTTACAAAGTCATAGGGAACAGTAGCAAGCCAGTCACAGGAATGAATGGCAGAGTACTCAGGGCTAGTAGCAGAGGGGTGCCGCTTACCCCTGGATCCAAAGAGGCAGAGTAATGGAGGGATCACCAAGACCTAAGGCAGAGAGCTGTGTGGAGGGGGTCACCTGACAGCTGAAGGATGCTGTCAACCAACAGTGACCCCACAAGTGGGGAGCCATGGGAATGAATATACTGACCCTACATTCCACCCAACCTCTGATCTCGACTGACCAAACTCAACTGGAAATCTGGAGGCAAGGTAGATCTTGGGGGATGCTGGCAAGTAAAATAATGAGGAACATAGGAAATAGTTAAATGTGTCATCGTGGTACCCTGGCTCAGACTATTAGGCATGACATTGCTGCTGTTCCTACACACAACAACGAGCCTTCAAACTAACCTAATAGTTGAGTCTTTTGAATTCCAGGACTGTGTCTCATAAAACTTTCTATTTCCAGTGTCCAGCATGAGGCCTGGCATGTTAGCAGGCTCTCAATACATGCTTATTGAATTGACTTGAATTAATAAAGGACTCATGCTGCCTGATATCTACGCACCTAAAATGTTTTAGAAGTATAATTTTCATGGGGGGGGGAAGTGCTCCCAAATTTCTCACATTTTCAGGCTGACAGTAGGACTAGAAATTGGATAAGAGCTTGAAAAAATGTAACTGGATAACTAAGAGAACTTGTGAGTAGTTCTCAAGAATGATCTATTATTTGGAGACATGGATTTTTTTTTTTGTTGTTTTTTTTTTTTACTGTATAATATCACTTTTTTTTTTAAACATCTTTATTGAAGTATAATTGCCTTACAATGGTGTGTTAGCTTCTGCTTTATAACAAAGTGAATCAGTTATACATATACAATATGTTCCCATTTCTCTTCCCTCTTGCATCTCCCTCCCTCCCACCCTCCCCATCCCACCCCTCTAGGTGGTCACAAAGCACCGAGCTGATCTCCCTGTGCTATGCGGCTGCTTCCCACTAGTTATCTATTTTACATTTGGTAGTGTATATATGTCCATGACACTCTCTTACCCTGTCACATCTCACCCCACCCCCTCCCCATATCCTCAAGTCCATTCTCTAGTAGGTCTGTGTCTTTATTCCCGTCTTGCCACTAGGTTCTTCATGGCCTTTTTTTTTTTCCCCTTAGATTCCGTATATATGTGTTAGCATACTGTATTTGTTTTTCTCTTTCTGACTTACTTCACTCTGTATGACACACTCTAACTCCATCCACCTCATTACAAATACCTCCATTTCATTTCTTTTTATGGCTGAGTAATATTCCATTGTATATATGTGCCACATCTTCTTTATCCATTCATCTGTCGATGGACATTTAGGTTGCTTCCATGTCCTGGTTATTGTAAATAGAGCTGCAATGAACATTTTGGTACATGACTCTTTTTGACCTATGGTTTTCTCAGGGTATATGCCCAGTAGTGGGATTGCTGGGTCGTATGGTAGTTCTATTTGTAGTTTTTTAAGGAACCTCCATACTGTTCTCCATAGTGGCTGTATCAATTTACATTCCCACCAACAGTGCAAGAGTGTTCCCTTTCCTCCACACCCTCTCCAGCATTTATTGTTTCTAGATTTTTTGATGATGGCCATTCTGACCGGTGTGAGATGATATCTCATTGTAGTTTTGATTTGCATTTCTCTAATGATTAATGATGTTGAGCATTCTTTCATGTGTCTGTAGGCCATCTGTATATCTTCTTTGGAGAAATGTCTATTTAGGTCTTCTGCCCATTTTTGGATTGGGTTGTTCGTGTTTTTGTTATTGAGCTGCATGAGCTGCTTGTAAATCTTGGAGATTAATCCTTTGTCAGTTGCTTCATTTGCAAATATTTTCTCCCATTCTGAGGGTTGTCTTTTGGTCTTGTTTATGGTTTCCTTTGCTGTGCAAAAGCTTTTAAGTTTCATTAGGTCCCATTTGTTAATTTGTGTTCTTATTTCCATTTCTCTGGGAGCAGGGTCAAAAAGAATCTTGCTGTGATGTATGTCATAGAGTGTTCTGCCTATGTTTTCCTCTAAGAGTTTGATAGTGTCTGCCCTTACACTTAGGTCTTTAATCCATTTTGAGTTTATTTTTGTGCATGGTGTCAGGGAGTGTTCTAATTTCATACTTTTACATGTACCTGTCCAATTTTCCCAGCACCACTTATTGAAAAGGCTGTCTTTTCTCCACTGTATATGCTTACCTCCTTTATCAAAGATAAGGTGACCATATGTGTGTGGGTTTATCTCTGGGCTTTCTATGCTGTTCCATTGATCTATATTTCTGTTTTTGTGCCAGTACCAAACTGTCTTGATTACTGAAGCTTTGTAATATAGTCTGAAGTCAGGGAGCCTGATTCCCCCAGCTCCATTTTTCGTTCTCAAGATTGCTTTGGCTATTCGGGGTCTTTTGTGTTTCCATACAAATTATGAAATTTTTTGTTCTAGTTCTGTGAAAAATGCCAGTGGTAGTTTCATAGGGATTGCATTGAATCTGTAGATTGCTTTGGGTAGTAGAGTCATTTTCACAATGTTGATTCTTCCCATCCAGGAACATGGTATATCTCTCCATCTATTTGTATCATCTTTAATTTCTTTCATCAGTGTCTTATAATTTTCTGCATACAGGTCTTTTGTCTCCTTAGGTAGGTTTATTCCTAGATATTTTGTTCTTTTTGTTGCAATGGTAAATGGGAGTGTTTTCTTAATTTCACTTTCAGATTTTTCGTCATTAGTGTATAGAAATGCAAGAGATTTCTGTGCATTAATTTTGTATCCTGCTACTTTACCAAATTCATTGATTAGCTCTAGGAGTTTTCTGGTAGCATCTTTAGGATTCTCTATGTATAGTATCATGTCATCTGCAAATAGTGACAGCTTTACTTCGTCTTTTCCAATTTGGATTCCTTTTATTTCTTTGTCTTCTCTGATTGCTCTGATTGCTGTGGCTAACACTTCCAAAACTATGTTGAATAATAGTGGTGAGAGTGGGCAACCTTGTCTTGTTCCTGATCTTAGTGGAAATGGTTTCAGTTTTTCACCATTGAGGACAATGTTGGCTGTGGGTTTGTCATATATGGCCTGTATTATGTTGAGGAAAGTTCCCTCTATGCCTACTTTCTGCAGGGCTTTTATCATAAATGGGTGTTGAATTTTGTCGAAAGCTTTCTCTGCATCTACTGAGATGATCATATGGTTTTTCTCCTTCAATTTGTTAATATGGTGTATCACGTAGATTGATTTGCGTATATTGAAGAATCCTTGCATTCCTGGGATAAACCCCACTTGATCATGGTGTATGATCCTTTTAATGTGCTGTTGGATTCTGTTTGCTAGTATTTTGTTGAGGATTTTTGCATCTATGTTCATCAGTGATATTGGCCTGTAGTTTTCTTTCTTTGTGACATCTTTGTCTGGTTTTGGTATCAGGGTGATGGTGGCCCCGTAGAATGAGTTTGGGAGTGTTCCTCCCTCTGCAATATTTTGGAAGAGTTTGAGAAGGATAGGTGTTAGCTCTTCTCTAAATGTTTGATAGAATTCACCTGTGAAGCCATCTGGTCCTGGGCTCTTGTTTGTTGGAAGGTTTTTAATCACAGTTTCAATTTCAGTGCTTGTGATTGGTCTGTTCATATTTTCTATTTCTTCCTGGTTCAGTCTCGGCAGTTTGTGCATTTCTAAGAATCTGTCCATTTCTTCCATGTTGTCCATTTTATTGGCATAGAGTTGCTTGTAGTAATCTCTCATGATCTTTTGTATTTCTGCATTGTCAGTGGTTACTTCTCCTTTTTCATTTCTAATTCTATTGATTTGAGTCTTCTCCCTTTTCTCTTGATGAGTCTGGCTAATGGTGTATCAATTTTGTGTATCTTCTCAAAGAACCAGCCTTTAGTTTCATTGATTTTTGCTATTGTTTCCTTCATTTCTTTTTCATTTATTTCTGACCTGATCTTTATAATTTCTTTCCTTCTGCTGGCTTTGGGGTTTTTTTGTTCTTCTTTCTCTAATTGCTTCAGGTGCAAGGTTAGGTTGTTTATTCGAGATGTTTCCTGTTTCTTGAGGTAGGCTTGTATTGCTATAAACTTCCCTCTTAGCACTGCTTTTGCTGCGTCCCATAGGTTTTGGGTCGTCGTATCTCCATTGTCATTTGTTTCTAGGTATTTTTTGATTTCCCCTTTGATTTCCTCAGTGATCACTTCGTTATTAAGTAATGTATTGTGTAGCCTCCATGTGTTTGTATTTTTTACAGATCTTTTCCTGTAATTGATATCTAGTCTCATAGCGTTGTGGTCGGAAAAGATACTTGATACGATTTCAATTTTCTTAAATTTACCAAGGCTTGATTTGTGACCCAAGATATGATCTATCCTGGAGAATGTTCCATGAGCACTTGAGAAAAATGTGTATTCTGTTGTTTTTGGGTGGAATGTCCTATAAATATCAATTAAGTCCATCTTGTTTAATGTATCATTTAAAGCTTGTGTTTCCTTATTTATTTTCATTTTGGATGATCTGTCCATTGGTGAAAGTGGGGTGTTAAAGTCCCCTACTATGATTGTGTTGCTGTCGATTTCCCCTTTTATGGCTGTTAGTATTTGCCTTATGTATTGAGGTGCTCCTATGTTGGGTGCATAAATATTTACAATTGTTATAGCTTCCTCTTGGATCAATCCCTTGATCATTATATAGTGTCCTTCTTTGTCTCTTGTAATAGTCTTTATTTTAAAGTCTATTTTGTCTGATATGAGAATTGCTACTCCAGCTTTCTTTTGATTTCCATTTGCATGGAATATCTTTTTCCATCCCCTCACTTTCAGTCTGTATGTGTCTCTAGGTCTGAAGTGGGTCTCTTGTAGACAGCATATATATGGGTCTTGTTTTTGTACCCATTCAGCCAGCCTGTGTCTTTTGGTGGGAGCATTTAATCCATTTACATTCAAGGTAATTATCGATATGTATGTTCCTATTCCCATTTTCTTAAATGTTTTGGGTTTGTTATTGTAGGTGTTTTCCTTCTCTTGTGTTTCTTGCCTAGAGTAGTTCCTTTAGCATTTGTTGTAAAGCTGGTTTGGTGGTGCTGAACTCTCTCAGCTTTTGCTTGTCTGTAAAGGTTTTAATTTCTCCATCGAATCTGAATGAGATCCTTGCTGGGTAGAGTAATCTTGGTTGTAGGTTTTTCTCCTTCATCACTTTAAGTATATCCTGCCACTCCCTTCTGGCTTGCAGAGTTTCTGCTGAAAGATCAGATGTTAACCTTATGGGGATTCCCTTGTGTGTTATTTGGTTTTTTTTCCCTTGCTGCCTTTAATATGTTTTCCTTATATTTAATTTTTGACAGTTTGATTAATATGTGTCTTGGCGTGTTTCTCCTTGGGTTTATCCTGTATGGGACTCTCTGTGCTTCCAGGACTTGATTAACTATTTCCTTTCCCATATTAGGGAAGTTTTCAACTATAATCTCTTCAAATATTTTCTCAGTCCCTTTCTTTTTCTCTTCTTCTTCTGGGACCCCTATAATTCGAATGTTGGTGTGTTTAATGTTGTCCCAGAGGTCTCTGAGACTGTCATCAGTTCTTTTCATTCTTTTTTCTTTATCCTGCTCTGTAGTAGTTATTTCCACCATTTTATCTTCCAGGTCACTTATCCTTTCTTCTGCCTCAGTTATTCTGCTATTGATCCCACCTAGAGTATTTTTAATTTCATTTATTGTGTTTTTCATCATTGCTTGGTTCCTCTTTAGTTCTTCTACGTCCTTGTTAAATGTTTCTTGCATTTTGTCTATTCTATTTCCAAGATTTTGGATCATCCTTACTATCATTATTCTGAATTCTTTTTCAGGTAGACTACCTATTTCCTCTTCATTTGTTAAGTCTGGTGTGCTTTGACCCTGCTCCTTCATCTGCTGTGTGTTCTTCTGTCGTCTCATTTTGCTTATCTTACTGTGTTTGGGGTCTCCTTTTCACAGACTGCAGGTTTGTAGTTCCCGTTGTTTTTGGTATCTGTCCCCAGTGGCTAAGGTTGGTTCAGTGGGTTGTGTAGGCTTCCTGGTGGAGGGAACTAGTGCCTGAGTTCTGGTGGATGAGGCTGGATCTTGTCTTTCTGGTGGGCACGTCCACGTCTGGTGGTGTATTTTGGGGTGTCTGTGGCCTTATTATGATTTTAGGCAGCCTCTCTGCTAATGGATGGGGCTGTGTTCCTGTCTTGCTAGTTGTTTGGCATAGGGTGTCCAGCACTGTAGCTTGCTGGTTGTTGAGTGAAGCTGGGCCTTGATGTTGAGATGGAGATCTCTGAGAGATTTTTGCCGTTTGGTATTACGTGGAGCTGGGAGGTCTCTTGTGGACCAGTGTCCTGAAGTTGGCTCTCCCACCTCAGAGCCACGGCCCTGATGCCTGGCTGAAGCACCAAGAGCCTTTTGTCCACACGGCTCAGAGTAAAAGGGAGAAAAAATAGAAAGAAAGAAAGAAAGAAAGAAAGAGTCTATAATATAGTGAAGTAAAATAAAGCTATTGTAAAGCAAAGCTATACAGACAAAATCTCACCCAGAAGCATATACATATACACTCACAAAAAAAAGGAAAAGGGGAAAAATTAATATATCCTGTTCCCAAAGTCCACCTCCTGAATTTGGGATGATTCGTTGTCTATTCAGGTATTCAACAGATGCAGGCACATCAAGTTGTTTGTGGAGTTTTAATCCACTGCTTCTGAGGCTGCTGGGAGAGATTTACCCTTCTCTTCCCTGTTCGCACAGCTCCTGGGGTTCAGCTTTGGATTTGGACCCGCCTCTGCGTGTACGTCGCCTGAGGGCGCCTATTCCCCGCCCAGACAGGACGGGGTTAAAGGAGCAGCTGCTTCGGGGGCTCTGGCTCACCCAGGCCGCGGGGAGGGAGGGGTACAGAGGAGGCGGGGCGAGCCTGCGGCGGCTGAGGCCGGCGTGACGTTGCACCAGCCTGAGGCGCGCAGTGCGTTCTCCTGGGGAAGTTGTCCCCGGATCACGGGACCCTGGCAGTGGCGGGCTGCACAGGTTACCGGGAGGGGCGGTGTGGAGAGTGACCTGTGCTCACACACAGGCTTTTTGGAGGCGGCAGCAGCAGCCCCAGCGTCTCACGCCCGTCTCTGGGGTCCGCGCTGATCGCCGCAGCTCGCGCCCTTCTCTGGAGTTCGTTTAGGCGGCGCTCTGAATCCCCTCTCCTCGCGCACCAGGAAACAAAGAGGCAAGAAAAAGTCTCTTGCCTCTTCGGCAGCTGCAGACTTTTTCCCCGGACTCCCTCCCGGCTAGCTGTGGTGCACTAACCCCTTCAGGCTGTGTTCACGCCGCCAACCCCAGTCCTCTCCCTGGGATCCGACCGAAGCCCGAGCCTCAGCTCCCAACCCCGCCCGCCCCGGCGGGTGAGCAGACGAGCCTCTCGGGCTGGTGAGTGCTGGTCGGCACCGCTCCTCCGTGTGGGAACCTCTCCGCTTTGCCCTCCGCACCCCTGTGGCTGTGCTCTCCTCCGTGGCTCCGAAGCTTCCCCCGTCTGCCACCCGCAGTCTCTGCCCGCGAAGGGGCTTCCTAGTGCGTGGAAATCTTTCCTCCTTCACAGCTCCCTCCCACTGGTGCAGGTGCCATCCCTATTCTTTTGTCTCTGTTATTTCTTTTTTCTTTTGCCCTACCCAAGTACGGGGGGAGTTTCTTGCCTTTTTGGAGGTCGGACGTTTTCTGCCAGCGTTCAGTGGGTGTTCTGTAGGAGCAGTTCCACGTGTAGATGTATTTCTACTGTATCTGTGGGAAGGAAGGTGATCTCCGCGTCTTACTCTTCCGCCATCTTCTCTCCTCCCCGACATGGAGTTTTGATTGATTCCTCATGAGGTTCCCTGGGAAGGGGCAAAGGAGGCTGACTCAGCATTATTGCATCTTTATTCACAATCACAGAAAACATGCAGAACAGCAAAGGTGATGCTGTCAACACCTCCTCATGGAACAATGTGGAAGATTCAAACACAGTGTGTGTTGCTGTAAACAGACCCTTCAAGTGACATGTAATGGACAACATGTGATGGAGACCTCAGATCCCTCTCTCTGCTGCTCATGCATTTGTCTTCATGGCAGACACTCCTGACTTTTCTCACTCTTAATCACAAGAAACTATTCAACAAAGTTAAAAACCAGAGCAATCTAGAGCCAAAGGACCCCTAAGTATGTTTTGTTGTATTCTTTCATTCTGCAGCAGAGGAAACTGAGGCCCAAGCTAAAACATTAGTGGAATGCCTTACTTGCATTAAACCTGACAAAGCCAACTTGTTCAAACCCATACCAAGCAAATAGGTGTTGTGGAAACCTGGGCTTTGCCCTCAACATTTCTTTGGCTGATGGGGAGTGTTGTTCTCAACCAGGGCCTTATCTGTCTGAGCATCAGTTTCTTCATTTTATGAAAAAGAGTATCACAATAACTTCCTCCCAAGGTTATAATGATAAAAGTGAGTGAATGCAAGCAAGTTTTGTAAGCCCCAAAATGTAATAAAATTATTGTTATTCACTAATAAATGAACACTATTGACCAACAGCCAACTCTACCATCCTCTGCTTAAGCTTTGGAGATCAGCCCCTCTTTGAAGATTTTGCTCTTGAGAGTTCTCTTTCTTCTGCTTCACTGTCTATTCTTTTCCCTAAATAAATATTTTATTTTAGAGTGATTTTAGAGTTACAGAAAAATTGGGAAGATAGTACAGAATTCTCATGTACCCAGCTCCCTGCCTTATTGATTTTTCTCTCTCTTGCAGACTCTTCCATCAGTGTACATTTTGTAGTGCCTCCCACCTTAAAACAGGATGACAACACCTCCCCTCACACCCCCTTCAATTATTGTTCCATTTCACTTTTCCACTTCACAGCAAAACCCTTCAAGTATTTATCTTTACTTATGGTCTCTACTTCACCCCTATTATCTCCATAACCCACTTTTGTCCCCATGACTCCATTGACTTGAGTTTGTTAAAGTCACCAAATCATCTGTTGCCTATTCCAGTGGTCACTTCTCTGTCTTTATTTTAATCTACCTCTCATCAGTATTCAATTCAGCTGATCTCTCCCTCCTTCTTGGAAACCTCTCTTTCCTTGGAGTTTGTGATACCAACCCTCTTATTTCACTGGTTAACCCTCTTCAATCTCGTTTTCCAGCTATTCCTTCTTTGCTTACTTTCTGAATGTTGGCAAGACCTTGGGCATAATCAAAAGCCTTTTGTTTTCCCCTAATCTATATATTTGATGCCTAGGAAATCTCATTCACTCTCATGGCTTATCCACCTTATATCCAAGGATTTGCATCTCTATTTTGAGGATTGAAATTGCATCTTCACTTTCTGAGTATGCATCTCCTCTTAGGTGTCTAATAGTGATCTCAAATTTCATACAGTCAAAACAGAACTACTGGTCACTCTCCACCTCAATCTGTACGTTTCCTAGTCTCTCATCTCAGTAAATGGCAAGATCCAGTTATCTAAGCTAAAAGTGAGGCATTGTCCTTGATTTTTTGTTTCCCTCAACCCTTCACATCCAATCTACCGGCACGTCCCTTCAACTCTACTTAAACATATATCCTCAATCCATCCGCATTTTTCCATCTCCATACCTATCGCTCCAGTTTAAGTCCCCATCTCGAGGCCCACCTACTTCAATGGCTTCCAGAGTGGTTCCCTTGCATCCACTTTTGCCCCTTCCTCTCCCAATTAGTATTTCATATCTTGGTTTTAATTTCTCCATTGCACATATAACTGTTTTCAGTTTCTTTATTCATTTATTTGTCTGCTTTTCTCCCTCTAATGCCAGCCTCTTGAGAGCAGGCACCCTGTCTATTTCTTTCACCAATTCCAGGGCCTTGACACACTGTTGTCACATAGTAAGGTACTCAGTAGTACACGTTCCATGAATAAAGGAATGAGTGTACTCAGCAATAGGGCTGTGGTGGTGAACCAATATAAAGGCCTGTGATTGCTTTTATTTTCACAACAGCGTACTTTTGACATGGACCATAAGTATCCAAAACCACCCATTTAGAGCCATGCAGGTATTCCCATCCTGCCCTGGCCACACAACCTGAGAAGAAGAATGAAGGGATTGTTGAGAGTTTTGTGGTGACTTCTAGACACTTGCAGAAGCCCTGGATAAGACTGACAGTTGTGAGATGTTAGGACTATTCATCTCCTGGGCAGTGTAGAGACATAACACTGCTAATTGAACATTTGCTCTCTGCTGGAAACCCTGCTCAGGGCTTCACTCATATTAACTTATTGAATCATCCCAAGCATTCCACAAGGAATTTATTTATCAACCCCACTTTTCAGATGAAATAACTGAGGCACAGAGGGATCAAGTAAGTTGAAAAAAGTAATAAATGACAAATCAGAGAGTCCAAAGCCTGGTTTCTCTCCATTACCTACCACAATTTTGGGAACTAAGACGTATTCCCAGGTTATAATAGCAGGAAGGTGAACTAATAATTGGATCCCAGTTAAGCCTAGAATTACCCAAGTAACTCCTGTCTGGGGTTGAATTCAAAGTATCCCAGGTATTGGCAAGAGGAAGGATCCTTTTGTGAGAAACTGGAGTGACCATTAAAAATGTTCAAATATTAAGAATTGAAATGAGCACTCTTCCCCCTCTTTTTTCATTCCCAAACTCCCAGTAAATATTTACTTAGTGCCTACTATGTTCCAGGCACCTGCCAGAGGCTAGGGATATAGTAGTGACAAGACTGACATAATGTCCTCTGGAAGTTTCCTTTGGAAGAAATGAGACTACATTTAATTCTTCATCACTTATACCATCCACTTTCAGGTCCTTAATAGAAGTAGGGTTCTTCCATGGTCTGGAATCAGCCAGACATTGGTGGACAAAAGGGTCCTCAGAGGGTCTCCAGGGAGATGGAGCATCAGTGATGGAACTAGATGGCACCATTCCTAGCAGGTCATCTTTGGTTCAGCTTAGGAGTGTGGCTTCCTTTAGTTAGTTAAGCTTTACAAATTTTTGCTTATTGTGGAGAAAACCTTCCTGGCACATTGTAAACTTATTGCCTGAATCTGGGACATGTTTAGGAAATGCTATTGACAGGCTTTGGGGGATTTATTGGAGATGAAAGGGATGAAGAAATGGGAAGAGTCAAGGATGACTTCCTGGTTTGGGATCTGAGCAACTAGGTGATTGGTATTGTCATTTACTAAGAGGAAATGAACTAGAAGAAGAGCAGAGTGTTTTGTTTTGTTTTGTTTTGTTTTGGAGAAAGATCATGAAATCAGTCTGGGATATGTTGACAGAGAGGTGCTCTATGAGACTTTCAAGAGGGATGTCCAATAGGCAGCTGAATACACACGGTTGGACCTCAAAAAAGAGCTGGAGAAAAAAACTGGAGAATTATCAACAAATAATAATAAAACCCTGAGAATGAAAAATATGTCTTATGGGTGATGAACCATGGAATTCAATAATCCAGATAGAGGGAGTAGTTTTATATTACTTAGACAAGGTATTTTTAATTCTGTAGATTTGTTTCAGCATCCAAATTTCTTCCTTTGGGAAAAAAAAACAATAAAAAAGTAAAAGAGACAAAACAGAACAAAAAATCTGACACCACCTTTTCTTCTAGTATTGTCTTTAAGCTTATCTTGCCTAGTCCTTTCAGCTTCAAGTCAGATAATCATTCCCCCCAAGGGAAGGAAGCAGCATGGAAATAGTGAATTAAATTCTAACAAAATGAGTCAATATATTTTCCCTCCACTTATATACAATTCTGTTTCATCTCAGTTGTGACTGATACTTCTGATAAAAGAACATGCACCTCTGGCTGATTTAAGCAGTGTCGTACAACACTTAACTCTGCCATGATCAAAGCTTTTGTATTCTTTTAACTTTGTGTTGTTTATAAAGAGGCTTCTTCATTTTTGCTTTTTTTCTGTGAGAAAGTGGTGGAGTACACATGTACTTTGAGGCAAAAGGTCGAGCATTCCATCCCAGCTCTATGTCTTTCAGCTGAGCAGATTTTAGTCCCTTCCCTCTGATGTGATGCAACCACTGCCATCAGGAGCTGCAAGACTCAAAGGTGCCTGGTATGAGGTGGGGACTAGCTGCAGACACTGTTAGTTACCAGCCCAATGTCTCTGGTCTCCTTCTTTCTTTACAACAGAACCCCAATTTTGTTCAGGGTGGCAGTGTGCCCAACTCTTAGATTGAACCATATGAAATTGACTCTTTGTCAGTTAAAAATGCAGAAATATTGGTAACTTCATGTGGTTTATCCTAAAGCAAACTTACTTCCAAGGGTGGCACAGAGTTCTTCCGGTCAAAGATGATGGAGGAGGTGCGTTGGAAGAGGTTTACACCCTTTCTTAAATAAAAAGGTGAAGTCCATTTGATCCTTCCGGGAATATAGACACACTGCTTGGAGGAGCAACTGACATGTTGCAATTGTGGGGATGACAGCCATGCACTAGAGATGGTGGAGCAGGAATTCAGAGGAGCCTTGGGCAGCATAATTTCCTCCACAAATAAACCTCTTACTGGTTCACTGGTTTAAGTCACAGGTTAGTTGGGCTTCTGTTGCCTGATGCTGATTGAAATCCTTTTTTGATACTGTGCTCACCAACTGTTGTTTCCTCTTCACCTACCTCCTGATAATTTTTTTTAAATTCCAAGATTCCTTGGGCCCTGAGAGAGGGCTTCTTCTGCACTCAGAAGTAATTCCAAGCTACTAGATGGAAAGACTTCAGTGTGCAGTCGTTGTTTGATGAAATGACCTCACCCTCAGCCCAGCACTATCATTTCTTGAGCACACAAGACGTACCAGGCATCATGCTAAACCCTTGCATACATGGTCTCATGGAATTCTCAAAACAAGCCTATAGGAAAGTAGAATCAATCAGTATCTACCTTTTATAGAGAAGAAAAGCAAGGAAGAGATGTTAATCAGTTTTTTCAAACCATACAGCTTCTAATAGGCTGAGACTAGACTCGAATTCTCGTCTCTTCCTAGCAGCTGTGCCGTGCTGCCCTGGTTCACTCCTCGTGCTGTGGCCAAGCCTGCTGAAGGCTTCCCTTCCTACAGAGTCATTCATTTCATTTCTCTCTCCTACATTTCTCTAACAACACTGTTCAATAGAACTTTCTGTACTGATGGGAATGCTCTATATCTTCCCCTTCAGTACTGCCGCTGTTGGCCACATGTGGTCATTGAAGACTTGAAATGTTGCTGATGCAACTAAGAAATGGAATTTTTTTGACAAAACTTATGAGATTATTTAGGAATAAATTTTATTTTATTTTTACAGTTTTATTGAGATATAGATAGACATTAATTAGATTAAGGTGTACACCATAATGTTTTGATATATGTATATCTTGCAAAATGATCACCACAGTAAGTCTAAGTGGCATTCATCACCTCACATAGTTACAATTATTTTCCTTGTGATGAAAAATTTTAAGATCTAGCAACTTTCAAATATGCAGTACAGTATTGTTAACTATAGTCACCATGCTATATATTATATCCCCACAACTTATTTATCTTACAGTTGGAAGCTTTTACCTTTTGACCACCTTTACCCATTTGCCTCCCACCCCCAGCCTCTGTAACCACAAATCTTTTCTGCTTCTACGAGTTTGATTTTTTAGGTTCCACATATAAGTGAGATCACATAGTATTTGTCTTTCTCTGTCTGACTTATTTCACTTAGCACAATGACCTCAGGGTCCATCCATGTTGTCCCAAATGGCTGGATTTCCTCTTTTTTATGGTTGAATCATATTCCATTGTGTGTGTGTGTGTGTGCGTGTGTGTGTGTGTATATATATATATATATATATATATATATATATATATATATAACATTTTCTTTATCCATTCAGCTGTCAATGGACACAGGTTGTTTCCATATCTTGGCTATTGTAAATTATGCTACAATGAACATGAAGGTAGAGATGTCTCTTTGCGATAGTAATTTTATTTCCTTCACCCAAAAGTAGAATTGCTGGATCATATGGTAGTTCTATTTTTAAATTTTTGAGAAACCTCCATAGTGTTTTCCATAGTGGCTACACCAATTTGCAATCCCACCAGTACTGCACAAAAGGATTCCCTTTCTCTGCATCTTTGCCAACACCTATTATCACTTGTCTTTTTGAATTTTTAATTTTAAGTAATTTTAATTGAATAGCTACATGTGGCAAGTGGCTGCTATATTGGACAGTGCCACTTTCGAAGACCACAACCAGATTGAGTCCCTTAGGTGCCTGCTCCTGGTGAATATGCCCTTGACATTCATGATATTTTCTGGGGTTCATAGTTGTCCTCCACAGACCTTACTTGTGGAACTGACTAGAAGGAATCAAGCCTTTCAATAACACACACATCTTCCTTCAAACTTAGTGCTATGAAAATGACAGCATCTGGTTTCAGTGTGTCATGTGTGACTTTTTTGCAGCAGAGGTAAAATATCAATTGCTGTGAAATGATGGTAAAAAATGTGACATTTTTGTGAGTGACAGAGGGTTATGAGACCATCATTTTTTAAGGTGAGTGATTTATCTGGGGAGCTTGAATATTTAAAAGGTACAACAATATGAAATGAAAACCAAAGGAATGTTATAAAATCCCATAACACTTTTATATTTCAAAGTTAAAATATCACCTATAATTTGCACCTGGGTAGTAGCCTCACCTTTATTTCATAATTGGGTTCTGGGTTGCATCATGAAGCAATTGAATCTAGTCAGTGGAATTTCTTAAGACAGTTATCTATTTATAGTCAAGTAGCTGGGACAGCTACAACTATTTACAAACTTCCTTTGAGTGATCAACTTGGAAGGAATCACAGAAGAGAAATGGTGATAGCTATTTTATCTCCCTACTTTGGGACAGGAACTTACAACTGCTACATGCAGGGAATTAGAAAGAGTGCAGTGTAAGAAAGGGAAACCTGGTTTTCTAGTAATTTGCTGTGACTTTGGGAGAGTAATTTAACCTGCTCAACTTCAGTATCACCATACTTAAAAATTGGGAGAATGAAGACAGTCTTTTCAACTTCAGACTATGAATTTTATGGTGAATGGTGCATGCTGGGACAGCAGCAACATGGTGTATTGGGTGAACAGTGAAATAGAGAATCCAGAAATTGTTGCAGTGGCCCAGGTAGAGAAACTAAGGTGAAAAGAAAGAGGAAGGTCATGAGGGCTAATATGCCCTAAGTCAGTGGTTAAGATTTGGGAAGAGATAAGCCCCTAGAGCAACAGCACAACTACAGAAGTTTAGACACACAGAGCTCTGGTTTCTGCTTGCTTGACCTTGACAAGGGGTATAGTGTCAAATGTGAATAGGATGTTAAAAAAGGGTAAAGAATGATCACACTGGAAAAAAATGTGGAGGAAGAGAGGGAAAGGTACAGGAAAGGAGGAACAAAGAAGAGGAGAGGTCACAGAAGGAAAATCTAAGAAAAGAGAATACTACTTACTATGATCTTCCATAAGTATCTTCTATCACGGTTCTGGGCATACACAAGTTCAGGCCACAGTCTTCACCTGTCTGGATTATTGCAATACATTTATAACTGGTACCCCTTCTATAAATCTCGCACCCTCCAATCCATTCTGCATATGCAGCCAAACTGATTTTCCTAAAACACAAATCTAATGAGCATGTCATCCCCTTGCTTAAAATCCTTCATCAGCCTTTCTGTTGCTCCTCTGAATGAAGTCTACATTCTTTAGTATGGCTTTCCAAGATCACCATGCTCTGTTTCATACCCCTATAGCAGTGGTTGGCAAACTTTTTCTGTAAAGGGCCTGATAGTAAATATTTTTGCTCTTCAGACCAAATCGTCTCTGTGGCAGTTACTCAACTTTGCCACCACAGTAAGAACACAGCCATAGACAATTTGTAAATCAAATCATCATGGCTGTGTTCCAATACAACTTTACTTACAAAAATGGTTGGCCCTTCTGCAGTCCTTAGTTTACTGACCCTTGCCCTACGATCTCAAGATCACCTCCCTCACCCAACCCTTAACCCTCTGCACTCAGGACCCACGGAATTACTTGCAATTCCTTAGTGGTACCCTGCTCTCTCTCAATATTGTAGTTTTGTACACATTCTTCCCTAGTCTAGATCACCTTCTCCCATCTCATTGCCCAGTTAACTTTCGCTCATCCTTGTGATTCACTTTAAACCTCCTTGACCAGCCTTATGCCAACACTGTGTTCCCATTTATAGCACTGAAATGTACTGACCTGTTGGCATTTGTCTCTCATACCTCACTAGCCTGTAGGCTATTGGAGGGCAGCAGCTATGTGTTACTCATGTCTCTCCTGGAAATTAATTGACACTAAAATCTATTTATTTTTATGAGGATTTGATACCTGAATTATCCCTCACTCTATTGCCTAGCTACAAAATGAGTGCATGGTACTAACTCTGATGATTGAGTTTGGAAGAATATAGGCCATATTTTCAATAATTCCAGTTCCTAGAATTAATGGGCTTGATATAAAGCCCTAGAAAGGAGAAACTGACCTTAAGTCTTTTCAATTTATTTTCCTGAATCTTAGTTTATAACATTAGATAGACACAGAGAGAGAAAAAACAAAAATAAAAACGAACAACAAAAAATCAATTATACTTGTCTAATAGGGTTATTTGTAAGAATTACATGAAAAAAATGTGTAAAACACACTAGCATAGTCTTGAGCACATGTGTAAGAACTCAATAAATGGTAGCTGGTATGTAATAATCTTTAATGATAATAATGTTGGTAATGAACAAATTCAGATGGTACAGGACCAACTTGACTTCTGAGTACAAAGAAGTTGTGCTCACTGCACCCCGGCTTTCTTCTTCACTGTAGGTTTTCATCAAAATATCCAATGGAGTAATGAAAAGATGGAAAAATCTTCAAGAGTGTTTGAAACTAGGAAAGAGTGCCATCAACAGGACAGAAACTTTGGGGAATCCCCAAGAGATATGCTTCAGATGGGACCAAATGTCACTCACCCTAAAGTTAATATGTAACACAACTTCACAAAAAAAATACAGTCACAGGAAAGTAGGTTGAGGAACCCCTGAAAAAGGATAATTAGGAGAGGCCAGAGAAGGTCAAGGAACAGAAGGGCAACACACCACTTGATTTGCCTACTCTTTATAAATTAGTAGTATCCAAATAAGTCTCCAGAGAGGCTCTGAGACTAAGGTCTCAGTTACCTTAAGAAGAAAACTAGCAAGTAGACACTCAAAGGAGACTGTATACCTCTACATCTTATTCCTGAGTTAAGACCAGATGAAACACAACACTGGATATGGAATTTTTTTAAAGTTTTTTTTTTGATATGGACCATTTTTAAAGTCCTTATTGAATTTGTTACAATATTGCTTCTGTTTTTATGTTTTGTTTTTTTGGCGATGAGGCATGTAGGATCTTAGCTCCCTGACCAGGGATCAAACTCGTACCCCTTGCGTTGGAAAGCAAAGTCTTAACCACTGGACCATCAGGAAAGTCCCAGCAAAATTCCTTTTTAAAAATTTTTTTATTTTATATTGGAGTATAGTTGATTTACAATGTTGTGTTAGTTTCAGGTGTACAGCAAAGTGATTCAGTTATACATATATCTATTCTTTTTCAGATTCTTTTCCCATGTAGGTTATTACAGAATATTGAGTAGTTCCCTGTGCTATACAGTAGGTCCTTGCTGATTACCTGTTTCATATATAGTAGTGGGTGTATGTTAATCCCAAACTCCTAATTTATCCCCCACCCCCCACACTTCCCCTTTGGTAACCATAAGTTTGCTTTCTGTGTATGTGGGTCTCTTTCCATTTTGGAAATAAATTCATTTGTATTATTATTTTTATTAGATTCCACATATAACTGATATCATATGATATTTGTCTTTGTCTGAGTTACTTCACTTAATATGATAATATCTAGGTCCATCCATGTCGCTGCAAATGGCATTATTTCATTATTTTTTATGACAGATTAACATTCCATTGTACATATGTACCATATCTTCTTACTCATTCCTCTGTCGATGGACATTTAGGTTGCTTCCATGTCTGGGATATTGTAAATAGTGCTGTAATGAACATTGGGGGGCATGTATGGTTTTCTCTGGATATATGCCCAGGAGTGGGATTGCTGGATCATATGGCAGCTCTAGTTTTAGTTTTTTATGGAACTTCCATACTGTTCTCCATAGTGGCTGTACAAATTTACATTCCCACCAACAGTGTAAGAGGGTTCCCTTTTCTCCACACCCTCTCCAGCATTTATTGTTTGTAGACTTTTTGGTGATGGTCATTCTGACTGATGTGAGGTGATACCTCATTGTAGTTTTGATTTGCATTTCTCTAATAATTAGTGATGTTAAGCATATTTTCATGTGCTTTTTGGCCATTTCTATGTCTTCTTTGGTGAAATGTCTATTTACGCTCTCTGCCCTTTTTGTTTTTTACATCTTTATTGGAGTATAATTGCTTTACAATGTTGTGTTAGTTTCTGCTGTACAACAAAGTGAATCAGCTATATATATATACATATATCCCCATATCCCCTCCCTCTTGAGCCTCCCTCCCACCCTCCCTATCCCACCCCTCTAGGTTTTCACAAAGCTCTGAGCTGATCTCCCTGTGCTAAGCACAGCTAGCTTCCCACTAGCTATCTAGCTTACATTAGGTAGTGTATATATGTCAATGCTAGCTTCTCCCTTCGTCCCAGCTTCCCCTTCCCCCACCACCGCATGTTCTCAAGTCCATTCTCTACATCTGTGTCTTTATTCCTGCCTTGCCACTAGGTTCATCAGTACCACTTTTTTAGATTCCATATATATGCATTAACATATGGTATTTGTTTTTCTCTTTCTGACTTACTTGACTCTGTATGACAGACTCTAGGACCATCCACTTCACTACAAATAACTCATTCGTTCCTTTTTATGGCTGAGTAATATTCCATTGTATATATGTGCCACATGTCCTTTATCCATTCATCTGTCGATGGACTTTTAGGTTGCTTCAATGTCCTGGCTATTGTAAATAGTGCTGCAGTGAACATTGTGATACATGTATCCTTTTGAATTTTGGTTTTCTCAAGGTATATGCCCAGTGGACTGCTGGGTCATATGGTAGTTCTATTTTTAGTTTTTTAAGGAACCTCCATACTGTTCTCCATAGTGGCTGTATCAATTTACATTCCCACCAACATTGCAGGAGTGTTCCCTTTTCTCCACACCCTCTCCAGCATTTATTGTTTGTAGACTTTTTGGGGATGGTCATTCTGACTGATGTGAGGTGATACCTCATTGTAGTTTTGATTTGCATTTCTCTAATTATTAATGAGGTTGAGCATCTGTTCATGTGTTTGTTGGCCATCTGTATGTCTTGTTTGGAGAAATGTCTATTTAGGCCTTCTGCCCATTTTTTGATTGGGTTGCTTGTGTTTTTTTGATATTGAGCTGCATGAGCTGTTTGTATGTTTTGGAGATTAATCCCTTGTCAGCTGCATTGTTTGCGGATATTTTTTCCCATTCTGTGGGTTGTCTTTTCATTTTGTTTATGGTTTCCTTTGCTCTGCAAAAGCTTTTAAGTTTCATTAGATCCCATTTGTTTATTTTTGTTTTTATTTCCTTTACTCTAGGAAGTGGATCCAAAAATATATTGTTGCAATTTATTTCAAAGAGTGTTCTGCCTATGTTTTCCTCTAAGAGTTTTATAGTATCTGGCCTTAAATTTAGGTCTTTAATCAACCTTGAGTTTATTTTTGTGTATTGTGTTAGAGAATACTCTAGGAAAATTCTTGATAGTCTGAAATAACTCTCTGGGAGCCATCAGCAAATAGCACCAGGTAGAACAGACATAACTTGAAGATGAATGAAAAAAAAAAAAAAGACAAGGTACTCACACAAATACTACCAAAATATGTGGGAGAGAAACAGATTTTTTTTCAGTGAATAAAGAGGGAACACTTCCCAACTCATTTAATGAGGACAGTGTAATCTTTTTTTTTTTTTTTTTTAACATCTTTATTGGAGTATAATTGCTTTACAATGGTGTGTTAGTTTCTGCTGTATAACAAAGTGAATCAGCTATACATATACATATATCCCCATATCTCCTCCCTCTTGCGTATCCCTCCCGCCCTCCCTATACCAGCTCTCTAGGTGGACACAAAGCACTGAGCTGATCTTCCTGTGCTCTAAAGCTCCTTCCCACTAGCTATCTATTTTACAGATTTGGTAGTGTATTTATGTCCATGCCACTCTCTCACTTCGTCCCAACTTACCCTTCCCCCTCCCCATGTCCTCAAGTCCATTCTCTACATCAGTGTCTTTATTCCTGTCCTGTCCCTAGGTTCTTCAGAACAATTTTTTTTTTTTTTTTTAGATTCCATATGTATATGTTAGCATATGGTATTTGTTTTTCTCTTTCTGACTTACTTCACTCTGTAGGACAGACTCTAAGTCCATCCACCTCACTACATATAACTCAATTTTGTTTCTTTTTATGGCTGAGTAATATTCCATTGTATATATGTGCCACATCTTCTTTATCCATTCATCTGTCAATGGACACTTAGGTTGCTTCCATGTGCTGGCTATTGTAAATAGAGCTGCAATGAAGATCGTGGTACATGACTCTTTTTGAATCATGGTTTTCTCAGGGTATATGCCCAGTAGTGGGATTGCTGGGTCATATGGTAGTTCTATTTTTAGCTTTTTAAGGAACCTCCATACTGTTCTCCATAGTGGCTATATCAATTTATATTCTCACCAACAGTACAAGAGGGTACCCTTTTCTCCACACCCTCTCCAG
Organism: Eschrichtius robustus; assembly: GCF_028021215.1. Lineage (NCBI taxonomy): Eukaryota > Metazoa > Chordata > Mammalia > Artiodactyla > Eschrichtiidae > Eschrichtius > Eschrichtius robustus. Next base: position 38,560,070 of record NC_090843.1, read on the forward strand.
CATTTATTGTTTCTAGATTTTTTGATGATGGTCATTCTGACCTGTGTGAGGTGATACCTCATTGTAGTTTTGATTTGCATTTCTCTAATGATTAGTGATGTTGAGCATCCTTTCATGTGTTTGTTGGCCATCTGTATATCTTCTTTGGAGAAATGTCTATTTAGGTCTTCTGCCCATTTTTGGATTGGGTTGTTTTTTTTTGTTTTTTTTTTTTTTGATATTGAGCTGTCTGAGCTGCTTGTATATTTTGGAGATTAATCCTTTGTCAGTTGCTTCATTTGCAAATATTTTTTCCCATTCTGAGGGTTGTCTTCTCATCTTGTTAATGGTTTCCTTTGCTGTGCAAAAGTTTTTAAGTTTCATTAGGTCCCATTTGTTTATTTTTGTTTTTATTTCCATTTCTCTAGGAGGTGGGTCAAAAAGGATCTTGCAGTGATTTATGTTATAGAGTGTTCTTCCTATGTTTTCCTCTAAGAGTTTTATAGTGGAGGACAGTGTAATCTTGATACCAAAACACATGTAAAGGACTTCACAGAAAAGACTTAAAGACTTAAATAAATATAAGCATATATGATAATCGTGAGTCGAATGTCACAGTAATGTGACAATTTCTCTCCAGATTAATCTATAGACTTTATACAGTTCTGATCTGACTTCCAGCTTATATTTTTGTGGAACTGACAAGCTCATTGAAAAATATACTTGAAAATGCAAAGGGCCAAGAACTAAGACAATCTTTAAGAAGAACAAATTGGAGAATATATATGGAGACTTATTATAAAGCTACAGGAATTAGAAGAGCTTGATATGGGAACAAGGACAGAAAATAATGAACAGAATAGAAAATCCAGTGGTTGACCCATATCTTACATGCAGTCATCTAGTTCATGACAAAGGTGTGAATGCACTACTGTGGGAGGAAGAATTGCTAATTGCGTGAGTAGAGAAGGATCAATTGAATATCCATATATTTTTTTACAAAAAGAACTGTTATCTTACACAATATATAACAGAAATGTTAGATGGATCATGGACTTCAGTGTGAAGGGTAAACTAGTAGAGTTTGCAGAAAATAGAAAAATATTTCCATGATTTTTAATGATGAAGAGTTCTTAAACTGGTCACAAAAGTTTTTATAATAGTGACAAATGGGCTTTATTAAAATTAAGAAGTTGTTTTCATCAAAAGACACAAGCGAGTTAAAAGGAAGGCAGTGGCAAAAGTTATTTGGAGTCCAAATATCTGACAAAGAACTTATATCCAGAGTATAAGTATGCCTAAGTAGTCCATAAGTTTACCTAAGACAGCAGAAATACTGAAACCTATTAACATGAAAAAAGAAAAGAATAACTAATTAGAAAAGTAAAATCATAAGGAAAGAGAAAACACTATGTAGGGGGAGAAACAAGAGAAACCAAAAAAGGCAAATTTCAAATGATGACCTTATATGACATTGATAAGAAACGTTTGCGAAAATTTTGTTAGTTTATCAATGAGAAGATAACATAAACTAAGAAGATATGTCTAGTGTGTAAATATCATTTATTAAAACAATGAGAAGGATAAATAATAGAATAGATGGGAAAATTGTTGGGATACTATTAAGCATTATCTTTATGGACCAAACTTTTTTAGAATTCCTCAAAATAAATTTGGAAGGGATACAGAGTTGGACCATATTTCTGGCCTTGGTAGCTCAACTTAAAGGCAAAATTGAGCTGAAATAAACAGAATATCTTGTACGATCAAACATTTGTGTACAAGGAACTTTATGAGTGTGTCTAACACCTTCCAGTTGAGACCCACTCTCCGACCCTACCTCCCTACTCGCTCTTTTCTCTGCCCCAGGAATTGACTTCAGGAACCCCTCTGGCTTCCATGGGTGTGGTCACTGGGACGTGCTTTCAGGAGATTAGAGGGAAGGAAGAGAGTGAGGTCCTGGTATTATTTCCCACCTCCATTCCTGCAAGTTGCTTCCAGCTGGCCACAGCTCTGCTCAAGTTGGCCATCTCTACAAATGTTTCTCCTTCTAGGATTTCATGACTGCCTCTTCTTCCATACCTTTTAGCCTTGGATGGCTACTATCCCTGAGGAAGTCCTCCCATACCTTTGAAAATAGTCCCTTTATGTATCTTCCTCGAATCCTCTTGATTTGAGTGTGCCCCCTGTCTCCTGCTGGGTCTCTAACTGAGAAACACAAGGCAGGTGCCACTCAGAACATTTACAATCACACAGTCACTTCTCTTGCTTTTTGGCAGAAACACCTTTTCAACAGCCTAGGTTGGGATACTTTCCTATTCTTTCCTAATGATTTTTAGGTAAAGAGAGTCAATGTTTTCCCTCAATAAGGTATCCAGCATTAAACCTTCCCAATAACGTATCAAGGATTAAACTAACCTTTGCCGATAGAAATTTATACTTCATACACAATGAAAATCCATCCCTCTTTCCCTTTTATGCTTGTTACTGGGATCATAGGATGTCAGTTTAACAAGGGAGATTGGACACCATCAAATCCAGAGGTTGCCAAACAGGTGTTCCTGTTTATGCCCTGGTGCATTTTCTAAGTTTTCAAAAGGATAAATGGAAATCATCCGTTTGTCTATGATAGGACCACATGGGTTATTCTGTTGTTTGAGAGAGCTTTCCAAACACGCGTCCCATATGAAACGTCTGGGAACTCGCCAACCTAGTTTAATCACTTCCTTGGAGCTCAGAGAGGTTATAGCTTATTCAAATGAACCCAGTTAGCTTGTTGCATAACTTGGAACATGACACTGGTTTCTTTGCTCCCAATTAGTCCTCTTTCCATCACACAATCTTACTTCCTGCCCCAGTACAGCTTTATTATCCATGTTCCTTTGGGATAAATCTCCAAAAAGCAAATTGCCAGGTAAGCAAAATGCCACACTTTGAGTAGCAAGGTAAATGTAGCCTAGCTACTCAAATTGTAGCCTGAGAACCAGCTGCATCTATATAGACTGGGAGCCAATTAGAAATGCAGACTCTCAGCCCCTACCTCAACCTGCAACATCTTAACAAGATCCCCTGGTGATTCACAGACACATTAGAATTTGAGACACTCTGGCCTGTGATCTTGCTAATTTCAAATCTATGAACGGCACCTGTAGGTGGTTCATCCTCAGAATCCAGAAGCACAGGTAAATGCCCATTTTCCCCACCTTCATCACCCACAGTGGAATTGGCTGTAAGAAGGCTTACGAGGAGGAGGAAACATCTGAAACCTCTTTCTTCCCAGAACAACAGGCTTGACGCTGAGTTAATACCACCCCACCAGACACCTAAGAGTTCTTTGCTTCTAGAGTAAAATATTTCAATTTTCCCAGTGTCGGTTGTCTTCATGAGTTAGAGTTCCTTGAGAACCCATGTTTCTTCCACCTCGTTGCCTGAAACCTGCTAATGGAAAATAGGAAATTAAAATTGACGGAGATAGGGGTGGGGAGTGGGGAAACCCAGCTGGACAAAGGGAAATCATTTGGAAATTAAAAACAAAACAAAGTATGAATCCAGGAGTCTGGGAGTTGAAAAGGGAAGTTTTATGTAATTCTAGCCAGTTGATGTCATTGTAGCCCATTCTCTGACCAACTAGAGAGGCCAAGGGGAGGGGGGATGTGGAGATGGGAAGGACCCAGACATTCTCCTTTGGGCCTGATGCATGCAGGATGAGGTCAATGAGAACAAAGGGATGTGTCTGAGCAAGAGCCAGAGCCATTTCCCTGCAGAGATGATTCCGAAATCCTGAAGAGGGGCCCACTGTGAGTTGAAAGCTCCGTCATGCCTTCTGGGCCTCCCCTGCCCTCTGCCAGTCTTTCCGTGGCCTCCTGAGCCCATCCTCAGCACGGTGACACCTCCCAGGCTTCTGGCTCATCTGTGTTCAGGAATGGGAGGGTCGGGGCCACTGACACACACCGGTATCCTGCAGCCTATTATTTCCTGCCTGTCCTGGCTCCCCTCCAAGGCCTAGCATGACAGGTGGATGAAGTTCACGAGAAAGCTCAGCAATGGGCCAGTTTTCCAGGAATGCTGCTGCTAACTGGATTCACAAACCAAGCCACCCTGCACCACCGCAGGCTGAATGGAGAGCCCGCTGAATGGGGGCAGAGGTTTTTTTTTTCCTTTTTTTTTTTTTTCCCTCTGTCTCCAGTCTGGATCCTGTGATTGTTTCAGCTGGTATAAGCAACTCCCCTCTCAGGCTCCAGGGTTCGAAGTGTTTCCAAGGCCCTGTAAAGAACAAAGGTGCTTAACACAAGCCTCCACTCCCAGCCGAGGGTCTGAGGTTGAGGAATGGAAGGAAGAGCAGTGCCCCTGGGAGCGTGGGGTCAGGGAGCATGAGGGCCTCAGACCATTCTAGCAAGAAAGGTCTCAGGGAGATTAGCAATCTGACTGTGGAAGATGATGGGAAAAGCAAAAACAGAGCACAGCTTTTAATAGGCCATTCAGAGGGATGTAGAGAGCCAGATTAAAATTAGAGAGATAAATTATTCCTTTTAAACAACAGAGGTTGTAAAAGTGTCTGATCTTTCAATGTGCTTATGACTTTTTTCCCAAGTAAAACTGAACTAATAGGGCAAATAACGATGTAAATGCTTCTTGCCTGTTGCCTCAGGATGAGCAGTTTAAAGCAACCCTGAGGCAGTTATATAAGGTCCATTCAACTGAGAATTCATTGAGTACCTAATCTCTGCCTACCACTATACTGAGAGGGAAAAGAGAAGAGAGGGAATGTACATATAAGTAAGTCCCTGCCTTCCTGGAGCTCACAGGCAAGCAAGAAAGACAGACACACAAGTGGGTAAATTGTAATATGGTGTAGCTAGCATTGAGGTGGAGGTGTGTGCAAATACATGACAACACACAGGAAGGAGACACAGGAAAATGCACCAATGTTGGTGGAAGGAGAGTTGTACTGTTTCTGATTCTGTGTAAGCTGAGACAGAATGGCATGGGCCTGGCCCACCAGATTTTAAGGCAGAAAATCTGCTAATGAAGTTGGTAAGTTGGTAGTCAGGAAAGGTGACTTTGGGTAAAAGAACAATCTGTGGGCATCTCCTTGTATGTTAAATAATCACCATCTGTTCCTGATATGAGCCTAGGCAACATTCTGCAAATGAGGCATTTGCAGAAGTCCTTAGAAAGTTCCCCCCAAATCAGCATGGCTGCTGGGGGAGCTAGCTTCAGACTTCACAAGATGTCCTAGAGATCTCAAGGGAATCATTTTGGGGAAGATGTATGTATTCCATAGTACTAACCAGTATCTAAATGACTGACTTCACTGTTGCTTCCATGGTTAAACACTAAGTATATCTTCCCAGTGCTATAGAATCAGAGCAAAGGAATGAACCAGAAGGGCCAACCATCCCACACCCCAAACCACTTCTTGAGATGTGAACTTGCTTTTCCAATTTCCTGCAGATATTTCTACATCAAGCTTTTCTAGTACCCAAAACTCTATGTACCTAGACTAATGGAAGTTACCATTTTCCATCAGACCTGTCCTTCACATTTCCCTCCACATTTTTGTTAGTAATACCATCAGTCTATCATTCATCACATTTTCCTACCCAGCCCTTATCCCAATCTCCACTAATACCTGGTAGAGGCCATGAGATGCCTTCAAGGTATCCCCAGATAGGAGTAGAAGTACTTGTGTCTAAATAAGAAACAACAGGTGCAGAGAGCAGCAGTCCACTTAGCAAAATTCCTTGGAGACTTTCTAAGTCTGGTCTCCTGTCTCCCCTTTACTTTTTTTTTTTCTGGTCTGTAGTGCTTGGCTCTTGATCCAGGCTTAGTATCTGCTTTTATCTTTGATATTTGAGGCTCCAACTCAACTTTTCTAGACTGTGGATTAATGACTAATCTCTGGAACCTCAACTATTGCAAATACTCATTAACTGATCTCCCTTCCTTCAGTGTCTTCCTGTCTAATCCAGCATTCCAAAAGGGATCACCTTAATCATCCAAATAATTCCTTTAATAATATTACTCCTCTAGAGATAAACCTCAGGAGCTCTTCCATTGTCTACAGCATAAATACTAAATTATTTTGCCTAGATATTTAGTGAGGAACTATACTCCTTGTTTCCTACCTATCTTTCTAGACTTATCTCTCACCATTCCCCTAGATGAATTCTTTGCCTTAATGTCAATGTAATTTACTTATTTTTAAAGTAAAGTGTACTTTTATTTTTGGCTATCCCACAATTCAACCACCTTACCTTCTTATCTGGGGGAGAGTCCTCCCATTATGTTATTCCTGGTGGGAGACAGGATCAAATGCACCATCTCTTCCCTCCTTGCTCCCATTGTATGAGCACGGACTTAGCCTTAGCCAATCAGATGCTCCCATCCAAGAGAATGACTACTAAGTGAGTGGTGCAAAGATAGATAAGCGTTGGAATTCACTTACAGTGGTGGTGGTGGCATTGGCTGAGTCCTATGGCAGTTGTAGCAGCAGCCTGGCTAGATTCTTCTGGCTGAAAGACTATTGCGCTGCTTGCTTCTAGGCTTTGGGGAAGTATGTTGGCTTCCTACCTTTTTCTAAGCCTGGTCCTCCAGCTTTCTGATGATTCTGTAAGCCACTGATGTTATTCCAATACATTTCCATTGTCCTTCTTACAGACAGAGCTAGTTTCTGTTGCTTTAAACCTCAAGAATCCTAACTTATCTATCCCCCAATGTACCTTGTTGTTTTCACAATTATCTCTTTGCTGTGCCTTACGTCTCTCTGCTTTTCCATATCAAGCGCAAATCTTACCTTTCTTCAACATCCTTAACATGTTCTAAGTATATACCCTATGTGCCAGATCCTGGGCTAGAAATACAGAGAAGAATACACAGAGACAAAATATATAGAGCCAAAAAACACAGCCCCTCTGCTCATGTTGATGTCATTCTTAGTGAAAGACAAACATGTAAAGAACAATTACATTGCCAAAAGATAAAAGCCAGAATGAAGACATGCACTATGTTCATTAGGACTTGAAGGGAAAAGTTCTTACTTGTGTTAAGCTTCAATAGAGAGGGACTTGTCAGGTGTTGAACTGGAAGAAGGGCAATACAGGCACAGAGCAAGCACATGCATTGACGATGAGGTGTGAAAGAACACGAAATACTGAGCAGTGGCTGAAGTCCAGTGTCTCTACGACACAGGATGTGAGGGAACGGACAGTGGTGGGAAATAACGCTGGGGGAATGGTACCTATCTGACAAGCTCAATGATGCGAGCTCCATTCTTTAGGCTACAGTGTCCCAACCTTCTGGATCATGCATACCATCAAATTTTTTTGAGTTACTCCCCAAATATATGTGCACCTAATTACAAATCTTATTCAGTATTTTCATGGATTCATATATGAAGTATTGATCATATTAATTTCATATTTAAGTTTAAAAAGTAATGATAAATACAACACTAATGTGGTCTTCCCACATGACAAAGGGTTGTTTTGCTGACCTCAATCTGTTATTAGAAGAGTTTATTAGAGGGCAAATAAGGTAAGGTAAGGTAATTGTGCAAGCAGAATGGAAAAAGGACTAAAGCAAAACCCTTGAGTTTAAAGGTGTGTAAAATTTACCTGGATTGCTTTAAAAATAAAGAACTGGAGTCCCCAATGAGTTAATGGAACTGAGCAATGTTCATCAATAGCTACTAATATTATAAAAACACAACCAGACATGCAGTGCCCCCAGATGGAGGTATTCGATACTTCACACCACCTAGGAAGTATTCTCGACAAAAACATCACATCCAAATCTGATCAAGGTTTTACATTTCAATGGTAATAAGGAAATTATTATTAATTATTATATAATTGTAAGTAAAGTACATAATAAATTGTAAATTTAATTATTATATAACATTATTATATCAATTAAAGACAATACAGGGGTCAAAGAACATATTAAATGATAGCACAAAGATATAACTAACAAAATACAGACTCTGGGAAACTCTACAGGACAGACAACCCAATTTCTTCAACAAATAAGAAGCAGAGGGGGAAAAGAGTGATAAAGAAAAAAAGAGCTAAGTGATGTATTAGCCAATAGAAATGCAGGAAAGTTACTCAGATTTTGATTCAGAAAATTGTGAGGCAACATGGGAAATTTGAATACTGACTAGATGTTTGGTATAAAAAATATTTTTAATTTTTAAAGAAATAATATTTGTATTTAAAGTTTTAAAAAGTCTTTATTATTTAGAGATAGAAATATTTTCAGATGAAATGATATGATATCTGGGACTTGCTTCAGAATAATTTGGGGAGAGGATATTCATCAAATAATATTGGCCAGGAGTTGATAATAATTAAAGCTGGTGACAAATCCATGGCAGGTGTTTCATTATATCTTTCTCTTTACTTTTTGAATATGTTTGAAATTTTCTTAATAAAAATATTTTGAATTCAGATTCCTTGGTTTCACTCCCTGTAGATTCTGATGCCATAGATCTAAGGTGGTGCTCAGAAATCTAAACTTTTAACAAGCACCACAGGGAATTTGGAATCAAATGGCCCCTAGACCATAACCGAGAAATTAGTACAGTGACTGGAAGGGAAGAAATCAAGTAGGAGAAATTGGCAGCTTAAAGTGGAGTAGGTGCTCAAGATAAATATCTGCCAATTATATTGGATGATTGTTTACAAATAATTGCCCCAAATCTTAATAGTGTATATGTGTAATAATCAGTCAGGGTATGACTACTGGTGCTATTTCCTGATACGGACTTTTTTTCTGTTAGAGTTTTTGAGTCTCCTCATGCTTGCCGCATGAACCAAGGCTAATTCCCTGATTAGATAATCATCCTTGTGAATTCTTTCTTGCTAATCACAATGGTAGGAGAGATGTCACCAGGCCTTCCAGGAAGGGAGAGACATCCAGTTGAGACCACTAAATTGACATCAGCTCCCACTCCACCCCTTCCAGGAGGAAAGGGTCTTATAACCCTGGAAAGGGGACAGAGCAGAGAGGTGACCCATCCATCCCAGTGCTGTCAGCTCCCATTACCTCTCACACACTGTCCACCCCCCAACCCCCCTTTTTCTTTCCACATTTGAGACTTTTTCAACTGGAAAGCGCTCCAGGTTCTGGGGCTGGGAGTGTACTGAAGACAGAGCTGATTGTGTCATAAGGCAAAATAACTGAAAAGGGGACGATCCCAACATTGCTCTCAGAACATGGGTCCCTCTCCAGCCAGTAACCTGCAGGTGGCCCGCCCAGCAAAGTCAACACAAACACTGCTGCTGGCTGGGCCTCCCTGGGATTGTGAACATGCTTTCCATCCAGGCAAAGCTCTGCTGTCCTGCCAGCAACCAAAAAGCCATCTTCCAGAAGAATCTCCTCCTTCTCTAGAGCGGTTCCAGGCTTCAAACCTGTCTGGATCAGCTCATGTCTGGGGTGGTAGGTGGAAGGATCCCCAACACAACTGTGAACTGCAGTGGCCTTGCCTCTCCTGCACCAGCCAGGAAACCTCATCATGCTGCACAGATAAGGTAATGAAACAACAATAGGCAGAGATGGGCACTGTTCATATCCTGATTTTATAGACAAAGACCTTGAAGGTTAAGGTCTCAGTGATTTATCGAAGATCACTCAGCTCAGGGTCAGAGCTAGGATCAAGTAATCTTGCTTCAGGCTTTGTGCATTTAACTCCCTCTGCAGTTCTCTGCTACCTGCCTTGATGCAATCAAATTGCCTTTTATATCCTGTTTTACTCTGCCAACGTGGCCTGTGTGCATTTCCCTGAATACGTTCCACTTGTACTATATTTCCCTTTTTTTTCACATTTCTTTCTTCCTGAAATGCTTTCTTCCCCTCAACTCCAATTTCACTAACTGAACTCCTGCCCCAGCTTCAAGGCCCATGTCAACGGCACTTCTTCCAAGACACCTTTTAGGATTCATTTCTCCATTTCCATCAATTAGTGACAGGTCCCTTCTTCGCATCTTCATCACCTTCTGCTGATAACATTTTTTGTCACTCACATTTGTTTCCTTTTCTTGTATTTTTCTTATTGTAGCATTATGGCCACGTAGATACTTGCCTTAAGAATCCTGTTACATTGCTACCTCCTTGAGCCCTATGATCATTTATTATTCAACTTTTTATTGCCCCCAGCATTTACAACAGTGCTTTTTATATAGCAGGAGCTTAAAACTCCATTGAATTGAATGTATGCAACTGTGAAAATATATATAACTTAGTTATATATAACTTAGAAATATGTATACATATAAATTAGTTTTCATTTATCCAGATACAATTAAATGTATGGGGGAGGTGAGATGTTGCAAAGGATTAACCCTGGAATTGATTAATCCATACACAATTACAACAAAAACTTCTTAAACAACATTGTAATTTTATCTTTGCTAAATCTGTACTTGCATATACTACACACACTGCAAATGGACTTCCATTGTGTTTTAAGTGTCTTGCTCGCACTTCTCTGCTTTACACAGATGAGGAAGTAGAGGCTAGAAGGCAGAGCTACAGAGCAGCCCAGGGAAGTTAATATGTTCAGATGCTCACCCGCAACCTTCCTTGCCCTTTTGTGATTCCGGATTGGATTGGGTGTGTGAGGAGGGAGAGGGCTACCCTCTGGGGAGATTAATAATAAGGTCTGAAGGATGAAGATCAAAGAACAGCTTTGGCTACAGACCACGTAGTTACTGGCAAAGACTCTCTGATCTCCGTGCCCCTCCATGCCCCCTGTAATCTCAAACTGCATTTTGCACCCTTTCCTGGGGTCAGCACCCTTCTCAATTACACTCCACCCTTATTTCTCCTAAGCTACACCTCCTGCAAGACCATATAGGTCTTCTGTTTATCTGCATATAGGTCTGCTGTTCACCTGCCATCAGACAGCACCCCTAAGCAAAGTTTTACATAACTAATGTGAAGCCAATTTTTAGTTAGTATGGAAGTTCAGGGAAAGTTTGTCTAAACTTTTCTTAGAATATCTATTCAAAATGAATTATCCTAATTGGTCTTCTACAGCATTTAACTTCACTAACTAACCAAGTCATAAACCTTATAAAAGTTTGCCTTTTAAATCATCTATTGCATGTTGTCTGGGATTTACTCCAAAATAATCTGGTGGTAAATGGGAGTTGGGGGAGAGTACAAATGAACCAAAACAGACCGTGAGTTGATGATTGTTGAAGCTGGGTGATGGGTACCTGGGGGTTCATTATGCCATTTTTCTCTTGTTTTAGTATATGTTTGAAATTTCCCTCGTAACCTTTTTTTCTTTAAAAAAATCTATTTTGTCTTCACATTCTGCCTCTGCACAATTCTAGCGTGGTTAACGTTTCTGTTTTAGAAGATGGGGAATCTGCTACGTCTGCCTTTCTTTTTGTCCCAACTTGTCTTCTTTACCTGACCTAGCTGGTGAAACAGGGGTCTGTCTGCTTGGTGAATCTCAAATACTATCCACCGTGTGGCCCAGTAACTTTGCGTGTTGCCAGTCTGAGTGCTCAGACCCCTTTCGTAACCATTTAAAAATATGCCGTGGTAGCAGCAGTTCCAAGTTCAAGGGTTATATTTTTACCGAGAACTGCTAATACTGCCGCTGGACTGCAAATAGAAACTAGGATGGTGGCTTGTTTGTAAAAGTCACCGTGTTCTTTTTCTCTTTCCTCATTCCTTCTCTCTCTCTCTTCTTTTTCCTCTATTGGGAAAACATCTATTGATGGGCAGTTACCAAGTCAAGGATTCAGGAATTTTCTGGTGTTAAATATTTCCAGGATATGAATAAGCAAACCTGTTTGGACTGCTGTGAAAGGCACGGTAAATCAGCACCCTGTGTCCCCTTTTGGGAGAATTAAACTCTGTTATTGGTCTGGGGTGAAAGCAAGCTAAAAACTCAAATGTGAGACCCTGTATGAAAGGTGACGTTCAGGTTGTACTTCACAGGTGTTTTGGCACCAGCAAGTCAAACAGGGCATTTCTTAAATCCACTTGATCCACAGCAGACTTCGTCCTGCACAAACCACATCCAAATATTATTCCACCCAGTGGGCAAGTCCCTGCAACCTGTCACCGTCACCGGCAGGCGTCCCTTGAAAGCTGCTCTCGGGAACTTCTCCTGAGGTGCTGCCTTTCTTTACAGCTTGTCTGATTCCATGAGGCCAGAGACTCCTTGAACCACCAAAAAAGGCAAACTGAAAAAAATAGAGCAGTCTGACTGGTTAGAAACACGGGTTGTGGAGGAATATGGCCAAAGAGGCTGGATTTATGACTAACAATCACCCGTCTCATTTTGCACAGGAAAGACATTTCTCTAATCCACCTGTTCAATTATTTATCATGCTATGTGTTACCTCTTAATTGTCGCTTGGGCAAAGCCTTTATGTTGTAAGGTGACACCCTAGTATTTTTTAATGACCTTAGGCAGAGTGATTGACACTGGATCCTGGAGTCAGATGTTCCTAGTGACGCAACTTGTTCTCTCAGTAGCAGGAAACCTTCCTGCCATGATTAAGTTAGAACTGTGAAAGCGCTAAAATGTGTTGTCAGCCTTCCTCTGATGCAAACACTTTATTATAGAGTCTAGTTGCAGAGGAGTGAAGCAACACATATCTTGCCTCCAAATGTCCCTTTTCTCTCTGGCCTAGCCATTCTCTGTAGAAAAGCAATGTGTGCCAGACCTTGAAATACCAGTGATCACTGTCAAGCCTTTCCCAAACGTACAGTTTTTCTGGCTCTACCCCTTCCCTCTTTTCTATTTCTTTTTCTGGGTTCATACGACAATGTGATCACAACTGATTTATGTCTGGCCAGCTGCCAGTCTCTGAACTCTCATTAACTACCCCAGTCAAGCAAAACAGAAAGCCATCCATTCTGTATTTGAACTTGAAATGGAAAATCATCTGTGTTTGCTTTTCTCGATAGGAGGCTGAGATGGAGCAAAAGTGTAAGTCTATTTTTTTTGGACGTGGCCTACACTTCCTGATGAAAATGCTTGAGAACCCGAGAGCTCTGAGTGTCAGATCCACTGTGACTCAATGCTGGATGGTCCCCATTAAAACAGCACAAAGGGCTTTCTCAGCAGCCCTGCCTGGGTTATCTCTACTACTATTCAAGTTTCCTAGGTAAAGAGTATTTTTTAGGATATCGTTGCCTCCTGAGTGAATATTCTGAATTGTTACTGATTCATTAATTTACCAACGTTGTACCACAAGTAATGCAATGAGACCAAACACACATAAGGCTATGTCCTATAAACATCTGTGATTAACTTAGAAAGGAAGGGGAAACCAATAGTCTATGTTGTACTCTCGTTACTTTTACACTCAAGATTCTTATATGTATTCATTCCAGATTACCACAGACATTGTGTTCCCATTCTATCGTGATACCAGAGGTACTGGAATCCAAATATATGAGGTTGACACATAGAATGGGAAGTTGACCCTATAGGCTTTTACTCTTTTTGTAAGATTATACCTGAATACCTGAGCCAGACTTTATTCAATCACAAAACATTTCTTTTCACTTCTTAAATTTCCAATACCTCGATGTGAGTGCTCAGAAATATTAAGCAAATGAGTGAACGAGTGAATGAGTAATCATAGAGGAACCTCATCTTGAAAGGGAGCTGGTGTGAGTCAGCAATTCCCTAACATTGTTGCATACCAGACTCAATAAGTGCTTTATTTGTATTTGTGGTATTTCTCCAAGTACCACTTTATTTTCCCCCTCATTCTATATCCTTTTAATTATTGCTCATTATAATAATTCAAACAATATAGAGGAGTCTGAAGAAAAATTTCTTCTTTTTCCCTGAAGTAACACCCCAGTGGTATACCCACACTTAATGACACACCATGTGTTCTTCTATAATTTTTCTTTGTTTAAATGTGCTCAAATACACTTCCAGTTTATTTTATAAGAATGGTATTGGATGATAAATATTAGCTGAAAACTTGCTTTTTCACATAGTATATCATAGACATCCTTCCAAATTAACATTTGTACATACCAGTGTGCCTTATTCATTTTATTAGCTACATGGTATACATAATATAGAGGCACCATAGTTCATGCAAAGGTTGTTTTGGTGCATGTGTGTGCACAAGCTAGCAATGCAGAAATAAATACTCATGTAGTTCTATTACATCTATAACTATCATACATTTCCAAAAGTGGGATAAAGAGCATACACATTTAAGTTTTAATAAAATATGGCCATATTACCTGATTCTTCACCCTTATCAATACTTGTATTTATTAATCCTCTACTTTATTATAAATCTATTGAGAAATAAAATGGTATCATATTGTGGTTATTAATTTACATTTCCTGGGACAGTTTGTTTTTAAATACAGATTCTGGGTCTCATTTTGAATCTACTGAACCAGAATCTCTGGGGTCAGCACCTGTGAATCCTGGTCTTTGTAGAGCTGCTAGGTGGATCTGATGCAGTTAGTGCATGGACAGGCATTTAGGAACCACTGATCAAAATGATCTCTTGGTTGAGACATAAGCTTCTATTATTTAAAAACAAAACAAAATCCCCAAAAGCAATAAGATCTGGTTAGTAAAATTTGTGTGTTGCATAATCATGTTATATTTTCTATATAAGTTAAAACTATACACTTATTTTATTTATTTTATTTTTTTTTACATCTTCATTGGAGTATAATAGCTTTACAATGGTGTGTATACACTTATTTTAGATGTTGATACAAATCTCAGCTTACCACCTTAACTTTTTAAAAATGTCTGTGTCCAGTCAGAAAGAACAGTAAAGTACAGCGGTAGGCATAACCCATTTTAAGACTTCTGAAACATCCTTAGCTGCATGGCCAAGGGGCATAGACCCCTAAGGGTGGGCATCCTATAGGAACCTCAGGGCCCAGGGACAAGATGGAATTGAACGACAAAGACCTGGATCTGTTTGTGAGTTTTATTTCTGTCAGGTATGACCTGTTGGATCACAAGCAAACCATTTCACCTCTCCAAGCCCCCATTTCCTCATCTAAAAATGAGAATAATATTTCATACAGCTTCTGGAAGGAGTTAGCGAGGTGATGCAAGTGAAAATGCTATGTCTACATTCAAGCACCATGTAAATGCTAACCGGCCCTCTATCAGATAGCATGATAGCTTTAAGGTTTTTCTGAGATATATAAATTTGGATAAGGATATGCTGAACATAAGGAACTTCTGATTAAGAAAACAAAACATTGATATGTACATGGATTTGGAGGGGGTGGGTTCCTGACAGATATGGCCTAATACAAATTCCTGTGTCAACTTGTTTTCTCTCAGTGTTTGCAGTTTCACTCCTGGGGTAAACTGCTGTTTTTCTACTAATGTCCCATTTAAACTGACTTTCTTGCAGCTTCTGTAGTTTTAAATGTCATAAAAACTCACTCAAATCACACGTCAGCTAAGCTTTAAAATTAGTTTTAAGATAGATAAAAGTACTACCTAATATGTTGAGTACCAGTCTTTGACATAAAGTGCTTTATACCAATTAACTCAATTAATACTACAACCCTATGAGGTATACCATTATTATTCCCATTTTGTTGGTGAGGAAACTGAGGCATGGAGAAGTTGACTTGTGCAGAGGTACACAGTGAGAAAGCCGAATTTCAAGACCAGGTGCTTCGTCTCTAGAGTTCATGGCTTTAACCACAGTGTTACACTGTCTTCAGGGAAGATAGGTATTGATATCATGAGAAGGAAGAAGATTTTAGTTATGATAATATTTTTTATTCATGATCCCCATAGAACTCATAGATTGAAGTAAAGTGTTTCTGCTCCTATAGAACCTGAATGTTTGATTCTCTGGTGATAAGTTTGAGCCCTGGGGATATTGGAGTTATTGAGCCTCTTTGCTTGGACAGAATTTTGCAATTGATAAATCCCTGTAACAAGTTCTTTCATTTTTGCCTTTCGATGATCCAATGAGGCAGAGAGACTGAAGGCCGGCTCTATCCATGACTGTTCAGCATTCACTCATGGTGTTCCCTCTGGGAGTATCCTTTATTGCTCCTTCTTACTCCCTGCACCTGGCTAACTCTTCTAATAGTCTTACTCTCGTCAAGTCACTGCCTTAAGGAAGCCTTCTTTGGTTCCCCCTAAAGTGTACGTTTTTCTGCTATGCACTGTTGTACCCTGCCTCCAGTTTCAGGCTGAGGCTGGCTGTTATTCTGAGTCTTGAGATTTCCATACAGGAAACTCAAGGAGGCTGGGAATGAAAGCACCAGCTTTGGTGGCAGATGAAGCTGGGTTCCTGAGATGGTCCCAGGTTCGCTAATAAGAGTGTGTAGATATTTGGAAAATGCTGCAAATTAGAAGAAGACCAGGCTTCTGGTGGCAGATGGTTCAGAGGTCGTCTGCATTTTCAGTCCTAGCTTCTCAAAACTGTTGACTTGGTCTTTAGCGTTAGCTTAGACTCTTGACCCTGTGTTGCTCAGCTTCTGCTGGGATGTTTGTTTGTTCAAGAATCAGGTATTGAAAGGTTACCATGTACCTGGGAGTACAGGCATTGCGGTTAAGTAGTAGATCCTACTCTACTAGCCGTGGGATCTCAATTACTTGGCTTAATCTGTCTCTCAGTTTCCTCATCTGTAAAATACAGATAATATTAGGATCTACTTCATCAAGTGAGAGCATCCATTCAAACAAAGCTCAGACAGTAATGTTTAGAGTACAGTAAGTGCTTGGTAAATGTTGTTGTTCACATTATGAGTTAAACTCCCAGTCTCTAGTCTGGCAGCTCCTGGTCTCAGAGCACTTCCCTAAGAATTTATTTCTTGCTGCTTTGCTTTTTCAAAGCCCAAATCTAAATCTTATATTTCCACTCTAATCTCTTCTCCCATTTTCTAGCCTGCTCTGCCCTATCATGTCCCAAGTTCTGGTGGGGCATCGCCTCTCTGAAATGTATACTTAAAACTGAATGTTATAACCACTGGAATGACTAAAATGGAAAAGATGGAAAATGAAAAAATTGATGGAGATGTTATGCATCCAGAACTCTCTTATAGTGCTGATAGGAGAATAAATTGATTCAAATATTTTTGAAAACTGGCAGTAAAGCTGAACACATTACCCATCCTTTATTTAACTCAGGGATTCCACTCCTAGGTCTTTCTCAACCTAGGATTTGTGTATGTATGTAAACTAAAAATCATGTAGAAGAAATTTCATAATAGCACAATATTAGTTATCCCTTGCTGAATAACAAATTACTCCAAAACTTAGCAACTTATAACAACAAACATTTATTATCTCAGTTTCTGTGGGTCAGGAATTTGCGGCTTAGCTGGATGAAGGGCCAATTCACCCATTAGGCACAGTACGTGCAGTGCCTGGAGCTCACTGTGCTTGTCAGTACAAATTCCTTCTTGCAATAAATGAAAATCATCTTTTTTTTTTTTTTTTTTCTTAGTGGAGGAAAGGGCCCATGAGACACGAGTGCCAAGATTCCACTAAAGTCATATAATCACGTAATGCAGCACTGGTTGAGGGTCTCTCGTGAGGTTTTGGTCAAGCTGTCTTCTGGGGACACAGATCCACCTC
This sequence comes from Eschrichtius robustus, assembly GCF_028021215.1. Taxonomy (NCBI): domain Eukaryota; kingdom Metazoa; phylum Chordata; class Mammalia; order Artiodactyla; family Eschrichtiidae; genus Eschrichtius; species Eschrichtius robustus. The sequence continues at coordinate 38,577,630 of NC_090843.1, forward strand.
CAAGTTCATTCGGGTAGTTGCTGGCAGGTCTCAGCTCTTCTCCAGCCGTTGGCTGGAGGTCTCTGTGCCTCCCCACATGGGCCTCTCCATGGTGGCCTGAGTGTCCCCACAACATGGCAGATGGCTTCCCCCAAAGAAAGGAGGGAGAGGCACCAAGGTGAAAGGCTCAGTGTCTTTATAGCCCAGTGTTAGAAGTGACATAACATCACTTCTGCCATCGGTCACACAAACCAACCTGAGACAATGTAGGAGGTATGTGAATATCAGGAGGCAGGCATCTTTGGGGGCCTCTGGGAGCCTGGCTACCACAAGTACTATTTTTAATAGTTAGAAACTAGAAACTATCCAAATGCCTATCAAAAGCAGAAAGGATAAGTAAATGATGGTGTATTCATACAGTGGAATTCTATACAGCGATGAGAATAAACGCTTTAGAATGACATGCAACAATATGGATGTACCTCATAAACATAATATTGCACAGAAGCCAGGCACAAAGAGTACACACCCCACAATTCCATTTATATAGGGTTAAAAATCAGGCAAGACTACTCATGTGTTAGAGTGAGGATATATTCCTGGAGAGATAATGACTGGAAGAGGATTCAAGGGGGGCTTTTGAGGGGCCAGCAATATTTGTTTTTTTCATCTGGTTCCACAGGTTTGTGTGTGTGTGTGTGTGTGCGTGAAATTCATTCAGCTGTACGTTTTTCTCTATGTATATTATACTTTAAAAAGAGTTTTCTGAAAATAGGTATTAGAACACCTTTTTTGGTCTCCTTTTCCTATCATTCTGGAAATGATATCTGTCACAGCTAAGCATAAACCTGCAATAACTATAATCTCTGGTCAGCAAATTGGTCTGACTCAAGGCCTCACCAGCTGTGAAACCTTGATTGGATAAACCACTTACCCTCTCAGAACTATAGTTTGCTTACCTGAGATCAGGGTAGACATGCACTTATAGCCTCAAAGTGTGGTGGAGAATATTGAGTAATATCAGATACATTTGAGCCCCATCATGTACAGGGTCAAAGAGTAATGTAAAAAATCGAGTGTAAACAAATTACCTTTGAAAATTACTTAGATAAGCCTTAAATCAGTAAGATGCCCTTGAGGCTCAAAAACCAGGAACAAGGAATTTACTTTTTTTGCTTCTCTTTAGATTCCTGCTCTGGTTTTCCTTTCTGTGGGGCAGCCTCAGATGAGATTGGCTGGAATGGGGATGGGAGGAGGGGAAGTGGGGGGGGGGGATTTCTCGCTCTCCTGATCTCTTTTTTATTAAAGACACATAATTGAATTTCTGTATTAAATATACCTTTACAATGACTCCAATGTATGTGAAAGCACCAAGAATTATAACAATATTAAGAAAATGTAAGTTATTATTCATATTTGGAACAGGTGTTTTCCCCAGATTATTTTGGTCTAGAGAGCCTTCGTGGATAATGTCAAGGTTAAACAAGTGACTAATTAAAGCCATTTAACCAAAAGAGGGTGCTGCTCGATGCTTGATGGCATGTTGGGACAATAAGTAGAGAAAGAAACTGAGGTCAACATTAGATAGAAAAATAACAATTTTGCAAGAGTGTAGTACTTTATTGATGACAAAATTTAAATCATTTCTTTAAAACTAAGCTTATTTTAAAGATGAGGCTTAACTTCTCAAGATCACCTGACTAGTTTAACAGGAGAGCTGGGATTCATAACCAGATCTTACAAGTTCAAAACCATAACACGGTACAAACCAGGATCTCTGTCTCTGTCTCTGTCTGTCTGTCTGTCTAGTGGTGGTGGTGGAACAGAGGTAGGTCTGAGGATTTGTGCTCTGGCTCTCCTGGGCTTATCTTGCCTCAGCCACCTGTGTGATCCATCTGACCTTGCCATCTTCTCTAGGCAAGGTTTCCTAGATCAACCAAGATAGTGAGGTGGGGAGAGCAGAGTTCCCTAGATGGCTGTGTTTCTCACCTGGGCAGAGACTTGCTGCCCAGGATGGGGTTAAAAGTTGTTCCTGTGCATTCTAGGATGTATGAGGTTTAGGGAAAATCCTTCCAGGTGATAGCTGGTTTCTGATCCTCCAGGGTAGGGCCAGGTTATCTTTTCAATACATATATGCCTGCATCATGCTTATGCATGCATTTAACATCTGCTTATCACTAGATCATCAAACCATTTGTAAAGACAAACCTTGACCATTAAAGACATATGTTATGAGATAATTGTGATATCATGATTCACGTCTGGGATTATTCTCCTTGTGGGAGTTGGGAGCCACAGTACATAGGACTATCTCTGTGCCTTACAGCTTTGCAGGTGTGTATACGTTTTTAATGTGACTGGAGACTCCCTCAACAGGGCAAGACCTTCCTGTATTTACTAGAAGAACCCAGAATTAGCCATTGCAAAGTGGCTTAGGGAGGAGGGTAGGGGTGGGCTCAGTGGAGGATCTTCTCCAACTCCTCACATATAGGAGAGATATTCCGGTATGATCCTATTTCAGTCTTTACAATTTAAGTCATTCCATGGGGTTTCTTTTGGGACTCTCAGGTAGCAGCATGAGGCCCCCTGGTGGCCTGAAATAATTCACAAGTTTACTTTTCAATCAGTTGGAAGGGCAGGCGTGGCTAGAGAAATATTATACAAAGGTAGTAAATACTCACCTGGACCTGGTGCTTCCAGTAGAGGCAGGGTGGAGTAGGATGACCTATTGGGAGAGGTGAGAACTAAAGAATTTTCTTTTACGAGATTAAAACAAACTGTAATTCTGGATCAAACACTCAACACTTTCTGATTTTTATTCTTTCATTCATTTAGCAAACACTTATTGAGTACCTAATCTGTGCAGGACAGTTTATTAGGGGTTTAAAAATATATGACACGTTATGCACTTCTAAGGAGTTTTGGAAGAAGATAAAACATTTATGGTACTCACGTGGTAGAAAATGAAAGTTGCCATCAGAGAATAAATAGGTAGAGACTCTTGAAGGAGCATTTCCTTTCAGATAAATGGGAACCTCTGGGAAGAGGTTGCACTTAAGCTGGGACTCTACCGAGTAGTAGGATTTGGATATGTCTGAGTTGGAGAGGGAAAGGATGGCATTATGCAGGGGGGAAAACAGAAGTTTGAACGTACATGGAGGCAGGAAAAGTGAAACCTGATCCAGGAATGGGGAATCGTCTGGTCTGGCTACCTCATAAGTTTTGGGGTTGGAGTAAGAATGAAAGCTGGATATATTTGTTTGGATCATACAGAGCAGGACCTTGAATACTCACCTGAGAAATTTCTTCATCAAGCAGTGGGGAGCTTTTGGATATCTTTGAGCAAAAAAAAAAAAGCATGTCAAAACACAGTATCCCTCCTGCTGTCATAAACACAATGCCATACACTTGCATTTGATCCAGAGGAGTGTTCAACTGCATGTGTTCAAGATAATTGTATTCAACTCCAGACTTTCACCATCTGACCTTCAAAGCCAGGAGAAACTAGGTCATCAAGGTGTCTCCCCTTAACAAAACCAACTGAGCACCAGGGAGCAGTCAGTGCCAGAGGGCTCCTGCCACATTTAATTAAAGTCCTTGATAGAATGCCTTTCATAGAAAGTGCTATGCTAGGCTTGCTTTGTTTTGCTTTGTTTTTCCAAGGTTTAGGAAAGGCTTTGTGCCTACCTTTCCACTCTAGTTTAATATGGTTTAAACGACATGAACCGGGGATTTTTCTGGCTAGAGTTATGGCATAGAGTCCTAGCTGCTCAATATTCACAGAATTCAAGCAGTAACGTTATTTGCATTGTATTATTGCCAACTCAGTTAAGCAGCCTGAGAATCTACACAATGCCTGGTATATAGCTGGTGCTCAAAAATATGTTAAGCAGATATTTAACAACTGATCTGATAAATATGTAACACACATTTAACAACACATTATAAAATTCCTGACCCAAGGCATTGATTTCCTAATTATAATGGCATATAAATCTTTTAGAATAAACATAATTCATATTATTCTTCAGAAGTCGTGAAAAAAATGATGTGATAAAAAATAAAAATCTTTTAGTTAAGTTAGGAAGAAGCAACATGCCCATTTGGAGAAATACAATTGAGATGTTGCCAATGAGGCAAGGAAAGACGGGCAATCTGGAACTGCAGTAACAGTAACTACAATGGAAATAACCATTTAAGAAGTTTCAGCAGCAATGAGTATTTATTATTTTGAATAAAATGTACATTAAACTTTAATATAAAAATCATCAAAAGTGCTATATTGGATTATTTTAATATTAATTTATCCCCGCATGTCATCGAGTAGCTACACATTTTACCTTTTTTTTTTAAACTTCTGACACAGCATTACGATCATCTAAAAACTGTCCAATGTTAAAACATAAAAAATATTAGTTTATTTTTAAGAAAAGTACCACCAGTGATGAGTTACTGAAAGTGAAAAATAAAACAGATGCTAGAGAATCAACTTTTTGCAAAAAAAAATGATCACAGAATTTCACAGGGGTATGCAAAGTTCAAGGCAGTTTAGACTCTCAGCAGAACATTTTTATGATATAACATCCTAATAGCGTGGGTTATCTCTTTTGGAGGCATGTTGCTGGTGTGCCAGAACTCATCTTCTCTTGCCTATTTTCCAAGGTGAACCAAATGTTGTCTAATGCTGCACACCTCCCATGACGCCTAAAATGTTTAATGTAGAGGAAAAACTGATTTTTCAGTCTGAGAAATAGCCCTTAGAGTTAAGTTTGTCATCGAAGACACAAGTCATTGCTCACAGAAGAGAACCACATCCATCCTCCACCCTCAGGCCACCCCCATGCCTCTGGTCTGCGGCAATGCCAAGTCCATCCTCTCCCACACCAGTCCTGGGTGCATTGGCTGACGAAGTGAGAGCAGGTCCTTCAGACCACACATCCCGTTTGGTCTCATTCAGTCCTAAGCAAACAAGCTTCTCTGGTTTGCCACGAGAGTCGTCTGACTCTCCCGCCTCTTGGCTTTCTTGCTCCTCTGTCTCACCTTCCAGCACAGGGCGCTGGAGGCTAACAAAAAAAGTCCCAATGACAGAAGGACCAGACCTAAGATGGAGATGATGGAGCCATGGGAATTGAAGCTGTAAGCCACGGCAGTGACCGCTATCCCGGCGATGAGGACCACCACAGCGAAGGGGATGATGCAGCGGTAACAGGAGAGCTCAGCGCCCCCCGTGGCGGCTGTCAGCTGAATCTCATTGACCAGGGGGACCATGGTGACCATGACTTCACCATTGGAGCTCTTCTCCATTGCCACTGGCTTGGGAGACTTCGGGGTTCCCAGGATCTCCTTTATGGGCTCTTCAGTCATTTTTACAGTATGTCTCCTAGCTGAGTTCACAGACTAGACCTGGGTGGTCTCACCAGGGTGGAAGCTGTGGAGGAGAAGACAGGAGATGCCAGTTAAATGCATCAGAGTAAGCGCCACAAGTAGGAGTAAAGAGCTGGGGGAAAGACCACTGTGTTCTTTTCTAGGAGGCATGGATGCATGTGAAAATCAACTTTAATATATTTTTCTCCTAATTGTTTGCATTCTCTTTGCATTGAGAAGAAAGCAAGAAAAAGCAGAGAACCATAAAGAAAGGGAAGATATAAAAAGCAGGAAGCACTTTACAGTGCTTAATACACTCTGGCGGTCTGCAAATGTTTTACAAGCTTTTCTGCTTTGTCTATTGCTTTTCTTTCCTCTAAACACACAGAGAAGCCTCAGTCTTAATCCCAAAACAGCCTCATTCAAGAGGAGAACACGTTATAAACAACACTTCACACAGTCCCTTCCATGCTCACAGCAACCTAGACTCTGCCGGCGTTTCCAGGCATAACATACACTCTTTCCAAACTATTGCCCATTCGCTGTGCACCAAAGCAACGTCAAGACCAGCAATCAGCGTACAAATGATGTTCTTCTACATCAACTGACAGTTAACAAGTCTTTATTGTTGTAACTATTAAATACAGCGAAACATGCATCCTGGGTCCATGATGCGGGTGCAGTTCGGCAAAAATTCAGGGACAATAAGGCTAGGATTTGTGATCTAAAATGCGGCAATATCCTCTGATCCATTTGAAAAGGGAAAAATAAGAAAAATAATTCAACAATTTTTTAGACAAAATTTTGTGCTTTTTTATGTTAAAGAGAAGATCAATATTATTACGATAATTAGCTGTCAATTCACAAATTTTCCATTAAACTCAACAAGGAATTTTGATATTATATATACCACATGTTTAAGAAAAATAAGCAGACTGGATAAGCATAAAGATTTACAAGTTCATTTTTACCCCACGCTGCTGTGTACAAAATCTTCCTGCGCTGCGCTGTATCTTTCTAAATATTTTGAATCTGAACATTTCAGGGTGAAATCTGAGCCTCTTGATCAAAAGCCTCTGGTTGAAACGCCATCTATGAGAAATCAGTGAACACTCTTCTCTTGCTCAGACATGGTAAGTCGTTCTCCTTTACCATCGAGAAGTGATCCAGCAGCTAAAAGGTTGAGCAGTTATAGTTACTGAAAGCATTTAAAGGAAGATACTGGAGATGATTTCAGTGAGATGAATACTTCGATCATATTAAGCACCCACTGAAAACTAATTCAACACCAAATCAAACCTCACAGTTTCTTCCTTGCTCTGGGAGGTCAAAAATATCACTCCTTGTGCAATGAACTAAAAGTTAGAGCTGCCTATTTGCATGGGATTTTTAATCACCAAATTAATCACTGCTGTTCAATGATACCTTAAATACTGGCTAGGCCAGTAAAAGGATATTTGAGGTTCTGTCTGAAAGAAAAAAAAATCTTCACCCCAAAGCTGAGACTTCAGCTAACCTGAAAATGAAGCTCCGTCCCCCAAAAACTTACACGGACCCGTACCTCAGAGAGAAGCAATCCATTACCAGGGAAACCACTGGACTTGGGAGGGAAGGAACAGCAGCGTCTGAGCTTCTTCTGCGACCTCTGGGAAGACAGCCTGTAACAGCACGTCTGTCAATAAAGTGACAGGATAGGGATCTCCTCTGGGGAAAAGAAAAGATATAAAATACTATATGGTAGGTTTTAGATCCTGGAGCTCTTTCTTTCACTCTACCTCTTCCTAAATGACGCTTGTCTTTCCCTCTCTCTCTTTTTATTTCCTCCCCCGCCGGATTGCCCCTCCCTGCCATTTTTTTTTCTTCGTTCTTTTCCTTGCCAGCAGATTCCGAGTTTTGGCTTCCCCCAGCTCTGCTCAGTGACATGATAAGTCAGAATCATTCTAGAGTCCCTAGAGACAGGAGGCAGCTTTTACTTTTATTTCTCTTGCAGCATTTACCGAGTGCACTGCTTTGCATTACTCATTTTTTCCCCAGCCAACCTCCAGATCTTCCTCCCGCCCAGCAGGCATTTTCACAAGAAAATCCCAGAGTCAGCGTTGCAGACCCAGCTGAGGGGACAGAGCCGAAGGGATAGACACTTTTAGGGCGGGAGGAACAGCTGTGAAGTCATCGAGCAGCTGAATCCAGCCTCTAAGCCAGCAAAAATCTATGTTCCCAGGTTTCCCGAGTATTCTTTCTTCATATATGTGTGCTGGCCATCTGAAGCTTAACCCACCCCACCCCCCTTATTTGATATTAATTCATTTAGGAACAAGGGTGGGAGATACAAATGTTTGTGACTAAGGGGGAAAAACAGTCATTTTGATTTAAACATGATTACTACTTGTGCTAGGAAGTGAGTAACTTCGGCAATGCTGAAATCATCATTACCATCACGGTCATTATACAGCACCTGCAAGGTGCACGCAATAACATTAATTCTCACTAGTTTACAAATGAGTTTATAGATAGTTTATAAATGAGGCTCAGAGAGGTTAAGTAATCTGACAAAGTTCACACAGAGAGAAACCCTTGGTTTGAACTCTAGGCTTTAAGGAGCACACATATTATGTAAGGAGCTGTTAAATGTAGATTCTGATTTAATAGGTCTGTAGCAAGCTGCTGGCTGATGTCAATCTGCAGATCCTTGACCCACTTAAAGGAGCAAGGTATTTGAAATATTCAAACCTATATGGTTTGACATGTCACGCTCTCAAACAATAAAGGTCTGTTTCCCACCCCCTGTCTGCAAATGGACTTAGAGCTTTAGAATTTCTTACAGATAAGCTATTTAAAATTTTAAAGCCCCAGATTGTCTTCTGGAGGGAAAAGTGAGATAATACTGGGTGACTATTATAAGTTCATCCCTATACTTCTGTAGCTAAAAGTTATCCATCCTCTATTTTTAATCTATACAAGTTTTAATAATATCTTTTTAATTGGTACAACTAATACAACAAATATAAATTAAATCTTGAAAGAGGGTTGTTTTCCTTCTTTCTCTCGAGTTGTTAGATTTCTCTAACTTCTGGTGGAGGGCATGGCCATTCTCAGGCATCTCATCTCTGTTCTACGAGAGCCCACTCTTTCCATCCTTGTCTAGAAATAATACCTTGGTGATTTTGTAATGAAGGGAGAGGGACCAGAAGTCCTTTTTTCTAGAATGGAAATCAGACAAAGGGCTTCTTCATTAAAAATAAATAAAGTTGAAAATTTCCTGAGGCCTGGCTGAGTGGGGGGAGCCCAGCCTGCTGAGGATGATGAGTATCTGGAGGGCCTCGGCCACGACCGTCCTCAGACTTTAAGAATGTGGGATGTAAAGGGACACATTCATCCTCCAGGTGGAGTGCTGTCACTTGGTGTTTGAGAAGGGGTACTTAGAACCACGGCATTTCAGCACTTGCCAGCAATGCCCTGGGAGGACAGGGATATTGGGGGCCACGGGCCACATAATTGGAGGTTCGTGAGAAGCTCCTTATGAGAACAGCAGTCTTCCCACTGTGAACTGTGGCCTTCGGGGGCAATTCCTCTTTCCTTTCTAGCAGGGGCTGCTTTCTCCCCAGCATAATCCAATAATCCCACTGAAGCTTTGAATATCATCACCCTTTCCTGTTGACCATGTTCCCCCATTGTCAAAGTCAAAGGTACATGATTTGAACTTCTTCCAGAGAGAAGCCAGAGGCACCTTTTTTTGGTGGTGACCTCTTGGCTGAACTTATAATGAGGGACAGTGAATGCATCTGTGCGCTGGGAGCAGGGTTGGTCTGTCGTTATGGCTCCTAATACCCAAGCTTTACTCAGCCTTTTCAGGCTTCAGATGTTACATTCACCCTAATTCTTCTTCAGAGTATGTGCATCTGCCCAGATACACATCTTCAGATTGCTAGTAGACAACTGATGGTTTGTACTGATAAATACAGAGAAGTAGAAAGCTTTGGGATAAAGCAGAAATTATATCTGAAGAATAGATACCTATCATTATACCCAGGAACACCTGCAGTTTTAAATGATTCTTACCTCTTCAAATTAAAATTCAAAGAATTCCTAGTGATCAATGCCTGATGTCTTTGAATGATTTTTCCTCCCTCCTCTCTGCGCCTATAAGATATTAAACATTCCTGAGAGTGCCTTAAGAGACACCTGCCCCCAAATGCAAAATCTCATTCACAAAGCAACCAGCCTTCTTTCTGCAAGACTTCTTTCAGAAGGGAGACGAAATCTTTCTGGTTCTTTTTAAACAGAAGGCTCCGAGAGATTCCTTTAAGCTTGGAGAACTTTTCAGAAAGCTTCTAATTCATGAATTAAATCTACATCCTCCTACCCCACCCCACCCCTCCAAAGACATTCCACATTTCTTTCCCAGTTTCAAAAACCAAAGCAAAGATCCTTACCTTTCCCAGCCAGAATTGGACTGACACAGCTGCCAGCTCCTGGCCAGGCCAACAGCTAGCCAGAGACGGTGATGCAAATCACTATGCTAGGGACTGTAAACAAAGTACTCACCAAGGCTTAAACACAATTAAGGGACCAGAGAAAAATTGATGAGAGGAAATTCCTTAAGTGCTGTTGTATTTTCTTCCATATTTCCCTCTATGAAAATAGAATCCATGTATTTTTTTTAAAAGGGACCCAAGTTTGGAAAGAGTGTCCTCCTTTGTTTTTCTTTCTTTGTATCCTCATTCGGGCTTCCGTTTTCAAGGTTTTCCCTATCCAAAGCCCCCATTCTGATACTATCCCTCTGTAATACTGTGAACCTGCAGAAAAGAATTTGTAATCCTTGTTCTATACTTCTAGGAGGGTGTGGGGTTGGGAGAGTATGTGCAGTGGGGAGTGAAAAGGCAAATTAATTTTTTCACCATAACAAGCAAGTAATAAGAGGAGTAAAGGAAGAAGAGATCCACTGATGGCGAAATGGCATTTGGTTCCTTGTGTGGACCCTCTCCCTAAAGCCACAGGAGAGGTCTTATCAGTGCTGTTCATCAGAGGGGGGCAAGGCACCATGGAAATGGTGGTACAGAGGAAAATCACATCTCTTAGCAACTGAGCTAAACTTCCACCAAAGGTATCATAAAAAGCAGAATTAGGAACACTTGCTGTTCTGGAGAAAATTCCCCCAAATTAAAAAAAAAATCTCGTTTTACTTAGAAACAAGCCAGAAACAAAGTCATTTAGGGAAGGGAGATATAAAAGTGGAGGAAGACAAGGAAGATCGTGAGTACCATGACCAAGAGGAGATTTTGCCTGTTTCCCTTCAGTAGAAGCCAAAAGTGTTCAGTTTCTCAATTAGAAAGGGTACTATTTTGTTCTTGCCATTGGGTCGATGCTGTTGAAGACCTGGAAATTTCTCCTGTGGGAACACACAAACTTTTCATTTTGTGAAGAGCACCCCCATGTGCATTCAATTACTCTCCCATATTTACTTTCAGTTTGCTTTTGCTTGGTGTGGTTGAGTTGGCTAATTTTCAGCAGGCCTGAAGATGCCAGTTCCTCCCAGTTCTCTGTCCAGTCGCCACATGCCTTTGATCTCCGTCATCACCCAGTCCAATTGGATTCAGTGAGATTTGGGAAGCTGGCCAATTTTTCTTCTTTCCAATGCTTCTTTTAAGGGTGTGTCTGCATTTAAGCTCTGAAATCATGGACATTTTGGAAAGTGATCTGTGTTTGTGTGTTCATTTTGGATAACAGGTCATATTATTTCTACTCCTACCCCTGCCCCAAAGCACTTCTCCTTGAGGTCTAGGCCATCAAATAGGGAGATCTGATAGTAACAAGTGGAATAATGGGTATGCCTCAGATATAAGTTTATATTTTACTATTTTACTATTTGCTGGTCAATTTTAAGGTACCCCAAACTCATAAAAATCCACGCAGATATAGAAAGGAAAACACATCTTTTAGATGTACACCCTGGTCACCATTCTCTTACCCATTTTGTTCTGAGTCACTATGAAAGATTGCATAAACATAAAAAAACAGAATTGCTGAAATCAAATAACACGGTGGGACCTTAGGGAAGGATGAATAAACTATCTTTCACTTCATCAAGAACTAATTGTCATTCTGGCCTCAGATGAGAAGAACTGATTTTCTTGTTTAAAAATCTGAGTATATACTAAAACAGCTATGATAACATTCCCATGTATCTGGCACAATCCTTTATATTTGTGTACATTATTTTTTTGGAGGCCTAAGATGAGGAAGCTCAGAGGTAAAGAGTTATAGCAAATTGGACTGACACTTTCCCAAGACAAGTGCACAGCACTTGGGTCAGCTTCCCCTACTGGGCTATGGATCATGTATTCAGGGGCTTGTACAGCCCACCATTTTTGCCTTTTCCAGAGAAGGAAAGGGAGGGACAATAGTACCCTCCCCACTTTGCCCCTCCTCTTGATCCCTGATAATATGGGGCCCTTCTATGCTTTTTACAGAAACAATCTCCCCCTAGCCTCTGGTGACAAATGTCACTTGTCCATAAAATGATGTGCACAAACATCGTGTGACCCCAATCCACACCAGATCAGCACAACATTTCTAGGTTTCAACATCAGTCTGGTCCTGGGGCTTTGAAACCACCCTGTAACAAGTAAAATTTTCTAAAAGCTAATAATCTACAATGTTCTGTAAGGGTCAGTTAGCTTCTCTTGTTCCATATTCATAGAGCAGAACATACCTTCTGACCTGATTCATCATATCCCAGTTGTGTAGCTCTGGTCTTGAAATGACTGGCATGGGATAGGCTCACCAGTCTGGCCCTCCTCCACATAATGAAACATTCAGTTGAAACCATAGATTTTAAGCTCTGTGCTTAAGTAAGAGGAATGTTGAGTTTATTTTCACAAGTAGATTTTGTTATCTCCAGTTTTTAGAGAAAGAAATGGGGGTGTAGTGGGTACCACTATCCCCAGGTCTAACTCCAGGTTGCTTCATTCTGAGTCAACCTACATGATACATCCAGTTTGAAGAGGAGAGAACACAAAAAGGCTTATCAATCATCTAATAGGCACCACTGATATACAGACCCTGTCTCAGGTCTTTGTATTTTTATTTTACTAGTGAGGAAACTAAAACTCAGCAGTGTTAAGTCCTTAACTTGCCTGGGATGCACTGATACTTACTACACACCTTTTGGGTGCCAAGAACTTGTTGAATGTTCCAGTTGAGCGTATAGAAACCAGTAAGTAAAGCATGATTTCTGCTCTCAGGGAGCTTATAGTCTAGGACAGTAAAGCCACAGGTAATCTTTCTGCTAGAGGGAATACCAAACAGCTATGGGAGACCCTTGGAAGATGAAACCAGTCTGGTCCAGGTGGCAGGGAAATCTTCATGGTAGACTGGTACTTGACAGTGTAAGTAGGGAAGGAGAGAAGGTGATTCTAGTTGGAAGGAACAGCCTATATATAAACATAGCTCAGAAAAGTGAAAATCTGCAGAGAGCTTTGAGTAGCCTGTGTGGCTGAATTTGAGAGAGCATGGGGCAGACAGGGAGCAGTCCAAATAAGACTGGAAATGGTTGCTGGTGAGATCATTGCTTCAGGGTTGAGTTTGGACTTTATTTTGAGAGCAATGTGGGTTTTGAATAGGATGGCATGGTCGGCTCTGTGCTTTGTCAGTAGTAGCCTGGCATTAAAGTGTTGGGATGCACAGGGCCGGGGGCAGGGTGCTGGGGGTGGGGAGTCAAAACGGGGAAGCCAGAAAGTGTGCAAATTAGAGAACCTTTGTGAATGTCCACATGAGAGTGCTGGGGGCCTGATAATGGAAAATGCATACAAGTGGGGAGTCACTACAATGGGTAGAATCGGTAAAAGTTGGCAATGGATTTCACAGGGTAAAATTACCAAGGGAGAGGGGTTTGTAAGGTTTTTAAGCCTAAGTAATTAATAGCTTGGTGATACTGTCAGCAGAAATAGAGGGCAGGGTGCGGAGGGTATACACTTATTTTGGTTAGCATTGCTATCCATTTCTCCAACAGAGAGGCAAATGCTAGAGAAAGTGGCATTACTGCTTGACTACTAATTTGTGAAGCATTGTCTTAGTGGCCAAATAATGCTGTCATAGTCTCACAGATGAATTTTCCACTAAAATTATGATTGAATTTATAATTCACTTCATTTCATGCAAACACACAAAATTGCAGATACATATGCAATATACATACATGATTTGAGATTGCTAACTTTCTGCCTGGAACAAGAAATAAATATTTTAAGAATTCAGATTTGAGACTTTAGATGTACTGACTATATGAAAATAATATATTGATTCAATTTTAAAGTTTAATTTTAAACTCCTCAAAAACAAGAACATAAGTATGCAGTTCTTTTTGTACAGTGTCTAGCATGAAAAAGGCACCTCAAAGACGTTTTCTGGGAATGAAAATGTTTTCTCCTCCCATTGATCACTACTCCAAGGGTTCGTATAGAGAGTGCCAATCATTTCATATTTGGAGAAACATCCTTTGTCTGTTATTAAAATTAAGAGCTAATTTTATGTTGCCCCATGAGTTAAAGCTTTAAAAAAAAAAAAAAAAAGCAGTCCCAGTCCACTATGGATTTCTTTAGAAATGTCCTGTTTTGGACCTCATGCATTGTAAGCAAGCCTTCACATTAGGGTTTACCAAGATCATGTTGACTGGAAAATCTCCCATAAGTTCCTGAAGGATAGTATTAGCAATTATATGTGTAAGGAAAGTTCTTGCCAAATAAATGAACAAGTAAAAGGATGACTCTATATTGAAATCAGATATAAACTTGAAAACTCAGATCATTTTTCAAATGGATAATTTCAAAGTGTCCAGCTATCTAGTGCTAATTACATTAGTTATTCAGTTATAATTGAATTACTCAATTATTATTTGCATTTTCCAGTATTCTTTGGATGGTGGGTACCCTGTAGACCCAACAAGAGGCTGTACCTAATAATAAACAAATATTTATTGAACATTTAGTTTGTGTTATATACTTTTTATAGATTTATTATTTCATTTAATACTCATAAATAATCCAAGATGTAGCTGCCAGACAGTCCCATTATACAAATGAAGAGATTAGGGACTTGTTTTGGGAAGTCACCATTTAGAAGATGGTGAAGCCCAGAGCTAGAACCAAAGCCTGTTTGACTCCAAAGTTTATCCCTATGCATTATTGTTTCTGTGTTCAGATGATATGCATGTTTTCTGTTGCTCATAGGCGTTTACACTCACCCCAGAATAAACTTGGGTTTAGAAAAAATTACTTTGCCAGAAGAAACATGCAATCACCTTCCCACAGAACCCCTGTAGTGACCCATTGATGAGAATAGGATCAGCTCGAGAAACTGTTTGGAAATATTTTTAACCACTTAAAAATCTTTGGTGTTCACAACGTGGGTGGGTAGTGGGAAAGGGAACCATTTGCCCAGCTGAACTGAGGTCAAACTAGAACTATTTATCTTATGAACTTATGGAACAATGCAGAGAACAGATCCCTTGCTTTCTTTCTTTAGATAAAAATTTTAAAGTCTTGTTTCACAAAGGAGATGGTAACTTGCTGTCTCCTTGTTTACTTAAGTAAACTATACAGGAAATGGGCATTATTGTCTTTGTAAAAGCAAGTGTAAAACTTGATAAAACTAATGATCCCAAGACAGTGCATGGCCACAGAATGAGAACACGATGTTTCTTCCATCGTGCACACTGAGGGTTTCAAGTCCACTTTGAACTCCAACTGGCCACTGAGCCTGGTCAGTAAATCTGCCATCGATATCTTTGGATGACTTCCAATTTGAGGGGCTCGATGGTCTCAGGGGAACCTCTCTCCCCTGACTATTTCTATTTATCCTCTAAGTTAAACTTAGTTTGGAAAGGCTTCTTTACAGCTCTGATATAACTTGTTCTTTCTTTCTAGGGTTACAGGGTAAGGTTTTGGATCACTTCCACAACAAAATTAACATTTCTGACTCTACACTCTTGTTGTGCAATGAAAACAGCCATAAACTGAAAGTGAGGAAACTTGGGTTTGAATCTTTTTTTTCCTTCTTGTTGACCTTAGGCAAGACACCCAACCACTCAGGTTCCCATTTGTCAGATCTCAGGGTCCCCTCTGTAGGTTCTTTACTATTCTCTCCTTTTATTCTATTTTAAAAATCCTATTTGGGGTCCTATAATTTCCCATATCATTATCAGAGAACATAGATGAGACAACTTGGGAAAATAGCTAACACAACTACCCTAGCTACCAGGAAATCTCTTTAAAAAAATATTCCCTGGTGCAGCATCTGTCAGCAAAGCCATTGACCTCTTACTGTGGATATTCATCTATTTCCCTGAGAGGAGAGTTGCAGACATCTGGCTCAGAGACAGACTGCAGTGCAAAGGTTTCCTCCAGTTCAAATCAGAAATTCTAGGATTGCAGTGTTTACACACTAATTTCCACTCTTGCTGATCCAAAGTGAATGTAGTAAGAAGTGTCCAAGGAAATCAGTTAAGCCATAGATGGCAAGTTGAATTTGGAAGGCAAGCATCAGGGGCCAGAATTCCCACTGGTGGAGCCCTACTCTGCTGTGACTGACATGATGAGATATAAGTCCGAGATCTCAGCTCACATCTTAACGTGACAGGACACAGGAGCAGCCAGATTTAGGGAAGACTGGTGGGAAAGCCCAAGGGTGAGTCTCTCTGGGAACAGGAAGCAGGTACTGCTGTACCAATAAGGCTTTGGGACACAGAATTTTTCAAGTTGGAGAAGCAACTGAGCTTCCCAGAGGCTGCCAAGCGTGTGTCACATGGAGCGTGCACTTCCTTAGTGCTTCTCCCGTCCCAGGTCACAGAATCCAGAAGGGAGCAGCTGTGTTGCTTTATGACTTGCATTAACACAGATTCCTATATAAGCACCCAGTTCAGATCCTCACATTGTGGATTAGAGCAGAGACAAGGATGAGTCTATATATTCCTCTCTTTCTGAAATTCCTTTTTGTTTTCTTTGTGGTGGGAGTATAATTTTACCACCATCAAATATATTCTGTATACCTGTGAGGAGTTGGACTACCCGCATGAGAATTGCACAGAGTACTTACAAAAAAAATATGTGTTTCAGGGTTCTACCTAGACCTACTCTATTATTGCATCAGGATGTTTGGTGTGTGTGTATGTTGGTAGGTCAGGAATCTGCATTTTTTATTCATATCCCAAATGAAGTTTGAGATCCTCTGCTTGACACTAATATAGCAAACTATTGAGTATGTGCACTTAGCCACATGGTTCTCTGGTTAAAACTATCAGTGGTTCCTTTTCATTGAAGGGTCAGCTTCAGCTTAGATCAAATTGCAAATACAACACACTATTTCATGTTCCTCTTGCCTGTTGGTTCTTACCTATACTCAGGATGATGTCTACTCATTTTTCCTGATACCTCAAGCATCACCTACTTCCCTGATAAGTCCTCCTCTATCATTGGACCAGGCAGACCTGAATTTCCTTCCACTGTGTCCTTATATTGCTCTATGCTAGGGTGTCTCGACCTAGGCACTTTTGACATTTGGGGCTGGATAATTCTTTGTTGTGGGTGGCTGTCCTGTTCATTGATGGATGTTAACATCATTCTTGGCTCTACCCACTAGATGCCAGTAGCAACTCCCGAGCTGTGAGAACCAAAAATGTCTTCACGCACTGCCAAATGTCTCTTGGGGGGCAAAATTGTACCTGGTTGAGGACACTGCTCTACACTTGCAAATATCATAGCCCTAGCCAAATAATGTGGAAAGTTTCTGCTTGCTTGTTTATCTCCTCTGAGATTCTCAGAGTTCAAGAGTAGGGGGTTTGCAAAATGTATCCTTGTGTTCCCTGTGCCAAGGCATAGCACCTGATGCACAGTAGGCATATAATACACATTTCCTTAGCAAAACTTTATTGAAGTACTAGATGTCAGAAGACCTGGATTTTAGCTTATCTTGGTTGGCTCTACGGTTTAAACTGTGGTGACTCTGGACACATCAATTAGCATCTCTGTGCCTCAGTTTCCCTCATTGGAAACATCAGCATTGTGCCTTCGGATTGTATGTGGATGGAATGTGAGTGGGTCTATGACAGTGTAAAGTGCAGAAAGAAGCCTAGTTAAGGCACCGTGTCCTGAGGAAAACATGCTGCTGTCATGTTTTTATCCTCCAGGCACAAAGTCTGGGTAGCACTGAAAATTCAGGTCTGTGCAAACAATACAATGTTTTATAACAGTATCTAGAGGATTTCTTTAACGTGGAACACTATAAATACAAGAAACTTTGTTGAACTGATTGAACCTGTGATATGGAATGAGACTGCCACAAAGACTAAGCATAATGCTGTACAACACACTATAGAAACCTTAAAGTTTCAACTCCCTGCCCCCCGATACACTTGTGTGGGTCTGATAAAGACCCAGCCAGGATTAAGGGAGCCTTCTCTGCTCTAGGTCTGTCTGATGTTCTGTGGCCTGCAGGATCCTCCAGATCCTCTTCTTGACACTAATATAGCAAACTACTGAGTATGTGCACTTAACCACATGGTTCTGTGGTTAAAACCATCAATGGTTCCTTTTCATTGAAGGGTCAGCTTCAGCTTAGATCAAATTGCAAATACAACACATTATTTCATGTTCCTCTTGCCTGTTGGTTCTTACCTATACTCAGGATGATGTACCCAAACCCATTCTTTGAGCCCTATTCTGTTCTATGCTGGGACTGTGGCTTCCTTGTTTCCTGACCTTTAATATCAGTATCAGGAAATTAGCAGGTTTTGCATCTGCAACCGCACAGAACGTGTGGCATTAGTAGGGAGTCTCATCCACTCTTTGTAAAGATTTTTTCCTCTAATACACCCTATGGAATGCCTCTCCAGTTATTTATTACCTTCAAAAACCTCTCTCTCATTCTGCTTACCTACTTTTATGACTTCCTTTTACACCCTGGGCATGCCATCACTCTTGCCTCCATGCTCTCCCAGTGCTGTGGTGGGCCGGTTTATAGATCTCCCTCCCTTCTTTTAGAAGAATGAATTAGTTTCCAGGTTGAGCTCAGCTGGGAAAAACCTCTGTCGCATGGAAATGTGGGCTCTGATACGCGCGCACAAGCTTGTGTGTGTGTGTGTGTGTGTACCACCATCAACTCTCCTCCAGCTGCAACCGGCCAGGACTTTCCCACTAACCATTTCATGCCCCAAACATGTAGGCTGCAAAAGCACTCACAAATTGTAAAACTATACAAACAAGTCAAAAAGTCCTGAACACATGTACTGCTAGGTCTGCAAGAGGGCTTGATAACCATTTAGTCTAGCTCTTCCATTTTAAATTTGAGAACACTGAAGCCTGCACAGGTTAACTGACTCCCTCTTAGTATTTTCTTTGCAGTTTCTGACCATGTCAGAAAGCTACCATGAATCATTCCATCACTTTTTAAATGCATCACAGCTAATCTTTATTTTCCAGCTTTTTCTATACTTCATGATCATCTCTTTAAGCTTAAAATAATAATTTCCTTTCAATATAGGGCTTGGGGATATCTCACCTGAAAGAGGTGGTAGGTGTTTTTAAAATAGTGAGTTCTGTGTATTTTTACAATGACACATGGTTTAGAGCAATGAATAGGACCTTTTTTTTCCATACAAATTGACAATTATCCTGCTCCAAAATTTTTCTTACAATTTCTTTTTAAAACATCTTAGGCAGATTTCTGAGATTTGTTTGTAAGAAGATGGCTCTGGAGGATATTTGTCTGCTCATTAGCCACTAAAATTTTTCTATTTTGAGAATTTTAGAGAACTTGTAGAATGGATGTACCTGTCTACTAGTTTATCTGAAGAGCTCATGGACAGCTTTTTTTTTTTTTTTTTTAAAGAATAAACAGTCAATTTTATTGGGCTCAGACTAGGAATCCATGGGTCTTGAGGACCTCTGTGAATTTGTCAATTTTCTTCTCTCTGTTCTTTTTGCCCTGCTTCCACAGCCTCATAAGCTGCTTCTTCTTCCAGTAATGGATCTTGGCCTTCTCCTTCCTATTCTCCTCCAGGGTAGCTGTTACTGCCTGGGACTTCCAGCCAACCTCATGAGCCAGGCACCCTATGTTAGCAAACTTTTTCATAGGCTTCAGATGCACAACCTTAAGGGCAGGAGGAACCACCATCTGCTTTTTTTGTCATAGGGTGGCGTGATCCCACCAAACAT
Source organism: Eschrichtius robustus (assembly GCF_028021215.1). Lineage (NCBI taxonomy): Eukaryota > Metazoa > Chordata > Mammalia > Artiodactyla > Eschrichtiidae > Eschrichtius > Eschrichtius robustus. The sequence continues at coordinate 38,597,177 of NC_090843.1, forward strand.
CTTGAGGTCCAGAGCAGCCTGGCCTCTCTTGGTCTTATGGGGAAGCGTGCCTGTGGGCAGAGGACAGCAGCCCTGCTCAGTGGGGCACACGAGGACACTGCTGCCCGACCCAGGCAGGCAGACAGGTGGCCTCAGATGGTAATGCGTGTGGAGTCTTCTCATGGTTGGGAAACTCAAACATGAGTGAGAAAAGTCCTCATCACCAGCCTCATGGACAGCTTTATTGAAAAGGTTGGCAGCCTGAGAATCCAGGATTGTTCATTGCTGATCAAAAACTGTGTTTCCTTGGGAACTCAGATCAGTAAAAAAGTAAAATGAGGAGGGAGAGACTGATATAGGATTTCAAACTTTTTTTGACCACCTGACTTGAAGAAAAAACTAAGAAGTAATAGCCCCTCCTTCCATGCACACCATTCCCAACCCATTCTACCTAAAAATCCTTCATATTGTGGGTTTTATTTTTCATTTTAATATTAATTGTATTTTAAATTAGGTCTCTAAGAAAGAAGTTGGCCTTTCTCATTCTTTTCAGAGTGGTCTGGGAAATACTACATCAATGCATCTGAGAAAAACATAGGAAAACAGGATCTCTTGTAGTTTTGTTTTTGAGTCAATACCCGAAATAATGACCAGAAGCAAAAATCCACTGGTGCGTCCACAAGCAGGGTGCTGGGCCAGTCAGCTTCATCCTTCCCGCCCTGAGCTGTTCTCCTGCAGCCTCCATGCCACTGCTGCGAGCCCCTAGAGCAGATAGAAAATGTAGGACAGAATGAGCAGATCTATGATGGCAAAGAACATCAGGATGAAGATATCCAGCATTGTGGACTCCTTGGCCAAAGAGGCCTCTGGATTCCAGAGAGATGTGAGCTCTGAGCACAGAGTTTGCAGTCGGTGGAGAGAAATGGCTCTTTCTTCCCCGTGCTGCTCAGCCCTCCTTTCCCCTCCCCCTCCCAGGGCCTGCGACTGCTACTACGGGTTGCTGCAGCTCCATCAGCAGCTTACTTCCCTCCTCCCTCACTTCCACAGCCAACCAATCACAAAGCCTGGAGGAGGTAACCAGGGAACTGCTCCATATAGACCAGGCAGAAGTGAAGAGGTTTAATTTCTCCCTAGGAACCCAGTCCCACCCCTTTGTATCTAAATGGAGTCTGCATGACATGAACATAGGAGGAGATCTGATCTGTATCCAGATGCCCTAGGGATGAATCCTCCTGACTGCCTTTCTTCTCCCTTTTCCCACTCACACACTCTGGGCAAATTATCTCAGAAAAATGACAGTTGGGAGTTGGATGGGCCGACCACTGGCAAGTAGTATAAAGTCATGTCATGGAAGACATGGACAAAGGTCCCATGTGAGTCTCAGCTGGCATCTCTGTGGACGGAGCTAACACTGATGGGAATTCCTAAACTGTGCCAGATTCTGCACACGTGGTGTAACTTTTTTTTAAAGAACAATTCAATTTATTTAAATTAAGCAAAAAAACACATCAAAACAGTTCACCTATTGCCCCCACACCAACCATTAATCTGTTCTCTGTATCTATGAGCTTGCTTTCTTTTGCAAAACAAGTACTTTAAAGAAAAAAAAAAAAAAAAAAAAAAAGCAGCGTACCACCATCCACAATCACGATTATTTCTTAAAAGGGAGAATACTTTAGAGCAAAAACAAAAACAGGATATAACCTCATGAAATTGCTTTTATTTTTCACATTTTTCAGTGCATGTCTCCAAATTAGCATTTGGAAACCACCAAAGCTAGATTAATTAATCCAGGAGCCAGAGATGTGAGTTATAATGTCAAATCCTGTAAAAAATAATGGAGGACCAAAATTCTTTGATTTGCATTGGTATTAACTATCGCTCATACCGTGTGGCTCTTTCATGGGTCCAAGGTGTTATGTCTGAAGATTTCTCGATTATTTGAGAGACAGCATATGGAAATCAGCATGCCCAGACACACAAGCCTTGCTGAGAGAATCTCTAACTTTACCACACTCCATAAACCACTCAGCCTTCATCTTTAAAAGAAGGATCTGTTTTACAGGATGTTATATGAAATGAAATAGTAAATCTGAAAGCATTTAATAAACTATAAAGCGATCTGTAGCCATCAGATTTTGTCAGTATCTCTAAGCTTTATAGACGTTTTCTTTAATCAAAACCTCATCAAGGGGCTTCCCTGGTGGTGCAGTGGTTGAGAGTCCGCCTGCCAATGCAGGGGACACAGGTTCAAGCCCTGGTCTGGGAGGATCCCACATGCCGCGGAGCGACTGGGCCCGTGAGCCACAACTACTGAGCCTGTGCATCTGGAGCCTGTGCTCCGCAACAAGAGAGGCCGCGATAGTGAGAGGCCTGCGCACCGCGATGAAGAGTGGCCCCCACTCGCCGCAACTAGAGAAAGCCCTCGCACAGAAAGGAAGATCCAACGCAGCCAAAAATAAATAAATACAATTAAAAAACAAAACAAAACAAAACCTCATCAAGGCTGTGTTAATTTGCCTGCAATGTCCGATGAAACATCAAAATATGTTCTACATAGGAGACCACAGTATATAATGTATATGTCAGTGCCTGGCACAAAATAGGCACTCAATTATTTTCTGTTCCCTTTACCCACTGAAAGTACGTGCTTTGACTCTCTAGATAATGCCAAACATTTTGCTGTAAAAGCAATAGACAAACTGCAGTTATGCATCTATGAGCTTTTTGAAATTTTCTTGGATAAATGAATGGAAAGGAAATCAGAATAATCTTTATGTTATGAAAACCTTCATCCTACTCATACATCAGCTTTTTCACTTCACTTCCTTCTCTCTCTCCTTGCGCCCTCTACTGACTGCAAGTTTGTATTGATTTAGCAAATTTAACTGTTCTGAACAAAAAGATCACAATTTTCTCCAGCCTGTGACAGTGACTAATATGTATGCTACTTTTCCCACAAATATAGGATCAAGCTGTATATCAGTTTTTGAAAATCGCTTTTAGCACTAACTGTGTATGGCAAACATCTCTCCATGTCAATAAATGGACCATCAAAGTGGCTACATAGTGTGCCATTGCAAGGATGTCCCATCTTTATGGGAACACATTTAGTCTGTCTCAGCTTTTCTCACTGCTGTATTTTAAAAAGTTTCCTTTTATGTCTCATATTCTCCATGAAGATATGTTAGAAACTAGAGCCAAAATTGAAAACACTCCATAATTAACATTGGAATCTAAAAAAGATACACCAGTACTCAAAATTGCAATATACAGTACTGTCAAATATTTATTCTGCCACTTTCTTTTCCCTGCACTGCTTATCCTTTTCTACTAAATTGCACGAAAATATATTTATCATAATCAAAGAGCAAATATTTAAAAAGACTTAAAATCTTGTTTACAATAGGACCCAAGAAGATATTTCATCTCCAAAATGAATGAGGGTTGATTGTCATGAATAAGGAAAAATCTGAGGTCTGGAAAAGCTAGGTGAAAATTAGAAATATATTTGCTATGTTCACCCCCCCACCAATGAAGGAGTGAATGTCCTATATTACACTGAAAAAATCCAATTAATGAAGCTGAAGAAAAACTTGGGCATTCTCTCAAAATTCACAGGAAAATAATAAATAATTGAAAATAATGAAAGAAAAGATAAGAAATAAGGAGTCCAAAACATGTAGTTATACAAAGTAGGAATTCCAAAGCAGGAAATGAAACCAGGAGAACACAAGCAAAAATTAAATGACAGAAGAAGAAATTTTTAAGCTAAAGAAATATTTAAGTTTGAAGCTTTAAAAACTTCACTAAAAATAAATGAAACACATGCCTAGGTATATCAGGCAAAATTCTTGACTATAAAAGATAAATCAAGCTTCCTACATGAATTGAGGCTTTTTAAACAGGAAAAAGTCATGTATTCTAGAGAAGAACACAAATCAAGCTATTCTCCCTGAAGCTAAATGCCAATCCTCAAAGTTTACAGAACTTTGAGGATGGGTCAAAATTAAGAATTCAAGAACTGTAGAGACTTAGCTTAAAAGAACTAACAGTGAACAATAAAAGCATGGTTTTGAAGAAATATGCAAATATAAAAATATAATTATTTAAAGACTGGATGGATGTTGTAAACCATAACAGTAATAATCTAGGTTTTCATTCCAAAATAATATAAGCAAACCCAAGAAATAGCAAAGGTTAATGAAAGGTAGTATAAAATCACTATATTTTTTCTTTTTTTGGATGAGATTAATATTTTTTATTGAAGTATAGTGGATGTACAATATTATATGTTACAGGTATACACCACAGTGATTCACAATTTTTAAAGGTTATACTCCATTTATAGCTATTATAAAATATTGGCTATACTCCCCATGTGGTACAATATATCCTTGTACCTTATTTTATATCTAATAGCTTTTACCTTTTTTTTTTTTTCCAACATCTTTATTGGAGTATAATTGCTCTTCAGTGGTGTGTTAGTTTCTGCTGTAAAACAAAGTGAATCAGCCATACGTATACACATATCCATATTTCCTCCCTCTTGCGTCTCCCTCCCACCCTCCCTATCCCACCCCTCCAGGTGGTCACAAAGCACCAAGTTGATTTCTCTGTGCTATGCAGTTGCTGCCCACCAGCCACCCATTCTACATTTGGTAGTATATATATGTCCATGCCACTCTCTCACCTTGTTCCAGCCCACCCCTCCCCCTCCCCATGTCCTCAAGTCCACCCTCCAAGTCTGCGTCTTAAATCCTTTCGTGCCCCTAGGTTCTTCAGAACCTTTTTTTTTTTTTTAAATACCATATATTTGTGTTAGCATACGGTATTTGTTTTTCTCTTTCTGACTTCACTCTGTATGACAGACTCTAGGTCCATCCACCTCACTACAAATAACTCAATTTTGTTTCTTTATATAGCTGAGTAATATTCCACTGTATATATGTGTCACATTTCTTTATCCATTCGTCTGTCGATGGACACTTATGTTGCTTCCATTTCTTGGCTATTGTAAATAAAGCTGCAATGAGCATTGTGGTACATGACTATTTTTTTTTCTTTTCATTTATTTTACTTTATTTTTTAAACACCTTTATTGGAGTATAATTGCTTTACAATGGTGTGTTAGTTTCTGCTTTATAACAAAGTGAATCAGCTATACATATACATATATCCCCATATCTCCTCCATCTTGCGTCTCTCTCCCACCCTCCCTATCCCACCCCTCTAGGTGGTCACAAAGCACCGAGCTGATCTCCTTGTGCCATGTGGCTCTTTCCCACTAGCAATCTATTTTACATTTGGTAGTATATATAAGTCCATGCCACTCTTCCCTTCGTCCCAGCTTACACTGACCCCTCCCTGTGTCCTCAAGTCCATTCTGTATGTCTGCGTCTTTATTTCTGTCCTGCCCCTAGGTTCTTCAGAAACATTTTTCTTTTTTCTTTTTTAGATTCCATATATATGTGTTAGCATACGGTATTTCTTTTTCTCTTTGTGACTTACTTCACTCTGTATGACAGTCTCTAGGTCCATCCACCTCACTACAAATAACTCAATTTCGGTTTTTTTATGGCTAATATTCCATTGTATATATGTGCCACATCTTCTTTATTCATTCATCTGTCAATGGACACTTAGGTTGCTTCCATGTCCTGGCTATTGTAAATAGAGCTGCAATGAACATTGTGGTACATGACTCTTTTTGAATTATGGTTTTCTCAGGGTATATGCCCAGTAGTGGGATTGCTGGGTCATATGGTAGTTCTATTTTTAGTTTAAGGAACCTCCATACTGTTTTCCATAGTGGCTGTATCAATTTACATTCCCACCAACAGTGCAAGAGGGTTCCCTTTTTTCCACACCCTCTCCAGCATTTATTGTTTGTAGATTTTTTTTATGATGGCCATTCTGATTGGTGTGAGGTGATACCTCATTGTAGTTTTGATTTGCCTTTCTCTAATGATTAGTGCTGCTTGCATCTTTTCATATGCTTGTTGGCAATATGTATATCTTCTTTGTAGAAATGTCTACTTAGGTCTTCTGGCCATTTTTGATATTGAGCTGCATGAGCTGCTTGTTTATTTTGGAGATTAATGCTTTGTTAGTTAATTCATTTGCAAATATTTTCGCCAATTCTGAGGGTGGTCTGTTGGTCTTGTTTATGGTTTCCTTTGCCATGTGAAAGCTTTTAAGTTTCATTAGGTCCAATTTGTTTATTTTTGTTTTTATTTCCATTTCTCTAGGAGGTGGGACAAAAAGGATCTTGCTGTGATTTATGTCATAGAGTGTTCTGCCTATGTTTTCCTCTAAGAGTTTAATAATGTCTGGCCTTACACTTTGGTCTTTAATCCATTTTGAGTTTATTTTTGTGTATGGTGTTAGGGAGTGTTCGAATTTCATCCTTTTACATGTAGCTGTCCAGTTTTCCCAGCACCACTTATGGAAGAGTCTGTCTTCTCTCCACTGTAATATTCTTGCCTCCTTTATCAAAGATAAGGTGACCATATGTGCTTGGGTTTATCTCTGGGCTTTCTATACTGTTCCATTGATCTGTATTTCTGTCTTTGTGGCAGTACCATACTGTCTTGATTACTGTAGCTTTGTAGTGTAGTCTGAAGTCAGGGAGCCTGATTCCTCCAGCTCCGTTTTTCTTTCTCAAGATTGTTTGTCTCTTCGGGGTCTTTTGAGTTTCCATACAAATCGTGAAATTTTTGGTTCTAGCTCTGTGAAAAATGCCAGTGGTAGTTTGAAAGGGATTGCATTGAATCTGTAGATTGCTTTGGGTAGTAGAGTCATTTTCACAATGTTGATTCTTCCAATCCAAGAACATGCTGTATCTCTCCATCTATTTGTATCATCTTTAATTTCTTTCATCAGTGTCTTATAATTTTCTGCATACAGGTCTTTTGTCTCCTCAGGTAGGTTTATTCCTAGGCATTTCACTCTTTTTGTTGCAATGATAAATGGGAGTGTTTCCTCAATTCCTCATTCAGAATTCTGTCATTAGTGTATAGGGATGCAAGAGATTTCTGTACATTAATTGTGTATCCTGCTACTTTACAAAATTCATTGATTAGCTCTAGTAGTTTTCTGGTAGCTTATTTAGGATTCTCTACATATAGTATCACGCCATCTACAAACAGTGACAGCTTTACTTCTTCTTTTCTGATTTGGATTCCTTTTATTTCTTTTTTCTTCTGTGATTGATGTGGCTAAAACTTCCAAAGCTATGTTGAATAATAGTGGTGAGAGTGGACAATCTTGTCTTGTTCCTGATCTTAGAGGAAATGGTTTCAATGTTTCACCATTGAGAACCATGTTAGCTGTGGGTTTGTCATATATGTCCTTAATTATGTTGAGGTAAGTTCCCTCTTTGCCTTCTTTCTGGAGGGTTTTTATCATAAATGGGTGTTGAATTTTCTGGAAAGCTTTCTCTGCATCTATTGAGATGATCATATGGTTTTTCTCCTTCAGTTTGTTAATATGGTGTATCACATTGATTGATTTGCATATAGTGAAGAATCCTTGCATTCCTGGGATAAACCCCACTTGACATGGTGTATGATCTTTTTAATGTGCTGTTGGATCCTATTTGCTAGTATTTTGTTGAGGATTTTTGCATCTATGTTCATCAGTGATATTGGCCTGTAGTTCTCTTTTTTGTGTGTCATCTTAGTCTGGTTTTGGTATCAGGGTGATGGTTGCCTCGTAGAATGAGTTTGGGAGTGTTCCTCCCTCTGCTATAGTTTGGAAGAGTTTGAGAAGGATAGGTGTTAGCCCTTCTCTAAATGTTTAATAGAATTCGCCTGTGAATCCATCTGGTCCTGGGCTTTTGTTTGTTGGAAGATTTTTAATCACAGTTTCAATTTCAGTGCTTGTGATTGGTCTGTTTATATTTTCTACTTCTTCTTGGTTCAGTCTCAGAAGGTTGTGCATTTCTAAGAATTTGTCCATTTCTTCCAGGTTGTCAATTTTATTGGCATAGAGTTGCTTGTAGTAATCTCTCATGATCCTTTGTATTTCTGCAGTGTCAGTTGTTACTTCTCCTTTTTCAATTCTAATTCTATTGATTTGAGTCTTCCTTTTTTTCTTGATGAGTCTGGCTAATGGATTTTCAATTTTGTTTATTTTCTCAAGGAACCAGCTTTTATGTTTTATTGATCTTTGCTATAGTTTCCTTCATTTCTTTTTCAATTATTTCTGATCTGATCTTTATGATTTCTTTCCTTCTGCTAACTTTGGGGGTTTTTTGTTCTTCTTTCTCTAATTGCTTTAGGTGTAAGGTTAGGTTGTTTATTTGAGATGTTTCTTGTTTCTTCAGGTAGGATTGTATTTCTCTAAACTTCCCTCTTAGAACTGCTTTTGCTGCAGCCCATAGGTTTTGCTTTGTTGTGTTTTCATTGTCATTTGTTTCTAGGTATTTTTTGATTTCCTCTTTGATTTCTTCAGTGATCCCTTGGTTATTTAGTAGTGTATTGTTTAGCCTCCATGTGTTTGTATGTTTTACAGATCTTTTCCTGTAATTGATATCTAGTCTCATAGCGTTGTGGTCGGAAAACATACTTGATACGATTTCAATTTTCTTAAATTTACCAATGCTTGATTTGTGACCCAAGATATCATCTATCCTGGAGAATGTTCCATGAGCACTTGAGAAAAATGTGTATTCTGTTGTTTTTGGGTGGAATGTCCTATAAATATCAATTAAGTCCATCTTGTTTAATGTATCATTTAAAGCTTGTGTTTCCTTATTTATTTTCATTTTGGATGATCTGTCCATTGGTGAAAGTGGGGTGTTAAAATCCCCACTATGATTGTGTTACTGTCAATTTCCCCTTTTATGGCTGTTAGTATTTGCTTTATGTATTGAGGTGCTCCTATGTTGGGTGCATAAATATTTACAATTTTTATATCTTCTTCTTGGATTGATCCCTTGATCACTATGTAGTGTCCTTCTTTGTCTCTTGTAATTGTCTTTGTTTTAAAGTCTATTTTGTCTGATATGAGAATTGCTACTCCAGCTTTCTTTCAATTTCCATTTGCATGGAATATCTTTTTCCATTCCCTTACTTTCAGTCTGTATGTGTCCCTAGGTCTGAAATGGGTCTCTTGTAGACAGCATATATACGGGTCTTGTTTTTGTACCCATTCAGCCAGTCTATGTATTTTGGTTGGGGCGTTTGATCCATTTACATTTAAGGTGATTATCGACATGTATGTTCCTATTACCATTTTCTTAATTGTTTTGGGTTTGTTATTGTAGGTCTTTTCCTTCTCTTGTGTTTCCTGCCTAGAGAAGTTCCTTCAGCATTTGTTGTAAAACTGGTTTTGTGGTGGTGAATTCTCTTAGCTTTTACTTGTCTGTAAAAGTTTTAATTTATCTGTTAAATCTGAATGAGATCCTTGTTTTGTAGAGTAATCTTGGTTGTAGGCATTCCCCCTTCATCACTTTAAATATGTCCTGCCAGTCCCTTCTGGCTTGCAGAGTTTCTGCTGAAAGATCAGCTGTTAACCTTATGGGGTTTCCCTTTTATGTTATTTGTTGTTTTTCCCTTGCCGCTTTTAATATTTCTTCTTTGTATTTAATTTTTGATAGTTTTATTAATGTGTGTCTCGGCGTCTTTCTCCTTGGATTTATCTTGTATGGGACTCTCTGTGCTTCCTGGACTTAACTATTTCCTTTCCCATATTAGGAAAGTATTCAACTATAATCTCTTCAAATATTTTCTCAGTCCCTTTCTTTTTCTCTTCTTCTTCTGGGACCCCTATAATTCGAATGTTGGTGCACTTAATGTTGTCCCAGAGGTCTCTGAGACTGTCCTCAATTCTTTTCATTCTTTTTTCTTTATTCTGCTCTGCAGTAGTTATTTCCACTATTTTATCTTCCAGGTCACTTATCCGTTCTTCTGCCTCAGTTATTCTGCTATTGATCCCTTCTAGAGAATTCTCTGGTTTTTTTTTTTGTTGTTTTAATTATTTATTTATTTATTTATTTATTTATTTATGGCTGTGTTGGGTCTTCATTTCTGTGTGAGGGCTTTCTCTAGTTGCAGCAAGTGGGGGCCACTCTTCATCTCAGTGTGGGGGTCTCTCATCATCGTGGCCTCTCTTGTTGCGGAGCACAGGCTCCAGACGTGCAGGCTCAGTAATTGTGGCTCACGGGCCCAGTTGCTCCACGGCATGTGGGATCTTCCCAGATGAGGGCTCGAACCCGTGTCCCCTTCACTGGCAGGCAGATTCTCAACCACTGCACCACCAGGGAAGCCCCTAGAGAATTCTTAATTTTATTTTTTGTGTTGTTCATCACTGTTTGTTTGCTCTTTAGTTAAGTGTTTCTTGTATTTTCTCCATTCTGTTTCCAAGATTTTGGATTATCATTACTATCATTATTCTGAATTCTTTTCAGGTAGACTGCCTATTTCCTCTTCATTTGTTAGGTGTGGTGGGTGTTTACTTTGCTCCTTCATCTGCTGTGTGTTTCTCTATCTTCTCATTTTGCTTAACTTACTGTGTTTGGTGTCTCCTTTCACAGGCTGCAAGTTCGTAGTTCCCATTGTTTTTGGTGTCTGTCCCCAGTGGCTAAGGTTGGTTCAATGGGTTGTGTAGGCTTCCTGGTGGAGGGGACTAGTGCCTGTGTTCTCGTGGATGAGGCTGGATCTTGTCTTTCTGGTGGGTAGGTCCATGTCTGGTGGTGTGTTTTGGGGTATCTGTGGCCTTATTATGATTTTAGGCAGCCTCTCTGCTAATGGATGTGGTTGTGTTCCTGTCTTGCTAGTTGTTTGGCATAGGGTGTCCAGCACTGGAGCTTGGTGGTCATTGAGTGGAGCTGGTCTTGGCTTTGAGATGGAGATCTCTGTGAGATATTCGCCATTTGATATTACGTGGAGCTGGGAATGTCTCTTCTGTACCAATGTCCTGAACTTGGCTCTCCCACCTCATAAGCACAGCCCTGACACCTGGCTGGAGTACCAAGAGCCTGTCATCCACACAGCTCAGAATAAAAGGGAGAAAAAAAAAGGAAAGAAAGAAAGAAGATAAAATAAAATAAAATAATGTTATTAAAATAAAAAATAATTAGTAAAAAAACTTTTAAAAAGTAATAGAAAAAAAAAGAAAGAAGAGAGTAACCAAACCAAAAAACAAACCCACCAATTATAACATGTCCTTAAAACTATACTTAAAAACAAACTAACAAAAAATGGACAGAACCCTATGACAAATGGTGAAAGCAAAGCTATACAGACAAAATCACACACAGAAGCATACATATACACACTCAGAAAAAGAGAAAAGGGGGGAAATATATATACATCGTTGCTCCCAAAGTCCACCTCCTCAATTTGGGATGATTCGTTGTCTATTCAAGTATTCCACATTTGCAGGGTACATCAAGTTGGTTGTTGAGATTTAATCTGCTGCTCCTGAGGCTGCTGGGAGAAATTTCCCTTTCTCTTCTTTGCACAGCTCCTGGGGTTCAGCTTTGGATTTGGCTCCGCCTCTGCGTGTAGGTCGCCTGAGGGCATCTGTTCCCGCTCAGACAGGATGGGGTTAAAGGAGCAGCTGATTCGGGGGCTCTGGCTCACTCAGGCCTGGGGGAGGGAGGGGTATGGAATGCAGGGCGAGTCTGCGGCAGCAGAGGCCGGCGTGACGTTGCACCAGCCTGAGGCGCGCCATGTGTTCTCCCAGGGAAGTTGTCCCTGGATCACGGGACCCTGGAGGTGGCGGGCTGCACAGGCTCCTGGGAGGGGAGATGTGGATAGTGACCTGTGCTTGCACACAGGCTTCTTGGTGGCTGCAGCAGCAGCCTTAGCGTCTCATGCCCGTCTCTGTGGTCCGCGCTGATAGCTGCGGCTCGCGCCCGTCTCTGGAGCTCCTTTAAGCAGCGCTCTGAATCCCCTCTCCTCCCGCACCAGGAAACAAAGAGGCAAGAAAACGTCTCGTGCGTTTTCGGCAGCTCCATACTTTTTCCCGGGCTCCCTCCCGGCTAGCCGTGGTGCACTAGCCCCCTTCAGGCTGTGTTCACGCAGCCAACCCCAGTCCTCTCCCTGAGATCCGACTGAAGACCGAGCCTCACCTCCCACCCCCTGCCCGCCCTGGCGGGTGAGCAGACAAGCCTCTCGGGCTGGTGAGTGCTGGTCGGCACCGATCCTCTGTGCGGGAATCTCTCCGCTTTGCCCTCCGCACCCCTGTGGCTGTGCTCTCCTCTGTAGCTCCAAAGGTTCCCCCCTGCCCACCCTCTGTCTTCGCCAGTGAAGGGCCTTCCTAGTGTGTGGAAATCTTTCCTCCTTCACAGCTCCTTCCCACTGGTGCAGGTCCCATCCCTATTCTTTTTTCTCTGTTTTTTCTTTTTTCTTTTGCCCTACCCACGTACCTGGGGAGTTTCTTGCCTTTTGGGAGGTCTGCGGTCTTCTGCCAGCGTTCAGTAGGTGTTCTGTAGGAGTTGTTACACATGTAGATGTATTCCTGATGTATTTGTGGGGAGGAAGTTGATCTCCACGTCTTACTCTTCTGCCATCTTGAAGCTCCTCCCCCAGGATCTACTTTCAAGATGACTTGCTTACATGGCTGGCAAGCTAGTGCTAACTGCCAGCTATAAACTCAGCCAGGGCTGTGAGCCAGGGGCCTTGGATCCCCTCCAAGGCTGCTTGGTCTTCCTCATTTCATGGCGTCTAGGAATTGAGATAGACTTCCTAGAGAAACAGGAAGCAGTATAATCATCTATGACCTGGTCTTGGAAGTCACAGAATATCACTTCTGAGTGTGGGCAGAAGCTCACCCTGATTCAAAATGAGGGGACACAGACACTACCTTTTGGTGGTATGAGTGTCACAGTCACATCATAGGAGTTATGTGGGATAAGAGATATTGTTGTGGCTATTTTTTAGAAAGTACAATTTGTCTACCTTCAAATTACTAAAGGGGAAAAAGTATTTTAAAATCTCCACATATATGGCCTTATTTACCTCAGTAGTTGTGAGAAGTGGCTAGAATTAGAAAGATTTGGATCCTGACTGTAATATTTACTTTCTTTGCATGTATGGACATTTCACTTAGCCTTTTAAAAGCTATTTGTTAAATGGAAATATTGATATACAACTCATAGGGTTTGTAGTGAGAAAATGTATATTAACTAGTTAGCATATTACCTGGCTCGTATTAAATAGTCAAAAAATGATCATTTTTAAAAAGACAAGGATGACTGGGATACCACTGTTTACATTGTTTCAGAAGTTCTAGCCCAGTGATTCTCAAGTTTCTTTTGGGGAGTAGAACCCTTTTCCCTTCATAAACTCTTCTGTAGAGCAATTAGAAAACCAACTAAAGCTTAGCTCTTATTTTTGAGGCAAGACTAGGGGCCTGGAGCTCTACCTGCTAGTTTACCCTATTTCCCACGATGGAGCCAGAGATATCTCCTCAGATGTTTCAGCTCATATAATAACATGGGAAAGGAAAAGAATTGCTATAGCTATTGGATAAGCTATGATGCAGTTATCTTCCCCACTCCTGACAATATGATTGTCTATGTAGAAAACTGAGAACAACTTAAAATCTAATGGAACTGACAAAAGAACTTAGTATATAATTCATATATATATGAATACATATAAGGATCAACAGAATTCTTATATTAATTCACTCAACAGTTATTTACACGCCAGTGTGTATTCATAACTGGAGATAACAGTGGTGAGAGGGGTGGACAGGTCTCTGCTGTTGGGCTTATGCTCTAATGGAGAAGACAGATGCTCAGCTAATTACAGATCAAGATCATTGTTGGAAAGCAAAGATCACTTACTTTTTTACTTTTTAGTTTTCCTACTGCCCCCACTGGGGTGCAGGTTCAGTCACAAGTAGCAGTAAATTTTATACAGGAAAAAAGCAAATGGCTGAGATAGCAAATAAAAGAGGCTGAGGAGGAGAGTCTATGGAAGGAAGATTCAGGCTGATATCCAAAGGATGAGAATGAGTGAAGGGTGTGGGGAAAGCTGCTGAGGCAGAGAAAAGAGTGAGGACCATGCTTCTGAGGTAAGGAAATACTTGGCACAACCCAGAAACTAAGAAACAGCAGGCTGGAGCCTAGTGAGTGAGGGGAGGGTGGAGAAAATGGGGATGAAGATGCAGGAAGGGCCAATCAGATGGCGGAGGACTCTGTAGGCTAGGGGAAGAAGTTTGAATGTTATTTAACGCACCCCTAAGTCAATGAATGGTTGTAAGGAGTGGGGTTACAGGATGACTCAGCATTTTAATACAGCACTCTGTGTGTCTCTGTGTTGGGAGTGGGCTCCATCAGGGAGACCATCAGAAGGTCACTGAGCAATCAGGGGAACAGTCATGTGGCTTCGGCTAGGTGGGTAGTGCAGATGGAAAGCAGTGGAAAAATCCAAGCTATGTGGGAAGTAGAAATAGCAAAAACTGTTGACAAATCATATGTGGGGTCTGAAGGAAAGAGAAGAGTATCATTGTAAGGTTTTTAAACTTCCAAACAAATCTGATCTACCCTCATGGACACACAACCTTAGTGAGACAGTGCATAGAGAGGACCTGAATGAGACATTTTCTAGGTGGAAATGGCCTAAATTAAGTTGCCTGAAATTACGAAGAGCATAGTCTACAATCCCAGTCAGGCTTTGGATCCAAACTTGAGTGTTCCACTCTAAGAGAGGAACCCATATTTATGCTGATTCATATGAAAGTGCAGCCCTGCAGTCTGGAGATCACAACCCAGCTGAAACCCTAGACTTGGTCTGAAACATCCTAGTGCTGAACTTGGATCCCCTGTGGAGATTTGTCAGGGCAACAGAAGGGACTTCTTAATACAATACTTTCAGCTAGTCTCTGGAATCCCCTTACTGGAAGGAAGGTGGTTGATGATTTTATTCTCTGATCCCTTCCAGGAGTCAAACAAACCTAGTTTTGTGAATTATCATTTTCATTTAATAAAGTTCACACAAAGCATGTTTTAACAGGCAAAACTATAAACTCATCTTTCCTAACACCTAATTTGTATGTCTTATTATATTTATATTAACAGGCAAAATACACTAGGGACACTTGGTCTTCATGGGTCTGTGACAACATGATTTGACTAACTGGATTACCAAGTTATTATTCAAGGTATTACCTCTTTGTACCTCAATTCTCTCAGCTGTAAAAGTGGTGGACTAGATAATACATGACATACATAAAATACTTTCTCTAATTAATTGTGTTCATGTGGACTGCAAGCTAAAGATAAGAATTTGCATCTCGTGTATCTTTTCTACAATAGCTCTTATAGCCATGGAAGCATAAAATTTCATACTTAAGGAGAATTCAGATATTGTCTTTAATTTATTCTTTTACCTATTAATATAGTCGCTTGTTTGATAAATATTGATCAATATTCAATAAATACCTATCAAACAAATGAGTACATAAATAAATTAATAAAAGAATAAACTAAGGGTGATATCTAAATCCTTTTTCAGTATTAAATTTTATAGTTTTATGGCTATAATGGTTCATTAAAGTCTTTTAGGAATGAAAACCTTGTTTACAGATCTAATTGGGTTAGAAGTTATGTTCACTGCTTCATGTCTATAGATCCTGTATCAGTAATGGGTGACCCAGACATGAGAAATAGGTTCTAGAATCCAACAAAACTAGCTCCAAACCTCAGCTTTGCCTTTGACCTACCCATGTGACTGTGGACAAGTTACTTCACTTCTCTAAACTTCAGTTTCTTCATGTAAAATCTGGAGAGTATAATAGAACTGATGTCAAAACTGGTATTGTAAAGATTAAATGAAAACCCTTAGCATAGTTTCTGTTATAAAGAGTACTCAGGAGACTTAATCTGTTATGAACCAACTTACAAGTTACTATTTTATGAGTTTTGGAGCCCGGTAACAGCTTCATCACCCTCTTTTGCTTCTCCATTGCCCTAGCAAGATAAAGCTCTTGAGCATTTTAATAGAGGCAGACATTCAACAGTACAAGTTGAGTAGAATAGAACTAAATTGATTTGGATGGCCCTTGAAACAGATTAACATCAGCTCAGCTATAGAATTTAGAGTTAACTACTGAGGTAATACATTTCATAAGGGTTTTACTTTCACTTTACAGAGAGCTTTCATTTGTATTATTATTTTTATATCACTGTTAAGTAAACAGGTTTAAAAAATTGAAGTGATCTGCCAGGTTCTTAAAGACCAGAACCCAGAGTTTTTATTGCAAAGCTAGTTTTTGTGACCATGATTCTATCTTGGGAATCCACAAATCAAATTAGTTCTGTACTGTGAAACACATCTCTAGGGAAAGTGAGAATTTCTGATCTTTACACAGATGTTTTATCCATGATACCATATATTTCCTTCACTTTTCAATTACTTGGGGCCTAGTAGCTTTTACTAGTGAATAAGAACAGATATTCTTTTAATCCCCTAATTAAAAACAAAACCAAAAACACTGATCAATCACAATAGGTAATGCCTAACTTTGTTCCCTGTGCAAAGTTAGGCATTTGTGAACATTCATTATTCATTCATTTTTCATAGTATCTCAGAATGGTGTTTTTCTTCTGCTATTGTTAATGGCAATTATAGTATTACACCTTTATTAGAATTATTTCCTTTATTTTTTTAAATTACACAAATTTCAAATATACAGAAAAATGTAGAGAATAACATTCATGAACCCACCACCCAGTGTATACATTACTATTGTGCCTTATTTGCCTCATACTTTTTTAAAGAAATAAAATGTTACAGTTACTGTTGAAGTTAACGGGAATTCTTCCCATTCACATTCACAGTTTTCAGGGCATATGTATTGTCCGTAAACACTATAAAGTATCTTACTCTGTACGTCCTTCTACAACTTGCTGTCTTCATTCATCAGTGTTTTCAAGATTTATCCATAATTTACAAGTAGATTATTTTTTAATTTCAAAAGCTATACAATGAATAAGCCACAGTTTATTGATACTTATTTATTTTCTGGTTGGTAGATCATTATGTTTTATCAAAAAAAATTTTTTTGCCACTAAAACAATGTGCATCCTTATGCAATATTAGCAGTTGTCTCAGGTGTACTAATAGATGTGGAACTGCTGGGCCAGACAGTACATGTATCCTCAAATTTAATAGGTCTTTTCAAGTTGTTTTTCAAACTGTCATTTAAATTTTAACCAGAATACTTTGTCAGAGCTATCATTTCCCTCTATATTCACCAACACCTAATTTTTAAGTTTTGGCCAATTTAACGTAAATGAAATGATGTAATTTATTTTGCACTTCTCCAGTTACTCTGGAAGTTAAGCAACTTTTCATGTGTTCTTATGCTATTTGGGTTTTCTCACTGTTCATATTTTCAATTTCGTTATCTGGGTTTTTCTCACTGATTCCTAGTTCTGTGTATATCATCAATATTGATCCTTGGTTGGCTTTGTGAGTAACAAGTGTCTTCTACAAATCTATGTGTTGGATTTTAATTTATTTATAGTATGTAGCTGAACAGGAGTTCTTGCTTTTTAATGTAGACAACAATCAGTCAGAGGAAGTGCAGAAAAGAACACTCTTTTCTGGTACTTCAAGCAGAAAGGAATTTGATGCAGGGAATTAATTGCTGGCTAAGTTCCTAGAATAAGTGTGTATTTGTTTTGTTTTGTTTGCAAATATATGGGGGGGGGGCAGGGATTGGCTATTTTTGTTTCCTTTTTATTCCTTTCTTTTATCTTTTACATTGTCATCAGAGAATGATATAGATTCTTTCCTGTTGGTTGAAAACATCCTTTGTGGCTTATGGAATCATCAGTTTTAATAAATGTTTTATGAGAGTTTGTAATTGGGTTCTATAAATGCCCTTTATATCAGACATATGAATTATATGCTCAAATTTTTCATATCTTTACCAATTTTTTTGTCTACTTGATCAATCCATTTCCTAGAAAAGAGCCTTAAAATCGTCCACTATGATTGTAAATTTGATGATTTTTCCTTGTACAGTGAGCCCTTCACATCCATGGGTTTCCTTGATTTAACCAACCACAAATTGAAAACATAAAAAAATTCCAGAAAGTTTCAAAAAGCAAAGCTTGAAAATGTTACACACAGGCAACTCTTTATGTAGCATTTACATTGTATTAGGTATTATAAGTAATCTAGAGATGATTTAAAGTATATGCGAGGATGTGCATAGGTTATATACAAATATTATACCAATTCATATAAGGGATGTGAGTATCTGCAGATTTTGGTATCCTCAGGGGTCCTGGAATCAATCCCCCCAAATACTGAGGGAAGACTGCACTGGTAACATCTTTTGCCTTATGTATTTGAGACTATGTTGTGAAATTAATATAAATTCAGGCATTCAGAACTCCTGAAGAGTTGTGTCCTTTGTCCTTTAACTCATGAACTTCTACTAATTTTTTTCTGGCCTTAAAGTCTGTTTTGTCTGATATTTTTACAGCCACATCAGCTTTCTTTTGTTTAAGGCTTACTTGTGTATATTTTGCATACATTTACCTCTACATTTTCTGTGTAATTATATTTTAGTTATGTCTCATATAGACACATATAGCTGGGTTTTCTCAAAATTTCTATTTTGAATAATTTCAAATTTGAAGAAAATTTGAAGGAATAGAATAGAAAATATTGCTACCCTTACCTAAATTTATCAGTTGTTTATATTTTGTCACTTTTGCATTTCTATATATATTACACAATTTTTAACTGACCAATTTGAATGTAAATTGCAGGTATCATGCTACTTCACTCCTGAATTGAATGATTTATACAAAATTGCATAAATTACATTGTATATATATACGTATATCACATACATATGCACACAAGTTCATATACACATATATTAATCATTTAAAAGTGTATTGCTGAGTAGTACTTGGTTGGTGGATATATCACAATTTGTTTTATCAATTCACCCATTGAAGGACATTTGAGTTGTTTCCAGTTTTTGGCTATTACAAATTAAGATGCTATGAACATTTGTGTCTATATGAACAATGCTATTTTTTTTCTCTTGGATAAATACCTAGGAATGGAATGGTTAGATTGTATGGTAGGTGTATGTTTTTGTTTTTTTTTTTATACATCTTTATTGGAGTATAATTGCTTTACAATGTTGTGTTAGTTTTTGCTGTACAACAAAGTGAATCAGCTATATGTACACATATATCCCCATAGCCCCTCCCTCTTGTGTCTCCCTCCCACCCTCCCTATTCCACCCCTCTAGGTGGTCACAAAGCACCAAGCTGATCTCCCTGTGCTATGCGGCTGCTTCCCACTAGCTATCTATTTTACATTTGGTAGTGTATATATGTCAATGCTACTCTCTCACTTCGTCCCAGCTTACCCTTCCCCCTCCCGTGTATGCTTAACTTTTAAAGAAATTGTCAGTTTTCCACAGTGTTTCTCCCATTTCCATTCCCATAAGCAATGCAGGAGGGTTCTATTTCTTCCACATCCTTGCCAACACTTACTTTGGTCAATCTTTTTAATTTCAGCTATCTAAAAGGTGCATATTTATATCTCATATGTGATTTTAATTTATATTACCCTGATGATGAATGATGTTGAGTATCTTTTCATGTTCTTATTTGCCATCAGTATATATTCTTGGTGAAATGTCTGTTTAAATCTTTTGCCCATTTTTATTTGCTTGCTTTCTTATTGTTGCCTTTTGAGAATTTATTCCATTAAATTTTAACATGCACAGAAGACAATTAATCAATATCTCTTACCCACCTTCTAAAGAAAACTCTGACTTTTCCTCCCCTGTTTATGTTTTTTGCTGTTTAGAATTTTACTTTCTCTTTGTTTCCATATGTCCATTTATCTATCTATCTCCCCACCCATCCACCTCACCTCTTCACCTCTCTGTTCTCTTCTTGTGGAACTCCAGTCATAAATGTTTTACCTTTTCAATGTGTCCTTCATGTCTCTTAGTTAATCTTTCATGTTTTCCATTTCTTTATATCTCTGTGTTGCTTTCTGGAGAATTTCCTCATAGCCACCTTCTTATTTCCCTCTTGAACTGTGGTAGGACAACTACTTTACCTCCTCTTTTACGTTTCTGATTGTAGTGACTGTTAATAGTTTTTATTTGTAAAAGGTGGTTTGCGTCTTTTGGTTCTTTTTTACATTCATTTATCTTTTTCTTAGTGTTCTATTTTCTAGACCTTCTTTTACCTCTTATATTATCACAAATACATGTTGAATAATTACTCTCATATTGGTCTGTTATCTGTGGTTCTTTGGTTTTGATAGTCCTGTTTGCACATCTGCTAACTCTCTGACATTGAGAGTTGTTCTCTCAGGCCTTTGTAACTCACTTTTTGTACATGCACCTTCTTGTGAGTGTTGTTTTCTCTTGGATAATTGCACGTGTCCTAGCTGTGAAAGTGTCACTGGTTTTGATTCTGGCAGGGTCCCAGGCGTTTCAATGGTCCTTTGTGTTAATTTATCTCCTTGTGGCTCAGTTCAGGTAGCAGGTAATGTAAGTTTAAATTCCATCTCTGGCATAGGCTTGGGGTGTGGTTTCTTCCAGTTGCCTTTTTGTTTCTTTCTACCTAAGGCTTCTGGAAAAGCATGAGTTTCCTTGAGGGCTCCATGGTCTACAGGCTGGGGATTTTCTGGTTTCATTGCAATGGAAGGGGCAGCTCTTAGGGGATCCAGGCTCCATGAAGAAGTCCCTGGTCTGGCTTCCCACCAGCTATGGCCCAGCACCACATCTTTAGTCCATGTGTGAGTACTAGAACCCCAACCCCAGCCCTTAGAACGTTTGTCTGTTGGGATTTTAGGAAGCCCCAAATATATTATTCCTCACTTGCCATGTTGCTGGAAGTTCCTCTAAAGAGTGTTTTTCACAAAGGAAAGAGGCTGGCCTATTATAATAGACAAGTCCTAAAGGAGAACAGGTCTTTCTGGACCCGCTTCCAACCCTTTTCCAGATTTTTGCCACAAAATAAAAATTATTTCCTAATATGATTCTTTCCTTCATTAGCTCTAATAAAATAAACATCGTTGTGAATCTCAACATACCCAAATGTATATACATTTACCTTATGAGTTTAGTAGATAAGCACACTTTTAAACACATGTAATAAACACAATTTAAACTTCCCACCTTATATCTTTCATAATGCCATTTATACTCTCATGCTTGTCTTCATTAATCAATTGCTATAAAGTGATAAAGCTGCAGCCTCATCAAAGCCCACCTTTAAAATGGAATTCCTTGATGATATATGAAAATACTTCACAGTCAATGGTTTTTGAAGAAATTCCTTTTTTTAAGCAATTAAACTTTAGTTTAAATATTTTTTTTATAAAGAGGACTAAACTTAAGAGTCTCTAACCTCTTGTGCATTTAGTGTAGGGAACTACCCCATCCCTCCTCCCATCCTCATAAAACAGAACAGAACCAGCCTTGAATTGAATACAGCAGTAACTTATCTACGCTGCCAAGTCTAATAATTTTCTCTTCTTGCAAACTGGCATAAATGCAGAGTTTGCCATCAACTTCAAGGCTTTCTTTCAAGTACAGAAGGAGAAACATTTCAATATATAAATATAAAACAAGTGGGCATTTTAATGAACATTTACTTTGATAGGCACTGCACAAACATGTTCTATGTTTATTTTATGTAGTCACCTCCTCAATTCTAACTGGTTGCACAATTTTACCCCATTTTACAGATTAGGAAACATGGGTTGCCAGAGTTTACTGGCACCCATGTACTGTTACACTGATTGATGTTTAAGCTGTCTACTTTATCCAAACCAAAATGCAGCCTGGTGGTAAGAAATATAGTAACATCGAAGGGACTTGAGGGAACAAAAAGGTCTTTGAGTTGCAAAAGACCAAAATTATGCAACCAGCAGAAATCTTGGATGGACACCATGATACCTTTTTAGATCATCTTCCACCATCCAGGGGGCAAAATACCATTATGGATTAGGTTTCTTAATCTTTTTTGTGAGATGGACCCTTTGGCTTTCTGGGAAATCCCATGGATCTCGTCTCAGAAAAATGTTTTAAAGTGCATAACAGAACGAATGCAATATTGTTCTAGCATCTGACCCCTGAGATTTTCAAGCATTTCTGCTCTGTCCATCTTACCTCCATGTCTACCGAATCACTCAGAGACCTTCCCTAGCCTTCTTCAGAGAAGGTAAAGGAGAGACAGCCAAGCAGGTTTGGTGGGTATGGTGTTGGGGAAGAGATGCTTTTGAGATGGCATTAGTGTCTTCCTTTTTCCTTCTGTCTAGAAGCCTCCCCATTTCCTAGCCTCTCCAGCTTTCCCCAGATCAAGTCCAAAGTTTCTTTTGTTTTCTTTCTTTCCCGTCCTTCCGCAGCTTTCGCTCTGCCGAAACCTTCAGTAGGCCTGCCCCTCACTGGCCCCGCCTCCCCTTTGCCTCCTCCTCCCAAGTCCCGCCTTCTCCCAATCACTTTTCGGTTCCCTGCCAATCACGCTGGGCCACCGTCTCGCCCCGCCCCCGAACACGAACCTAGCCTGTCCTTGGCCTTCCCAGCAGGCTGAGAAGCCACTGCTGCGGAAGGATGGACCTTGGGGTCGGCGGCTTCTCTGAGGAGCAGTTCCGGGAAGCCTGCGCTGAGCTTCAGCAGCCCGCACTTTCCGGGGCCGACTGGGAGCTGCTGGTGGAGACCTTCGGTATCAGCATCTACCGGCTGCTGGACCAGGTAGCTGTCGGCCCGCTGGAGGACCACGGGGCGACAGCATACGGGGTTCCCCTGACCGCGGGGAGTGCGGGGCTGCAGCCGGAAGTGCGGACCTCGCGGGTCTTCTGGAGCCCAGAGGAGCTAGCTCTGGGGGTGCCTCCCGCTGACTTTGCCCCCTGCTGGTCGCGGGGAGTGGGGAGGTCATCAGAATTTAGTCTCAGGTCTGAGGCCCGACAGGGCAAGTCGTTTGTTACAACTTACTGAAAGAGTTAAAAGGTGGGTCTGCTGATTCTTAGCTCCATGCACTTGCCTGCAAGGGACGTGGAGCCCCGCTCCCGGGTGGTTGCCAGTG
Organism: Eschrichtius robustus; assembly: GCF_028021215.1. Lineage (NCBI taxonomy): Eukaryota > Metazoa > Chordata > Mammalia > Artiodactyla > Eschrichtiidae > Eschrichtius > Eschrichtius robustus. The sequence continues at coordinate 38,620,203 of NC_090843.1, forward strand.
GTGTCTGTGTGGTGGGAAGTATTTTAGGATTGAATACAGGTAGAAAAAAGAGTGGACTTTTCAGAGAGTGGATGTGCAGGGTGCTATGTGTGGGGAGAGGAGTGTTGCTGAGAAGGGACCTACTGTCAACTCTAGTCATTTTACTGACTTGCTTCGTTTGGATGCTCCCCGCTTCCTTGTACATTGGACTTAATAACTTGTCTGAAGCTTCCCGGGAGAAAGATTAAAAGGGTAGGAGGAATGGAGTTGGGGGCCTGCCTGGAGGCCTTTGGAGCCAGGTGGAATGATGGCCAGTCATCAGTTGCTCTGTGCGCTAGTAGCTGCATGGCAAATAGCATAAAAGTTACCTTTAGACAAGGTAAGTGAAGTTGAGGTTTCCTGGCAGAGGATCAGAAGATTATAGAGTGTTCGAGAAGGGAGGAGCTCTGAATGTCTGTGAGTACTAGGTCACTGGGTACAACAGGATGAGCAGGAAGTTCAGTCTAGGGCAGGCAGAATTAATTTCTTAATGTCATTTCAGCAGTTAACCTTGGTGCAAACATGGACATGTTTTCAGACAACATCCTTTTATCTTCTGACCATTTCATTTTCCGCACCAGCCACGCCCAGGCATTTGCTAAGTGTTGTCAGTTCACTGCTCAGATATATCTGATGTCTGGTCCATTTCCCTTCCCTTTCTTTCCTTTACCTTTGCTACTCTGAGTGGCACCTCTTACCTAGAATTGCAGTGACCTCCAAACTAGCTTCTTGGCCTTCCACCTCTCTGATCCCTTCCATCCTACACACTACAGTCCAATCAAGCACCTGAAGGAGAGGTTGTGATCTTATCTGTTCCCTTCCAGTGGCCCTGTTGATTGCAGAATTAATAATAATAATAAACCTACAGTAATAGCTAACACATTGCATGCTTTCTTAGGCTCCAGGCACTGTTTAAGTACTTTGCAGGCATTGACTTCATCCTCACATCAACCCCATGTTGTAAGTTACTATGTATGTATATGTAAGGTACTGTGACTATCACCTTTTTACCAGTTTGGTAATGGATATGTGGAAAGGTTAAGTTGATTGCTCAACACTCAAACTGGGATTGGAACTCAGCTATCTAGCTCCAGACCTGTGCTGTAAATATGCTCCTACACTGACTCTGAAAGAGGGCAAGTGCTGCCAGGTGGGCTATGCATGTGGTACTAGGCTGGTCCCAACTCACATTTCCAGCTTTACCTCCCATGACTTGTCCATACCCCTCCTGTCCTCCAGTCAACCCTGGCTACTCCCCTCACCTCCCCCCAAGGGCTTGTGCTCTTTTGACGTTGTGCCTTTTATCGCACAACATCCACTGCTTGAGCTGAGACAGAGTGACTGGCATTGTATTATGTATTGTCTCCATTGTGTATTGTTATATAGCAGGTCCCATCTCCCTCCTGTGGGGAGGATGTGAGTGGTATTCAGAATAGTTCCTATCCTTACCAACTGTAAGTCTTATTTCCACCCATTCTGGGTGTGAGGGCAGTCATGGTACATTGACGTAAGCTACAAGTCTTTCCAGAGAACTTCCGTAAGTTGGAGGCTGTACGATTCCCAGAGATGTGCCCTTGAGCCTCAATAGCTAGGATGGAGGGCCACCTTGATCTCCATCTGTATTAAATGTCAAGATGCCCTGTTGTGTTGGGTATAAGCCCTTCCTCTTTCTTTCTTCCTTTTCTTCCTTCCTTGCTTCCTTCCTTCCTTCCTTTCTTTCTCTCTTTCTTTCTTCTTTCTTTCCTTTCTCTTTCTTTCTTTCTTTCCTCTCTCTTTCTTTCTTTCTTTTTAATCAGTTGCCAAGTGATGCTGAAGCTCCTGGTCCACAGACCATAATTTGAGAACCACTGATATATGGGGAGCATCTTGCATGGTGCTCAAGGGGGTTCTGACATTGAGAGGCAGGAGAGGGCCCTAGAGATGAGAAGCAGTGGGAACTGAAAGGTAAGGGTGAGAAAAAAGAGTACCTTAAGACAAAAGCAATGCCCACTTTAAGACTCACTCTCCCTGATTTTTAAATTAGTGGTCACTTGGGAGTGAATGTGGTCCCCTGAACAGTGTTGAGAAGTTCCCCTGGAGAGAAAGGCCATGGGTTACTTACAAAAACTTTCCCAGGGATCTGCAGTCAGATCTCGCTGGAGCTTTAGGCTGGTTACCATGCCAGTAGACACTGTGAACTGCCAATAGATGGTGTGAAACTGGTGTGCAGAGGCTCACATCATTGATTTAGACCAAGAAAGTGTTGGACTGAAAAGATCTGGCTGAGCGCTTGACTTCTTATGTTTTTAAACCAAGTGTCTGGCACTGTGAGAAGGGACTGCCTTTGTCCTCTCATAGGTCTTCTAATCAATGAGTTTGGTGAGGAGCAGACAGTACTTTCCTAGGGACTGTTCTTTCCTATACTGTTGACCTTCTAAAATACCGAGAGCCTGGATTTACTGGGAAAACTCTGTGGTTAGCCAGGCTGGACTGAGAGAAAGTTTGGCCTTTTGGAGGGAAGCAGAGATTTAACTGCCATGAGAACAGATTTACCTCGATGGATGAGAAGCTTCCACTCCCATTCCCCAGGTGGGATCATAATCCAATTTGCATCATGGGCTTCTTTACTTCCGGATGATAAGACTCTTCTGCTCCCTTCTCCCACCCTTCTGCCTCTTTCTTAAGGGAGGAGTAGGTACCAGTGTGATTGATGGAACAATTGTTGCACCCAGGACACTTACAGAGCCATATTTACTCATGGGTAGGGCCACCATGTCTTAAAGCTGAACACCATGTGTTGCCTCCTTCTACTTCCTGCCGCTGATCGAGGCTAACTCTCTCTCTGTCTCTCTCTCTCTCTGTCTCTGCCTCTCTGTCTGTATCTTTCTCTGTCTCTGTCTCTCTCCTATTTCATCTTTCCTGAGCGTACAACTGGATGGAAATGTCAGAGCCTCAGTTCTCCCTCTCCTCACTTGTCTCTCAGGATGAGGGTGTGGTGTGAGGCAGTATGAAGATGCTGGTCCCAAGATTTAGATTTGGGGGAATGAAGGGGGAGGGATGAGTAGGATCCCCCACTTCCGTCTGCAGGTATAAGTTGAACTTTGTGCTCCACAGCTGCCTTTGGGCTGTTTGAATGTGTCCTAGTGAGAAGAAACCTCCAAAATATTGGTTCATGACCCATTCAAGCAGTCTTTCAGGACCTATTGTGTGCCTGCATTTTGCTAAGCCCTGGTGACGCCTGATGAATAAGACAAAGTTCATGCCTTCCAGAAGCTTTAAGACAATAAAACAGGCACTTTTTTTGCTATGTAGATCTGAGCGCCTGACCTATACCATTTTTCTTCTGCCTGAAAAGCTTCTTTTAACATTCCTTCCAGAGGAGGTCTGCTACTGATGAACTCCCTCAGTTTTTATTTGTCTGAAAAAGTTTTTATTTCTTCTTCACTCTTGAAGGACAGTTTCATTGGATATAGAATTCTAGTCAGTAACTTATTTCTTTCAAAATATTATATATTTCACTCCACCCTCTTTTTGCAGGGTGGATTCTCAGGAGATGTCTGTTGTAATTCTCATCTGTATTCCTCTGTAGGTAAAGTGCTCCCCCATCCCTCCTGCTACAGCATCTTTCAAGATTTTCTTTTTCTCTTTGGTTTTCTGAGTTTGAATATGATTTATTTAAGATTTTTTGGCGTTTCTCCTGTATGGTGTGCTCAAGATTGGCAGATTTACTTTGAAGGGTGGGCTGAGCTTAGATGGTCAACCACCATGTGATTCAAAATAAAATATAATATATTTGGGGCTTATGACACAAAGATTTCTCTCTTGCATGTGGAATTGCAATACAACTCTAGTAATTCAGAGTTTTCCTGGGGTGTATGTTTTAGAAGTGGTGGTGGCAATGGTCTAAAGCAGGGATTGTGAATTTTTTTTATGTAAAGAGCCAAATAGAAAATATTTTAGGCTTTACAGGCTAAGAGGCAAAATGGAGGTAATTATGTATTGACTTATATAACCACTTAAAAATGTAAAAACCATTTTTAGCTTGTGGACTGTGAAAAATAGCCAGCATGACAGATTTAGCAACCCTGGTCTAACGTATAGTTTTGATGCCTAATTGCCCTGTCACTTTAGGATTTATGAACCTAAGACCCTAGCTGAGTCTCTGCTTCCCAATCTACAAGCTGGAGATAATTCCTGTCCTGCCAAATTTGTACAAGGATCCATTGAGAGGATACATTTTGAAGCACCCTGTAAATTGAATGGTGTTTGGTTGTGAGATATAGCAAGGGTGATCTATATCCCGATATACCCACCACAGGCCTGGTTTACACTTGTCCTGGTGAAACATTTTACAACACCTCTCTCACTCAAAAGTATTCTGGTTGGAATGATAAATTATATGGTCACCCTAATGCTATATGCACCCTGAGAGCTTATTAATTTATCTAATGACATGTTTGGAGAGGTCAGTGACTATTTGAGGCAGGATCATAGCCTTTGAACTCTGCGGTCACATCGCTGGCTTCAAGTCCAGGTTCTGTTGCAACTAATGAACTTCAAGTTCATTAGTTGTGTGACCTTGGGTGGGTTTCATAACCTTCTATTTTTATTTTGATAGCTTTTTTGAGGTATCATTTAAGTACCACAAAATTTACTCATTTTAAGTGTACAGTTCACTGATTTTTAGTAAATTTATGGAGTCATGCAGCCTTCCCCAAGTCTAATTTTAGAACATGTGTGTTACCCCCAAAGAAACCTCCTGCCCATTTGCAGTCATCCCCTGTTCCCATTCCCAATCCCAGACAACCACCAAGCTACTTCCTGTCTCTACAGACTTAACTTTTCCAGGAATTTCTCAGAACTTCTTTAAACCTCAGTTTTGTTGTCTGTAAAATGAGTTTACCAATGGTCCACACCTCATACTTTCATTGCGTAGATTAAATGGGATGACCCCTGTAATGCACTCAGCCCAGGTCCTGGTATTCAGTAAGTACTCAACAAGCATTAGCTATCAGTGTTATCTTACCTAGCTATCTGCAGTCCTTCAGTATTAAACCTGCCATGTGTTCTTGGAGAGACCTCAAATATTGAATCCGATTTAGTCAGCCGTCTTTCTTCATACAGTCTTCTTCATACACACTGCCCAGTGGCAGCTACAGCTTTGACATCTGCCATTAGGAGTGATTCTTGTTGGTGAAAAATGCTTACTTTTCACACCTTCTGAGCCTGTTACTTGCCACAGAGGGCTGGAGTTGGGCAGCTTCCACAGTGGTAGATTGGAGAGGTGTCCTGGGCCCTGAGGAATGGAAATGAGCTCTTCTATGAGAGGCAAAGAAAGTTCAGTGCACACTCGAGGGTGCATTTATAGGATTAGAGAGATGTGATTCACCAAGGCTGTCTTGTAGTTAGTGATGTAAATGTGGATAAACACCATAATTGAAGAGAATGAGTGATGCCTTTCTGCAGGTGAAGTGTCAGGGTTTAGGAACAGTGGGGATTACTCCTCTGTGGGATTACTCCTGTGTGGGAATTGCAAATGTTAAATACAAACATTATGACACTTTGGTATTTCTCATATGTAAACACATTAGCGCTACAGAATTTATTCTGCTTAGGACAAATAAGTGAACTATTGGCAGCAATGTTTCTCAACCTATTTTAACTCTATGAATGCAATTAAAAAAATTGAAATTAAAAAAAAATGCATTTGAATTACAATTGGTAAGAAATGTAACAGCTTGATTTTTAGACTAGTAAGCCAGAATAACAGAACATCTCAAAAATTAGTGATGACAGTAGCAAATTGCTAAAGCATGCCTCCACACCCCTTCCGCTTCTTCACTGATAAAGTGGAGATAATGAGATGCTTATTTCATAGGGTTATTATAAGTATTAATCTCCAAGTACAGTGCCCAGCTTAGAGCAGGTGCTGCATAGATGTTAGTTCCTGTAAAATGTGCATTACATTACAGTTCTGAATTATCAGTTCTTTAATCTGGAAAAAGGAGATCATTATTACACCTACCTTATTAGTACTTACTAAGTACTTATTACTAGTACTGGACACCACAGTAAGAGCTTTAGATGGATTATCTAATTTAATCCTCATAATCATTCCCCTAGGTAGAAACTCTTATTAGACCCACTTTGCAGCTGAGGAAAGCGAGGCTAGTAGGTGGAAGAGCTTAGACCATACCCGGGTTGTGACTCCAAGCCCATTCTATAAATGCCACGCTGTATTTCCTGGCACGGGAGTTTTGAGATGACTCTGAAATAATATATGGAAAAATACCACAGCTCTAGCTCATTGAAAGTGATAATATTTATCCTTTCTCCATTCCTGCCTTTTCCTTTTTTCTTGTCTCAATCCCCCAGAAGCAGCATCTAAAAAATACCTCTTCTGGCTGTTGGAGGCCTATTGGACAAACACACCAGGCTGAAGGACTCATGGGAATATCTCAGTGGGAGGTCCATCCTGGGTGGCCTGGTGCAGGAACACTGGCTTGGGGGCTGCAAGGAACAGTTTCCCATCCACGCTTTGCCACCAAGAGTCATCAGCTGACTCTTGGCGAGTCACTGTCACCTTTTCCATAAGGGTCTAAGGCCCCTTCCAGCTCTAAGAGCTTGTGTTGTCTTTACTGAAATTATTAGCTTGTCATTTGGAACAGTGGCTTGGAGCAAATGTGCAGAGAGAATAGAGCTAAATTAGAAGACTTTGTGGGCAGAAGAAGGGGCTGGTGTCACCCTCTCTCTGGCTGTCCCAAGTGCTAACTGTAGGACTCAGGCAACTAATGTAGCCCCTTTGAGCTTCCTTTCCTCATGTAAAGGTGGAGATGACACCAATGCCCCTATTGATACCACAGGGCTATGTTGAGATTATATGACATAATGAATATAAAACTGAAAACTGCACTGTGTTTAGAGAAACAAATGCTAGTGTTATTGAAAGAACTTACAGCAGGTCCAAGTGATTGGAAGACTTCAAATGTGTAATACATGATTGTTGCAGTGACTGCTGACAGATCACCAAAGGAAATACATTCCAAGCTGAAAAACCAAGTATAAGACTATGCCTGATTGTTTTCTCAGGGCCAAGAACATAGTGGGTCCATAAATTTTTTCTGAGTTGCATAGTGGAAGGAGGTGGAACTTTCTATGATAGTGTGTGTGAAGTTTCAGATATCTGTGCAAAATTAAATATGCTTCAATTTAATGTCCATTCATAGTGTCCATTATCTCTTCTCTTCCTTGACAATTCATTTTAGTAATGCTTATGTATTTCTGTACTATTTTAATGTTTTACACATAGTCATGTTTGCTTGTAATGTTTTGTCAGTCTACTTTTCTACTTAAAATAATGTTAAAGAAAAAGCAAACCTGGACTTAGGGTTGGGGGTTATTGTAGTAGAGAGAATACTTTGACCATAAGATCCACGAGTATCTCAGAAGTGAGGCAGAAAGGTCTTTCTTTTATAGAGAGAAGTCAGCAAGGCTAGAAGCCATGGGTGGGCAAGTGAGATGAAGGTGGCCTGACTGGAGAATAGAACAGAGAATATCTTACTCTGAGGCCAGTCCGTTCTCAGGAGGTGCTGGATGCTGACTCAGGCTGAGGCTGGGCCAAAGTTTAGGGTCTGGAGGAAGGAGGGGTGCTTAACTAGCTTGGTTAACAAGTATTTTGTTCCAATTGATCAGTGGAATAAGCAGTTTAGCTAATCATTTACAGGGCAGTGAAAGGGAATTTAGAGGCTCTATGTCTGGCCTTGTGATAGGTAAACAAGGGGTGTGTATGTGAGTCTCATCTAAGTCATGAGGGGAAAGGTGGTTCTTTTGTGATAAGCTGTTTTCTGGAACCCAAAGGGTGGGAGATTTTCTTAACCTCTACTGTTTTCTGGGATGACAGAACTCAAGTACAATTCTCAGTAAGAACTACTTGTAATAATTAGGATTGCTTTTAGCTGCAAGTACAGAAAACTGGATTAACAATGACTTAAACAAAGAGGGGTTTATTTTTCTCACCTAACAAGTAGTTCAGAGGTCAGCAGTTGCTGGCATTGGTTTAGCTGATCAACGACGTTAATAAAACTCTTTGAATATTTTCACTCTGCTTTCTCATGTTTGTTGTCTTTTAGTCACAAAATAGCTGCTGCAGCTCCAGAATCATATACATATTCAAAACAAGAGGGAGGTGTCTTATGGCTATTACCTCTACTTGTATAGGAGACCAGGAAAGTTTTTAGCTGTGCACACAGCCATAGGGGTTCTCTTAATAAGAAAGAGAGTATATGCTATAATGAATCTTCTGTTTCTTCTGGGAATTATATTCTACACATGATATTGACTGATTCTCTACCATTGAGTAATTCCTTTACCATCTCAAGTATAGGAAATTAAATATCCTATAAATGGAGCATTAGAAAATCATGCAGTGTGTTTTACTTTAGATAAAAAAAATCGAGCCATTTTTAGAAGTGGTTTTCTGGAGGACCTTCGGGAAAAGCCAAGAACCTCTTCAGTAAACTTGTTTGGAGTAATTTATTGAAATGTTAGTATGTTTGGAAACATATCTGCAACAAATGTTGTACAGGAATTATATCTCTAATTTGAAAGAGACTAAATACTGAAGTTTTATGTGGGCAATACTAGAAACATTGCCCAAATAAAACTAAGGTTTATGTTCTTTTTCTATTAAATTGTTTGTACAAACAATGGTACCTAATCCTGGTAAGATGCTCCTTTGCTACTGGTGAGAGTATAAATAGGTAAACATTTTTTCTTAAAGGTTTAGAAAAAGTAAAAAGAGCATTAAAATGTTAATGTCCTTTACCCTAAAATTTATCTCTAAGGAAGAATTTGCTTTCCTTGTGAAAATGTTAGAATTATGAACCAGGTTTGTCCATACAGAATCATTTTTCCAGCAATGTTCATAATTGTGAAAATATATGGAAACAGAAATAACTTACAAGAATAATTAAATTAGTTGTTATTGCTCCATAGTTTCAAAATAATATAGTTAAAAATAGGAATACAAGCTGTTTATACCGTCTTACTCCCATTTTATAACACGTAGAAGTATTTATTTACTCAAAAAAATGTCAAATATTACCAATGGATACTTGAGGATTATGGAATTTCACGTCATTTTAATTTTCTTTATTATTTTTGGCATTTTCTAATTCTCCTTAATGAATATGAATTATTTCTATAATTATAAAAAATTCACTTTATTTTGTAAAAGATATAATGAAAATGTGAGTATGTTTGCTGAGACCCTCTTTTGAAAGAAATAAGGGGTGAAAAAGGGCTTTGATCCAAGAATTTGGGTGGGGTTGCTCAGAGCCTGAAAAGAACATTTTATTGATAGACTAGAAAAGGTGTCACAAAGCATTTTGTCCTCTGGAGTTCTGGCATTTCTCAGTTCTGCCAAGAAGGAAGTGTTTAAAGGAAGTTGTCACAATATTTCATTCTTTGGTATTCAGTTTAATCACATCTTTCTATTTTTCTCTTCCTAGAGAGCTTTCTGTTTTTCTTTTCTATGATATGTACAAGACTGAGGTTACTAGGGCTGAAACTATATTCAGAGGGATGGGAACCAATTCTAGAAAACTGTCTTAATTCATCCAGATAACCAAAGGTAACTCATGTGAAGTTGGGGAGATCATTATCTCTATACATAATTATCCCTTTTGCTTAGTATGTGTAGAAAATGGGGACCCAGTACTACTGAACAGAAGCTAATTGTCTCTCTCCTAAGACATTAAAATGTGTGTGGGTGTAGATGTGTGGTGTGCACAATCCCTCACTATCTTTCCATCTGTGAGCTTGAGGGGAGGGGACAGGAGGGGAAGGAGACGTTTCTCTTGAGTCCTGCCTTTCCTATGGGGCATCCATGGTACAGCATAAAAGGAGGTCAGACCTACCAGTTTGTCATTTGCTGGTTGGAAACCCTTGGTATAAAGCCACATACTTTTGGAACTGAAACATCCTTATGAATTCAGTTTCAATTTTACCTTCCATATCCTGCCAGGTACTTTCATATACATCTGAGATTCCTAAACTGGGATATGCTTATCCCTGGGTTATGCCACCTGAGTCAGGAGACACTTGAAGCCTCAGGATCTCTAGAAAGATTCCCCATGTTTACCCCTTGACCTCAGATAAGTCCCTGGAATGGTGTTTAAGAAGATGGGTTCATTCATGTTTGATTAGCCAATCAGATTGCGTTAGCACATGGAAATATGAATACATATAAAAGCTTCATTTTTGTTTGTTTGTTTGCTTTTGCACTGAACTTAAGAGACATTGATTTAATTTTAACAATAGAGCCTTTAGACAAGGTGAGGTTCAGGAATTGTTAGCTGCCATTGTACAGAGAGTGAAGCGTGTAGTGTCACCAACTCCAGCCCAGAACCCTCACAGAATATGGCTTAACATGAAAACAAGGAAAATCTCTTGTACTTAGGAATCTAGATACGGTCTTTTACTGAATAAAAGGGACTAGTATGATTTGAGGCTGGTGTGTTGCCCCCTTTTCATTCTTTTATACACAAGTCTTTTATAGGGACTTCCCTGGCAGTCCAGTGGCTAAGACTTCGCCTTCCAATGCAGTGGGTGAGGGAGGGTTCAATCCCTGGTTGGGGAGCTAAGATCCCACATGCCTCGTGGCCAAAACCCCAAAACATAAAACAGAAGCAGTATTGTAACAAATTCAATAAAGACTTAAAAAAAAAATAGTCACTTATAGAAAAATTCTGTCTTGGAATTGGTAAAACAATGTGTTGGGTTTCATTATGCCCCATGGATATCTAAAACAGTAGTCTGAACCCTGAATGCTAGCTACCTATATGATACCCCTACATGGATGTTTAATAAGCATCTCAAACTCAACTTGCCCAAGGTAGAACTCTTGGTTACCCTGCAGTCCACAAATCACCTCCTCTGCAAGTTTTCTCTGTCTTAGAAAATGGATCTCCCATCTACCTAGTTGTTTAAGCAAATGTTATAAGAATTATCCTCAACTCTTTGTTTTCTCTGTCCCCACGGCCAGTCTGTCAGCAATTCCTGTTGACATTACTTCCAAAATGTGTCCCTAAATCACTGACTTCTCCCCATCACTGTTGTTACCTTCCTGTCTAATCACCATCCTCTCTTTTCTGGACCATTGCACTGGTCTTCTAACTCAGGGGTCCCCAACCCCCGGGCCACAGACTGGTACTGGTCCGTGGCCTGTTAGGAACCGCACTGCACAGCAGGAGGTGAGCGGCAGGTGAGCTAGTGAAGCTTCATCTGTATTTACAGCCACTCCCCATAGCTCGCATTACCGCCTGAGCTCCGCCTTCTGTCAGATCAGCAGTGGCATTAGAATCTCATAGGAGCGCAAACCCTACTGTGCATTGCTCACGTGAGGGATCTAGGTTGCGTGCTTCTCATGAGAATCTAATGCCTGATGATCTGAGGTGGAGCTGAGGCCGTGATGCTAGTGCTGGGGAATGGCTGCAAATACAGATTATCATTAGCAGAGAGGTCTGACTGCACAGAGACCATAATAAATCAATTGCTTGCAGACTCGTTTCAAAACCCTATCAGTGAATGGCAAGTGAAAACAAGCTCATGGCTCCCACTGATTCTGCATTAGGGTGAGTTATATAATTATTTCATTAAATATTGCAGTGTAATAATAATAGAAATAAAGTACACAATAAATGTAATGCACTTGAATCATCCCGAAACCATCCTCCACCCTGGTCCGTGGAAAAATTGTCTTCCACGAAACCGGTCCCTAGTGCCAAAAAAGTTGGGGACCGCTGTTCTAACCCATCTCCTTGCTCCCTTATGATCTCTTTTCTACCAAGCAGCAAGAATCATCTTTTAAAAGTCATCCCCTATTTAAAGTCATTCCCATATTTAAAATTATTTGTTGGTTTCCCATAGCAGTTATAAAAAATTTTTTACCCCTTTACCCTGGTTTACAAAGCCCTCTGGGCATGGCCTCTACTACCTCTTTGACCTCAGCCCCTACCACTCTCCCCCATCACAGTTCTCTGGACCCCCTGACTTTGTGTTCTGTGAGTAAGGCAAACCATCGGGCCCCCTCCCAACCAGAAGTGGGCTTTCCTCATCTTCCCATGGCTGGATCCTCAGAATATTTAGAAGAAACCGTTCTGATAAATCCCTCATAGAGACATTTCCTGAACACCCGATGATATAGGACGCAGCACCAGCCCACCAAAACTAGACACCATTTATCACATAACCCTCTTTTATCCTACTTAAATTACCTGGATAGCATATAGCTGTCACCACCTTCAATGCCTAAGGCCAAATATAAGACCCATGAGATCAGGCTCCTCATCTGCTTTTTCACTATTGTTTCACTAAGACCAAGAGGAGGTTCTCAGTAATGGTGCTGCATGAACAGCTGTTTTTCATATGCTGTGTAATCGCAACCTGGGAATCAATAGGTTGTTTCTATCTGTTCTTGTTTTATAGCAGACTGGATTGTATGAGTATAAGGTCTTTGGCGTTCTGGAGGATTGCTCACCGGGTCTACTTGCAGATGTCTATGTGGACTTAGACTATAGAAAACAGTGGGACCAATATGTTAAAGGTGAGTGACACCTACAATCTAACAAAACCAATTAGAAAGTAGAATCTAATGTTATTTATTCTAGCCAGCAGTAAGCAAAAGGTTTAATTTTTACTATATTATGTTTCATTTTCAATTTTGGCATATATGTCTTAAAGTTCTAGGTTAAAATGTGACTTTGCTAATCTTAGGATTTGCTCCTTGCATACTATTAGAGTCACTCTCCAGTTTGCTCTGAGGGCTGCTTTGTTCTTATTATAAGTTTGTTGTCATCTCATAAACCTAAGTGGTCATGGAAGGCTTCTTGGAGGAGGTGGTACCCAAGCTTTGTTTTAGAGGTTGAATCAGAGTTTTATAAATGGCAAGAATACCTATATGTGAAGAGGTGAGAGGGTGAGGGGGTGAGTGGTTAAAGGGCACCTGAGGTCTAGGGAATAGCATGAGTAAAGTGAAGAAGGCATGAAACAACATGAAATATTAAAAAACTGTGAGCAGTTGGGTGCTGTTGAGTTGCTGGGGTAGCAGAATCTGGAACTAGGGTGGGAAGAGGGTCCAGAGCCCCAAGGGCCTAGGCTGGCCACCTGGCTACACTTCTTAGATTTTCACTAGAAGTGAGGGAGAGTTATGAGAAACATTAAATAGGGGCTCTTCCTGCCACTTAGAGTGGGGAGTGGACTCTGCCATCCCAGTCACAGCAGGATAGATACGCAGCAGCTAGCCCAGGGACACAGAAACCCTGACAGACCCTTGCTGTGGTCAGGAATCTTGGTTGCAAGTAACCAAGCACTAACAAATGCCAGTGTAAGAAAAGGAGAAAACATTTTTTTGTTGTTGTTGTTCATGGAATTGAAAAGTGCATAGGTGTCTGGCTTCCAGGTCAGCTACATCCAATACTTTATATCTCCAGCTTGACTGTGTTTTCCTCTGTGTTGACCTCATTCTCAGTCAGATTCTTATGTCATGGCAAAGTTGCCACCAGAGGGTGCAGGCTTACATTCTAACCATGTACATAACCCGAGAGGAACAGGAACTTTCCTACTGATGCAGCCAGAGTCCCAGGGTTGGCTCTCATAGCCTCAATATGGATCATATACTTACTTCCTGGGGACGTTTATCATGGTTTTGGGTCACTTAGTGCTATCAAATAGCCTTCCTATCTAGGGGAAATTGTGATGCCACCTATTCAAGGGAGAAGCCACAAGTTCTCTGTCCATCTCTCTAGCAGACATTGTTCAGCCGTGTGCTGTAGACATTGGAAGAGCCTCTGATGTGTGGTACTTGGCATCAGCAGTCCACACTATGGAGTACAGTCCAGAGACAGCAGTATTTTGGCTTCTCTGGAGCCATCCTGAGGTTCTAACCTAACTCTGGTCCTCCTAGATCTTCTGTAGACTGCATGAGAGCCTTTAAAAAAACACTTTTTGGCCTAAACTTGCTAGAGTGGCAAGCCAAGACTCTGTCCACACATGCCTTCCCTAAACTAATCACCTTGGCCATGTCTGGATCAATATCCCACCCCTATAATTAATGCTGAGTCAGTTCTGCTTAAACCACATAGTGAAGGAGAAAAAGGAGAATGAGATGCTGGTCCAAGAAGGGGAGAGCCAAAGCTGAGCAGGCAAAGCAACAGATGTCTGCTCCTTCCCTTCCTTTCAAGGGCATCTTCAGCCTCCTGTACCAGTGGGCTGGCAAGCTCTTTACCCCATGGTCTGCTTCTAATAGATTTCACTTTTTCAAAAGCTAAATTAATTAACACGTTGCCACAGTTAGTATCTCCTCAAGGGACTCTCTTGGTTCCTTCAGCAGCCTTGGTGTAGCGCCTTCTCTAAATGGTTAGTTAGAAGCTTCCTGCACAGCTTGGGGGCAGAGGCTGCGCACTTCATAGCATTCCTTTGCTATCTCCCTACGAGAGCTGATGCTATATGCATTATATGCATGGTGGATATTAAGGAGATTTGGTCCCTGTAGCTGTGGTATAAAGCAACATAGGAGAGAGGAAAGAAAGTTACGGTTAGCACAGTTAAGCAAATTTCTAGCTGTTTAGGAAGGACGCTGCCCTCTCTGGAACCTTCGTTTCCCAATTGAACACACTAGACTGGGTGGCTCAGTCCCAGGACACCTGTAATATGTCAAGAAATCTAAAGGGGGGCGTAAGGACACAACAGTAAAACATTTGGTACTCTAGTGACATCTGGTGGTTTCCCTGATTTTTAAACCTGAAAATTTATTTTTTAATGCCTAATTTTATTTCACTGCATTTTTTTGAGAGTGTTGTTTGTGCTATATGATGAACAATTTTTGTTGGGTTCTTTTATTTTTACTCTGTTTTTATATCTACTAGACTCTGCCCCTGGGCAACAAGCTTTCCATGGTAGTAAATTTGACTTTTTCTAGAATTCTGTGCCTTATGAGTGAGTGGTTTATCATCCCTACAGGATCATCATATCAAAGCTTCTTGGGTTTTTGGTTTTTTTTAAAATTTTTTAATTTAATTTTATTTATTTTTTTATACACCAGGTTCTTACTACTTATCCACTTTATACATATTAGTGTATACATGTCAATCCCAATCTCCCAATTCATCACACCACCACTACCCCGCCGCCACTTTCCCACCTTGGTGCCCACACATTTGTTCTCTCCATCTATGTCTCTATTTCTGCCCTGCAAACCGGTTCATCTGTACCATTTTTCTAGGTTCCACATATATGCGTTAATATACGATATTTGTTTTTCTCTTTCTGACTTACTTCACTCTGTAAGGCAGTCTCTAGGTCCATCCACGTCTCTACAAATGACCCAATTTTGTTCCTTTTTATGGCTGAGTAATATTCCATTGTATATATGTACCACATCTTCTTTATCCATTCATCTGTCGATGGGCATTTAGGTTGCTTCCATGACCTGGCTATTGTAAATAGTGCTGCAGTGAATATTGAGGTGCATGTGTCTTTTTGAATTATGGTTTTCTCTGGGTATATGCCCAGGAGTGGGATTGCTGGGTCATATGGTAATTCTATTTTTAGTTTTTTAAGGAACCTCCATACAGTTCTCCATAGTGGCTATATCAATTTACATGCCCACCAACAGTGCAAGAGGGTTCCCTTTTCCCCACACCCTCTCCAGCATTTGTTGTTTGTAGATTTTCTGACCATGCCCATTCTAACTGGTGTGAGGTGATACCTTATTGTAGTTTTGATTTGCATTTCTCTAATAATTAGTGATGTTGAGCAGCTTTTCATGTGCTTCTTGGCCATCTGTATGTCTTCTTTGGAGAAATGTCTATTTAGGTCTTCTGCCCATTTTTTGATTGGGTTGTTTGTTTTTCTAATATTTAGCTGCATGAGCTGTTAATATATTTTGGAGATTAATCCTGTGTCTGTTGATTCATTTGCAAATATTTTCTCCCATTCTGAGGGCTGTCTTTTCGTCTTGTTTGTAGTTTCCTTTGCTTTGCAAAAGCTTTTAAGTTTCATTAGGTCCCATTTGTTTATTTTTGTTTTTATTTCCATTACTCTAGGAGGTGGATCAAAAAAGATCTTGCTGTGATTTATGTCAAAGAGTGTTCTTCCTATGTTTTCCTCTAAGAGTTTTATAGCGTCTGGTCTTACATTTAGGTCTCTAATCCATTTTGAGTTTATTTTTGTGTATGGTGTTAGGCAGTCTTCTAATTTCATTCTTTTACATGTAGCTGTCCAGTTTTCCCAGCACCACTTATTGAAGAGACTGTCTTTTCTCCATTGTATATCCTTGCCTCCTTTGTCATAGATTAGTTGACTGTAGGTGCATGGGTTTACCTCTGGGCTTTCTCTCTTGTTCCATTGATCTGTATTTCTGTTTTTGTGCCACTACCATATTGTCTTGATGACTGTAGCTTTGTAGTATAGTCTGAAGTCAGGGAGTGTGATTCCTCAAGCTCTGTTTTTTTCCCCTCAAGACTGCTTTGGCTATTCGGGGTCTTTTGTGTCTCCATACAAATTTTAAGATTTTTTATTCTAGTTCTGTAAAAAATGCCATTGGTAATTTGATAGGGATTGCACTGAATCTGTAGATTGCTTTGGGTAGCATAGTCATTTTCACGATGTTGATTCTTCCAATCCAACAACATGGTATATCTCTCCATCTGTTGGTATCATCTTTAATTTCTTTCATCAATGTCTTGTAGTTTTCTGCATACAGGTCTTTTGTCTCCCTAGGTAGGTTTATTCCTAGGTATTTTATTCTTTTTGTTGCAATGGTAAATGGGAGTGTTTCCTTAATTTCTCTTTCAGATTTTTCATCGTTAGTGTATAGAAATGCAAGAGACTTCTGTGCATTAATTTTGTATCCTGAAACTTTACCAAATTCATTGATTAGCTCTAGTAGTTTTCTGGTGGCATCTTTAGGATTTTCTACATATAGTATCATGTCATCTGCAAACAGTGACAGCTTTACTTACTCTTTTCCGATTTGGATTCCTTTTATTTCTTTTTCTTCTCTGATTGCCATGGCTAGGACTTCCAAAACTATGTTGAATCATAGTGTTGAGAGTGGACATCCTTGTCTTGTTCCTGATCTTAGAGGAAATGCTTTCAGTTTTTCACCATTGAGAATGATGTTTGCTATGGGTTTGTCATATACGGCATTTATTATGTTGAGGTAGGTTCCCTCTATGCCCACTTTCTGGAGAGTTTTTATCATAAATGGGCATTGAATTTTGTCAAAAGCTTTTTCTGCATCTATTGAGATGTTCATATGGTTTTTATTCTTCAGTTTGTTAATATGGTTTATCACATTGATTGATTTGCGTATATTGAAGAATCCTTGCATCCCTGGGATAAATCCCACTTGATCATGGTGTGTGATCCTTTGAATATATTTTTGGATTTTGTTTGCTAGTATTTTGTTGAGGATTTTTGCATCTATGTTCATCAGAGATATTGGTGTGTAATTTTCTTTTTTTGCAGTATCTTTGTTTGGTTTTGGTATCAGGGTGATGGTGGCCTCGTAGAATGAGTTTGGGAGTGTTCCTCCCCCTGATATATTTTGGAGGAGTTTGAGAAGGATAGGTTTTACCTCTTCTCTAAATATTTGATAGAATTCTCCTGTGAAGCCATCTGGTCCTGGACTTTTGTTTGTTGGAAGATTTTTAATCACAGTTTCAATTTCATTACTTGTGATTGGTCTGTTCATATTTTCCATATCTTCCTGGTTCAGTCTTGGAAGGTTGTACCTTTCTAAGAATTTGTCCATTTCTTCCAGGTTATCCATTTTATTGGCATAAAGCTGCTTGTAGTAGTCTCTTAGGATGCTTTGTATTTCTGCGGTGTCTATTGTTAACTTCTCCTTTTTCATTTCTAATTTTATTGATTTGAGTCCTCTCGCTCTTTTTCTTGATGAGTATGGCTAATGGTTTATCAATTTTGTTTTTCTCAAAGAACCAGCTTTTAGTTTTATTGATCTTTGCTATTGTTTTCTTTTTTTCAATTTCATTTATTTCTGCTCTGATCTTTATGATTTCTTTCCTTTGGCTAACTTTGGGGTTTTTTTGTGTTCTTCTTTCTCTAATTCCTTTAGGTGTAAGGTTAGATTGTTTATTTGAGATTTTTCTTGTTTCCTGAGGTAGGCTTGTATTGCTAAAAACTTCCCTCTTAGAACTGCTTTTGCTGCATCCCATAGGTTTTGGATCATCTTTTTTTTGTTGTAATTTGTTTCTAGGTATTTTTTGATTTCCTCTTTGATTTCTTCAGTGATCTCTTGGTTATTTAGTAATACATTGTTTAGCCTCCATGTGTTTGTGTTGTTTATGTTTTTTTCCCTGTAATTGATTTCTAATCTCATAGCGTTTTGGTCAGAAAAGATGCTTGATATGATTTCAATTTTCTTAAATTTACCAAGGCTTGATTTGTGACCCAAGATGTGATCTATCCTGGAGAATGTTCCGTGTGCACTTGAGAAGAAAGTGTAATCTGCTGTTTTTGGATGGAATGTCCTATAAATATCAATTAAATCTATCTGGTCTATTGTGTCATTTAAAGCTTCTGTTTCCTTATTTATTTTCGTTTTGGATGACGTGTCCATTGCTGTAAGTGAGGTGTTAAAGTCCCCCACTATTACTGTGTTACTGTCGATATCCTCTTTTATAGCTGTTAGCAGTTGCCTTATGTATTGAAGTGCTCCTATGTTGGGTGCATATATATTTATAATTGTTATATCTTCTTTTGGATTGATCCCTTGATCATTATATAGTGTCCTTCCTTGTCTCTTGTAAGATTATTTATTTTAAAGTCTATTTTATCTCATATGAGTATTGCTACTCCAGCTTTCTTTTGATTTCCATTTGCATGGAATATCTTTGTCCATCCCCTCACTTTCAGTCTGTATGTGTCCCAAGGTCTGAAGTGGGTCTCTTGTAGACAGCATATATATGGATCTTGTTTTTGTATCCATTCAACGAGGCTGTGTCTTCTGGTTGGAGCATTTAATCCATTCACATGTAAGGTAATTATCAGTATGTATGTTCCTATGACCATTTTCTTAATTGTTATGGGCTTGTTTTTGTAGGTCCTTTTCTTCTCTTGTGTTTCCCACTTAGAGAAGTTCCTTTAGCATTTGTTGTAGAGCTGGTTTGGTGGTGCTGAATATTCTTAGCTTTCAGTTGTCTGCAAAGCTTTTGATTTCTCTGTCGAATGTGAATGAGATCCTTGCTGGGTAGAGTAATCTTGGTTGTAGGTTCCTCCTTTTCATCACTTTATCATGCCACTCCCTTCTGGCTTGTAGAGTTTCTGCTGAGAAATCAGTGTTAACCTTATGGGTGTTCCCTTGTATGTTATTTGTCGTTTTTCCCTTGTTGCTTTCAATAATTTTTCTTTGTCTTTAATTTTTGTCTATCTGATTACTGTGTGTTTCAGCGTGTTTCTCCTTGGGCTTATCCTGCCTGGCACTCTCTGTGCTTACTGGACTTGCATGGCTATGTCCTTTCCCACGTTAGGGGAATCTTTGACTATAATCTCTTCATATATTTTCTTGGGTCCTTTCTCTGTCTCTTCTCCTTCTGGGACCCCTATAATGCGAATGTTGTTGCATTTAATGTTGTCCCAGAGGTCTCTTAGGCTGTCTTCATTTCTTTTCATTCTTTTTTCTTTATTCTCTTCTGTGGCAGTGAATTCCACCATTCTGTCTTCTGGGTCACTTATCCATTCTTCTGCCTCAGTTATTCTGCTATTGATTCCTTCTAGAGTATTTTTCATTTCATTTATTGTATTGTTCATCTCTGTTTGTTTGTTCTTTAATTCTTCTAGGTGTTTGTTCTTTAATTCTTCTAGGTCTTTGTTAAACATTTCTTGCATCTTTTAGATCTTTGCCTCCATTCTTTTTCCGAGGTCCTGGATCATCTTCACCGTCATTATTCTGAATTTTTTTTCTGGAAGGTTGCCTATCTCCACTTCATTTAGTTGTTTTTCTGGGGTTTTATCTTGTTCCTTCATCTGGTACATAGTCCTCTGCCTTTTCATCTTGTCTATCTTTCTGTGAATGTGGTTTTTGTCCCACAGGCTGCAGGTTTGTAGTTCTTCTTGCTTCTGCTGTCTGACCTCTGGTGGATGAGGCTATCTAAGAGGCTTGTGCAAGTTTCCTGATGGGAGGCAAAGCTTCTTGTTAATACAAGCCAAAGAGACTTCTAGATGCAATAACTTCTCTTTTTTTTTTTTTTTTTTTTAAAGAACTCTATGAAAAAGAATGCAATGGAGAAGCAGTGGTCTACTGGCAAGTCAAGTACCCTTTTCCCATGTCCAACAGAGATGTATCCTTTCCAAAAGCACACCATTACTCAGCTTTTGAAGTGTTTCTGTGCCCCATGGCCATCACCCAATGGTAGTATGTCCAGAAGATGTGGACAATGTTGTTTTTGACTCTTGCAGAGACATCTGCTACAGCTGTTGCTTCCTGTGTGGCTTTCAGTTTTCCAGACCTGACCATGTGGAGCATCTGTAATTGTGGTCATGGGAGGGCAGCTCATACTTTCCTGAAAAGTTTTCTAGGAAATCCTTGTGCCAGAGAATTGGGGACCTGAAAAACAACTTTTCATAAAGAGTATTCAATACACTCTCTCAATCTATAGGAGAGGAGGTAGGGACCCAGAGAGGCAATGTGACAGAGGCCCACACTCAGGTGGTTAGCAGCAGACTGGGGGCTGGGACTCAGGCCCCACATTTCCAGCTCCCTCCACCTCCCTTCCTCCTGGAATATTGGATCTGGACTCTGTGTGTATGCTTCTCCCCCTCAGTTTCCTCGATTACGATATGAAGCATTTGAATGGATGTGAGGAGTTTTAGCTGACACTCCAAGGCTCTATGAAGCCCCTTAGGGCCAGCCTGGGAGGGTTTGATGGACATTTGCTGGGTGGGCAGATGGGGTAGAATATAGGCAGGGATAGGTGAGATTTCGACTCCACTGTTCTCTTCAATCATAGCAGCTGAGTGTTTTACACACTGAATTTCCATAAATAATCCTTTTAACAAAGGGTCTGTGGAATTAAAAAAAACAAAACAAAAACTTGGAAACCACTGAACTGGATGATTGCTGGGATCTTTTCTAGCTCTAACATTCTGTGAGTCTGTATGTTCCTAAATAATTGTTCTTTAGAAAGAGAGGGGACATCGGGGTGGTTTGTGGGTATTGTTTCTGTGTGTTTTGTGTGTATGTGTCTACCCTGGCCCAGCTAGATTATAGACTCCATAAGAGATTATTTCTGGCACAATTCCCACAGACTGCTAAATACAGGTGGTAGGTATTTCAAGAAATTGTGGTTACTTAATCCCTTAGATTTTATGTTGTTTTCTCTCCTCCTGCCAACAACTGTGCAGGGTAGGAGCCATCATCCCCATCAGTCAGGGAAGGAAACTGAGGCAAAGGGAAGTTCAGAACCCTGCTCAGGTTCTCATCAGTTTCTCACCACTAGAGGCAGGCCTGGGCCCAGGTCCAGCTGTGACCAGAGAAGGTGATCTGGACCAGGGCAACACCACTTTCTGACCTCATGTGGATACTGCTGGGGGCTGTTCTCAGGAGTGGACACTGGCTGCTCCTTGAAGTTTGGTTTCATTGGCTTTCCAGTGCCACACAATCCCATAATGAGTTTCTTAGTCTTTGTATATACACATATGTCTCTCCAACAAGGGCTGTTCTATTTTTAGAATAGAGAACAGTATAATGGAAAAGAACATTAGTTTTGGAGGGAAAGATCCCAGGTTGAGTGTGCACTTATTTCCTGGTTTGCTCTGTGACCTTGGAAAATGCCCTTCACTTCTCTGGGCCTCAGTAAACTAGTGGCTCTCCACTCATAGACTGTGTGCCACGCTGGACCTTCCAACCCTTCAAAGAACTCTGTGAAATGGCAGTCAATATATCAAGTTAATTTTTCCTCAGTGGAGTGTCAGGTGATGTCTATCACATGAGCTAAGCAAGGTGTGGGACCATATTTGCTGTGAGGAAAAAATAAAAGACTTGGGAGAGAGGAAATCCAGAACTAAAGCAACTTCATTCCTTCCCTAAAACATTTAAGAGCTTTACTCATCAGTGCGTAGAGAGTGGGGGCAATAGACCATCCTGCAGGGTGCCTGGGGGAGGGGCAGACCACCGTGGGTGCTGTAGAGCCTCTGAGCTGGCCTGGGGCTGTGGTCACGGCTGTTGCAGTAAGTGTAACTGTCTTGTACTTACAGTGATTGTTTGGATTATTTTAGGCTTTAATTCCTTCTCCTGTGAAACCTAAAATTCTACTGTTGGAAAGTCTAATGAACACATTAAAGAGCTGAGCCCTCTGTAGCTATGAAAATCTCACCAGGTTTTGGAGCCTAATCTTGGTTCAAATTCAGGTTCCATCACTTCAGCTGGGCTATGGGATCTTCAGCAAGTTTCTTTACTTCTCTGAGCCTCAATTTGGTCATTTGTAAGATGGGGATACTTATGCTGAACTCACAGGGACTTTCTCAGGATCAAAATTGATGCTAATTGTAAAGCACACGATGCATGTACATGGTAAGGGCTCAATAAGTGATGACTCTTGTTGTTTCTTAAAATGAAATCATCTTCCCTATAATAGTGCCACAGACATAGTGGTTATTCTGTAAGTGTTTATTGAGTTGAAATGACTTCGTGATTCTTGGTGAACCAGAACCAGCAAGGGCATCTGCCTACTAAGTATTCAGGTATTCTTGTGTCTTCCTATGATCTCCAGGTGTAAGTAACCCTTCCTGACCATCCTCTGTGCATAGAGGTCAGTGATTAGGGCTTAGGGAGAGGACGAAGAACAATGGCCCCATTGTTTACTGAGGGCTGCTTCTGCTCTAGTCTCTCTCTAGAGCCCCCACCAAGTCTGCCTGCAGGGCAGTGGTACCCTCTTTTCTTTCAGAGGGAAACCAATCTCAGAAAAGTTGAGTAACCAAACCAGGATCACACAGCTGATAAGTGACCAGTCCTCTGAGATCTCATTGCCTTCTTGGAGAAACGAGAAGTGGGTTCCCCACATAACTAAAAGCAGCAGGGAACCATTCACAGGTGGATAATACACGCTCTCAAATAAAAACACCAGTTGGGAGGAGCTATGGTTTTGCAGGGCAGGTAGGCAGATAAGGCAGGAAATGAAGTAACAGTGCAAGGGAGCAAACACCAAGTGGAGGAACAGAATCATCTCCCTTTGCTTCTGGCTTGAGGGCTTTCCTTCTGCTCATCTGAGGTGCTGGCCTTGATGTCGTACCTTGACTGGTGGTGTGGTACGTCTATGTGCGGCAGCGGCGAGAGCTGGACCATGAAGGACAGAAGATCCACGTGATCCTGGCCCAGAGCACCCCCGTGCCACAGTTTCCAGAGAAATCGGGCGTGATTCGGGTGAAGCAGTACAAGCAGAGCCTGGCGATCCAGAGCGATGGCAAGAGGGGGAGCAAAGGTAAAAGGAGGGCACGTGTTGGCGCGCCAGCCAGGGCCACCGATGTATGGCCACACTGGCTGCAAGGCACGTAAAATGAAGGATGCTTATTCCCTGAGGTCAGAGACTTAGGCATGGGTGCAAAAGAAACAAGGGAGACTCAATTCACCACAGAAGCTTGGCTACAATGCAGCGTGGATGTTTAAATCTGATCAATTCATTCTTTACTGACTCTTGCATCGTCCAGATGAAATCAGAACATCCAAGGGAATCAAAATGTTTAGAAACTCACTTCAGGCTGGTCCTGTCCATGCACACACTGGCCAGGGGTGAGCAGGAGGGCTGGTGGGACCATCTCTGAGGAGGCAGCTCCTGCTCAGCAAAAACCCAGGGACTCAGGACCTGCCTGCCTTGAGTTCCAGCCTCTGGAGAGAGGCTGGGAGGGGTCCATGTGGCCACCTGCTGGACTGGAATCAGTGTGGCCTTGAGGCTGTGGCAAAATCTGAACTGTAGTTGTGACGTGTGTTAGATCTGCCACCTTGGGCATGTCACCCCACTCTTCTGAGTCTCCATTTTATTATTTATAAACTGGGGTTCAATTTTATCAACTCCTTAGGATTGGGATGATTAATGAGAGAAATAATAATATGAGAGACTATATCCAAGTCTAGCACTTGCCAGGCGTTTAATAAATATCAGCAGAATGTGCCTTGACTGTTTTCCAAAATGTTTATATGTAAGTTTCCCGTAAGGCAAGGCAGAGGGGCGAGTCCACTTGAATTCCTCCTTACTTTCTGGGCCTGGATATGAAGGTGGAATGTTTGCAGGGTTTGTTATTGTATCTTTCTAACATGTTTCTTCCTCTTGAATTGTCCTTTCTTTCCCTCTCTAGTTTTCATGTATTACTTCGATAACCCAGGTGGCCAAATTCCGTCCTGGCTCGTTAACTGGGCTGCCAAGGTGAGATCCCAGGAGGCAGGAGGGGAAGTGTGTTTGACAAATGTTGACTTAGCCCATGGGGCTGTCAGGCTGAAGAGACGCGCTGTCTCAGCCCTCATGATGCTCTTTTATGAGACAGCTCTGTTGAGTGACTATGGTTAGGACTGGGGTTGCCAACACCCAGCACAGAGGATGGGACAAAAGACGAAGAATCTTTACCTGGAATGCCAGCCCTCCCTGCTTTGCTCTGAGACCCCGCACCAGGATCACAATAGCCTGCTCCTTGTAGGGACAATGGTGCCTGTGGACCCTGTATCTGCTTATGGAGGAGTTAGACAGGCCAACCTGGCCCAGGAGACACCAGCCATGTCCAAGCCTGGGGAAGCCTTCAGGTTTTTTTATGGTTGTTTTGTTTTTCTGTAAGGAGAGGGAACCACAGGGGTACCCAGATCACTAGAGACTGCCTAGGACCTGGAATCATGCCGACCATTCAGTCTGTTTATAAGGCCCTACTTACTGGCTGGAAGGCTCACCAATTCCCTGGGAGAGTGAAAAAGCACATAAGTTTTGAGTCAAACACATGATATTTTGAATCCTGGCCTTGTTTCTGACTGTATAATCTAGGGAAGCCATCAATTTCTTCCCTCTTAAAAATGGAGTTGGATATTCCCACCCTGTAGAGAAGGAGTAAATAGAACAATGTTTGGAGAAAATCTTGAACAATGTTCAACACTAACTAAAGAATGACATATCCTGCCTCTTGCCCCCAGTCCTTACCATTTTCTAATTCTGTAAAGCAAGTCCTTTCTCTCACTTCTTTGGAAGAATCCCACAGCCTAACCCAATCGCATTTGTGAGTTTTCTTTTTCTTTTGAAAAAATGGTGTCTTAGAAATATCTTAGCTTTTTATTAGCAAAAGTTAAAATATACAACAAGGTCTTATAACAGTGGCACCGGCGGTTCAGCCTTACCTGTGCCCTGCATCTTACCTTTTGTCATCATCTGTTGCAACGCTCTGTGGAAATCTGCTCGTGGGCCCTATTGTCATATTTATTACTCCCAAAGCCATCTTCCTTTACCTTTGCCACATCCCGAAGAATTAGGAATAATCCCTGTGAGCACATAGAAGTGACAGTCTCCTTTCCTTTGCAGAATGGAGTTCCTAACTTCTTGAAAGACATGACGAAAGCCTGTCAGAACTATCACAAGAAAACCTAAGGGAAGGAATTGGGAGCCTTGTGTCCGTGGAATGATGTCTCCGGAAGTGCCACAACCGCCAGCGCTCAGCCTGCCTTTCACTTTTTTGTCCTCAGAGTCTTGCATGCTCTCCAGCATGTTGTCCCCAAGTGTGTTTGCCTGATGCCCGGCTTCCTTTCCCACTCTCCCTTCCCCAGGACCCACTGCCTTCTTCCGCTGTTGAATGTGGGTCAGATTAGGGAAACTTTTGCTTGTTTATTTTTAAAAAGGGGAGTCCTCAGTAAGGAACACAGTCAATCCATTGTGCCATTCTAGGGAGATCTTGGGTGGAGGACTGACAACACCATCTAAGAGTGACTGATCCCGGCAAGCTGGCTCCTTCCCACATGTGATTTCTTGCAACCCAGGGAGGTGATTTCCTGCTGAAGTTGCATTTTCTTCAGAACTGACGCTCCATGCACCAAGACTGGAAGATTCATGTCCATTTGCCTTATGCTTTGCTGCCTTGATTTGAGATGATAATCCACTAAGCCTCTCCCCATTCCTACTTGTGGAGGATCATGAGCTGTTTTGATTTTAAACCATTTTGAAAAACGTTGCAGGTCTAAGTGTATAGTGTGATAACAATTTTTTCTCATCACCCATGTCTGGGTTTCTCTCTTTCCCATATGCCCCTGGGGAAAGCCGTCCATACCTCAGTAGCTCTGCATTTTACTGGACACTGAGGCATCAAGACTGCTCTGGCAGTTACCAGAAGCCAACCTACTTTGCACACAGCATTGAGATAAAGTGTCTTTTTATGCAGTTTCCCTTCTAGAATGTTTGGAGATGTTGAAAGGATAAGAGTTCACTGCCAGGGAAATATTAATTAGTGGTGTCGTTGACTCTACACCTTTTTCTCAGGAATTCTACCTAAGTTATCTACCTCTCCCACTACCAGAAGACTTTCCGTTTCCTACTTTTCTCTTGAATTTTGGAGGGAAAGATATTCTGTGGACAAAGGCACAGCCTTATAATCTCAGGGAAAAATTTTAACCACTGTATGTGACGGTACCATACATTGATTAAGGGGCATACAAATTCGGGATGCAAAGCCGGAAGCAGGGGATTTATTAAAATGGGATACTCCAGACTCTGTAATTTCTCTCTGGAAAGGGAAGTGCATTGAATACTAAATAAATACAGAGTGACTTATACTTGTCCTGTCTGCAGTCTCCTTCCTGCCTTGTTCCTTCTGTGAGAATAAATCTGTTAGGTCTCTTTGGTTTGCAAGTCACATCCAACCTAACTCATGGACTTGAAGGAGTTTTAGGCTCACTTACATGCAAGGCCAGGTGTAGAGTGGTCTCAAGTAGGGGTTGATACAGGTGCTCAAACTGGCCTTAGGAATCAGCTCTGTTCTTCTTTCAGGTTTCTTTGATTTGGGGCCGTGTTTGGTGGCAGGATTGCTGCTAATAGCAAATGGTAAGCCTGCATCTTCTCAGGTTCATGCTGAGTCAAAAAAAGACAACATTTCTTTCCAGTAGATCCTGAACCATCCCATGATTCCCTCTAAACAATGTGTCAATCCCTGCCCCAGTCACTGTGGTCATATGGATAGAATTATGCAAATTAGCAATTACTTCATAAATGTGTCATTAAAATATCACTATTAGTAATGTAGCTGGAATTTAATTTTTGGTAAAGTAAATCTAAATGTCTCATGTAATAGAGGTCAAGTTGACATTTTATGTATAAAGTCACTGAAAGACAAGCACTAGGATTATAGTCTTTGAGCAGAGAATCTGCATGAAATGGTGTCAGGCAAACTGTATCGTTTACAGTGTTTGATAATCTGCTAAGAACACTGAGTATACTAAGAATACTGAGTTTCTAGGTAAGGCAGTTTAAGAAAAGTCACTAAGCTTGCTATAATTAGTAGAGTTAAGACCCTTTGGCATTCATGCTTGCTTATTCAGAGAAGACAGTCCTATACAGCATTGATATAGGTTACGTGGGAAACTGAGAACCCCTGAGCCAATATTAAATGCAAGGGGCCCAAAATATGTAGAACTGGTGCTCTGGAAGCTGCACTGGATTCTTCAAGGTCTGTCTCTGTGCAAGGGCTGAAAATATCATTTGGAATTTGAAAGTTATAAGTATTGTCATTCCTCTAGCTCTTTGTTTCACTTATTTTCTCATGTCTGTCTCTCTGAATAGACAATAAGATCTTTTTGGATAGCAACCCTTCTTTCACTTTGATTTCTGGCCCTCAAATGATAACTAAATGAGTGAATTTAATGATTTGGGGAAGACTGACCAAATGACACACACCCAGAAGGCAAAACTTATCCAGATATAGAAGTTTAATTTGATTACATTAAATACTACTTTAATATTTAATAATTTAGTTCTAGCCAAATTGTTTCCCCAAGTCATCATTTTAGGGGTTCCTGATTCCTGAGGATCACATTGTGTTTTCCTTGAAAGCACTCAGGTCCTTTGTTTGTTAAGGGGTGGCTTTGCTGGTGTGGCATGGGTTATATTTTAATGTTAGAGAAGTGGCACAGTCTGGACTGAGTCCAGCTGAGATTAGTCAGGATTTCAGGATTTTCATGATGAAAGTAGCACTACTGTTAGTGCTAAATTTTTTCCACAGGCAAATTATTCACGCTGCATAACAGTTCAAAGCTAATGACCACCTTGGAACTGAGGGATTCCAGCAGAGGGTCACTTCCTTGAAAACGTTCCTATTTCACAGTGAGGGTCCTGGCCTGGCTCCCTGGCTGAGATTCCTCTCCCAGAATCCCCACCTCTACTGCCTGCCCTTCAATCCTCCTGCTTCCCAGCTGGGTTTGAAAGAGAGAGAAAGCAGGAAGAGCCCATTTGGTTCTCATGTTTCTGGTAGCACCACCCACTCGGCTCAGAGAATTATCTTTAAAAGTTTTAAGATGTGTGTTCACTTCACAGTTATTTCTCAATGGTCTGGTGTCCATCTGGCAAGGGGAAAGGCATGGCAGTTCCTGGGATGAGTGAGACAGACTTGGTGTTCGCCCTCATGGAGCTTATCCAGTGAAGAAGACACAATGGACAAGCTGTTGAAAAGGTGATGAGTTGTGAGAAAGGGCAAGTAGAGGGGGCTAGAATCTAAACCTGGGGGCACTAACCAACTTTGAGGGGTCAGGGGAGAACATGTTGGAGTTGGCTGGATGAAGGTTGGAGAAGAAAATTATTCCACATGGAAGGAACCGTTTCCATAAAATCCCTCAAGCAGGAAGGCCAGTCATGTTGGAGGAACTACCAAAGACCAGTAGGTCTGAGCAATGAAAGTAGAAGAAGGCATCTCACATGTGGCTGAAGAAGGAGGCCATCAGGTCATGGGAGATCCTGAGAGCTATGGCAAGGATTTTGGACTTTATACCTAGAACACCAGTAAGCTTTGAAGGATTTTAGGCTAAGCAGTGACCAGATAAGACATATTCATTCCTAACAGCTGCTCATTCCCCCATGGTTCTTCACCATCTCCAGTATCCCTCCAGCACCATCATGGGGGTGCTCTCCAAGGTGCTGTATGCCTCGTGGCTCTGAATCATCCCCACTGTCAGGCTGCACGCTGAGTAGCCCACACCCAAACCTAGCTTCTAAGGTTGAGCATCAGCCTCTGAAGTTTAAGGGGAGTAAAAGAGGTGCAG
This sequence comes from Eschrichtius robustus, assembly GCF_028021215.1. Taxonomy (NCBI): domain Eukaryota; kingdom Metazoa; phylum Chordata; class Mammalia; order Artiodactyla; family Eschrichtiidae; genus Eschrichtius; species Eschrichtius robustus. The sequence goes on from NC_090843.1 coordinate 38,649,487, forward strand.
GGAACACCCATGGACACAGCCCCCTTTTTCCGTGCCCGCACTGTTGTCAACATGCCCTCCTGTGTGACTGCACCATGCAACCCATCAGAACAGAGCCACTACAGTAGCCAGAAGTGTCAGAGAAAAAGAAAAGGCATACAAAATGTAAGCAGGTCTGCCTTCCCCAAAGTTTATTTTACTATACTGCTCCCCAACTAAAAGGAAGAATATATATATTTTTTTCTTGAGAATATAGAAACACTTTGTTTAGGTTCTCAGCGTTTAGAACCAGCATAATGGAAGGACTTCAGAAAAATTATTTATATTGCTAATCTATTTATATGTATTTTTGTGTGTGTCTGCTTGGAGACATATAATATTTGCTCCATTTCATAAAGTATGATAATGGAACAACAACCAGGCAGCATGTTATGTGAGTGGCTTTGCAAGTTCTCTACATGATGTGCCAGGCTCAGTGCTAGGCAGTGGAGTTCATAAAGGTGAACAAATTCTTCCCTTAGGTAATTAGCAGACTACAGAGGACATGGAATATGTGCACAGTTTATGAGCATGAGATCACCTTATGTAAGGAAAATATGTAATATTTTCAGATTCTGTGGCTAACTGCTCTTAAAAACAAGATAACAGGCCCCGAATGGAGTCACTTATGCTAAGCCCCACATCCCAAACCAAGACTTAATTACAGTTTTGGCTCTCCCAAAAATGGAATCTCAAACCAGTCCAGCAGGAATTGCCTGATCAACACTAGTTAATCTGCCTGATAGACCCCTGTCCTCCCCTAAACGAAAGTAATGTTGCAATAACCAACCTTCTTTTTTCCTAATATAACTTCCTTGTTTCTGCTTCCTTCTGCCTACAAAATTCTCTCATTTTGTACATTCCCTTGGAGCTCCTTTCTATCTCCAAGGAGGGATGCTGTCCAATCGAATTGACTTTTGCTTAAACAAGCTCTTAAAAATTTTAATATGCCTCAGTCTATCTTTTAACGGCTCTAGTGTGAGAAGAGGGAACTTAAGGAGACTCCCCCCGAAGGCCCCAAGAAGCAAAAACAACCAGACTTGGTTACCTGCTGAGCCCTTGAACTCTGCTTTCCCGCTGCCTCTGGAGGTGGTGAGAAAGTCTCTCTCAGATTGTAGCTCTGTAGCTTTTCCTTGAGTTTCCAGATTTTATTTGAGCATTTTTTTTTCTTGACTGGGTCCAGAGACTCACCAAAATCAGATTGGGTCTGACTTAGAAACCAGACTGGGTCTGCAATTTGACTGGGTCCAGCTTAGAAACTGGACTGAGTCTATAGTCAGACTGGGTTTGACTTAAGTTGTACTGAGTCTGCTTGAGGCCTCAGGTGAATAAAATATTGTTTTAGGGCTGGACAAGTAGGCTCACCTTACCAAAGATAATCTTGAATCACAGTGACCACAGTGAAGAACTTTTAACCTAGATAATCTTATCATTTATGTTGTGATCTAGAAAAAAAGCAGTCTCAGCCAAGTATTCATCATAAAGCATAGAGGGGAAATTATTTTTCCTCCTCTAAAATATTTGGTGACCAGGATGGGACCTGCTGGGACACCCTACTCACTGCAGACAGGATCCTAGGAGAACTGGCAGAAGCCAGCAAAAGTAAGAATTCTTACCAAAGTCAGCTCTCTCATCTGTATCTCCATCTGTGATGCCTGGTTAACAGAGGAAGGTAAAATTCCACTTTCTCCCTTCCTTTCCTAATTCAGATTGGCAGGCAGAAAACATTTATAAGAATTAAATCTTTAAATTGTGAACTTGCTTTTGAGTACACATTGGTTGTAGATCCCTTCTTTCCCAAGGACAGCCATTGCCTTCTTGTTTGTCTACCTTTTGTCCTGAGAACTTGGCTTGGCAACAGCCAAGTTGGGGTCCCCAAAAATTTTGGCTGGGAAGAAATGTGGGTTGCACTCCATGTGCGGCCAGGGTCCTACCCCTGTTGTCTGCTTTCATGGGAATTGTCTGAGGTTTTCTTTCTTTTGGTTATCTTTGGGAGTGTCTCTGGATCTTGGGAGGATAATAATTTTTGCACTCTTTGGGAATGCCTCTTGTCCTCATGGGGTTGTTCAGTACTGCTAGGAATATGTACTGTTTGTCCAGCTGAAACCTGATAAAATATTCAAAAGGAATTTTTTTTGTTTTTTTTTTTAGTAGCTCTATGGTAGAAAATTGGCCAAATTGGAAGTTGACATTCAGATCCTGATGGGACCTTTTTTTTAGGCCTTCTCCTCTAATCTAAAATGAAACTATGTAGCCAGAGGGAAAGAAATATTCTGAAGGCTTTGTGGAAGGATTTACTAAAACACTCCACAGACACACAGCTCTAAATCTAGAACATAGGATCTTTTGATTTCCATCTTAGTTGAAGATCTTTTCCCCGATGTAAAGAAGGGAGTTGAGGATAGTAGAGTTGGATGGGTGGGACGGCCTCCGTATCATTCAGGTTGCCCCCCAATTCTTTGAGGAATTAAAGACAACTGTACTTGTCTTACAAATCAAGCCTTTGTAAGAACAAAAGTGAAGATATAGAAATAATTCAAAGCCCTCTTTTCCTTTCTACCAATGCCCAAAGGTACCCTTTTGATCTCAGAAGGTTTGCAGATATTGTAAACATTCTGGACTTAAGGAACAAAAGTCCTTGGTGCAGCTTCTATTCTTTCTTTGTGCCTTTGAGATATAAATATTCTACATAGTCTTCTCTAGGAAGCAAGGGAATTCTTATCAGAAGGAGGAAAAAAAAAAAGACTATTGTTAAAATTAGAACTATGAAAAATCTTAAAAGTCTCTTTTACAAATATTAGTAAAAAGCTATCTGAACAGGTACACTTAATTTATTCCATCTGCCAGAAATACAATGGACCCAACTGTTCTTTTATAAAATACTGAGTTTCATATTATATCTGTTTCATGGCTAAAATTTTTAAATGAAAGCTAGAAGATCTCTGTTTACATCTTTCTGTTTTTGTATATCTGTATACGTTTGCTATAGATAGTAATTTTTTTGTACCTCTGAATGGTATTTCCAAAATTACTTTTTAAAGGCTCTAGTTAATTGGCTTAAAGATGAACAAGCATTATATAAATCAAGTATACTGTCAGAAATATAGACTAATCCATATGTTTTTCCAAATTCAAGAGATCTAGGATAATATTTGGTATACTAATACTTTTAGTATAAACAAGTTTAATAGGAGTCAACTAAGAGCTTATTATATCTGTTGCAAATTTTTCAGCAAGAAAAATAACTTGGTATGATGACATTTTTATAAGTAAGTTAAGTGTGAATGAGATAAGAGCTTTTGGATGAACTCCTTAGGAATAATTATATTTTAGGAATATCTACTTAAAAATAATCTCTCCAACCACAAGGACCTGCTATATAGCGCAGGGAACTATACTCAATATCTTGTAATAACCTATAATGGAAGAGAAGGTAAATAAAGAATATATATATATATATATATATAATATGTATATATATGTGCGCGTATATTTTATATATATACATATACATATCTGTACATATTATATATAGACATATATAACTGAATCACTTTGCTGTACACCTGAAACTAGCACATTATAAATCAACTACATTTCAATTAAAACATTTTAAAAATCTCTCCAGATTCTGGTAACTTGAAGTTTAGATTTGTGCTAAATTAAGTTAAAAGATGAAAGTTTATTGAATAGCTAGGTCATTCCCAAGTAAAACAAGATACTGAAACATTAATTACTGAACATTGGCTTCCTTTTACAAAGAAACTAAAGGGATTTAGGACTATCAATAAATATGTTTGGTTCCACACTGAGATATTTTCTATAAGAAAGCACATGTTTTTAGAAATTATTACTGTTATTTATGTTTGCCAATCTACAGAATGCTAATGTAAAAGTTCATAATTGCTTACTTTTTAGTTTTCACTAGATATTAAGGTTTTTAATAGTTGAGTATTTGAATTTAAACATGTAATTAAAGCTACTAGAAATAATAAGGGAAACATTTCAGTATATAGTAGCAAAGTAGGATGTGTGTTTTCAGTAAAAGAAGGTATGAGGAATGGAATTGCGTTTTGTTAAGGGAAAAGAAAGTAATTTTGTCTTAGAGATAGTTGTTTCTGGATGGAAAAAAGAACAAACTAATATGGATACTAATATGGATACAGAAAGTTATGGAAAGTTTATGGAAAAGGAACCCTGAGAAAAGAGTTTTGTGCATGGTCAGGATTGGCTAAGTTTAGAATAAATTTAACTGAGTAAATTTTAAAAAGTAAGCTGGTGCAAAACCAGAATTTGTTTTTTTTTTCTCTTTTAAGAGGTCAGTTTTCTTAACATATTGATCTGCTTTTGGTATCAGATTGTAAAGTTTATTTTACCTTTAACCAGTAATCTGTTATAACTTTCTGTTTTTGCCTTTGAAATCTTTTGTTATCACTTTGGTTAAGTGAATAACTATTGATTCACAGTGTCCTATGATCCTATTTGACCAAGTGTTTTGAAACTTTTTGATATTTTTGATAACAAATTTCCGAAATCAAATTTTAATGTAGTTCCTTTGATCTCTAGCCAACTTTGGGATGCTTCAAAGGACCCTTGAAACATCCCAAAGAGAGCTATAAACTAATTAGGTTTATTTGGTATGTTAAATTACATGGGAAGCATTGTCAAATAAGTAATAAATCTTCTTAGGTTATAGTGTATGAGTCAATGTTATTAATCTATTAATAATTAATATTCTAGAACATTAATTAATATTCTAGAAATTATATGGAATTCCTAAAAATCTGGTATGTCCTGGTAAAATGTTATCAGTCATAATTTTAGTCATTATTTTAAAATATTGTATGTCACAGCAGTAACCAAGTTTCTTTGTCAATTGCATTGTAAGCAGGTCTTTTTTTTTCTTTTTGGTTGCACCAGGTCTTAGTTGTGGCAGGTGGTCTCCTTTAGTTGCAGGTCGAGGGCTCCTTTAGTTGCGGCTCACTGGCTCCTTAGTTGTGGCACGTGGGCTCCTTATATGTGGCATGTGAAGTCTTAGTTGCAGCGTGCATGTGGGATCTAGTTCCCTGGCCAGGGATTGAACCCAGGCCCCCTGCATTGGGAGCACGGAGTCTTAGCCACTGCGCCAACAGGGAAGTCCCTGTAAGCAGGTCTTTAACCATGCCTTCTGTGGTCTTTCATCACTCATAGACAGTTATTGTTTTACTCTGATGTTTTGCAAAAATGCTTCCTCTTCGAGAAGATTCTTAGCAAGGACTTTTTGACAAGTATAGGTTTCTGACAACTTTCAGATCATACTGCTGAACTGGGTAAGAAATTAAGAATTCTAATGGTAAACCTGATGGCTTCATAAAACTGTTAATGAAAAGGATTAGTTATATAGGACTGTGTGAACTGGTGAATATGTTTATAATTTTTATGGTTTCTGTCTAAAATATTACTAGCTTTTAATCTGTGTTTTCCAGATATAAGGAAACCCTTCCCCTCAAGCTAATTATGAGTTGCTGTAACTTATACGTTTGTAAGCAGAATTGAAACATTTATCTTTTCTCTTTACTTGATTCCTCCAGAGACTGGAAACTCTTAGGTTGCCAGCAACTTTAAAAATCAGGTAAATTAGGAAAGCCATCTCCTAGCAGGTGCAGAAATCTCAAGGTATTTTGGGGACCTTGAAAAGGGAGGAATTCACCCAAATCTGTAGATAACTCAGGTGAAATCATTGACAAGCCTTGGCCATGGCTTTCCTGGCCTTGAGAGGCCTTTTAAAAATTCAATCCGAGGTGCCAAATAAAAGGTTCCAGCAAAGCCAATTTCAAAAGAGCCTGTATGATTAATTACACTTCCGTAAATCATCAGGCCAAGTTTTTTGAAGGCAGAATTATTTAGCAAACAAATTAGTCTTAATTTGGCTATATTTGGTAGAAATGAGGGTAATTTTAGAGAGAAAAAGATTATGTTTCTGTGGAGAGTAAATTCAAGTTTTGTTAATTGAGGTCTATATTTACTAAGAGTCACTTCCCAAATAGCTCCTTATTGTTATATTCTTGTACATTTTAGCTGAATCATTAAAAGGACACTCTAGTTTGTTTCTGAAGTTTTTCTCATTAATCTATCTTTGGATGAAGATCATATGCCCCATGACCTGCAACCAGGGGATTATGCATACTGGAAAAGACATCATTTAAAGGACTGTCTCCAACCTAGATGGTAGGACCCTTATCAGGTCCTCTTCACTAGCTCATGCACAATGAACCTGAAGGGAATTGACTCTTGGATTAGTATTTCCACTTAGAAAGGGCCCCTGAAACGGACGGGCCTATACAGAGCACTGCTGACCTCAAAATCACCTTAAAACAATGCTCAAACAGAGGAGAAACTACCAGGCCAGGATGGTAAGAAGAAGACATCTAAAGTAGATAGCTGATCCAAGATGCCAAACCCGGCCTGTATACCAGTTACTTTGATAATTGCTTATACTTGCTTATGAACTAAATGTATTTTACAATCTTAAGCAGAGTTAAAGTTAATTGAATTGTTGAGTTTATGGTCAATTACTTATATCCAGTACTTCTGGTTACCTTGGTGGATTTCTCCACTCCAAGGCTCTAATTGGATGGCCCTTAGGAAATTATTCTAGAAGAAAGAAGTTATAGTTCTGTTTGGGCCACTATTGATATTACTGGATGGGACTCCCTCACTTGGCCAATCAATCATAGGTGCTCTGACCATTGCCATAAATATAAAAGACCCCCCTTATGTTGGGAACAATTAAACCATACTAAGGGTAGCCAGGCTAAATAATACAAGGAAATGTGTCTGGGTGCCTTATGAACAATGCCAGTATATCATTTCCTTTAAAGGTAAGGATTGGTACAGAACAGATTAAGTCAGATGACCCAGGGATATACTGCGTGGAACCTAATGGAAGTTCTTGGCTTAAATTCTTACTTGTAACCTTACAAATACTACTAGCTATATTACTTGTATTCTACCTATTTTATAAGATTGTTGTTTCTTTCCTTACCAAATATGTGACTGAGCCTCTGATAAAATAATAAGAAGGTGAGTTAAGGCTGTTGACCAGATATATAGTTCTATACAAGATCAATGATGGTAATAGTGTAACTTTAGATATGGAAAGAAGCATCAAGAGGGAATCATTTCTTGGACCATAACAGACTAGTAAGTCATTGGTCCAGAGACTTTTGGCTATAGTTAATAGGGCCTAGTCAAGTAATAGCACACTGAGTGGCCTATCAATGAGATCTTTGCCTGGGAAAAAATGATCATGAAATGCCTCCCAAACCATGGTCGAATTTATGACCATGAGAGGGCACTGACAACTAAAAATTGTCACTTGCCATCTGTCACTACAAGTATGATATCACTAGCCAATGCAGTCACTGACTTTTTTGTTTTTTAAAGAATTTTTTTTTAATTAATTAATTAATTAATTTTTGGCTGCGTTGGATCTTCGTTTCTGTGCGAGGGCTTTCTCTAGTTGCGACAAGCGGGGGCCACTCTTCATCGCGGTGCGCGGGCCTCTCACTATCGTGGCCTCTCTCGTTGCAGAGCACAGGCTCCAGACGCGCAGGCTCAGCAGTTGTGGCTCACGGGCCTAGTCGCTCCGCGGCATGTGGGGTCTTCCCAGACCAGGGCTCGAATCCGTGTCCCCTGCATTGGCAGGCAGATTCTCAACCACTGCGCCACCAGGGAAGCCCCAGTCACTGACTTTTGACACACCCTGAAAAGAGTTTATGGTGGAGATCAGGAATGAGGTATTCAGTGCTCTGGAAAGATCTGGCAGAACAGGTCTTCAGACAGTTAGATATTTTCAGGAGAAGATTTTATGAACCCAATTTCTTGCTTCTTCTTATATCTAGAAAATATCTAGAATATCACTAAAATCATTAACGGAGACATCTGCTCCTCATGACTAGCAGCAACCTTCTTGTGACTGGCAGCAACCCTCTGCCAAAATGTGTACTTGATTGCATGTATCCCCCTTCACTAAAATCACATATATACTGACCTCCCTCCACCTCTTTAGAGCAGTTCCTCAGAGATAGCTGAGAGGCTTCTCCTGGGCTATAGTCCTCATTTTGTCCCAAAGAAAACTTAACTCACAACTCTCACATTGTGCATTGTTTTTCAGTCGACACCTTCAAACTAAAAATTTGAAATAAAATGTCTTCATTTTTGATAAGCAGCTCTACCACCAGTCTCTGATATCCTACATCATTCAATGCAGCCATTGCATCTAAGGTCTCATGAGGGTTGGGCCAAAGAAAACTCCAAGATTTTCTGCATTCCTACGATTCTCCTTTCAATGGAGGATCATTGTGAAAAACACATGTAAAGGAGTGTGACTTTGTGTAAGCCATGGTGTGCTGCATTGTGCTCTAGCACTAAAAGAAAAACAAGATTCACAGTAAAGGTTTGTGCCCACTTATCAAAAGAAGAAAAGCTAGTTTTAGTTTAGTCAGTTTAATTAAAACAGGCATATCTTTAGAGTTTTCAACATTAAATACTTTTATCCTGTGTTTGCTAAAAGTCAAATAAGTTCATGTTATTTCTATTACAGAATTTGTCAGCAAGAAAGATAACAAGCTGATGGTTAGCTGTTTAATAGCTCTTGAAATTTTCATGAGTGATCTAAACATAATTGTTATGAAAAAGGAAATTACATAGATGTAAATAAGATAAAAGTATATAAATAAAGTTTTCAACAACAGTTATGTTCAGTGCTATGTCTACTTAAAAATAGTTTCCAAAATCTTTTTGGGACTTCTCAGTCTACATAATCATGTGAGCCAATTCCTTGTGCTAAATGTTGAATTTGGACAGAAATTTGACAAAACGGGTGGAGGATTTCCTTTGAAACTTGGGGAGGTAAACGGAACAGCTTGAGTCAAAGCACAAGGGAGGTAAGAGCTAATAATAGCAAAGATTTATTGACCACTTTCTAAATGCCAGACGCAGTCTGAGCACTTCACAAACATTAGATTGATTCATCCTCACACTTCTATACATGCAAAGACTCCAAGAGGAAATGGAACTTTGTCTTGTTCCCAGCTATACACTATACACTCAATATAGCGAACACACACAATATTCAAACTCTCTGCTAAAGGAATGAATGAATCAATGGTGGAGCAGCAATCCTAAAGCTCCAGGATCTCAATTTGAACCTATGCCAAAAAGATGGATATAAAAATTTATGCTTTATCTTGTGTTCCACCTATTTCTTAACAAAAGAGTGAGCTTTTGGACAAATGAATTTTTAGAATTTTTAACAGCTAGAATTGTTTTGTCTTTCAGTTATATTTTTGCTTAATCTTATTGCTTAAAAATTAAAAAAAATGTTTTTTGCTTCTCCATTCTGTTTGAACACCTTTGGAGGACTTATACAGGCTGTCTAGAAGTCCACACAGTAGGAAAGTATTATTGATGTAGCTGCTGGAGGGGAGAGAGGCAGGGGGCAAAGCAGGATAAGAAGAGAAGTGCTTTTCATTTGCAGGCCAAGAACCTGGAAGTTAAGAAAACCTGATTCCCCCAGGGACAGATATGGAGGTTGGTGGGGGTGAGGGTAGCACCCCAAACCCATTTTCTCTTATCTGTTTTATTCGATTCCTCTCTAGTGGTTCATAAACTGAGAAAAATTCAATGGAAACCAAGCAGGACGAAAAGGGTACTTAGAGCTCAGTGAAAGACACACAGAAACTTTTGTTCTATGTCAAACAGCTTAGGAAGGGCTGGGTCTGTTTCTAAGTGGTCGTGGATTCTGTTTACCAATGAATGTGGAGTTTCATTTTCCCAGGGACACTCAATAATACTCTTCATTAGGAGCCTTATTTCAGGCCGGTGTTGAATAATTGCTGGATTGCTGAAAGCGTCCAAGTAGGAGCTCTCCCTGCACTACACTGCTTGGCTCCTGTCCCCTTCCAGCCACTTCAAGCTCTTGTAAACAGCATTCATTTTCCATCACAAGCGAGGAAATGTGACTGTGCAGCCAAGGTGCCAGGTCCCTGGAGAGGGCCTGCCAGGGAGTCCGTTTCCTCACATCTCATTTTAGTTTGTAACTTGCTGGCGGGGTTGAGTAATCGCTGAAGCTCCATGTCTTCCCATCCTATTCTGCTCCACTAACTTATGAAACACCCAGCGACCCGCTGGAGGACTAGCAGATCAACCAGATGTTTCCTGAGCAAAGACAGCACACACAGCATCTCGTGAGAGGGGAGGGCTGGCGGGCACTCACCCCCTCTGACGTCACTGGGCGAGGTAGCCTGCGGCAGCATTTCAAAGCAGAGCAGCTTGGCCAGGGAAGAGCTCAGCTGGCAGCACTGTGCTGGCATTAACTGACCCAGATAACTAGGGAGAAGGAATCAGCAATTAAGTGTGTTTATTCTCCGGGAGGAATTAGACCCTGCACTCCCTGATTATCCTTGGGTGCTAGGAGACCCTCCCCCATGGCTCCCCATGCCCAGTCAGGATCACGTTCACCATGTTGCTTCTCATCCCAGCCTCTTGTTTTCCTGAATTTGCCTGAGGTTGATGTGGGACAAGCTCAACTGATTGCAAAGAACAGCAATGAAATAGTAATAATTATTCATAATAAATCAACTAATTCTTCTTCCCCCAAGACATAGGGGAGATCAAATCCTAAAAAATCTGATTTCAAATCATCTCCCTATAGATCACTGGCTTGTCAGATTCAGGGTGTTAAGAACCAATAAAATAACATAATTTTTTAATATAGGGAATATAGGTATGGAATTGCCAGCTTCCCCTTAGAAAGGTCATTAAGAGTAAATCATAACAAACAAACAAGTAGAATGCATGTACCATTTGCTGTCACTATGATCTCATAAATGAAAGGTTAATTCAACTTCCTTGACTCAAATCCCTCCAAGAAATTTTCTTCACACTCATAATCGAATCCAAATTACCTAGACCTAAAAAGTGCCATGTGATCTAGGATCTGACCCCTGCCTACTTTATAAGCTCCACTTCCTCCTCTTATTCCTCTCCAGCCTTTTCTCTGTCCCTCAAACAAGCCCTGGTCTTTGCATTTGCTGTTCCCAACATCTGCAGTGCTCTTCCCCCAGATCTGTGGACAGTGGCCTCCTGTGTTGGGCAGCCTTCTGACTGGACTCCCAGGGACCTACCTCCTGGGATTCTTGTCTGTGTGATCCCCTCCCTTGTGTGTGGGCTGGACCTAGTGACTTGCTTCTAAAGAACAGACAAGAATAGACCTGCTGTAAAGAAGAGCAAAAGCAATGTGATGTCACCCAGAGATTAGGTTATGAAGGACTCTGACGTCCTTCTTACTCACTCTCTCTCTGTGGCTCTTCTCACTTGCCCTGATGAAGCGAGTTGCCATTTGTGAGCTGCTCTCTGCAGAGACTGATGTGACAAAGAACAGAGGGTGGTCACTTGACCAGCAGCCAGTTAGGAGCTGACACCCTCCATCCAACAGGTTGGGAGGAACTGAGTTCTGCCAACAACCTCTTGAGTAAGACTGCAGAGGATCCTTCCCTGTCCTGTCTGGCTTTGCAAGAACTGCAGTCCCAGAAGTCACCTTGACTGCAGCCTCGTGAGAGACGCTGAGCCAGACACTGGGACCAGCTCAGCCACACCTAGGGCCCAGACACACTGAAACCCGGAGATAATAATTGTTGGTACATTTGGTACAGGAGTGATAGTTGACTAATCCTCTACCTCACTTCACTCAGGTCTCTGCTCAAATGTCTCCTAACTCACCTTCAAAACCAACCAATCCCACAAAACTGATCACACATTATCCTCTCTCCCCTTACCCATCTGAATTTTTCATTCTGCAAATTTTCACCACTTACATTTATATTATATATTTATTATTAGCTGGCTTCCCTACTAGAGTGAATATTCAATGAACACCATGTGTGTCATTTTGCTGGTGAAAAAAATGATTATATATTTGCAGTGGTGGTGCTCAGGTTTATTTGAAAAATACTTATTGCAGGGCTACTGTATACCAGGTCCAGTGACGTAGGTTATTTATCGGTGTTCCCTGGTATCTTGGCCAATTAATTTAGTCTCTTGGCTAATTATTTTTTTTCTTGTTATTGTTATTAAATTGCTCTGTTTTGATAATGCACCTTTCTATGCCTTTAACTGAGTATTTAATTAAAATGCCAATATTTTGTCAAGGCCAGAGCTTGTACATGCTTGATTGAAGTCCAGCGTAGGATGATCATAATTATTTGAAAAGTTCGTATTTCACACTCTGCTGAAGTCTAACTTCCTGGTACTTTCCTCTATTGGCCTTAGCTTTGCTTTCAGAATTAATAAATAACATAACTATTCTGTTTCCACCAGCCCAGTTCTAATCATTCCATTAACTCTGTTTCTTTGGGTGTAAGTTCTGCTTGTTGAATTTATTGTCTTTTTTACACTGTAGACTTTTCTTGCATGTTTGGTGTTTCCTCATTTGGTGTTCACCTTTGCCGTTGAGATTCCAATTCAACTTTATGCTTCCTTAGAGGAGGTGTGGGAGCTACTGCTGAGGTTCACTGTCCCCCGGTTTCCAGTGAGAGCAGGTGGGGCCATGGTGCCATTAGCCAGGCCTCCAGGGGCCGTCTCTTGCATCACCTGACCTAGGAACTGCCTTGTGTATCTTCCTGAAGCTCCCACAGTCACTCTTCTAATCTCAGTGCAGATTGCTCTACCTCTGGTGTATGTGTGTGTGTGGTCTACGTTGGCTAATTGGCCCGACTACTTTCCTACTCTCATGAGAGATGCCAGAGATAGATAACCTCTGAGCGTGGATCATCTGTACTGTTTCCCATCTTTACAACTGCGTTCTTCCACAGGAGTCCTGACCTCTAGCTTTCTCTGAAGTTTATCTCATCTGTTTGCTGTCTGTTTCTGGGCCACAAAGTATAACAATTCTTATGTGGAAATCCTTATGCTTTAATTCTTATGTATGTGCTTAGGTTCATATATTTTACACATTTAAAATATAAAATATGATTTATTTATAGTAGTATGTATACATATGTATATGTATATGTAGTCAGCTTAGCTGCCATTTTGAAACCAGTATCTCTACTTCCTTTCTTTCAGCCCTTCAAATATTTGAAGATCATTATCACATTCTCCCTTATTCTCTCCTCCTTAGTCTAAAAGTATCATGTTTCTCTAATTCTAACCTCCAATAATTTTCTGACTTTTTATCACCATAAACTCCTTTCTCTATTCCAGTAGACACATAAGATTCATTCAGTAGCACTATGTGGATCCCAGTGTGAGAGGAATACTCAGAGTACAATGGGACTATTACTTCTTGTAATGCATATATTTGTTCTCTACTGCTAAGTCTGGTTTATCTTTTTAACCACATATTTATACTACTGGCTCCTCATAATCCATTTCCTTTCCATTCCTCTTCCACATTTTAAATACATAAACTCTGCCAAGCAACAGCTGCCCCTCCTCTACTTGTGTAATTGATCACTAACTAATACGAAAGACTTCACATTAGTATCTACTGAGTTTTACCATGTTAATTTTAAGTTCTCCACACCCTCTTGAAGTGTGTCAGGCTATGCAGAAAGAGTAGCTTCAGTTTACTCTTACTTTACTAAATTGACTATCCTCTGATATATTGATCCTTGGAGAATTGTTTCCTTCCATCTATGGAAGATTTTTTCCTCTCGTTAACTTTTCAGAGAGCATACTATAATATCTTCTTTCGCTGAATCCCATTTTTACTCCCTGGGATTGTGTCATCCATTTATTCAAAAAAGATTTATCAAGGGCCAACTCTGTGCCAAGAGTCACACTGGGCATTAGCTACACAGAGAGAAACAAACATGGTTCTTGACTTCATGGAACTTATGGTATAATATTCACAGTTGTATAATTGTTTGTAGACTTAATATTATAATTGCTAGTTTTTATATAGTCAGAAGTTTATTTCTTTTTAAAGTACCAATCTTGACAAAGGAAAAACAGCACAATGTTAACTGTAGAATCTAGGTGGTGGATAGATGGGTGTTCACTGTACATTTCTTTCTACTTGTCCGTATATTTGAAATATTTCATAATAAAGTTTTGGGATACATTTTGCCTATTCTTCACAATCTATATTTCTTTTATAGAAATATAGCTATAGATAGCTTTACTTGCTTTTATGAACATCCAGATATCACAGCCTTGATTGCACAGAGTTCCTGGGAGAAACAGTAACATAATGGAAAGAATACACACAGTGAAGAAGGACTAGGACTCAAACTCGAAGCCCAGCACCTGCTGGCTCTGTGCCTCCTGACAAGTCACTTAATGTCTCTGAGCCTCAATTTTTCTCATCCCTTAAATGGGATAATATTCACACCCTAAGTTGTTGTGAAAAGTAAATAAAATTATATACATAATCACTTAGTATATTTAAAATGCATCTGCCCCTCTTCCACTACTTTCTTCACTTAGCCACCTTGCACATAACCATTATTTCCTTCCTTAAAAGTCTGAATTAAGTGATTAATACCCGTTCATCTTTTTTTCTTTCTTTAACTTTTGAAGAATAAAATTCTGTCACATCCATAACATATTATTAGATGTTTTTGTCTAGCAAATAATGGTGTCAGAAGAAGTGAATTCATCCATCACCATCAAATTTCTTTTTGTTCAGGTATGGGATTGATGTTAAGGAAATGCCATTCATATCCAGACCAAGGGGTCTGAAATTGCTTTATTGCCAGTGGCTGTCTTGATTTAGCATGTTTATGCTATTGTCTGCATGTCCTAATTCCTCTGTCTACAGTGTTATCTTTTCTTTACGAAACTGCAGAAGCCTTGCACTTCTTCAGAACAAGTTCAATGCTATGTCCTCCAGTAACATCTTCCTGAATCCCTTCCTCCAGGTTTTACTCATGATATTTCCTCTGTATCGTGTCATATCTCAAAATATTTTACATCATTTACTACTAGATGGTAAGCACGATGCAGCCAGAGGAAAGCACTCTTCTATCTTTCTATTCCCAGCGTACAGGACTGGGAACAGGCTGTAGGCACTTGTTAGAGATAATTCATGAATGCTGTGTGGATAAATGACTAGAGTTCATTGTCCTTGGGCATCAGAGTTCATCCTCTAAGAAATGAGAGAGATAGCCAGGTGCCTTAAAAAGTGTATTTGAGCACTAAAATGCTATGATTCTTAGATGTTGTATTATGCTACTCAAATGCAGTAGACTTTTAAAAAAATTATTCCAAGTATTAATCTTAATGCCAGAGCTTTCTGTATGGTCAGAAGCTTCTTGATTTTTTAAGCAACTGGGATTTGGATGCTTATACAGCCCCTTTCTCTGACTCTTTGCCTGTAATTGCACCACGGATATGGCTGAATTGATGTATCTATCATTCCTGACGTATCCCCCACTCTAAACAAACAAAAATTCTTCTCTTCATCTCTTTCACTTCCATATCCCAGATTACCTGGCTTAGAACACCCCTTCTGTCTTGACTCTGAAGAAGTTTGAGTGGATTCATGTATCCTGGAGGCTGCTGGGTCTCTGCATAAGTGTTAAGATGATGTTGGCTTTCAGACTTTCAGACGCTTTAATCCTCCAGCGGCGGCTGCGTCCAGTTGCTTGGAAGACATTGAAATTCTACCCTATAATATTGTGAGCTTCCACCAATTATTGGGGAGAATCAGCAACACTCAGGGAGGATGAGGAAGCATGTCAGGAAAGTGCAAAACCTCATATTTCACCCTTCACTCCTCACCCTTTAAGTTCCAGCCATGCTGAACGTATTTAATATGCTCAATTCTCTACACTGTCATTCAATACTTTCCCTGTACTTCACACACTCTTCAAATCCTCTCTACCTTCTTTGTCTGCTAAAGCTTATTCATCCTCTGAGTCTCAGCTGAAAATATCACCTCCTACAGGAGTCTCCTGATTCTCCTATTATAACGCTTACTACACTGTTTGGCAATTGTCTGATTATTGTGTGTTCTCTTCACTTACCTGTAAGATTCATATGGAAGAAGATGCCATCTTTCTTGTTTATTGTTGTATCCCTAAAGCTTAGTACAGTGCCTGACATATAGTAGTTGCTCCTGTATCTACTGAATGAATTAATGAATGTAGGAGTCCCTGCTGTCATGGGGATTGAAATGTTATAGGATACACAAGATAAGCACACAAATAACCAGTATATTCATGCCTCTTCTTTACAATTCCCAAGGAATCTGTGGAGTTAGCATTGTTTTTCCCTTTTTACAGAAAGGAAAATTTAGACTTAGAAGTTATATAAATTCCCAAGATGACTCTACAGGTAGAAAGTGGCAGAAATGGATTTAAACTCTAGTCTTCTGATAGCCAATTAAGTGCTCCCTACATAATGTTGCAACAATATGAAGCAAGTGTTACAAAATTTTACTTCATTTCATAAATGGGAGAATTCACTCCTAGATAAGATGACATTTGAGCTTGAATCTGAAAGATGAATCAGTTTTTTAAAAAGAATTATTTTCAATTACAAAAACATAATCAAACAACCCTTATGTGTTATAATAAATTCAACTAATACAGACATATTTAATGCAAAAGTCAAAGTTCACCTCAGTCTTGCTTTAACTACATTCCAAGATATAGCCATCATAAACCATATCTGTGTATATAGACATGATATGGTGGTTTTGTTTTATTTGTTTTAAAGGGAATCACACTATAAATACTGTTCTGCAGCCTCTTTCTTTTTAACTTCAGTACCACTTGGACAAACTTCCATCTGGTATATTTATACTTACCTACTGTACTTTTAACTGCTGCATTTCATTTCTTTGTAGGAATGATCTATAATTTGTTTAACCAATCTCCTGTTGTAGGCATTTAAGTGGCTTTTTGTTTTCTCTTCTATAAATATTTCTACAATAATTCTCTAGTATATATATCTCCTAGCTTTCATTAAAGATTTTCTGTCCATCAATTCCTAAAAATAGGATTTCTTGTGTCATGGGTTATATGCCTTTTAAATTGTGAACAAAACTGACAAAAATACACAGAATGTGAAAAGTTGGAAATGGGAGGGTAAAAAACATTCAAGGTGGGGAAAGTCACATAAACAAAGGTACTGAGAAGCATAAATCACAATCCTTTATTTCTCCCAAGAAGTTTCAGCATTTTGACCCTTTGTGTGAGCTCGAATGACAAATTCCAACTCTTGCCAAGTGACCACAAGCTATTTGTCAGTCTCTTTTTATCCTCCTCCTGTCCTTTCAGTGATGAACTCCCTAGAGATTAAACATTCTCATTAGCAATCTTACCACTAGACTCCCTGAGAACCAAAGTTTGCTGCCCTTTGTTTTTTTTTTTTTTTTTTAATAGATCTTTACTGGAGTATAATCGCTTCACAATACCATGTTAGTTTCTGTTGCACAGCAAAGCGAATCAGCCATATGCATACACGTGTCCCCATATCCCCTCCCTCTTGAGCCTCCCTCCCATCTTCCCTATCCCACCCCTCTAGGTCATCACAAAGCACTGAGCTGATCTCCCTGTGCTATGCTGCTGCTTCCCACCAGCCAACTATTTTCTTAATGACTCCTCACCACACACAGACCCCTCATTGTGCTATTCACAATTTCCAGATGAAACCAAAAGCTTGATTCAACTGTAGTCAAAGAAAAAGAATTCTGCACAATTCCACAAACATACACACACTAACACTCCACTTTCCACCAGCAACTGAAACTTAAAATTGAACGATCATGGCATGTGATGTTTCCAAAGAGCTACTCCCTTGCCTTCAGTTTTATTAAAGGCACAAACGTGCAGTTGCATTTAATGGTGTTTACTTGGAAGCATGCGATGTTTACACTTGGAAACGTATTATGCATCTTTCACCTTACAGTGAACAAACGGGCATTGTAATTTCATGTAGTCTAACTGCTTGCTTAAATTTATGTCTGCACTCAAATGAGAAAAATCCTTGAATATCAGACATCTTGGAATCCAAGGGACTTATTCATAGAGCATGTGGGGCTCTATTTATAAATGATTTATGTCTTTGCATAAAAGGGAGTGGGGGCTGTGTGTGTGTGTGTGTTGTTCAGAGAACCATCAACTGCCTCTCCTGAGTAATTTATACAAGATCAATATTTATCAAAGTGAGCCAAGAATTGTGCCATACTCTCTGAGTTCTAAATACTACATTTATAGTTCCTTTACCCATAGAAGGGAGCACGACAAATTGAAATGTTTGCACAAAACCTACTTAAAGTTGTTCTCACTTGGTTTCTGCTGCTTTAGATACAATGTGATGCTTTGGCTGAAACTGCAGATTTCTGTCATGGATGTTGCTTATGACTAACACATAGCAGGTATTCAAAAATGTATTTGTTGAGTAAATGAGTAAAGAGAAATAAGCAAACATTGTTGTCACTGCTCACAAAGGGAAAAGAGGGTTGCCCACTGAATGTATTATTTTAATATATCTTAACTGAGCACCTGCTAGGCATTTTGCATTGAATGAGGACACAGTTGTTACTTGGAATGATATTCTAGGCATATGTGTTAATAATTAAAAACATAATAATGAAAAATGCTATATTCTCTACTAAAGATTAAAAATGTGTTCTGGAGATCCAGAGGAAGGATCAACTAATTCTGCTCAGAGAAGTTTAGGAAAGATTAAGAGTCTGTAGGAGTTAAACAGGCTTGTGGTGAATGGGGAAGGGAATTTTAGGAGGAAGTAATGGCATGAACGAAAGAAACATAAAAGACCTTCAGATTGCAGAAATGGGATGTGTTGCCATGAGCGATTAGAGTACTTGTGTCAATAATGACAAGTCTGAACTTTTCCATTAGAATTGGATTGTAAAAGGCCTTACACACTCAACCAGTGAGCTGTTACCTTGTTCTGTAAGCAAGATAAGACTAATAGATTTTTAAACATGGAAGTGACATAATCAGATTTCCTGTAGTGATATATCTCTGGTGGCATAATCTATACTATATACATACCATCTGGTGGAGAAGGATAGAGAGGAGGTGACAAATGGGATTCCACTTGCTTCTCAAGTCTACTAGTGTCTCTATGGAATGCTGCTTTGAGAAGGACTTCAGAACTGCATCTGGACTCAGCAGGAAAGTCTCCAGTAATGTAAAGAAGTGATGCTTCTTATTAGTGTAAGAAGAGAAAGAAGAGAAAGTGGCAGCAGGCATAACCTAAGCATTTGCCATCCCAGCATTTGCAGGATGTTGGGAAAGTCTAGGTGAGAAATCATAAGTCCTAATTTATGGCAATCTCAGTGTGTAAGTGGGAGATGACAGGAGCATATTTAAATATTTTATACTATATATATACTAAATACATTAAACATGCTAATAAACATTTTATATATATATACACATATATATGTGTATATATATATATATGTATATGTATATATATATATATATATATATATATATATATATTATATATATACATATATATATATACTCTTGCATATAGAGGACTTCATGAATCATGTGAGTTTTAAGATAAAAGGATAGAGGATAACTTTATAAAGTTTGTAGTTTAAGACAGGATCCTGGGTAAAGCAGCCATCATTAATTAGAAAGGAAATACAAGCAGGAAAGTAAGTTGAGAGTGGTAAGGAGGTGAAAAGGAAGGTGATGACTTCATTATTGGGCATAATAATTTCTAGGTGCACAGAGGCTATCCAGAGAGAGGTACTCAGTAAAGTGTTTGAAGTCTGGGGTTGAAGCCCAGATGAATGTTCTGGAATAGAGATATAATTCTATTTATAGAATCTTGGGATTCTTCAGAATATGGGCAGCATTTCATGCACTGCATGGATATTATCTCTCAAGAAATCCTGATGAACACCAACATTTAAATAATGGACAGAAGACAAGGAAGATCCATGTGGATGATTTAAAACATCCACAAATAGTATTTACAACTTGAGAAAAATATGTAATTGTCTCTCAACCTTTCATTAGTACACACATGGAGAAACAAAAGGGATTTTTATTTTTGACCCTGAAGGACTAGCTTGTTTCAGATGAACTATCCTGCAGAGAATAACTGGAAAAGGTAGATTAAATTTTTTACAATCTTGTTGAAAACATGGGAAACCTACAGAGAAAGTGGTGATTTAGGGGCTAAAAAATCCAGGGATAAGTGCAAATAGATGAGCTTGATATTAAGGCTTTACATTTCCTCTAGAGGTTTTTGCTAACTTATAAGTCAAAGCAAAGAAGCTGAGGAGCTAAGCAGAGTTCAGGCAGTCTTATGGAGGCTGTGAAGCAAAATATAGAATTCAGAACCTCCCAAGGAACAGATGCTTTGTAAATACCACAGATTTTCAGATGGTACCAGGGCCAGGACTAGAGTGAAGAAAATTAAGTGTGTATGGTACAAAGTTTTAGGAGAACTCACTTGTTAAATCCTGTACCCTGCATGCCTCACCCCATCCTGACTCTTTGAGGACACTTGAAGTGTTATCTACAAGTAGTAAACAAAATCTGGAGTTAGATCGTCCTTTACAAAGGCCAGTTCTAAAAGAGATCAATCCAAAATTGTACCATGACCTGCCTCTACTATAGTTGCCTGATAGAGGTAAAATTTTATCCTCTCTGTAGGAAAAGAATATCATCTGAAAACTCATATTAAACTATACTTTTTTCTGACAAGATGCCTTTCAAGAAATTTACTAGATATATAAGGATATAAAATGCAATGCTTAAAAAACAAAAATAAAAACAGGCAGAAGTGACAGACCCATAGGAAATTCAGATCTTGATTTATAAGATGTAGACTTGGGACAGACCTTCAAGATGGCAGAGGAGTAAGATGTGAGATCACCTTCCTCCCCACAAATACATCAGAAATACATCTACATGCGGAACAACTCCTGCAGAACACCTACTGAACGCTGGCAGAAGACCTCAGACTTCCCAAAAGGCAAGAAACTCCCCACGTACCCTGGTGGGGCAAAAGAAAAAAGAAAAAACAGAGACAAAAGAATAGGGACAGGACCTGCGCCTCTGGGAGGGAGCTGTGGAGGAGGAAAAGTTTCCACACACTAGGAAACCCCTTCACTGGTGGAGACAAGGGGTGGTGGGGGAGAAGTTTCAGAGCCACGGAGGAGAGAGCAGCAACAAGGGTGTAGAGGGCAAAGTGGAGAGATTCCCGCACAGAGAGTGGTGCTGACCAGCACTCACCAGCCTGAGAGGCTTGTCTGCTCACCTGGTGGGGTGGGTGGGGTCTGGGAGTTGAGGCTCTGGCTTCGGAGGTCAGATCCCAGGGAGACGACTGAGGTTGGCTGCATGAACACAGCCTGAAGGGGGCTAGTGCACCACAGCTAGCCGGGAGGGAGTCCAGGAAAAAGTCTGGAACTGCCTGAGGCAAGAGACCATAGTTTCGGGGTGCACGAGGAGAAGGGATTCAGAGCATCGCCTAAACGAGCTCCAGAGATGGGCGCGAGCTGCGGCTATCAGCGCAGACACCAGAGACGGGCGTGAAATGCTAAGGCTGCTGCTGCAGCCACCAAGAAGACAGTGTGCAAGCACAGGTCACCATCCACACCTCCCCTCCCGGGAGCCAGGGTCCTGTGATCCAGGGACAAATTCCCTGGGAGAACACATGGCGCGCCTCATGCTGTTGCAACGTCACACCGACCTCTGCCACCACAGGCTCGCCCAGCATTCCGCACCCCTCCCTCCACCTAGCTTGAGTGAACCAGAGCCCCCTAATCAGCTGCTCCTTTAACCCCGTCCTGTCTGGGCGGGAACAGACGCCCTCAGGTGACCTACATGCAGAGGTGTGGTCAATCCAAAGCTGAACCCTAGGAGCTGTGCAAACAAAGAAGAGAAAGGGAAATTTCTCCCAGCAGCCTCAGCAGCAGCGGATTAAATCTCCACAATCAACTTGATGTACCCTGCATCTGTGGAATAATGGAATAGAAAACGAATCATCCTAAAATTGAGGCAATGGACTTTGGGAGCAACTGTAGACTTGGGGTATGCTCCACGTGGCTGAAAGGGTCTTGGTGCTCTGGCCGGGTGTCAGACCTGTGCCTCTGAAGTGGGAGAGCTGACTTCAGGACATTGGTCTACCAGACATCTCCCAGCTCCATGTAATATCAAATGGCAAAAGCTCTCCCAGAGATCTCCATCTCAATGCTAAGACCCAGCTCCACTCAACAACCAGCAAGCTAGAGTGCTGGACATCCTATGCCAAACAACTAGCAAGAAGGAACACAAACCCACCCATTAGCACAGAGGCTGCGTAAAATCATAATAAGGTCACAGAAACCCCAAAACACAGCACCAGATTTGGTCCTGCCCACCAGAAAGACAAGATCCAGCCTCATCCTCCAGAATACAGGCACTAGTTCCCTCCACCAGGAAGCCTACACAACCCACTGAACAAACCTCAGCTACTGGGGGCAGACACCAAAAACAACACGAACTACGAACGTGCAGCCTGCGAAAAGGAGACCCCAAACACAGTAAGTTAAGCAAAATGAGAAGACAGAGAAACACACAGCAGTTGAAGGAGCAAGGTAAAAACCCACCAGACCAAACAAATGAAGAGGAAATAGGCAGTCTACCTGAAAAACAATTCAGAGTAATGATAGTAAATGTGATCCAAAATCTTGGAAATAGAATGGAGAAAATATAAGAAACATTTAACAAGGACCCAGAAGAACTAAAGAGAAACAAACAATGATGAACAACACAATAAATGAAATTAAAAATTCTGTAGAAGGAATCAAAAGCAGAATAACTGAGGCAGAAGAACGGATAAGTGACCTAGAAGATAAAAACAGTGGAAATAACTACCACAGAGCAGAATAAAGAAAAAAGAATGAAAAGATGTGAGGACAGTCTCAGAGACCACTGGAACAACATTAAACACACCAACATTCGAAATATAGGGGTCCCAGAAGAGGAAGACAAAAAGAAAGGGACTGACAAAATATTTGAAGAAATTATAGTTGAAAACTTCCCTAATATGAGAAAGAAAATAATCAAGTCCAGGAAGCACAGATTCCCATACAAGATAAATCCAAGGAGAAACATGCCAAGACATATATTAATCAAACTATCAAAAATTAAATACAAAGAAAAAATATTAAAAGCAGCAAGGGAAAAACAACAAATAACATACAAGGGAAACCCCATAAGGTTAAAAGCTGATCTTTCAGCAGAAACCCTGCAAGCCAGAAGGGAGTGGCAGGATATATTTAAAGTGATGAAAGGGAAAAACCTACAACCAAGATTACTCTACCCAGCAAGGATCTCATTCAGATTCGACAGAGAAATTTAAACCTTTACAGACAAACCAAAGATAAGAGAATTCAGCACCACTAAACCAGCTTTACAACAAATGCTAAAGGAACTTTTCTAGGCAGGAAACATCAGAGAAGGAAAAGACCTACAATAACAAACCCAAAACAATTAAGAAAATGGTAATAGGAACATACATGTCAATAACTACCTTAATTGTAAATGGATTAAATGCTCCAACCAAAAGACATAGACTGGCTGAATGGATACAAAAACAAAACTCGTATATATGCTGTCTACAAGAGACCCACTTCAGACCTAGGGAGACATACATACTGAAAGTGAGGGGATGGAAAAAGATATTCCATGCAAATGGAAATCAGAAGAAAGCTGGAGTAGCAATTCTCATATCAGACAAAATAGACTTTAAAATAAAGACTATTACAAGAGACAAAGAAAGACCCTACATAATGATGAAGGGATCAATCCAAGAAGAAGATATAAGAACAGTAAATATTTATGCACCCAATATAGGAGCACCTCAATATATAAGGAAAATGCTAACAGCCATAAAAGGGGAAATCGACAGTAACACAATAAGAGTAGGGGACATTAACACCCCACTTTCACCAATGGACAGATCATCCAAAATGAAAATAAATAAGGGAACACAAACTTTAAATAACACATTTAACAGGAAAGACTTTATTCATCTTTATGGGACATTCCATCCAAAAGCATAGAATACACTTTCTTCTCAAGTGCTCATGGAACATTCTCCAGGATAGATCATATCTTAGG
The DNA here is from genome assembly GCF_028021215.1 of Eschrichtius robustus. NCBI lineage: Eukaryota > Metazoa > Chordata > Mammalia > Artiodactyla > Eschrichtiidae > Eschrichtius > Eschrichtius robustus. Next base: position 38,673,600 of record NC_090843.1, read on the forward strand.
TCACAAATCAAGCCTTGGTAAAGTTAAGAAAATTGAAATCATATCAAGTATCTTTTTCCAACCTCAACACTATGAGACTAGATATCAATAATGGGAAAAATCTGTAAAAAATACAAAGACATGGAGGCTAAACAATACGCCACTAAATAACCAAGAGATCACTGAAGAAATCAAAGAGGAAATCAAAAAATACCTAGAAACACATGACAATGAAAACACGATAACCCAAAACTGATGGGATGCAACAAAAGCAGTTCTAAGAGGGAAGTTTAGAGCAATACAATCCTACCACAAGAAACCAGAAACATCTCAAATAAACAACCTAACTTTACTCCTAAAGCACTTAGAGAAAGAAGAACAAAAGACCCCCAAAGTTAGCAGAAGGAAAGAAAACATAAAGATCAGATCAGAAATAAATGAAAAAGAAATGAAGAAAACAATAGCAAAGATCAATAAAACTAAAAGTTAGTTCTTTGAGAAGATAAACAAAATTGATAAACCACTAGCCAGACTAATCAAGAAAAAAAGGGAGAAGACTCAAATTAATAGAATTAGAAATGAAAAAAGATAAGTAACAACTGACACTGCAGAAATACAAAGGATCATGAGGGATTACTACAAGCAGCTATATGCCAATAAAATGGACAACCTTGAAGAAATGGACAAATTCTTAGAAAAGCACAACCTTCCAAGACTGAACCAGGAAGAAATAGAAAATATAAACAGACAAATCACAAGCACTGAAATTGAGACTGTGATTAATAATCTTCCAACAAACAAAAACCCAGGACCAGATGACTTCACATGAGAATTCTATCAAACATTTAGAGAAGAGCTAACACCTATCCTTCTCAAACTTTCCAAAATATATCGGGGGGAGGAACACTCCCAAACTCATTCTATGAGGCCACCATCACCCTGATACCAAAACCAGGCAAAGATGTCACAAAGAAAGAAAACTACAGACCAATATCACTGATGAACATCGATGCAAAAGTCCTCAACAAAATACTAGCAAACAGAATCCAACAGCACATTAAAAGGATCATACACCATTATCAAGTGGGGTTTATCCCAGGAATGCAAGGATTCCTCAACATATAAACTCAAAATGGATTAAAGACCTAAATGTAAGGCCAGGCATTAGAAAACTCTTAGAGGAAAACATAGGCAGAACACTCTATGGCATAAATCACAGCAACGTCCTTTTTGACCCAGCTCCTAGAGGAATGGAAATAAAAACAAAATAAACAAATGGGACCTAATGAAACTTAAAAGCTTTTGCACAGCAAAGGAAAACATAAACAAGATGAAAAGACAGCCCTCAGAAAGGGAGAAATTATTTGCAAATGAAGCAACTGACAAAGGATTAATCTCCAAAATTTACAAGCAGCTCATGCAGCTCAATATCAAAAAAACAAACAACCCAATCCAAAAATGGGCAGAAGACCTAAAAAGACATTTCGCCAAAGAAGATATACAGTTTGCCAACAAACACATGAAAGAATGCTCAACATCACTAATCATTAGAGAAATTCAAAACAAAACTACAATGAGGTATCCCCTCACACTAGTCAGAATGGCCATCATCAAAAAATCTACAAACAATAAATGCTGGAGAGGGTGTGGAGGAAAGGGAACCCTCTTTCACTGTTGGTGGGAATGTAAATTGATACAGCGACTATGGAGAACAGTATGGAGGTTCCTTAAAAAACTAAAAATAGAACAACCGTACAACCCAGCAATCCCACTACTGGACATATACCCTGAGAAATGCATAATTCAAAAAGAGTCATGTACCACAATGTTCATTGCAGCTCTATTTACAATAGCGAGGACATGGAAGCAACCTAAGTGTCCATCGACAGATGAATGGATAAAGAAGATGTGGCACATGTATACAATGGAATATTAGCCATAAAAAAAATGAAATTGAGTTATTTGTAGTGAGGTGGATGGGCCTAGAGTCTGTCATACAGAGTGAAGTAAGTCAGAAAAAGAAAAATAAATACCATATGCTAACACATATATACGGAATCTAAAAATAATAATAATAATAATAAGGTTCTGAAGAACCTAGGGGCAGGGCAGGAATAAAGATGCAGACATAGATAATGGACTTGAGGACATGGGGAGGGGGAAGGATAAGTTGGCACGAAGTGAGAGAGTGGCATGGACATATATACACCAACAGATGTAAAATAGATAGCTAGCTTGGAAGCAGCCACATAGCACAGGGAGATCAGCTCAGTGCTTTGTGACTACTTAGAGTGGTGGGATAGGGATGGTGGAAGGGAGATGCAAGAGGGAGGAGATATGGGGATATATGTATATGTACAGCTGATTCACTTTGTTATAAAGCAGAGACTAACACACCATTGTAAAGCAATTATACTCCAATAAAGATGTTAAAAAAAAAAAAACCTTTAAAAAAATCTTAAAAAAAATAAAGATGTAGATTTTAAAAAAACTATTGAAATGTGCATGATTTACAATATCATGTAAGTTTCAGGTGCACAGCACAGAGATTCAGGCATATATATATAACCTATAAGGGAGAAGAATCTGAAAAAGAATATATATTGATTTGATTTGCATTTCTCTAATAATTAGTGTTGTGGAGCAGCTTTTCGTGTGGTTCTTGGCCATCTGTATGTCTTCTTTGGAGAAATGTCTATTTAGGTCTTCTGCCCATTTTTTGATTGGGTTGTTTGTTTGTTTTTGCTATTGAGCTGCATGAGCTGTGTGTATATTTTGGAAATTAATGCCTGGTCAGTCCCATCGTTTGCAAATATTTTCTCCCATTCTGTAGGCTACCTGTTTATTTTGTTTATGTTTTCCTTTGCTGTGCAAAAGCTTTTAAGTTTAATTAAGTCCCATTTGTTTATTTTTGTTTTTATTTCCATTGCTCTAGGAGATGGATGCAAAACGGTATTTCTGTGATTTATTTCAAAGGGTGTCTTACCTATGTTTTCCTCTAGTAGTTTTAAAGTATCTAGTCTTACTTGTAGGTCTTTAATCCGTTTTGAATTTATTTTTGTGTATGGTGTTAGAGAATGTTTTAATTTTATTCTTTTTCATGTAGCTGTCCAGTTTTCCGAGCACCACCTATTGAAAAGACTGTATCTTCTTCATTGTATATTTTTGCTTCTTTTGTCATAGTTAATTGACCAGTGGTCAGTGAGTTTATTTCTGGGCTTTGTATCCTCTTCCATTGATCTATATTTCTGTTTTTCTGCCAGTACCACACTGTTTAGATGACTGTAGCTTTGTAGTATAGTCTGAAGTCAGGTAGCCTGATTCTTCCAGCTCCATTTTTCTTTCTCAAGATTGCTTTGGTTATTCAGGGTCTTTTTTGTTTCCATACAAATTTAAAAAATAATTTTGTTCCCGTTCTGTGAAAGATTTGGACTTTTTAAAAGATTGATTGATTGATTGATTGATTGCTATGTTGGGTCTTCGTTCTGTGCTAGGGCTTTCTCTAGTTGCAGCAAGCGGGAGCCACTCTTCATCATGGTGCACGAGCCTCTCACTATCGTGGCCTCTCTTGTTGCGGAGCACAGGCTCCAGATGCTCAGGCTCAGTAGTTGTGGCTCACGGACCTAGTTGCTCTGCAACATGTGGGATCTTCCCAGACCAGGGTGCGAACCCATGTCCCCTGCATTAGCAGGCAGATTCTCAGCCACTGCGCCACCAGGGAAGCCCCTGGACTTTTTACAAACTAGAATTTGTGTGTCCAAAATATTAGACAAGAAGATGAATATTAGATTAAAAAAAATTAACTGAGACCTAGAAGATGTTTAAAAAATCAAATAAAATCATGGAACTGAGAAAATAGAACTGAAATTAACAACTCAAGATGAGATCCTAACTACAGAGTAAACACAAGTGTGGGTAGAATTAATGCATGTGAAAATAAGTCTACTGGAAATATACAGGTAGAATCATGAAGATAACAGAAGAATGGAAAGTACAGAAGCATCTAGAATCATATGGATCAAGATGAAAAATCAAGATAAAAAAATCTAAAATATGTGTAATTATGATACCATAAGAGTGAGAAAAGATAGTTAGGCAGAAGCAATATTTGAAGATATACTGGTGGAAAAACTTCTAAAGTTGCTGAAGGACATCAAAATTTAAGAAATGTTACAAGATTTAAGAAATGTTACAAACACTAAGCAGGAAAAAATATAAATAAAATATATTTAAATTCATCACAATATTAAATGATGAAACAAAATAAAATATTAAAAGCAGTCAAAGGGAATAAAATGATACTCTAGCTTAAAAAAAAATCCTAAGGCCTGTGGCTGACTTCTTTTCAGAAATGATGGAAGCCAGAGATAATTGAATGACATTTTCAAAATATTGTAAGAATAAAACACTGCCAATCTAGAATTCTACACACCAAAAAATATTCTGCAGAAATGTTGACGTAATAAAAACATTTTCTAAAAGCACAATCCAAGGGAATTCATCAGACACATAGTAGATATAATATTAAAAGGATATCTTTGTGTAGAGGAAAATTGACTGCAGAATAAAAAAGGAAAATGCAGAAAAGAACAAGTAGCAACAGAAAGATTAAATTTGTGTTTCAATCTAAAAGAATGTTGATTGTATAAATAATGTCACATGGAGTTTAAAATATCATTAATTAAAATAAATTACAGCATAGCACAAAAGGGAGTGAGGGTAAATAGTTTTAATGTTTTTGCATTATTTTAACGTGATAAAAATTTATATTTACATTAGACTTTAGTGAATCATGTATTTCTGTTTTATTATCAAGTATATACATTAAAGAATTTGTTAAATAATGTATAATTAACAATCTAATAGAGGGAGGAAATGGAATAGTAATGAATGAATGGAATGAATGGAATGAAAAGATACATAGACATTTATTTAGTCCCAGATATGTCTGTAACTACTTGAAATGTAAATGGATTAAATATTCAAACAAGTGGAAAAGATTTTCAGACTAAAAAAAACCCCCAACTATAGGCTGCTTATAAAAGACACAGTTTAATTATAGAAAGGTTGAATGTAAAAGCCTAAATAAAGAATGATGGCATATCTATAGGAATATCATACAAACTAGACCTTAAGGCAAAATCATTGATAGAGAGTTTTTCAAAGCATTTCACGGTGATAAAGAGTCAATTCACCAGAAAGAGAGCACAATCATACATTTTCATGCACTCAATAATATCACTTCAAAATTTATAAGGAAAAAAATGAGAGAAGTAGAAGGAGAAATAGACAAACCCAGCATCATAGTGGGAGACTTTAATATATCTCTTTCAGGAGGTGAAAAACAAGCAGACCCCTTTAGTAATAATATATATCTGCACTATACAATTAGGAAATTTAGTGCCAGATTTGATTGTGTTTGGTTGTGCTTTAGAGACAGCATATAAGAAGTTCAGCTCTACTTGCGCACTCTCTCTCTCTCTCTCCACCCGCTCTGTCTCTCCATGATTTTACTGAAATCTCTTTGGTCCCATTGGAGAGAGTAATACATCCGGAAACATGAAAACATTTTTATTCTCCTCCAAATGAAGGCAAGCAGGCCACTGCGTTTCTAGGGAAGGGGTTCTCTTTAACATTCTAGAAGGCTAAATAGAAACCAAGTGCTTGGATTCTTTTTCAAAAGGCCATTAGCTTCTTTATAATAGACCACTGAGTTCTATTATTAGAAAACAGAAGAACAATGAGAGCTTTTGCGTTCAGAAAGGCAAGTGAGAAAGAAGAAAGAAGGGACCGGAACTCAAACATCTGGATACCTGGGTGCCATACCTGAGAGGGACCCCCAAAGGAGAGTGCAGAGGTAGTACACCAGGAGAAGGATATTATCACAGGGTTATGCTGGAACTACTGGTTCATTCTGGCTCCCAAGGGCCTTTTGTGTGCATCTCTTCCTGACTCTAAGTAACATCATATTAGTAGCTTAAAATCACCTGTGGTAGGAATATTCACACCACAGAAATGGCAAATGTTAAAAATCAGAACTTTTTTTGAGGGAAGCTATTTTATAGACACTTACCACTATACCACTACCTGAGGACTACTGTCTGATACCCAGGGACTACACAGGACCAGGAAAAGGACTCCATCCTCTCGGTCACATGACTATTTGCCAGGGTAAGTCGCCTATTGGAAACACAACCCACTGGGGGACATGACTCCATTACTGGAATTCAGCCACTACTTTATTTAGTCATTGTGTAATTGGAAACATCATTCTACCTGTGCCCACAGTGGATCCCAGTCTATTATTCTGTCTGCAAAAGGGTAGGGAACAACACCCAACCCTATGGAGATAAATCCCTTCAGTACTTGAAAATTCTTTCATGTCTCAACTGGAGCTCTGTACACCTACTGAGGGCAGTGGGGATTAAGAAATCAAGGCTCCTACCTAAACCTGAGGACAGACAGGAACCTGTGAAGATACTCTGACTTTTGGATGGGAGTGTGGATATCACTACTACAGTCTTTGTGTTTGTGGAAGTAATATCAAAGAGTCTATTCCCTTTCATATATTTAAAGGCACAGGAAAATGTTGTCAGGTTCATCATAAAAAATAGGTTTGTGAAAGAGACAGGGATTCCCCAACTGAGTCCTGGGAAGTAGTGACCTTCTATATTCCTAAGTTCCACACAGGTCATGGATGAATGTTAATCTGTTAATGACTCAGGAGGCATTTGGTGCACTTTCCCCTGTATTCAAAATGAAATTTACATACATGTATAGGAAAACAAGGCATAGTAGAACATGTGAAGAATAGCCATGAGAGGAACAGTGATTCTGATGGCAGAAGTCCCTTTATTTCCAGGACTTTTCTTTGATGAAGGAGTTAGTTTATAATGGAGTCTACAAAAGTGATCCAGGAAAAATAGTCTAATCCTTAGGACAATAAAATCATGCTGATGGGTTATGGTGGTTTTTTTATCATCAGTGTCATCACCATGACTGCTATTTGGAAACCACTGGGTTTATAACAGCTGTGTTCATGAAGGGCTGAGCTCTCACTGTTCATTGTACTGATACAACTCAAGAGATTTCTACTGGCAGAAACTAGTCATCAGCATTCTGGGGTGCCCTAGTCTCTCCATTCCTTTCTCACTAGGGGCCTGAGAAGACTGATATAAGTATCAGAACCGTACCTACAATTTTGGTTGAAGATGGAGTCTCTTCTTTTCCTTCCCATCTTCTCTGGACATAAAGGATTCTTCCTTGGATCCTTACTGTCTTTCTCTTTGTAAGCTTAAGAGAACCCTATCTTGTACAAGATAGTAAATCTCTGACTGATACCCCATCCATGTTGATAAAATGTACTGTAGGAGATTTGACTGTCCTTGTTGTTAAACCACCTGCATGAAACCAGTGATTGACTGAGCAATAAGCATACAGCTGAATTTTATAAAAGCAAATAGCCCAGCCTGGAGAGATTGGTGAAACGTGCTTGCTTTTTCACTTTAAATCATCTCCCACCATTCTCAGGAGTTAAGAACCTGGAGTAGATGAGAGTCAAGACAATTGTGACGTGCACAGCAATTACGTTGAATTCAATTTATTCCATTTGAAAATTCTACTTTTCAACCCCCTCTGAGTAAAATAAATTCCAACATTTTTAAGCTGTTTATAACATATTCTTTTTTTTTATCAAGAATCATTTTTATACCCCTTATTTATTATAACCTCTTAAAATGTTAAGAGGAAATAAAGTAGATATTAGTGATAATGATAATTACAGTGTTGATGAGAGTATTGGTTTTAATAATGATGATGACACTTCCTAAGTTCTAGGTCTTGTGATAGTTTCTTGACATATGTCATTTAATATTTCCAACAGCCTTATGAGGAAGAGAACTAAAACCTAGATATGTGAGGATTTGTCTAATGTCATGCAGCCCTTAAGTACTAGAACACATTTTGGAATCAAAGTCTTTTGTCTTCTGGCTCAGGCTCTTTCATGTACTCATGTATTTATTGCCAAATCTGATGCATAAAATGCCCTTCCTTCTCCTTAGGTGAAGCACCTCACCTCCCTCAGAACTTGGATTAACCTTACATCCTCTGAGAAGCATCCCCTACTTTTTATCAACCATGTAGTTTTAGGAAAAACTGTTTAACATGAATTTACTCATCCATAAAAAGCAGGTAAAAGTACTTGTCTCAAGAGTTGCTGCAAAAATCAAATGAGTCAACTTAGAAAAGTCTGGCCACTAGCACACACCCTCCAGATTGTGGTTTATTTTTCTATATTGGCTACTAGAATTTTATGCTTTATCCTAATCATGAAGAGTGCAAGCGACAAAAAGAGAGTCATGTTAACCCAAGGCTCACAGAATTTGGATGTCAGCACATTATTCCAGATCACTCATATTAGCCAATAAGTTGTAATCTTTTCTTTCTGTACAGAGCTCTTAACAGCATTGCACTGGACCTTGGTCCTGTTACCACTAATGGAGAATAAAATGTCCTAAAGGAAGATGTCCAAAGAGAAGGGGAAAAGAGAGAACTCTGAGAGGTCAGTAGTAGAATGAGCCAAAACTTGCACGTCTTCAGAGAACAACTTCTTTCCTCAGCTCATTTAATGTATGGCTTCTAAGAGGTTTGCCTAATAGACTTGAGCCAATGCCATATCAGGCACCTGCTGCAACACACTTCCCATCAATACCTGGTGAGGCAGTGGTGTCCAAGAAATATCGAGTCAGGTCAAAAGGAGCAACAACCCAGGCAACCCTGAACGCCACATCACTAGTTTCCTCCAACACTGGCTTAAAAAGACATGTTTGGTAAAAGACTGCTAAATAATACTTTACTTTTTTCTTCTCTGTTTCCAAATGAGAAACTGCAATTTGATATGAAAAAAAAAAAAAATTAGGGTTTCGTCTTACAGTCCTCAAAATAGTGGTCGTCCTTTTCATTTTCTCTTCTCCCATAAAAGAGTCATCTTTTCCCTTAAAACAAGGAAAAACTCTTTGTAAGCTGAGACTGAGTTCAGTCTCATTTTTCTTTTATTTTGAAAGGTTCTCTAGGCATTATTTTACATCTGTTATCTGTTGGCACTATGGCACCCCTTAGGGTAAGCAGGGCTAGTTTCACCATCTTTATTATATAGATGGGGAAGGAAGCTTGGAAAATTTTGTGACACACCCGGATGTCTCAGGTCGTAAGTTGTGGGACCAGGACTAGAGCCTCCAAGGTCTGACTCTGCTTTCCAAGATCGGAGACCCACAGAGTGTTTCTATATAAACCTTTGCTGTTATTGTTCTTGCTGTGTTGTATGTGTGTGCTGTGTATGTGTATGTGTCCTCCATACATACCAAGTATAGAGATCCACTATGCTGAGCCATAAAAAAAGTGAAACCCAAAACAATGAAACTGCTATTACCTAGAAATTTACCTTCTGGTTGGCCTGTAAGTGACACTACCCTGAACAGAGAGCAAAGTCATTGTAACTAAGTGCTGGGAAGACTGAGAAAACCAGTGTTAGAAGCTGCATGAGAGTCATCAGAGAAGATTTCTGGGAATAGATCAGGATCCACCTTTCTGTGAAATCCAGGGCCCTGGTTTTCCCAGCTGCTGGCACAACCAGGGGTGGAGGGACTGTCCCCCTGAGTGGTCTGTGCTTTTAGGAAGTTCCTTTATTGAGTGTGACTCTGAGGAGCTTTTATTACCTGCCACTGCCTTGATCACAGGAGTGAACTAGATCTCATTGTCCTCAAAACATGGCAGGCCAGGACTGCTTACCCTTGTCCTACTTATGAGACTTGTAGGGGTTCCCTGTGGATGTAATATTTGAAAAGGGTTTCTAGGGACCTGGATCAAACTTCTCGGATTCCCCAGGAGTCAATTAGAGGAAACCATAGTGTAGAGAGAAATTGGTATCAAAAACCTAAAGACTGAATCATGTGTTGATCTTATGGGACAAGACTAGGATAAAATAATAGCTAGGCCATGTGAGCTGGTGTCGGAGACATCAGGAGAATGAAAACAAGGATTGATGCAGGCAGCAGCAGAAAACAGGTGGTTTAAGCAAACACTAAAACCCTTAGATTTGTGTGTGTGTATGTGTGCGTGCGTGTGTGTGTGTGTGCATGCGTGTGTGTGTGTGTGTGTGTATGTAGTTACAACAAGGCTGCCAGAGTTCATCAGGGCAGGCTGGACAGTTTTTACCAAATTTTTCACCCTTCTTTCCCTGCTATTCTTTACTGCAGTTCCTAAATTTCCTGCAAAGCTTAGCTCTAATTATTTTCTCCTGCAGAGAATTATTCTGAGCCACCCAGATTATAGGGATCTTGCTCAGTTGTCATGTATTCCAAACAGCTCAGTATCTTCATTTTATTTGTTATATACAAAGTCTTTTCTCCTAAAAGAATATGAGCTTATTAGAGTAGAGGTGTGAATGTGATGCCTTTTGAAAATCCCAAAGCCCTTAGTACCATAATCATTTTCATTATAGCAAGCACACATTTGGGTCTTACATGTGCCATGGTCTCCTCTGAGCACTTTTCACACATCTCATTTAGTCCTGATAACAACAACCTATGCAGTACTTCCTATCATTAATATTTTATGCAAGCGGAAACTGAGTCCTAGAGAGTTTTAAGCGATATTCCCAAGATCTCCTTGCTTAAACCAATGAGATGTTAGCTTCTGGGTTCTCCCCAGGTCCTGAACAATTTCTCCCAGGTGTTTTTGCCTCTCTCAGGTGCCAAGGAAGTAGGTATAATGTGCAATCTGAATACAGCACCTGGATGGTGAGGGTTGCTTGTCTGATGATTCACACCTTTAAATAAAATAATAAAGCCCTTGCCTGGACAACTTCACTGCCCCAGTCAAGCTGGGATGTGCCCATTGCAGTTCTAAAATACACTTGGGTCATACTCCAGCTTGAATAGCATAATTTGCACGTTCTTTGGGAAGTTCTGCACGGTGGCCTTGTGAACACAGTCCTTGTTCCACACCTGCCAAAAGCTGGCTCCTGCTTTGGCTCCCTCTCCGGCTGCTCTTTGCTGGAAGCAGCACAGGGGAGGGTGGGATGCCTTCTCCTTTAGTTACAAATCTAAACTAAAAAGAGACAAACTGGGTGAGTGGCCCAAACCAAAGTCTTACTTCAACCATTATTTACTGAGCACTTAGTATATATCAGACATTTCCCTGTATCTTATTACAGTGGAGCATCCCAGGGGCCCTGTAGGGTGAGTGTCACGATCCATGCTTTACAGATGGGTCAGTAGATTCAGATGTGTTAAGTACTTGTCAAAGTCATTCAGCTACTAGAATGGAAGGGATCCAATTCCGAGTTCCCTGCTCTTGCTGCTACCTCAGGGTGCTTTTAGCTCACTTTTCAGTGAATAAAGTGAAGAGTGGAGGTGAAATATAACAAACATGAGGATCATAATAACAAACATCACTGCTAACATTTATTGAGTTCTCACCATGTTCTGGGCACCATGGGAACACTTTACAAGCATCATTTCATTTCATCCTCACAACAACCATGTGAAGTAGGCTCCAGTACTTCCCTCATGTTACAAAGAAGGAAAACGATGCTCAGGGATGTTGTCATTAGACCAAGATAAAAAACGATAGCACCAAGATTTGAGGCCAGGCATTTTGTCACTATAGCTTGTTGTGACAGCTATACATAAACATACAATATGTGGGTTCTGAATTGGATTTTTCCCCTGCCCTGGATCTTGAGGGTGAGCATCAAGAAAGGGGTGAGACAAGCAATTTCAGAAAATAGGTCAGACTGCCAACATTGCCAACAGAACCCATTCAACCAAAGTCACAATTCTCAACCCATACCTCCATGTTCTAAGGCTGAGTTAGGAAAATTGCAGACAGACTCTGGGGCAGATGGTGGAGTTATTGAGATGCGGCGTCACCTGGCCTGGAGGTCAGGATGCCCAGGCCAGTTACCTGTGTCAGGAAGTCCTTCTTATCCCATTTGGTTGGGAGTCAACTGGGGAAGAAATGTGGGTGCATGCCTAAGCCTTTGAAAATTCACAACCCTGTTATTGAGATATGAGAAGGACCCTTAGGTTAGTAGCGTTCTGACACCCCTTCTGAAAATGAACCAGTTGTGTGCCCTCTGCAGCCATGGGGATTGTCATTCTTCCCCAAGAGAGCAGTGGATTCTCCTTGCATAATGATTGAGAATAGAGTCATGCTTGACAAGAGAGAAAGGGAAGAAAGAGGAATGGCAGATTGAGGATTAGTTTTATATTAGTTTTGTGTGAGTATATTATTTGTTATACATTTTCCTTTCCCTCCTCAGTAAAAAAAAAGGCATCATTTAAACAATCTTATAACATCATTAGAAATTTAACAAAGAAACTACTCACATTCTACTTTTGTTCTTTATGTTCTCTGCTAGAATTTGCTCATATATTGTCCATTTTTATGTGTCTGTAGTCATAGACTAGAATGAGTGTTTTTCCATGCTGTCCCATATTCTTAAAAATATTTATTAGAAAATAACTCAATGTGTGGATTACCCAGACCTATTACTTTTTTCTGTCTTCTCTTCATTGATATCTTTGATGTCTGTGTCTCCATTCTAGAATGAGAGCTTATTCATATCCACTCCAGAGGCTGCAAAAAGCCTGAAAATCAAGGAAAATATGAATTTTTCTACTCTGTCATATAGTCATGACTCCCACTAAAAATAAGACAGCTGTTAGATAGGAGAAGGGAGAAGTAAAAAAAAAAAAAGGTCAAAAGAGCCTTTCTTTTTTGTGTGTGGGGGGAGTATACATAGATTTTTAAATTTTTTTTTAATTTTTAAATTTTATTTAATTATTTTTTTATACAGCAGGTTCTTATTAGTCATCAATTTTATACACATCAGTGTATACATGTCAATCCCAATCGCCCAATTCATCACACCACCACCCCCACCCCCTGCCGCTTTCCCCTCTTGGTGTCCATACGTTTGTTCTCTACATCTGTGTCTCAATTTCTGCCCTGCAATCCGATTCATCTGTACCATCTTTCTAGGTTCCACATATAAGGGTTAATATACGATATTTGTTTTTCTCTTTCTGACTTACCTCACTCTGTATGACAGTCTCTAGATCCATCCACGTCTCAACAAATGACCCAATTTCTTTCCTTTTTATGGCTGAGTAATATTCCATTGTATATATGTACCACATCTTCTGTATCCATTTGTCTGTCGATAGGCATTTAGGTTGCTTCCATGACCTGTCTATTGTAAATAGTGCTGCAATGAACATTGGGGTGCATGTGCCTTTTTGAATTATGGTTTTCTCAGGGTATATGCCCAGTAGTGGGATTGCTGGATCATATGGTAATTCTATTTTTAGTTGTTTATGGAACCTCCATACTATTCTCCATAGTGGCTGTGTCAATTTACATTCCCACTAACAGTGCAAGAGGGTTCCCTTTTCTCCACACCCTCTCCAGCATTTGTTGTTTGTAGATTTTCTGATGATGCCCATTCTAACTGGTGTGAGGTCATACCTCATTGTAGTTTTGATTTGCATTTCTCTAATAATAGGTGATATTGAGCAGCTTTTCATGTGCTTCTTGGCCATCTGTATGTCTTCTTTGGAGAAGTGTCTATTTAGGCCTTCTGCCCATTTTTGGATTGGGTTGTTTGTTTTTATTGAGCTGCATGAGCTGTTTATATATTTTGGAAATTAATCCTTTGTCCATTGATTCATTCGCAAATATTTTCTCCCATTCTGAGGGTGGTCTTTTTGTCTTCTTTATGGTTTCCTTTGCTGTGCAAAAGCTTTTAAGTTTCATTAGGTCTCATTTGTTTATTTTTGTTTTTATTTCCATTACTCTAGGAGGTGGATCAAAAAGGATCTTGCTGTGATTTGTGTCAGAGTGTTCTTCCTATGTTTTCCTCTAAGAGTTTTACAGTGTCCGGTCTCACATTTAGGTCTCTAATCCATTTTGAGTTTATTTTTGTGTATGGTGTTGGGGATTGTTCTAATTTCATTCTTTTACATGTAGCTGTCTGGTTTTCCAAGCACCACTTATTGAAGAGACTGTCTTTTCTCCATTGAATATCCTTGCCTCCTTTGTCATAGTTTAGATGACCATAGGTGCGTGGGTTTACCTCTGGGTTTTCTATCTTGTTCCATTGATCTATGTTTCTGTTTTTGTGCCAGTACCATATTGTCTTGATTACTGTAGCTTTGTAGTATAGTCTGAAGTCAGGGAGTCTGATTCCTCCAGCTCCATTTTTTTCCCTCAAGACTGCTTTGGCTTTTCGGGATCTTTTGTGTCTCCATACAAATTTTAAGATTTTTTATTCTAGTTCTGTAAAAAATGCCATTGGTAATTTGATAGGGATGGCATTGAATCTGTAGATTGCTTTGGGTAGTATAGTCATTTTCACAATATTGATTCTTCCAATGCAAGAACATGGTTTATCTCTCCATCTTTTGGTATCATCTTTAATTTCTTTCATCAGTGTCTTATAGTTTTCTGCATACAGGTCTTTAGTCTCCCTAGGTAGGTTTATTCCTAGGTATTTTATTCTTTTTGTTGCAGTGCTAAATGGGAGTGTTTCCTTAATTTCTCTTTCAGATTTTTCATCATTGGTGTATAGGACTGCAAAAGATTTCTGTGCATTAATTTTGTATCCTGCAACTTTACCGAATTCATTGATTAGCTCTAGCAGTTTTCTGTTGGCATCTTTAGGATTCTCTATGTAAAGTATCATGTCACCTGTAAACAGTGACAGTTTTACTTCTTCTTTTCCAATTTGTATTCCTTTTATTTCTTTTTCTTCTGTGATTGCCATGGCTAGGACTTCCAAAACTATGTTGAATAAGAGTGGTGAGAGTGGACATCCTTGTCTTTTTTTTTTTTTTTGAATTTTTATTTATTTATTATTTATGGTTGTGTTGGGTCTTCATTTCTGTGCAAGGGCTTTCTCTAGTTGTGGCAAGCGGGGGCCACTCTTCATTGCGGTGCACGGGCCTCTCATTATCGCGGCCTCTCTTGTTGCAGAGCACAGGCTCCAGACGTGCAGGCTCAGTAATTGTGGCTCACGGGCCCAGCTGCTCCGTGGCATGTGGGATCTTCCCAGACCAGGGCTCGAACCCATGTCCCCCGCATTGGCAGGCAGATTCTCAACCACTGCGCCACCAGGGAAGCCCGACATCCTTGTCTTGTTCCTGATCTTAGAGGAATTGCTTTCAGTTTTTCACCATTGAGAATGATGTTTCCTGTGGGTTTGTCATATATGGCCTTTATTATGTTGAGGTAGGTTTGCTCTATGCCCACTTTCTGGAGAGTTTTTTTTTATCATAAATGGGTGTTGAATTTTGTCAAAAGCTTTTTCTGCATCTATTGAGATGATCATATGGTTTTTCTCCTTCAATTTGTTAATAAGATATATCACATTGATTGATTTGTGTATATTGAAGAATCCTTGCATCCCTGGGATAAATCCCACTTGATCATGGTGTATGATCCTTTTAATGTGTTGTTGGATTCTGTTTGCTAGTATTTTGTTGAGGATTTTTGCATCTATATTCATCAGTGATATTGGTCTGTAATTTTCTTTTTTTGTAGTATCTTTGTCTGGTTTTGGTATCAGCGTGATGGTGGCCTCATAGAATGCGTTTGGGAGTGTTCCATCCTCCACAATTTTTTGGAAGAGTTTGAGAAGGATGGGTGTTAGCTCTTCTCTAAATGTTTGATAGAATTCACCTGTGAAGCCATCTTGTCCTGGACTTGTGTTTGTTGGATGATTTTTAATCACAGTTTCAATTTCATTACTTGTGATTGGTCTGTTCATATTTTCTATTTCTTCCTGGTTCAGTCTTGGAAGGTTATACCTTCCTAAGAATTTGTCCATTTCTTCCAGGTTGTCCATTTTATTGGCATAGAGTTGCTTGTAGTAGTCTCTTAGGATGCTTTGTATTTCTGCGGTGTCTGTTCTAACTTTTCCTTTTTCATTTCTAATTTTATTGATTTGAGTCCTCTCCCTCTTTTCCTTGATGAGTGTGGTTAATGGTTTATCAATTTTGTTTATCTTCTCAAAGAACCAGTTTTTAGTTTTATTGATCTTTGCTATTGTTTTCTTTGTTTCTATTTCATTTATTTCTGCTCTCATCTTTATGATTTCTTTCCTTCTGCTAACTCTGGGTTTTGTTTTTTTCTACTGTTTCATATAGTCATGACTCCCATTAAAAATAAGACAGCTGTTAGAAAGGAGAAGGGAGAAGTAAAAAAAAAAGGTCAAAAGAGCTTTTTAAGATGAGCTTTCTTTCAAGTTATGAAAACCAAAGATGAAGAAACTCACCAACAAGCTGAGGAGCAGCGCTTCACTCTGCAGCCTTTGCAGTGGCCCAGCAGCTGCTCCCAGGGGAGGGCACCTCTGGCTGCACCAGCAGCCTTGCCAAGGCTGGCCATTGCGGAGGGAAAGAAATGCCTCACATTCCTTTGGCTGTGTTTAGTCACTGACTCGGGAAGTAGGTCTGTGTCACTCAGCTAGTAGCATCACTACCTTTGTCTGGGAGGCCAAGGGTTCAAGTCCCACCCCAGAATCTTGGCAGCTTCCCAAAGGCAATACTTGCTTTGTCATGGAAGGTGGATGGAGGTACGCACTGGAAAAGGGAGCTCTTTCCCCTTGGTTCTTCCAGGAAAATGGAGATCAGAGGAGCAGGAATGATACCACATCCCTCAGCTTAGTTTGACTCACAAACTCCAAAGAACTCCAGTATGAAACCTGCACAGCTATAACCCAGTTGCAGGCACTTCCAAGAGGAGAGGAAAGATTGGGTTCCCTGCCCCACCATCTCCTTAACTCAGCACTCAGCTCAACCTTTCTTCTAACCACAAGAATGTAGGGACAAGAATAGTACAAAATGGTAGAGGGTCCTCATTGCCACAGTGAAGAAGCAGAGGTCCACAAGTACAGAGTACACCAAACCTGGAACTCAGGGTCACACTCGTGAAGAATAATCTCTTGATGAACTTTTTCTTTAAAATGCTTATACACAGCACTGCTTGACAATTTAATATTACCCACAAAAGCAATTTATCACTTATAATATTTATAATTAGTGTAAAAGTTTAAAAAGTATTATCACATTTAAAATTATTTGGAATTACATTAAATACAGGTGATAATTTTGCTTTTGACTAAATACTGGAAATCGGAGAACAAACAAAACTGGTGGCAAGAGGGTGTATGTAGAAGGTGAAGATGGTGATGGATCTTTTTAAATAAAATAAGCCCACCCCAGTAAAAAATAAATCTCTTAAGCATGTAATACAATTTCTTCTTCTGCCTAAAGAATTTCTATGACAGCCTGCATGGCCCGAAATATAGGTTTTGGTTGTTTGTGAGGGGAGCAATATTTAAACATATAAGTTGCTTCAGGGCTAGTTCTTATTGATTTATTTTGTGGGCAGCCCTGATTTCAGAGTCCTTTGCCCCAGGAGCATGGGAACCTGAGTGGGGGTGGAAATGGTGCTTTTCTGGAGAACCTGTCTTTAGGATGGATAGGCTAAGGTAACAGGAGACACCTCTCAGCTGAAGGAATTACCCTCCCTCCTTTAAAGAAGACACTGCTTGCGACCAGCTGTCCAGGGGGTAGGACCTGCATTGGGAGCCCACCGACCCCGCCGAGAATCTCAGGTCTGGTATTTCTGTTCCCATGACATCCTTCACCATCTCCTCATAGGTTTCATCTCTAGTCAGTTATTAGAAGCTCTCTTCCTGCTCCTGTAAGTCCCTCTCTCCCACCCTCCCAGACCTAAACATGTGCTGAGAGAGAGTGACAGCTCCAGATGAAAGGAAAGCCCAAAGCCGGAAGGACGCTGTGCTGTGTGGCTCTCTCTCAGCCCCTGTGGTACCTGACTTTAGTTCTTCCTGCTTCCACCTGAAATTGTTAACATGTTTTCTCTCTTTGTGAGGGCAAGGTTTTATGTTTTCTTTAACAGCTTTATTGAGGTGTAATTCACATACCATGCAATTTGTCCATTTGAAGTGTACAGTTCAAGGGCTTCTAGTGTATCCACAGGGTTGTGTGACCCTCACCACAATCAGGTTTAAAACATTTTATTATCCCCCAGAGAAACCCCACATCCTTTAAGCCAGCACTCCCCAGTTCCCCCATCCTCCCAGCTCTAGAAAACCACTAATCTAATTTTTGCCTCTATGGATTTGCCTGTTCTGAACATTTCATAGAAATGGAATCAATGATCATTTAAAACTCCCACTTTTCTTCCAGAGAACCTGGCAGAAGACTTTGAACCCAGTAGGTGTTTGATTAAGGTTAAATTAGTTACTTGTATTAGGTATATTAGATTACCTGGTTTTAGGATTACTATAACCCACGGTGTGGGAAACTAGATAGTTTTAGTTAAAAAACCTCAAATGCCGTACTCAGAGTGGGCTAATGGTCTGTATATCATTACAGTGTAAGGACAGCCTAAGATTCGTAGCTTCCCCTAGGTCAGCTCCCACAGACATGGCCCCCTGTGCTCCCAGCCTGTTCAGCTTTACAACAGAGACGCCATAAGCTCAGCAATTCAGAAATCGATTCCTTAGAAGACTGATGTTCTCTCATGAGCTGGCACACCGCTTTGCCTGTTAACAGGCAATAACACGAAAATGCACTAAAAACCATGTAATTTATTCCCAACATGTTGTTATTCTTTCCAAAACATTAGCTTTGGAGCAGAATGTTTGCTAAATGTTGTCTTTTTTTCCAGAACTTGGGGTAAAGATCATATGCAACCAATGACTGAGAAATAATTGGCCACTTTACAGTTTCCACCTCAAATGAAGTCCCCCGTCTGAGTAAATTCCTCAGTTTACAGAATGTGAAAGCTTTAAGAAAGATGGAGCTTATAGACCACAGTATGGTCTGTTAGATAAATGACCAGGAGTAATCTTTCTGTCTTTTTTTTTTTTTTTTTTTTTTTTTTTTAATGTGGCTGTATTTGGAGATGAGGCCTTTTAAATTTATTTATTTATTTATTTTTGGCTGTGTTGGGTCTTCGTTTCTGTGCGAGGGCTTTCTCCAGTTGCGGAGAGCGGGGTCCACTCTTCATCGCGGTGCGCGGGCCTCTCACTGTCGTCGCCTCTCCCGTTGCGGTGCACAGGCTCCAGACGCGCAGGCTCAGTAGTTGTGGCTCATGGGCCTAGCTGCTCCGCAGCATGTGGGATCTTCCCAGACCAGGGCTCAAACCTGTGTCCCCTGCATTGGCAGGCGGATTCTCAACCACTGCGCCACCAGGGAAGCCAAGGAGTAATCTTTCTTAAAACCACATCTTATAGACAAAGTTATCAGAAATCCCAGAAAAAAAAAAAAAAAAAAAAACCCAGTGGTTCAGCATTCATGCTTAAATGAGGATAGCATGTGTGCCTTCAGCCCAAAATGTGCCCGGGCTTGGAGGGAAATTGGCGAGGACTAATACCAAGAGCCTTTTGGGGCTGTTAGGCATTGTCTTCCTGGGTCTGACCTTACAGCCTTCTCTTTGAAGAGAAAGCAAAAGGTGACTGCATTAAGGCTTTGCTCTCAGAGTTGTGATAAAGAGTCCAGAAATCTCCTCTCTTGCAGCTGGCTTCTTTTCACTGAGTTGGCATTGAGTCGGAAGTAAAATGATCATTTTGCTTAATAGCTGAAGACATGAATGTCTTGTGCTTTTTAACCTAAAGATGGTCTCTGGCACTGACTCTAGATCCCTGGGTTTTGAGAAGTATCTAAGAACGTTCGGGTGCTCTTACCCTGTGTTTAATGTTAGACTCATGCTTTCTTCCTTTGGATCATCATCTTTCCTGAGATCTGCCTCATGGTGACCTGATGACACTGACTTGTGTTTTTCAGAGTGGATAGGTGGTTTTACTGTTTTAAGTTCAGATTTCACGGACTTGAGCCCCATGGTTTAGGATTCAGATTCTGTGCAGTGGAAGGAAAAGTGATATGGTCCCAGCCCCTCATCTACTTGAATAGAGAGGTGGTTGAAATCACCTACCAGAGAGGGCATCTGTCAATAGGAGCTCACTTAAGATTAAATTAGTAATTCAAGAAACATTGGGCCTGGAACTATCCTGAGTCCTGGGAGAGAGGGGAGAACTAACCATGGCTACTGCCTTCAAGGTGCTTATGATTTATTGGTGCTTGATTGTGGGGGAGAAGGAGGAGAACATGAATGTGGAGAGCATTATGACATAGGTGGTATGGGATATGATGGAGCACAGCCTGGTCTGAGTCAAAAACTTCCCAGGGGAAGTGATTCCTCTATTGGGTCTTGAAGTAGGAGTAGGAGTTGGACAGGCATCTAGAAGTTCTCAGTTGAGTAGAAGAGACAGGCAGAGATACAAACCTATGAAAAAGCACAGCAATAGAGATAGCCTGACATGATTCATTGTGTCTTGGGTGGATGGGGGTGTGTTTTTTGGAAGATGGGTTGGACAAGTTGGCAAAGGTCAGAAAATAGAAGCCTTGTATTTGAAATGATACGTATACTTTTCCTAGCTCTTCCTGGCTCCTCCAACATGGCAACTGTTGTCCTGAGTTCTATATTAGCAATTTTGACTCTACGCATGTCTGTCTCTTTTTCCCTAAACAGACAGATCTCTAATCAATGTGTGGCTCTGCCAATTACTATTTATGTAATCTTAGACAAATTAGCCACACAGAGCCTCTGTTTTCCTCTTCTGAAAAATGGGACCAGACTAGAAACAATATCATGGGATTATTGTATTACCAGACTCAAAAAGCACAACTTCTGGTATTAAAAAGTTCACATAAATTATTTGTGGAATCAAAATGGGCATATGAGTTAAAAGGAAACTCTACTGCCTGGAAAACAGCCTTTAGCTTTCCAAACACCAGTAGCTGCCAAAGCAGCCTAGGACACCTGGAAAGAGATAGAAAGAGGATCTGAACACTGAAGAAGAGTGACAGGAAGCCAGGGATCCAGAAACAGGAGACAGTAGGCCAGAAAAACAGATCAAAGTGGGAGGGATGCAGCTTGCCAGAACAACAGGGCATCATTAGGTCAGGAGTGCAGACAGGAGGGAGGAGGTGGCAGATACTTGCTCATAGGGCACTTCAGGGAATGGATGCACAGCAGCCCATGGCTTCCTCTTTCCTGATGTCATCCTGATGTCCTACCAGGTTCTGGAAAGAAACCAAAAAAAGGGGAAAAAAGGGAAAAAAGAAAACAGGGGCAAAATAGAACACCTGCATTTTTGTATTATATAATAACAATAAAATTCTTTCATGATAAATACACTCAACGAACTAGGAATGGAACTTCCTCAACCCTATAAAGACCATCCACAAACAGAAAACAGCTAACCTCATTCTTAATAATGGAAGATTCTTTCCCCCTAAGATCAAGAACCAGACAAGATTGTCTGCTCTTGTCATTTCTATTCAAAAATTGCACTGGAGATTCTGACCAATTAGACAAGAAAAAGAAATAAAAGCCATCCAGATGGAAAGGAAGAAGTAAAACTATCTCTTTTTGCAGATGACATGACCTTCTGTATAGAAAAACAATCTTGAAAAGAAGAAAAATGTTGGAAGATTCACAGCTTCCGATTTCAAAACTTACTACAAATCAACATTGATCAGGACAGTGAGATATTGGCATGAGGATAATCATAGACCAATGGATCAAAATTGAGCGTCAGAAATAAAACTTCTCAGTTAAAATCAATTGATTTTCCAAATGTCCATAGAGACAAAGAGTAGACTAGTGGTCGCCTAGGACTGGGAGGTAATGGGGAGTGACTAGTGGGTATGCAGTTTCTTTTGGGGGTGATAAAATGCCCTAAAATTGATTGTGGTAATGATTGCACAACTCCTTGAATACACCAAAATCCACTGAAGTGTACATTTTAAATGTATAGGTTGTATGGTATGTGAATTATATCTCAATAAAGCTGTCATAAAAAATAACAACAACAATACTCACAGCTGTCACTAACTGAGTAGTTTCCAAATGCCATATGCTAGGAAGGTTTTTATTATATTTATTTACAATGAAAAAACATACGTTCCAAGATATTAAGGGACTTGCCCAAGGTCATAAAACCAGTAAGTACCATAATAGTTAGGAGTTAGGACTCTGACCCATTTTTGTCTCACTTTGAGTGTCAGGGGCTTACTAAAAGGTCTTAGGTGGATCTTGTGAGCCTTCTTGTGCTGCAAGTCCAGTGTTTACAATATGACCAACTACCAAAAAGGAGGAGTTAGTGAAACCTCTGCTTCCCACCTTTCCCACCAGGGAACTGTGGTGAGGTGTTGGGTCCCAGTTGCTGCTGGATACGGGGTGGAGAGGACTCTGTGCTCAGTTAACTGTGTTCTCTGGCCTTCTAAGGACACATTTGTTGTAGAGACTCCCTTAACTCCCCCTCAGATGTGTCACAGCTGTAACTCTGGAAGTGAGACTCTCGACCCTCCACCCCCAGCATCTGATTTTACAGATTATGTCTGGTGTTTGAAACTGAGTTCTGTTCCTTTTGGATCTGTCTGCTTCCAAGTTCCAAGATATAAAACGTGAGAAGGAAGGTGTTAAGCTCATGAAGACAAAGACTTCAAATAGTTCTGACCAAGGAAAATTTGGATGAGTTTTGGGAAAATGACTCTGAAGCAGATGGATTACATTTTCTGTTTGCGTTCAGCAATTAAGGGGAAAAGGGGGACCCGAGCCAAATGTGCTTGGGATCTTGTCAAATTCCCAATGTTGGAAAACATTTCAGGATGTTTGACTGAGCTTGGCAAAATCAGTACCTTGACCTTGCCTCTTCCTTCTTAGACAACTGTGAACAACTTACAATGATCCAAGTCCAAGCGAAGCCACAGGCACGATCACCCTTTTGTGGGAAGTGGCACTATGGCACCTCCTGTTAATGGAAATTGCAATGGGGGTATTAACTAAGAACACAGTTATGATAACAGGGTTTTTGAGAAAGAGAGTGAAAATCAACTGAAGGAACAATTTAAGTCCTAAAGGGAAGCAATGTATTCTTCCATTCCACTCTTTGTGATCAAGAACAGAGGCTGGAAGGGGAATTGTCTTTCCATGACTGTCCCCAATCTCTTACTCTGTGGATTCTGAAGTATTCTCAGGAATTTTTATGGCCTCATCTCATCCTTTGATTTTTCCACTGGATTCTTTAGAATCAGAGCAGAACAAAATGGGATGCTCAAGACCAGAGAGCCATCCTCTAGTTGTCAGTAAACCCAAACTCTCCATGATAGGTTGAGTGGAAGGAAGGGGAAGGCAAGGATGATGTCATGGAAACAGCTGAGCCCTTGTTGAAACACTGAAATGGGTGTGAGGCTGTCCATATGTAGATATAATGCCTTCAAATTTGTTTCTCTCATTTATTCACAGTATTTACTGAGTGTTCACTACATTCTATGCATTAGAAAGACAGCAGTAAATAAAATAGACAAAATCCCCTGTCCTCCTGGACTTCACATTCCAATGGATAAAAAACCATTGCCATTTGGGACATATAATATTAAATTACTAAAGTTTTTAAAAGTCAGTTGCTGAGCTGGTCAAAGAGAGTGAGAACTTATTTTATTTCTCCTATAAGCAGCTCTAATCCCCTGTTAGACTTTTTACCCTAGTACTACAAATATTTATTCTACTTCACTGATAAATTTTAACTTTGACCTCCACTGTTACCTCAGATGGAACATGTTGTCTTTACCATTAACCTAATATCTTATGCCCAAAATTAATTTTTTGAGGAGAAGCAACTAGATGCATCTCTTAATTTTTTTTCCCAAATGACTAAAAAATGGAGATTAGGAAGTGGTTACAACAATTTGGAGCTAAAGCTTCCTCCATGGCTATGTCTTTCCTTGTCCTTGTCTTCTCATCATCAGATATTCTTTATTCACTGAGAAAGCAAAATTTGAAAGTAAAGATATAAAAGAGAATCTTATGAAAAAATTACCCAGGAGCCTTGTATTTTTGCTTCAATGTGAAAGGTTGGTTCCCAGTCTCCCCTTCCTTTCATTTCTGCATATCAATGTCATATATGAGTTCTTTTTGGTAGGAAAACTCATTTTTAGTGGATTTCGGTCCAGGCAGTTATTAAGAGAGCTCTGGTATGGTAACCGCTGTGGACACGTTAAAAGGTCCAACTTTTTCAATGCTGCATTAACCCCAGCCTTGCTTTCACTGCTTCTGAGTCCCCAGCTGCTCACAGATGGTTCTGCGGATGCTCCCCAGCTAGAGCCTCAGCCCCCTCACCTACTGCAGATGGCGATGAATAATGCAGCATGACTCCCATTCCAGGTTGGGATTATATTATCCCAGACCCAAGATTCATGACCCAGGATGACTGAGTGTCTCCCACACTGCTTGCCACTAATTAGATCTGAGATCTACTAGCAGGATTGGTTACCAGGAGGGATGAGTAAGACTTGGTTTGCAGCTCACTTCTTCTACCTTCTTCCCCTACATTCACCCAGTCCACAGACCAGGGCTGCAACCTTGATGCCCTCTCCTTTGTCCAATCAGTTTATACTTCTAGTTCTCTAGCCCGGATTCTATTGTAGTGACCCAGTTGCTGACTTGGATATTTTCATTTTGCACAAGACCTTGGAGAGTGTGTCCACCTGGCCTGTTAGACTGGTCAGTGTCCACCAGTCTAATTCTAGCTCCACTGACTGGATGCAAGTTGTTGGTACAGACATTTCCAAAATGAAGATGGAGACAGGTACAGCCCGAGCAGCACTGGGCGTGACCTGAGTTCTAGTACCTCTGGAGCTGTCCCTTGTCTCCCAACTTGGTGTGCATGTTTCAAGCTAACTCCTTCTCCATCCCCCAGCTCACCTAACAATACTGCAGGAAGCAGGAGTATCCTGGAAGTTCTCTGGGACTAATCCAAGGCCCCATTAAACTCCCTCTTGTAACATCCTGGGATCCACAGTTCCAGATTCCTTGGTGTTCCCAGAGCATGGCATGGATTTCAGTCATCACCGACCCCTTTTAATGTTTCTACATTTTTCTTTCATCCCTACTCCGGTGAGTCCTTGAAAAAACCTGACTTTGGTTGTACAAATGAATTTGGGACTGGGAAGGGGAATTTGGAAGAGAAAGTGCAGTTAAGAAGAAACTTGTTTAGATAACCAGATGGCTCTTACCTTGGGAAAGTTGGCTACATTCCCATCAAGTGCATAGATATTTTTTAAAGTATCCTTTTTTCTTGCTTAAGAAAAATAACAATTTGGATGAGTATATGACTTGTTGTCAAGTACAGACGCTACTAGATGCTTATCTTTTCATCCAAGTCCAAACTTAGGGTTTAAGTCTCCTAATACAAACTCTGAGAACCTGTTCCTTATAGCTTGAGGAATGGACATTCCTTTCTTTTAAAAATTCTGTGATTCTCTAAGTCAAGTGCAAAATAAGGATGAGACAAGCTTAAGGCTGCTTCTATTTTATGTTGAATAAATGCTTGTGTGACATAGAGAAACAAAAGGAAAAAAACAAAGGTGAAATGGTTTGATGAGTTCCTAGAAAATTAATTGTTGGATGTTACTGTCATCTAGTGATGATTTAACACCTGGCTTCCAGGGGAAGGTGAAGAGTCATCTTTTGGCTACAAAGACAGTGGCATCGCCTTACAGTCTATCAAAGCTTCACAGGCTCTGGAATGGAAGTGACATCTGGGCAAGCTACTAAAACCAGAGGAAGGTAGTTGGTGAAAAAGTCTACTCTTTACAACTCTGAGAACACTGCATGGCCTTATATTAAATCTTAAACTTCTGTCTATTATATTTCTGCTTTTGTTTTTAAACCGTCATTGGAACAAAAACCCGGCTTCTTTAAATACGACTCCCTAACACATTTCACATGTCACCAGAGATCAAGTTCTATAGCACCCCTCCCTGTGTCTTTCCACAGCCTTGTCTCTTCCCAGAAGCATCATTAAATTTCTAATTCCAGGCACATTCCTCCTCCCTCTGTTGTACTCACATGGTACCTGGGTTGGGGGTGAAGAGGGAAGAAGGGAAATACTATGATTGTTTGCCTACCTTGTATGAGGTGCTTAACTGTCATGGTGACTTTCACTTTAACCTCATAAGGTGAGGTCATCTCATTGTGAAAGATAAGGAAATTGAGGTTCAGAAAGTTTAGGCAACTGGCCAGAAGTCACACAGTTAACTGCAGGGGCAGAGGTGGTGTTTGAACCTAGCATGTCTGGTCTCAGTCTGGGGAGCTTTTTGTGGCTTGGGAAGCATAGCAAAACAATACTGGGAAGGACCACTGTTAATTCACTGGGTGGTATCAGCCAAACAGCCATCTCTCTGGGCATCAGTTTCCTTCCTCATCAATGAGAAAGCTGAACTGGGTCAGAATTTCCAAAAGCATGTTCCCTGGAACATTTTCTTTCAAGATACTTCTTACAAAAAATGGTTCTGTGGCCTTAAATAACTTCAGGAAATGCTGTGTACCAGACCTGCCTGTGGTGCATGTAATGGATTGTCTTATTCAATGTCTTCCCCAACAGTTGTCTAGTTTACTACCTAAACACTTGTATTTCCCAAATGGCTTTGCACTAGAGTCCAGACAGGATTTGGGCTCCCAATAAGATGCATTTGTGCATCAGGAACTGAGGTAAGTGGCCAGGGAGACATCCATTTAACAGGCATGGTATATGGTCATGGTGGCAACTTCCTGATTGTAGCTGGGTTCCCTTAGCAAGCCAGTTCTCTGCCGTGGTTCTGAAAGTTGAAGGAATAGAACAGAAAATATTGCTACCCTTACTTAGATTTATCATTTGTTTACATTTTGCCACTTTTGCTTCTCTATAATTTACACAATTTTTAACTGAACAATTTGAGTGTAAATTGCAGGCATCATGTTACTTCACCCCTAAATTGAATGATTTATGCTATATTGCATGCATTACACATATATGTACATATATATGACTCATGCATATGCACACACACTTATATACAGACATTTTAATCATTTAAAACTTTATTGCTGAGCAGTACTTCATTGATGGATATAACACAATTTGTTTTATCAGTTCACTCATTGAAGGATATTAAGTTGTTTCCAGTTTTTGGCTATTACAAAGTAAGGTGCTATAAACATTTGTGCATACAGTGCTATTTTTTTATCTCTTGGGTAAATACCTAGGAATGGAATGGCTAGATTGTATTGTAGGTGTATGTTTAACTTTTTAAGAAATCGTCAAACAGTTTCCCAAAATGTTTGTACCACTTGCATTCTGACCAGCAGTACATGAGAGTTCTAATTCCTCCACATCCTTGCCAAAACTTACTTTGGTCAATCAATTTAATTTTTACCAATTTCAGAGCATATCATATCCCATTGTGATTTTAATTTATGTTACCTTAATGACTAAGGATACTGAGTATCTTTCATGTTTTTATTTACCACCGGTATATATTCTTTGGTGAAATTTCTGTTTAAATCTTTTGCCCATTTTTATTGCTTTGTTTGTTTTATTACTGCATTCTGAGAATTCATTCCATTAAATTTTAACATGCACAAGAGACTAAATTAATCAATATATCTTAACTACCTTCTACACAAAACTGTAACTTTGCCCTCCACTGTTTTTGTTTTTTTCCTGTTTAGAATTTTAGTTCCACTTTGCTGCCATACGTGCATTTATCTATTTCCTCCTACCCATCCACCTCGCCTCCTAACCTCTCTGTTCTTTTCTTTGGAACTCCAGTCAGAAATGTTTTACCTTTTCAATGTATCCTTCGTGTCTCGTAATTAGTCTTTCATGTTTTCCATTTCTTTATACTTCTGAAGAATTTTCTCACAGCCACCTTCTTATTTCCTTCTTGAAATGTAGCAGGACAACTATTTTACCTCCTCTTTTAACTTTCTAATTTTAGAGACTTACAGTTTTCATTTGTACAAGGTGGTTTTGTTCTTTTTGTTCTTTTTCAAATTCATTTATCTTGGTTCTCTGAGGGGGTCCATGCAATTGCACGACCGAGAGCTCTGTGCTTCTGTAGTTTGGCTTTAACCCGCTGACTCAGAGCTTCCACAGTTTGACTCAAGAGCGACTAGGAGGTTTGTCCTAGGTTCAAGTGTAGGCCAGTCACCAACCAGGTTCCTGGTGCTTTGGGGAGCCTTGTGGATGAAAGGCTCTTGGTGCTCCAGCCAGGCATCAGGGCCGTACCTCTGAGGTGGGAGAGCCAACTTCAGGACACTGGTCCACAAGAGACCTCCCAGCTCCACGTAATACCAAACGGCAAAAATCTCTCAGAGATCTCCATCTCAACACCAAGACCCAGCTTCACTCAACGACCAGCAAGCTACAGTGCTGAACACCCTATGCCAAACAACTAGCAAGACAGGAACACAGCCCCATCCATTAGCAGAGAGGCTGCCTAAAATCATAATAAGGCCACAGACACCCAAAAATACACCACCAGACGTGGACGTGCCCACCAGAAAGACAAGATCCAGCCTCATCCACCAGAACTCAGGCACTAGTTCCCTCCACCAGGAAGCCTACACAACCCACTGAACCAACCTTAGCCACTGGGGACAGATACCAAAAACAACGGGAACTACGAACCTGCAGCCTGTGAAAAGGAGACCCCAAACACAGTAAGATAAGCAAAATGAGACGACAGAAAAACACACAGCAGATGAAGGAGCAGGGTCAAAACACACCAGACTTAACAAATGAAGAGGAAATAGGTAGTCTACCTGAAAAAGAATTCAGAATAATGATAGTAAGGATGATCCAAAATCTGTGAAATAGAATAGACAAAATGCAAGAAACATTTAACAAGGATGTAGAAGAACTAAAGAGGAAACAAGCAACGATGAAAAACACAATAAATGAAATTAAAAATACTCTAGATGGGATCAATAGCAGAATAACTGAGGCAGAAGAAAGGATAAGTGACCTGGAAGATAAAATGGTGGAAATAACTACTGCAGAGCAGGATAAAGAAAAAAGAATGAAAAGAACTGAGGACAGTCTCAGAGACCTCTGGGACAACATTAAACGCACCAACATTCGAATTATAGGGGTCCCAGAAGAAGAAGAGAAAAAGAAAGGGACTGAGAAAATATTTGAAGAGATTATAGTTGAAAACTTCCCTAATATGGGAAAGGAAATAGTTAATCAAGTCCTGGAAGCACAGAGAGTCCCATACAGGATAAACCCAAGGAGAAACACGCCAAGACACATATTAATCAAACTGTCAAAAATTAAATATAAGGAAAACATATTAAAAGCAGCAAGGGAAAAACAACACATAACACACAAGGGAATCCCCATAAGGTTAACATCTGATCTTTCAGCAGAAACTCTGCAAACCAGAAGGGAGTGGCAGGATATACTTAAAGTGATGAAGGAGAAAAACCTACAACCAAGATTACTCTACCCAGCAAGGATCTCATTCAGATGTGATGGAGAAATTAAAACCTTTACTGACAAGCAAAAGCTGAGAGAGTTCAGCACCACCAAACCAGCTTTGCAACAAATGCTAAAGGAACTTCTCTAGGCAAGAAACACAAGAGAAGGAAAACACCTACAATAACAAACCCAAAACATTTAAGAAAATAGGAATAGGAACATACATATCGATAATTACCTTGAATGTAAATGGATTAAATGCTCCCACCAAAAGACACAGGCTGGCTGAATGGATACAAAAACAAGACCCATATATATGCTGTCTACAAGAGACCCACTTCAGACCTAGAGACACATACAGACTGCAAGTGAGGGGATGGAAAAAGATATTCCATGCAAATGGAAATCAAAAGAAAGCTGGAGTAGCAATTCTCATATCAGACAAAATAGACTTTAAAATAAAGACTATTACAAGAGACAAAGAAGGACACTATATAATGATCAAGGGATCGATCCAAGAGGAAGGTATAACAATTGTAAATATTTATGCACCCAACATAGGAGCACCTCAATACATAAGGCAAATACTAACAGCCATAAAAGGGGAAATCGACAGCAACACAATCATAGTAGGGGACTTTAACACCCCACTTTCACCAATGGACAGATCATCCAAAATGAAAATAAATAAGGAAACACAAGCTTTAAATGATACATTAAACAAGATGGACTTAATTGATATTTATAGGACATTCCACCCAAAAACAACAGAATACACATTTTTCTCAAGTGCTCATGGAACATTCTCCAGGATAGATCATATCTTGGGTCACAAATCAAGCCTTGGTAAATTTAAGAAAATTGAAATCATATCAAGTATCTTTTCCGACCACAACGCTATGAGACTAGATATCAATTACAGGAAAAGATCTGTAAAAAATACAAACACATGGAGGCTACACAATACACTACTTAATAACGAAGTGATCACTGAGGAAATCAAAGGGGAAATCAAAAAATACCTAGAAACAAATGACAATGGAGATACGACGGCCCAAAACCTATGGGACGCAGCAAAAGCAGTGCTAAGAGGGAAGTTTATAGCAATACAAGCCTACCTCAAGAAACAGGAAACATCTCGAATAAACAACCTAAACTTGCACCTAAAGCAATTAGAGAAAGAAGAACAAAAAAACCCCAAAGCCAACAGAAGGAAAGAAATCATAAAGATTAGGTCAGAAATAAATGAAAAAGAAATGAAGGAAACAATAGCAAAAATCAATGAAACTAAAAGCTGGTTCTTTGAGAAGATAAACAAAATTGATAAACCATTAGCCAGACTCATCAAGAGAAAAAGGGAGAAGACTCAGATCAATAGAATTAGAAATGAAAAAGGAGAAGTAACCACTGACACTGCAGAAATACAAAAGATCATGAGAGATTACTACAAGCAACTCTATGCCAATAAAATGGACAACATGGAAGAAATGGACAGATTCTTAGAAATGCACAAACTGCCGAGACTGAACCAGGAAGAAATAGAAAATATGAAAAGACCAATCACAAGCACTGAAATTGAAACAGTGATTAAAAACCTTCCAACAAACAAAAGCCCAGGACCAGATGGCTTCACAGGCGAATTCTATCAAACATTTAGAGAAGAGCTAACACCTATCCTTCTCAAATTCTTCCAAAATATTGCAGAGGGAGGAACACTCCCAAACTCATTCTACGAGGCCACCATCACCCTGATACCAAAACCAGACAAAGATGTCACAAAGAAAGAAAACTACAGGCCAATATCACTGATGAACATAGATGCAAAAATCCTCAACAAAATACTAGCAAACAGAATCCAACAGCACATTAAAAGGATCATACACCATGATCAAGTGGGGTTTATCCCAGGAATGCAAGGATTCTTCAACATACGCAAATCAATCAATGTGATACACCATATTAACAAATTGAAGGAGAAAAACCGTATGATCATCTCAATAGATGCAGAGAAAGCTTTCGACAAAATTCAACACCCATTTATGATAAAAGCCCTGCAGAAAGTAGGCATAGAGGGAACTTTCCTCACCATAATAAAGGCCATATATGACAAACCCACAGCCAACATTGTCCTCAATGGTGAAAAACTGAAACCATTTCCACTAAGATCAGGACCAAGACAAGGTTGCCCACTCTCACCACTATGATTCAACATAGTTTTGGAAGTGTTAGCCACAGCAATCAGAGAAGACAAAGAAATAAAAGGAATCCAAATCAGAAAAGAAGAAGTAAAGCTGTCACTATTTGCAGATGACATGATACTATACATAGAGAATCCTAAAGATGCTACCAGAAAACTCCTAGAGCTAATCAATGAATTTGGTAAAGTAGCAGGATACAAAATTAATGCACAGAAATCTCTTGAATTTCTATACACTAATGACGAAATATCTGAAAGTGAAATTAAGAAAACACTCCCGTTTACCATTGCAACAAAAAGAATAAAATATCTAGGAATAAACCTACCTAAGGAGACAAAAGACCTGTATGCAGAAAATTATAAGACACTGATGAAAGAAATTAAAGATGATGCAAATAGATGGAGAGATATACCATGTTCCTGGATTGGAAGAATCAACATTGTGAAAATGACTCTACTACCCAAAGCAATCTACAGATTCAATGCAATCCCTATCAAACTACCACTGGCATTTTTCACAGAACTAGAACAAAAAATTTCACAATTTGTATGGAAACACAAAAGACCCCGAATAGCCAAAGCAATCTTGAGAACGAAAAATGGAGCTGGGGGAATCAGGCTCCCTGACTTCAGACTATATTACAAAGCTTCAGTAATCAAGACGGTTTGGTACTGGCACAAAAACAGAAATATAGATCAATGGAACAGGATAGAAAGCCCAGAGATAAACCCACACACATATGGTCACCTTATCTTTGATAAAGGAGGCAAGCATATACAGTGGAGAAAGGACAGCCTCTTCAATAAGTGGTGCTGGGAAAATTGGACAGGTACATGTAAAAGTATGAAATTAGAACACTCCCTGACACCATGCACAAAAATAAACTCAAAATGGATTAAAGACCTAAGTGTAAGGGCCGACACTATCAAACTCTTAGAGGAAAACATAGGCAGAACACTCTATGACATACATCACAGCAAGATTCTTTTTGACCCAGCTCCGAGAGAAATGGAAATAAGAACACAAATAAACAAATGGGACCTAATGAAACTTAAAAGCTTTTGCACAGCAAAGGAAACCATAAACAAGACCAAAAGACAACCATCAGAATGGGAGAAAATATTTGCAAATGAAGCAACTGACAAAGGATAAATCTCCAAGATTTACAAGCAGCTCATGCAGCTCAATAACAAAAAAACGAACAACCCAATCAAAAAATGGGCAGAAGACCTAAATAGACATTTCTCCAAAGAAGATATACAGATGGCCTACAGACACATGAAATAATGCTCAACATCATTAATCATTAGAGAAATGCAAATCAAAACTACAATGAGATATCATCTCACACTGGTCAGAATGGTCGTCATCAGAAAATCTAGAAACAATAAATGCTGGAGAGGGTGTGGAGGAAAGGGAACACTCTTGCACTGTTGGTGGGAATGTAAATTGATACAGCCACTATGGAGAACAGTATGGAGGTTCCTTAAAAAACTACAAATAGAACTACCATACGACCCAGCAATCCCAATACTGGGCATATACCTTGAGAAAACCATAGGTCAAAAAGAGTCATGTACCAAAATGTTCATTGCAGCTCTATTTACAATAGCCAGGACATGGAAGCAACCTAAATGTCCATCGACAGATGAATGGATAAAGAAGATGTGGCACATATATACAATGGAATATTACTCAGCCATAAAAAGAAATGAAATGGAGGTATTTGTAATGAGGTGGATGGAGTTAGAGTCTGTCATACAGAGTGAAGTAAGTCAGAAAGAGAAAAACAAATACAGTATACTAACACATATATACGGACTCTAAGGAAAAAAAAAAAAAAGGCCATGAAGAACCTAGTGGCAAGACGGGAATAAAGACACAGACCTACTAGAGAATGGACTTGAGGATATGGGGAGGGGGTGGGGTGAGATGTGACAGGGTAAGAGAGTGTCATGGACATATATACACTACCAAATGTAAAATAGATAGCTAGTGGGAAGCAGCCGCATAGCACAGGGAGATCAGCTCGGTGCTTTGTGACCACCTAGAGGGGTGGGATGGGGAGGGTGGGAGGGAGGGAGATGCAAGAGGGAAGAGAAATGGGAACATATTGTATATGTATAACTGATTCACTTTGTTATAAAGCAGAAGCTAACACACCATTGTAAGGCAATTATACTTCAATAAAGATGTTTAAAAAAAATTCATTTATCTTTTTCTTGGTTTTCTATTTTCTAGAACTTCTTTTACCTCTTATATTATCATAAATACATGTTGAATAATTACTCTCATATTGGTCTGTTATCTGTGATTCTTTGGTTCTGATGGTCCTTTTTTCACATCTGCTAACTCTGACATGGAAAGTTGTTCCCTCAGGTCTCTGTAACTCACTTTTTTGTACATGCACCTTCTTGTGGGTGTTGTTTTCTCTTGGATAATTGTCCTAGTTGTGAAAGTGTCACTGGTTTTGATTCTGGCAGGGTCCCAGGCATTTCAATGGTCCTTTGTGTTAATTTATCTCCTTGTGGCTCAGTTCAGGTAGCAGGTAATGTAAGTTTAAATTCCATCTCTGGCATAGGCTTGGGGTGTGGTTTCTTCCAGTTGCCTTTTTGTTTCTTTCTACCTAAGGCTTCTGGAAAAGCATGAGTTTCCTTGAGGGCTCCATGGTCTACAGGCTGGGGATTTTCTGGTTTCATTGGAATGGAAGGGGCAGCTCTTAGGGGATCCAGGCTCCATGAAGAAGTCCCTGGTCCAGCTTCCCACCAGCTATGGCCCAGCACCACATCTTTAGTCTACGTGTGAGTATTAGAACTCCAACCCAAGCCCATAGAACTTTTGTCTATTGTAATTTTAGGAAGCTCCAAATATATTATTCCTCTATTCACCACTTGCCATGTTGCTGCAAGTTCCTCTAGAGAGTTTTTCACAAAGGAAATAGGCTGGCCTATTATAATAGACAAGTCCTGAAGAACAGGTCTTTCTAGACCCCTTTCCAGCCCTTTTCCAGACTTTTGCCACAAAATAAAAATTATTTCCTAATATGATTCTTTCCTTCATTAGCTGTAATAAAATAAACATGGTTGTGAATCTCAACATACCTAAATATATACACATTTACCTTCTGAATTTAGTATACTTTTAAACACGTGTAATAAATACAATATAAACTTCCTGCCTTATATCTTATATCTTTCATAATGCCATTTATACTCTCATGCTTGTCTTCATTAATCAACTGCTATAAAGTGATAAAGGTGAAGCTTCATCAAAGCTCACCTTTAAAATGGGATTCCTTTACAATATTTGAAAATACTTCATAGCCGATGGTTTTTGATGAAATCGCTTTTTTAAGCAATTGAATTTTAAATACATTTTTATAAATAAGAGAGAAGCTAAAAGGCATTATAAAACTGTAGTCTCTAATCCCTTGTGTATTTAGTGTAGGGAACTACCCCATCCCTCCTCCCATCCTCATAAAACAGAACAGAACCAGCCTTGAATTGAATACAGCAGTAACTTATCTATGCTGCCAAGTCTGATCATTTTCTCTTCTTGGAAACTGGCATAAATGCAGAGTTTGCCATCAACTTCAAGGCTTTCTTTCAAGTACAGAAGGAGAAACATTTCAGTATAGAAATGAAAAACAAGTGGACATTTTAATGAACATTTACTTTGATAGGCCCTGTGCAAACACTTTCTATGTTTATTTTCTGTAGTCACCTCTTCAATTTTAAAGTTCTGCACAATCCTTACACCATTTTACATGTTTGAAAACATGGGTTGCCAGAGTTTACTGGCACCATGTGATGTTACACTGATGTTTAAACTGTCTATTTTACTCAAACCTAAGTACAGTCTGTTGGTAAGAAATATAGTAACAGCCAAGGGACTTGAAGGAAAGAAAAATCTTCGAGGTGCAAAAGATCTAAATTATGCAAGCTGCAGAAATCCTGGATGGACACCATGATACCTTTTTAGATCATCTTTCACCCTCCAGGTGGCAAATTACAATTATAGATTAGATTTCTTAATCCTTTTTGTGCCATGGACCCCTTTGGCCTTCTGGGGAATCCCACGGACCTCTTCTCAGAATAGTGTCTTAAAGTGCATAATAGAAAGAATGGAATATTGTTTTAGCATCTGACCCTTGAGATTTTCAAGCATTTCTCCTCTGCCCATCTCACCTCCCACTTCTTCCAAACCGCTCAGAGACCTTCCCTAACCTTCTTCAGAGAAGGTAAAGGAGAGACATGCAAGCAGGTTTGGAGAGAATGGTGTTGGGGAAGAGATGCTTTTGAGATGACATTGGTGTCTTCCTTTTCCCTTCTGTCTAGAAGCCTCCCCATTTCTAGCCCCTTCATCCTTCCCCAGATCAAGCCCCGTGTTCCTCTGGTTTTACTTCTTTTCCGTCCTCACTCATCTCTTGCTCAGCCCAGTCCGCTTCTCTAGACCCACCCCTCGCTGCCTCCTCACACTAGCTCCTTCTCCCCGCTAAGTCCCGCCTTCTACCCTGTCTCTTTTTGGGTTCCTGCCAATCACGCCGGACCACCCTCTCGCCCACGCCCCTAACACACGCCAAGCCTGTCCCCGGCCTCCCCTGCAGGCACAGTTGCTGTGGCAATGGAAGGATGGCCTCTGCTGCCTGCTGCTTCTCCGAGGAGCAGTTCAGGAATCTCTGCGCGGAGCTCCAGCAGCCCGGGGTAGGCGGGGCCGGCTGGGAGCTGCTGGTGAGGAGCATGGGCGTCGGCATCTATTGGCAGCTGAACCAAGTAGTGGTTGGTGGGCTAAAACCGCATGAGGCAGCAGCGTGCGGGAGGGGAAGGGGCCCTGCCCGCGGGGAGTGGAGGGCTGCAGCCCGGTCCGGATCCCGCGGATCTTCTGGAGCTCAGAGGAGTGAGAGCTGGGGGTGCCTCCAGCTGGCTTTACCCTTTTCGGGCCTCAGGGAGTGGGGAGGTCATCAGAATTTAGTCTCAGGTCTGAGGCCCGACAGGGCAAGTCGTTTGTTACAACTTACTGAAAGAGTTAAAAGGTGGGTCTGCTGATTCTTAGCTCCATGCACTTGCCTGCAAGGGACGTGG
Source organism: Eschrichtius robustus (assembly GCF_028021215.1). Lineage (NCBI taxonomy): Eukaryota > Metazoa > Chordata > Mammalia > Artiodactyla > Eschrichtiidae > Eschrichtius > Eschrichtius robustus. The sequence goes on from NC_090843.1 coordinate 38,710,256, forward strand.
AACCCCGCTCCCGGGTGGATGCCAGTGGTGTCTGTGGGGTGGGGAGTATTTTAAGATTGAATAGGTAGAAAAGAGACTGGACTTTTCAGAGAGTGGATGTGCAGGGTGATATGTGTGGGGAGAGGAGTGTTGCTGAGAAGGGACCTACTGTCATCTCTAGTCATTTTACTGACTTGCTTCGTTTGGATGCTCCCCGCTTCCTTGTAAATTGGACTTAATAACTTTTGTCTGAAGCTTTCCAGGAGAAAGATTAACTAAAAGGGTAGGAGGAATGGAGTTGGGGGCCTGCCTGGAGGCCTTTGGAGCCAGGTGGAATGATGGCCAGTCATCAGTTGCTCTGTGTGCTGGTAGCTGTATGGCAAGTAGCTTAAAATCACCTTTAGACAAGGGAAGTGAAGTTGAGGTTTCCTGGCAGAGGATCAGAGGATTAGAGTGTTGGAGAAGGGAGGAGCTCTGAATGTCTGTGAGTACTAGGTCACTGGGTACAACAGGATGAGCAGGAAGCTCAGACTAGGGCAGGCAGAATTAATTTCCAAGTGTCATTTCAGCAGCTACCTTGGTACAGAAAGAGACATATTTTCAGACAACATCCTTTTATCTTCTGACCTTTCATTTTCCGCATCAGCCATGCCCAGGCATTTGCCAAGTGTCATTTTACACTCAGATGTATCTGATGTCTGGCCTGTTTACCTTCCTTTTTTTCCCTTTCCCTTTGCCACGTTGGGTGGCACCTCTCACCTAATATTGCTGTGACTTCTTAACCAGCTTCTTGGCCTTCCACCTCTCTGATCCCTTCCATCCTATACGTTTACAGCCCAGTCAAGAACCTGAAAGAAAGGTTGTGATCTTATCACACCCTTTCCAGTGGCACTGTTGATTGCAGAGTTAATAATAATAATAACTACTGTAATAGCTAACATGCATTGTATGCTTTCTTAGGCTCCGGGCACTGTCTAAGTGCTTTGCATGCGCTGACTTACTCAATCCTCCCATCAGCCCTATATTGTAAGGTACTATGTATCATGTTGTAAGGTCCTATGTGTGCATATGTAAGGTACTATGATTATCACCATTTTACCATTTTGGAAATGGGTATGTAGAGAGGTTAAGTTGATTGCTGAAGACTCAAACTGGGATTGGAACTCAGCTGTCTAGGTCCAGACCTGTGCCACAAATACGCTCCTGCATTGACTCTTTGAAAGAGGGCAAGTGCTGGTACGTGGGCTATGCATGCGGAACTAGGCTGGTCCAGCTTTACCTCCCATGACTCATCCATACCCCTCCTGTTCTCCAGTCACACCAATCGCTCCCCCCACCTCCCCCCACAGGCTTTTTGCTCTTTTGCTTTTGTGCCTTTTATCCACAACGTCCACTGCCTGAGCTGAGACCAAGTGACTGGCTTTGTTTTGTATATTGTCTCCATTGTGTATTGTTATGTAGCAGGGCCCACCTTCCTCCTTTGGGGAGGATGTGAGTGGTATTCAGAATAGTTTGTATTGCTACCAACCTTATTATAAGATATGTCTTATTTGCACCTGTTCTGGGCATGAGGGCAGTCATGGTACTTTGATATAAGCTACAAGTCTTTACAGAGAACGTTCATAAGTTGGAGGCCATACGATTACCATAGGTGTTGCCCTTGAGCCTCAGTAGCTAGGATGAAGGGCCACTGCCCACTTTGATCTCTAACTGTATTAAATGTCAAGAGGCTCTGCTGGGTCAGGGTACAAGCCCTTTCCTAGAACCTTTACTGGATTCTAGCATATTGAGCATTATTTGCTGCCAGAGTCATTTTGCTAGAGCCTCATTTTCTTTCCAGGTTGACTCCCATCCTTTAATTTTCTCCTGGAAGAAAATTTCCTCTCATCTCCAGTTAATAAATCTTGTCGTTTGAATACCACTCTGCATCAAAAGTGAATTCAGCTTGTCCCACACTGCCTAGACCTGCACTTATTTTCCTTAAAGCCCTTTGCCCTTTTCTGTCTTATGGGCCAGTATGGTTTCATCCACCATGTATGTTGTTGCCATTATGCACCTCTTCTTTCTCCTCCACCCACTTCCCTGCTCATTTTACCTATGCATGTGCATGTGGCCTTGGGTCCCTAGGTCCCTGACTGGAGGTCAGACCAGAAAAGCCTGGCCCCTCTGGCAATCTCCAGGTCAGGTTTCTCATTGCAATCTTTTCCTTACTATCACATGTTTTGAAAAGACTGAAATAATTGTAGAGGCACTTGAAAGAGTTTGCAATGTAACAAATTTTATTTTAAAATAAAAAAGATTGTGGCTTCTTTTTAGTAGAACCAAATATTTCTGAATCTTGTTCTTGGACAAATGGCTACTTTTGATATACACATTTCGATACTTTTTTCCCTTTCTCTTTTTCTATTAAATCACAGAATTTTATTATTTTTAATTAATTTTTATTGGAGTATAGTTGCTTTCTAATGTTGTGTTAGTTTCTACTGTATAGCAAAGTGAATCAGCTATACGTATACATATGTCCCCTTTTCTTGGATTTCCTTCCCATTTAGGTCACCACAGAACATCGAGTAGAGCTCCCTGTGTTATACAGTAGGTTGTTGTTAGTTATCTATTTTATACATAGTATCAAGAGTGTATATATGTCAATCCCAATCTCCCAATTCCTCCCACCCACCCCCTTCCCCATTGGTATCCATACATTTGTTCTCTACATCTGTGTCTCTACTTCTGCTTTGTAGATAAGATCATCTATACAGTTTTCTAGATTTCACATATATGCGTTAATATAGGATATTTGTTTTTCTCTTTCTGACTTACTTCACTCTGTGTGACAGTCTCTAGGCCCATCCACGTCTCTACAAATGACCTGATTTCTTTCCTTTTTATGGCTGAGTAATATTTCATTCTATATATGTACCACATCTTCTTTATCCATTCCTCTGCTGATGGATTGTTAGGTTGCTTCCATGCCCTGGATTGTAAGTAGTGTTGCAATGAACATTGGGGTGCATGTGTCTTTCTGAACTGTGGTTTTCTCTGGTTATATGCCCAGTAATAGGATTGCTGGGTCATATGGTAGTTCTATTTTTAGTTTTCTAAGGAACCTCCATACTATTCTCCATAGTGCCTATATCAATTTACATTCCCACCAACAGTGCATGAGGGTTCCCTTTTATCCACACCCCCTGTAGCATTTATTGTTTGTAGATTTTCTGATGATGGCCATTCTCACCCGTGTGAGGTGATACCTCACTGTAGTTTTGATTTACATTTCTCTAATAATTAGTGATGTTGAGCATCTTTTCATGTGTTTGTTGGCCATCTGTATGTCTTCTTTGGAGAAATGTCTATTAGGTCTTCTGCCCATTTATTAACTGGGTTGTTTGGTTTTTTTTTGTTGTTGTTGTTATTGAGCTGCATGAGCTGTTTGTATATTTTGGAGATTAATCCTTTGTCAGTTGCTTCATTTGCAAATATAGTCTCCCATTCTGAAGGTTGTCTTTTTGTCTTGTTTATGGTTTCCTTTGCTGTGCAAAAGCTTTTAAGTTTAATTAGGTCCCATTTGTTTAATTTTGTTTTTATTTTCATTACTCTAGGAGGTGGGTCAAAAAAGATCTTGCTGGGCTTCCCTGGTGGCGCAGTGGTTGAGAATCTGCCTGCCAATGCAGGGGACACGGGTTTGAGCCCTGGTCTGGGAGGATCCCACATGCCGCGGAGCAACTAGGCCCGTGAGCCACAATTGCTGAGCCTGTGCATCTGGAGCCTGTGCTCCGCAACAAGAGAGGCCGCTACAGTGAGAGGCCTGCGCACCGCGATGAAGAGTGGCCCCCACTTGCCGCAACTAGAGAAAGCCCTCGCACAGAAACGAAGACCCAACACAGCCATAAATGAATGAATGAATAAATAAATAAAAATTAAAAAAAAAAAAAGATCTTGCTGCGATTTATGTCAAAGAGTGTTCTGCCTATGTTTTCCTCTAAGAGTTTTATAGTGTCTGGCCTTACATTTAGGTATTTAATCCATTTTGAGTTTATTTTTGTGTATGGTGTTAAAGAATGTTCTAATTTCATTCTTTTAAATATAGCTGTTCAGTTTTCCCAGCACCACTTATTGAAGAGGCTGTCTTTTCTCCATTGTATATTCTTGCCTCCTTTGTCATAGATTAGGTGTCCATAGGTGCATGGGTTTATCTCTAGGCTTTCTATCCTGTTCCATTGATCTATATTTCTGTTTTTATGCCAGTACCATACTCTCTTGATTACTGTAGCTTTGTAATATAGTCTGAAGTCAAGGAGCCTGATTCCTCCAGCTCCGTTTTTCTTTCTCAAGATTGCTTTGGCTAATTAGGGTCTTCTGTGTTTCCATACAAATTGTAAAAATTTTTGTTCTAGTTCTGTGAAAAATGCCATTGGTAATTTGATACAGATTGCATTGACTCTGTAGATTGCTTGGGGTAGTATAGTCATTTTCACAATATTGATTCTTCCAATCCAGGAACATGGTATATTGCTCCATCTGTTTGTGTCTTCTTTGATTTCTTTTTTTTTAAATAAATAAATTTATTTATTTATTTATTTTTGGCTGTGTTGGGTCTTCGTTGCGGTGTGCTGGCTTTCTCTAGTTGCAGCAAGCGGGGGCTACTCTTGGTTGTGGTGTGTGAACTTCTCATTGCAGTGGCTTCTCTTGTTGTGGACCATGGGCTGTAGGCACATGGGCTTCAGTAGTTGTGGCTCATGGGCTCTAGAGAGCAGGCTCAGTTGTTGTGTCGCACGGGCTTAGTTGCTCCACAGCATGTGGGATCTTCCTGGACCAGGGCTTGAACCCATGTGCCCTGCATTGGCAGATGGATTCTTAACTACTGTGCCACCAGGGAAGCCCCTTCTTTGATTTCTTTCATCAGTATTTATAGTTTTCTTTGTACAGATCTTTTGCCTCCTTGGGTAGGTTTATTCCTAGGTATTTTATTCTTTTTGCTGCAATGGTAAATGGGATTGTTTCCTTAATTTCTCTTTCTGATCTTTCATTGCTAGTGTATAGGAATGCAAGAGATTTCTGTGTATTAATTTTGTATCTGTGACTTTAATAAATTCATTGATTAGCTCTAGTAGTTTTCTGGTGGCATCTTTAGGATTTTCTATGTATAGTATCATGCCATCTGCAAACAGTGACAGTTTTATTTCTTCTTTTCCAGTTTGGTTTCCTTTTATTTCTTTTTCTTCTCTGATTGCCATGGCAAAATCAAGGAATTTTAGAGTTAAAAAGTCTCTTTGAAATCATTCTGTCCAATTACCATCATCCTTTCTTTTCACTTTTTTTTTTCTACTTTCTTTGCCTACTCTGTTTCCTGTTCTCACCTTCTTTTTTTCCCCCATGTTGTAATGCTAACTTATCTTTACATGGTACTTTAGTATACAAAATGCTGTTGCATGTAAGTTTTCATTTATCCCTCTGAACAAATCTGGAATATAGGCAGAGATGGTTTATTTTCCTATTTTACTGATGGCAATAAGACCCAGAGTTGTTAAATGAGCCACACAAGACCTCATAACTAGTAACTAGACATGAACCAGTCAACTTCAATGAACTCAGTACCAAGTATATAGCTTGCTTCAATTCAGAACTACATTCTTTTTCTGGAAGCTAAGCAAAGCTATTGCAAAGCTGCTATGTGCTATCCCACATGGTATCCTGGGAAGAGCATTGGTTTTGAATAGTCTTGGGTTGAAATCTCTGCTCTGCCCCACTATCATTCGTTTATTCAGGAGATATTAATTGAATGCCTCCCATGTGGTACTGCCCTGGCAGGCACTGGGCATAAGCAAAGAGCAGGAAGTTGGAGCTGCTGCTTCAATGAATGAGCTTCTTGAACAATGAACCATATTCACTGATGAGAATAACCTGTAGTATATAATGAAATGGCAGCTGAAAAATGCTACAAAGAAAGTAAAGTGGGATAAAGGGATAAAGAGATGGTATGGCAGGAGGGTATGTACTAGAGAAATGTACTAGAGAGTGTTTCTCAAAACTCAAGCACATTAGAATTGCCTGGGGAGCTCTAAGGACATCACCGAGCTCTACCCTAGAGCCCCATATTGAATTGAGCTGGGGTGAGGCTTGGGTGGTCCTTTTGAAAGGCTCCCCTTTCACATAGAGACTGATTATTCTGTCCTCTCTACTTTAGTGTATGTTTGAAATGCTGGTGCATCAGAATCACCTGCAGGGCCTGTTAAAATTCATAATAAGACCCAACTCCCAGTTTCTGATTCAGTGGGTCTGGGTTGAGAGTTGACATTTGACTTCTTTTCTTCTTCTCCCTCCCCTTCCTCTTCCTCTTCTTTTTCCTCCCCCACCCCCCACCTTCCTCCTCCTCCTCCTCCTTCTTATTCTTCTTCTTTGGGTAACACAAATGTTCTAAAATTACCCTGTGGCAAAGGTAGCATGACTCTATAAATTTACTAAAAATCATTGAATTGTACACTTAAAATGAGTGAATTTTATGGTACTTAAATGATACCTCAATAAAGGTGTCAAAATAAAAAAAAAAAAGCAAAAAACAGTTTATGAAACTCACCCAAAGTCACACAAATAAAGAACTTGACTTGAAGTCATTAGTTGCAGCAGAAACTGGACTTGAAGCCAGTGATGTGACAGCAGAGTTCAAAGTCTATGATATAGCCTCCAAATTGTCACTGACTTCTCCCAACATATCATTAGATAAATAATAAGCCCTCAGAGTGCATATATCATTAGGGTGACCATATAATTTATCATTCCAATCAGAACATTTTTGAGTGAAAGAGGTGTCATAAAGTGTTTCACCAGGACAAGTGTAAACCAGGTCTGTGGTGGGTATATTGAGACATAGATCACCCTTGCTATAGCTCACAACCAAACACTATTCAATTTACAAGGTGCTTCAAAATGTAACCTCTCATTGGATCCCTGTACAAATTTGGCAGGACAGGAATTATCTCCAGCTTGTAGATTGGGAAGCAGAGACTCAGCTAGGGTCTTAGGTTCATAAATCCTAGAGTGACAGAGCAATTAGGTATCAAATCTGTACATTAGACCTGGGGTTGCTGAATCTGTCATGCTGGCTATTTTTCAGTCTACAAGCTAAGAATGGTTTTTAAATTTTTAAAGTGGTTGTATAAGTGGTTGTATAATAGCCTCCATTTTATATTTTAGCCTGTAAAACCTAAAATATTTTTTATTTGGATCTTTACAGAAACATATTTGGAGATCCTGATTTGTACCATTGCCACCACCAATTCCAAAACATACAACCCAGGAAAGCTTTGAATTATTGCAGAGTTGTATTGCAATTCCACATGTAAGAGAGGACACTTTGTGTTATAAACCCCAAATATATATATTTTTTTGTTTTGTTGTTTTTGTTTTTTCCTTTCCTATAAAGGACTCTGATTTAATAACGCCTAGATTTCTAAAGAATAAAATAGTTAACATTCTAAAAAGGTGTTGACAAGCTTAATGAGCCTCTATTTTTAATTTTTTTTTTTTAATTTTTTAATTTAATTTTATTTACTTTTTTATACAGCAGGTTGTTATTAGTCATCAATTTTATACACATCTATGTATACATGTCAATCCCAGTCGTCCAATTCAGCACACCACCACCCCCATCCCCCCGTGGCTTTCCCCCTTGGTGTCCATACGTTTGTTCTCTGCATCTGTGTCTCAATTTCTGCCCTGGAATCCGGTTCATCTGCACCATTTTTCTAGGTTCCACATATATGCGTTAATATATGATATTTGTTTATCTCTTGCTGACTTACTTCACTCTGTATGACAGTCTCTAGATTCATCCACGCCTCAACAAATGATCCAATTTCTTTCCTTTTTATGGCTGAGTAATAATCCATTGTATATATGTATATCTTCTTTATCCATTCGTCAGTCAATGGGCATTTAGGTTGCTTCCATGACCTGGCTATTGTAAATATTGCTGCAATGAACATTGGGGTGCATAAGTCTTTTTGAGTTATGGTTTTCTCTGGTTATCTGCCCAGTAGTGAGAATGCTGAATCATATGGTAATTCTATTTTTAGTTTTTTAAGGAATGTCCATACTGTTCTCCATAGAGGCTGTATCAATTTACATTCCCACCAACAGTGCTAGAGGGTACCCTTTTCTCCACACCCTCTGCAGCATTTGTTGTTTGTAGATTTTCTGATGATGCCCATTCTAACTGGTGTGAGGTGATACCTCATTGTAGTTTTGATTTGCATTTCGCTAATAATTAGTGATGTTGAGCAGCTTTTCATGTGCTTCCTGGCCGTCTGTATGTCTTCTTTGGAGAAATGTCTATTTAGGTCTTCTGCCCATTTTTGCATTGGGTTGTTTGTTTTTTTAATATTGAGCTGCATAAGCTATTTATATATTTTGGAGATTAATCCTTTGTCCATTGATTTGTTTGCAAATATATTCGCCCCTTCTGAGGGTTGTCTTTTCGTCTTGTTTATGGTTTCCTTTGCTGTGCAAAAGCTTTGAAGTTTCATTAGGTCCCATTTGTTTATTTTTGTTTTTATTTCCATTAATCTAGGAGGTGGATCAAAAAAGATCTTGCTGTGATTTATGTCAAAGAGTGTTCTTCCTATGTTTTCCTCTAAGAGTTTTATACTGTCCAGTCTTACATTTAGGGCTGTAATCTATTTTGAGCTAATTTTTGTGTATGGTGTTAGGGAGTGTTCTAATTTCATTCTTTTACATGTAGCTGTCCAGTTTTCCCAGCACCACTTATTGAAGAGACTGTCTTTTCTCCATTGTATATCCTTGCCTCCTTTGTCATAGATTAGTTGCCCATAGGTGCATGGGTTTATCTCTGGGTTTCTATCTTGTTCTATTGATCTATGTTTCTGTTTTTGTGCCAGTACCATATGGTCTTGATTACTGTAGCTTTGTAGTATAGTCTGAAGTCAGGGAGTGTGATTCCTCCAGCTCCGTTTCTTTCCCTCAATACTGCTTTGGCTATTCGGGGTCTTTTCTGTCTCCATACAAATTTTAAGATTTTTTCTGTTCTAGTTCCATGAAAAATGCCATTGGTAATTTGATAGGGATTGCATTGAATCTGTAGATTTCTATGGGTAGTATAGTCATTTTCACAATATAGAATCTTCCATTCCAAGAACATGGTATATCTCTCCATCTGTTGGTATCATCTTTAATTTATTTCATCAGTGTCTTATAGTTTTCTGCATACAGGTCTTTAGTCTCCCTAGGTAGATTTATTCCTAGGTATTTTATTCTTTTTGTTGCAATGGTAAATGGGAGTGTTTCCTTAATTTCTCTTTCAGATTTTTCATCATTAGTGTATAGGAATGCAAGAGATTTCTGTGCATTAATTTTGTATCCTGCAACTTTACCGAATTCACTGACTAACTCTGGTATTTTTCTGGTGGCATCCTTAGGATTCTCTATGTATAGTGTCATGTCATCTGCAAACAGTGACAGTTTTACTTCTTGTTTTCCAATTTGTATTCCTTTTATTTCTTTTTCTTCTCTGATTGCCATAGCTAGGACTTCCAAAACTATGTTGAATAATATTGGTGAGAGTGGACATCCTTGTCTTGTTCCTGATCTTAGAGGAAATGCTTTCAGTTTTTCACCATTGAGAATGATGTTTGCTGTGGGTTTCTCATATATGGCCTTTATTATGTTGAGTTAGGTTCCCTCTGTGCCCACTTTCTGGAGAGTTTGTATCATAAATTGGTGTTGAATTTTGTCAAAAGTTTTTTCTGCATCTATTGAGATGATCATATGGTTTTTATTCTTCAATTTGTTAATATGGTGTATCACATTGATTGATTTGCATATATTGAAGAATCCTTGCACCCCTGGGATAAATCCCACTTGACGGTGGTGTATGATCCTTTTAATGTGTTGTTGGATTCTGTTTGCTAGTGTTTTGTTGAGGATTTTTGCATCTATGTTCAGCAGTGATATTGGTCTGTAGTTTTCTTTTTCTGTAGTATCTTTGTCTGGTTTTCGTATCAGGCTGATGGGGGCCTCATAGAATGAGTTTGAGAGTGTTCCTTCTTCTGCAATTATTTGGAAGAGTTTGAGAAGCATGGGTGTTAGCTCTTCTCTAAATGTTTGATAGAATTCACCTGTGCAGCCATCTGGTCCTGGACTTTTGTTTGTTGGAAGATTTTTAATCACAGTTTCAAATTCATTACTTGTGACTGGTCTGTTCATATTTTCTATTTCTTCCTGGTTCAGTCTTGGAAGGTTATACCTTTCTAAAAATTTGTCCATTTCTTCCAGGTTGTCCATTTTATTGGCATAAGATTGCTTGTAGTAGTCTCTTAGGATGCTTTGTATTTCTGCCGTGTCTTTTGTAACTTTTCCTTTTTCATTTCTAATTTTATTGATTTGAGTCCTCTCCCTCTTTTTCTTGATGAGTCTGGCTAATGGTTTGTCAATTTTGTTTATCTTCTCAAAGAACCAGCTTTTAGTTTTATTGATCTTTGCTATTGTTTTCTTTGTTTCAATTTCATTTATTTCTGCTCTGAACTTTATGATTTCTTTCCTTCTGCTAACTTTGGGCTTTGTGTGTTCTTGTTTCTCAAGTTCCTTTAGGTGTAAAGTTAGATTGTTTATTTGAGATTTTTCTTGTTTCTAGAGGTAGGCTTTTATAGCTATAAACCTCCGTCTTAGAACTGCTTTTGATGCATCCCATAAGTTTTGGATCGTCGTGTTTTCATTGTATTTGCCTCTAGATATTTTTTGATTTCCCCTTTGATTTCTGCAGTGATCTCTTGGTTATTTAGTAACGTATTGTTTAGCCTCCATGTGTTTGTGTGTTTTACGTTTTTTTCCCTGTAATTGATTTCTCATCTCATAGTGTTGTTTTCAGAAAAGATGCTTGGTATGATTTCAACTTTCTTAAATTTACTGAGGCTTGATTTGTGACCCAAGATGTGATCTATTCTGGAGAATGTTCCGTGTACACTTGAGAAGAAAGTGTAATCTGCTGTTTTTGGATGGAGTGTCCTATAAATATCAATTAAATCTATCTGGTCTATTGCATCATTTAAAGATTCTATTTCCTTATTTATTTTCATTTTGGATGATCTGTTCATTGGTGTAAGTGAGGTGTTAAAGTCCCCCACTATTATTGTGTTACTGTCGATTTCCTCTTTTATAGCTGTTAGCAGTTGCCTTATGTATTGAGGTGTTCCTATGTTGGGTGTTTATATATTTATAATTGTTATATCTTCTTCTTGGATTGATCCCTTGATCACTATGTAGTGTCCTTCCTTGTCTCTTGTAACATTCTTTATTTTTTTAAATAAATTTTATTTATTTATTTATTTATTTATTTATTTATTTATTTATTTATTATTATTTTTTGTCTTTGTTACGTCTTCGTTTCTGTGTGAAGGCTTTCTCTAGTTGTGGCGAGCAGGGGCCACTCTTCATCGCAGTGCACGGGCCTCTCACTGTTGTGGCCTCTCTTGTTGCAGAGCACAGGCTTCAGATGTGCAGGCTCAGTAGTTGTGGCTCATGGGCCCAGTTGCTCCGTGGCATGTGGGATCTTCCCAGACCAGACCTCAAACCCGTGTCCCCTGCATTGGCAGGCAGATTCTCAATGACTGTGGCACAAGTGAAGCCCAACATTCTTTATTTTAAAGTCTATTTAATCTGATATGAGTACTGCTACTCCAGCTTTCTTTTGATTTCCATTTGCATGGAGTATCTTTTTCCATCCCCTCACTTTCAGTCTGTATGTGTCCCTAGGTCTGAAGTGTGTCTCTTGTAGACAGCATATACATGGGTCTTGTTTTTGTATCCATTCAGCAAGACTGTGCCTTTTGGTTGGAGCATTTAATCCATTCACGTTTAAGGTAATTATTGATATGTATGTTCCTATGACCAGTTTCTTAATTTTGGGGGGTATGTTTTTGTAGGTCCTTTTCTTCCCTTGTGTTTCCCACTTAGAGAAGTTCCTTTAGCATTTGTCGTAGAGCTTTGTTCTCTTAGCTTTTGCTTGTCCATAAAGCTTTTGATTTCTCCATCCAATCTGAATGAGATCCTTGCTGGGTAGAGTAATCTTGGTTGTAGGTTGTTCCCTTTCATCACTTTAAGTATATTATGCCACTCCCTTCTGGCTTGTAGAGTTTCTGCTGAGAAATCAGCTGTTAACCTTATGGGAGTTCCCTTGTATGTTATTTGTCATTTTTCCCTTGCTGCTTTCAATAATTTTTGTTTGTCTTTAATTTTTGCCAATTTGATTACTATGTGTCTCGGTGCATTTCTCCTTGTGTTTATCCTGTTTGGGACTCGCTGCACTTCCTGGACTTGGGTGGCTATTTACTTTCCCATGTTAGGGAAGTTTTCGACTATAATCTCTTCAAATATTTCCTGTGGTCCTTTCTCTCTGTCTTCTCCTTCTGGGACCCCTATAATGTGAATGTTGTTGTGTAATGTTGTCCCAGAGGTCTCTTAGGCTGTCTTCATTTCTTTTCATTCTTTATTCTTTAATCTGTTCTGCAGCAGTGAATTCCACCATTCTGTCTTCCAGGTCACTTATCCGTTCTTCTGCCTCAGTTATTCTGCTATTGATTCCTTCTAGTGTAGTTTTCATTTCAGTTCTTGTATTGTTCATGTCTGTTTGTTTGTTCTTTAATTCTTCTAGGTCTTTGTTACACATTTCTTGCATCTTCTCGATCTTTGCCTCCATTCTTTCTCCGAGGTCCTGGATCATCTTCACTATCATTATTCTGAATTCTTTTTCTGGAAGGTTGCCTATCTCCACTTCATTTAGTTGCTTCTCTAGGGTTTTATCTTGTTCCTTCATCTGGTACATGGCCCTCTGCCTTTTCATCTTGTCTATCTTTCTGTGAATGTGGTTTTTGTTCCACAGGCTGCAGGATTGTAGTTCTTCTTGCTTCTGCTCTCTGCCCTCTGGTGGATGAGGCTCTATATTTTAATTTGAATCACATGGGGGTGTACCATTTTAGCCCAGACCACCCTTCAAAGTAAATCTGCCAACCTTGAGCATGCACACAAGATAAATACCAAAAAAATCTTAAATAAATCATATTCAAACTCAGAAAACCAAAGAGAAAAAAGAAATCTTGAAAGAAGCTGTAGCAGGAAGGCTGGGGGAGCACTTTACCTACAGAGGAATACAGATGAGAATTACAGCAGACATCGTGTCAGAAACCTCCCTGCAAAAAGAGGGTGGAGTGAAATACATAATGTTTTGAAAGAATAAACCACTGACCTAGAATTCTATATCCAAAGATGTCTTCTTCAAAAATGAAGAAGAAATAAAAACTTTTTCAGACAAATAAAAACTGAGGGAATTCATCAGCAGCAGACCTGCTCTGGAAGAAATGATAAAGAAGCTTTTCAGGGAGGAAAAAAATGGTATAGGGCAGGAACTCAGATCTTCATAGCATAAAAAAATGCCTATTTCATTGTCTTAATGCTTATGGAAGGCATGAACTTTGTCTTATTCTTCAGGCACCACAAGGGCTTACCAAAACGCATGGACACAATAGGTCCTGAAAGTCTGCTTGAATGGGTACATGAACCAATATTCTGGAGTTTTCTTCTTACTAGGGTATATTCAGAAAATCCAAAGGTAACTATGGAATGGTGTGTTTCCTAAACTAATAGGAAAGATAAGGTAGCTATGTATATCTGTAAAATTTTTTGTGTCTTAAAAACACATTAAAAGGGGCGGAGCTTCAAGATGGCAGAAGAGTAAGACGTGGAGATCAACTTTCTCCCCACAAATACATCAGAAATACATCTACACGTGGAACAACTCCTACAGAACACCTACTGAATGCTGGCAGAAGACCTCAGACCCCCCAAAAGGCAAGAAAATCCCCACATACCTGGGTAGGGCAAAAGAAAAAAGAAAAAACAGAGACAAAAGAATAGGGACAGGACCTGCACTAGTGGGAGGGAGCTGTGAAGGAGGAAAGGTTTCCACACACTAACAAGGCCCCTCACTGGTGGAGACAGGGTGGCGGGGGGAAGCTTCGGAGCCACGGAGGAGAGCGCAGCAACAGGGGTGCGGAGGGCAAAGCGGAGAGATTCCTGCACAGAGGATCAGTGCCAACCAGCACTCACGAGCCCGAGAGGCTTGTCTGCTCACCCGACGCGATGAGTGGGGGCTGGGAGCTGAGGCTCGGGCTTCGGTCAGATCCCAGGGAGAGGACTTGGCTTGGCGGCGTGAACACAGCCTGAAGGGGGCTAGTGCGCCACGGCTAGCCGGGAGGGAGGACAGGAAAAAGTCTGGTGCTGCCAAAGAGGCAAGAGACTCTTTCTTGGCTCTTTGTTTCCTGGTGCGCAAGGAGAGGGGATTAAGAACTCTGCTTAAAGGAGCTCCAGAGATGGGCATGAGCCGCGGCTATCAGCGCGGACCCCTGAGATGGGCATGAGACGCTAAGGCTGCTGCTGCCGCCACCAAGAAGGCTGTGTGCAAGCAGAGGTCACTATCCACACCTCCCCTCCTGGAAGCTTGTGCAGCCCGCCACTGCTAGGGTCCCGTGATCCAGGGACAACTTCCCCGGGAGAACGCACGGCACGCCTCAGGCTGGTGCAATGTCACGCTGCCTCTGCCGCCGCAGGCTCAGCCCGCACTCCGTACCCCTCCCTCCCCCCCCCGCCTGAGTGAGCCAGAGCACATGAAGCAGCTGCTCCTTTAACCCTGTCCTGTCTGAGTGAAGAACAGACGCCCTCAGGCAACCTACATGCAGAGGCAGGTCCAAATCCAAAGCTGAACACCAGGAGCTGTGTGAACAAAGAAGAGAAAGGGAAATTTCTCTGAGCAGCCTCAGGAGCAGCGGATTAAATCTCCACAATCAACTGGATGTACCCTGCATCTGTGGAATGCCTGAATAGACAACGAATCATCCCAAACTGAGGAGGTGGACTTTGGGAGCAATGATATAAATATATTTTCCCCTATTTCTCTTTTTGTGAGTGTGTATTTGTATTCTTCTTTGTGTGATTTTGTCTGTAGAGCTTTGCTTTCAACATTTGTCCTAGGGTTCTGTCTGTCCGTTTTTGTTTTTTGTTTTTTTAATATAGTTTTAGCATTTGTTACCATTAGTGGATTTGTTTCTTGGTTTGGTTGCTCTCTTCTTTTTTTTTTTTTTGGTAATTACTTAAAATAATTGCTTTTAATAATTTTTTTTTATTTTAATAACTTTATTTTATTTTATTTTACTTTATTTTATTTTATCTTCTTCTTTCTTGCTTGCTTTCTTTTCTCCCTTTTGTTCTGAGCTGTGTGGATGACAGGGTCTTGGGGCTCCAGCCAGGCATCAGGGCTGTGCCTCTGAGGTGGGAGAGCCAAGTTCAGGACACTAGTTCAGCTCCATATAATATCAAATGGTGAAAATCTCCCAGAGAATTCCATCTCAATGCCAAGACCCAGCTCCACTCAAAGACCAGCAAGCTACAGTGCTGGACACCCTATGCCAAAGAACTAGCAAGAAGGGAACACAACCCCATCCGTTAGCAGAGAGGGTGCCTAAAATCAAAATAAGGCCACAGACACCCAAAAACACACCACCAGACATGGACCTATCTACCAGAAAGACAAGACCTAGCCTTATCCACGAGAACACAGGCACTAGTCCCCTCCACCAGGAAGCCTACACAACCCACTGAACCAACCTTAGCCACTGGGAGCAGACACCAAAAACAACAGGAACTAGAAACCTGCAGCCTCCGAAAGGGAGACCGCAAACACAGTTTGGGATTAAGTTAAGTTAAGCAAACTGAGAAGACAAAGAAGCACACAGAAGATGAAGGAGCAAGGTAAAAAAACCAACCAGACCAAACAAATGAAGAGGAAATAGGCAGTCTACCTGGAAAATAATACAGAATAATGATAGTAAAGATGATCCAAAATCTTGGAAATAGAATGGAGAAAACACAAAAAACGTTTAATAAGGACCTAGAAGAAATAAAGAGCAAGCAAACAATGACGAACAACACAAAAAATGAAACTAAAAATTCTCTAGAAGGAATCAGTAGCAGAATAACTGAGGCAGAAGAATGGATAAGTGACCTGGAAGATAAAATAGTGGAAATAACTACTGCAGAGCAGAATAAAGAAAAAAGAATGAAAAGAATTGAGGACAGTCTCAGAGACCTCTGGGACAACATTAAACCCACCAACATTTGAATTACAGGGGTCCCAGAAGAAGAAGAGAAAAAGAAAGGGACTGAGAAAATATTTGAAGAGATTATAGTTGAAAACTTCCCTAATATGGGAAAGGAAATAGTTAATCAAGTCCAGGAAGCACAGAGAGTCCCATACAGGATAAATCCAAGGAGAAACATGCCAAGACACCTATTAATGAAACTATCAAAAATTAAATACAAAGAAAAAATATTAAAAGCAGCAAGGGAAAAAATACAAATAACTCGCAAGCGAATCCCCATAAGGTTAAAATCTGATCTTTCAGCAGAAACACTGCAAGCCAGAAGGGACTAGCAGGATATATTTAAAGTGATGAAGGACATAAAACTACAACCAAGATTACTCTATGCAGCAAGTATCTGATTCAGATTTGACGGAGAAATTAAAACCTTTACAGACAAGCAAAAGCTAAGAGAATTCAGCACCACCAAACCAGCTTTACAACAAATGCTAAAGGAGCTTCTCTAGGCAGGAAACACAAGAGAAGGAAAATACCTACAATAACAAACACCAAACAATGAAGAAAATGGTAACAGGAACATACATATCGATAATTATCTTAAATGTAAATGGATTAAATGCTCCAACCAAAAGACAGACTGGTTGAACGGATACAAAAACGAGGCCCATATATATGCTGTCTACAACACGCCCACTTCAGACCTAGGGACACATACAGACTGAAAGTGAGGGGATGGAAACAGATTTTCCATGCAAATGGAAATCAAAAGAAAGCTGGAGTAGCAATTCTCATATAAGACAAAATAGACTTTACAACAGAGACTATTACAAGAGACAAAGAAGGACACTACATAATGATCAAGGGATCAATCCAAGAAGAAGATATAACAATTGTAAATATTTATGCACCCAACATAGGAGCACCTCAATACATAAGGCAAATACTAACAGCCATAAAAGGGGAAATTGACAGTAACACAATCATAGTAGGGGACTTTAACACCCCACTTTCGCCAATGGACAGATCATCCAAGATGAAAATAAATAAGGAAACAGCACTTTAAATGATACATTAAACAAGGTGGACTTAACTGATATTTATAGGACATTCCACCCAAAAACAACAGAATACAACTTCTTCTCAAGTGCTCATGGAACATTCTCCAGGATAGATCATATCTTGGGTCACAAATCCAGCCTTGGTAAATTTAAGAAAATTGAAATCGTATCAAGTATCTTTTCCGGCCACAACACTATGAGACTAGATATCAATTACAGGAAAAATCTGTAAAAAATACAAACACATGCAGGTTAAACAATACAGTACTTAATAACCAAGAGATCACTGCAGAAATCAAACAGGAAATTTAAAAAATACCTAGAAACAAATGACAATGAAAACACGATGACCCAAAACTTGTGGGATGCAGCAAAAGCAGTTCTAAGAGGGAAGTTTATAGCAATACAATCTTACCTTAAAAAACAAGAAACATAAATAAACAACCTATCCTTACACCTAAAGCAACTAGAGAAAGAACAAAAAAAACCCAAAGTTAGCAGAAGGAAAGAAATCATAAAGATCAGATCAGAAATAAATGAAAAAGAAATGAAGGAAACGATAGCAAAGATCAATAAAGCTAAAAGCTGTTTCTATGAGAAGATAAACAAAATTGATAAACCATTATCCAGACTCATCAAGAAAAAAAGGGAGAAGACTCAAATCAATAGAATTAGAAATGAAAAAGGATAAGTAACAACTGACACTGCAGAAATACAAAGGATCATGAGAGATTACTGCAAGCATCTATATGCCAATAAAATGGACAACCTGCAAGAAATGACAAATTCTTAGAAATGCACAACCTTCTGAGACTGAATCAGGAAGAAATAGATAATATGAACAGACCAATCACAAGCACTGAAATTGAAACTGTGATTTAAAATCTTCCAACACACAAAAGCCCAGGACCAGACGGCTTCACAGGAGAATTCTATCAAACATTTAGAGAACAGCTAACACCTATCCTTCTCAAACTCTTCCAAAATATAACAGGGGGAGGAACACTCCCAAACTCATTCGACAAGGCCACCATCACCTGATACCAAAACCAGACTAAGATGTCACAAAGAAAGAAAACTACAGGCCAATATCACTGCTGAACATAGATGCAAAAATCCTCAACAAAATACTACCAAACAGAATGCAACAGCACATTAAAAGGATCATACACCATGATCAAGTGGGGTTTATCCCAGGAATGCAAGGATTCTTCAATATATGCAAATCAATCAATGTGATACACCATGTTAACAAATTGAAGGAGAAAAAACATATGACAATCTCAATAGATGCAGAAAAAGCTTTTGACAATATTCAATACCAATTTATGGTAAAAACCCTCCAGAAAGTGGGCATAGAGGGAACTTTCCTCAACATTATAAAGGCTGTATATGACAAACTCACACTCATCCTCAATGGTGAAAAACTGAAACCATTTCTACTAAGATCAGGAAGAAGACAAGGTTGCCCATTCTCACCACTATTATTCAACATAGTTTTGGAGGTTTTAGCCACAGCAATCACAGTAGAAAAAGAAATAAATGGAATCCAAATTGGACAAGAGGAGGTAAAGCTATCACTGTTTGCAGATGACATGATACTATACATAGAGAATCCTAAAGATGCTACCAGAAAACTACTAGAGCTAATCAATGAATTTGGTAAAGTAGCAGGATACAAAATTAATGCACAGAAATCTCTTGCATTCCTATACACTAATGATGAAAAATCTGAAATGAAATTAAGAAATCACTCCCAGTTACCATTGCAAAAAAAAGAATAAAATATCTAGGAATAAACCTACCTAAGGAGACAAAAGACCTGTATGCATAAAAGTATAAGACACTCATGAAAGAAATTAAAGATGATACAAATAGATGGAGAGATATACCATGTCCTTGTATTGGAAGAATCAACAGTGTGAAAATGACTATACTACCCAAAGCAATCTACAGATTCAATGCAATCCCTATCAAACTATCACTGGCATTTTTCACAGAACTAGAACCAAAAATTTCACTATTTGTATGGAAACACAAAAGACATCGAATAGCCAAAGCAATCTTGAGAGAGAAAAACAGAGCTGGAGGAATCAGGCTCCCTGACTTCAGACTATACTACAAAGCTACACTAATGAAGATACTCTGGTACTGCCACAGAAACAGAAATGTAGGTCAATGGATCAGGATAGAAAGCCCAGAGATTAACCCACGCACATATGTACAGCTTATCTTTGATAAAGGAGGCAGGAATATACAGTGAAGAAAAGACAGCGTCTTCAATAAGTGGTGCTGGGAAAACTGGACTGCTACATGTAAAAGAATGGAATTAGAACACTCCCTGACACCATACACAAAAATAAACTCAAAATGGATTAAAGACCTAAATGTAAGGCCAGACACTATCAAACTCTTAGAGGAAAACATAGGCAGAACACTCTATGACATAGATCACAGCAAGATCCTTTTTGACCCACCTCCTAGATAAATGAAAATAAAAACAAAAATAAACAAATGGGACCTAATGAAACTTAAAAGCTTTTGCACAGCAAAGGAAACCATAAACAAGACGAAGACAACCCTCAGAATGGGAGAAAATATTTGCAAATTAAGCAACTGACAGAGGATTAATCTCCAAAATTTACAAGCAGCTCATGCAGCTCAATAACAAAAAAACAAACAACCCAATCCAAAAATGGGCAGACCTAAAAAGACATTTCTCCAAAGAAGATATACAGATTGCCAAGAAACACATGAAAGAATGCTCAACATCATTAATCAGAGAAATGCAAATCAAAACTACAATGAGATATCATCTCTCACCGGTCAGAATGGCCATCATGAAAAAAACCTACAAACAATAAATGCTGTAGAGGGTGTGGAGAAAAGGGAACCCTCTTGCACTGTTGGTGGCAATGTAAATTGATACAGCCACTATGGAGAACAGTATGGAGGTTCCTTAAAAAACTAAAAATAGAACTACCATACGAGCCAGCAATCCCACTACTGGGCATATACCCTGAGAAAACCATAGTTCAAAAAGAGTCATGTACCAAAATGTTCATTGCAGCTCTATTTACAATAGCCAGGAGATGGAAGCAACCTAAGTGTCCATCATCGGATGAATGGATAAAGAAGATGTGGCACATATATACAATGGAATATTACTCAGCCATAAAAAGAAACAAAACTGAGTTATTTGTAGTGAGGTGGATGGACGTAGAATCTGTCATACAGAGTGAAATAAGTCAGAAAGAGAAAAACAAATACTGTATGCTGACACATATATATGGAATCTAAAAAACTAAAAACAAAAAATAGTCATGAAGAACCTAGGGACAAGATGGGAATAAAGATGCAGACCTACTAGAGAATGGACTTGAGGACACAGGGAGTGGGAAGGGTTAGCTGCGACAAAGTGAGAGAGTGGCATGGACATATATACACTACCAAATGTAAAATAGATAGCTAGTGGGAAGCAGCTGCATAGCACAGGGAGATCAGCTTGGTGCTTTTTGACCACCTAGAGGGGTGGGATAGGGAGGGTGGGAGGGGGGGAGACGCAAGAGGGAAGAGATATGGGGACATATGTATATGTATAATTTATTCACTTTGTTATAAAGCAGAAACTAACACACCATTTTAAAGCAATTATACTCCAATAAAGATGTTAAAAAAAAAAAAAAAAAGAAAGAAAGAAAAGGAAAAAAAAAAACATTAAAAGCCCCAGGCTAAAATTCAAACACTGGTATTCACAGGGATTCTCCCTTTCTTACAAAAATATATTCATTTGCATAGTTTCCATGAAGGGTAAAATAGCCTCCCAAAATAGTGTCAGGGAGTGGTGAACTTGTGTCTCCCACTGGAGAGCCTGCTGGAACTCTCCTCCTGCCCTTAGGTGGTGATTTTGATATTAAAGGCAGGTTGGAAGGCCAAGCAAGAACTGTCCTCCATGTGGCCCAGTTCAGTCCCCAGTTCACACAGGAAATGGTTTGGTGTTATGTCTAAACATCCAGAATGTCCAAATCCTTCATTCCCCAAAGTGAGTTTACCGATGGTCCATATCTCATATTACCATTGGGTAGATTAAGTGGGATGACCCCTGTAAAGCACTCTGCCCAGGGCCTGGTATTTAGTAAGCACTCCATAAGCATTAGCTATCAGTGTTATCTTACCTAGCTCTCTGTAGTCCTTCAGGATTAAACCTGCCATCTGATTTTCAAGAGACCTCAAGTATTAAATCAGATTTAGTCAGCTGTCTTTCTTCATATAGTCTTGGTACACACAGCCCAGTGGCACCTGTATCTTTGACACCAGCCATTCGGAGTGATTCTCCTCAGTGAAAAATGCTTACTTTTCATATCGTCTGAGCCTGTTACTTGCCACAGAGTGTGGGAGTTGGACAGCTTCCACAATCATAGATTGGGGAGGCTTCCTGGCCCCTGAGAAATGGAAATGACCTCTTCTGTGAGAAGCAAAGAAAATTCAGTGCCCACTCGAGGTGCATTTACAGGATTAGAGAGATGTGATTCATCGAGGCTGTCTTGTAGTTAGTGATGTAAATGCAGATAAACACTATAATTGAAGAGATAGAGTGCTGTTTTTCTTTTCTGCAATATTACAGGACTGAGGTCACTAAGGGCTGAAACTACATTCAGGAGGGAAGGGAACCAGGTCCAGACAACTGTCTTAATTCATCCAGATAACCAAAGGTAACTCATGTGAAGTTAGGGAGATCATTATCTTTATACATAATTATCCCTTTTTCTCATTATGCATAGAAAATGGGGACCCACTATTCCTGAACAGAAGCTAATTGTCTCTCTCCTAAGGCATTAAAATATGTGTGGGTGTAGATGTGTGGTGTGTACAATCCCTCACTATCTCCCCAACTGTGAGCTTGAGGAGAGGAGACAGGAATGGAGGGACTTGTTTCTCTTGAGTCCTGCCCTTCCTATGGGGCATCCATGGCACAGCACTTAAGGGGGTCAGACCTACAAGCTCGTCATTTGCTGGTTGGAAACCCTTGGTATAAAGGCACATACTTTTAGAGCTGAAACATCCTTATTAGTTCAGTTTCAATTTTACCTTCCATTTCCTGCCAGGTACTTTCATATACATCTGAGATTCCTAAACTGGGATATGCTTATCCCTGGGTTATGCCACCTGAGTCAGGAGACCCTTGAAGCCTCTGGATCTCTAGAAAGATTCCCCATGACTAGCCAATAAGATTCTGTTAGCACGTGGCAGTATGAGCACAACTGAAAGCTTCACTTTTGTTTGTTTTGTTTGCTTTTGCACTGAAATTAATCTAAGAGCCGTTGGTTTAGTCTTAACAGTAGAGCCTTTAAGCAAGGTGAGGGTCAGGAATTGTTAGCTGCCATTTTATGGAGAGCGAAGTGTATAGTGTCACCATCCGCAGCCCAGAACCCTCACAGAATATGGCTTAACATGAAAACAGGGAAAATCTCTTGTACTTAGGAATCTAGAAATGATCTTTTTCTGAGTAAAAGAGACTAGTATGATTTGAAGCTGGTGTTTCTTCCTCCTTTCATTCTTTTATATACAAGTTGTTTACAGAAAAAAGAAGCAGCTGGTGAAAAATTCTGTCTTGGAATTGGTAAAACGATGTGTTGGGTTTCATTACGCCCCTTGTGTATCTAAAACAGTAGCCTGAACCCTGAATGCTAGCTGCCTAGATGACACCCCCACATGGATATTTAATAAACACCTGAGACTCAACTTGCCCAAGGTAGAACTCTTGGTTACCCCACATCCCGCAAATGGATCTCCCATCTACCTGGTTGCTCAGGAAAGGTTCCAAGAGTTATCCTCAATTCTTTGCTTTCTCTCTCCCCATGCCAGTCTGTCAGCATTCCTTTTGCCATTACTTCTAAAATGTGTCCCTAATTCACTGACTTCTCCCCATCACTGTTGTTACCTCCCTGTCCAATCGCCATCATCTCTTATCTGCACCATTGCACTGGTCTTCTAACCCATCTCCTTGCTCCCTTATGATCTATTTTCTATCAAGCAGCAAGAATCACCTTTTAAAAAGTCATTCTCCTGTTTAAAGTCATTCATTGATTTTCCATAGCAGTTAGAATAAAATTTTTACATCTTTATCCCGGTTTACAAAGCCCTTTGGGCATGGCCTCTACTACCTCTCTGACCTCAGCTCCTACCACTCTCCCCCAACACAGTTCTCTGGACTCCCTGACTTTCTTTTCTGTGAGTAAGGCCATCCATCAACCTTAGGGCCCCCTCCCAACAAGGAATGGGCTTTCCTCATCTTCCCATGGCTGGATCCTTCTAATATTTAGACCAAACTGTTCTGATACATATTATCCCTCATAGAGGCCATTCCCAATCACCTCAGTATTGAACCCCTGCCCTCCAAACCCAGGCACCATTTATGACATAACCCTCTTTTATCCTACTTAAATTACCTGGATAGTATTTAGAGCTGTCACCACCACCAAAGCCTAAGGCCAAATATAAGACCCATGAGTGCAGTAGTCTCATCTGTTTTTTCACTATTGTGTCACCAAAACCACAGAGGAGGTGCTCAATAGTGGTGTTGCATGAACAGCTGTTTCTTCATATGCTGTGTAATCTCAACTTGGGAATCAATAGATTGTTTCTGCCTGCTCTGTTTTTACAGCCCACTGGACATTATAAGGCCTTTGGTGTTCTGGATGATTTCCCACCGGATCTACTTGCAGATGTCTATATGGACTTCAACTATAGAAAAGAGTGGGAGGAATTTGTTAAAGGTAAGTGAAACCTACAATTTTTAAAATCAGTTATAGAGTAGAATCTATTGGTATTTACTCCAGCCCATAGAAAGCAATAGGTTTAATTTCTACAGTGTTACATTTCACTTTAAATTTTGGCTTAAATATCTGGAGGGCTGGGCTGAAATGTGACTTGCTTCTTGCATACTCTTAGGTTTACTCTCCAGTTTGCTCTGACGGCTACTTTGTTCTTACTGTAAGTTCATTGTCATCTCATGCAACTGGATGGCCATGGAAGTCTTCTTGGAGGAGGTGGTGTCCAAACTTTGTTTTAGAAGTTGAATCAAAATTTTAGAGACTTGACAAATGTGGGGAGGTGAGAGGGTGAGGGGGTGAGTGGTATAAGGATATTCCAGACCCAGGGAACAGTATGACTAAAGTGAGGAAGGCATGAAACAACATGAAATGTTAAAAAACTGTGATCAGTTTGGTGCTGTTGAGTTGCTGGGGTAGCAGAATCTGGAACTAGAGTGGGAGGAGGGTCCAGAGCCCCAAGGGCCTAGGCTAGCCACCCAGCTACACTTCTTAGATTTTCCCTAGAAGTGATGGAGAGTTAGGAGAGGCATTAGATAGGGGCTCTTCCTTCCACTTAGAGTGGGGAGTGGCCTCTGCCATCCCAGTCAGAGTGGAATAGGTACGCAGCAACTAGCCCAGGGGTACAGAAACCCTGACAGACCCTTGCTGTGGTTGGGACTCTTGGTTGCAAGTAACGCAGCACTAACAAATGCCAGTGTAAGAAAAGGAAAAAGTGTTTTTGGTTCATGACATCGAAAATCCATGGGTGTCTGGCTTCCAGGACAGCTGCATCCAATACTTCATTTCCAGCTTGACTCTGTTTTCTTCTGTGTTGACCTCATTCTCAGGCAGATTCTTGTGTCATGGCAGAGGTGCCATCAGAGGATGCAGGCTTACATTCTAACCATGTACATAACCCCAGAGGAATAGGAACTTTCCACTTATGCAGCCAGAGTCCCAAGGTTGGCTTTTGTAGGCTCAACATGGATCATATATTTACTTCCTGGGGACGTTTATCATGGTTTTGGGTCACTTAGTGTTTTCAAATACACTTCGTATCTAGAGGGAATTGTGATGCCACCTATTCAAGGGAGAAGCCAGACATTCTCTGTCCATCTCCCTAGTAGCCAGGTTCAGTTGTGGTGTGCTACAGACATTGGCAGAGCCTCTGATGTGTGGTACTTGGCATCAGCAGTCCACACTTTGGAGTATGGTCCAGAGACAGCAGTAGTTTGGCTTCTCTGGAAGCCAAAGGTTCTAATCCTGACGTTCTAACCTAACTCTGGTCCTCCTAGATCTTCTGCAAGCTACCTGAGAGCCTTTACTAAACCACTTTTTGGGCTAAACTTGCTAGAGTGGCAAGCCAAGAGTGTCTACATGTGCCTTCCCTAAACTAATCACTGTGGCCATGTCTGGCTCAATTTCCCAGCCCTGAAATTAATGCTGAATCAGTCCTGCATAAACCACATTGTGGGGAAGGAGGCGAAGGGTGATGCCTTGAAGAATGAGATGCTGGTCCAAGAAGGGGAGAGTCAAAGCTGAGCAGGAAAAAGCAACAGATGTCCACTCCTTCCCTTCCTTTCAAGGGCATCTTCAGCCTCTTGTACCAATGGGATGGCAAGCCCTTTACCCCATGGTCTGCTTCTAATAGATTTTTTTTTTTCAAAAGCTAAATTAATTAACACATTGCCACAGTCAGCATCTCCTCAAGGGACTCTCTTGGTTCCTTCAGCAGCCTTAGCTTGGCTCCTTCCCTAAATGGTTAGTTAGAAGCTTCCCACACAGCTTGGGGGGCAGAGGCTGTGCACTTCTTAGAATTTCTTTGCTATCTCCCTTTGAGAGCTGATGCTATTTGCATTCAGTAGGATGGTGGATATTACGGAGATTTGGTCCCTATAGCTGTGATATAATGTAACATGGGAGAAAGGCAAGAAACTTAGGGTTAGCATGGTCAAGCCACTTTCTAGCTTTTTAGGAAGGACACTGCCTTCTCTGGAACTTTTGTTTCCCAACTGAATGCACTAGGCTGGGTGGCTCAGTCTCAGGACACCTGTAATATATAGAGAAGTCTAAAGAGGGGCATAAGGACACAACAGTAAAACTATTGGTACTCTGGTGACATCTGGTGGTTTCTCTGATTTTTAAACCTGAAAATTTATTTTTTAATGCATAATTTTATTTCACTGCATTTTTTTGAGTGTTGTTTATGCTATATGATGAACAACTTTTGTTGGGTTCTTTTATTTTTACTGTGTTTTTATATCTGCTAGACACTGTCCCTGGGCAACAAGTTTTCAGTGGTAATGAATCTGTCTTTTTCTAGAATTCTGTGCCTTATAAGTCAGTGGTTTATCATTCCCTATGAGATCATCATATCAAAGCTTCTTGTTAATTGAAGCCAAATAGGTTTCCAGATGCAGTAACTTCTTTTGTTCTCCTTAGAACTTTATGAAAGAGAACGCAGCGGAGAGACAGTGGTCTACTGGGAAGTGGAGAGCCCTCCTCCCAAGTTCAACAGAGATGTATCCTTTACAGAGAGGCACCATTACTCAGCTTTCAAAGTGTTTCTGTGCCCTGTGGCCATCACCCAATGGTGGTATGTCCAGCAAGTGTGGACAATATCGTCTTTGATTCTTGCAGAGGCATCTGCTAACAGCTGTTGCTTCTTGTGTGGCTTTCAGAGACCTCAGAGTGTGATTTCCAGGCCTGGCCACATGCAGCATCTGTAATTGTGGTCATGGGAAGGCAGATAATACCTTCCTGAGAAGTTTTCTAGGGATTGAAATTGTTGGGACACATAATTGGGGACCTGAAAACAACTTTTCATAAAGAGTATTCAATCCACTCTCTCAATCTATAGTGGAGGAAGTAGGGACCCAGAGGGGCAACGTGACAGAAGCACACACTCAGGTGGTTAGCAGCAGACTGGGGGCTGGGACTCAGGCTCCACATTTCCAGCTCCCTCCACCTTCCCTCCTCCTCAAATATTGGATCTGGACACCGTGTGTATGTTTCTTCCCCTCAGTTTCCTCGATTACGATATGAAGCAGTTGAATGGATGTGGGGAGTTTTAGCTGACACTCCAAGGCTCTATGAAGCCCCTTAGGGCCAGCCTTGGGGGGTTTGATGGACATTTGCTGGGTGAGCAGATGGGGTAGAATATAGGCAGGGACAGGTGAGATGTCCACTCCACTGTTCTCTTCAATCATAGCAGCTGAGTGTTCTACACACTGAATTTCCATAAAGGATCCTTTCAACAAAGGGTCTGTGGAATTTAAAAAAAAAGTCTTGGAAACCACTGAACTGGATGATCACTGGAATCTTTTCTAGCTCTAACGTTCTGTAAGTCTGTATGTTCCTAAATAATTGTTCTTTAGAAAGAGAGGGGGCATGGGGGTGGTTTGTGGGTATTGTTTCTGTGTGTTTTGTGTGTATGTGTCTACCCTGGCCCAGCTAGATTACAGACTCCATAAGGGATTATTTTTGGCCAAGTTCCCACAGACTGCTAGATACAGGTGGTAGTTAATTCAAGATTGTGGTAGACTTTATGTGGTTTTCTCTCCTCCTTCCAACAACTATGCAGGGTAGGAACCATCATCCCCACGGGTCAAGGAAGGAAACTGAGGCAAAGGGAAGTTCAGAGCCCTGCTCAGGTTCTCATCAGTTTCTCACCACTAGTGGGCAGCAGAGGCAGGCCTGGGCCCAGGTCCAGCTGTGACCAGAGAAGGTGATCCGGACCAGGGCAACCCCAGTCTCTGACGTCACAGGGACACTCCTGGGGGATGTTCTCAGTGGACACTTGGGGCTGCTTGAAGTCTATTTCATTGGCTTTCCAATGCCACACAATCCCATAATGAGTTTCTTAGTCTTTGTATATGCACATATGTCACATATATACACAATAGACTATCTGCAGTTCCTGGGGGAGGGGCAGCCCACCGTGGGTGCTGTAGAGACTCCGAGCTGGCCTGGGGCTGTGGTCGCGGCTATTGTAGTAAGTGTAACTGTGTTAAACGTAGAGTGAGTTTTTGGATTATTTTAGGCTTTAATTCCTTCTATTGTGAAATCTAAAATTCTGCCATTGAAAAGTTTAATGAACACATTAAAGAGTTGAACCCTGTATAGCCGTGAAAGTCTCACCAGGTTTTGGAGCCTGATCTGAGATCAAATTCAGGTTACATCACTTCAGCTGGGCTATGGGATCTTTGGCAAGTTTCTTTACTTCTCTGAGCCTCAATTTTGTCATCTGTAAGATGGAGATACTTATGGAGGATTCACAGGGACTTTCTCAGGATCAATACTGATGCTGCATGTTAAGCACATGATGTATGTACATGATAAGGGCTCAATAAGTGGTGACTCCTGTTGTTTCTCAGGATCGAATTATCTTCCCTATAATAGCACCATAGATATAGTGGTCATTCTGTGAGTATTTATTGAGATGAAATGGCTTTGTTATTCTTTGTTATTCTTTGTTCTGGTGACCCAGAACAAGCGAGGACATCTGCCTACTAAATATTCAGGTATTCATGTGTCTTCCTATGATCTCCAGGTGTAAGTAACCTTGCCTGACCATCCTCTGTGCATAGAGGTCAGTGATTTGGGCTTAGGGGGAGGACAGAGAGAAATGGCCCCATTGGGGCAGTGTGACCTCCCTTCCCTGCATAAGGACTGAGTCTCAGAAGACTTGAGTAACTTACACAGGATCACACAGCTGATAAGTTACCAATCCTCTGAAATCTCATTACCATCTTGGAGAAAGGAGAAGTGGGTTCCGCACATAATTAAAGCAGCAAGGAACCATTCACAGGTGGGTAACACATGCTCTCAAATGAGAACACCAGGTGGGAGGAGCCACGGTTTTGCAGAGCAAGTAGGCAGACAGGGCAGGAAGTGAAGTAACAGTACCAGGGAGCAAATGCCAAGTGGAGGAACAGAATCATTTCCCTTTTCTTCTGGCTTGCGGGCTTTCCTTCTGCCCATCTGAGATGGGCCTCAATGTCATGCCTTGACTGGCGGTGTAGTACGTCTATGTGCATCAGTGGCAGGAGCTGGACTTTAAGGGTAGAAGATCCATGTGATCCTGGCCCAGAGCACCTCCATGCCGCAGTTTCCAGAGAAGTTGGGCATGATCCAGGTGAGGCAGTTCAAGCAGAGCCTGGCGATCCAGAGCGATGGCAAGAGGGGGAGCAAAGGTAAAAAGAGGGCAAGTGTTGGCGCACCAGCCAGGGCCACCCATGTGAAGGCCAGGCTGACTGCAAGGCACATAAAATGCAGGATGCTTTATTCCCTGAGGTCAGGGACTGGGCATGAGTGCAAAAACCAAGGGAGACTCAATTCACCCCAGAAGCTTGGCTACAATGCAAGGTGGATGTTTAAATCTGATCAATTCATTCTTTACCGAATCTTGCATTGTTCAGATGAAATCAGAACATCCAAGTGAACCAGAAGGTTTAGAAACTCACTTCAGGCTGGTCCTGTCCATGCACACATTGGCCAAGGCGGGGCAGGAGGGCTGGTGGGACCATCTCTGAGGAGGCAGCTCCTGCTCAGCAAAAACCCAGGGACTCAGGACCTGCCTGCCTTGAGTTCCAGCCTCAGGAGAGAGCCTGGGAGGGGTCCAGCAGCCACCTGCTGGACTGGAATCAGTGTGGCCTTGAGGCTGCAGCAAAATCTGAACTTAGTTGTGACGTGTGTTAGATCTGCCACCTTGGGCATGTCACCCCACTCTTCTGAGTCTCCATTTTATCATTTATAAACTGGGGTTCAATTTTATCAACTCAGTAGGATTGAGATGATTAATGAGAGAAATAATTAAATGAGAGATATATCCAAGTGTCTAGTACTTGTCAGGCATTTAATAAATAGCAGTAGAATGTGCCTTGGCTGTTTTCCAAAATGTTTATATGTAAGTCTCCCGTAAGGCAAGGCAGAGGGGCGAGTCCACTTGAATTCCATGTTACCTCCCTCCTTACTTTCTGGGCCTGGATATAAAGACGGAAGGTTTGCAGGGTTTGTATCTGTATCTTTCTAATATTCTTCCTCCTTCTGAATTGTCCTTCTTTTCCCTCTCTAGTTTTCACATATTACCTTGATAACCTGGATTGCCCAGTTCTGAACTGACTCTTTAAGTGGGCTGCCAAGCTGAGATCCCAGGAGGCAGGAGGGGAAGTGTGTTTGACCAATGTTGACTTAGCCTGTGAGGCTGTCAGCCTGAAGAGACGCACTGTCTTAGGCCTCATGATGCTCTTTTATGAAGCAACTCTGTTGAGTGACTATGGTTAGTACCCAGAATAGAGGCTGGGACAAAAGACAAAGAATCTTTAGGAGGAATGCCAGCCCCTCCTTGCTTTGCCCCAAGACTCTACCAGGATCACTCTCTGGAACCTCCAGACAATAGCCTGCTCCTTGTAGGAACAATGGTGCCTGTGGACCCTGTATCTGCTTATGGAGGAGTTAGACAGGCCAAACTGGCTCAGGATACAATCAGACATGTCCAAGCCTGGGGAAGGCAGTTTTTTTACGGTTATTTATTTATTTATTTTTCTGTAAGGAGAGAGAACTGCAGTGGTACTCAGATCACTAGGGACTGCCTAGGACCTGGAATCATGGCGACCATTCCGTCTGCTTTGTAAGGTCCTACTTACTGGCTGGAAGGCTCACCAGTTCCCTGGGAGAGTGAAAAAGCACATAGGCTTTGAGTCAAACATCATATATTGAATCCTGGCCCTGCTTCTAACTGGGTTATCTAGGGAAGCCATCAATTTTTTCCCTTTTAAAAACGGAGATGGATATTCTCACCCTGTAGAGAAGGAGTAAATAGAACAATGTTTGGAGAAAGTCTTGGGCAATGCTCAACACTGACTAAAGGATGACATATCCTGCCTCTTGCCCCCAATCCTTACCATTTTGTAAATCTGTAAAGCAAGTCCTTTCTCTCATTTCTTTGGAAGAATCCCACAGCCCAAGCCAATATCATTTCCTGTTTTTAATTTTTTCTTTTCCAAAAATGGTGTCTTAAAAAATCTTAGCTTTTTATTAGCAAAAGCCAAAATATACAACAAGGTCTTATAACAGTGGCCCCTACCATCCAGCCTTACCTGTGCCCTGCATCTTACCTTTTGTCACTATCTGTAACAACATTCTGTTGAAATCTTGTCAGGGGCCCTATTGTCGTATGTATTATTCCCAAAGCCATCTTCCCTTACCTTTGCCACATCCCAAAGAATCAGGAGTAATCGCTGTGAGGACATAGAAGTGACAGTCTCCTTTCCTTTGCAGAAGAAGTGACAGTCTCCTTTCCTTTGCAGAAAGGAGTTCCTACCTACTTGAAAAACATGGTGAATACCTGTCATAACTATCCCAGGAGATCCTAAGAGAGAGAATTGGGAGCTCTGTGTCCATGGAATGATGTCCCTGGAAGTGCCACAACTACTGATGCTCAGCCTGCCTTTCCCTTTTCAGTCCTCAGAGGCCTGCATGCTCTCCGTCACCTTATCCCCAAGCATGTTTGCCTGACTCCTGCTTTCCTTTCCCACTCTTCCCACCCCAGGACCCACTGCCTTCTTCCACTGTTGGGTGTGGCCCAAATTAGGGAAACCTTTGCTTGTTTATTTTTAAAAAAGGGAGTCCTCAGTAGGGAACAAAGTCATTTCATTGTGCCATTCTAGGGGGGTCATGTGTGGAGGACTGACAACACCACCTAAGACTGACTGATCCCAGCAAGCTGGCTCCTTCCCACATGTGAGTTCTTGCAACCCAGGAGGGTGATTTCCTGATGAAGTTGCTTTGCCTTCAGAGCTGACTCTCAGTGCACCCAGACTGGAAGACTCATGTCTATTTGTCTTATGCTTTGCTGACTTGATTTGCCTGATTTGAGATGATAATCCACTGTCTCTCCCCATTCCTACTTGTGGAGGATCATGAGTTGTTTTGATATGAAACGATTTTGAAAAACATTGCAGGCCTGACCAAGCACACAGTGTGATAACATTTTTTTCTCATCACCCATATCTGGGTCTCTCTCTTTCCCATATGCCCCTGGGGAAGGCTGTCCGTACCTCACTAGTTCTGCATTTTACTGGACACTGAGGCATCAAGACAGCTCTGGCAGTTACCAGAAGCAAATAAAATATTACTTTTTATTCAAAAGATAATAACTGAGTTTTACTTCAGTAACAGGTATGCATGTTTTTTTATTTGTTTGTTTAGTTCTCTCCTGTTAGAATCTTTGTCTACATGGGGTCTGGCAGTCATCATGGGCTTGTTCTAGCTTCTCCATGTTCAAATTATTGCTAATCATTCCTGGCTATTCTTACTCTAAAAAATGATTCAAGGAGGAAAATTGTTCACCAGTAGTCACCTCAGCTGACCTGTTGATGCCTTTGCTCTCCTGTGGCTGCTTTGCTCCCACCAGCACTTGAGGTGGCCAAGTTTGGTGAGAGGCAGAGCTGGGACGCAGCCCTAGACAGTGGAATCTCAAGGTCTTACTCATGGACTTGAATGTAAAAAAGAATCTCAGGCTCACTTACATGCAAGGCCAGGTGTAGAGTAGTCTCAGGTAGAGAATGGTACAGGTGCTTAAACTGACATTAGGAATCAGCTCTGTTCTTCTTCAGGTTATCTTTGATATTAGGCTGTGTTTGATTGCAGGATGGCTGCTAAGAGAAAAAAGTAGGCCTGCATCTTCCCAGGTTCATGCCAAGTCAAAAAAAGACAGCATTTCTTTCCAGATGATCCCAGACTATCCCATGGTTCCCTCGAAACCATGTGGCAATCCCTGCCCCAGTCATTGTGATCACATGTATAGAATTATGCAAAAAAGTGAGTACTTCATAAATTTATCATTAAAATATCGCTATCAGTAATATAGCTGGAATTTTAGGTAAACTAAATCTAAATGTCTCATGTAATAAAGGTCATGTTGACATTTTATGTATAGAGTCATTGAAACACAAACACTAGGATTACAGTCTTTGAACAAAGAACCAACATAAAATAATGTCATGCAAAACATACCTTTAATCACTGTTTGATAATCTGCTAAGAACACTGAGAATACTAAGAATTCTGAGTTTTTAGCTAAGGCAGTTTACAAAGTCAAGTAGCTTGCTATAATTAGTAGAGTTAAGACCCTTTCACATTCATGCTTGCTAATTTGGAGAAAATAGTCCTACACAGCATTGATATATGAGATTACCTGGGAAACTGAGAACCCATGAGTCAATAGTAAATGCCAGAGGCCCAAAAAACATAGAACTGTTACTTTGGAGGTTGTGCTGAATTCTTCAAGGTCTGCCTCTCCACAGGGGCTGAAAGTATCATTGGAATTTGAAAGGTATAAATATATTATCATTATTCTAGCACTTTGTTTCACTTATTTCCCCATGTCTGTCTCTCTGAATAGACAATAAGATCTTTGTGGACAGAAGCCCTTCTTTCACTTTTATTACTGCCCCTTAAGGGAATGTATCTTAGGCACTCAAATGGTAACTAAATGAGTACCTTTAATGATTTGGAGAAGATTGACCAAATGACACACACCCAGAAGGCTCAACCCATCCAAATATAGAGGTTTGAATTCATTACATTAAATATTACTTTAATGTTTAATAACTTAATTCAATCCAAATTATTTCCCCAAGTCATTTTAGCGGTTCAAGATTCCTCAGGTTCCCACTGGCCTTTCCATGAGAGCACCAGGTCCTTTATTTGTTAAGGGGTGGCTTTGCTGTTGTGGCTATGGGTTATACTTTAATGTTACAGAAATGGCACAGTCTGGACTGAGTTCCACTGTGATTAGTCAAGATTTCAGGATTTTCATGATGAAAGTAGCACTACTGTTAGTGCTAAATTTTTTCCACAGGCAAATTATTCACGCTGCATAACAGCTCAAAGCTAATGACCACCTTGGAACTGAGGGATTCCAGCAGAGGGTCACTTCCTTGAAAACGTTCCTATTTCACAGTGAGGGTCCTGGCCTGGCTCCCTGGCTGAGATTCCTCTCCCAGAATCCCCACCTCTACTGCCTGCCCTTCAATCCTCCTGCTTCCCAGCTGGGTTTGAAAGAGAGGGAAAGCAGGAAGAGCCCGTTTGGTGCTCATGTTTCTGGTAGCACCACCCAGTTGGCTCAGAGAATTCTCTTTAAAAGTTTTAAGATGTGTGTTCACTTCACAGATATTTCTCAATGGTCTGGTGTCCATCTGGCAAGGGGACAGGCATGGCAGTTCCTGGGATGAGTGAGACAGACTTGATGTTCGCCCTCATGGAGCTTATCCAGTGAAGAATACACAATGGACAAGCTGTTGAAAAGGTGATGAGTTGTGAGAAAGGGCAAGTAGAGGGGGCTGGAATCTAGACCTGGGGGCACTAACCAAATCTGAGGGATCAGGGGAGTGCACGTTGGATTTGGCTGGATGAAGGTTGGAGAAGAAAACTTCCATATGGAAGAAACCATTTCCACAAAACCCCTCAGGCGGGAGAACCAATCACATCTGAAGAACTACCAAAGGCCAGTAGGTCTGAGCAATGAAAATGAAGGAAGGCATCTCACATGTGTCTGAAGAAGGAGGCAGTGAGGCCGTGGGAGACCCTGAGAGCTATGGCAAAGATTTTGGACTTCATACCCAGAAAATCCGTAAGCTTTGAAGGATTTTAGGCTGAACAGTGACCTGGTAAGACATATTCATTCCTAACAGGAAATGAGCTCATTTCCCCCATGGTTCTTCACCATCTCTAACATCCCTCCAACATGACATGGGGGTGCTCTCCAGGGTGCTCTAAGCCTTGTCACTTTGAATCCTCCTCACTCTGAGGCAGCACGCTAAGTCGCCCACACCCAAACCTAGTTTCCAAAGTAGAGCATCAGCCTCTGAAGTTTGACCAGAGATAAAGGGGAGCAGGGAACACCCATGGACACAGCCTCTGATGCTCCTGGCCCACACTATTGTCAACATGCCCTTCAGTGTGACTGCATCATGCACCCTGTCAGAGCAGAGCCACTGCAGGAGCCAGAAGTGGCAGAGAGAAAGGAAGGGCATACAAAATGTAAGCAGGTCTGCCTCTCCAAAGTTTATGTTTCTACACTCCTCCCCAACCACAAGGAAGAATATATATATATATTTTTTTTTTCTTGAGAACACAGAAGCACATTGTTTTTTGAGGTTCTCAGAGTTTAGAACCAACAAAATAAGAGGGCTTCATAAAATTATTTATATTGCTAATCTATTTATATGTATTTTTGTGTATGTCTGCTTGGATACATATGATATATGCTCCATTTCATAAGATATAATAATCGAACAACAACTAGGCAGCATGTTATGTGAGTGACTTTGCAAGTTCTCTACATGATGTGCCAGGCTCAATGCTAGGCAGTGGAGTTCATAAAAGTGAACCAATTTTTCCCTTAGGAATTAGCAGACTACAGAGGGCATGGAATATGTGCACAGTTTATAATGAGAGGACGAGATCACCACTTTATATAAGGAAAATATGTAATATTTTAAGAGTCTGTGGCTAACTGCTCTTAAAAATAAGACCACAGGCCCCAAATGGAGTCACTTATGCTAAGTCCCACATCCAAAGAAAGACTTACATACAGTTTCAGCTCTCCCAGAAATGGAATCTCAAACCAGTCAATCAGGAATTGTCTGATCAGCACTAGTTAATCTTCCTGATAGACCCCTGTTCTCTTCTAAAGGAAAGTAACCTTGCAATCACCAACCTGCTTTTTTAAAATATAGCTTCCTGTTCTTGCTCCCTTCTGCCTATAAAGCTCTCTCATTTTGTACAGCTCCCTGAAGCTCCTTTCTACCTGATAGGTTGTATGCTGAATGATTCAAATTGATTTTTAATATGTCTCAGTTTATCTTTTAACAGTTCTGGTGTCAGAAAAAGGAACTGAAGGAGGCCCTTGAAGACCCCCAGGAGCAAAAGGAACCAGACTTTTCTTTGACACTCCTCAATCTTGAGGAGAACAGGTGTTGGTCAAGAAAAGGAATAATGATTTAGATAGAGAGGTTAATCATAAACTTGGCAGAGGAGCTCAATTTTAGTGGGACTTGGTTTCAAGCCCCACTCCTGTTTCAACCTTCCTCAAATCTTTCAGGGAACAACAGGTCAACTGCTGTGGCTACTTCCTGCTGAAACGGGACATAATCCTGCTTCAGTTTGGAGAATGGACACTAAATTGAAAATATTCTTGACTTCCAGGTCCTGGGATCTTGTATGATCAGGATCTCAATCCCTTGATCTGCCATTTTGGTGCAACAGGCCCAATTAGAAGTAGGAGGAGTGACAACCTGAACGTTAATGGACAAAATAGATCTCATTACCATATGAATTCAAGAGAATTAGCCTGAAACCCAGTCTGGACCTATCACTTCAAGGAGACCTTTAGCCAGGTATCCAGTTGTCTAATTTTATCTAAGTAGGTCTAAACTTCTGATGTGGTATTATACATAACAGAAGCTATTGGCCACTACACATATATCTCCTTTTTTCTGCTGATCTAACGCAGTTTTATTGTCTAAAATTTAATAGTTACAAGGGGAGATCTTGAAGCCATAAGGCTGCAGCTTCCACCTGCCAGCAGAAACTGCCTTGAGAATGGCTGGTGGCATCCTGAATCTGTCACAGTTCAGAAAACTCTAAGTTCCCAGCAATATTGGAACATGTCTAAAATCACATCTGGGACTTCGCTGGCTGTCCAAAGGTTAGGACGCTGTGCTTCCACTGCAGGGGGCATGGGTTCGATCCTTGGTTAGGGAACAAAGATGCCACATGCCGTGTGGTGCTGCCAAAATGTTTTTTTAATAATTAATTAATTAAAAAAATAACACTGGAACAAGTTCAACCACACCCAGGCCCCAGACACACTGAAATCCTGAGATAAGAAATGTTATTTTTAGCCAATAAGTTCTGGCGTAATTTGGTACAGCGTTAGGTGACTAATCATCTACCTCACTTTACTCAGGTCTCTGCTCAAATGTCTCCCGTTTCACCTCCAAAACCAAGCACATCAACAGAAGTGATCACACATTATTCTCTGTCCCCTTACCCCCATCTGCATTATTGCTTACGGAAATTATCACTACTCACATATATATTATGTATTTATTTATTAGCCAGCTTCCCTACTAGAATGAAAATTGAATGGAAACGATGTCTGTCATTTTGCTGGTAAATAAGATGAATATATATTCGCCCTGATGGTGCTTAGATCTATTTGACAAATACTTATTTTAGGGCTACTATACACCAGGTCCAGTGACCATGGGTTATTTCTTCCTGTTCCCTGGTGTCTGGGCTGTTTAATTTTAGTCTCTTGGCTAATTATTTTTTTTTCCTTGTTATTGTTGTTAAATTGCTCTGTTTTGATAATGCATCTTTCTATGCCTTTAACTGAGTATTTAGTTAAAATACAAACATTTTGTCAAGGCTAGAGCTTGTATGTGCTCGCTTGAAGTCCCAGGATGGATGATCATAATTATTTGAAAATTTCTTACTTCACACTGTACTGAAATCTAACTTCCTATTACTTTCATCTATTGACCTTTCCTTTACTTTCAGAAATAATAAAGAACATATCAATTCTGTTCCACAAACCTGGTTCTAATTATTGTACTAATATTAACTCCATTTCTTTGGGTATAAGGTCTGTTTATTGAATTTATTGTCTCTTTTTTATGCTATAGACTTTTCTTGGATGTTTGGTATTTCCTCATTTGGTGCTCACCTTTGCAATTGAGATTCCAATTCAACTTTCTGCTTCCTTAGAGGAGGTGTGGGAGCTACTCCTGAGGCTCACTGTCCCCCAGTTTCCACTGGGAGTGGGAGGGCCCACAGTGCCATTAACCAGGCAAAAAACATTCAAGGTGGGAAAAGTCACATGAATCAAGGTACCAAAAGAAAATGCCACATTCCTTTATTTTTCCCAAGAAGTTTTTACCGTTTTGACCCTTTGTGTGAGTTTGAATGACAAATTCCAGGTCCTGCCAAGTGACTACAAGGTATTTCTCAGTCTCTCTCTTTATCCTCCCTCCTGTCCCTTCAGTGAAGTCCCTGGAGCGTAAACACTTTTATCAGTACTCTTACCACTAAAAACTCTGAAAACCAATGTTTGCTGCCCTTTGGTTTTCAATCTTAACGACTCCTTACCACACACAGACCACTCCTTGTGCTATTCACACTTTCCAGATGAAACCAAAGCCTTGATTCAACTGTAGTCAAAGAAAAGGAATTCTACACAATTCCACACACATACATACACTAACCCTCCACTTTCCACTAGCAACTGAAACTTAAAATTGAATGATCACGACATGAGATGTTTCTAAAGAGCTATCCCCTTTGTTTCCAATTTTATTAAAGGCACAAATGTGCAGTTGCATTTAATGGTGTTTACTTGGAAGAGTGCATGTTTACCCTTGAAAACATATTATGCATCTTCCAACTTACAGTGAACAAACGGGCATTGTAATTTCATGTACTCTGATTGCTTGCTTAAATTTAGGTCTGCACTCAAATGAGAAAATGCCTGAGTATCAGTCATCTTTGAATCCAAGGGACTTATT
This sequence comes from Eschrichtius robustus, assembly GCF_028021215.1. NCBI lineage: Eukaryota > Metazoa > Chordata > Mammalia > Artiodactyla > Eschrichtiidae > Eschrichtius > Eschrichtius robustus. The sequence continues at coordinate 38,748,841 of NC_090843.1, forward strand.
CATAGAGCATGTGGGGATCTATTCATTAATGATTTATGTCTTTGCATAAAAGGGAGTGGGGGCTGTGTGTGTGTGTTGTTCAGAGAACCATCGACTGCCTCCCCTGTGTAATTTATACAAGATCAATATTTATCAAACTGAGTCAAGAATTGTGCCATAACTCTCTGAGATCCAAGTACTTCATTTCAGTTCCTTCACCCATGGAAGGGAGCACAACAGATTGAAATGTTAGTGTAAAAACTACTTAGTAGTTTCTCAATTGGTTCCTGTTGCTTTAGATGCAGTGTGATGCTTTGCTTGAAAAGGCAGATTTCTGTTATGTATGTGGCTCAATGAATAACACATAGTAGATATTCAAAAATGTATTTGTTGAATAAATGAGTAAAGAGAAATAAGCAAACACTGTTGACACTGTTCCTAAAGAAAAAAGAGAGTTGCCCATTGAATTTACTCTTTTAACATATATTGATTGAGCACCTGCTAGGCATTTTGTGTTGAGTGAGGACACAGTTGTTAATGGGAATGCTCTTCCAGACATATGTATAAATAATTTAAAAACATAATAATGAAAAGTGCTATGTTCACTATTAAAGATTTTAAAAGTGTTCTGGAGATACAGAGGAAGGATCAACTAATTCTGCTCAGAGAAATTTAGGAAACAATAAGACTATAAGAGTTAAACAGGCTTGTAGTGAACAGGGAAGATAATTTTAGGAAGAAATAATGGCATGAACAAAAGAAACATAAATGATTCCTTTTTGACCCACCTCCTAGAGAAATGGAAATAAAAACAAAAATAAACAAATGGGACCTAATGAAACTTAAAAGCTTTTGCACAGCAAAGGAAACCATAAACAAGACAAAAAGACAACCCTCAGAATGGGAGAAAATATTTGTCAATGAAGCAACTGACAAAGGATTAATCTCCAAAATTTACAAGCAGCTCATGCAGCTCAACATCAAAAAAACAAACAACCCAATCCAAAAATGGACAGAAGACCTAAATAGACATTTCTCCAAAGAAGATATACAGATTGCCAACAAACACATGAAAGAATGCTCAACATCATTAATCATTACAGAAATGCAAATCAAAACTACAATGAGATATCATCTCTTGCTGGTCAGAATGGCCATCATCAAAAAATCTACAAACAATAAATGCTGGAGAGGGTGTGGAGAAAAGGGAACCCTCTTGCACTGTTGGTGGGAATGTAAATTGATACAGTCACTATGGAGAACAGTATGGAGGTTCCTTTAAAAACTAAAAATAGAACTACCATGCGACCCAGCAATCCCACTACTGGGCATATACCCTGAGAAAACCATAATTCAAAAAGAGTCATGTACCAAAATGTTCATTGCAGGTCTATTTACAATAGCCAGGACATGGAAGCAACCTAAATGTCCAACAACAGATGACTGGATAAAGAAGATGTGGCACATATATACAATGGGATATTACTCAGCCATAAAAGGAAACGAAATTGAGTTATTTGTAGTGAGGTGGATGGACCTAGAGTCTGTCATACAGAGTGAAGTAAGTCAGAAAGAGAAAAAACAAATACCGTATGCTAACACATATATATGGAATCTAAAACAAACAAACAAAAAAATGGTCATGAAGAACCTAGGGGCAAGATGGGAATAAAGACGCAGACCTACTAGAGAATGGACTTGAGGATACGGAGAGGGGGAAGGGTAAGCTGGGCCAAAGTGAGAGAGCAGCACGGACATATATACACTACCAAACGTAAAATAGATAGCTACTGTGAAGCAGCTGCATAGCACAGGGAGATCAGCTCGGTGCTTTGTGACCACCTAGAGGTGTGGGATAGGGAGAGTGAGAGGGAGGGAGACGCAAGAGGGCAGAGAAATGGGGACATATGTATATGTATAACTGATTTACCTTGTTATAAAGTAGAAACTAACACACTATTGTAAAGCAATTATACTCCAATAAAGATGTTAAAAAAAAAATGACCTTCAGATTACAGAAATGGGATGTGTTGCCATGAAAGTGTAGAATACTTGTGTCAGTAGCAAGTAAGTCTGAACTTTTCCATTAGAATTGGATTGTAAGTGGCTTTATACACACAAACAGTGAGCTGTTACCTACTTTTATAACCAAGAGGAGACCTTCATTGATTTTTTAAACATGGAAGTGGCATGATCAGATCTCCCTTAGTGATGTATCTCTGGTGGCACAAGCTATACTAGCTACATACCATCTGTATGTATGAGAAAGTTAGAAAGATTATGACAAATGGGACTCCACTTGCTTATCAAGTCTACTAGTGTCTGTATGGAATGCTGCTTTGAGAAGGACTTCAGAACTGTACCTGGACTCAGCAGGAAAGTATTCAATAATAAGGAAGTGATGCTTGTCATTAGTGTAAGAAGAGAAATAAGAGAGAGTGGCAGCAGGCACAACCTAAGCTTTTGCAATCCCTGAATTAGCAGGATGTTGGGAAAATCTAAGTGGAAATCAAAATCCTAACTTAGGGCAATCTCAGTGTGTACGTTGTAGGTGAGGGGATCATATTTAAATATTTTATACTATATATACTAAATATGTTAAATATGCTATTATATCATATATCATATATACTCCTGCATATAGAGGACTTGATGAAACATGTGAGGTTTAATATAAAAGAATAGAGAATGACTTTATAAAGTTTGTAGTTTAAGATAATATCCTGGGGAAACAACCATCATTAATTAAGACAGGAAATAGAAGCAGAAAGATATGCTGAGAGAATAAGGAGGTAGAAAGGAAGATGATGATTTCATTATTGGCCATATTGAGTTCTAGGAGAGCAGAAGATATCCAGAGAGAGGTATTCCATGAAGTCTTTGAAGTCTGGGGTGGAAGCCCAGATGAATGTTCTGGGATGGGTTTATAAACTTGAGATTCATCAGAATATGGGCAGCATTTCATGCCTTGTATGTATAGTACCGCTCAAGGAGAAAAACTGAGGAACACCAACATTTAAATAACGGTCAGAAGAAAATGAAGATCCATGTGGATGATTTAAAACATCCACAATAATATTTACAATTTGAGAAAAATGTGAAATTGTCTCTTAACCTGTCATTATCACACACATATAGAAAAACCGAAGGGATTTCCATTTCTGGCCATGATAGACTAGCTTGTTTCCATCAGCCATTCTTCAGGGAATAACTGGAAAAGGTAGATTAAATTTTTAAAAATCTGCTTGAAAGCATGGGAGAACTACAGAGAAAGTGGTGACTTAGGGGGGAAAAATCCAGGGAGAAGCACAGGTAGATGAACCTGATATTAAAGGTTTGCAAATTCCCTGGTGTTCCGGTAGTTAAGACTCCTGGCTTCCACTGCAGGGGTCACGGGTTCCATCCCTGATTGGGGAACTAAGATCCCTCATGCCCATGGCACAGCCACACACACAAAAAAAATTAAAAATAAAAAAGCTTTATATTTCCTCTTGAGGTTTTTGCTTATTTATAAGTCAAGGCAAAGAAATTGAGAAGCTAAGCAGAGCTTAGGAAGTCTTAAGGCATCTGAGAAGCTAAATCTGGAATTTACAACATGTCAAGGAAAAACTGCTTGGTAAATACCACAGATTTTCAGTTCGTACCAAAGCCGGGACTAGGATGAAGCAAATTCGGTGTGTATTGTGCAAAATTTTAGGAGGCACCCACTTATTAAATCATGTGCTGGGGGAGGAGAGAAGATGGCGGAAGAGTAAGATGCGGAGATCACCTTCCTTCCCACAGATACAGTAGAAATACATCTACACGTGGAACTGCTCCTACAGAACACCCACTGAATGCTGGCAGAAAACGTCCGACCTCCAAAAAGGCAAGAAACTACCCCCGTACTTGGGTAGGGCAAAAGAAAAAAGAAATAACAGAGACAAAAGAATAGGGACAGCACCTGCACCAGTGGGAGGGAGCTGTGAAGGAGGAAAGATTTCCACGCACTAGGAAGCCCCTTCGCGGGCAGAGACTGCGGGTGGCAGACGGGGGAAGCTTCGGAGCCACGGAGGAGAGCGCAGCCACAGGGGTGCGGAGGGCAAAGCGGAGAGGTTCCCGCACGGAGGAGTGGTGCCGACCAGCACTCACCAGACCGAGAGGCTTGTCTGCTCCCCCGCCGGGGCAGGCGGGGGCTGGGAGCTGAGGCTCAGGCTTAGGTCGGATCGCAGGGAGAGGACTGGGGTCGTCGGCGTGAACACAGCCTGAAGGGGTTAGCGCACCACAGCTAGCCGGGAGGGAGTCCGAGAAAAAGTCTGCAGCTGCCAAAGAGGCAAGAGACTTTTTCTTCCCTCTTTGTTTCCTGGTGCGTGAGGAGAGGGGATTCAGAGCGCCGCCTAAACGAACTTCAGAGACGGGCGCGAGCCGCAGCTAACAGCGCGGATCCCACAGCAACAGGGGTGCAGAGGAAAAAGCGGAGAGACTCCCGCACAGAGGCTCGGCGCCGAGCAGCGCTCACCAGCCCGAGAGGCTTGTCTGCTCCCCCGCCGGGGCAGGCGGGGCTGGGAGCTGAGGCTCGGGCTTCGGTCGGATCGCAGGGAGAGGACTGGGGCTGGCGGCGTGAACACAGCCTGAAGGGGTTAACGCACCACAGCTGGCTGGGAGGGAGACTGGGAAAAAGTCTGCAGCTGCTGAAGAGGCAAGAGACTTTTTCTTGCCTCTTTGTTTCGCTGCGCGCAAGGAGAGGGGATTCAGAGCGCCGCCTAAACGAACTCCAGAGAAGGGCGCGAACCGCGGCGATCAGCGCGGACCCCAGAGACGGGCGTGAGACGCTGGGGCTGCTGCTGCCGCCTCCAAAAAGCCTGTGTGTGAGCACAGGTCAATCTCCACACCACCCTCCCGGGAGCCGGTGCAGCCCGCCACTGCCAGGGTCCCGTGATCCCCGGACAAATTCCCCGGGACAACGCACTGCGCGCCTCAGGCTGGTGCAACGTCACGCCGGCCTCTGCTGCCGCAGGCTCGCCCCGCCTCCTCCATACCCCTCCCTCCCTGCGGCCTGAGTGAGCCAGCGCCCCCGAAGCAGCTGCTCCTTTAAACCCGTTCTGTCTGGGCGGGGAATAGACGCCCTCAGGCGACCTACACGCAGAGGCGGGTCCAAATCCAAAGCTGAACCCCAGGAGCTGTGCGAACAGGGAAGAGAAAGGGAAATTTCTCCCAGCAGCCTCAAAAGTAGCGGATTAAAACTCCACAAACAACTTGATGTGCCTGCATCTGTTGAATACCTGAATAGACAACGAATCATCCCAAATTCAGGAGGTGGACTTTGGGAGCAGGATATATTAATTTTTCCCCTGTTCCTTTTTTTTTGTGAGTGTATATGTATATGCTTCTGGGTGAGATTTTGTCTGTATAGCTTTGCTTTAAATAGCTTTATTTTACTTCACTATATTATAGCCTCTTTCTTTCTTTCTTTCTTTCTTTCTTTCCTTCTTTCTTTCTTTCTATTTTTTCTCCCTTTTACTCTGAGCCGTGTGGACGAAAGGCTCTTGGTGCTCCAGCCAGGCATCAGGGCCGTGGCTCTGAGGTGGGAGAGCCAACTTCAGGACACTGGTCCACAAGAGACCTCCCAGCTCCACGTAATACCAAACGGTAAAAATCTCTCAGAGATCTCCATCTCAACATCAAGACCCAGCATCACTCAATGACCAGCAAGCTACAGTGCTGAACACCCTATGCCAAACAACTAGCAAGACAGGAACACAGACCCATCCATTAGCAGAGAGGCTGCCTAAAATCATAATAAGGCCACAGACACCCCAAAATACACCACCAGACGTGGATGTGCCCACCAGAAAGACAAGATCCAGCCTCATCCACCAGAGCTCAGGCACTAGTTCCCTACACCAGGAAGCCTACACAACCCACTGAAACAACCTTAGCCACTGGGGACAGATACCAAAAACAATGGGAACTACAAACCTGCAGTCTGTGAAAAGGAGACCCCAAACACAGTAAGATAAGCAAAATGAGACGACAGAAAAACACACAGCAGATGAAGGAGCAGGGTCAAAGCACACCAGACTTAACAAATGAAGAGGAAATAGGTAGTCTACCTGAAAAAGAATTCAGAAAATTGATAGTAAGGATGATCCAAAATCTTGGAAATAGAATAGACAAAATGCAAGAAACATTTAACAAGGACGTAGAAGAACTAAAGAGGAACCAAGCAATGAGGAAAAACACAATAAATGAAATTAAAAATACTCTAGATGGGATCAATAGCAGAATAACTGAGGCAGAAGAAAGGATAAGTGACCTGGAAGATAAAATGGTGGAAATAACTACTGCAGAGCAGGATAAAGAAAAAAGAATGAAAAGAACTGAGGACAGTCTCAGAGACCTCTGGGACAACATTAAACGCACCAACATTCGAATTATAGGGGTCCCAGAAGAAGAAGAGAAAAAGAAAGGGACTGAGAAAATATTTGAAGAGATTATAGTTGAAAACTTCCCTAATATGGGAAAGGAAATAGTTAATCAAGTCCTGGAAGCACAGAGAGTCCCATACAGGATAAACCCAAGGAGAAACACGCCAAGACACATATTAATCAAACTGTCAAAAATTAAATATAAGGAAAACATATTAAAGGCAGCAAGGGAAAAAAAACCAAATAACACACAAGGGAATCCCCATAAGGTTAACATCTGATCTTTCAGCAGAAACTCTGCAAGCCAGAAGGGAGTGGCAGGATATACTTAAAGTGATGAAGGAGAAAAACCTACAACCAAGATTACTCTACCCAGCAAGGATCTCATTCAGATTCAATGGAGAAATTAAAATCTTTACAGACAAGCAAAAGCTGAGAGAGTTCAGCACCACCAAACCAGCTTTACAACAAATGCTAAAGGAACTACTCTAGGCAAGAAACACATGAGAAGGAAAACACCTACAATAACAAACCCAAAACATTTAAGAAAATGGGAATAGGAACATACATATCGATAATTACCTTGAATGTAAATGGATTAAATGCTCCCACCAAAAGACACAGGCTGGCTGAATGGGTACAAAAACAAGACCCATATATATGCTGTCTACAAGAGACCCACTTCAGACCTAGAGACACATACAGACTGCAAGTGAGGGGATGGAAAAAGATATTCCATGCAAATGGAAATCAAAAGAAAGCTGGAGTAGCAATTCTCATATCAGACAAAATAGACTTTAAAATAAAGACTATTACAAGAGACAAAGAAGGACACTATATAATGATCAAGGGATCGATCCAAGAGGAAGCTATAACAATTGTAAATATTTATGCACCCAACATAGGAGCACCTCAATACATAAGGCAAATACTAACAGCCATAAAAGGGGAAATCGACAGCAACACAATCATAGTAGGGGACTTTAACACCCCACTTTCACCAATGGACAGATCATCCAAAATGAAAATAAATAAGGAAACACAAGCTTTAAATGATACATTAAACAAGATGGACTTAATTGATATTTATAGGACATTCCACCCAAAAACAACAGAATACACATTTTTCTCAAGTGCTCATGGAACATTCTCCAGGATAGATCATATCTTGGGTCACAAATCAAGCCTTGGTAAATTTAAGAAAATTGAAATCGTATCAAGTATCTTTTCCGACCACAACGCTATGAGACTAGATATCAATTACAGGAAAAGATCTGTAAAAAATACAAACACATGGAGGCTACACAATACACTACTTAATAACGAAGTGATTACTGAAGAAATCAAAGGGGAAATCAAAAAATACCTAGAAACAAATGACAATGGAGATACAACGACCCAAAACCTATGGGACGCAGCAAAAGCAGTGCTAAGAGGGAAGTTTATAGCAATACAAGCCTACCTCAAGAAACAGGAAACATCTCGAATAAACAACCTAACCTTGCACCTGAAGCAATTAGAGAAAGAAGAACAAAAAAAACCCAAAGCCAGCAGAAGGAAAGAAATTATAAAGATCAGGTCAGAAATAAATGAAAAAGAAATGAAGGAAACAATAGCAAAAATCAATGAAACTAAAGGCTGGTTCTTTGAGAAGATAAACAAAATTGATAAACCATTAGCCAGACTCATCAAGAGAAAAGGGAGAAGACTCAAATCAATAGAATTAGAAATGAAAAAGGAGAAGTAACCACTGACACTGCAGAAATACAAAAGATCATGAGAGATTACTACAAGCAACTCTATGCCAATAAAATGGACAACCTGGAAGAAATGGACAGATTCTTAGAAATGCACAAACTGCCGAGACTGAACCAGGAAGAAATAGAAAATATGAACAGACCAATCACAAGCACTGAAATTGAAACTGTGATTAAAAATCTTCCAAGAAACAAAAGCCCAGGACCAGATGGCTTCACAGGTGAATTCTATCAAACATTTAGAGACGAGCTAACACCTATCCTTCTCAAACTCTTCCAAAATATTGCAGAGGGAGGAACACTCCCAAACTCATTCTACGAGGCCACCATCACCCTGATACCAAAACCAGACAAAGATGTCACAAAGAAAGAAAACTACAGGCCAATATCACCGATGAACATAGATGCAAAAATCCTCAACAAAATACTAGCAAACAGAATCCAACAGCACATTAAAAGGATCATACACCATGATCAAGTGGGGTTTATCCCAGGAATGCAAGGATTCTTCAATATACGCAAATCAATCAATGCGATACACCATATTAACAAATTGAAGGAGAAAAACCATATGATCATCTCAATAGATGCAGAGAAAGCTTTCGACAAAATTCAACACCCATTTATGATAAAAGCCCTGCAGAAAGTAGGCATAGAGGGAACTTTCCTCAACATAATAAAGGCCATATATGACAAACCCACAGCCAACATTGTCCTCAATGGTGAAAAACTGAAACCATTTCCACTAAGATCAGAAACAAGACAAGGTTGCCCACTCTCACCACTATTATTCAACATAGTTTTGGAAGTGTTAGCCACAGCAATCAGAGAAGACAAAGAAATAAAAGGAATCCAAATCGGAAAAGAAGAAGTAAAGCTGTCACTATTTGCAGATGACATGATACTATACATAGAGAATCCTAAAGATGCTACCAGAAAACTCCTAGAGCTAATCAATGAATTTGGTAAAGTAGCAGGATACAAAATTAATGCACAGAATTCTCTTGCATTTCTATACACTAATGACGAAAAATCTGAAAGTGAAATTAAGAAAACACTCCCATTTACCATTGCAACAAAAAGAATAAAATATCTAGGAATAAACCTACTTAAGGAGACAAAAGACCTGTATGCAGAAAATTATAAGACACTGATGAAAGACATTAAAGATGATACAAATAGATGGAGAGATATACCATGTTCCTGGATTGGAAGAATCAACATTGTGAAAATGACTCTACTACCCAAAGCAATCTACAGATTCAATGCAATCCCTATCAAAGTACCACTGGCATTTTTCACAGAACTAGAACAAAAAATTTCACAATTTGTATGGAAACACAAAAGACCCCGAATAGCCAAAGCAATGTTGAGAACGGAAAATGGAGCTGGGGGAATCAGGCTTCCTGACTTCAGACTATATTACAAAGCTTCAGTAATCAAGACAGTTTGGTACTGGCACAAAAACAGAAATATAGATCAATGGAACAGGATAGAAAGCCCAGAGATAAACCCACACACATATGGTCACCTTATCTTTGATAAAGGAGGCAAGAATATACAGTGGAGAAAAGACAGCCTCTTCAATAAGTGGTGCTGGGAAAATTGGACAGGTACATGTAAAAGTATGAAATTAGAACACTCCCTGACACCATGCACAAAAATAAACTCAAAATGGATTAAAGACCTAAGTGTAAGGGCAGACACTATCAAACTCTTAGAGGAAAACATAGGCAGAACACTCTATGACATACATCACAGCAAGATTCTTTTTGACCCAGCTCCCAGAGAAATGGAAATAAGAACACAAATAAACAAATGGGACCTAATGAAACTTAAAAGCTTTTGCACAGCAAAGGAAACCATAAACAAGACCAAAAGACAACCATCAGAATGGGAGAAAATATTTGCAAATGAAGCAACTGACAAAGGATTAATCTCCAAGATTTACAAGCAGCTCATGCAGCTCAATAACAAAAAAACCAAGAACCCAATCCAAAAATGGGCAGAAGACCTAAATAGACATTTCTCCAAAGAAGATATACAGATGGCCTACAGACACATGAAAGAATGCTCAACATCATTAATCATTAGAGAAATGCAAATCAAAACTACAATGAGATATCATCTCACACCGGTCAGATTGGCCATCATCAAAAAATCTAGAAACAATAAATGCTGGAGAGGGTGTGGAGGAAAGGGAACACTCTTGCACTGTTGGTGGGAATGTAAATTGATACAGCCACTATGGAGAACAGTATGGAGGTTCCTTAAAAAACTACAAATAGAACTACCGTACGACCCAGCAATCCCAATACTGGGCATATACCGTGAGAAAACCATAGGTCAAAAAGAGTCATGTACCAAAATGTTCATTGCAGCTCTATTTACAATAGCCAGGACATGGAAGCAACCTAAATGTCCATTGACAGATGAATGGATAAAGAAGATGTGGCACATATATACAATGGAATATTACTCAGCCATAAAAAGAAATGAAATGGAGGTATTTGTAATGAGGTGGATGGAGTTAGAGTCTGTCATACAGAGTGAAGTAAGTCAGAAAGAGAAAAACAAATACAGTATGCTAACACATATATACGGAATCTAAGGAAAAAAAAAAAAAAAAAAAAAGGCCATGAAGAACCTAGTGGCAAGACGGGAATAAAGACACAGACCTACTAGAGAATGGACTTGAGGATATGGGGAGGGGGTGGGGTGAGATGTGACAGGGTAAGAGAGTGTCATGGACATATATACACTACCAAATGTAAAATAGATAACTAGTGGGAAGCAGCCGCATAGCACAGGGAGATCAGCTCGGTGCTTTGTGACCACCTAGAGGGGTGGGATGGGGAGGGTGGGAGGGAGGGAGATGCAAGAGGGAAGAGAAATGGGAACATATTGTACATGTATAACTGATTCACTTTGTTATAAAGCAGAAGCTAACACACCATTGTAAGGCAATTATACTTCAATAAAGATGTTTAAAAAAAAATAAATAAAAAATAAATCATGTGCTTTACTTGCCTCATTTGGCTCACCCTACTCCTGACTCTTTTAGGACACTTGAAGAGTTATCTACAAACAGTAAAATAAATCTGGAACTAGATCATCCTTCACAAATTCCAGCTTTAAAACAGATCAATCCAGAATTGTATTGTGACCTACCTCTACTATAGAGAGCAGCAAAATTTTATCCTCTCTGGAGTAAAAGCATATCATCCAGAAACTCATGTTATCACTACATCTTTTTCTGACAAGATATCTTTCAAAATAATTTACCAGCTATGCAAGGATATAAGATCTAATGACTGAAAAACAAGAATAAAATCAGATAAGAGTAGCAGGTCTGTATGATATTCAGTGAATCTTGTATTTATAAGACTTAGACTTTTTTAAAAAATGGGGGTTTGTATGTTCAAAATATTAGATGAGATGAAAAATTTTAGCTGAGAACTAGGATTTTTTTTTTTTAGGATATATTTTTAAAAATCAAATAAAATCATGGAAATTAAAAAATAAAACTGAAATTAAGGACTCAATATAGGAACATAACAACAGACTACACACAAGTAAGAGGAGAATTAAAGAATGTGAAAATATACAGAATCACTGAGATAACAGAAGAATGGGAAATACTGAATAGTCTAAGAAAGATATGGAACAAGAAGAAAACATCTAAAATACATGTAAGTGTGATACAATAAGGATGGAAAGAGATGGTAAGGCAGAGGCAATATTTAAAGAGATAGTGGTGGAAAATCTTTTAAAATTGCTGAAGGACATTAAGCTATAGATTCGAAAAGTGTTACACACCGGACAATAATACAAATAAAACCACATTTTAATTCATCACAGTATTAACTGATGAAATAAAATAAAGTATTAAAAGCTGTCAAAGGGAAAAAAGAAATACTTAACTGAAATTATGGAAGCCAGAGATAATTGATAGTCATTTTCAAAATATTATAAGAATAAAAATAAAAACCTGCCAATCTAGAACTTTGTACACTGAAAAATATTCTTCCTAAATTTGTTATATTAAAAGCATTTTCAAAAGCACAATCCTAGGGAGTTCATCAAACTCATAGTAGATAGAATATTAAAAGGATATATTTGCATAGAGGTAAAATGATTGCAGATTAACAAAGGAAAATGCAGAAAAGAATGAATAGCAACAGAAAGATTAAATTTGTGTTTAAATCTCAGTGAATGTTGACTGGATAAAACAATAATAATAATGCCACATGGGGTTTAAAATATGTGTATAGTTAAAATAAATTATAAAACTAGCACAAAAGAGAGCAGGAGGTAAACTGTTTTAATTTTTTTGCAGTGTCAAAGTGATAAAATGTTATATTTATATTAGACTCTAATAAATCAGGTATTCATGTTTTATTATATAGGAAACACATTAAAGAATTTCTTAAAGAATGTATAATTAATAAGATAATAGAGGGTAGAATTGGAATAATAATGAGTGAAGTGAAAAATACATAGATAATTAGTTACTCACAGATATGTGTATAATCACTTGAAATATACATGGATTAAATATTCAAACTAATACATAAAGATTTTCTGAGTAGAAAAATAAAAACTAACAATACACTGCTTACAAGAAACACAGTTTAAATATAAAAAGGTTGAAAGTAAAAACCTAGATAAAGAGAGGTCGCAAGGAATATCATACAAAATAGACCTTAAGGCAAAATCGCTAATTTTAATTTTTAAAAAACATTTCATAGTGACAAGGGGGTCAATCCACCAGAAAGATAGTACAATCATAAATTTTCATGAAACCAGTAATATCACTTCAAAATTTATAACGAAAAAATTGACAGAAATAGAAGGAGAAATAGACAAACCTGGCATCATAGTGGGAAACTTTAATATACCTCTTTCAGGACGTGTAAAACAAGAAGACATGTTCAGGAAGAATATAGGTCTGCGCTCTACAATCAGGAAATTTATGTTCTTTTGGTACCAGATTTGACTGTGTTTGATTTTGTTTTTGAGACAGCATAAGTCCAGGTGCATTTGGTGTTTCTCTCTCTCTCTCTCTCCGTGATTTTACAGAAATCTCTTTGGTCTTATTGGAGAGAGTAATACATCTGGAAGAATGAAAACATTTTTATTCTCTTCTAAGTAAAGGCAAACAGGCTACAGTGTTTCTAGGCAAGGGGTTCTCCTTTCATTCTAGAAGAATAAATAAGAAACCAAGTGCTTGGATTCTTTTGCAAAGGGCCATTAACTTCTTTAAAATGGACTACTGAGTCCTATTATTAGAAAATAGAAGCACAATGAGAGCTTTTGCATTCAGAAAGGCAAGTGAAAAAGAAGAAATAAGGGACTGGAACTCAAACATCTGGATACCTGGATGCCATACCTGAGAGGGGACCCCCTAAGGCGAGTGCAGACGTAGCACACCAGGAGAAGGATATTATCACAGGATTATGCTGGAACTACTGGTTCATCCTGGCTCCCAAGAGCCTTTTGTGTGCATCTCTTCCCAACTCTAAGTTCAGTAACATCGCATTAGTAGGTTAAAATCACCTGTGGTAGGATTATTCACACCACAGAAATTGGCAAATGTTACAAATCAGGACTTTTTTCAGGGAAGCTATTTTATAGATACCACTATACCACTGCCTGAGGAGTACTGTCTGATGCCCAGAGACTACACAGGATCAGGAAAAGAACTCCAACCTCTTGGTCACATGACTGTTTGCCAAGGTAGATTGTCTATTGGAGACACAACCCACTGGGAAACCTGACTCCATTACTGGAATTCAGCCACTATTTTATTCAGTCATTGTGTAATTGGAAACATCATTCTACCTGTGCCCACAGTGGACCCCAATCTATTATTCTGTTCTGCAATAGGGTAGGAAGCAACACCCAACCCTATGGAGATAACTCCCTTTAGTACTTGAAAATTCTCTCATGTCTCAAGTGGATCTCTGTACACCTACTGAGGGCAGTGAGGATTAAGAAAGCAAGGCTCCTACCTAAACCTGAAGATGGACAGGAACCTGTGAAGATACTCTGAGGTTTTTTGGTTTGTTTGTTTTCTGATGGGTGGGCAAATTCTCTAGAGCAGCCTCTTTCACACTTTTTTTTAAAGATTTTTTTTTGATGTGGACCGTTTTAAAAGTCTTTACTGAATTTGTTACAATATTGCTACTGTTTTATGTTTTGGTTTTTTGACCATGAGGTATGCAGGATCTTAGCACCCTGACCAGGGATTGAACCAGCACTGCCTGCATTGGAAGGCGAAGTCTTAACCACTGGACCTCCAAGGAAGTCCCGATACTCTAAGTTTTGGATGGCAGTGTTAATATTCTGCTACAACGTTTTTGTTTGTAGAAATAATATAAATAATATAAATATATATTTATATAAATAATATGAATAGTCCCTTCCATTCCGTATATTTTAAGGAACATGAAAATATTTTCATCTTCATCATAAAAAAAATAGGTCTGTGGAAGAGACAGGGATTCCCCAGTTGAGTCCCAGAAGTACTGACCTTCTATATTCTTACGTTCCACACAGGTCAGGGATGAATGTTACTCTGTTAATGACTCAGGAGGCATTTGGTACACTTTTCCCTGTGTTTAAAATGAAATTTACATACATGTATAGGAAAACAAGACATATCAGAACATGTGAAGAACAGCCATGAGTGGGAGAGTGATTTTGATGACGGTAGTCTTTCATTCTTTTCCAGAAATTCCCTTTGATGTTGGAGTTAGACCATAATAGAGTCTACAAAAATGAGCTGTGAACAATAGTCAAAGCTTTAGGGCAATAAAATCATGCTGATGGATTATGGTGATTTTTTTTTTAATCATCAGTATCATCATCATGACTGTTACTTGGAAACCACTAGGTTTACAGTAGCTGTGTTCATGAAGGGCTGAGCTCTCACATGTTCATAGAACTAATACAACTCAGAGATTTCTACAGGAAGAAACTAGTCATCAGCATTCTGGGGTGTCCTAGTCTCTCTATTCCTTTCTCACTTGGAACCTGGAAGGACTGACATAAGTATCAGAACTGTATCTACAATTTTGGTTGAAGATGGACTCTCTTCTTTTCCTTCCCATCTCCCCTGGACACAAAGAAAATCCTTGGATACTTACGACTTTTACCCCTATTTGTAAGTTTAAGAGAACCCTGTCTTGTATAAGATAGTAAATCTCCTCCTGCTACCCCATCCATGTTGATAAAATGCACTGTAGGAGATTGAACTAAGCTTCTGCATGAAGCCAGTGATTAACTGAGCAATAAGTATACAGCTGAACTTTATAAAGACAAACATGACCTGGAGAGATTGGTGAAATGTCTTTGCTTTTTCACTTGAAATCATCTTTCAGCATTCTCAGGAGTTAAGACCCCGGAAGAGATGATTTTCAAGGAATTTGTGAAATGCACAATTACCTTAAATTCAATTTATTCCATTTAAAAATATATTTTTCAATTCACTCAGAGTAAAATAAATGTCAACACTTTTAAGCTATTTATAACTATTTTTTTTTGGCAAGAATCATTCTCATATCCATTATCTTACTGCAAACTCTTAAAATGCTAATAGTAAATAAAGTAGATATTAGTGATAATGATACATACATTGTTGGTGAGAGTAATGGATTTATAATGATGATCATGATAATGCTTCCTAGGTTCTAGGTTTTGTGTTAGTTTCTTGACATATATTACATTATTTAATCTTTCCAACAACCTTATGAGGTGGAGAACTACAACTTAGATATGATCATGTCAGTTTTGTTTTTTCTTTTATTGATGTGGTGTATCACATAGATTGACTTGCATATGTTGGACCATTCTTGTGACACTGGGATGAATCCAGCTTGGTCATGGTGTATGAACTTTTTAATGTATTGTTTGATTCAGTTTCCTAATATTTTGTTGAGAAGTTTTGCATCTATATTCATCAAAGATATTGGCCTGTCATTTTCTTTTTTGATAGTGTCTTTGTCTGGTTTTGGTATCAGGGTGATAGTGACTTCATAGAATGTCTTTGGGAGTGTTCCCTCATCTTCAATGTTTTGAAAGAGTTTGAGAAGAATTGGTATAAGTTCTTCTTTGTATGTTTGGTAGAATTCCCAAGTGAAGCCATCTAGTCCTGGACTTTCGTTTGTAGGGATTTTTTTTTTTTTTTTAATTACAGATCCTATTTCACTTCTAGTGATCTGTCTGTTCAAATTATCTCTTTATGCTTGTTTCAGTTTTGGTGGGGTGTATGCTTCTAGAAACTTGTCCATTTCTTTTAGGTTGTCCAATTTGTTGGCATATAATTGTCCGTAGTATTGTTTTATGGTTTTTGTATTTCTGCAGTATTGGTTGTTATTTCTCTTCTCTTATTTCTTATTTTATTTATTTGGGTCCTCTCTCTTTTCTTCCTGGTGAGCCTGGTCAGATCTTTGTCAATTTTTTTTACCCCTTCAAAGAACAAGCTCTTGGTTTTATTAATTTTTCCTATTGTTTTTAAATCTCTATTTTATTAATTTCCTCTCTAATCCTTATTATTTCTTTCCTTCTGCTGACTTTAGGTTTTGTTTGTCTTTTTTTTCTAATTCTTTTAGGTGTTAGGTTAGGTTGTTTGTTTGAGATTTTTCTTGTTTTTTGAGGAAGGCCTGTATCTCCATGAACTTCCCTCTAAGAACTGCTTTTTTGCATCCCATAGATTTTGTATGGTTGTGTTTTCGTTGTCATTTGTCTCAAAGTATTTTCTTAATTTCCTCTCTGATTTCATCACTGACCCATTGGTATTTTAGTAGCATGTTGTTTAGTCTCCATGTAATCATTTTTTTCTCATTTCTCTTTCAGTTGTTGATTTCTAGTTTCATGTTCTTGTGGTCAGAAAAGATGCTTAAAATAATTTTTATACTCTTAAATTTGTTGAGGTTTGTTTTGTATCCTAGTATGTGGTCAATCTTAGAGAATGTTCCATGTGTACTTCAAAAGAATGTGTATTCTGTTTTTTCTTGTTTTTTTGTAGTTTTTGGATATAATATCCTGAAAATATCAACTAAACCTAACTGTTCTATTGCTTCATTTAGGATCTCTTTTGCTTTATTGATTTTCTTTCTGGAAGATCTGTCCGTTGATGTCAGTGTGGTGTTAAAGTCTCTTACTATTATTGTATTCCCACCAATGTCTCCCTTTATGTCTCTTAGTATTTGTTTTACGTATTTGGGTGCTCCTATATTGGGTGCATATATGTTAACAAGTGTAATATCCTCTTCTTGTATTGATCCTTTTCTCATTATATAGTGCTCTTCTTTATCTTTCTTTATGGACTTTGTTTTAAAGTTTATTTTGTCTGATATGAGTATTGCTCTCCCCACTTTCTTGTTATTTGCATTTGCATGAAATATCTTTGTCCATCCCCTTGCTTTCAATCTATGGATGTCCTTCACCCTAACGTGAGTCTCTTGTAGAAGGCATATTGTAGGCTCTTGGTTTATTATCCAATCGGTCACTCTATGTCTTTTCATTGGAGCATTTAATCCACTGACGTTTAAAGTAATTATTGATAGATATGTATTTATTGCCATTTTAAAGCTTGCTTTCCAGTTGATTTTGTATTTCTTCTTTGTTACTTTCTTTTTCTTTTTGTTTTTCCTTTTGTGGTTTGATGGTTCTCTTTTGTATTACGCTGTGTTCTCTTCTTTTTGTTTTTTGTGAATCTATTGTATGTTTTTGATTTATAGTTACCCTTTTTCCAAGTATATTAACTCCTTACTATATCTACTTGTTTTTGACTGGTGGTCATATAGGTTCAAACACATTCTTAAAAAAAACTACATTTTCTTACTCTCCTACCCCATATTTTATGATTTTGATGTCCTCTTTTACATCTTCATGTTTATCACTTTGCTATTCATGTGGTTATCACTGCTTTCATGGAATTTTTTTGACGTTTTAAAAATCTGTGTACTGGCATATCTACAGGCTTTACTTTCCAATTTTGATTTTCTCTTTCCTATAGATTCTTGTTCCTTTTCTACTTAGAGAAGACCCTTTAATCTTTCTTTTAGGATAGATTTAATATTGCTGTATTCTTTTAGTTTTTGCTTGTCTGAGAAATTCTTTATCTCTCTTTTTACTCCAAATGATAATCTTGCTAGGTAAAGTATCCTAGCTTGCAGGTTTTTCCCTTTCAAGCATTTGAATATATCTTGCCACTCCCTTCTGGCCTGCAACTTTTCTGTAGATAAATTAGCTGAGAGCCTTATGGGGGTTTCCTTGTAATTAACCCTTTTTTTTTTTTTTCTCTTGCTGCCTTTATAATCCTTTCTTTATCTTAACTTTTGCCATTTTAATTATAATATGTCTTGGTGTAGGTCTGTTTGGGTTCTTGTTTGGGACTCTCTGTGAATCCTGTACCTGGATGTCTTTTCCTTTTTTAGGTTTGGTAAATTTTCAGCCATAATTTTTTCAATTACACTTTCTATCCCCTTTTCTCTTTCTTCTCCTCCTGGGATCTCTATTATGTATAGATTGGCACACTTAATATTATCTCATAGGTTTCTTATATTGCTTTCATTTTCTTTCCATTTGGCCTTCTGTCTGCTGTTCTGATTTGGTGATGTCCATTATTCTAACTTCTAGATCACTTATTCATTCTTCTGCATTATTCAATTTGCTATTTATTGGCTTTACCTCAGTTTTCATATTGCCAAGTGAGTTTTCTAATTTTAATTGGCTCCACTTTATAGTTTCTAGTTACTTTTTATAGTAATATGCATTTCTATCGATAGCCTTTCTTAACTCCTTCAGTATTTACATTACTTCCTTTTTGAACTCAGTGTCTATTAGACTGAAGAGGTCTGTTTCATTGTCCTTTCAGGGGAATTCTCTTGATCTTTTAATTGGGAGTGGTTACTCTGCTTCTTCATTTTACTTATATTTCTCTTACTTCATGAGTTTAGGAGAAACAGTTGTCTACTGTGGACTTGGAGGGCTATTTTTATGTGGGAACATCCCTGTCTAGCCTGCGTGAGTATAATATTTTTGGTGCGAGGACTGATTTTAGTATGGATGCCTGCCACATCTTTCCTCATTATTCTGGTCATTATTCCTTTGATGGGGATGTGACTGGTGTTGTGGTGACCAAAGACTGCACTGGATATTGAGCAGGGCCTCCTCTTTGCCCTGTGGTTGTCACAGCCCTGTCTGGGGCAGGATGTGCTCCTCAGTTGTTGGAGTAGAAACCCCCAGATCTGTTTCTGAGCTGCGCTGTGAGTTAGGTTGTATTGGAGCACTCCCACTGGGAGAGGAGCCACTGAATATTCATCCACCAGAGTTGTCTACAGGAGAGTGAGCTCTGTGGTGTGACCTGTCACTCATTGTGGGGGCTCACAAAGTACACTCTTGTTGGCATCACAGTCGGCCCTGCCTCAATTGTGGGAATGCAGGCAAACAGCTCTGGTGTCCCTCAGGTGCTGTGTTCACAAAGCCACCAGCACAGATCAGCCAGTGCAGACCCACTGAAGCCAGGTACCAGGACCACAATAGTCATGGACCTTCACCTGCTGTGGGAAATATGGAAAGACCCCAGACTCTGTCCCATCCTCCATATGTGCATGTCCACACAGCCCACAGCTGCTAAGGCTGGACCCATCCCAGCCATGGGAGCACTTGTAGTCCACTCTGATGTCCCACAGGCACTGAGTTTACAAAGCCAGCAGCAGATTGCACAGCCATGGGGAGAGGGCTCAGATTTCATTCCTGCTTCCAAAGTGACATGGCCCCTGGGGATCAGCTGTATTTTCAGTCCCACCTCAGCATGTGGGCAGCGTGCTGGTTCTTGGGCACTCCCAGTTATTGTGAAGTCATGCTGGGCCAGCTGAGAGCACACTGAGAAAGAGGCTGCTATGTCAGGCCCTGCCCCTCCGTTCACACCCTCCTTAATGATGACACTTTACTTCTCTGGCAGGCCCAGGCTACTTCTGCTTACCATCCCCCACCCCTACCCCCCACCCAGCTGCAGTCGCACCACACTCCAGCCCCTTCAAGCTGTCTCCTCACGGTCAACCCCAGTCGTCTCTCCAGATCTGTCCTCCAAAGCCTGAGTTTCAGCACGCAGTCTCCATGTGCACCAGCAGACATGCATCTCAGGCTGAGGGGTGCTGGGCTGTGGCACGGACTGTCTGTGCAGGCCCCTCTCTGTTCTGCCTGCCGCAAACCATCTGCTGAACTCTTCTCCAAGCCTCTGAAGCTCTCTTTCCATCTCGGCTGATCTCCCAGCTGGTGAGTGGGCTTCCCAGGGTGCAGGAATTTTTTCTCTTTCACAGCTCCCTCCCAGAGTCATAGATTCCATCCCAATTCCCCCTGCCTTTTTTTCTTTTGTCCTACCCAGTTATGTGGAGATCTTTCCTGCAAATTTAGGTGTCTGAGATATTCTGCCAACGTTCAGTAAGTATTCTGTGAGACTTGTTCCACATGTAGATGTATTTGTGACATATTTGTGGGAGGAGGTGAGCTTCACATCCTCCTTTTCTGCCATCTTTATTGGAGCCCCCTTTAATGAGCTTTTATTACCTGCTACTGCCTTGACCATAGGAGTGAACTAGACCTATTCATTGTCCTTAAAACATGAGAGGGCCTAGGACAGCTTACCCCCATCTTGCTCATGAGACTTGTAGGAGCTCTCTGTGGATGTGATATTGAAAAAGGGTTCTACTGACCTGGATCAAACTTCTAGGATGCTTCCCCAAGAGTCAACTAAAGGAAACCATACTCTGGAGGGAAACTGGGATCAAAAACTTAAAGACAGAACTATGTGTTGATCTCATGGGGCAACTAGGACAAAATGATAGCTATGCCAGGAGAACTGGTGGCCAAGAGGTCAGGAGAATGAAAACAAGTTTGGATTCATGAAGCAGGGGAAACCAGGTGGTTTAAACAAACACTGAAAATCTTGCATTTGTGTGTGTGTGTGTGTGTGTGTGTGTGTGTGTGTGTGTGTGTAGTTGCAAAAATTTGGCCAGAATTCATCAGGGCAGCCTGGACATTTTTACCAAGTTATTCACTTTTCTTTCCCTCTTATGCTTTACTACAGTTCCTAAATTTCCTGCAAGGGTTGGTTCTAATTATTTTCTTCTGCAGAGAATTATTCCCAGCCACACAGACTACAGGAAACTTGCTCAGTTGTCATGTATTTTAAACAGCTCTGTATCTTCATTTCATTTGTTATATACAAAGTCTTTTCTCCAAAAAGAATATAAAATTATTAAAGTAGAGGTGAGAATGTGATGTCTTTTGAAAGCCCCAGAGGCCTTAGTACAATAATCATTTTCATTATAGCAAACACACATTTGGGTCTTACATGTGCCATGCTCTCCTCAAGCACTTTTCACACATCTCATTTGGTCATGATAACAACAACCTATGTAGTATTTCCTATTATCTTCCTATTTTATGCATGAGGAAACTGAGTCCTAGAGAGTTTAAGTGATACTCCCAGGGTCTCCTTGATTAAAACACTGAGATGTTAACCACTGATATCTCCCCAGGCCCAGAACAATTTCTCCTAAATGCTTTTGCCTTGCTTAGGTGTCAAGGAAGTAGATGTTAAGTGCAATCTGAATACAGCACCTGGATGGAGAATGTTGCTTGTCTGATGATTCACACTTTTAAATAAAATAATAAAAATCCTTGTCTGGACAACTTCACTGCCCCAGTCAAGCTGGGATGTGCCCACTGCAGTTCTAAAATATACTTGGGTGATACTCCAGCTTGAATAGCATAATTTGCACGTTCTTTGGGAAGTTCTGCATGGTGGTCTTGTGATCACAATCCTTGTTCCGCACCTGCCAAAAGCTGGCTCCTACTTTGGCTCCCTCTCCTGCTGCTCTTTGCTGGAAGGAGCATAGTGGAGGGTGGGGTGACTTCTCCTTTAGTTGCAAATCTAAGCTAAAAAGAGACAAGCTGCGTGGGTGGCCCAAACTTATGTCCTGATTTAACCATTATTTACTGAGCACTTGGTATGTATCAAGCATTTCTCTGCATCTTGGTACAGTGGATCTTCCCAGGGACCCAATGGGGTGAGCATTACTATCCATGTTTTACAGATGGGGCAGTAGATTCAGATGTGCTAAGTACTTGTCAAAGTCGTTCAGCTACTAAAACAGAAGGGATCCAATTCCAGGTTCCCTGCTCTTGCTGTCATATCAACATGCTTCTAGCTCACTTTGTGATGATTAAAGTGAAGAATGGAAGGGAAATTTAATAAAGATGATGATCATCATAACAAACATCACTGCTAACATTTTTGAGTTCTCACCATGTGCTGGGCACCATGGGAATACGTTACAAGCATCATTTCATTTCATTCTCACAACATCCGTGTGAAGTAGGCACCAGTACTCCCTTCATGTTACAAAGAAGGGAAAAGATGCTCAGAGATGTTAAGTCATTACTCCAAGATAACAAATGATAGCACCAAGATATGAGCCCAGGCATTTTGTCAGTACAGCTTGTTATAACAGCTACACATAAACATACAATGTGTCCGTTCTGGATTTGATTCAGAACCCTTCCCTGGATCTTCAGGGTGAGAACCAAGTGGAAGGGGAGACAGGCCTTTGAAAAATAGGTCCGACTGCCAACATTGCCAACAGAACTCAACCAACCAAAGTCACAATTCTCAACCTTTACTTCCATGTTCTAACACTGACTTAGGAAAACTGTCAACAGACTCCGGGGCAGATGATGGATCTACTGAGATGCAGATTCACCTGGCCTAGAGGTCAGGATGCCAAGGCCAGTTACCTGTGTCAGAAAGATCATCTTATCCCATCTGATTGTGAGTCAACTGGAGTGGAAATGTGGGTGCCTTGCCAAGCCTTTGAAAGTCCACAACCCTGTCACTGAGATATGAGAAGGACCCTTAAGTTAGTAGCTTTATGACACCACTTCTGGAAGAGAATCACTCACATGTCTCTGCAGCCATGGGGGTTGTCACTCCCCCTGGTGAAGGCAGTGGAAACTCTTTGCGGAGTGATTGAGAACAGTCATTCCTGGCAAGGGAGAAAGGGAAAAAGAACAGGAAAGTCAGATTGAAGATTAATGTTATATCTAGTTATTAATATAGCAAAGTTAAAAGGAGCAGGGCTGTTTTGTGTCAGTGCATTATTTGTTACACACTTTCCTTTTCCTCTTCATTAAAAAAAGACATAATTTAAACAATACCATAGCAACATTAGAAAAAATTAAAGAAAATATTCACATTCTGCTTTGGTTCTTTATGATCCTTGTTAGTCTTTGTTCATATATTGTTCACTTTTACATGACTGTGATTGTAGACTACAGTCAGTGTTTTTCCATGTTGTCCCATATTCTTAAAAATATTTCTTATCAGAAGATAACTCAATGTGTGGATTACCCAGACCTATTACTTTTTCCTGTCTTCTCTTCATTAATATCTTTGATATCCGTATCTCCATTCTAGAGTGTAAGCTTATTCATATCCATTCCAGAGGGTGCAGAAGGCCTGAAAATCCAGGGAAATGTAAATTTGGCTATTATGTCATGCATTCATGATTCCCATTAAAAATAAGACAGCTGTTAAAAGGAGAAAGGAGAAGGGGAAAAAGGGTCAAAACAGGTTTTTAAGATGAACTTTCATTTTAGTTATTTTCAAGTTAGGAAAACCAAAGGTGAAGAAACTCACCAACAAGCTGAGGAGCAGCTCTGCACTCTGCAGCCTTGGAAGTGGCCCAGCAGCTACTCCCAGGGGAGGGCACCTCTGGCTGCACCAGCAGCCATGCCAAGGCTGGCCAAGGGGAGGGAAAGAAATGCCTCACATTCCTTTGGCTGTGTTTAGTCACTGACTCAGGAAGTATGTCTGTGTCACTCAGCTGGTAGCATCATTACCTTAGTCTGGGAGGCCAAGGGTTCAGGTCCCACCCCAGAATCTTGGCAGCTTCCCAAAGGCAATGCTTGCCTTGTCATGGAAGGTGGATGGAGGCACACACTGGAAAAGGAAGCTCTTTCTCCTTGGTTCTTCCAAGGAAATGGGGATCAGAGGAGCAAGGGTGACAACACATCACATTTGTTTGATCCACAAATTCCAATGAACTCCAGTATGAGACTGGCACAACTATAACCCAGTTGCAGGCACTTCCAAGAGGAGAGGAAATATTGGGTTCCCTGCCCCACCGTCTCCTTAACTCAGCACTCAGCTCTGCCTTTCTTCCAACCACAAGATTGTAGAGACAAGGATAGCACAAAACGGTGGAAGGTCCTCATTGCCAGAGTGAAGAAGCAGAGGTCCTCATGTACAGACGACACCAAACCTGGAACTCAGGGTCACACTCGTGAAGAATAATCTCTTGATGAACTTTTTCTTTAAAATGCTTATGCACAGCACTGCTTGACAGTTTAATATTACTTATGAAAACAATTTATCATTTATCATATTTCAATCAGTTTAAAAATTTTAAAGTATTATCACATTTGAAGTTATTTGGAATTATTTCTATTAAGTATACCTGATAATTTTGCTTTTGACTAAATGTTGGAAATTCAGGGAAAAAACAAAGAATGATGACAGAGAGGGGATTTGGAGAAGGTGAAGATGGTGATGGATTTTCTTAAACAAAATAAATCAACTCCAATAAAAAAATAATCCTTAATCATGCAATAAAATTTCTTCTTTTGCCTGAAGTTTTTATGGCAGCCTGCAGGGCCTGAAATATAGGTTTGTATTGTTTGTGTACAGGGTACTATGTAGACTTATAAATTGTGATAAGTATAGTTCTTGTTGATTAATTTTTTGGGCAGACCTGATTCCAGAGCCCTTTGCCCCAAGTGATTGGGAGGCTGAGTAGGAGTGGGGATGGTGGTCTTCTGGAGAAATTTTCTTTGAAATAGAGAAGCCACAGTAAGAGGAGACACCTCTCAGCTGAAGGAAGGTCACCCTCCCCTCTTTCCCCCTTTAAACAGACATTGTACTTTCAACCAGCTGTCCAGGAGGTATCACTTACTTTGGGACCCCACAAGGAGGTTCAAGTCTAGTGTTTCTGCTCCCTGGACACCTTTCTCCATCTTCCCATGGGTTTCATTTCTAGTCAGTTATTAGAAGCTCTCTTCCTGCTCCTGTAGGTCTATTTATCTCACCCTCCCAGGCCTAAACATGTGCCAAGAGAGAGGATGACAGCTCCAGATGAAATGAGAGCCCAAAGCCAGAAGGAAGCTGTGTTGTCTGACTTTAGTTCTTCCTGTTTCCATCTGAAAGTATTAACATGTTTCCTCTCTTTGTGAGGGTAAGGTTTTGTGGTCTTCAAAGAAGTTTTACTGAGGTATAATTCATATACCATACAATTTGCCTACTTAAATTGTACAGTTCAAGGGCTTTTAGCGTATCCACAGAGTTGTGCAACCCTCACCACAATTAATTTTAGAATATTTTGTTACTCTCCAGAGAAACCCAACAGTCTTTAAGCCAGCACTCCCCAAGCCCCCCCATTCTCCCTGCTCTAGGAAACCACTAAGCTAAATTTTGTTATCTATGGACATTTAATAGAAATGGAATTATTGATCTGTTAAAGCATCCCACTATTTTTCCACAGAGCCTGGCAAAATACATTGAACCTGGTAGGTATTTGAGTAAGGTTCAATGAGTTACTTGTGTTGGGTATATTAGATTACCTAGTGTTAGGATTAATATAACTAATGGTGTGGGAAACTAGATAGTCTTAGATGAAAAGCCTCAAATGTCATTACTCAGAGTGTGATAATGGTCTGGATATTACCAGAATGGAAGGACAACCTATGGTTCATAGCTCCCCTAGGTCAGCTCCCACAGACATGGCCCCTTGTGCTCTCCGCATGCTCACCTTTAACAGGGATGCCATAAGTCCAGGAATTGATTCCATAGAAGACTGGCTTTCTTTCATGAGCCAGCACACCACTCTACCTGTTAATAGACAATAGCACTAAAGACCATATAATTTTTTCCCAACATGCTGTTATTCTTTCCCAAACATTAGCTTTGAAGCAGAACGTTTGCTAAATGTTGTCTTTATTTCCAAAACTTGGGGTAAAGTTCATATGCAACTAATGGCTGAGAGATAATTGGCCACTTTACATTTTCAACCTCAGATGAACTCCCCTGCTTGAGTACATTTCCCATCTTATAGAATGTGAAAATTTCAAGAAGGAAGGAGCTTACACATCACAGTATGGTCTGTTAGATAAATGACCAGGAATTATCTTTCTTAAAACCACATTTTTGTAGACAGAGTTATCAAAAAGCCCAGAAAAAAAAAATACCCGGTGGTTCAGCATTCATGCTTAAATGAAGGTAACATTTATGCCTTCAGCCCAAGATGTGCCAGGGCTTGGAGGGAAATTGGTGAGGACTAATACCAAGAGCTTTTGGGGCTATTAAGCATTGTCTTCCTGGGTCTGACCTCCAGCATTCTCTTTGAGGAAAAAACAAAAGGTGACTGCATTAAAGCTTTGTTCTCAGAGTTGTGATGAAGAGTCCGGAGAGCTCCTCTCTTGCAGCTGGCTTCTTTTCACTGAGCTGGCATTGAGTCAGAAGTAAAATGATCATTTTTGTTTAATAGCTGAAGACATGAACAGTTGCAATTTTCAATCCAAACGTGGTCTCTGGCACTGACTCTGGATCCCTGGGTGTTGAGAAGTAGGCTGAGTGCTCTTGTCCTGCATTTAAAGTGAGACCCTTGGTTTCTTCCTTTGGATCATCATCTTTCCTGAGATCTGCCTCATCTTGACCTGGTGACTCTGAGTTGTATTTTGCAGAGTGGAAAGGAGGTTTTACTCTTTTAAGCTTATATTTTCATAAGCTTGAGCCCTTTGTTTTAGGATTCAGTTTCTGCACAGTGAAAGGAAACACGAAAATATTCTAGCCCTTCATCTACTTGGGTAGAGACGTAGTTTATGTCTCCTACCAGAGACAGCATCTGTCAGTAGGAACTCATTCTGAAGATTAAATTAGTAATTCAAGAAGTATTGGTTTAGGAATTATCCTGAGTCCTAGGAGACAGGGGAGAACTAACCATGACCACTGCCTTCAAGGTGCTTATGATTTATTGGTGATTGGTTGTCAGGGAGAAGGAGGAGAACATAAACGTGGTGAGCATTATGACATAGGTGGGTATGGGTTATGATGGAACACAGTCTGGAGTGGGTCAGAAAGATTTCCCAGGAGAAGTGATTCCTTTGTTGGGTCTGAAATAGGAGTAGGATTTAACCAGGCATCTAGAAGTTGGCAGTTGAGTAGAAGACAGGCAGAGATACAAGTCTATGAAAAAGCATAACAATAGAGATAGCCTAGCATGGTTCAGTGTGACTTGGGTTGGTGGGTATGTGTTTTTTGGAAGAGGGGCTGGATAAGTTGGCAAAGGTCAGAGAAATAGAAACCTTGTATTTGAAATGAGACATAGGAATTTCCTAGCTCTTCATGGCTGTTGCATCATGGCAACTGATGTCTTGAGTTCTATATTGTATTCTAATTTCAACTTTATGCATATCCCTCTCTTTTTCCCTAAACAGACAGATCTGTAACCAAATCTGCCACTTACTATGTATGTAACCTCAGACAAATTAGCCACATGAAGCCTCTGTTTTCTCTTCTGAAAAATGGGACCAAACTGGAAACAACATTGTGGGGTTATTGTGAGTATTATTAGGATCAAAAAAGCACCATGCCTGGCATTAAAATGTTTTCATAAAATATTTGTGAAATCAAACTGGGCGTATGAGTGAAAAGGAAACTCTACCACCTGGAAAACAGCCTTTAGCTTTCCAAACACAGTAGCTGTCAAAGCAGCCTAGGACACCTGGAAAGAGGTAGAGACAGGATCTGAACCCTGAAGAAAAGTGACAGGAAGCCGAGGACCCAGAACCAGGAGACAGTAGGCCAGAAAAGTCAGAGTGGAGGGATGCAGCTTGTGCCAGAACAACAAGGTCACCACTAAGTCAGGAGTGCAGACAGGAGGGAGGGGGTGGCAGATGCTTGCTCATAGGGCACTTCAGGGAATGGATGCACAGCAGGCCATGGCTTCCTCTTCCCTGATGTAGTCCTGATGTCCTGCCTAGACTCTGGAAAGAAATCAAAAAGGGGGGAAAAAAAGAGAAAATAAGGGGAAGAAGAGGAAAAAAGGGAAAAAATAGAATACCTGTATTTTTATATAATAACAATCAAATTCTTTCATGATAAATACACAGCACACTAGGAATGGAAATGCACTTCCTCAACCTGTTAAAGACCATCCATGAACAACCAACAGCTAACCTCATTCTTAATGATGAAACGTTCTTTGCCCCTAAGATCTAGAACAAGACAAGGTGGTCTGCTCTTACCATTTTTAATCAAAAATTGCACTGGAGGCTCTGGCCAGTGCAATTAGGTAAGAAAAAGAAATAAAAGACATCCAGATTGGAAAGAAAGAAGTAAAACTATCTCTATTTGCAGATTACAGGACCTTGTATATAGAAAAACATTATTGAAAAAGGAAAAAAAGGAAGATTCAGGGATTCTGATTTCAAAACTTACTACAAATATACATTAATCAGGACAGTGCAGTATTGGCATGAGGATAATCATAGATCAATTGATCAGAACTGAGAATCAGAAATAAACCTTCACAGTTAAGATCAATTGACTTTCCACAGAGAGTGGCAAAAATTTCAATGAGGAAAGTATAAACAGTGTTGGGACAATTGGATATCCACGTACAAACGAAGGAAGTTGGACTCCTACCTCACATCACATACAAAAATTAACTCAAAGTGGATCAAAGACCTAAACATAAGTGCTAAAGCCATAAGATACTTAGAAGAAAATAGGGGGGCGGGACATCTTCATGACACTGGTTTTCACAATGATTTCTTAAATATGACAACAAAAGCACAGGCAACAAAGAAAATGGTAAATTGGACTTCATCAAAATAAATAAACACTCTGCTTCAAACGATATCATCAAGAAAGTGAAAACAACCCATAGAATGGGAGAAAACTTTTTCAAATTACATATATATATATAATATATATATATAATTAGATGAAGTACTAATATATGTTACAACATGGATGAACCTTGAAAATATTATGTCAAGTGAAAGAAGTCAGTCACAAAAGACCACATATTACATCATTCCATTTATATGAAATGTCCAGAATAGACAAATCCACAGAGACAAAAATTAGTTTAGTGATCGTCTAGGATTAAGAGGTAATGGGGAGTGACTGCTATTGGCTACGGAGTTTCTTTTGGGGTGATAAAATGCCTGAAAATTGATTGTGGTAATGGTTGCACAACTCTGCGAATATACCAAAAGCCACTGAAGTGTACATGTTAAGCGCATAAATTGTATAGTATGTGAATTATCTCAAAAACGTTGTTATAAAAAATAACAGTAACGATACGCACAGTGGTCATTAACTGAGTGCAATCCAAATGCCAGGCACTGTGCTAAGCTCTATAATCTTACCTAAGTCTCACTATAAATATGTCAGGAGAGTTTTATTATATTTATTTACAAAGAAAAAACATAAGTTCAGAGACATTAATGAACTTGCCCAAGGTCACAAAACTAGTAAGTACCACAATAGTTAGGAGTTAGGACTCTGACCCATTTTTGTCTCACTTTGAGTGTCAGGGGCTTACTAAAAGGTCTCAGGTGGATCTTGTGAGCCTTCTTGTGCTGCAAGTCCAGTGTTTACAATATGACCAACTACCAAAGAGCAGGAGTTAGTGAAACTTCTGCTTCCCAACTTTCCCACCAGGGAACTGTGGTGAGGTGTTGGGTCCCAGTTGCTGCTGGATACGGGGTGGAGAGGACTCTGTGCTCAGTTAGCTGTGTTCTCTGGCCTTCTAAGGACACATTTGTTGTAGAGACTCCCTTGACTCCCCCTCAGATGTGTCACAGCTGTAATTCTGGAAGTGAGACTCTCGACCCTCCATGCATAACACCTGATTTTACAGATTATGTCTTGTGTTTGAGTTCTGTTCCTTTTGGATCTGTCTGCTTCCTAGTTCCAAGAAATAAAACATGACAAGGAAGGTGTTAGGCTCATGAAGACAAAGGCTTCAAATAGCTCTCACCAAGGAAAATTTGGGTGAGTTTTGGGGAAATGACTCTGAAGAAGATGGATTATATCTTTTGTTTGGGCTCAGCAATGAAGGGGAAGAGGGGGACCCGAGCCAAGTGTGCTTGGGATCTTGCCAAATTCCCAATGTTGGAAAACATTTCAGGATGTTTGACTGAGCTTGACAAAATCAGTACCTTGACTGTCTCCCTTCTTTCTTAGACAAAGGTGACCGAAAAACTTGCAACGATCCAAGTCCAAAAGAAGCCACAAGCATGTTCACACTTCTGTGGGAGGTGGCACAATGGCACCCTCTGTCAGTGGAAATTGCAGTGGGGGTATTAACTATGAACATAATTATGATAACAGAGTTTTTGAGAAAGAGAGTGAAAATCAACTGAAGTAACAGAATTTAAGTCCTAAAGGGAAGCAATGTATACTTTTACTCTGCTCTTTGTGATCAAGAGCAGAGGCTGGAAGGGGAATTGTCTTTCCATGACTGTCCCCAATCTCTTACTCTGTGGATTCTAGAGTGTTCCCAGGAATTTTTGTGGCTTCACCTTATCCTTTGATTTTTTCCATTGGATTCTTTAGAATCAGAGCAGAAAAAAAATGGGATGCTCAGGATCAGAGAGCCATCCTCTAGCTGTCAGTAAACCCAAACTCTCCATGATAGGTTGAGTGGAAGGAAGGGGAGGGCAAGGATGATGTCATGGGAACAGCTGAGCCCTTATTGAAACACTGAAATGTGTGTAAGGCTGTCCATAGGCAGATATAATAGTTTCAAATTGGTTTCTCTCATTTATTCACAGTGTTTTCTGAGTGTTCACTATGATCTATGCATTAGAAAGACAGCAGTAAATAAAACAGGCAAAATCCCCTGTCCTCCTGGAGTTTGCATTCAAATGGATATAAAACTTTTGGCATTTGGGAGATACAATATTAAATTACTAAAGTTTTTAAACATCAGTTGCTGAGTTGGTCAATGAAGGTTAAAACGTAACTATTTCTCCTTTAAGAAGCTCTAATCCCCTGTCAGACTTTTTACCCCATACTAAAAACATGTATTCTATTTCACTGATAAATTTTAACATTGACTTTCACTGTTACCCAGGATGGAATACATTGTCTTTAAAATTAACATAACGCCTTATGCCCAAAGTTAAATTTTCAAAGAAGGAGAAGCAACTAGATGCATCCTTTAAAATGTTTTCCCCCCAAATAACTAAAAAATAGAGATTGGGAAGTGCTTACATCAATACGGAGCTAAACTTCCTCCATGGATATCTCCTTCCTTCTCCTTGTCTTCTCATCATCAGAAATTTTATATTCACTGAGAAAGTAAGATTTGAAAGTAAAGATATAAAATAGAATCTTATGAGAGAAGTGACCGCAGTCTTGTATTTTTGCTTCAAGGCAAAAGAATGGTTCCCAGTCTCTCCCTCCTTCCACTCCAGCATATCAATGTCATACACGAATTCTTTGTGGTAGGAAATGTTGTTTTTAGTGGATTCTAGTCCAGACAATTATCAAAAGAGCTCTTGTATGATAATCACTGTGGACGTGTTAATAGGTCCAACTTTTTCAATGCTGCATTAGCCCCAGCCTTGCTTTCACTGCTTCTGAGTCCCCAGACGCTCACAGATGGTTCTGCAGATGCTCCCCAGCTAGAGCCTCAGCCCCCTCACCTACTCCAGATGGAGATGACTAATGCAACATGACTCCCATTCCAGGTTGGGATTATATTATCCCAGACCCAAAATTCTTGACCCCGGATGACTGAGGGGCTCCCACACTGCTTGCCACTAATTAGATCTGAGATCTACTAGCAGGATTGGTTACCAGGAAGGATGGGTAAGACTTGGTTGCCGCTCACTTCTTCTACCTTCTTCCCCTACATTCACCCAGTTCACAGACTAGAGCTGCAGCCTTGATACTCTCTTCTTTGTCCAGTCAGTTTACTTGTCTAGTTCACTAGTCCAGATTCTAGCTGTAGTGACCCAGTTCCTGACCTGGATATTTTTGCTTTGAACAAGACTTTGTAGAGTATGTCCACCTGGCCTGTTAGACTCTCAGTGTCCACCAGTCTAATTCTGACTCCATTGACTGGATGTAAGTTGTTGGTACAGACATTTCCAAAGTGAATATGGAGACAGGCACAGCCAGAGCAGCACTGAACATGACTTGGCTTCTCGCACCTTTGGATCTATCCCTTGTCTCACCTCAGTGTGCTTGTCTCAGGCTAACTCCTGCCCCATTCCCAGCCCACCTGACAATATTGTAGACATCAGTATAAAGTTTCTAAGGCCCAAATATCAAGCAGTGGTAATTTATTGTTGGAGCTACCTCATGGTAAGGAGGGAAGTTTTTGGTGCCAACATTTTTTAGCTGTTACACATTCTGTAGGTCACTTGGTTCCTGATCATAGAAATAGACAGACCTGGGTTTCATATTTATCCTGGTTCCCTGATGGAGGTCAAGACTTTGGAAGCTGAGTGTCCAGGATGTTCTCTGGGACTAATTCAAGACCCCATGAAACTCTCTCATGGAACATCCTGGGATCCATAGATCCAGATTCTTTGGTGTTCCTAGAGCATGGCATGGATTTCAATCATCACCAGTCCTTTTTAATGTTTCCACATTTTTTTTTCACCTCAGCTCTAACAGTTCATTGAAAAAACCTGACTTTGGACATACAAATGAATTTGCAAATGGGAAAGAGGAATTTGGGAGAGAAAGTGAAAGTGAAGTTAAGAAGAAGCTTCTGTAGATAACCAGATGACTTTTACCTTAGGAAAGTTGGCTATATTCACAGCAAATGTGTAAATTTTTTTGTGTCTTTTTTTTTCGTATTTAAGAAAAAGAACCAAGAGTTGGGCCAAGTATATGACTCGTTAAGTACAGATGGCACTAGATACTTATCTTTTCATCCATGTCCAAACAGGATTGAAAGTCTCTTAATTTGAGCTCTGAGAGCCCAGTGAGAAGCCTTTTGCCCATAGCTTGAATAGTGGCCATTGCCCTCTTTTAAAAATTCTATAATCCTCCAAGTCAAGTGCAAAATAAAGATGGGACAGACCTAAGGCTGCTTCTATTTTGTGTTGAATAAATGTTTGCTTGACATAGAGAAGCAAAGGGAAAAAAAAGATGAAGTGGTTTGACAAGTTCATAGAGAAGTAACTTTTGGATGTTACTGTCATCTAGTGATGATTTAATACCTAGCTTCCAGGGAAAGGTGAAGAGTCATCTTTTTGCTACAAAGACAGTGGCATCACTTTTAGCCTATCATCACTTTGCAGGCTCTGGAATGGACGTGACATCTGGGCAAGCTTCTAAATACCTGGTGAAAAAGTCTATTCTTTACAAATGTGAGCACAATGAATGGCCTCATATTAAATCTTAAACCTCTCTGTCTATAATATTTCTGCTTTTGTTTTTAAAACTTCATTGGAACAGAAAAAATGGGCTTCTTTTTAAATATCCATATTCTCTAACACATGGTCACATGTTGCCAGAAACCAAGTTCTATATCACCCCTTCCTCTGTCTGTCCACAGACTTGTCTCTTCAAAGGAGCACCACTAAACCTCTGTCTAATTCCAGGCACATCCCTCCTCTCCTTGCTCACTCACATGGTACCTGGGGTGGGGGTGAGGAGGGGAGAAGAACATACTATAATTGCTTGCCTACCTTGTACTAGGTTCTTTACTGTCATGATGGCCCTCATTTAAACCCCATAAGGTGGGATCATTTCAGTGTTTAAGATGAGGAAACTGCGGTTCACAAAGGTTAGGCAAATGGCCAGAGGTCACACAGGTAAATGCAGTGACAGAGGTGGAGTCTGAACCCAACACATCTGGTCTCATAATCCTGGGAGCTTTTTGTGTCTTAGGAAGCACATTGAATGTGGCTCCCAGTAAGATGAATTTGTGCATCGGGAACTGAGGTAACAGGGCAGAGAGGCATCCACTTAACTGGCATTGTATATGGTTCTGATGGTAACTTCCTGAATGCCTGGCTTCCTGACTGTGGCTGGGTTCCCTTAGCAAGCTGGTTCTCTGCTGTGGTTCTGAAAATTTAAGGAATAGAACAGAAATATTGCTACCCCTACCTAAATTTATCACTTGTTTATATTTTGCCACTTTTGCTTCTCTGTTTATAATTTACACAATTTTTAACAATGATTTGAGTTTAAATTGCAGGTATCATGCTATTTCATTCCTAAATTGAATGCTATATGCTATATTGCATGCATTACATATATATGTAATATATGTATTTATATATGACATATGCACACACTCATATACCCATATTTGAATCATTTAAAAGCGTATTGCTTAGTAATTCATTGATGTATATATCACAATTTGTTTTATCATTTCACACATTGAAGAATATTAGGTTGTTTCCAGTTTGGGGCTTTTACAAATTAAGATGCTATGAACAAATCCACAGTTAATATAATACTCAATGGTGAAAATCTGAAAGCCTTCCTGCTAAAATCTGGAAGAAGACAAGGATGCCCACTAACACCACTTCTACTCAACATAGTATTGGAAGTCTTCGCCACAGCAATCAGACAAAACAAAGAAATAAAAGGTATTTAAGTTGGTAGGGAAGAGATAAAAATGTCATTATATGCAGATGACATGGTACTATATACAGAAAACTGTAACGACTTCACAGAAAAACTACTAGAAATGATAAATGAATTCAGCAAGGTAGCAGGACACAAGATTAACATACAGAAGTTGGTTGCATTTCTTTACACTAATAATGAAGTATCAGAAAGGGAATGTAAACAAACAATACATTTAAAATCATTTCCAAAAAATACTTAGGAATAAACCTCACTAAGGAGGTTAAAGACATATTCTAAGAGCTACAAAACATTAATAAAGGAAACTGAAGAAGATTCAAAGAAATGTAAAGATATCCCATGCTCTTGGATTGGAAGAATTAACATTGTTAAAATGGTCATACTGCCCAAAGCAATCTACAGATTTAATGTTATCTCTATCAAATTACCCATGACATTTTTCACAGAACTAGAAAAAATAATCCTAAAATTTATATGAAACCATAAAAGACCCAGGATTGCCAAAGCAATCCTGAGGAAAAAGAAGAAAGCAGGAGGCATAACCCTCCCAAACTTCAGATAATACTACAAAGTTACAGTAATCAAAACAGCATGATATTTCACAAAAACAGACACACAGACCAATGGAACAGAATAGAGAGCCCAGAAATAAACCTACACATGTATGGACAATTAATTTCTGACAAAAGAGGCAAGAATATACAATGGGGAAAAGACAGTCTCTTCAGCAAGTGGTGTTGGGAAAGTTGGACAGCCACATGTAAATCAATGAATTTATAACACACCCTCACACCATACACAAGAATATACTCAAAATGGCTTAAAGACTAAAATATAAGACAAGGCACCATAAAACTCCTAGAAGAGAATATAGGCAAAACATTCTTTGACATAAGTCATTTTCTTAGGTCAGTCTCCCAAAGCAATAGAAATAAAAGCAAAAATAAAGAAATAGGATCTAATTAAATTTATAAGCTTTTGCACAGCAAAGGAAATAACAAACAAAACAAAAAGACAACCTACGGACTGGGAGAAAATATTTGCAAGTGATGCGACCAACAAGGGCTTAATTTCCAAAATATACAAAGAGCTCCTATGATTCAATAACAAAAATACCAACAACCCAATCGAAAAACGCATAGAAGACCTAAATAGACACTTCTCCAAAGAAGACATACAGATGGCCAAAAGGCACATGAAAAGATGCTCATCATCATTAATTAGTAGAGAAATGGAAACCAAAACAACAGTGAGGTACCATCTCACACCAGTCAGAATGGACATCATTAAAAAGTCTACAAATAATAAATGCTGGAGAGGGTGTGGAGAAAAGGGAACCCTCTTACATTGTTGGTGACAACGTAAATTGGTGCAACCACTATGGAAAACCGTATGGAGGTTCCTCAAAAAACCAAAAATAGAGTTGCCATATGATCCAACAATCCCAGTCCTGGGCATATACCCAGAAAAAACTTAATTCAAAAAGATACATGCACCCCTATGTTCATAGCAGCACTATTTACAATAGCCAAGACATGGAAGCAACCTAAATGTCCATTGACAGAGGAATGGATAAAGAAGATGTGGTATAGATATACAATGGAATAGTACTCAGCCATAAAAAATAATGAAATAATGGCATATGCAGCAACATGGATGGACTTAGAGATTATCATACTAACTGAAGTAAGCCAGAAAAAGAAAGACAAATACCATATGGTATAACTTATATGTGGAATCTAAAGTACAACATAAATGAACACATCTATGAAACAAAAACAGACTCACTGATACAGAGACAGATTTGTGGTTGCCAAGAGGGAGGATAGGTGGAGCAGGGAAGAATTGGGCGTTTGGGATTAGCAGATGCAAACTGTTATAAATAGGATGAATAAACAACAAGGTCCTACTGTATAGCCCAGGGAAATATATTCAATAACCTGTGATAAACCATAATGGAAAAGAATATGAAAAAGAATATGTATGTATAACTGAATCACTTTGTCAGTTTGCTGTACAGCAGAAATTAAATAGAACATATTTCAATAAAAAAATTTTTTTAAAGATACTATGAACATTTGTGTATATATGGAAAATGCTGGGGGGGGGGTTTATCTCTCTTGTGTAAATAGCTAGGAATGGAATGGCTAGATTGTATGGTAGATTTAAGTTTAACTTTTTAAGAAATTGTCACAGTTTCCCAAAGTGTTTGTAACATTTTCATTCCTACCAGCAATGCATGAGAGTTCTGTCTCTTCCACATCCTTGCCAAAACTTGTTCTTACCAATCAATTTAATTTTTACCAATTTCAGAGCATATCGTATCCCATTGTGATTTTAATTTATGTTACCTTAATGACTAAATATACTGAGTATATTTTCACGTTCTTATTTACCACCAGTATATAGTTTTTGGTGAAATTTCTCTTTAAACCTTTTTCTCATTTTTATTAGTTTCTTTGATTTACTATTGAGTTTTGAGAATCCATTCCATTAAATTTTTTTTATTCAAACAGAAAGTCACAAAAATTATAATCATCTGCATCAGTTCACTCAGTCCCATGTAATTAGTTTTTTTTTTCATCTTGATCATTTGTTAGCACTTTTATGAATTCATCAGTTTTCCATTAGAGTTCTGAAAATGCTTATTCATTCAGTTCAGCAGTATAGTCAGTTACCAGAAACCTGTACTTGTCAGAGTCTTTTCCATGAATTCCTTGAAGATGAAACACTTTTATAGGAACATTTTTGCAAAAGCATCAGTGTACACCCAGAACTGTCTGTAAATGGCAAAAGACTTAAAAATGACCATGGTTAAAGATTTGATGAAAGTTCATAATAGTGCAATTGACAAGGAAATTTAGTTATTTCTGAGATATAAATTTTAAAGTAATAACTAGAATTATGACTTATAACATTATACCAGAACATATAAGATTTTTAGAAATTTCATGTAATGTCTGAAACATTTATATTAACATATTTCCATACAAATAACCCAAAGAAAGTTTAGTATTAGTTGTTTTTCTTTTTGTTTGTTTGTTTATACTGCAGGTTCTTATTAGTCATCAATTTTATACACATCAGTGTATACATGTCAATCCCAATCGCCCATTTCAGCACACCACCATCCCCACATCACTGCGGTTTTCACCCCTTGATGTCCATACGTTTGTTCTCTACATCTGTGTCTCAACTTCTGCCCTGCAAAGCAGTTCATCTGTACCATTTTTCTAGGTTCCACATACATGCTTAACATACGATATTTGTTTTTCTCTTTCTGACCAACTTCACTCTGTATGACAGTCTCTATATCCATCCACGTATGAACAAATTACTCAATTTTGTTCCTTTTTATGGCTGAGTAATATTCCATTGTATATATGTACCACATCTTCTTTATCCATTCATCAGCCAATGGACATTTAGGTTGCTTCCATGACCTGGCTATTGTAAATAGTGCTGCAATGAACATTGGGGTGTATGTGTCTTTTTGAATTATGGTTTTCTCTGGGTATATGTCCAGTAGTGGGATTGCTGGATCATATGGTAATTCTATTTTTAGTTTTTTAAGGAAATTCCATACAGTTCTCCATAGTGGCTGTATCAATTTACATTCCCACCAACAGTGCAAGAGGGTTCCCTTTTCTCCACACCCTCTACAGCATTTGTTGTTTGTAGATTTTCTGATGATGCCCATTCTAACTGGTGTGAGGTGATACCTTATTGTAGTTTTGATTTGCATTTCTCTAATAATTAGTGATGTTGACCAGCTTTTCATGTGCTTCTTGGCCATCTGTATATCTTCTTTGGAGAAGTGTCTATTTAGGTCTTCTGCCCATTTTTGGATTGGGTTGTTTGTTTTTTAATATTGAGCTGCATGAGCTGTTTATATATTTTGGAGATTAATCCTTTGTCCGTTGATTCGTTTGCAAATATTTTCTCCCATTCTGAGGGTTGTCTTTTCGTCTTATTTATGGTTTCCTTTGCTGTGCAAAAGCTTTGAAGTTTCATTAGGTCCCATTTGTTTACTTTTGTTTTTATTTCCATTACTCTAGGAGGTGGATCAAAAAAGATCTTGCTGTGATTTATGTCAAAGAGTGTTCTTCCTATGTTTTCCTCTCCGAGTTTTATAGTGTCCGGTCTTACATTTAGGTCTCTAATCCATTTTGAGTTTATTTTTGTGTATGGTGTTAGGGAGTGTTCTAATTTCATTCTTTCACATGTAGCTGTCCAGTTTTCCCAGCACCACTTATTGAAGAGACTCTCTTTTCTCCATTGTACATCTTTGCCTCCTTTCTCATAGGTTAGTTGACCATAGGTGCATGGGTTTATGTCTGGGCTTTCTGTCATGTTCCATTGATCTATGTTTCTGTTTTTGTGCCAGTACCGTATTGTCTTGATTACTGTAGCTTTGTAGTATAGTCTGAAGTCAGGGAGTCTGATTGCTCCAGCTCCGTTTCTTTCTCTCAAGACTGCTTTGGCAATTCGGGTTCTTTTCTGTCTCCATACAAATTGTAAGCCGATTTGTTCTAGTTCCTTCAAAAATGCCATTGGTAACTTGATAGGAATTGCAATGAATCTGTAGATTGCTTTGGGTAGTATAGTCATTTTCACAATATTGATTCTTCCAGTCCAAGAACATGGTATATCTCTCTATCTGTTTGTATCATCTTTAATTTCTTTCATCAGTGTCTTACAGTTTTCTGCATACAGGTCTTTTGTCTCCCTAGGTAGGTTTATTCCTAGGTGTTTTATTCTCTTTGTTGCAATGGTAAATGGGAGTGTTTCCATAATTTCTCTGTCAGATTTTTCATCATTAGTGTATAGGAATGCAAGAGATTTCTGTGCATTAATTTTGTATTGTGCAACTTTGCCAAATTCATTGATTAGCTCTAGTAGTTTTCTGGTGGCATTTTTAGGATTCTCTATGTATAGTATCAGATCATCCGCAAACAGTGACAGTTTTACTTCTTTTTTTCCAGTTTGTATTCCTTTTATTTCTTTTCCTTCTCTGATTGCCGTAGCTAGGACTTCCAAAACTATGTTGAATAATAGTGGTGAGAGTGGACATCCTTGTCTCGTTCCTGATCGTAGAGGAAATGCGTTCAGTTTTTCACCATTGAGAATGATGTTTGCTGTGGGTTTGTCATATATGGCCTTTATTATGTTGAGGTAGTTTCCCCCTATGCCCACTTTCTGGAGAGTTTTTATCATAAATGGGTGTTGAATTTTGTCAAAACCTTTTTCTGCATCTAGTGAGATGATCATATGGTTTTTAGTTTTCAATTTGTTAATATGGTGTATCACATTGATTGATTTGCTTATATTGAAGAATCCTTGCATCCCTGGGTTAAATCCCACTTGATCGTGGTTTATGATCCTTTTAATGTGTTGCTGGATTCTGTTTGCTAGTATTTTGTTGAGGATTTTTGCATCTATATTCATCAGTGATATTAGTCTATAATTTTCTTTTTTTGTAGTATCTTTCTCTGGTTTTGGTATCAGGGTGATTGGGGCCTCATAGAATGAATTTGGGAGACCTCCTTCCTCTGCAATGTTTTGGAAGAGTTTGAGAAGGATGGGTGCTAGCTCTTCTCCAAATGTTTGATAGAATTCACCTGTGAAGCCATCTGATCCTGGACTTTTGTTTGTTGGAAGATTTTTAATCACAGTTTCAATTTCATTACTTGTGATTGGTCTGTTCATATTTTCTGTTTCTTCCTTGTTCAGTTTTGGAAGTTTACACCTTTCTAAGAATTTGTCCATTTCTTCCAGCTTGTCCATTTTATTGGCATAGAGTTCCTTTTAGTAGTCTCTTAGGGGGCTTTGTATTTCTGTGGTGTCTTTTGTAACTTCTCCTTTTTCATTTCTAATTTTATTGATTTGAGTCCTCTCCCTCTTTTTCTCAATGAGTCTCGCTAATGGTTTATCAATTTTGTTTATCTTCTCAAAGAACCAGCTTTTAGTTTTATTGACCTTTGCTATTGATTTCTTTGTTTCTATTTCATTTATTTCTGCTCTGATCTTTATGATTTCTTTCCTTCTGCTAACTTTGGGCTTTGTTTGTTCTTCTTTCTCTAGTTCCTTTAGGTGTAAGTTTAGATTGTTTACTTGAGATTTTTCTTGTTTCTTGAGGTAGGCTTTTATAACTATAAACTTCCCTCTTAGAACTGCTTTTGCTGCATCCCATAGGTTTCAGATCGTCGTGTTTTCATTGTCATTTGTCTCCAGGTATTTTTTAATTTCCTCTTTGATTTCTGCAGTGATCTCTTAGTTATTTAGTAACGTATTGTTTAGCCTCCATGTGTTTGTGTTTTTTACATTTTTTCCCCTGTAATTCATTTCTAATCTCAGAGTGTTGTGGTCAGAAAAGATGCTTGATATGATTTCAATTTTCTTAAATTTACTGAGGCTTGATTTGTGTCCCAAGATGTGATCTATCCTGGAGAACGATCTGTGAGCACTTGAGAACAAAGTGTAATCTGCTGTTTTGGGATGGAATGTCCTATAAATATCAATTAAATCTATCTGGTCTATTGTGTCATTTAAAGCTTCTGTTTCCTTATTTATTTTCATTTTGGATGATCTGTCCATTGGTGTAAGTGAGTTGTTAAATTCCCCCACTCTTATTGTGTTAGTGTCGATTTCCTCTTTTAATAGCTGTTAGCAGTTGCCTTATGTAT
The DNA here is from genome assembly GCF_028021215.1 of Eschrichtius robustus. Lineage (NCBI taxonomy): Eukaryota > Metazoa > Chordata > Mammalia > Artiodactyla > Eschrichtiidae > Eschrichtius > Eschrichtius robustus. Next base: position 38,790,374 of record NC_090843.1, read on the forward strand.
TGAGGTGCTCCTATATTGGGTGCATATATATTTATAATTTTTATATCTCCTTCTTGGATTGATCCCTTGATCATTATGTAGTGTCCTTCCTTGCCTCTTGTAACATTCTTTATTTTAAACTCTATTTTATCTGATATGAGTAAAGCTACTCCAGCTTTGTTTTGATTTCCATTTGCATGGAGTATCTTTTTCCATCCCCTCACTTTCAGTCTGTATGTGTCCCTAGGTCTGAAGTGGGTCTCTTGTAGACAGCATATATATGGGTCTTGTTTGTGTATCCATTCAGCAAGCCTGTGTCTTTTGCTTGGAGCATTTAATCCATTCACGTTTAAGGTAATTATTGATATGTATGTTCCTATAACCATTCTTAATTGTTTTGGGTTTGTTTTTGTAGGTCCTTTTCTTGTCTTGTGTTTCCCACTTAGAGAAGTTCCTGTAGCATTTGTTGTAGAGCTGGTTTGGTGGTGCTGAATTCTCTTAGCTTTTGCTTGTCTGTAAAGCTTTTCATTTCTCCATCGAATCTGAATGAGATCCTTGCCAGGTAGAGTAATCTTGGTTGTAGGTTCTTCCCTTTCATCACTTTAAGTACATCATGCCACTCCCTTCTGCCTTGTAGAGTTTCTGCTGAGAAATCAGCTGTTAACCTTATGGGAGTCCCCTTGTACATTATTTGTCATTTTTCCTTTGCTGCTTTCAATAATTTTTCTTTGTCTTTAATTTTTGCCAATTTGATTACTATGTGTTTTGGCATGTTTCTCCTTGGGTTTATCCTGTATGGGACTCGCTGCACTTCCTGGACTTGGGTGGCCATTTCCTTTCCCATGTTAGGGAAGTTTTCAACTATAATCTCTTCAAATATTTTCTGTGGTCCTTTCTCTCTCTCTTCTCCTTCTGGGACACCTATAATGCGAATGTTGTTGTGTTTAATGTTGTCCCAGAGGTCTCTTAGGCTGTCTTCATTTCTTTTCATTCTTTTTTCTTTAGTCTGTTCCAAGGCAGTGAATTCCACCATTATGTCTTCCAGGTCACTTATCCATTCTTCTGCCTCAGTTATTCTGCTATGGATTCCTTCTAGTGTAGTTTTCATTTCAGTTATTGTATTGTTCATCTCTGTTTGTTTGTTCTTTAATTCTTCTAGGTCTTTGTTAAACATTTCTTGCATCTTCTTGATCTTTGCCTCCATTCTTTTTCCAAGGTCCTGGATTATCTTCAGTATCATTTTTCTGAATTCTTTATCTGGAAGGTTGCCTATCTCCACTTCATTTAGTTGTTTTTCTGGGGTTTTATCTTGTTCCTTCGTCTGGTACATAGCCCTCTGCCTTTTCATCTTGTCTATCTTTCTGTGAATGTGGTTTTTGTTCCACAGGCTGCAGGATTGTAGTTCTTCTTGCTTCTGCTATCTGCCCTCTGGTAGATGAGGCTATCTAAGAGTCTTGATGCGAGGGACTGGTGGTGGGTAGAGCTGGGTGTTGCTCTGTTTGCCAGAGCTCAGTAAAACTTTAATCCACTTGACTGTTGATGGGTGGGGCTGGGTTCCCTCCCTGTTGGTTGTTTGGCTTGAGGCAACCCAACACTGGAGCTTACCTGGGCTCTTTGGTGGGGCTAATGACAGACTCTGGGAGGGCTTACACCAAGGAGTACTTCCCAGAACTTCTGCTGCCTGTGTCCTTGTCCCCACGGTGGGCCACAGCCCCCACACCCGCCTCTGAAGAAGACCCTCCCACACTAGCATGTAGGTCTTGTTCAGTCTCCCCTGGGGTCACTGCTCCTTCCCTTGGGTCCCGATGCACACACTACTTTGTGTGTGCCCTCCAAGAGTGGAGTCTCTGTTTCCCCCAGTCCTGTCTGAGTCCTGCAATCAATTCCCACTAGGCTTCAAAGTCTGATTCTCTAGGAATTCCTCCTTCCGTTGCCAGAACCCCTGGTTGGGAAGTGTGACGTGGGGTTCAGAACCTTCACTCCAGTGGGTGGACTTCTGTGGTATAAGTGTTCCCCAGTCTCTGAGTCACCCACCCACCAGTTATGGGATTTGATTTTACTGTGATTGCACCTCTCCTACCATCTCATTGTGGCTTCTCCTTTGTCTTTGGATGTGGGGTATCTTTTTTGGTGAGTTCCAGTGTCTTCCTGTCAATGATTGGTCAGCAGCTAGTTGTGATTCTGGTCTCCATTAAATTTTAATATGCATTGGAGACTAAATCAATATCTCTTAAATACCTTCTACAGGTAATTTGCCCTCCCTTGTTTTTGTTTATTGCTGTTTAGAATTTTAGTTCCACTTTGTTTCCATACATGCATTTAACTATTTCTTCCCCACCCATCCACCTCACCTCCTAACCACTCTGTTCTCTTCTGTGGAACTCCAGTCAGAAATGTTTTACTTTTTCAATGTGTCCTTCATGTCTCTTAATTAATCATTCATGTTTTCTATTTCTCTATTTCTCAGTGTCGCTTTCTGGGGAATTTCCTCATAACCACCTTCTTATTCCTCTCTTGAACTGAGTCAGGACAACTATCTTACCTCCTCTTTTAAGCTTTTAATTGTAGTGACTGTTACAGTTTTCATTGTAGAAGGTGGTTTTATTCTTTTCATACATTTTAAAATTCATTTATCTTTTTCTTAGTTTTCCACTTCTAGACCTTCTTTTACCTCTTATATTATCACAAATACAAATTGAATAATTACTCTCATATTGGTCTGCTCTCTGTGGTTCTTTGGTTCTGATAATCCTGTTTGCACATCTGCTATCTCTCTGACATGGTGAGTTGTTTCCTCAAGTCTTTGTAACTCCCTTTTTGTACATGCACGTTCTGTGGGTATTGTTTTCTCTTGGATAATTGCATGTGTCCTAGCTGTGAAACTGTCACTGGTTTTGATTCTGACAGGGTTCCAGGGGTTTCAAATTTCGTTTGTGTTAATTTATCTCCTTGCAGCTCCCATACAGCTGCACGTAATGTAAATTTAATTTCACTCTCTGGCATAGGCTTGAGGTGTGTTTTCTTCCAGTTGCCTTTTTGTTTCTTTCTACCTAAGGCTTCAGGAAAAGCATGAGGTTCCTTGAGGGCTCCATGGTCTACAGGCTGGGGATTTTCTGGTTTCATTGGAATGGAAGGGACAGCTCTTAGGGGACCCAGGTTCCATGAAGAAGTCTCTGGTCCAGCTTCCCACCAGCTATTGCCCAGTACCACGTCTTTAGTCCATGTGTGAGTATTAGAACCTTAATTCCAGCCCTAAGAGCTTTCGTCTGTTGGGATTTTAGGGAGCCCCCCAAATACATTATTTGACTCTTCGCCACCTGCCATGTTGCTGGAAGTTCCTCTAAAGAGTATTTTTCACAAAGGAAACAGGCTGGCCTATTATAATAGACAAGTCCTGAAAGAGAACAGGTCTTTCTAGGCCCCCTTCCAACCCTTTATCTGACTTTTGCTCCCAAATAAAAATTATTTCCTATATGATTCTTTTCTTCATTAGCTGTAATAAAATAAACATGGTTATAAATCTCAACATACCCAAAAATATACACATTTACTTTCTGAGTTTGGTACACTTTTAAACACATGTAATAAACACAATTTAAATTTCTTGCCTTATGTCTTATATCTTGCATGATGCCATTTATACTCCAATGCTTGTCTTCTTTAATCACTTGCTATAAAGTGATAAAGCAGCAGCTTCATCAAAGCACACCCTTAAAATGGGATTCCCTGAAAATATTTGAAAATACTTCTTAGTCAATGGTTTTTGAGGCAATTGCTTTTTTTTCTCAATATATTTTATTTTATTTTTATTTTTTTATTTTTTAAGTTTGTCAACCAGTTCATTCTTTCTTTTTTTTTTAACATCTTTATTGGAATATAATAGCTTTAAAATGGTGTGTTAGTTTCTGCTTTATAAAAAAGTGAATCAGCTATACATATACATATATCGCCATATCTCTTCCCTCTTGCGTCTCCCACCCTCACAACCTCCCTATTTTACCTCTCTAGGTGGTCAAAAAGCACCAAACTGATCTCCCTGTGCTATGCAGCTGCCTCCCACTAGCTATCTATTTAACATTTTGTTGTGTATATATGTCCATGCGCTGTTTCACTTTGTCCCAGCTTACCCTTCCCACTCCCCGTGTCCTCAAGTCCATTCTCTAGTAGGTCTGTGTCTTTATTCCCATCTTGCCCCTAGGTTCTTCATGACCATTTTTTGTTTTTAGTTTTTTAGATTCCATATATATGTGTTAGCATATGGTATTTGTTTTTCTCTTTCTGACTTACTTCACTCTGTATGACAGACTCTAGGTCCATCCACCTCAATACAAATAACTCAATTTTGTTTCTTTTTATGGCTGAGTAATATTCCACTCTCTATATATGTCACATCTCTTCTATCTAGTCGTCTGTCGGTGGACACTTAGGTTGCTTCCATGTCCTGGCTATTGTAAATAGAGCTGCAATGAACATTGTGGTACATGACTCTTTTTTTTCTTTTCATTTATTTTATTTTATTTTTTTAAACACCTTTATTGGAGTATAATTGCTTTACAATGGTGTATTAGTTTCTGCTTTATAACAAAGTGAATCAGCTATATATATACATATATCCCCATATCTCTTCCATCTTGCATCTTCCTCCCACCCTCTCTATCCCACCCCTCTAGGTGGTCACAGAGCACCGAGCTGATCGCCCTGTGCTATGCGGCTGCTTCCCACTAGCTATCTATTTTACATTTGGTAGTATATATAATTCCATGCCACTCTCTCCTTCATCCCAGCTTACCCTACACAATTCCCGTGTCCTCAAGTCCATTCTCTACCTCTGCCTCTTTATTCCTGTCCTTCCCCTAGGTTCTTCAGAACCTTTTTTTTTTTCTTTTCTAGATTCCATATATATGTGTTAGCATACGGTATTTGTTTTTCTCTTTCTGACTTACTTCACTCTATATGGCAGTCTCTAGGTCCATACATCTCACTACAAATAACTCAATTTCCTTTCTTTTTATGGCTGAGTGATAGTCCACTGTACATATGTGCCACATCTTCTTTATCCATTCATCTGTTGATGGACACGTAGGTTGCTTCCATGTCCTGGCTATTGTAAATAGAGCTGCAATGAACATTGTGGTACATGACTCTTTTTGAATTATGGGTTTCTCAGCGTATATGCCCAGTAGTGGGATTGCTGGGTCGTATGGTAGTTCTATTTTTAGGTTTTTAAGGAACCTCCATACTGTTCTCCATAGTGGCTGCATCAATTTATATTCCCACCAACAGTGCAAGAGGGTTCCCTTTTCTCCACACCCTCTCCAGCATTTGTTGTTTGTAGATTTTTCTGATGATGCCCATTCTAACTGGTGTGGGGTGATACCTCATTGTAGTTTTCGTTTGCATTTCTCTAATAATTAGTGATGTTGAGCAGCTTTTCATGTGCTTCTTGGCCATCTGTATATCTTTTTTGGAGAAATGTCTATTTAGGTCTTCTGCCCATTTTTTGATTGGGTTGTTTGTTTCTTTAATATTGAGCTGCATGAGCTGTTTATATATTTTGGAGATTAATCCTTTGTCCGTTGATTCGTTTGCAAATATTTTCTCCCATTCTGAGGGTTGTCTTTTCGTCTTATTTATGGTTTCCTTTGCTGTGCAAAAGCTTTGAAGTTTCATTAGGTCCCATTTGTTTACTTTTGTTTTTATTTCCATTACTCTAGGAGGTGGATCAAAAAAGATCTTGCTGTGATTCATGTCAAAGAGTGTTCTTCCTATGTTTTCCTCTAAGAGTTTTATAGTGTCCAGTCTTACATTTAGGTCTCTAATCCATTTTGAGTTTATTTTTGTGTATGGTGTTAGGGAGTGTTCTAATTTCATTCTTTTACATGTAGCTGCCCAGTTTTCCCAGCACCACTTTTGAAGAGGCTGTATTTTTTCCATTGTATATTCTTACCTCCTTTATCAAAAATAACGTGACCATAGGTGTGTGGGTTTATCTCTGGGCTTTCTATCCTGTTCCATTGATCTATATTTCTGTTTTTGTGCCAGTACCATACTGTCTTGAATACTGTAGCTTTGTAGTATAGTCTGAAGTCAGCGAGCCTGATTCCTCCAGCTCTGTTTTTCTTTCTCAAGATGGCTTTGGCTATTTGTGGTCCTTTGTGTTTGCATACAAATTGTGAAAATTTTTGTTTTAATTCTGTGAAAAATCCCAGTGGCAGTTTGATAAGGATTTCATTGAATCTGTACATTGCTTTAGGTACTATAGTCATTTTCACAATGTTTATTCTTCCAATCCACAAACATGGTATATCTCTCCATCTGTTAATTTCTTTCATCAATGTATTACAGTTTTCTGCATACAGGTCTTTTGTCTCCTTAGGTATGTTTATTCTTAGGTATTTTATTCTTTTTGTGGCAGTAGTAAATGGAACTGTTTCCCTGATTTCACTTTCAGATTTTTCATCATTAGTGTATAGGAATGCAAGAGATTTCTGTGCCTTAATTTTGTATCCTGCCACTTTACCAAATTCCTTGATTAACTCTAGTAGTTTTCTGGTGGCATCTTTAGGATTCTCTACGTATAGTCATGTCATTTGAAACTGTGACAGCTTTACTTCTTCTTTTCTGATTTGGATTCCTTTTATTTCTTTTTCTTCTCTGATTGCCATGGCTAAAACTTCCAAAACTATGTTGAATAATAGTAGTGAGAGTGGGCCACCTTGTCTTGTTTCTGATCTTAGTGGAAATGGTTTCAGTTTTTCACCACTGAGGAGGAGGTTGGCTGTGGGTTTGTCATATATAGCCTTTATATGTTGAGGTAAGTTCCCTTTATGCCTACTATCTGGAGGGTTTTTATCATAAATGGGTGTTGAATTTCGTTGAAAGCTTTTTCTGCATCTATTGAGATGATCATATGGTCTTTATTCTTCAATTTGTTAATATGGTGAATCACATTGATTGATTTGCGTATATTGAAGAATCCTTGCATCCCTGGGATAAACCCCACTTGATCATGGTGTACGAACGATCCTTTTAATGTGCTGTTGGATTCTGTTTGCTAGTATTTGGTTAAGAAATTTTGCATCTATGTTCATCAGTGATATTGGCCTGTAGTTTTCTTTCTTTGTGACATCTTTGTCTGGTTTTGGTATCAGGGTGATAGTGGCCTCGTAGAATCAGTTTGGGAGTGTTCCACCCTCTGCAATATTTTGGAAGAGTTTGAGAAGGATAGGTGTTAGCTCTTCTCTAAATGTTTGATAGAATTCGCCTGTAAAGACATCTGGTCTTTGGCTTTTGCTTATTGGAAGATTTTTAGTCACCGTTTCAATTTCAGCGCTTGTGATTGGTTTGTTTATAATTTCTATTTCTTCCTAGTTCAGTCTCGGAAGGTTGTGCTTTCTAAGAATTTGTCCATTTCTTCCCGCTTGTCCATTTTATTGGCATAGAGTTGCTTGTAGTAATCTCTCATGATCCTTTGTATTTCTGCAATGTCAGTTGTTACTTCTCCTTTTTCATTTCTAATTCTATTGACATGAGACCTCTCCCTTTTTCTCTTGATGAGTCTGGCTAATGGTTTATCAATTTAGTTTATCTTCTCAAAGAACCAGATTATAGTTTTATTGATCTGTGCTATTGTTTCCTTCATTTATTTTTCATTTATTTCTGATCTGATTTTTATGATTTCTTTTCTTCTGCTATATTTTGGTGTGTTTTGTTCTTCTTTCTCTAATTGCTTTAGGAGTAAGGTTAGGTTGTTTTTTTGAGATATTTCTTCTTTCTTGAGGTAGGATTGTATTGCTATAAACTTCCCTCTTAGAACTGCTTTTCTGCATCCCATAGGTTTTAGGTTGTCGTGTTTTCATTGTCATTTGTTTCTAAGTATTTTTTTAAATTTCCTCTTTGATTTCTTCAGTGATCTCTTGGTTATTAAGTAGTGTATTGTTTAGCCTCCATGTGTTTGTATTTTTTACAGATTTTTCCTGGAATTGATATCTAGTCTCATAGCGTTGTGGCTGGAAGAGATACTTGATACGATTTCAATTTTCTTAAATTTACCAAGGCTTGATTTGTGACCCAAGATATGATCTCTCCTGGAGACTGTTGCATGAGCACTTGAGAAGAAAATGTATTCTGTTGTGTTTGGATGGCATGTCTTATAAAGATCACTTAAGTTAATCTTGTTAAATGTATCATTTAAAGCTTGAGTTTCCTTATTTATTTTCACTTTGGATGATCTGTCCATTGGTGAAAGTGGGGTGTTAAAGTCCCCTACTATGACTGTGTTACTGTCGTTTTCCCCTTTTATGTCTTTTAGTACTTGCCTTATGTATTGAGGTGCTACTGCATTGGGTGCATAAATATTTACAATTGTTATATCTTCTTCTTGGATTGATCCCTTGATCATTATGTAGTGTCCTTCTTTGTCTCCTGTAATAGTCTTTGTTTTAAATTTTATTTTGTCTGATATGAGAATTGCTACTCAAGCTTTCTTTTGATTTCAATTTGCATGGTATATCTTTTTCCATCCCCTCACTTTCAGTCCATATGTGTCCCTAGGTCTGAAGTGGGTCTCTTGTAGACAGCATATATATGGGTCTTGTTTTTGTATCCCTTCAGCCATTCTACGTCTTTTGGTTGGAGCATTTAATCCATTTACATTTAAGGTAATTATTGATATGTATGTTCCTATTTCCATTTTCTTAATTGTTTTGGGCTTATTATTGTAGGTCTTTTCCTTCCTTCTCTTGTGTTTCCTGCGTAGAGAAGTTCCTTTAGCATTTGTTGTAAAGCTGGTTTGGTGGTGCTATATTCTCTTAGCTTTTGCTTGTCTGTAAAGGTTTTAATTTCTCCATCAAATCTGAATGAGATCCCTGCTGGGTAGAGTAATCTTGGTTGTAGGTTTTTCCCTTTCATCAGTTTAATTATGTCCTGCCACTCCCTTCTGGCTTGCAGAGTTTCTGCTGAAAGATCAGCTTTTAACCTTATGGGAATTCCCTTGTATGTTATTTTTTGTTTTTCCCTTGTTGCTTTTAATATTTTTTCTTTGTATTTAATTTTTGATAGTTGGATTAATATGTGTCTTGGCATGTTTCTCATTGGATTTATCTTGTATGGGACTCTCTGCGCTTCCTGGACTTGATTAACTATTTCCTTTCCCATATTAGGGAAGTTTTCAACTATATTCTCTTCAAATATTTTGTCAGTCCCTTTTTCCCTTCTTCTTCTGGGACCCCTATAGTTCGAATGTTAGTGCGTTTAATGTTGTCCCAGAGGTCTCTGAGACTGTCCTCAATTCTTTTCAATCTTTTTTCTTTATTCTTCTCTGCAGTAGTTATTTCCACTATTTTATCTTCCAGGTCACTTATCCGTTCTTATGCGTCAGTTATTCTGCTACTGATTCCTTCTAGAGAATTTTTAATTTCATTTTTTTTGTTTTTCATCATTGTTTGTTTGCTCTTTAGTTCTTCTAGGTCCTTGTTAAACGTTTCTTGTCTTTTCTCCATTCTATTTCCAAGATTTTGGATCATCTTTACTATCATTATTCTATATTCTTTTCCAGGTAGACTGCCTATTTCCTCTTCATTTGTTTAGTCTGGTTGGTTTTTTTACCTTGCTCCTTCATCTGCTGTGTGCTTCTCTGTCTTCTCATTTTGCTTAACTTAACTTAACTTAATCCCAAACTGTGTTTGTGGTCTCCCTTTCGGAGACTGCAGGTTTGTAGTTCGTGTTGTTTTTGGTGTCTGCCCCCAGTGGCTAATGTTGGTTCAATGGGTTGTGTAGGCTTCCTGGTGGAAGGGACTAGTGCCTGTGTTTTGGTGGATGAGGCTGGATCTTGTCTTTCTCGTGGGAAGGTCCTCATCTGGTGGTGTGTTTTGGGGTGTCTCTGACCTTATGATTTTAGGCAGCCTCTCTGCTAATGGGTGGGGTTGTGCTCCTGTCTTGCTAGTTGTTTGACATGGAGTGTCCAGCACTATAGCTTTCTGGTCATTGAGTGGAGCTGAGTCTTGGCGTTGAGATTGAGATCTCTGGGAGATTTTCACCATTTGATATTACGTGGAGCTGGGAGGTTTCTGGTGGACCAATGTCCTGAACTGGGCTCTCCCACCTCAGAGGCACAGGTCTGATGCCCGGCCGGAGCACCAAGACCCTGTCATCCACACATCTCAAAATAAAATGGAGAAAAAAAGAAAGAAAGAAAAAGAATAAAATAAAGTTATTAAAATAAAAAATAATTATTAAAAATAAAAAAAATTAAAAAGTAATAAAAAGGAAGAAAGGAAGAAGAGAGCAACCAAACCAAAAAACAAATTCACCAATGAAAACAAGTGCTCAAAACTATACAAAAAAAACAAACAAACAAACAAACAAAAAAACAATGGACAGACAGAACCCTAGGACAAATGGTAAAAGCAAAGGTATACAGAGAAAATCACACACAGATACATACACATACATACTCACAAAAAGAGAAAAGGGAAAAAAAAAATTTTGCTCCCAAAGTCCACTGCTTCAAGTTGCGATGATTCGTTGTCTATTCAGGTATTCCACAGATGCAGGGTACATCAAGTTGATTGTGGAGATTTAATCCTCTGCTTCTGAGGCTGCTGGGAGAGATTTCCCTTTCTCTTCTCTGTTCGCACAGCTCCCGGGGTTCAGCTTTGGATTTGGCCCTGCCTCTGCGTGTAGGTTGCCTTTGGGCGTCTGTTCTTTCTTCAGACAGGACAGGGTTAAGGTAGCAGCTGATTAGGGGGCTCTGGCTCACTCAGGCCGGGGGGGAGGGAGGGGTACGGAGTGCAGGGCGAGCCTGTGGCGGCAGAGGCCAGTGTGACGTTTCACCAGTCTGAGGCTCGCTCTGCGTTCTCCCAAGGAAGCTGTCTCTGGATCACGGGACCCTGGCAGTGGCGGGCTGCACAGGCTCCAGGAGGTGAGGTGTGGATAGTGACCTGTGCTTGCACACAGGCTTCTTGGTGGCGGCAGCAGCAGCCTTAGTGTCCCATGCCCATCTCTGGGGTCCACGCTGATAGCCGCGGCTCACACCCGTCTCTGGAGCTCCTTTAAGCAGCGCTCTTAATTCCCTTTCCTCGCGCACCAGGAAACAAAGAGCCAAGAAAACGTCTCTTGCCTCCTCGGCAACTCCAGACTTTTTCCTGGCCTCCCTCACGGCTAGCCATGGTGCACGAGCTCCTTCAGGCTGTGTTCACGCCGCCAACCCCAGTCCTCTCCCTGGGATCCGACTGAAGCCCAAGCCTCAGCTGCCAGCCCCCACCCATCCCGGAGGGTGAGCAGACAAGCCTCTCGGGCTGGTGAGTGCTGGTCGACACCCATCCTCTGTGCAGGAATCTCTCCGCTTTGCCCTCTGCACCCCTGTTTCTGGGCTCTCCTCCGTGGCTCCAAAGCTTCCCCCCTCCGCCACCGCCGTCTGCGCCCATGAAGGGGCTTCCTAGTGTGTGGAAACCTTTCCTCCTTCACAGCTCCCTCCCACTGGTGCAGGTCCCATCCCTATTTTTTTTCTCTGTTTTTTCTTTTGCCCTACCCAGGTACGTGGGGAGTTTCTTGCCTTTTAGGAGGTCTGACATCTTCTGCCAGAGTTCAGTGGGTGTTCTGTAGGAGTTGTTCCACATGTAGATGTATTTCTGATGTATTTGTGGTGAGGAAGGTGATCTCCACGTCTTACTCTTCCACCATCTTGAAGTTCCTCCACGCAATTGCTTTTTTAAGCAATTGAATTTTAGTTTAAATACATTTTTATAAATAAGAGAGAACATAAAATGCATTATAAAACTGTAGTCTCTAATCCCTTGTGCATTTAGTGTAGGGAACTACCCCATCCCTCCTCCTATCCTCATAAAACAGAACAGAACCAGCCTTGATTTGAATACAACAGTAACTTATCTATGCTGCCAAGTCTGATCATTTTCTTTTCTTGGAAACTGGCATAAAGGCAGTTTGCCATCAACTTCAAAGCTTTCTTCCAAGTATAGAAGGAGAAACATTTCAATATAGTAATGTAGAACATGTGGACATTTTAATGAACATTTACTTTGATAAGCACTGTGCAAACATGTTCTCTGTTTATTTTATGTAATCACCTCCTCAATGTTAAATTTTTGCAAAATTTTTACCCTACTTTACAAATTAGAAAATATAGGTTGTCAGAATTTACTGGCACCCATGAGGTGTTACACTGATTGATGTTTAAACTGTCTACTCAAATGTAAGTACAGTCTGGTAGTAAGAAAAATAGTAATACCCCAGGGACTTGAAGGAGCTAAAAGACCTTTGAGTTGCAAAAGATCTAAATTATGCAAGCTGAGAAATCCTGGATGGACACCATGATACCTTTAGGTCATCTTTCACCATCCAGGTGGCAAATTACCATTATGGATTATGTTTTTTAATTCTTTTTGTGCCAACGATCCCTTTGGCCTTCTGGGGAATCCCATGAATCCTTTCTCAGAAAAATGTTTTAAAGCGCGTAGCAGAAAGAATGGAAGCTTTTTCTAGCAGCTGATCCCTGAGATTTTCAAGCATTTTAGCTCTGTCCATTTCACTTCCCACTTCAACCAAACCGCTCAGAGACCTTCCCTAACGTTCTTCAGAAAAGGTAGAGGAGACATGCAAGCAGGTTTGGAGAGTATGGTGTTGGGGAAGAGATGCTTTTGAGATGACATTGGTGTCTTCCTTTTCCCTTCTTTCTCGAAGCCTCCCCATTTCTAGCCCCTTCATCCTTCCTCAGATCAAGCCCCGTGTTCCTCTGGTTTTACTTCTTTTCCGTCCTCACTCATCTCTTGCTCAGCCCAGTCCGCTTCTCTAGACCCACCCCTCGCTGCCTCCTCACACTGGCTCCTTCTCCCCGCTAAGTCCCGCCTTCTACCCTGTCTCTTTTTAGGTCCCTGCCAATCATGCTGGGCCACCCTCTCTCCCCCACTCTTAACAAAAATAAGCCTGTCCCTGGCCTCCCCTTACAGGCAAAAGAGCTGTGGCAAATGAAGGATGGCCTCTGCTTCCATCCACTTCTCCGAAGAGCAGGTCAGGAACGTCTGCCGGGCGCTCCAGCCGCCCGGAGTAAGCGGGGCCCGCTGGGAGCTGCTGGTGAAGAGCATGGGCATCAGCATCTACTGGCAGCTGCACCAAGTAGCAGTTGGCCCGCTAGAGGCACGCGGGGCGGCAGCACGCTGGGGGTGGGGGTCCGGGGGTTGGGGGTACGGCCCCCGGGGAGTTCCAGGCTGCAGACAGGTCAGGACACCGTGAGTCTTCTGGAGCCAAGGAAGAGTGAGCACTGGGGTGGTGCCTCCAGCTGACTGTTCCCTGTGTCAAGGGGAGTATGGAGGTATCCAGAATTTAGTCTCAGGTCTGAGGCCCGACTGGACACGTGGTTTGTTAGAAGTTAATGGTAGAGTTAAAACGTGGGTGGGCTGATTCTTAGCCCCATGTACTTGCCTGCAAGGGACGTGGAGCCCCGCTCCCGGGTGGATGCCGGTCCCTGTGTGTGTGGCGAGGAGTATTTCAGGGTTGAGTCTAGTCATTTTCGTGACTTGCTTCCTTTGGCGGCTGCCCCCTTCCTTGTAAATTGGACTTAATAACTTTAGCCTGAAACTTCTGGGAGAAAGATCAAGTAAAAGGGTAGAAGGAATGGGGTTGGCAGTGTGCCCGGAGGCCTTTGGAGCCAGGTAGCCAGCCAGGTGGAAGGATGACCAGTCATCAGTTACTCACTGTGCTAGTAGTGCATGACAAGTAGCTTAAAAGTCACCTTTAGGCAACGTTTCCTGACAGAGAACCAGAGGATTAGAGTGTTTGAGACGGGAGGAGCTCTGAATGTCTGTGAGTACCAGGGTCACTGGGTACAACAGGATGAGCAGGAAGTTCAGTCTAGGGCAGGCAGAATTAATTTCCAAGTGTCATTTCAGCAGTTACCTCAGTGCAAACATGGACATGTTTGCAGACAACATCCTTTTATCTTCTGACCATTTCATTTTCCACACCAGCCATGCCCAGGCATTTGCCAAGTGTTGTCAGTTCACTGCTCAGATGTATCTAATCTCTGGTCCCTTTCCCTTGCTTTGTTCCTCTTTAACCTTTGCCACGTTGGGTAGTACCTCTCACCTAGAATTGCAGTGACCTCCTAACTAGCTTCTTGGCCTTCCACCCCTCTGATCCCTTCCATCCTATACACTACAGTCCAATCAAGTACTGGAAAGAGAGGCTGCGATCTTATCAGTCCCCTTCCAGTGGCCCTGTTGATTGTACAATTAATAATAATAATAACTACTGTAATAGCTAATGCATTGCATGCTTTCCTAGGCTCCAGGCACTGGTTGAGTGGTTTGCAGGCATTGACTTACTCAGTCCTCACATTAACCCTGATGTAAGGTACTGATTGTCACCTTTCTACCTGTATAGAAAGAATATGTAGAATGGCTAAACTGATCACTCAGGACTCACTCAGCTGTCTAGCTCCAGACCTTTGCCGTAAATACGTTCCTGCACTGACTGTGAAAGAGGGCCAAAGCTGCCAGGTGGGCTATGCATGTGGCACTAGTCTGACCCCAACTCACATTTCCAGCTCTACGTCCCATGACTCACCCACACCCTCCTGTCCTCCAGGCAACCCCAGCCACTCCCCCCATACCCTCCACAGGCTGTACTATTTTGCTTTTCTACCTTTTGTCCCACAACTGCCTGAGCTGAGACAGTGAGTGACTTCGTTTTGTGTATTGTTTCCATTGTGTATTGTTATGTAGCAGGGCCCACCTCCCTCATGTGCTGAGGATGTGAGTGGTATTCAGAATATAGTTCCTATCTCTACTAACCATATTATGGTTAGTCATATTATGGATATGTCTTATTTCCACCTGTTTTGGGCATGAGGGCAGTCATGGTACATTGATGTAAGTTACAAGTCTTTCCAGAGAACTTCCATAAGTTTGGAGGCTGTATGATTCCCATAGGTGTTGCCCTTGAGCCTCAGTAGCTAGGATGGAGGGCCACTGCCCCGTGGCCACTTTGATCTCTATCTGTATTAAATGTCAAGAGTCCCTGCTGGGTCAGGGTACAAGCCCTTTCTTTCCTAGAACCCTTAGTGCATATCCAGCATTAGTTGCTGCCTGACCCATTTTGCTACAGCCTCATTTTCTTTCCAGGTTCACTCCCATCCTTTACTTTCCTCTTGGAAGAGAATTCCCTCTAATCTCCAGTTAGTAAATATTGTCATCTGAATACCACTCCGCATCAAAATGGAATTCAGCTTGTCCCACACTCTGCCTAGACCTGCACTTATCTCCCTTAAAGCCTTTGTCCTTTTCTGTCTTGTGGGCCAGTATGGTTTCATCAACCATCCATGTTGTTGCCATTATGTGCCTCTTCTTCCTCCTCCACCCACTTCCCTACCCATTTTACCTACGCATGTGCATATGGTCTTGGGTCCCCAGGTCCCTGACTGGAGGTCAGACCAGAAGACCCTGGCCCCTCAGTCAGTCTTCACCTTGAGTACATACCTGACTATTGCCCAGGTGATTCCAGGTGAGGTTTTTCATTGCAGTTTTTGTCTTCTGGCTTTTTAAATTTCTTCAACTAGGTTATATAAAGTGGACTTGTTTGGGGCCCTTTAATCTTGGGAAACCAGCAGGGGGTCCTATTGATCCAAGCAACTTTTGATAGTGCTGCATTAACCTTTACTTCAATCCCATAAATAGTCACTCCATTCACCTTATTTCTTAATAACCATATAAAGATCTGCTGAAATGAGTCCCTTGATTCTCCGTGTCTCTCCCAATTTCTTGTTAATGTAAGACCCACAGGGGAAGCTGAGACAGCTAATCAGATAAGACTTCTTGGATTGCTCAGTTTTGCTGCAGTAAAGTTATATGTGGTACACATGCAAAAGGGACCCTCTTCCTCAAAGTTTTTGCTAAATTTTTTGCTGGGTAAGAGGCATATTCAATGGATGAATACCCTGATCATGAAGCCAGTCCAACATGGCTTGCATACAAATCATATTAGCTGCTTCATCAGGGGTGTACCATTCGGAATTTATAGGATAGGAAGAATCAGACAGTCCCCCTTCTCAGACTTCACAGTGGCTTGTATCCAGTTGAACCAGGCTGGCTGTTCCTTAGGGAATAACCAGCTATGAGTTTGGATCATGTATAGCCATCTATGATTGGCCAAGAAGCCAAAGTAATCTGTGATCATGATCTAAATGATGCTGTAACAAAGTTACTATTAAGTGTTTTGAAAAGACTGAACTAGTGTAGAAGCACTTGAATGAGTTTTCAATGAAACAAATATTTATATTTGTTTTATATTTCAAAATAAAACAGATTGTGGCTTCTTTTTAGTAGAACCAAATAATTGTGAATCTTGTTCTTGGACAAATGGCTACTTTTTTAATACAATATTCTGATTTTTTTCATTTTTCTCTTTTTCTATTAAATCACACAATTTTAGAGTTAGAAACTCTTCTGTCCAATGGCATCGCCTGTTCTTTTCACTTTTTTCCTACTTTCTTTGCCTACTTTGTTTCTTTGTTCTCACCTCTTTTTTCTTCCCATGTTATAATGGTAATATCTTTACATAGTGCATTAATATACAAAATTCTGTTACATATAATTAGTTTTCATTTATCCCTCTCAACAAATCTGGAAGATAGTAAGACACAGGCTTATTTTTCTATTTTACAGATGTCAGTAAGACCCAGCATTGTTAAGTGAGTCACGCAAGGCCTCATAATTAGGAACTAGACCTGGACCAGTCTATTTTGATGAACTCAGTACCAAATATACTGCTTGCTTCAATTCAGAATGACATTCTCTTTTTGAAAACTAAGCAAAACTAGTGCAGAGCTGCCATGTGCTATCCTATGTGGTATCCTGGGAGGAGCAGGGATTTTGGAGACAGATAGTCTTGGGTTAAAATTTCTGCTCTGCCCCACTATCATTCATTTATTCATTTTAGAGATATTAATCAAATGCTTTCCACTTGGTACTGCCCTGGCAGGCACTGGGCATAAGCAGGGAGCAGGAAGTTGGAGCTACTGGTTCAAAGATCTTCTTGAACAGTGAACCATATTCACTGATGAGAATAAACCAGTAGTATGTAATGAAATGGGGGTGGAAAATGTTACAAAAAGTAAAGAGGTATAAAGGGATAGAGAGATGGTATGGCAGGGAGGTATCCAGGGGTGTTGTGATATGTTTTAGATAATGGAAATCTGGAAAGCCCCACTGCCCAGAGGTAATATTTGAGTGGAGATAGAAGGGAAATGAGAGATTGCATCCTGCAAATATCTGGAGGAGAAATGGACAAGAGAGTGTTTGTTTCTCAAAGCTCAAGCATATTAGAATTTCCTGGGGAGCTCTAAGGACATCCCCAAGCCCTATTGTAGAGTCCCAGATATAATTGAGCTGGGGTGGGCCTGGGTGGTGCTTTTGAAAAGTTCCCCTTTCACATGGAGGTTGATTATTCTGTCTTCTCTACTTCTGTTATGTTTGAAATGCTGGTGCACCTGCAGGGCCTGTTAAAATGCACACTAAGACCCCACTCCCAGTTTTGATTCTGTGGGTCTGGGTTGAGAGTTGGCATTTTACTTCTTTTCTCATGCTCCTTCCAATCCTTCCCTCTCTCCTTCCTCCTCCTCCTTATCTTCTTGTTCTTGTTCTTGATCTTTGTGTTCTTCTTTTTCTTCAGACAAGGAAACTGAGGTTTAAAGAAGTTCTGAGAAATATCTGGGAAAGGTAAATCTGTGGACACAGGAAGTAGCTTGTCTGGGATTGGGAATGGGAACAGGGAGTCACTGCAACTGAACAACAGGTTTCTTTGGGGGTTACACAAATATGTAACTTGTAGAATGTTGCATAACTCCATAAATTTACTAATAATCATTGAATTGTACACTTAAAATGAGTGAATTTTATGGCACTTAAGTGATACCTCAATAAAGCTGTTAATTTAAAAAAAAAGATGTTATGAAACTCACCCAAGGCCACACAACTAATGAACTTGACTTGAAGTCATTAATTGCAACAGAACTTGGACTCGAAGCCAGTAATGTGACAGTAGAGTTCAAGGTCTATGATACAGCTTCCAAATTGTCACTGACCTCTCCAAACACATCATTAGATAAGTAATAAGCCATCAGAGTGCACATAGCTATAACCAGGGTAATGATATAGTTTATCATCCCAACCAGAACACTTCTGAGTGAAAGGGGTGTTGTAAAATGTTTCACCAGGAAAAGTGTAAACCCTGTGATCGGTATATTGGGACATAAATCACCCTAGCTATAGCTCACAACCAGACACAATTTAATTTATTAGGTGCTTCGAAATGTATCCTCTCATTGGATCCTCGTACAAATTTGGCAAAACAAGAGTTATCTTCAGTTTATAGATGGAGAAGCTGAGACTTAGCAAGGGTCTTAGGTTCATAAATCCTAAAATCACAGAGCAGTTAAGTACCAGAACTATACTTTAGACCAGGGATTGCTGAATCTGTCATGCTGGCTGTTTTTGAACAGTCCACAAGCTAAGAATGGTTTTTACATTTTAAGTTGTTGTGTAAGTACCTGCATAATAGCCTCCATTTTGCCTTTTAGCCCTTAAAGTCCAAAATATTTTCTATTTGGCTCTTTATAGAAAAAAATATTTGGGGAATCCTGCTTCACACCATTGCCACCACCACTTCCAAAACATGCAACCCAGGAAAGTTCTGAATTATTACAGAGTCATATTGCAATTCCACATGTAAGAGAGAAATCATTGTGTCATAAGCTCCAAATATATTATATTTTATTTTGAATCACATGAGCGTTTACCATTTAAGCTCAGACCACCCTTCAAAGTAAATCTGCCGATCTTGAATGCACTATACAGGACAAATACCAAAAGAATCTTAAATATATCATACTCAAGCTCAGAAAACCAAAAAGAAAGAGAAAATCTTGAAAGAAGCTGGGGGAGGGGTGCGGGAACCACTTTACCTATAGAGAAATACAAATGAGAACTACAGCAGACATCCCACCAGAAACCACCCTGAAAAAAGAGAGTGGAGTGAAATATATTGTTTTGAAAGAGATAAAACCACCGACCTAGAATTCTATATCCAATGAAGCTGTCCTTCAAAAGTGAAGAAGAAATAAAAACTTTTTCAGACAAATAAAAGCTGAGGGAATTCATCAACAGCAGACCTGCTCTGGAAGAAATGTTAAAGGGGAGGAAAAAATGGTATGGGTCAGGAAATCAGATCTACATAACATAAAAAGTGCCTCTTTTATTGTCTCAAAACCTTTTGCAAGGCATGAACTTTGTCTTATTCACCAGGGCTTAGCAAAACGCAGGCACGCAGTATGTCCTGAAAGACTGCTTGAATAGGTACATGAACCAACATTTTGGAGGTTTTTCTCACTAGGGTATATTAAAATAACCCAAAGGTAGCTATGGAAAGCTACCATTAGCTTGCCATTATCTTGCCATTTCTAAACTAAATGGCAAGATATGGTAGCTATGTACAACTCTAAGCTATTTTTGTGTCTGAAAAACATACTAAAAGTCCCAGGCTAAAATCCAAAGGTTCATATTCACATAGGTTCTCCTTTTCTTGCAAACATATATTCATTTGCATAGTTGCCATAAAGGGTAAAATAGCCTCCCAAAATAGTGTCAAGGAGTGGTGAGCTTGTGTCTCCCACTGGAGAGCCTGCTAGAACTCTCCTCCTGCCCTTAGGTGGTGATATTGATATTAAAGGCAGGTTGGAAGACCAAGCAAGAACCATCCTCCATGTGGCCCAGTTCAGTCCCCGGCTCACCCAGGTATTGGTATGGTGTTATGTCTAAAGATCCAGAATGTCCAAATCCTTCCTACAAAGTCTCCTTTCCTCTCAAGGGTTCCCAAAGCCCAATGAACATCAAAGTTTCAGTTTATTAATAGCCACCTCCTCTGACCCTCATGCAGGGATCTGGTGAAAGACAGGGTTACACCTGGAGACAGAAATGGGGGATCCTACTCACCGCTCTCTTTTCATTTCCCCAAAATGAGTTTACCAATGGTCCATACCCCATATTACCATTGTGTAGATTAAGTGGGATGACCCCTGTAAAGCACTCAGCCCAGGGCCTGGTATTCAGTAAGCACTCAATAAGCATTAACTATCACTGTTATCTTACCTAGCTCTCTGCAGTTCTTCAGGATTAAATCTACTTTGTGTTCTTGGAGAGACATCAATTCAGATTTAGTCAGCTGTCTCTTCCTACAGTCTTGGTACACACTGCCCAGTGGTAGCTGCAGCTTTCATACCTGCCATTAGGAGTGATTCTCCTTGGTGAAAAATGCTTGCTTTTCATACCATCTGAACCTGTTACTTGCCACAGAAGGCTGGAGTTGGACAGCTTCCACAGTGGTAGATGGGGGAAGTTTCCTGACCCCTAAGGAATGGAAATGAGCTTTTCTATGAGAGGCAAAGAAAATTCAGTGCACACTTGAGGTTGCATTGAGAAGATTAGAGAGATGTAGTTCATTGAGGCTATCTTGTAGTTAGTTATGAAATGCAGATAAATACAATAAATTGAAGAGAATGAATGATGCCTTTCTTCAGGTCAAGTGGCAGGGGTTAGGGACAGTGGGGATTACTTCTCTGTAGGAATTGCAAGTGTCAAATGCAAACATTACGAGATTTTGACATTTCTCATATGTAAACACATTAGCTCTTACAGAATTTATTCTGCTTAGGACAAATAAGTGTACTATTGGCAGTAATGTTTCTCTAAATATTTCAACCCTATGAATGCAATTGAAAAAAATGCAGTTTTTCAATGCATTTCAATCACCATTGGTAAGAAACATAACAGCTTGATTTTTAGGCAAGTTCACAAGAAAAATAGAAGATCTCAAAAATCTGTGATGACATAAGCAAATTGCTGAAGTATTCCTCCACACCCCTTCCAAGTCTTCACTGATAAAGTGGAGATAATGAGATGCTTATTTCACAGGATTGTTGTATTAATCTCCAAGCACAGTGGCCAGTTTAGAATAGGTACCCCATAGATGGTAGTTCCCCCCCAAATGTGCATTATGTTGTAGTTCTGAATCCCCAGTTCTTTAATCTGGAAAAAAAAGAGATCATTATTATACTTACCTTATTAGTGATAATGATATCTAATACTTACTAAGTACTTATTGTGTACCTGGCACCACAGTAAGAACTTTAGATGGGTTATCTAATTTAATCCTCATAATCGTTTCCTTATGTAGAAACTCTTATTAGCCCTACTTTGCAGCTGAGTAAAGCAAGACTAGTAGGTGGAAGAGCTTAGACCACACTCGGACTGTGTCTCCAAGCCCATGCTATAACCACCAAGCTGTATTTCCTGGCTACAGTGTTTTTGAGATGATTCTAGAATAATATATGAAAAGACAGCACAGCCCTAGTTCATTGAAGATAATATTCATCCTTTTTCCAGTCATTTTTTTTATAATTGTTATATCTTCTTGTTGGATTGATTGATCATTAGAGTGCCCTTCTTTGTCTCTTGTAGTAGTCTTTATTTTAAAGTCTATTTTGTCTGATATAAGCATTGCTACTTCAGCTTTCTTTTGATTGCCATTTCTTTTTTCCATCCCCTCACTTTTAGTCTGTATGTGTCTCTAGATCAGAAGTGAGTCTCTTGTAGGCAGCATATGTACAGGTCTTGTTTTTTTTTTTTTTTTTTTTTTAATATCTAATTTATCAGAAGTTAAATTCATTACTTTTTTAAAAAATTAATTAATTAATTAATCTATTTATTTTTGGCTGTGTTGGGTCTTCGTTTCTGTGCAAGGGCTTTCTCCAGTTGCAGTGAGTGGGGGCCACTCTTCATCGCGGTGCACGGGCCTCTCACTGTCACGGCCTCTCCTGTTGCGGAGCACAGGCTCCAGACGCACAGGCTCAGTAGTTGTGGCTCACGGGCTTAGTTGCTCGGTGGTATGTGGGATCTTCCCAGACCAGGGCTCAAAGCCGTGTCCCCTGCATTGGCAGGCAGATTCCTAACCACTGCGCAACCAGGGAAGCCCCAGGTCTTGTTTTTGTATCTATTCGCCCTGTCCCTGACTTTTGATTGGAGCATTTAGTCTGTTTACATTTAGGTAATTACCAGTTGTATATTTTTATTGCCATTTTGTTAATTATTTTGTATTTTTTTGTAGGTCTTTTTTTCCCTTTCTTCTTTTGTTCTCGTCTCTTGTGATTTGATGACTATCTTTAGCTTTATGTTTGGATAGCTTTATCCTTTTTTGTTTTTTAAACATCTTTATTGGAGTATAATTGCTTTACAACGGTGTGTTAGTTTCTGCTTTATAACAAAGTGAATCAGTTATACATATACAATATGTTCCCATATCTCTTCCCTCTTGCATCTCCCTCCCTCCCCCCCTCCCTATCCCACCCCTCTAGGTGGTCACAAAGCACAAAGCTGATCTCCCTGTGCTATGCGGTTTCTTCCCACTAGCTATCTATTTTACGTTTGGTAGTGTATATATGTCCATGCCACTCTCTCACTTTGTCGCAGCTTACCCTTCCCACTCCCTGTGTCCTCAAGTCCATTCTCTAGTAGGTCTGGGTCTTTATTCCCGTCTTGCCACTAGGTTCTTCAAGACTTTTTTTTTTTTTTTCCCTTAGATTCCATATATATGTGTTAGCATACTGTATTTGTTTTTCTCTTTCTGACTTACTTCACTCTGTATGACAGACTCTAACTCCATCCACCTCACTACAAATACCTCCATTTCGTTTCTTTTTATGGCTGAGTAATATTCCATTGTATACATGTGCCACATTTTCTTTATCCATTCATCCAATGATGGACATTTAGGCTGCTTCCATGTCCTGGCTATTGTAAATAGAGCTGCAATGAACATTTTGGTACATGACTCTTTGAATTATGGGTTTCTGAGGGTATATGACCAGTAGTGGGATTGCTGGGTCGTATGGTAGTTCAATTTTTAGTTTTTTAAGGAACCTCCATACTGTTCTCCATAGTGGCTGTGTCAATTTACATTCCCACCAACAGTGCAAAAGTGTTCCCTTTTCTCCACACCCTCTCCAGCATTTATTGTTTCTAGATTTTTTGATGATGGCCATTCTGACTGGTGTGAGATGATATCTCATTGTAGTTTTGATTTGCATTTCTCTAATGATGAATGATGTTGAGCATTCTTTCATGTGTTTGTTGGCAATCTGTATATCTTCTTTGGAGAAATGTCTATTTATGTTTTCTGCCCATTTTTGGATTGGGTTGTTTGTTTTTTTGTTATTGAGCTACATGAGCTGCTTGTAAATTTTGGAGATTAATCTTTTGTCAGTTGCTTCATTAGCAAATATTTTCTCCCATTCTGAGGGTTGTCTTTTCGTCTTGTTTATGGTTTCCTTTGCTGTGCAAAAGCTTTTAAGTTTCATTAGGTCCCATTTGTTTACTTTTGTTTTTATTTCCATTTCTCTAGGAGGTGGGTCAAAAAGGATCTTGCTGTGATTTATGTCACAGAGTGTTCTGCCTATGTTTTCCTCTAAGAGTTTGATAGTGTCTGGCCTTACATTTAGGTCTTTAATCCATTTTGAGTTTATTTTTGTGTATGGTGTTAGGGAGTGTTTTAATTTCATACTTTTACATGTACCTGTCCAGTTTTCCCAGCACCATTTATTAAAGAGGCTGTCTTTTCTCCATTGTATATTCTTGCCTCCTTCATCAAATATAAGGTGACCATATGTGCGTGGGTTTATCTCTGGCCTTTCTATCCTGTTCCATTGATCTATGTTTCTGTTTTTGTGCCAGTACCATACTGTCTTGATTACTGTAGCTTTGTAGTATAGTCTGAAGTCAGGGAGCCTGATTCCTCCAGCTCCGTTTTTCTTTCTCACGATTGCTTTGGCTCTTTGGGGTCTTTTGTGTTTCCATACAAATTGTGAAATTTTTTGTTCTAGTTCTGTGAAAAATGCCAGTGGTAGTTTGATAGGGATTGCATTGAATCTGTAGATTGCTTTGGGTAGTAGAGTCATTTTCACAATGTTGATTCTTCCAATCCAAGAACATCGTATATCTCTCCATCTATTTGTATCATCTTTAATTTCTTTCATCAGTGTCTTATAATTTTCTGCATACAGGTCTTTTGTCTCCTTAGGTAGGTTTATTCCTAGGTATTTTATTCTTTTGTTGCAATGGTAAATGGGAGTGTTTTCTTAATTTCACTTTCAGATTTTTCATCATTAGTGTATAGAAATGCAAGAGATTTCTGTGCATTAATTTTGTATCCTGCTACTTTACCAAATTCATTGATTAGCTCTAGTAGTTTTCTGGTAGCATCTTTAGGATTCTCTATGTATAGTATCATGTCATCTGCAAATAGTGACAGCTTTACTTCTTCTTTTCCGATTTGGATTCCTTTTATTTCTTTGTCTTCTCTGATTGCTGTGGCTAACACTTCCAAAACTATGTTGAATAATAATGGTGAGAGTGTGCAACCTTGTCTTGTTCCTGATCTTAGTGGAAATGGTTTCAGTTTTTCACCATTGAGAATGATGTTGGCTGTGCGTTTATCATATATGGCCTGTATTATGTTGAGGAATGTTCCCTCTATGCCTACTTTCTGCAGGGCTTTTATCATAAATGGGTGTTGAATTTTGTTGAAAGCTTTCTCTGCATCTATTGACATGATCATATGGTTTTTCTCCTTCAATTTGTTAATATGGTGTATCACGTTGATTGATTTGCGTATATTGAAGAATCCTTGTGTTCCTGGAATAAACCCCACTTGATCATGGTGTATGATCCTTTTAATGTGCTGTTCGATTCTGTTTGCTCGTATTTTGTTGATGATTTTTGCATCTATGTTCATCATTGATATTGGCCTGTAGTTTTCTTTCTTTGTGACATCTTTGTCTGGTTTTGGTATCAGGGTGATGGTGGCCTCGTAGAATGAGTTGGGGAGTGCTCCTCTCTCTGCAATATTTTGGAAGAGTTTGAGAAGGATAGGTGTTAGCTCTTCTCTAAATGTTTGATAGAATTCGCCTGTGAAGCCATCTGGTCTTTGGCTTTTGCTAATTGGAAGATTTTTAGTCACAGTTTCAATTTCAGTGCTTGTGACTGGTCTGTTCATATTTTCTATTTCTTCCTGGTTCAGTCTCAGAAGGTTGTGCGTTTCTAAGAATCTGTCCATTTCTTCCAGGTTGTCCATTTTGTTGGCATAGAGTTGCTTGTAGTAATCTCTCATGATCGTTTGTATTTCTACAGTGTCAGGTGTTACTTCTCCTTTTTCATTTCTAATTCTATGGATTTGAGTCTTCTCCCTTTTTTCCTTGATGAGTCTGGCTAATGGTTTATCAATTTTGTTTATCTTCACAAAGAACCAGCTTTTAGTTTTATTCATCTTTGCTATTGTTTCCTTCACTTCTTTTTTATTTATTTCTGATCTGATCTTTATGATTTCTTTCCTTCTGCTAACTTCGGGGTTTTTTTGTTCTTCTTTCTCTAATTGCTTTAGGTACAAGGTTAGGTTGTTTTTTCGAGATGTTTACTGTTTCTTGAGGTAGGCTTGTATTGCTATAAACTTCCCTCTTAAAACTGCTTCTCCTGCATTCCATATGTTTTGGGTCATCGTGTCTCCATTGTCATTTGTTTCTAGGTATTTTTTGATTTCCCCTTTGATTTCTTCAGTGATCACTTCGTTATTAAGTAGTGTATTGTGTAGCCTCCATGTGTTTGTAATTTTTACAGATCTTTTCCTGTAATTGATATCTAGTCTCAGAGCGCTGTTGTCGGAACAGATACTTGATATGATTTCAATTTTCTTAAATTTACCAAGGCTTGATTTGTGACCCAAGATATGATCTATCTTGGAGAATGTTCCATGAGCACTTGAGAAAAATGTGCATTCTGTTGTTTTTGGGTGGAATGTCCTATAAATATCAATTAAGTCCATCTTGTTTAATGTATCATTTAAAGCTTGTGTTTCCTTATTTATTTCCATTTTGGATGATCTGTCCATTGGTGAAAGTGGGGTGTCAAAGTCCCCTATTATGATTGTGTTACTGTCGATTTCCCCTTTTATGGCTGTTAGTATTTGCCTTATGTATTGAGGTGCTCCTATGTTGGGTGCATAAATATTTACAATTGTTATATCTTCTTCTTGGATTGATCCCTTGATCATTATGTAGTGTCCTTCTTTGTCTACTGAAATAGTCTTTGTTTTAAATTTTTTTTGTCTGATAGAGAATTGCTACTCAAGCTTTCTTTTGATTTCAATTTGCATGGTATATATTTTTCCATCCCCTCACTTTCAGTCCGTATGTGTCCCTAGGTCTGAAGTGGGTCTCTTGTAGACAGCATATATATGGGTCTTGTTTTTGTATGCATTCAGCCAGTCTGTGCCTTTTGGTGGGAGCATTTAATCCATTTACATTTAAGGTAATTATCGATATGTATGTTCCTATTCCCATTTTCTTAAATGTTTTGGGTTTGTTATTGTGGGTGTTTTCCTTCTCTTGTGTTTCTTGCCTAGAGAAGTTCCTTTAACATTTGTTGTAAAGCTGGTTTGGTGGTGCTGAACTCTCAGCTTTTGCTTGTCTGTAAAGGTTTTAATTTCTCCATCGAATCTGAATGAGAACCTTGCTGGGTAGAGTAATCTTGGTTGTAGGTTTTTCTCCCTCATCACTTTAAATATGTCCTGCCACTCCCTTCTGGCTTACAGAGTTTCTGCTGAAAGATCAGCTGTTAACCTTATGGGGATTCCCTTGTGTGTTATTTGTTGTTTTTCCCTTGCTGCTTTTAATATGTTTTCTTTATATTTAATTTTTGATAGTTTGATTGTTATGTGTCTTGGCGTGTTTCTCCTTGGATTTTTCCTGTATGGGACTCTCTGTGCTTCCAGGACTTAACTATTTCCTTTCCCATATTAGGGAAGTTTTCAAGTATAATGTCTTCAAATATTTTCTCAGTCCCTTTCTTTTTCTCTTCTTCTTCTGGGACCCCTATAATTCGAATGTTGGTGCGTTTAATGTTGTCCCAGAGGTCTCTGAGACTGTCCTCAGTTCTTTTCATTCTTTTTTCTTTATTCTGCTCTGCAGTAGTTATTTCCACTATTTTATCTTCCAAGTCACTTATCCATTCTTCTGCCTCAGTTATTCTGCTATTGATCCCATCTAGAGTATTTTTAATTTCATTTATTGTGTTTTTCATCATTGCTTGGTTCCTCTTTAGTTCTTCTAGGTCCTTGTTAAATGTTTCTTGCATTTTGTCTATTCTATTTCCAAGATTTTGGATCATCTTTACTATCATTATTCTGAATTCTTTTTCAGGTAGACTGCCTATTTCCTCTTCATTTGTTAGGTCTGGTGTGTTTTTACCTTGCTCCTTCATCTGCTCTGTGTTTTTCTGTCTTTTCATTTTGCTTATCTTACTGTGTTTGGGGTCTGCTTTTCGCAGGCTGCAGGTTCGTAGTTTCTGTTGTTTTTAGTATCTGTCTCCAGTGGCTAAGGTTAGTTCAGTGGGTTGTGTAGGCTTCCTGGTGGATGGGACTAGTGCCTGTGTTCTGGTGGATGAGGCTGGATCTTGTCTTTCTGGTGGGCACATCCACGTCTGGTGGTGTGTTTTGGGGTGTCTGTGGCCTTATTATGATTTTAGGCAGCCTCTCTGCTAATGAATGGGGATGTGTTCCTGTCTTGCTAGCTGTTTGCAATAGGGTGTCCAGCACTGTAGCTTGCTGGTCGTTGAGTGAAACTGGGTCTTGGTGTTGAGATGGAGATCTCTGGGAGATTTTTGCCATTTGGTATTATGTGGAGGTTGGAGGTCTCTTGTGGACCAGTGTCCTGAAGTTGGCTCTCCCACCTCAAAGGCACAGCCCTGATGCCTGGCTGCAGCACCAAGAGCCTTTCATCCACACGGCTCAGAATAAAAAGGTGAAAAAATAGAAAGAAAAAAAGAAAGAGGATGCAATAAAATAAAGTAAGATAAAATAAAATAAAGTTATTAAAATAAAAAATAATTATTAAGAAAAAAAGAAAAAAAATTTTAAAGTAAAAAAAAAACAAAAACGGACAGACAGAACCCTAGGACAAATGGTGAAACCAAAATTATACAGACAAAATCTTACACAGAAGCATACACATACACACTCACAAAAAGAGGAAAAGGGGAAAAAATAATATATCTTGCTCCCAAAGTCCACCTCCTCAATTTGGGATGATTGTTGTCTATTCATGTGTTCCACAGATGCAGGTATATCAAGTTGTTTGTGGAGCTTTAATCCGCTGCTTCTGAGGCTGCTGGGAGAAATTTCCCTTCCTCTTCTTTTTTCACACAGCTCCCGGGTTTCAGCTTTGGATTTGGACCCGCGTCTGCGTGTAGGTTGCCTGAGGGTGTCTGTTCTTCGCTCACACAGGACGGGGTTAAAGGAGCAGCTGCTTAGGGGGCTCTGGCTCACTCAGGCCGGGGGGAGGGAAGGTTACAGATGCGGGGTGAGCCTGCGGCGGTAGAGGCCTGCGTGATATTGCAGCAGTCTAAGGAGTGTCGTGCGTTCTCCCGGGGAAGTTGTCCCTGGATCATGGGACCCAGGCAGTGGCGGGCCGCACAGGCTCCCAGAAGGAGCGGTGTGGATAGTGACCTGTGCTTGCACACAGGCTTCTTGGTGGCTGTAGCAGCAGCCTTAGCATTTCATGCCTGTCTCTGGGGTCCGTGCTGATAGCCGCGGCTCGCGCCCGTCTCTGGAGCTCGTTTAGGTGGTGCTCTGAATCCCCTCTCTTCGCGCACCGGGAAACAAAGAGGCACGAAAAAGTCTCTTGCCTGTTTGGCAGCTGCAGACCTTTTCCCGGACTCCCTCCCGGCTAGCCGTGGTGTGCTAACCCCTTCAGGCTGTGTTCACGTTGCCAACCCCAGTCCTCTCCCTGCGATCCAACCGAAGCCCGAGCCCCAGCTCCCAGCCCCCGCCAGCCCCGGGGGGTGAGCAGACAAGCCTCTCGAGCTGGTGAGTGCTACTCGGCGCCAATCCTCTGTGCGGGAATCTCTCCGTTTTGCCCTCCGCATCCCTGTTGCTGCGCTCTCCTCCGTGGCTCCGAAGCTCCCCGCCTCCGCCACCCGCAGTCTGCACCCGGGAAGGGGCTTCCTAGTTTGTGGAAACCTTTCCTCCTTCACAGCTCCCCCCCCCACTGGTGCAGGTCCCATCCCTATTCTTTTGTCTCTGTTGTTGCTTTTTTCTTTTGCCCTACCCAGGTACGTGGGGAGTGTCTTGCCTTTTGTGAGGTCTGACGCCTTCTGCCAGCATTCAGTGGGTGTTTTATAGGAGCAGTTCCACGTGTAGATGTATTTCTGATGTATCTGTGGGGAAGAAGGTGATCTCCGCGTCTTACTCTTCCACCATCTTCTCCTTCGCTTTATCCTTTTTTTGTGTGTATATCTATTATAGATTTTTGATTTGCAGTTACCATGAGGTTTTTATATAGTAGTGTATGTATATACATGATTGTTTAAAATTGCTAATCTCTTAATTTCAAATGCATTTTAAATACTCTGCATCTGTACTCTCCTCTCCTCATGATTACTGTGTCTGATGTCATATTTTACATCTAATTGTTTTGTGTATCCCTTAACTGCTTATTGTGAATACAGATGATTGCATTACTTTTGTCTTTTAAATTCCCTTCTAGCTTTCTGTGTGGTGATTCCCTACCTTTACTTTATATTTGCCTTTTCTGGTGAGACTTTTCATTCTGTAATTTTCTTGTTTCTAGTTGTGACCTTTTCTTTTTCACCTAGAGAAGTTCCTTTAACATTTGTATTAAAGCTGGTTTGGTGATGCTGAATTCTTTTAACTTTTGGTTGTCTGTAAAGCTTTGATTTCTCCATCAAATTTGAACGAGAGCCTTGCTTGTTAGAGATTTCTTGGTTGTAGGATGTTCCCTTTCATTACTTTAAATATACCATCCCACTCTCTTCTTGCCTGCAGAGTTTCTGCTGAAAAATCAGCTCATAGCCTTATGGGAGTTCCCTGTTATGTTCTTTGTTGCTTTTCCTTTGCTGCTTTTAGTATTCTCTCTTTAATTTTTGTCATTAAATTACAGTGTATCTTGGTGTGTTCCTCTTTTGGTTAGTCCTATATAGGACTCCTAGCACTTCCTGGAGATGGGAAGTGTGGGTCTTTCTGTTGTGACGAGTTGATTATGCAGGTGGTCTGGTAGGCTTGGTTGGACCCTATTTTGGTTGGTTGTCAGGTGCTAGTTTGTGCAGATTCTGCTGGCTGCTGTTTAGTGGAGCCTAGTCATGAAGTGGCTGGTTGTGGAATGCTAGGGGGCCTTGGGGCTAGCGCTGGCTCCTTGGTGAGCAGAATCAGGGTCTCAAAGATTCTGGGACTCTTACTTCTCCACTGGCAGGTGAAGACAGACCCTGCAGTTAGTGTTCCACTACAGGCATGCAGAGCTGGTTCCTGGAGTCTAGCTACAGGGCCCAGGGATCCCAGAGCTCATATCAGATCACTGGGGGGCAGGGGAGGAATTCCTGGTATAGTTGGGTATGGGGTCCGGTGTGTCCAGAAAGTTGAGTTGACCTACTAGTGGGCAAGGCCAGGGTTCAGCTGGTCCTAGGGTAAGGTCTAGCCTGTGTTACGGGATTACAGTTTTCTCACTTCTGGCATCTGCTCCCTGGTGGGTGAGGCTGCTCTAGAGTTTTGGGCAGGTTTCCTGGTGGGAGGGGCTGGTGTCTGCCCACTATTGCATGGAGCTGGATCTTGGCCCTCTGGTGGGCTGGACCATGTCTAAGGGTGTGTCTGTAGGCATCTGTG
Organism: Eschrichtius robustus; assembly: GCF_028021215.1. Taxonomy (NCBI): domain Eukaryota; kingdom Metazoa; phylum Chordata; class Mammalia; order Artiodactyla; family Eschrichtiidae; genus Eschrichtius; species Eschrichtius robustus. The sequence continues at coordinate 38,821,136 of NC_090843.1, forward strand.
GCCTCTTTAGTCCCTAGGCAGCCTGTTTGCTGATGGGTATGGCTGTGTCCCCACCCATTTAGTTGTTTATCCAGAGGCATCCAAGCACTGGAGCCTACAAGCTGTTGGGTGGGGCCAGATATTGGTGCTAATGATTTAATATGTCAGCTGCCAGGAGTGTTCATGCTGCTGAATATTCCCCACTACTATGTCTGCCACCAGAATCTCTGTCCCTAGGGTGAGCCACTGCTGCCCCTCACCTCTCCAAAAGACTCTCCAAAACAGGCAGGTGGGTCTGGCCCAGTCGCCAATAAAATTACTGCTTTTTCCCTAGGTCTGGTGCCTGTGAGATTTTCTGTGGTCCTTTAAGAGTGAAATCTCTACTTCCCCCAGTCCTGTGGTGCTCCTGCAACTAAGTCCTACTGGCCTTCAAAGCCAAATGCTTTGTGGGCTCATTCTCTCAGTTTCAGAACCCCAGGCTGGGGAGTCTGACATGGAGCTCAGAACTATCACTCCTGTGGGAGAACCTCTGCAATGTAATTATTCTCCAGTTTGTGTGCTGCCCACACAGGGAGTATGGGATTTGATTATATCATAAGTCTTCCCCTCCTACCTGTCTCACTGTGGCTCCTTCTTTATGTATTTAGTTGTAGAAGATCTTTTGGCGTAGGTTCCTAGTTTTTCATTAGTGGTTGTTCTGCAGATAGTTGTGATTTTGGTGTGCCCATAAGGGGAGGTGAGCTCAGGGTCTCTCTACTCTGCCATCTTGGCCACTCTCTGGTACTTTCTATAATAGAGTGTATGTAATTTTAGATATTTCTGTGCAAAATTAAATATACTTCAATTTATTGTCCATTAATAGTGCCCATTATCTCTTACTTCTCTTCTTTGACAATGCATTTTAATAATGCTTATGTATGTCTGTACAATTTTAATGAATTTACACATAATCATATTTCCTTGTAAATGTTCATAAGTCTTATCAGCACTATTTTGTGGCTACTTTTCTACTTTAGGGTAATGTCAAATAAAAAACAAACCTGAACTTACTAAGGAGAGACTTATGTTTAAAAGGATTCTTGCCCAGGGTTGGGGGTTATTGTAATAAGGAGAATACTTCGACCATAAGATCTGTGAATGTCTCAGGAGTGAAGCAGAAAGGTCTTTCTTTTATAGAGACGATTCAGCAAGGCTAGAAACCATGTGCGGGAAAGTGAGATGAAGGTGGCCTGACTGGAGAATAGAACAGAGAATATCTTACCCTGAGACCAGTTTGTTCTCAGGAGGGGCTGAATACTGGCTCAGGCTGAGGCTGGGCCAAAGTTTAGGGGCCTGGAGGAAGGAGAGATGCTTAACCAGTGTGGTTAACAAGCATTTTGCTCTAACTGATCAGTGGAGTAAGCAGTTTAGCCAATCCTTTATGAGGCAATGAAAAGGAATTTAGAGATACTGTTTCTGGATTTGTGATATATGAACAAGGGGTGTGTGTGTGAGTCTCATCTAAGTCATAGGGGGAAAGCTGGTCCTTCTGTTGTAAGCTGTTTTTTGGAACACAAAGGGTGTGGGAGTTTCTTAACCTCTGCTGTTTTCCAGGATCACAAGACTCAAGTAAAATTCATTGCCAGTAAGAACCACATAAAAATTAGGGTTATTATTAGCTTCAAGTAACAGAAAACTGGGTTAACAATGACTTAAATTAAGAGGGGTTTATTTTTCTCACCTAACAAGTAGTACAGAGGTCAGCAGTTGCTGACATTGGTTTAGATGATCAACAATGCCAGTAAAACTTTGTCTTTTTAATCTGCCTTCTCATGTTTTTTTTTTTTTTTTTCTCTTAGGCACAAAATAGCTGCTGCAGCTCCAGGCATCATATCCATATTCAAAACAGGAAGGAGGTGTCATATTGTCACCTCTACCTGCCTAAGAGACCAGGAAAGTTATTAACCATGCACATGGCTGTAGGGGTTCTCTTAGCAAGAAAGAGAGTATATACTATAACAAATCTTCTGTGTCTTCCAGGAATTGTAATGACTGATATGATATTGAATAAGTCCTTTACTATCTGAAGTGTAGGAAGTTAAATATCCTATAACTCAAGCATTAGAAAAGTATGCAGTGTGTTTTACTTTAGATAAAGAAATTGAGCCATTCTTAGAAGTGGTTTTCTGGAGGAGCTTCAGGAAAAGCCAACGACCTCTTGAGTAAACTTGTTTGGAGTCATTTATTGAAATGTGAGTACATTTGGACACATAAATGCAGCAAATGTTACATGGGGATTATATCTCTAATTTGAAAGAGACTTACATATCAATAATAAAAACATTGCCCAAATAAAACTAAGATTTATGCTTTTTCCTATTAAATTGTACAAACAATAGTAGCCAGTCCTGGTGAGATGCTCCTTTGCTACTAGTAACAGTATAAAGTGTTAAAAAAACTTTCTTTAAAGTTTATAAAAAGTATAAAGAGCCTTAAAGTGTTAATGTTCATTACCCTAAAATTTATCTCTAATAAATCTTGCTGCTTTTCTAATGAAAAAATTATACATATACCAAGTTGTCTATATGGAATAATTGTTCCAGCAATATTTATAATTGAAAAAATATATGGAAATAGGAATGACTTACAAGAATAATTTAATTGTTCTTGCCATAACTTCAAAATAATATTGTTGAATATAATAAGAACACAAGCTATTTATACCAAATTAATCACATTTTGTAACATGTAAAAGTATTTATTTACTTAAAAGAAATATGTCAAATATTGCCATTAGGTATTTGTGGATTGTGGGGTTACATGCCATTTTAATTTAATTTACTTTATTATTTTTAGCATTTTCTAATTTTCCTAAATGAATATTAAGTATTTTTGTAATTACAAAAATTCACGCTAATTTTTGAAATTTTTGAAAGACATAATAATAATGTAAGTTTGTTTGCTGAGAGAATCTTAAATGATGGGTGAAACCATGTCCTGATCCAAGAATTTCAGCCCTTGAAAAGCACATTTTATTGATAGACTAGGAAAGGTGTCACTGAACATTTTGTTTCTCTGGAGTTCTGGCATTTCTCAGTTCTGCCACGAAGGGAGTGTTTAAAGGAAGTTGTCACAATAGCTCATTCTTCAGTATTCACATAAATCACATCATTCTATTTTCTCTTCTAGAGAGCTTTCTGTTTTACTTTTCTGTGATATGTACACAACTGTGGTCTCTAAGGGCTACAACTACGTTCAGGAGGGAAGGGAACCAGGTCCAGGAACTAGTTTGTCCTAATTCATGCATTTAACCAAAGCTAACTCATGTGAAGTTGGGGAGAACGTTATCTCAATACATAATTATCCCTTATGCTCAGTATGTGTGGAAAATGGGTACCCACTATTCCTGAACAGAAGCTAACTGTCTCTCAAAGCTGATTAAATCATGTGTGGGTTTAGGTGTGTGGTGTGTATAAACTCTCACTCTCTTCCCATCTGTGAGCTTGAGGAGAGGGGCAGGAGGGGAAGGAGATGCTTCTCTTGAGTCCTGCCCTTCATAGGGGGCATACATGGCACATCATGTAAGGGGGTCAGACCTACCAGTTTGTCATTTACTGGTTGGAAACCCTTGGTATAAAGCCACATACTTTTAGAGGTGAAACATCCTTATGAATTCAATTTCAATTATACCTTCCATTTACTGCCAGGCACTTCCAAATACATCTGAGATTCCTAAACTGAGATGTGCTTAACCCTGTATTATGCCACCTGAGTCAGGAGACCCTTGAAACCTCAGGATCTCTAGAAAGTTTCCCCATGTTTACCCCTTGACTTCACATAAGTCCCTGGAGCAGTGTTTAAGAAGATGGGTCCATTTGTGTTCAATTTGCAAAAAACATTGTGTTAGCACCTGGAAGTATGAGTCCATCTAAAAGTGTAATTTTTATTCCTTTCTGTTTGTTTGCTTTTGCAATTAAATTAATCTAAAATCCATTGGTTTAGTCTTAACAAAAGACCTTTTAGGCAAGGTGAAGCTCATGAATTGTACAGAGAGTAACAGTATATTGCAGCTGACTGCAGCCCAGAACTCTCACAGATGAGGATACAGATTAACAGAAAAACAAGGGAAATCTGTTGTACTTAGAAATTTAGACATGGTCTTTTACTGACTAAAAGGGACTAGTATGATTTAAAAGTCCCAAAATTGAGGTGGTGGACTTTGGGAGCAACTGTAGACTTGGGATTTGCTGTATGAGACTGACTACTTTCTGATTTTTATGTTTAACTTACTATAGTTTTTAACGCATGTTATCATTGGTGGATTTGTTTATTGGCTTGGTTGCTGTCTTCTTTTTTTTATTTTAATAATATATTTTTTTATTTTAATAACCTTTATTTTACTTTATTCTTATCTTCTTTCTTTCTTTTCTCCCTTTTTTTCTGAGCTGTGTGGCTAACAGGGTCTTGGTGCTCCGGCGGGGTGTCAGGCCTGAGCCTCTGAGGTGGGAGAGCTGAGTTTGGGACAGTGGACCACCAGAGACCTCCCAGCCCCATGTAATACCAATCAGCAAGATCTCTCCCAGAGATCTCCATCTCAATGCTAAGACCCAGCTGCACTCAACGACCAGCAAGCTCCAGTGCTGTACACCTCATGCCAAACAACTAGCAAGACAGGAACACAACCCCACCCATTAACAGAGAGGCTGCCTAAGATCATAATAAGTTCACAGACACCACAGAACACACCACTGGACATGGTCCTACCCACCAGAAAGACAAGATCCAGCCTCATCCACCAGAACACAGGTACCAGTCCCCTCCAACAGGAAGCCTACACAACCCACTGAACCAACCTTACCCACTGGGGGACAGAGACCAATAAAAACAGGAACTACAAACCTGCAGGCTGCAAAAAGGAGACCACAAACACAGTAAGTTAAGAAAAATGAGAAGACAGAGAAATACTCAGCAGATGAAGGAGCAAAGTAAAAACCAACCAGAACAAACAAATGAAGAGGAAATAGGCAGTCTACCTGAGAAACAATTCAGAGTAATGATAGTAAAGATGATCCAAAATCTTGGAAAGAGAATGGAGAAAATACAAAAAACGTTTAACAAGGACCTAGAACTAAAGAGAAAACAAACGATGAACAACACAATAATGAAATTAAAAATTCTCTAGAAGGAATCAATAGCAGAATAACTGAGGCAGAAGAACGGATAAGTGACCTGGAAGATAAAATAGTGGGAGTAACTACCACAGGGCAGAATAAAGAAAAAGGAATGAAAAGAATTGAGGACAGTCTCAGAGACCTCTGAGACAATATTAAACACACCAACATTTGAATTATAGGAGTCTCAGAAGAAGAAGAGAAAAAGAAAGGGATTGAGAAAATATTTGAAGAGATTATAGTTGAAAATTCCCTAACATGGGAAAGGAAATAGTCAATCAACTCCAGGAAGGGCAGAGGGTCCCATACAGGATAAATCCAAGGAGAAACACACCAAGACACATAACAATCAAACTATCAAAAATTAAATACAAAGAAAAAATATTAAAAGCAGCAAGGGAAAAGCAACAAATAACATACAAGGGAATCCCCATAAGGTTAACAGCTGATCTTTCAGCAGAAACTCTGCAAGCCAGAAGGGAGTGGCAGGACACATTTAAAGTGATGAAAGGGAAAAACCTACAACCAAGATTACTGTACCCAGCAAGGATCTCACTGAGATTCGACAGAGAATTTCAAACCTTTACAGACAAGGCAAAGCTAAGTGAATTCAGCACCACCAAACAAGCTTTATAACAAATGCTAAAGGAAATTCTCTAGGCAGGAAACACAAGAAAAGGAGAAAACCTCCAAAAACAAACCCAAAACAATTAAGAAAATGGTAATAGGAACATACATATCGATAACTACCTTAATTGTAAATGGATTAAATTCTCCAACCAAAAGACATAGACTGGCTGAATGGATACAAAAACAAGACCCGTATATATGCTGTTTAAAAGAGACCCATTTCAGACCTAGGGACACATACAGACTGAAAGTGAGGGGATGGAAAAAGATATTCCATGCAAATGGAAATCAAAAGAAAGCTGGAGTAGCAATTCTTATATCAGACAAAATAGACTTTAAAATAAAGACTATTACAAGAGACAAAGAAGGACACTACATAATGATCAAGGGATCAATCCAAGAAGAAGATATAACAATTGTAAATATTTATCCACCCAACGTAGGAGCACCTCAATACATAAGGCAAATGCTAACAGCCATAAAAGGGAATATTGACAGTAACAAAATCCTAGTAGGGACTTTAACACCAACTTTCACCAATGGACAGATCATCCAAAATGAAAATAAATAAGGAAACACAAGCTTTATATGACACATTAAACAAGATGGACTTAAGTGATCTTTATAGGACATTCCATCCAAAAGCAACAGAATACACATTCATCTCAAGTGCTCATGGAACATTCTCCAGGATACATCATATCTTAGATCACAAATCAAGCCTTGGTAAATTTAAGAAAATTGAAATTGTATCAGGTATCTTTTCTGACTACAATGCTATGAGACTAGATATCAATTTTACAGGGAAAAAATATAAAAAATACAAACACATGGAGGCCAAACAATACACTCCTAAATAACAAAGAGATCACTGAAAAAAACAAAGAGGAAGTAAAAAAAAATACCTAGAAACATGACAGTGAAAACACGGTGACCCAAAACCTATGGAATGCAGCAAAACCAGTTATAAGAGGGAAGCTTATAGCCATACAATCCTACCACAAGAAACAAGAAACTTCTCAAATAAACAACCTAACCTTACTCCTAAAGCAATTAGAGAAAGAAGAACAACAACAAAAAAACAAAGTTAGCAGAAGGAAAGAAATCATAAAGATTAGATCAGAAATAAATGAGAAAGAAATGAAGAAAATAATAGCAAAGATCAACAAAACTAAAAGCTGGTTCTTTGAGAAGATAAACAAAATTGATGAACCACTAGCTAGACTCATCAAGAAAAAAAGGGAGAAGACTCAAATCAACAGAATTAGAAATGAAAAAGGAGAAGTAACAACTGACACTGCAGAAATACAAAGGATCATGAGAGATTACTACAAGCAACTCAATGCCAATAAAATGGACAACCTGGAAGAAATGGACAAATTCTGAGAAAGCACAACTGTCCGAGACTGAACTATGAAGAAATAGAAAATATAAACAGGCCAATCACAAACACTGAAATTGAAACTGTGATTAAAATTCTTCCAACAAACAAAAGCCCAGGACCAGATGGCTTCACTGGCGAATACTATCAAACATTTAGAGAAGAGCTAACACCTATCCTTCTCAAACTCTTCCAAAGTATAGCAGAAGGAAGAACACTCCCATACTCATTCTACAAGGCCACCATCACCCTGATACCAAAACCAGAAAAAGATGTCACAAAAAAAGAAAACTACAGGCCAATATCACTGATGAACATAGATGCAAAAATCCTCAACAAAATACTAGCAAACAGAGTCCAATAGCACATTAAAAGTATCGTACACCATGATCAAGTGGGGTTTATCCCAGGAATGCAAGGATTCTTCAATATACGCAAATCAATCAATGTGATACATCTTATTAACAAATTGAAGGATGAAAACCATATGATCCTCTCAATAGATGCAGAAAAAGCTTTCCACAAAATTCAACACCCATTTATGATAAAAACCCTCCAGAAAGTAGGCATAGAGGGAACTTTCCTCAACATAATAAAGCCCATATATGACACAGCCAACGTGGTTCTCAATGGTGAAAAACTGAAACCATTTCCACTAAGATCAGGAACAAGAACAAGGTTGCCCACTCTCACCACTATTATTCAACATAGTTTTGGAAGTTTTAGCCACAGCAATCAGAGAAGAAAAAGAAATAAAAGGAATTCAAATCGGAAAAGATGAAGTAAAACAGTCACTGTTTGCAGACGACATGATACAATACATAGAGAATCCTAAAGATGCTACCAGAAAACTACTAGAGCTAATCAATGAATTTGGTAAAGTAGCAGGATACAAAATTAATGCACAGAAATCTCTTACATTCCTATATACTAATGATGAAAAATCTGAAAAAAAATTAAGGAAACACTCCCATTTACCACTGTAACAAAAAGAATAGAATACCTAGGAATAAACCTACCTAAGGAGACAAAAGATCCGTATGCAGAAAATTATAAGACACTGATGAAAGAAATTAAAGATGATATAAACAGATGGAGAGATATACCATGTTTTTGGATTGGAAGAATCAACATTGTGAAAATGACTATTCTACCCAAAGCCATCTACAGATTCAATGCAATCCCTATCAAACTACCAACGGCATTTTTTTACAGAACTAGAAAAAAAAAAAATCTTAAAATTTGTATGGAGACAGAAAAGACCCCGGATAGCCAAAGCAGTCTTGAGGGGGAAAAACAGAGCCAGAGGAATCAGACTCCCTGACTTCAGATTATACTGCAAAGCTACGTTAATCAAGACAGTATGGTACTGGCACAAAAACAGAAATATAGATCAATGGAACAGGATAGAAAGGCCAGAGATAAGCCCACGCACATATGGTCACCTTATCTTTGATGAAGGAAGCAAGAATATACAATGGAGAATAGACAGCATCTTCAATAAATGGTGCTGGGAAAACTGGAAAGCTACATGTAAAAGAATGAAGTCAGAACACTCCCTAACACCATACACAAAAATAAACTCAAAATGGATTACAGACCTAAATGTAAGGCCAGACAGTATAAAACTCTTAGAGGAAAACATAGGCAGAACAGTCTATGGCATAAATCACAGCAAGATCCTTTTTGACCCACCTCCTAGAGAAATGGAAATAAAAACAAAAATAAACAAATGGGACCTAATGAAACTTAAAATCTTTTGCACAGCAAAGGAAACCATAAACAAGACGAAAAGACAACCCTCAGAATGGAAGAAAATATCTGTAAATGAAGCAACTGACAAAGATTAATCTCCAAACCATACAAGTATCTCGTGCAACTCAATATCAAAAACCAAGCAACCTAACCCAGAAATGGGCCAAAGACCTAAACAGCCATTTCTCCAAAGAAGATATACAGATTGCCAACAAACACATGAAAGTATGAACAACATCTCTAGTCATTAGAGAAATGCAAATCAAAACTACAATGAGGTATCACCTCACACTGGTCAGAATGGCCATAATCAGAAAATCTACAAACAACAAATGCTCGAGAGGGTGTGGAGAAAAGGGAACCCTCTTACACTGTTGGTGGGAATATTAATTGATACAGCCACTATGGAGAACAGTATGGAGGTTTCTTAAAACACTAAAAATAGAACTACCATATGACCCAGCAATCCCACTGCTGGGCAATTACCCTGAGAAAACCATAATTCAAAAAGGGTCATGTACCCCAATATTCATTGCAGCTCTATTTACAATAGCCAGGACATGGGAGCAACCCAAGTGTCCATCAACAGTTGAATGGATAAAGAAGATGTGGCACATATATACAATGGAATATTACTCAGACATAAAAAGAAATGAAATTGAGTTATTTGTAATGAGGTGGATGGACCTAGAGTCTGTGATACAGAGTGAAGTAAATCAGAAAGAAAGAAACAAATACCATATGCTAACACATATATATGGAATCTAAAAAAAAAATGGTTCTGGAAAACCTAGGGGCAGGACAAGAATAAAGATGTAGATGCAGAGAATGGACTTGAGGATACAGGGAGGGGGAAGTGTAAGCTGGGACAAAGTGAGAGAGTGGCATGGACATATATACACTACCAAACGTAAAATAGCTAGCTAGTGGGAAGCAGCCGCATAGCACAGAGAGATCAGCTTGGTGTTTTGTGACCACTTAGAGGAGTGGGATAGGGAGGGTGGGAGGGAGACGCAAGGAGGGGTTATGTGGATATATGTATACATATAGCTGATTCACTTTGTTATACAGCAGAAACTAACACAACACTGTAAAGCAATTATACTCCAATAAAGATGTTAAAAAAAAAAAGAAAAAGAAAAGAAACCTAAAAGTGGAGTAAGGACACAATAGTAAAACTAATCATACTCTACTGACATCTGGTGGTTACCCTGATTTTCAAACCTTAAAATTTATTTATGAATGCCTAATTTTGTTTCACTGCATTCTATCTGAGAATGTTGTTTGTGGTATATGATGAATGAGCTTTGTTGGGTTTTTAATTTTTTACTGTGTTTTTATATCTACTAGACACTGTACCTGGGCACAAGCTTTCGGTGGTAATGAATCTGTCTTTTTCTAGAATTCTGTGCCTTGTAAGTTATCGGTTTATCATTCCTATAAGGTTTTCATATCAAAGCTTCTTGTTAACTGAAGCCACAGAGGCTTCCAGATGCAGTAACTTCTTTTGTTTTTTTTTTAGAACTCCATGAAGAAGAATGCAACAGAGAGGTAGTGATCTACTGGAAGGTGAAGTGGCCTTCTCTCGAGTTCAACAGAGATGTATCCTTTCCAAAGATGCACCATTACTCAGCTTTCTAAGTGTTTACATGGCCTGTGGCCGTCACCCAGTGGTGGTATGTCCACCTGGTGTGGAAAACATTATCTTAAATTCTTGCAGAAGCATCTGCTAAAGCTGTTCCCTCTTACGTGTCTTTCAGAGACCTCAGATGTGATTTCTGGGCCTGACCATGTGGAGCATCTGTATTTGTGGTCACAGGAGGGCAGCTCATACTTTCCTGAGAAATTTTCTAGGGCTTGAAATTGTTGGGCCACAGAATTGGGGACCTGCAAAAAACTTTTGATAAGTAGTATTCAATACACTCCCTCTATCTTTAGAGGAGGAAGTAGGGACCCAGAGAGGTAATATGACAGAGGCACACAGACAGGTGTTGCATGGCTGAATTGGGGCTGGATCTCAGGACCCACATTTCCAGGTCTCTCTACCTTCCCTCCCGTTTTGATGACTCCACAGCATTCCCTCCTCAACTACTGACTTTGGACACTGTATATGTTTCTTACCCTCAGTTCCCTCAATTATGATATGAAGCAGTTGAATGGAATGTGAGGAATTTTAGCTGACACTTCAAGGTTCTAAGAAGCCTGGCTTAGGACAAACCCAGGAGGGTTTGATGGACATTTGCTGGGTGGGAGGATGAGGTAGAATATAGGCAGGGACAGGTGAGATTTCAACTCCACTGTTCTCTTCAATCATCGCAGCTGAGTGTTTCACACACTCAATTCTATAAAGGATCCTTTTAACAAAGGGACTCGGAGATTTAAAAAAAAGTGTTTGAAAACCACTGAACTGCACGATCACTAGGCTCTTTTCTAGCTCTAACATTCTTTAAGTCTGTATGTTCCTAAATAATTGTTCTCTAGAAAGACAGGGAGGATGGGGGTGTGTTTGTGGGTATTGTTTGTGTGTGTTTTGTGTCTGTCTATCAACTAGATTATAAACTACATAAGGGTTTATTTCTGGCACAATTCCCACAGACTGCTAGTTAGTTTGTATACAGGTGGTAGGAATTCAACAAATTGTAGTTACTTAATCCTTTAGATTTTATGTGGTTTTCTCTCCTCCTGCCAACAACTGTGCAGGGTAGGAGCCATCATCCCCATCAGACAGGGAAGGAAACTGAGGCAAAGGGAAGTTCAGAACCCGCTCAGGTTCTCATCAGTTCTCACCACTAGTGGGAGGTATAGGCAGGCGTGGGTCCAGCTCCAGCTGTGTCCAGAGAAGGTGATCTGGATCAAGGCAACCCCACCAGTCTGACCTCACAGGGATACTGCTGGTGGTTGTTCTCAGGAGTGGACACTTGGGGCTCCTTGAAGTTCTATTTCATTGGCTTTCCTATGCCACACAATCCGATAATGACTATCTTAGTCTTTGTATTGTATATACACATACGTCTCTCCTATAAGGGCTATTCAATTTTTGAGAACAGAGAACAGTGTAGAGGAAAAGAACATTAGTTTTGAAGGGAAAGATTCCAGGTTGAGTGTGCGCTCATTTCCTGGTTTGCTGTGTGAACTTGGAAAAGGCCCTTCACTTCTCTGGGCCTAAGTGAACTGGTAGTTCTCCAGTCATAGGCTATGTGGCATGCTGGACCTTCCAACCCTGCAAAGACCTCTGCCACATTGTAATCAACACATCAATTTAATTTTTCCACAGTGGAGTATCAGGTGATGTCTATCACAGAAGCTGAACGAATTGTGGGACAATATTTGCTGCAAGGAAAAAATAAAAAGCTTGGGAGAGAGGAAATCCAGAGCCAAAGCAACATCCTTTCTTCCCTAAAACATTTAAGAACTTTACTCACCCGTACCTAGAGAGTGGGGGCAATAGACCATCCTGCAGGGTGCCTGGGGGACGGGCAGACCACCGTGGGTGCTGTAGAGACTCTGAGCTGGCCTGGGGCTGGGGTCATGGCTGCTGCAGTAAGTGAAATTATATTACACTTAGAGTGATTTTTTTGGGATTTTTTTAGGCTTTTAATTCCTTCTCCTGTGAAATCTAAAATTCTGCCATGGGAAGGTCTAATGAACACATTGAAGAGCTGAGCCCTGTGCAGCTGTGTATGTCTTACCAGGTTTTGGCATCAGATCTGGCTTCAAATTCAGGTTCCATCACTTCAGCTGGACTATGGGATCTTAAGGAAGTTTCTTTATTTCTCTGATCCTCAATTTTGTCATCTATAAGATGGGGATATTTATGTTGAACTCACAGGGACTTTCTCAGGATCAAAACTGATGTTAAATGTAAAGCACATGATGTATGTCCATGGTAAGGGCTAAGTTAGTGGTGACTCCTGTTGTTCCTTAGGACTGAATTAGGTTCCCTGTGATAACGCCATAGACATAGTGGTTGTTCTGTGAGTATTTATTGAGTTGAAATGGCTTTGTTATTCCTGGTGAACCAGAGCCAGCAAGAGCATCTGCCTACTAAATATTTGAGTATTAATGTGTCTTCTTATGATCTCCAGGTGTAAATAACCTTGCCTGACCATCCTCTGTGCATAGAGGTCAGTGATTGGGGCTTAGCAGGAGGACAGAGAGAAATGACCCCATTGTTTACTGAGCACTTATTCTGCTCCAGTCTCTCTCCACTGTCCCCACCAAGTCTGCCTGCAGGGCAGTGGTACCCTCTTTTCTTGCATAGGGAAACCAATCTCAGAAAAGGTGAGTAACCAACCCAGGATCACACAGCTGATAAGTGACCAGTCCTCTGAGATCTCATTGACTTCTTGGAGAAAGGAGTAGGCTCCCCACAAATTAAAAACAGCAAGGAATCACTCACAGGTGGGGAATGCACCTTCTCAAATGAGAACACCAGGTGGGAGGAGCCACAGTTTTGCAGGGCAGGTCGGCAGACAGGGCAGGAAGTGAAGTAACAATGCAAGGGAGCAAATGCTAAGTGGAGGAACAGAATCATCTCCCTTTGCTTCTGGCTTGTGGGCTTTCCTTCTGCTCATCTGAGATGCTGGCTGTGATGTCATGCCTTGACTGGAGGTGTAGTATGTCTACGTGCAGCAGCACCAAGAGATGGAGTTTAATGGGCAGAAGGTCCACGTGATCCTGGCCCAGAGCCCCTCTATGCCACAGTTTCCAGAGAAGTCAGGCATGCTCTGGGTGAGGCAGTTCAAGCAGTGGCTGGCAATCTAGAGTGATGGCAGGAACCAGAGCAAAAGTAAAAAGAGGACACGTGTTGGCTCACTGACCAGGACCACCCATCTAAAGGTCACATAAAATGCATGATGCTTACTCCCATGGGTGCAAAAGAGTGAGACTCAATTTACCCCCAGAATCTTGGCTACAATGCAAGGTGGATTTTTAAATCTGATCAATTCATTCTTTGCTGACTCTTGCATTGTCCAGATGAAATCAGAACATCCAAGTGAACTAGAAGGTTTAGAAACTCACTTCGGGCTGGCCCTGTCCATGCACACACCAGCCGGTGGTGGGAAGGAGGTCTGGCAGGACTGTCTTTGAGGATGCAGCTCCTGCTCAGCAAAAACCCAGGGACTCAGGACCTGCCTGCCTTGAGTTCCTTCTTCAGGAGAGAGGCTGGGAGGGGTCCATGCGGCCACCTGCTGGACTGGAATGGGTGTGGCCTTGAGGCTGTGGCAAAATCTGAACTGTAGTTGTGACATGTGTTAGATCTGCCACCTTGGGCTTGTCACCCCACTCTTCTGAGTCTCCAATTTATTATTTGTAAACTGGGGTTTAATTTTATCAACTCCTTGGGATTAAGATAATTAAATGAGAGACTATATCCAAGTGTCTAGCCGTTGCCAGGTGTTTAATAAATAGCAGCAGAATGTGCCTTGGCTGTTTTTCAAAATGTTTACATGTAAGTCTCCCATAAGCCAAGGCAGAGGGGAGAATCCACTTGAATTCCATGTTATCTCTCTCCTTACTATCTGGGCCTGAATATAAAGTTGGAAGTTTTGCAAGGTTTACTGCTGTATCTTTAATATGTCTCCTCCTTCTAAATTGTCCTTTTTTCCCCTCTCTAGTTTTCATGTATTACTTCAATAGCCTGGATTGCCCAGTTCCAAACTGGCTCTTTAAGTGGGATGCCAAGGTGAGATCCCAGGAGGCAGGAGGGGAAGTGTGTTTGACAAATGTTGACTTAGCCCATGGGGCTGTCAGCCTGAAGAGACGTGCTGTCTCAGCCCTCATGATGCTCTTTTAAGAAGCAGGTCTGTTGAGTGACTATGGTTAGTACTGGTGTTGCCAACACCCAGAATAGAGGCTGGGACAAAAGACAAAGTATCTTTACCTGGAATGCCAGCACCTCCCTGCTCTTCCCCTGAGATCCCACCAGGATCACTCTCTGGAACCTCTGGACAATAGCCTGCTCCTTGTAGGAACAATGGTGCCTGTGGACCCTTTATCTGCTCATGGAGGAGTTAGACAGGCCAACCTGGCTCGGGAGACAATCAGACATGTCCGAGCCTGCAGAAGGCTCCAGGGTTTTTTACAGTTTTTCTTTTTTTTTTCTGTAAGGAGAGGGAACCACAGTGGTACCCAGATCACTAGGGACTGCCTAGGACCTGGAATCATAGCAACCATTCCGTCTGCTTTGTAAGGTCCTACTTACTGGCTGGAAGGCTCACCAGTTCCCTGGGAGAGTGAAAAAGCACATAGGATTTGAGTCAAACACATCATGTATTGAATCCTGGCCCTGCTTCTAACTGGGTAATCTAGGGAAGCCATCAATTTCTTCCCTTTTAAAAACAGAGATGGATATTCTCACCCTGCAGAGAAGGAGTAAATAGAACAATGTTTGGGGAATTCTTACCACTTTCTAATGCTATAAAGCAAGTCCTTTCTCTCATTTCTTTGGAAGAATCCCACCACCCAATCCAATACCATTTCCTGTTTTTAATTTTTTCTTTTCAAAAAATGATGTCTCAGAAATAGCTTTTTTTTAGCAAAAGCTGAAATATACAGCAAGGTCTTATAACACTGGCCCCTGATATCCAGCCTTACCTGTGCCCTGTGTCTTACATTTTGTCATCATCTGTGGCAACATTCTATGGAAATCTGGTTAGGGGCCCTATTTTCATATTTATTGCTCCCAAAGCCATCTTCCTTTACCTTTGCCACATCCCAAAGAATCAGGAGTAATCGCTGGGAGGACATAGAAGTGACAGTCTTCTTTCCTTTGCAGAAAGGAGTTCCCACCTACTTGAAAAACATGGTGAATGCTTGTCGTAACTATCCCAGGAGATCCTAAGAGAGAGAATTGGGAGCTCTGTGTCCATGGAATGATGTCCCTGGAAGTGCCACAATTACTGATGCTCAGCTTGCCTGTCACTTTTTCGTCTTCAGAGGCCTGCACATTCTCCAGAATGTTGTCCCAGATTCCTTTCCCACTCTCCCCACCCCGTGACTGGCTGTTGAATGTGGGTCAGATTAGGGAAAACTTTGCTTGTTTCTAAAAAGGGAAGTCCTCAGTAGGGAACATAGCCATTCCATTGTGCCGTTCTAGGGGGATGGTAGGTAGCCGACTGACAACACCACCTCAGAGGGACTAATCCTGGCAAGTTGGCTCCTTCCCACGTGTGATTCCTTGCAATCCAGGGGGGTGATTTCCTGCTGAAGTTACACTGCCTTCAGAGCTGACTCTCAGTGCACCAAGACTGGACAACACGTGCTGATGTCCATTTGCATTATGCTTTACTGACTTGATTTGGCTGGAATTGAGATGATAATCCACTGTCTCTCCCCATTCCTACTTGTGGAGGATCACAAGCTGTTTTGATTTCAAACCGTTTTGAAAAACATTGCAGGCCTGACTAAGTGCATAGTGTGATAACATTTTTTTCTCATCAGCCATGTCTGGGTTTCTCTCTTTCCCATATGCCCCTGGGGAAGGCTGTCCGTACCTCACTAGCTCTGCATTTTACTGGAAGCTGAGGCATCAAGACAGCTCTGGCAGTTAGCAGAAGACAACTTTCTTTGCACACAGCATTGAGTTAAAGATTCTTTATATGCAATAAATAAATTCCCTTTATCAAATGATGGTGATGTTGAAGGGATAAGAATTCACAGCCAGGGGAATATTAATTAGTGGTGTGGTTGACACTACATCTTTTTCTCAGGAATTCTACTGAAGTTATCTGCCTCTTTCACCACCAAAAGACTTCCAGTTTCCTACTTATCTCCTGAATTTTAGAGGGAAAGATATTTTGTGACCAAAGACAGCCTTATGATCTCAGGGAAAATTTTTAACCACTCTGTGTGATGGTACAGAATTTTGATTAATGGGCATAAAAATTCAGGATGTAAAGCCGGAAGCAGGGGATTTATTAAAATGGGGTACCTCAGGCTGTGTATTTTTTCTATGAAAGGAAAGTGTATTGAATACAGATAAATAAATACAGAGTGAGTTATTCTTGTGCTGTCTGCAGTTTCCCTCCTACCTTGTTCCTTCTGTGAGAATGAATCAGTTAGGTCTCTTTGTTTTGCAAGTCACACCCAAATTAACTCATGGACTTCAACATAAAAAGGAATTTTAGTCTCACTTACATGCAAGGCCAGGTGTAGAGTGGTCTAAGGTAGGGGTTGCTATGGGCCTCAAACTGACATTAGGAATCAGCTTTGTCCTTCTTCAAGTTATCTATGATGTTGAGCTGTGTTTGGAGGCAGGATGGCTGCTAACAGCGAAAAATAGGCCTACATCTTCCTAGGTTCATGCCAAGTCAAAAACAGACAGTATTTCTTTTCAGTTGATCCCAAATCACCCCATGACTCCCTCTAAACCATGTGCCTATCCCTACCCTAGTCATTGTGGTCATATGGATAGAATTTGCAAATAAGCGAATACTTCATAAATTTATCATTAAAATATCATTATCAATAATGTAGTTGGAATTTTATTTCAGGTAAACTAAATCTACATGTCTCAGAGGTCAAGTTGATATTTTATGTAGAGTCACTGTAACACAAGCACTAGGATTAGAGTTTTTGAGCAAAGAATCAAAATGAAGTGATCTGATGCAAACCATATCTTTAACAGTGTTTGATAATTTGCTAGAAATTCTGAGAATACTAAGAATACTGAGTTTCTAGGTAAGGCAGTTTAAAAAAGTCACCCAGCTTGCTATAATTAGTAGAGTTAAGACCATTTTGCATTCATGCTTTCTAATGTGGAGAAGATAGTTCTATACAGCATTGATATATGAGGTTACCTGGGAAACTGAGAACCCATGAGTCAATAGTAAATGCCAGAAGCCCAAAAAACATAGAACTGGTGCTCTGGAGGTTGCACTGGATTCTTCAAGGTCTACCTCTCTGCAGGGGCTGAAAGTATCATTTGGAATTTGAAAGGTATAAATATATTATCATTCTTCTAGCACTTTGTTTCACTTATTTTCCCATGTCTGTCTCTCTGAATAGACAATAAGATCTTTGTGGATAGAAACCCTTCTTTCACTTTGATTATTGCCCCCTAAGGAAGTGTATCTTAGGCACTCAAATGGTAACTAAATGGATGTCTGTAATGAGTTGGAGAAGGTTGACCAAATGACACATACCCAGAAGGCTCAACCCATCCAGATATAGAGGTTTGATTTCACTATATTAAATATTACTTTAATGTTTAATAATTTAATTCAATCCAAATTATTTCCCCAAGTCATCATTTTAGGGGCTCCAGATTCCTCAGGTTCCCATTGGTCTTTCCATGAGAACACCAGGTCCTTTATTTGTTAAGGGGTGGCTTTGCTGGTGTGGCTATGGGTTATACTCTAATGTTATGGAAATGGCACAATCTGGACTGAGTACAGCTGAGTCAAGATTTCAGGATTTTCATGATGAAAGTAGCACTACTGTTAGTGCTAAATTTTTTCCACAGGCAAATTATTCACGCTGAATAACAGTTCAAAGTTAATGACCATCTTGGAACTGAGGAATTCCAGCAGAGGGTCTCGTCCTTGAAAATGTTCCTATTTCACAGTGAGGGTCCTGGCCTGGTTCCCTGGCTGAGATTCCTCACCCAGAATCTCCACCTCTACTGCCTGCCCTTCAATCCTCCTGTTTCCCAGCTGGGTTTGAAAGAGAGAGAAAGCAGGAAGAGCCCATTTGGTTCTCATGTTTCTAGTAGAACCACCAGTCGGCTCAGAGAATTATCTTTAAAAGCTTTAAGATGTGTGTTCACTTCACAGATATTTCTCAATGGTCTGGTGTCCATATGGCAAGGGGACAGGCATGGCAGTTCCTGGGATGAGTGGGACAGGCTTGGGGTCTGCACTCAAGGAGCTTATGATTCAGTGAAGAAGACACAGTGGACAAGCTGTTGAAAAGGTGATGAGTTGTGAGAATGGGCAAGTAAAGGGGGCTAGAGTCTAAACCTGGGGGCACTAACCAAGTCTGAGGGATCATGGGGGTGCATGTTGGAGTTGGCTGGATGAAGGTTGGAGAAGAAGACTTCCACATGGAAGAAATCATTTCCATAAAACCCCTCAGGCAGGAGAACCAGTCACATCTGAATACCTACCAAAGGCCAGTAGGTCTGAGCAATGAAAATTAAGGAAGGCATCTCACATGTGTCTGAAGAAGGAGGCAATGAGGCCGTGGGAGACCCTGAGAGCTATGGCAAGGATTTTGAACTTCATACCCAGAACACCAGTAAGCTTTGAAGGATTTTAGGCTGAGCAGTGACCTGGTAAGCCACATTCATTCCTAAATACAGCTCATTTTCCCCCATGGTTCTTCAGCATTTCTAACATTCCTCCAACATGGCATGGAGGTGCTCTCCAAGATGCTCTAAGACTTGTCATTTTGAATCCTTCCCACTCTGAGGCAGCACTCTGAGTAGCCCACATCCAAACCTAGTTTCTAAGGTGGAGCATCAGCCTCTGAAGTTTAACCAGAAAGCAGGGAACATCCATGCACATGACCCCTGATGCGTCTGGCCCATGCTATTTTCAACATGCCCTGCAGTGTGACTGCATCAAGCACCCTGTTAGAACAGAGCCACTGCAGGAGTCAGAAGTGGTAGAGAAAAAAGAAGATCATACAAAATATAAGTAGGTCTGCTTTCCCAAAAGTTTCTTTCTCTAAACTCCTCCCTAACTATAAGGAAGAACACACACACACACACACACACACACACACACATATATATATATATAAATACACATATATGTATATGTATACATATATATTTATACACATGTGTGTGTGTGTGTGTGTATATATATATATATATATATATATATATATATATATATATATATGTATATATGTATATATAGGCTTGAGAACACAGAAGCACATAGTTTGTTGAGGTTCTCAACAAACAGGTTACGTATATTCTTTGAGGAAGAACCTGAACCCTGTCTTATGGCCACACTATTGTTTCTTGACTGCTTCTCCTTTGTTTCTACATTCCCTCCCTTCCCTGATAAACAGCTGATTGAATTTGCCCTTTGGAACTCAGAGAAGGTCAAGGAGGCTGAATGACGTCTTCTTCCGACAAACAAGAAACAGGGGACACAGAAAGGATTTGTACCTGGGAGGGCCCCACAGTGTCCTGCTCAGTTTCAATCCCCCCTTATCTTTGATACTCCTCAATCTTGAGGAAAATAGGTGTTGGTCAAGAAAAGGAATAATGGTTTGGATAGAGAGGTTAATCATAAACTTGGCAGAGGAGTTCAGTTTTAGTGGGACTCCTGTTTCAACCTTCCTCAAATCTTTCAGAGAACAGCAGGCCAACTGCTGTGGCTACTTCTCATTGAAATTGGACATAGTCCTTCCCCAATTTGGAGAATGGACACCTCGAGTTCCAGGTCTTGGAATCTTTTATGATTAAAATCTCAATCCCTTGATCTGCTGCTTTGGTGCAAAAAAATGAATTAGAAGTAGGAGGTGTGACAATCCAAACGTTAATGGACAAAATAGATTTCATTACCTTAGGAATTCAAGAGAATAAGCCTGAAACCCAGTCTAGTCCTGTCACTTCAAGGAGACTTGTAGCCAGGTATCCAGTTGTCTAATTTTATCTAAGTAGGTCCAAACTTCTGATGTGGTATTATACATAACAGGAGCTATTGGCCACTACACATATATCTCCTTTTTTTCTGTTAACATCTGATCTAAAGCAGTTTTATTGTCTAAAATTTAAGTTACAAGAAGAGACCTTGAAGCCATAAGGTTGCAACCTCCCTCTGCCAGCAGAAACTGCCTTGAGATTGTCTGGTGGTATCCTGAATCTGATACAGCTCAGAAAACTCAAAGTTCTCAGCAATACAGGAACATGTCTAAAATCACATCCACGATGGCCACCTAGTTTTACCTAGGATGTCTGAACCACAGCTACTCCATTTTGACTTTCAAATGCATTCCCCTTCTCAATGGTCACAGCAGATATACAATGCATGTCCAAAAGGTCACAAAACAGGTTGCTCTGGTCAGTGAGTTTAAGTTAAACCATGTCTAAGCCAGAATGACTTCCCCATACCTCAATACGTGCAGATTTTTTCGTCATTTCCCCTTTTGACTGCAAACACTTTGACAGCCCAAAACATCTGTCCCTTGAAGCCAGGGTGGCAATTGACTGCCTGCCTTGGGTCCAGATCATGTCCCTCCTTGTTAGGCCTCCTTCATATTTGCCTACTTATCCACATTGGGGCAAAACTAATCAGATATTGTGAACAGAGATAAGGCTCAGAGGTATGTTAATGGGGAAACATTTTATTGGCTATACATTTTAGCACTTTTACCGAATTGTTACACAAGCATTGTACATGTGCTTTTAGCAGTAGATCTAAAGCAAGCAGTGATACATCATGAGTAGTTACAGTCTGTGATAATTTCACTAGATAATTTTCTTTTCTTCCTGAACATCAGAGCAAAAGTGTGGCTTGTACAATAATTTTCATAAATACAGACCTCAATTAATAGACTAGAATATAATATCTATTGAAACATATTTTTTTTCTCTAAAATTACCCTTATCTCCACCAAACACAGCCAAATCAACTTGCTTGCAAAATAAGTTTGGTCAATTGACCATATAGGCTCCTCCAAACCGGCTGTGGTGGAATTCCTCAAGAGTCTCAAACTGAATTCCCAAAAGGCCTCTCAAGGCCAGGAAAGTCATGCCAGTGGTCTGTCATCATATTCTGTCTTGGCAGATTTCTCTCTCGGAGGTCCCCAAAATATTGAGATTCATGCACATGCCATGACAGTCTTTCCCATTCACCTGAAAAGGCTGCTCAGAACCCAAGAGTCTTCAATTAATGTAAGGACCAGACAGAGAGAAAAGAAGAATGTTTCAGTTTTACTCATATGGGCATAATTTACCAAATTGTTGTGCCACAACCAACTAGAGGGGAAAAGCCTCCCCGCAACTGGAAAACACAAATCAAAACCGGTAATATTCCAGACAAAAACCATAAACATCATAACCATATTCACCAGTTCGCTCAGTAACTAATATTTTTTGCTAACAGCTTTATGAAGCCATCAGGTTTTCCATTAGTATTCTTTAGTTTCTTACCCAGTTCAGCAGTACAATCTGAAATTTATCAGAGACCTGTACTTGTCAAAAAGTCTTTCTATGTATTTTCTTGAAGATGAAGCACTCTTACAAAAGCATCAGATATAACAGTAACTGTCTATAAGGGACAAAAGACTTAAAAGCCACAGTTAAACAACTGATTACTATGTAATTGATCAAGAAACTTGGTTACAATAACCAGAATTATGACTTGTAAACTTTTATCAGGACACACTAAATTTTTAAGTATTCCATATTAATAACATTTACCCATATAATATAACCTGAAAAAGCTTATCACTCATTTGACAATGCTTCCCATGTAATTTAGCATACCAAATAACAAAGACCTCTTTTTTTCCCTCACTCTCAGGGATCACAAATGATTAGATTAAGGTTCCAGGTAGATTATTTACATCTCAAAGTCACAAGAAGAGAAATACTTATTCCTTCTAGAAAACTAGCTTCCTATAACTGCCTATGCAAAAACAGTTTTAGAGTGTCAAAAGAGTTCCACCTTGGCCATTTTCAGGGATTTTTTTTTTTTTAGTTTCTAAATAGTCAATTCAGTCATAGTTAATAGCTGTAATGGACAATAACACATAACATTCACTCACATTCACATGCCTCACTTTCAGAGGAAAAAGCATCAGCATTCACATTACCAGGACCCCTTAACAAAGGTCAAAACCAGGAAGAGAGAACAGGACATTCATGCACACACCCAAGATAAAAGCCAAACCAATTCCAAAGGCTCACTTTGATACAACAGCAGAGCCATTAGGAGCCCTTGTCCTCCAGACCTCAAGGAGTACTGAGGCCAAACAGTATTACAATAAAAAATATCATTCTTTTATTCATGGGAGCATAGCTAAAGATCTCCCTGTTTTGCAAAAATACACCCTATGGGACTATAAGATGGAAAATAGATCTGATCACCCATACACAAATATCAAGCAAACAAGCTATGCAATGCAAAATGGTCTCTCAAGGTCATAGTTCCCTAGCCCCAGAAAGGGAAAATCTCAGGCAAAGCCAATGCAATAGTGGTGTCCTCAGAGCTCAGAGACCAGAGATGTCTCAACCAGCCAATGAGAGTACTGATACACAGACACATAAAAACAACAAACGTGGCCCTGCAAGCAAAATGTCAGACGAGATGTAGCCCCCAAATTCCACTTCCACTCTCAAGCGGATGCCTCAAGACAAATTGGCCCAACTCTTGAAAGAGAATGGGTGCAGACTGGCTGGCAATGAGCCCAGAGTTGTTCACTCCTTAAAAGGGAAGTGATCCCAGATACAGTGGGTAGAATTCCCAGGCTGTCTCTTATTTTCTTCTTTATTCAGAAACAATCCATTCTAGGACAAAATAGCCCTTCTTTTCCCAAGAAATTCATTTCTATTCATCATACCTTCTTTTGCTGAAAACACACATCTTTTCTCGCATACTGAAATGTTTTTCTTATTCGTTTAGTAGCTTTAATTACTTATATTATAATTTTAATGCTTAAAAACCTTAATTTCTAGCAAAAACCAAGAAGCAAGTAATTGTGAGCTCTATGTCATACAAACACTTCCTGATTGGAAAATTTATGCTTTAGTCTTCCTGTCCTAAGAATGCAAACGTAGGTAAATTTAGACCCACCCACCAGTTAAAGTTCCAATATTTTATATTATGTGAAAAGACTTGGACAGTCAATGAGTTCTTGCCATTCAACTCAGTTTAGTTTCAAATTACCAAAATCTGGAGAGACACCCACAGAGCAGACATTCTCAGAACACACTCATTTCTAACACTTCCATCAAAAACCTCTCTTATCTCACTTACATATATTTAAACTTTCATCATGTTGAGATATGTTTCTTGCTGACAAATTCACAGCAGATATAATATGATCTTAGTTGACCTCTAGTAAACCTAGGTACAACAGAAGTACCATTTGGAAGCAGAGACACACAGAACCAGAATTTCCCATTTCACAAAACAGAAAGTTAATCACAAAACATGAGACAAAAAACACAGACACCTGTCACAAATAGTACCTGGTGTTCACAAACGATAAAACACAAATGGCTGTCACAAATCCACATGACCAGTCTGGCTCTTAAACAGACATACCCTTAAAACAGAAACAGCTCTCAATGACACAGGCACATCAGAGCCAACTGGCCCAAATAGCACTCTGGCCCAAATAGTGTCTGGTGCTTACAAATGATCCTCAGTGGGGGATGCATATCAGAATCAAATGGCCACAAAGGAAAAGCTGCCCAGGTGCACTCTAGTAGACAAACCTGGTCCTAGAGCTCATAAGCTCGTATCAAATGCACGTTTCCATTTCCACCTACCAAAAGCCAAAACAGCAGCTGGTATCGGGCAGGGAAGAGATGTGGAAAGTCCTTGAAACGATGGTTTCAGCAGCTGCTGGGACATTCCCTCAAATTTCCCCTCTGAGGCCAGCTAGCCATGATTGTTCTGGAGCCTTGCTGCAGTCAGTGGCTCTGCAGCCTGGAGGAGCCAGACCCAGCAAGAGCGTAGCCCCATATTGGGCAAAAAAATCTGTTACTAAACTCAAGTTTGACTGTTCACTGCTCAGAATCAAATAAGTGCTGGTTGTAAAAAAAAGGTTGCTATATTCAGAAGGCTGGCAACGTGGGGAGATGATGGGCTTGTGTCCAAAAACCTAACTCCAAAGATTCTGCTTGAAGGTAAAAGTTTTTAAAGGGAACATTATTTGAGGAGGGGATCAGAGTCTTCATTATCTTCCACCATCTGCAGACTTTCTTCTGATGGGTTGGTGGTGTTCCAGGAATCTTGTGCTCAGCCTGAAGTTACCATCCTCCACCTGGGTGAGGGCCTTAGTTCTGGCAGAAGAACTCAAAGGTATTTTGTTATGTATATCTCTTAAGGAAGAACCAGGAACTTGCCCCATGGTTGCACTATTGTTTCTTGACTATTCCTCCTTTGTTTTTGCATTCTCTCCCTTCCCTAATAAGCAATTGACTGAATCTGCCCTTTGGAATTCAGGGAAGGTCAGAGGAGGCTGAGTGAAGCTGATTTCCTACAAACCAGAAACAGGGGACACAGAAAGTTTTGGTACCCAGGAGGAGTCCATAGAGTCCTCTCCATTTCAGTCTCTTTCACAAATATTAGTAAAAAGCAATCTGAGTAGGTAAGCTTAACTTATTCCATCTGCCGGAAACACAATGGACCCAACTGGTGTTCTATAAACTAATGAGTTTTGCATTATCATATCTGTTTCATGAATAAAATTTTTAAGTGAAAGCTTTAAGATCTCAGTTTGCATCTGTATGTTTATGTATGTCTATTTATGTATACTATAGATATGTGATTTTTTTATACCTCTGAATGGTATTACCATAATTATTTCCTAAAGAGCTCTATTAATTGACTGAAGACAAACAAGCATTATAAAAATCAAGTATACTCTCAGAAATATAGAAACTAACCCAAATATTTTCAAAGTTCTTGTGATCTAGGATAATTTTCAGTAAACAAAAGCTAGTTTAAATTTATTGGTTTAATTAAAACAGGTGTATCTTTAGCGTTATCAGCATTAAATACTTTTATTCTACCTATGTTTACAAAAAATCAAATAAGCTCATGATATCTCAAATTGTAGAATTTGTCATCAAGAAAGATAAGATGATGGTTAGAACATAGCTTCATTTAAAAAAGAAGTAATATTCAGAAAAAAAAAGATGATGGTTTGCTGTTTAATTCTTATGAAATTTTCATGAGTGATTTAAGCATACATGTTAAGATGAAGGAAACTAAATAAATGTAAGATAAAAGTTTATAAATAAAATTTTCAACAACAGTTATGTTTTATGCTATGTCTACTTAAAAAGGGTTTCCAAAAACTTTCTGAGACTTCTCAGCCGACACAATCACACGAGACAATTCCTTACTACAAATCTTGAATATGGACAGAAATTTGGCAAAACGTGTGGAGGATTTCCTTTGAAACTTGGGGAGGTAAAAGGAATAACTTGAGTCAAAGCACAGAGGTAGGGAGACTGGGAGGCAGAAAGATATTTGCAATTGGGAGTAATAACTAATAATGGTGAACATTTATTGACCACTTTCTAAATGCCACGCACAGGCTGAGCACTTCACACACATTAGGTCATTTCATCCTCACCCTTGTATACGTATAAAGTCTCCAAGAGAGCATGGAATTTTATCTTGTTCCAAGCTATACACTCAATATAGAAAACGCACAAAGTACTCAAACTCTCTGCTGAAGGAATGAATGAATCAATGATGGAGCAGCAATCCTAAAGCCCCAGGATCTCAATTTGACCCTACGGCAGAAAGATGGGTACAAAAATTTACACTTAACCTTGTTTTCCACCTAATTAGCACCAGAAGAGTGAACATTGAGAACAAATAAATTTTTAGACTTTTTAAAAGCTGGAATTGTTTTGTCTTTCAGTTTTTTGTTGTTGTTGTTTTGCCTAATGTTAACATAAAATTTTTTTAATTTTTTTTTTTTTTTTGCCTTTCCATTCTGATTCAACACCTTTGGAGGACTTATACAGATGGTCTAGAAGTTGATACACTAGAAAGGTATCATTGATATAACTGGAGGAGGGGAGAGTGGCAGGAGGAAAAGCAGGAGAAGAAGAGAAGAGCTTTTCATTTGTAGGCCAGGATCCTGGAAGTTAAGAAAACCTGATTCCCCCAGAGACAGATATGGAGGTTGGTGGGGGTGAGGGTAGCACCCCAAACCCATTTTCTCTTATCTATTTTTTTCGATTCCTCTCTAGTGGTTCATAAACTGAGAAAAAAGTCAACAGAAACCAAGCAGGACAAAAAGGGTACTTTGAGTTCAGTGAAGGACACACAGCAACTTTTGTTCTTATGTCAAACAGCTTAGGAAGGGCTGGGTCTGTTTCTAAGTGGTCATGGATTCTGTTTACCAGTGAATGTGGAGTTTCACTGTCCCTGGGACAGTGAATAATACTCGTCATTAGAAGCCTTCTTTTAAGCCGGTGTTAAATAATTGCTGGATTGCTGAAAGCGTCCAAGTAGGAGCTCTCCCTGCACTACACTGCTTGGCTCCTGTCCCCTTCCAGCCACTTCAAGCTCTTGTAAACAGCATTCATTTTCCAACACAAGCGAGGAAATGTGACTGTGCAGCCAAGGTGCCAGGTCCCTGGAGAGGGCCTGCCAGGGAGTCCGTTTCCTCACATCTCATTTTAGTTTGTAACTTGCTGGCGGGGTTGAGTAATCGCTGAAGCTCCATGTCTTCCCATCCTATTCTGCTCCACTAACTTATGAAACACCCAGCGACCCGCTGGAGGACTAGCAGATCAACCAGATGTTTCCTGAGCAAAGACAGCACACACAGCATCTCGTGAGAGGGGAGGGCTGGCGGGCACTCACCCCCTCTGACGTCACTGGGCGAGGTAGCCTGCGGCAGCATTTCAAAGCAGAGCAGCTTGGCCAGGGAAGAGCTCAGCTGGCAGCTCTGTGCTGGCATTAACTGACCCAGATAACTAGGGAGAAGGAATCAGCAATTAAGTGTGTTTATTCTCTGGGAGGAATTAGACCCTGCACTCCCTGATTATCCTTGGGTGCGAGGAGACCCTCCCTCATGGCTCCCCATGCCCAGTCAGGATCACGTTCATCATGTTGCTTCTCATCCCAGCCTCTTGTTTTCCTGACTTTGCCTGAGGTTGACGTGGGACAAGCTCAACTGATTGCAAAGAACAGCAATGAAATAGTAATAATTATTAATAATAAATAAACTAATTCTTCTTCCCCAGAAAAACATAGGGGAGCTCAAATCCTAAAAAAAGTCTAATGTGAAATTATCACCTTATATCACCCTGTCAGATTCAGGGTGTTAAGAACCAGTAAGGTAACAATTTTTTAATATAAGGAACATAGCTATGGAATGGCTAGCTTTCCCTTAGAAAGGTCACTAAAAGTAACTCAAAACAAACAAATAAAAAAATAGAATGCATATACCATTTGCTATCACTGTGATCTCATAAAACAAAGGTTAATTTAATATCCTTTACTCCAATCCCTCCAAGGAATTTTCTTCACACTCATAATCGAATCCAAATTACCTAGACCTAAAAAGTACCATGTGATCTAGGATCTGACCCCTGCCTACTTTATAAGCTCCACCTTCTCCTCTTTTTGTTCCTCTCCAGCCTTTTCACTGTCCCTCAAACAAGTCCTGGTCTTTGCATTCGCTGTTCCCAACTTCTGCTGTGGTTTTCCCCAGATCTGTGGACAGCGGCCTCCTGTGGTGGGCAGCTTTCTGACTGGACTCTCAGGGACCTACCTCCTGGGATTCATGTCTGTGTGATCCCCTCCCCTGTGTGTGAGCTGGACCTAGTGACTTGCTTCTAAAGAACAGACCAGAATAGACCAGCTCTAAAGAAGAGCAACAGCTATGGGATGTCATCCAGAGGTTAGGTTATGAAGGACTCTGACGTCCTTCCTGCTCACTCTCCCTCTCTGTGGCTCTTCTCACTTGCTCTGTTGAAGCGAGTTGCCATTTGTGAGCTGCTCTCTGGAGAGGCGGATGTGACAAAAAACAGAGGGTGGTCACTTGACCAGCAGCGAGTCAGGAGCTGAGCCCCACCATCCAATAGTCTGGGGGGAACTGAGTCCTGTCAACAACCTCCTGAGTGAGACTGCAGAGGATCCTTCCCTGTCCTGTCTGGCTTTGCAAAGACTGCAGTCCCAGAGGTCACCTTGACTGCAGCCTCGTGAGAGATGCTGAGCCAGACACCGGGACCAACTCAGCCACACCTAGGGCCCAGACACACTGAAGCCCTGAGATAAGAAGGGTTGTTTTTAGCCCATAAGTTCTGGCATAATTTGGTACAGCAATAGGTGACTAACCCTCCACTTCACTTCACTCAGGTCTCTGCTCAAATGTTTCCCTGTTTTGGATTCTCTCACCTCCCAAACCCACCAAACCAACAAAACTGATCACACATTATCCTCTATCCCCTTACCGATCTGCATTTTTCCATAAGGAAATTATCTCACTTATATTTATATTATATATTTATTTATTAGCTGGCTTCCCTACTAGAATGAAAACCCAATGAACACCATGTCTGCCATTTTCCTGGTAAATAAAATGAATATATATTTGCCTTGATGGTGCTTAGGTTCCTTTGTCAAATACTTATTTTAGGGTTACTATATACCAGGTCCAGTGACCATAGGTTATTTATTCCTGTTCCATGTCACATAATAGAAAGAACACTCACAGTGAAGATGGACTAGGACTTAAACTCAGAGCCCAGCACCTGCTGGCTCTGTGACACCTGACAAGTCTCTGAGCTGCCATTTTTCTCATGCCTAAAATGGGGTAATATTCACACCCTAAGTTGTTTTGAAAAGTAAATAAAATTAGGTATATAATCTCTTAGTATATTTAAAATGCATCTGCCCCTCTTTCACCACTTTTCCCACTCAGCCATCTTGCACATAACAATTATTTCCTTCGTTACAAGTCTGAATTAAGTGATTAATACCCATTCATGCTTTTTCCTTTTCTTACCTTTTGAAAAATAAAACTCTTAGAAAGTCAAATCTATAATGTATTATTAGATGCTTTTGTCTAACAACTATGGTGTTAGAAGATGTGAGTTCATCCATCACCTTCAAGTTTCTTTTTGTTCAGGTATGGGATTGATGTTAAGAAAGTGCCATTCCTAATCTGACCAGGTGGTCTGAAATTGATGCTACTTTGTAAATGTTTTATTGCCAGTGGCTGTCTGATTTAGCATGTTTATGATATTGTCTGTGTGTCCTGATTCCTCTGTCTACAGTGCTATCTTCCTGCTTCGAACCTGCCAAACACCTGAACTTCTTCAGAACATGTTCAATGCTAAATCCTCCAGCGAAACTTCCTAAATCCCTTCTTCTGTCTTTTACTTACGATGTTTCTACTGAATTGTGTCATATCTCAAAACATCTTAAATTGTTTACTACTAGATGGTAAGCACCATGCTGCCAGAAGAAAACACTCTTCTTTCTTTCTATTCCCAGCTTATGGGACTGGGAACATCCAGTAGACACTTGTTAGAGATAATTCATGGATGCCTGTATGGAAAAATGACTAGAGTTCATTGTCCTTGGGCATCAGGCTTCATCCTCTAAAAAATGAGAGAGATAGCCAGGTGCCTTAAAAAAACAATTTGAGCACTAAAATGCTATGATTCTTAGTCTTTGTATTATGTTACTCAAATGCAGTATATCTTTTTTATTTCATATATTTGTCTTAATGCCAGAGCTTTCTGTATATTCAGAAGTTCCTTGATTTTTAAGCAACCAGCATTTGGATGCTTATAAAAACCCCTCTCTCTGACCCTTTGCCTGCAATTGCACCAAGGATATGGCTGAGTTGATGTATGTACCTTCTTTGCCTCTTAAAGCTTATTCATCCTCTCGGTTTCAGTTGAAAATATCATTTCCTACAGAAGGAGTCTCCTGATTCTCCTCTTATAACACTTACTACACTGTTTGGCAATTATCTGATTATATGTGTGTTCTCTTCACTTACCTGTAAGATGCATATGGAAGAAGATGACATCTTTCTTGTTTATTGTTTTATCCCTAAAGCTTAGCACAGTGCCTGACACATAGTAGTTGTTCCTGAATCTACTGAATGAATTAATGAATGTAGGAGTCCCTGCTCTCAAGGGGATTGAAATGTTATAGGATACACAAGATAAGCACACAAATAACCAGTATATGCATGCCTATCATTTACGATTCCCAGGGATCTGTGGAGTTAGCATTCTTTCTCCTATTTTGCTGAAAGGAAAATTCAGGCTTAGAAGTTATATCACTTCCCAGGATTACTCTACAACTAGAAAGTGGCAGAATTGGATTTGAAACATTGAAGCACTATGCAGCAAGTGTTAAAAATTGGTACAAAAATCTACTGCTTTTCAGCAATGGGAGAATTCATTTCTACATAAGATAACATTTATGTTTGAATCTGAAAGACAAATCAGCTTTTTTAAAAAGAATTATTTTCAGTTACAAAAACATAAACTAACAACCCTATGTGTTATAATAAATTCAAATAATACAGACATATTTAATGCAAGAAGTGAAAGTTCACCCCACTCTTGCTTTAATTATCTTTGCAAGACATAACCATCATAAACCATACCTGTGTATATATACATATGCTGGTTTTGTTTTATTTGTTTTAAAAGGAATCACACTATAAATACTGTTCTGCAGCCCCACCTCTGCCATTTTAAACTTCAATAATTCTGCAATAATTCTCTTGTATATACATCTCTGAGTTTCATTAAAGATCTTCTGTCCATTAATTCCTAAAAATAGGATTTCTTGAGTCATGGCTTGTATGCCTTTTAAATTGTATATGAAACTGACAAATATGTGCGGAATGTGAAAAGTTGGAATCGGGGGGCAAAAACTATTCAAGGTGGGGAAAGTCACATAAATAAAGGTACCAAGAAGCATAAGTCACATTCCTTTATTTCTCCCAAGAAATTTCAACATTTTGATCCTTTGTGTGAGCTCAAATGACAAATTCCAGCTCCTTCCAAGTGACCACAAGCTATTTGTCAGTCTCTCTTTCTCTTCCTCCTGTCCTTTCAAAGATGAAGTCCCCAGAGGTTAAACACTCTCATTAGTAATCTTACCACTAGAATCCCTGAAAACCAATGTTTGCTGCCCTTTGGTTTTTTATTTTAATGACTCCTCACCACACACAGACTCCTCATTGTGCTATTCACAACTTTCCAAATGAAACCAAAGACTTGATTCAACTGTAGTCAAAGAAAAGTAATTCTGCACAATTCCAGACACATATACACACTAACACTACACTTTCCAGCAGCAACTAAAACTTAAAATTGAATGATCATGACATGAGATGTTTCTAAAGATCTATCGCCTTGCCTTCAGTTTTATTAAAGGCACAAATGTGCAGTTGCATTTAATTGTGTTTATTTGGAAGCCTGCATGTTTACCCTTGGAAACCTATTATACATCTCTCATCTTACAGTGAACAAAAAGGCATTGTAACTTCATGTAGTCTGACTGCTTGCTTAAATTTAGGTCTGCACTCAAATGAGAAAAATGCTCGATTATCAGTCATCTTGGAATCCAAGGGACTTATTCATAGAGCATGTGGGGCTCTATTCATAAATGATTTATGTCTTTGCATAAAAGGGAGTGGGGGCTGTGTGTGTGTGTGTGTGTGTGTGTGTGTGTGTGTTGCTCAGAGAACCATCAACTGCCTCTCCTGAGTAATTTATACAAGATCAATATTTATCAAAGTGAGCCAAGAAATGTGACATACTCATTGAGAGCCAAATACTTCATTTACAGTTCCTTCACCCACAGAAGGGAGAACGACAGATTGAAATGTTTGCGTAAAAGCTACTCTAAGTGGTTCTCACTTTGTTCCTGTTGCTTTAGATACAGTGTGATGCTTTGGTTGAAACTGCAGATTTCTTTCATGGATGATGCTCATGACTAACACAGAGTAGGTATTCAAAAATGTATTTGTTGAGTAAATGAGTAAAGAGAAATAAGCAAACATTGTTGGCACTTTTCCCATGGAAAAAAGAGGGTTGCCCACTGAAATTACTCTTTTAACATATCTTAATGGAGCATCTGCTAAGCATTTTGAATTAAATGAGGACACAGTTGTTAATGGGAATGTTCTCCCAGACAAATGTGTAAATAATTAAAAACATAATAATGAAAAGTGCTATGTTCTCTATTAAAGATTTTTAAAAAGTGTTCTGGAGATCCAGAGGAAGGATCAACTAATTCTGCCTAGAGAAGTTTAGGAAAGAATAAGAGTTAAACAGGAGTTAAACAGGTGTGTAGTGAATAAGAAGATAATTTTAGGATGACGTTATGGCATGAACAAAGGAAATATAAAAGATCTTCAGATTACAGAAATGGGATAGATGTGTTGCCGTGAAGGATTAGAGTACTTGTGTCAGTAATACAATAAGTAAATCTGAAATCTTACATTAGAATTGGATTGTAAATGGCCTTATACACTCAACCAGTGAGCTTTTACCTACTTTTGTAAGCAAGAGGAGACTCTCATAGATTTTTAAACATGCAAGTGGCATAATCAGATTTCCCGTAGTGATATATCTCTGGTGACACAATCTATACTATCTACATACCATCTGGTGGAGAAGGATAGAGAGGAGAGGACAAATGGGATTCCACTTGCTTCTCAAGTCTACTAGTGTCTCTATGGAATGCTGCTTTGAGAAGGACTTCAGAACTGCATCTGGACTCAGCAGGAAAGTCTCCAGTAATGTAAAGAAGTGATGCTTCTTATTAGTGTAAGAAGAGAAAGAAGAGAAAGTGGCAGCAGGCGTAACCTAAGCATTTGCCATCCATGAATTAGCAGGATGTTGGGAAAGTCTAGGTGAGAAATCATTAAGTCCTAACTTATGGCAATCTCAATTTGTGAGAGAAGGGATCATATTTACATATTTTATACTATATATACTAAATATATTAAATATGCTCTTATAAAATATCATATGTTATTTTTACTCATGCATATAGAAGACTTTATGAATCATGTGAAGTTTAAGATAAAAGAATAGAGGATGACTTTATAAAGTTTGCAGTTTAAGCTCGGATGCTGGGGAAAGCAACCATCATTAATTAAGAAAGGGAATAGGAGCAGAAAAATAAGTTGAGAGTGGTAAGGAGGTGAAAAGGAAGATGATGATTTCATTACTGGCCATACCAAGTTCTAGGAACACAAAAGATATATGTCCAAAATATTAGATGAGAAAATGAAAAATTTTAGCTGAGAACTAGAATATATTTAAAAATCAAATAAAACCATGGAACTGAAAAAATAAAACTGAAATTAAGAACTCAACATAGGAACTTAACAACAGATTAAACACAAGTAAAAGGAAAATTAAAGAATGTGAAAACATACAGGTAGAGTCACTGAAATAACAGAATAATGGAAAATACCAAATAGTCAAGAAAGATATGGAAGAAGATGATAAAATATAAAATATGTGCATTGTGATACCATAAGAGTGAGAAAATATGGTAAGGCGGAAACAATATTTGAAAAGATAGTGGTGAAAAAACTTCTAAACTTGGTGAAGGACATCAAGCTATAGATTAAAGAAGTGTTACAAACAGGAAAAAAATACAAATAAAACCACAGTATAATTTAATTCATCACAGTATAAACTGATGAAACAAGATAAAATATTAAAAGCTGTCAAAGGAAAAAAAGAAATAATTTAGCTTAAGAAAAACAAAAAACAAAAAAACCCTAAGACTTACAGGTGACTTCTCATCAGAAATTATGGAAGCCAGTGAAAATTGATTGGCATTTTAAAAAATATAAAAAAAACCCTGCCAATCGAGAACTCTACACACTGAAAAATATTCTTCAAAAATTTGACATATTAAAAGCACTTTCAAGAACTACAATCTTAGGGAATTCATCAAACTCATAGTAGATAGACCATTTAAAGGATATCTTTGCATAGAGGTAAAATGATTGCAGATTTAAAAAGGAAAATGCAGAAGACAATGAATAGCAACAAAAAAAGATTATATTTGTGTTTAAATCTCAATAAATATTGATGGGGTAAAAATAATAATAATACCATATGGGGTTTAAAATATCAGTAAAATTAAAATAAATTACAACACTAGCACAAAAGAGAGCAAGAGGTAGTTTTAATTTTTTTTACATTGATTAAAGTCATAAACATTTATATTTATATTAGACTTTAATAAATCAAGTATTCATGTTTTATTATC
The DNA here is from genome assembly GCF_028021215.1 of Eschrichtius robustus. Taxonomy (NCBI): domain Eukaryota; kingdom Metazoa; phylum Chordata; class Mammalia; order Artiodactyla; family Eschrichtiidae; genus Eschrichtius; species Eschrichtius robustus. The sequence goes on from NC_090843.1 coordinate 38,855,968, forward strand.
AATGATATACATGAAATAATTTGTTAAAGAATGTACAATAAACTAGGTAACAGAGGGTGGAATTGGAATAGTGATTAATGAATGGAATGTGTGAAATAAAATAATACAGATATTTATTTAATCCCAGATATGTCTACAATCACTTGAAATGCACATGGATTAAATATTCAAACTAATAAAGATTTTACACTAAAAAAAAATACAACTATATGCTGCTTACAAGAAACACAGTTTAAATATAGAAAAGTTGAAAGTAAAAACCTCGATAAAGAATGATGGCATAGCTATAGGAATATCATACAAACTAGACCTTAAGGCAAAATTATTAATAGGGATTTTTTTTCAAAGCATTTCGCAGTGATAAATGGTCAATCCAGCAGAAAGATAGCACAATCATAAATTTTCATGCATCTAATAATATCACTTCAAAATTTATAAAGAAAAAATTGAGAGAAGTAGAAGGAGAAATAGACAAATGCAGCATTATAGTGGGAGGCTTTAATATACCTCTTTCAAGAGGTGAAAAACAAGCCAGACATGTTCACTAAGAATATAGATCTGCACTATACAATTAGGAAATTTGTATTCTTTTGGTACAGTCCAGCAGTGTTTGGTATATGTCTGTCTCTCTCTCTTTCTCTCTTTCTCTCTCTCTGTGTGTGTGTGTGTGTGTGTGTGTGTGTGTGTGTGATTTTAGAGAAATCTCTTTGGTCTCATTGGAGAGAGTAATACATCCTGAATAATGAAAATATTTTTATTCTCCTTCAAGTGAAAGGAAGCAGGCTACTGTGTTTCTAGGGAAGGTGTTCTCCTTACCATTCTGGAAGGATAGACAAGAAGCAAAGGCTTGGGTTCTTTTTCAAAGGGCCATTATGTTCTTTAAAAGAGACCACTGAGTCCTATTAGAAAATAGAAGCACAATGAGAGCTATTGCATTCAGAAAGGCAAATGGGAAAGAAGAAAGAAGGGACCGGAACTCAAACATCTGGATACGTGGATGTCATACCTAAGAGGGACCCCCTTAGGAGAGTGCAGATTTTGTACACCAGGATTATCACAGGATTATGCTGGAACTACTGGTTCATCCTGCCTCCCAAGAGCCTTTTGTGTACATCTCTTCCCAACTCTAAGTTCAGTAACATCACATTAGTAGGTTAAAATCACCTGTGGTAGGAATATTCACACCACAGAAATTGGCAAATGCTACAAATCAGGACTTTTTTGAGGGAAGCTATTTTATAGACATTTACCACTATACCACTGCTTGGGGACTACTGTCTAATGCCCAGAGACTACACAGGACCAGGAAAAGAACTCCATCCTCTTGGTCACATGACTGTTTGCAAGGTAGATTTCCTATGGGAGACACAACCCACTGGGGAACCTGACTCCATTACTGGAATTCAGCCACTATTTTATTCAGTCATTGCGTAATTGGAAATGTCATTCTACCTGTGCCCACAGTAGACCACAATCTATTATTCTGTTCTGCAGTAGGGTAGGAAACAACACCCTACTCTATGGATATAACTCTCTTCAGTTCTTGAAAATTCTCTCATGTCTCAAGTGGATCTCTGTACACCTACTGAGGACAGTGGAGATTAAGAAAGCAAGGCTCCTACCTAAACCTGAGAACTGGACAGGAACCTGTGAAGATACTCTGACTTTTGGATCACTGCTACAGTGTTTGTTTTTGTGGAAGTAATATAAAGAGTCCTTTGCATTTCATATATTTTAAGGAAAAGGAGAATATTTTCATCTTCATCATAAAAAATAGATTTGTGGAAGAGACAGGGATTCCCCAGTTGAGTCCTAAGAAGTAGTGACTTTCTATATTCCAAAGTTCCACACAGGTCATAGATGAATGTTACTCTGTTAATGACTAGGAGGCATTTGGTGCACTTTCCCCTGTGTGAAAATGAAATTTACATACATGTATAGGAAAACAAGGTATATCAGAACATGTGAAGAATAGCCATGAGGGAATTTTGATAGTGGAAGTCTCTTCTTCATTTCAAGAACTTTCCTTTGATGAAGGAGTTAGGCCATAATGGAGTCTACAAAAATGATCTGTGAACAATAGTCTAATCCTTAGGGCAATAAAATCATACTGATGAGTTATGGTGATTTTTTTATCATCAGCATCATCACCATGACTGCTCCTTGGAAACCACTGGGTTTATAGCACCTGTGTTCATGAAGGGCTGAGCTCTCACGTGTTTATAGAACTAATACAGCTTAAAGATTTCCACTGGCAGAAACTAGTTATCAGTGTTCTGGGTGTTTAGTTTCTGTATTCCTTTCTCACATGGGGCCTGGCAAGACTGACATAAGTATCAGAACCATATCTACAATTTTGGTTGAAGATGGACTCTCTTCTTTTCCTTCCCATCTCCTCTGGGCACAAAGAAAATCCTTGGATACTTACTGTTTTCCTATTTGTAAGTTTAAGAGAACCCTGGCTTGTATAAGATAGTAGATCTCTGGATGATACCACATCCATGTTGATAAAACACACTGTAGGAGATTTGATTGACCTTATTGTTAAACCTTCTGCATGAAGCTGGTGATTAACTTAGCTATAAGTATACAGCTGATCTTTATAAAGGCAAACATCACAGTCTGGAGAGATTGGGGAAATGTGTTTCCTTTTTCACTTTGAATAATATTTAGCATTCTCAGGAGTTAAAACTCTGGAGTAGATGAGAATCAAGACAATTGTGAAATGGACAGCAATTACCTTGAATTCAATTTATTTCATTTGAAAATTCTATTTTTCAACTCCCTCAGAGTAAAATAAATTCCAACATTTTTAAATTATTTATAACTTTTTATTTTTTAGTAGGAAGCCTATCCATTATTTTATTATAACCTCCTAAAATGCTAAGAGTAAATAAAGTAGATATTAGTGATAATGATAATTACAGTGTTGGTAGAAGTATTGGTTTTAATGATGATGATGACGACGCTTCCTAAATTCTAGGTCTTGTGATAGTTTCTTGACATATATTACATCATTTAATCTTTCCAGCAACCTTATAAGGTGGAGAAGTAAAACCTAGATATTTGAAGAGACTTGTCGAAGGTCACACAGCCCATAAATACTAGAATACCTTTTGGAATCTAAGTGTTTTGTCTTCTGGCTCAGGCTCCTGTACTCATGTACTTATTGCCAAATCTGATGAATAAAATGCCCTTCCTCCTCCTGAGATAATGCACCTCACTTCTTGGATTAACCTCACCTCCTCTGGGAAACATTCCCTGCCTTTTAACAGCCATGTGGTTTTAGGCAAAATTCGTTAACATGAGTTTACTCATCCATAAAAAGGAGGTAAAAGTACTTGCCTCAAGAGTTGTTGCAAAGATCAAATGAGTCAACTTAGAGAAGTCTGGCAAGTAGCACACACTCTCCAGACTGTGTTTCACTTTCCTATACTGGCCACTAGAATTTTATGCTTTATCCTAATCATGAGGAGTGCAAGCAACAAAAAGAGTCATGGTAACCCAAGCCTCACCAGATTTTGATGTCAGCACACTATTCCAGATCACTCATATTAGCCCTCAAGTTGTAATCTTTTCTCTCTGTCCAGAGCTCTTAACAGCATTGCACTGGACCTTGGTCCTGCCATAGTGATGGAGAATAAAGTGTCCTAAAGGAAGATGTCCAAAGAGAAAGGGAAAAAAGAGAACCCTGGGAATTCAGTCCTAGAATGAGCCAAAGCTTGCACTTCCTCAGAGAACAACCTCTTTCCCCAGCTCATTTAATCTGTAGTTTCTAAGAGACCAGCCTAATGGACTTTAGCCAATCTGATATCAGGCAACTGCTCCAACACACTTCCCATCAATACATGGTGAGACAGAGGTATCCAAGAAATGTCAAGTCAGGACAAAGGGAGCAACAACCCAGTCAGGCCTGAATGTTACATCATTAGTTTTCTCCAACCTTGGCTTAAAAAAGACATGTTTGGTAAAAGACTATGAAATAATAATTTTTCTTTCAAAAAGTACCATTTTTTCTTCTCTGTCTCTAAATGAGAAAATACAATACTGACATGAAAAAATAATATTTAGGATTTTCCTCTTATAATTCTCAAAATAGTGGTTGTCATTTTCATTTTTTCTTTTCCTCCCATAAGAGAGTATTTTTAAAACAAACAAAAACTCCTTATAAGTTGAGACTGAGTTCAATCTTATTTTTCATTTATTTGGAAATGTTCTCTGGGTATTATGTTACATCTGTTATCTGTTGGCACTATGACACTCCTTAGGATAAGCAGGGTTAGTTTCATCATCTCTATTTTATAGATGGGGAAGGAAACTTGGAAAATTTTGTGACAAACCCAGATGTCTCAGCTCATAAATTTTGGGGCCAGAACTAGAGCCTCCAAGTTCTGACTCTGCTTTCCAAAATCAGAGACCTTCAGAGCACTTCTGTTTATACCCTTGTTGTTATAGCTCTTGTTATTGTGTGGTGTGTGTGTGTGTTTTTGTGTTTCCTCCATACATACCAAACATAGAGATTCACTATGCAGAATAATAAAAAAATGAAACTCAAAACAAATGAAACTGTTACTACCTAAAAATTTACTTTCTGATTGGCCTAGAAATGATATTACTCGGAACAGAAAACAAAGTCATTGTAATTAAGTCCTGGGAAGACTGACAAAACCAATGATAGAAGCTTCATGAGAGTCATCAGAGAAGACTTCTGGGAACAGGTGAGGACCCACTGTTTTGTGAAATACAGGACCCTGGTTTTCCCAACTTCTGACACAACCAGCTGTGGGGGAACTGTCCCACTGAGTGGTCTGTGCTTTTAGGAAGTTCTGTCATTGAGTGCAACTTTAATGAGTTTTTAAAAATTCATTTTATTGAAATATAGTTGATATATAATGTGTTAGATTCTGCTGTACAGCAAAGTGATTCAGTTATATATATATTCTTTTCCATTATGGTTTATCACAGGATGTTGAATATAGTTCCCTGTGCTATACAATAGAACCTTGTTGTTTATCCATTCTATATACAGTAGTTAGCATCTACTAATTCCAAACTCCTAATCTGTCCCTTCCCCAACCCCCTCCCTCTTGGCAACCACAAGACTGTTCTCTAAAGCATAGGATATCTTTCCATTTCTTTGAATCATCTTCAGTTTCCCTTATTAATGTTTTATAGTTCTCAGCCTATAAGTCTTTCACCTCCTTGGTTAGGTTTTTTCCAAAATATTTTTTTTTTTTTTGATGTGATTTTAAAAGGGCTTTTTTTAATGTGTGAGTTTTTTTGTTTTTTTGGTTTTTTTACTTTCTCTTTCTGATATTTCATTGTTAGTGTAAAGAAATGCAACATATTTCTGTATGCTAATCTTGTACCTTGCTACATTGCTGAATTTGTTTATCAGGTCATGGTAGATTTTGTGTGGAGTCTTAAGGGTTTTCTATATATAGTAGTATGTCATCTGCATATAATGATAATTTTACCTCTTCTCTTCCAATTTGGATAACTTTTCTTTCTTTTTTCTTGTTTGATTGCTGTGGCCAGGACTTCCAATACTATGTTGAAGAGAAGTGGTGAGAATGAGCATCCTTGTCTTGTTCCAGATTTTAGTGGCAAGGCTTTCAGCTTTTCATTATTGAGTATTATGTTCGCTGTGGGTTTGTCATAAACAGCTTTTATTGTGTTGAGATGTGTTCCCTCTATACCCACTTTGGTAAGAGTTTTTTATCATGAAGGGATGTTGAATTTAGCAAATGCTTTTGCTGCATCTATTGAGATGATCATGTGGTTTTGTCTTTTCTTTTGTTGATGTCGTGTATCAGATTGATTGATCTGAGTATGTTGAACCATCCTTGTGACACTGCGATGAATCCTACTTGATTGTGGTGTATGCTCTTTTTTATGTGTTGTTGGATTTGGTTTGCTAATATTTTGTTGAGAATTTTTGCATTTATATTCATCAAAGATATTGGCCTGTAATTTTCTTTTTTGATAATGTCTTTGTCTGGCTTTGGTGTCGGGGTGATGGTGACTTCATAAAATGACTTTGGGAGTGTTCTCTCCTCTTCAGTCTTTTGGAAGAGTTTGAGAAGGATCAGTGTAAGTTCATTGTATGTTTGGTAGAATTCCCCAGTGAAGCCATCTGGTCCTAGACATTGTTTGCAAGGAGTTTTCTTATTACAGATTCTATTTCACTTCTAGTGATCACTCTGTTCAAATTATCTGTTTCTTCTTGGTTCAGTATTGGTGGGTTGTATGTTTCTAGAAACATGTCTATTTCTTCTAGGTTGTCCAGTTTTTTGGCATGTAATTATTAATGGTATTTTCTTATGGTTTTTCGTATTTCTGCCGTATCAGTTATTTCTCCTCTTTCATGTCTTATTTTGTTTATTTGGTCATCTCTCTTCTGTTCTTGGTGAGCCTGGCCAGAGATTTGTCAATTATGTTTACCCTTTCATAGAACCAGCTCTTGGTGTTGTTGGTTATTTCCATTGTTCTTTTAATCTCTATTTTATTTATTTCCTCTGTGATCTTTTTTTTTTTAAAGAAATTCACGTTCTTTTATTTATTTATTTATTTATTTATGACTGTGTTGAGTCTTCGTTTCTGTGCGAGGGCTTTCTCTAGTTGCGGCAAGTGGGGACCACTCTTCATCGCGGTGTGAGGGCCTCTCACCATCGCGGCCTCTCTTGTTGCGGAGCACAGGCTCCAGACGCTCAGGCTCAGTAATCCTCTCTGATCTTTATTATTTCCTTCCTTCTGCTGCATTTAGGTTTTTTTGTTCTTCTTCTTCTAATTCGTTTAGGTAGTAGGTTAGGTTGTTTGGGATTTTTCTTGTTTTCTGAGGAAGGCCTATATCTCTTTGAACTTCCCTCTAAGAGCTGCTTTTTTGCATCCCATAGATTTTCTATGGTTGTGTTTTCACTGTCATGTGTCTCAAGGTATTTTTTAATTTCCTCTTTGATTTCATCATTAACCTATTGGGTTCTTTAGTATCATGTTGTTTATTTTCCATGTAGTCTTTTTTTTTTTCCTCATTTCTCTTTCTGTGGTTGATTTCTAGTTTCATGCCACTGTGGTCAGAAAAGATGCTTGAAATAATTTCTATCCTCTTAAATTTCAGAGGCTTGTTTTGTGTCCTAGTATGTGGTCAGTATTAGAGAATGTTCCATGTGTACTTGAAAAGAATGTGTATTCTGGTTTTTTTGGGGGGTGGGGGGATGGATTGTCCTGAAAATATCAATTATGTCTCACTGTTCTGTTATGTAATTTAGGATCTCTGTTGCTTTATTGTTTTTCTGTCTAGAAGGTCTGTCCATTGATGTCAGTGGGGTCTTAAAATCTCCTACTATTATTTTTTTTTTGAATTTTATTTAATTTTTTATATAGCAGGTTCTTATTAGTTATCTATTTTATACATATAGTCTCCTACTATTATTGTATTACCATCAATATCTCCCTTTTTGTCTGTTAGTATTTGGTTTTTGTATTTGGATGCTCCTATATTGGGTGCATATATCTTAACAAGTGTAATATCCTCTTCTTGTATTGATCCCTTTATCATTATATAGTGTCCTTCTTTATCTTTCTTTATGACCTTTGTTTTAAAGTCTATTTTGTCTGATGTGAGTATAGCTACCCCTGCTTTCTTATCATTTCCAATTGCATAAAATATCTTTTTCCATCCTCTCACTTTCAATCTGTGTGTGTCCTTTGCCCTAAAGTGGGTCTCTTATAGACAGAATATTGTAGGCTCTTGTTTTTTTTTTACCCAGTATGCCACCCTATGTCTTTTGATTGGAGCATTAAGTCCATTGATATTTAAGGTATTATTGATAAGTATGTATTTATTGTCATTTTAAACCTTGCTTTCCAGTTGATTTTGTATTTCTTCTTTGTTCCTTTCTTTTCCTTTTTGTTTTCCCTCTTGTGGTTTGATGGTTTTCTTTTGTATTATGCTTGTGTTCTCTTTTTTTGTGGCTTTTGTGAATTTACTGTATGTTTTTGCTTTGTGGTTATCCTATTTTTCAAATATGTTAACCCTTTCCTATATCTACTTGCTTAGACTGGTGGGCATATAGGCTTAAACATGTTTTTAAAAAAATCTGTATTTTCTCACTCTCCTCTACCACATTTTATGATTTTCATGTCCTCTTTTACATCTCATGTTTATCCTTTGGCTGTTCACTGTGGTTATCACTGCTTTCACAGAAATTTTTTGATTTTTGTTTTTAATCTGTGTACTGGCTTATTTAAGTGATTTACTTTCCAACTGTGATTTTTCTCTTTCCTATAGATTCTTGCTTCTTTTTTATTTAGAGAAGACCTTTTAATATTCATTTAAGATGTGTTTAGTATTGCTCTATTCTTTTAGTTTTTGCTTGTCTGAGAAATTCTTTATTTCTCCTTCTAATCTAAATGATAATCTTGGTGGTTAGGGTATCCTAGGTTGCAGGGTTTTCCCTTTCAGGACTTTGACTATGTCTTGCCACTCACTTCTGGCCTGCAACATTTCTGTAGAGAAATAAGCTGATAGCCTTGTGGTGCTTCCCTTGTAATTAACTCTTTGTTTTCCTCTTGCTGTCTTTAGAATCCTCTCTTTATCTTTAACGTTTGCCATTTTAATTATAATATGTCTTGGTGTAGGTCTGTTTGGGTTGGTTCATCTTGTTTGGGACCCTCTGTGTTTCCTGCATCTGGAAGTCTGTTTTCTTTTTAGGTTTGTTAAGTTTTCAGCCATAATTTCTTCAAATACATTTTTGATCCTCTTTTTTCTTCTCCTTCTGGGATCCCTATTATGTGTAGATTAGCAAGTTTTATATTATCCCATAGGTCTCTTATATTGCATTTATTATTATTATTATTTTTTCATTTGTCTCTCTGTTTGCTATTCTGATTGGGTGATTTCCATCATTCTATCTTCCAGATCACTTATTCATTCTTCTGCATTATTCAGTTTGCTATTTATTGCCTCTAGCTCAGCTTTCATCTTGTCAAATGAGTTTTCTAATTTCTTTTTGTTCCTCTTTATAGTTTCTAGTTACTTTTTACAGTAATTTGCATTTCTATTGATAGTTTTCTAATTCCTTCAGTATTTACATTACCTCCTTTTTGAACTCAGTGTCTATTAGACTGAAGAGGTCTGTTTCATTGTTTGTTCTTTCAGGAGAATTCTCTTGATCTTTTAATTTGGAGTGATTTCCTGGCTTATTTATTTTACTTATATTTCTCTTACTTTATGAGTTTAGGAGAAACAGTTATCTACTGTGGTCTTGAAGGTTTATTTTTATATGAGTGCATCCCTGTTTAGTCTGCATGAGTTTAATATTTTTGGTGTAAGGGCTGTTTTTAGTATGGATGCCTGCCACGTATTTCCTCAGTGTGTGCTGGTCATTATTACTTTGATAGGGGGTGTGACTGGTGTTGTGGTGACCAGAGTTTGAACTGGATATTGAGTGGGGCCTTCTCTTTTCTCTGTGGTTGTCACAGTCCTGCTGGGGGCAGGGTCTGATCCCCAGTTGTTGCAGTAGAAGCCCCCAGATCCATTTCTTAGCTGCTGTGTGAGGTAGGTGGTATTGTAGTACTCCTCCTGGGAGAGGAGCCACTGAGGATTTCTCTGCCAGAGTTGTCTACAGGGGAATGCACTCTGTGGTGTCACCCATTGTGTAGGCTCATAAAGTACACTGTTTTTGGCACTGCATTCAGCCCCACCTCAACTGTGAAAATGCAGGCAATCAGCCCTGGTGTCCCTCAAGTGCTGTGTTCACAAACCCACCAGCACAGATCAGCTGGTGCAGGTCCATCAAAGTCAGGTACCAGGACCACAGCAGTCACACACCTCGACTCACTGTGGGAGGTATGGAAGCAGCCTAGACCCCAGTCCAACCTCCATGTGTGTGGGCCCACATATCCCACAGCTGCCAAGGCCAGTCCCATTCCAGCAATGGGAGCACACACACTGGGATGTCCTGCAGCCTCTGAATTTACAAAGCTTGAGACAGTGGCATAAGATGGCAGATCACACAGGTGGAGGGAGAGGGCTCAGATTTCAGCCTAAAGGACTAAAGGAACCTGTTCAGCTGTCATGTAATCCAAACAGCTCTATATCTTCATTTCATTTGTTATATACAAAGTCTTTTCTCCAAAAATAATACATGCTTATTAGAGCAGAAGTAAGAATGTGATGCATTTTGAAAGTCCCACAGGCCTTGGTACAATAATCATTATCACTATAGCAAACACACATTCAGGTCTTACATGTGCCATGCTCTCTTCTGAGAATTTTTCACACATCTCATTTGGTCTTGATAACAACAACCTATGTAGTATTTCCTATTATTTTCCTATTGTATGCATGAGGAAACTGAGTCACAGAGAGTTTGATATTCCCAAGGTTGCCTTGCTTAAACCACTAAGATGTTAACCTCTGAGATCTCCCCAGGCCTTGAACAATTTCCACCAGGCATTTTTGCCTTGCTCAGCTGCCAAGGAAGTAGCTGTTATGTGAAATCTGAATACAGCACCTGTATGGAGAGGGTTGCTTGTCTGATGATTCACACTTTTAAATAAAATAATTAAATTCTTGGCTAGACATCTTCACCACCCCAGTCCACCTGGGATGTGGTCACTGCAGGTCCAAAACACACTTGGATGATATTCCAGCTTGAATATCATAATTTGCACATTCAGTTGTAGAAGTTCTGCACAGTGGTATTGTGAAGTCCTTGCCCAGTGCCTGCCAAAAGCTGACTCCTGCTTTGGCTTCCTCTCTGGCTGCTCGTTGCTGGAAGCAGATAGGGGAGGGTGGGATGCCTTCTCCTTTAGTTGCAAATCTAAGCTAAAAAGAGACAAACTGAGTGAGTGGCCAAAACGGAAATCCTGCTTCAACCATTATTTACTGAGCAGTTAGTATTCATCAAACGTTCCCCTGTATCTTATTACAGTGGATCTTCCCAGGAGCTCTGTGGGATGAGTGTCACTATCGATGTTTTACAGATGGGGCAGTAGATTCAGATGTGCTAAGTACTTGTCAAAGTCATTCAGCTACGAGAATGGAAGGGATCTGATTCCAGGTTCCCTGCTATTGCTGCTGCATCAAGGTGCTTCTAGCCCACTTTATGATGTACAAACTGAAGAATGGAGGGGAAATATAATAAAGATGATGATCATAATAACAAACATCACTACTAACATTTTTTGAGTTCTCACTATGTGCTAGGCACTATGGGAACACTTTACAAGCATCATTTCATTTCATCGTCACAACAACCATGTGAAGTAGGTACTAACTTCCCTAATGTTACAAAGAATTAAAATGTTGCTCAGAGATGTTAAGTCATTAGACCAATATAACAAAAGATAGCACCAAGATATGAGCCCAGGAATTTTGTCTTTATAGCTGTTATAACAGCTATACAGCTATACATAAACATACAATGTGGGGATTCTGGATTAGATTCTTCTCCTGCCCTATATCTTCAGGCTGAGCACCAAGAGAGAGGTGAGACAAGCACTTTGAAAAAATAGGTCTGACTGCCAACATTGCCAAGAGAACTCATTCAGCCAAAGTCACAATTCTCAACATTTACCTCCATTTTCTAAGGCTGATTTAGGAAAACTGCAAGTGGACTCTGGGGCAGATGATGGAGTTATTGAGATGCAGCCCCACCAGGCCTGGAGGTCAGGATGTCCAGGCCAGTTACCTGTGTCAAGAAATCCTTCTTATCCCACCTGATTGGGAGTCAACTGGGGAGGAAATTTGGGTGCTTTGCCAAGTATTTGAAAATACACAACACTGTCATTGAGATACGAGAAGGACCCTTAGGTTAGTAGCGTTCTGACACCACTTCTGGATGAGAATCACTCATGTGTCTCTGCAGCCATGGGGGTTGTCACTCCTCCCAGTGAAGATAGTGGAAACTCTTTGCAGAGTCATGCCTGGCAAAGGAGAAAGGGAAAAAGAAAAGGAATGGCAAATTGAAGATTAATTTTATATCCAGTTATTAACATACAAAACCCAAAAGGATCAGGGCTGTTTTGTGTGTATGTATTATTTGTGACACATTTTCCTTTCCCTCCTCACTAAAAAATGACATCATTTAAACAATATTACAGCAACATTAGAAGAAGTTTAACAAAGAAAATATTCACATTCTGCATTGGTTCTGTTTTTTTTTTTTAAACAAGATCTAGTAGCAGCAGGTGTCCTTTTTTTTTTTTTTTAAGTTTAATTTTTTTTAAATTTATTTATGGCTGTGTTGGGTCTTCGTTTCTGTGAGAGGGCTTTCTCTAGTTGTGGCAAGTGGGGTCCACTCTTCATCGCGGTGCGCAGGCCTCTCATTATCGCGGCCTCTCTTGTTGCGGAGCACAGGCTCCAGACGTGCAGGCTCAGTAATTGCGGCTCACGGCCCTAGTTGCTCCATGGCATGTGGGATCTTCCCAGACCAGGGCTCGAACCCATGTCCCCTGCACTGGCAGGCAGACTCTCAACCACTGCGCCACCAGGGAAGCCCCCTGCATTGGTTCTTTATGATCCTTGCTAGTCTTTGCTCATATACTGCCCATTTTTATGTGACTGTGATCATAGACTAGAGTGAGTGTTTTTCCATGTTGTCCCATATTCTTGAAAATATTTCTTATCAGAAGATAACTCAATGTATGGATTACCCAGACCTATTACTTTTTTCTGTCTTGTTTTCAATGACATCTTTGATGTTTGCATCTCTATTCTAGAGTGTGAGCTTATTCATATACATTCCAGAGGGTACAGAAAGCCTGAAAATCCAGGGAAATGTGAATTTTTCTACTCTGTCATGTAGTCATGACTCTCATTAAAAATAAGACAGCTGTTTGAAAGAAGAAGGGAGAAGGAAAAGATGAGTCAAAATAGTTTATTTAAATGAACTTTCATTCTAGTTATTTTCAAGTTAGGAAGGTGAAGAAACTCACCACCAGGCTGAGGAGCAGCTCTGCACTCTGCAGCCTTGGCAGTGGCCCAGCAGCTACTCCCAGGGGAGGGCACCTCTGGCTGCACCAGCAGCCTTGCCAAGACTGGTCAAGGGGAGGGAATGAAATGCCTCACATTCCTTTGGCTGTGTTTAGTCACTGACTCAGGAAGTAGGTCTGTGTCACTCAGCTGGTAGCTTCACTACCTTTTCCTGAGAGGCCAAGGTTTCAGGTCCCACCCCAGGATCTTGGCAGCTTCCCAAAGGCAGCTTCCTTGTCATGAAAGGTGGATGGAGGCATGCACAGGAGAAGGGAGCTCTTTCTCCTTGGTTCTTCCAGGGAAACGGGGATCAGATGAGCAGGAATGACACCACATCACTCAGCTTAGTTTGACCCACAAACTCCTAAGAATTCCAGTATGAAACCTGTACAACTATCACCCAGTTGCAGGTACTTCCAAGAGGAGAGGAAAGATTGGGCTCTCTGCCCCATGCCCCACTATCTCCTTAACCAGCACTCAGCTTAGCCTTTGTTCCAACTACAAGAATGTAGAGACAAGAACAGCACAAAACGGTGGCAAATTCTCATGGCCAGAGTGAAGACGCAGGGGTCCACAGGTACAGAGGACACCAAACCTGGAACTCAGAGTCACACTGCTGCAGAATAATCTCTCTCTCTCTTTTTTTAAATAAATAAACTTATTTATTTATTTTTGGCTGCTTTGAGTCTTCTATGCTGTGCGTGGGCTTTCTTTAGTTGCAGCGAGCAGGGGCTACTCTTCGTTGTGGTGCGTGGGTTTCTCATTGCAGTGTTTTCTCTTGTTGCAGAGCATGGGCTCTAGATGCACGGGCTTGAGTAGTGTGCATGTGGGCTCAGTAGTTGTGGTGCACAGGCTTAGTTGCTCCACGGCATGTGGGATCTTCCCGGACCAGGGCTCGAACCCGTGTCCCCTGCATTGGCAGGCAGGGGACACGGATTCTTAACCACCATGCCACCAGGGAAGCCCCAGAATAATCTCTTGATGAATTTTTTTTTCAATGTTTTATTTCTTAATTTAATTTTATTTATTTTTTTATACAGCACTTTCTTATTAGTCATCAGTTTTATACACATCAGTGTATACATGCCAATCCCAATCGCCCAATTCATCACACCACCATCCCCACCCCCGCGTGGCTTTCCCCTCTTGGTGTCCATACGTTTGTTCTCTACATCTGTGTCTCGACTTCTGCCTCTTGATGAACTTTTTATTTAAAATTCTTATACAACACTGCTCGACAGTTTCATATTGCCTACAACAACAATTTATCGTTTATAATATTTCAATCAGTTTAAAATTTTTTAAAGTGTTAACACATTTGAAATTATTTGTAGTTATTTATATTAAATATACCTGATAATTTTGCTGTTGACTAAATATGGGAATTTGGGGGAACAAATAAAAGTGGTGGCAAAGAGGGTGTATGGTGAAGGTGACAATGGTGATGGATATTTTAAAAGAAAATAAGCCCACACCAATAAAAAATAAATCCCTTAAACATGCAATAAAATATCTACGTCTGCCTGAAAAATTTCTATGGCAGCTTGCGGGGTCTGAAATATAGTTTGTGTTGTTTGGGTATGGGGCAATATTTAGACATATAAGTTGCTTCAGGGCTAGTTCTTGTTGATTTATTTTGTGGACAGCCCTAATTCTAGAGCCCTTTCCCCAGGAGCATGGGAAGCTGAGTGAGAGTGGGGATGGTGATATTCTGGAGAGATTTAGAATGGAGAGGCCACAGTTACAGAAGACACCTCTCAGATGAAAAAAGGTCACCTTCCCGTTCTTTCCCCTTTAAATAAGACACTGTTCTTGTCACCAGCTGTCTGGGAGGTTGGATCTGCATTGGGACCCCACCAAGAGGTTCGAGTCTGGTGTTTCTCCTCCCAGGACATCTTTGCCATCTTCCCATGGGTTTCATTTCTAGTCAGTTATTAGAAGCTCTCTTCCTGTTCCTGTAAGTCCCTCTCTCCCACCCTCCCAGACCTAAACATGTACCAGGAGAGGTCCTGACATTTCCAGATGAAAGGAAAGCCCAAAGCCAAAAGGAAGCTGTGCTGTGTAGATCTCCCTTAGCCCCTGTGGTACTTATCTTTAGTTCTTCCTATTTCCACCTGAAAGTATTAACATCTTTCCTCTCTTTGTGAGGGCAAGGTTTTAGGGTTTTTTAAATGGCTTTATTGAGTATAATTCACATACCATGCAATTTTCTCACTTAAAATATACAGTTTAAGGGCTTTTAGTATATACACAGGATTGTGTGACCCTCACCACAATTAGTTTCAGAACATTTTATTACCCCCCAAAGAAACCCTACATCCTTTAAGTCAGCACTTTGCAGTTCCCCCATCCTCCCAGCTCTAGGAAACCACTAATCTAATTTTTGTCTCTATGGATTTCCCTATTCTGAATATTTCATAGAAACAGAATCGATGATCTGTTAAAGCATCCCACTATTCTTCCACAGTCTGGCAAAAAAACAAAAAAAAAAAAACAAAAAAAACTTGAACCTAGCAGGTGAATTAGTTAAATGAGTTACTTTATTAGGTATAATTAGATTACCTGGTTTTAGGATTAATATAACCCATGAAGTGGGAAACTAGATGAAGTGGGTCCAAGATGAAAAGTCTCAAATTCTATTAATCAGAGTCTGCTCTGGATATCATCAAAGTTTAAGGACAACCTATGATTCATACCTTCCCCTAGGTGGGCTCCCACAAACATGGCCCCCTGTGCTCTCAGCCTGTTCAACTTTACAACAGGGATGCCATAGCTCAACAATTCAGAAATCGATTCCTTAGAAGACTGGCATTCTCTCATGAGCTGGCACACCACTCTGAGCGTTAACAGGCAATAACACTAAAATGCACTAAAGATCATGTAATTTATTCCCAACATGCTGTTATTCTTTCCAAACATTAGCTTTGGAGCAGAACGTTTGCTAAATGTTGTCTTTATTTCCAAAGCTTGGGGTAAAATCATATGCAACAAATGACTGAGAGATAATTGGCCATTTTACAGTTTTAACCCCAAATGAACTCCCCTGTCTGAGTAAATTTCCTGGTAAGAGATCCCATTTTAACAGAACGTGAAAGCGTCAAGAAGGATGGAGCTTACAGATCACAGTATGGTCTGTTAGATAAATGACCAGGAGTAATATTTCTTAAAACCACATTTTTGTAGACAGAGTTAACAGAAAACCTAGGAAAAAAATACCCAGTGGTTCAGCATTCATGCTTAAATGAAAATAACATGTGTGCATTCAGCCCAAGATGTGCCAGGGCTTGCAGGGAAATTGGCAAGGACTAATACCAAGAGCCTTTCAGTGGCTGTTAGGCATTGTCTTCTTGGGTCTGACCTCACAGCCTTCTCTTTGAGGAGAAAGCAAAAGGTGACAGACTGCTTAAGGCTTTGCTCTCAGAGTTGTGACAAAGAATCCAGAAAGCTCCTCTATTGAAGCTGGCTTCTTTTCTCTGAGGTGGCACTGAATCAGAAGTGAAATGATCATTTTGTTTAATAGCTAAAGACATGAATGTCTTGTGCTTTTCAACCTAAAGGTGGTCTCTGGCACTGACTCTGGATCCCTGGATGTTGAGAAGTATCCAAGAAGGTTAGGATACTCTTGCCCTGCATTTAAAGTGAGGCTTTTGGTTTCTTCCTTTGGATCATCATCTTTCCTAAGGTCTGCCTCATGGTGACCTGATGACTGTGAGCTGTGTTTTGCAGAATGGATAGGTAGTTTTACTGTTTTAAGTTCAAATTTCAGGGTCTTGAGCCACTTGTTTTAGGATTCAGATTCTCCACAATGGAAGGAAATATGAAACTGTCCCAGCCATTCCTCTACTTGGATGGAGAGGTGATTTAAATCTCCTATCAGAGAAGACATCTGTCAGTAGGAGCTCATCCTGAAGGTTAAATAAGTTATTCAAGAAACATTGGACTAGGAACTATCTTGAGTCCTGGGAAACAGCAGAAAACTAACTATGGCCACTGCCTTCAAGCTGCTTATGATTTATTGGTGATTGGTTGTGGGGAAGATGGAGGAGAACATCAATGTGGAGAGCATTATGACATAGGTGAGTATGGATTATGATGGAGCATAGCCTAGTGTGGGTCAGAAAGACTTCCCAGGGGAAGGGATTCCTTTATTGGGTCTTGAGTAGGAATACAAGTTGGCCAGGCATCTAGAAGTTGGCAGTTGAGTAGAAGAGACAGGCAGAGGTACATCCTATGAAAAAGTACAGCAATAGAGAGAGCCTAATGTGGTTTGGCATGGCTCGGGTGGGTGGACTTTTTTTTTTTTTTTTTTTTTTGAAGATAGGGCTAGGCCAATAGGCAAAAGCCAGAGAAATAGAACCCTTGTATTTGAAATAACACATACCACTTTCCTAGATTTTCCTGCCTCTTCCAACATGGCAACTGGTGTCCTGAATTCTGTCTTAGCAATTATGACTGTACACATGCTCTTCCCTTTTGCTCCAAACAGAGAGATCTGTAATCAAATTCTGGCTCTGCCACTTACTGTGTATGTAACCTCAGACAAATTAGCCACATGGAGCCTCTGTTTTCTCTTCTGAAAAATGGGACCAAACTAGCAACAGTATCATGGGGTCATAGTGAGTATTCTCAGGATCAAACAAGCACAATTCCTGGCATTAAAAGTTCTCATAAAATATTTGTGGAATCAAACTGGGCATACAAGTGAAAAGGAAACTAACGCCTGGAAAACAGGCTCTTGCTTTCCAAACACCAGTAGCTGCCAAAGCAGCCTAGCACACCTGGAAAGAGGTAGAAATGGGATCTGAACACTGAAGAAGAGTGACAGGAAGCCAGGGATCCAGAAACAGGAGACAGTAGGCCAGAAAAGTAGATCAAAGTGGGAGGGATGCAGCTTGTGCCAGAACAACAAGGGTACCACTAGGTCAGGAGTGCAGACAGGAGGGAGGGGGTGGCAGATGCTTGCTCATAGGGCACTTCAGGGAATGGATGCACAGCAGCCCATGGCTTCCTTTTTCCTGATGTAGTCTTGATGTCCTGCCAGTTTCTGGAAAGAAATCAAAAAACGGGGAATAAGGCAGAAAAAAGGGAAAATAGAACAGTTGCATTTTTGTATAGTAACAATAACATTCTTTCAGGATAAATGCAGTCAACAAACTTGAAAAGGAAAGGAACTTCCTCAACTGTATAAAGGTCATCCATGAACAGACAACAGCTAACCTCATTCTTAATGATGAAAGATTCTTTTCCCCTAAGATCAAGAACAAGACAAAGTTGTCTGCTCTGGTCACTTCTATTAAAAATTATACTGGAGGGCTTCCCTGGTGGCGCAGTGGTTGAGAATCTGTCTGCCAATGCAGGGGACACGGGTTCGAGCCCTGGTCTGGGAAGATCCCACATGCCGCAGAGCAGCTGGGCCCCTGAGCCACAGTTACTGAGCCTACGCGTCTGGAGCCTGTGCTCCGCAACAAGAGAGGCCGCGATAGTGAGAGGCCCGCGCACCGCGATGAAGAGTGGCCCCCGCTTGACACAACTAGAGAAAGCCCTCGCACAGAAACGAAGACCCAACACAGCCATAAATAAATAAATAAATTCAAAAATCTTTAAAAAAAAAAAATTATACGGGAGGCAAGAAAAAGAAATAAAAGTCATCCAGATTGGAAAGGAAGAAGTAAAACTATCTCTATTTGTAGATGACATGACCTTGAATATAGAAAAACAATCTTGGAAAGAACAAAAAGTTTGAAGATTTACAGCTTCTGATTTCAAAACTTACTACAAATTGACATTAATCAGGACAGTGTGGTATTGGCATGAGGACAATCATAGATCAATGGATGAGAACTGAGAGTCAGAAATAAACCTTCTCATTTATGGTCAACTGGTTTTCCACAGGTGGTGCCACAAGATTCAATGGAGAAAGTATAATCTTTTCAATATACAGTGCTGGGGCAACTGGATATCGACTTACAAAAGAATGAAGTTCGATTCTTACCTCACACCATACCCAAAAATTAACTCAAAATGGATCAAAGACCTAAATGTAAGAGCTAAAACTATAAAATGCTTAGAAGAAAACATGGGGGGAAATCTTCATGGTATTGGATTTCACAATGATTTCTTAGATATGACACCAAAATCACAAGCAACAAAAGAAAAAAATTGGTAAATTGGACTTCATCAAAAGTAATAAATTTTCTGCTTCACAGGATATCATCAAGAAAGTAAAAACAACCCACAGAATGGGAGAAAATGTTTTCACATTATATATATATTTAAATGAAATACTGATATATACTACAACATGGATAAGCCTTGAGAATATTATGTCATATGAAAGAAGTCAGTCACAAAAGACCACATCATTTCATTTATATGAAACTGTATAATTCCATTTATATGAAACGTCCAGAATAGACAAATCCATAGAGACAAAGAGTAGACTAGTGGTTGCCTAGGATTGGGAAGTAATGGTGAGTGACTAATGGATATGGAGTTTCTTTTTCGGATGATAAAATGTTCTAAAATTGATTGTGGTAATGATTGCACAACTCTATGAATATACCGAAAGCCACTGAAATGTACACTTTAAATGAATAAATTGTATGGTATGTGAATTATACCTCAATAACGCTGTTCTAAAAACTACCAATAACGATAGACATAGTCGTCATTAACGAGTGCTTTCCAAATGCCAGGCACTGTGCAAAGCTCTCTAATCTTACCTAAGTTCACAATATATATGCCAGGAAGGTTTTCTTATCTTTATTTACAATGAAAAAGCATAAGTTCAGAGACATTAACGAACTTGCCCATGGTCACAAAACCAGTAAGTACCATAATAGTTAGGAGTTAGGACTCTGACCCATTTTTGTCCCACTTTGAGTGTCAGGGGCTTACTAAAAGGTCTTAGGTGGATCTTGTGAGCCTTCTTGTGCTGCAAGTCCAGTGTTTACAATATGACCAACTACCAAAGAGCAGGAGTTAGTGAAACCTCTGCCTCCCAACTTTCCCACCAGGGAACTGTGGTGAGGTGTTGGGTCCCAGTTGCTGCTGGATACGGGGTGGAGAGGACTCTGTGCTCAGTTAGCTGTGTTCTCTGGCCTTCTAAGGACACATTTGTTGTAGAGACTCCCTTTACTCCCCCTCAGATGTATCACAGCTGTAATTCTGGAAATGAAACTCTTGACCATCCACCCCCAGAACCTGATTTTACAGATTATGTCTGGTGTTTGAAACTGAGTCCAATTCCTATTGGATCTGTCTGCTTCCTAGTTCCAAGAAATAAAACGTGAGAAGGAAGGTGTTAGGCTCATGAAGACAAAGACTTCAAATAGTTCTGACCAAGGAAAATTTGGATGAGTTTTGGGAAAATGACTCTGAAGCAGATGGATTACATTTTCTGTTTGTGCTCAGCAATTAAGGGGAAAAGGGGGCCCAGAGTCAAATACGCTTGGGATCTTGTCAAATTCCCAATGTTGGAAAACATTTCAGGATGTTTGACTGAGCTTGGCAAAATCAGTACCTTGACTATGTCCCTTATTTCTTAGACAAAGGTGACTGAACAACTTGCAATGATCCAAGTCCACGAGAAGCCACAGGCACGATTACTATTTTGTGGGAGGTGGCACAATGGCACCTTCTGAAATTTCAATGGAAATTTCAATGGGGGTATTAACTACAAACACAGTTATGATAACAGAGTTTTTGAGAAAGAGAGCGAAAATCAACTGAAGTATCAGAATTTAAGCCCTAAAGGGAAGCAATGTATCCTTCCATTCCACTCTTTGTGATCAAGAGCAGAGGCTGGCTTAGGAGACTGAGATTGACATATACACACTACTATATATAAAATAGATAACTAATACGAACCTACTGTATAGCACAGGGAACTCTACTCAATACTCTGTGATGACCTATATGGGAAAAGAATCTAAAAATGAGTGTATATATGTATATGTATAACTGACTCACTTTGCTGTACAGCAGAAACTAACACAACATTGTAAATCAACTATACTCCAATAAAATTAATTTTAAAAAATTAATAAATTAATTTAAAAAAAAGAGCAGAAACTGAAAGGGAAATTGTCTTTCCATGGCAGTCCCCAAACCCTTATTCTCTGCATTCTAAAGTATTTCCAGGAATTTTTATAGCCTCATCTCACCTTTTGGTTTTTCCACTGGATGTTTTAGAATCAGAGCAGAACAAAAACGGGATGCTCAGGATCAGAGAGCCATCCTCTAGCTGTCAGTAATCCCAAACTCTCCATGATAGGTTGAGTGGAAGGAAGGGGAGGGCAAGGACGATGTCATGGGAAGAGCTGAGCCCTTGTTGAAACACTGAAATGGGTGTGAGGCTGTCCATGTGCAGATATAATGTTTTCAAATTGGTTTCTCTCATTTATTCACAGTGTTTACTGAGTGTTTGCTACATTCTATACATTAGAAAGGTAGCAGTAAATAAAATAGATAAAATTCCCTGTCCTCCTGGAGTTCTCATTCCAATGGATAAAAAAACCATTGTCATTTGGGAGATATAATATTAAATTACTAAAGTTTTTAAGTCAGTTGCTGAGTTGGTAAAAAAGGGCTAGGAATTATTATTTTTTCTCATATATTCAGCTGTAATCCCCTGTCAGAATTTTTACCCTAGTACTACAAATATTTATTCTATTTTGCTGATAAATTTTAACATTAACCTCCACTGTTACTCCAGCTGGAGTATGTTTTCTTTATCATTAACATAATACCTTATGCCCAAAGTTAAATTTTCTAAGAAGGAGAAGCAACTAGATACATCTTTAAAATAAGTTTTTCCCACATGACTTAAAAATAGAGACTGGGAAATGCTTATATCTTGTTGGATATGTCTTTCCTTCTTCTTACTTTCTCATCATCAGGTATATTTTATTCACTGAGAAACCAAGATTTGGAAGTATAGATATAAAAGAGAATCTTGTAAAAGAATTGCCCTTGTATTTTTGCTTCAAGTTGAAAGGATGGTTCCTAGTCTCCCCTTCTTTCCATTTATGCATGTCAATGTCATATACGAATGCTTTCTGGTAGGAAATGTTGTTTTTAGTGGATTCTAGTCCAGGCAGTTATCAACAGAGCTCTTCTATGGTAATCACTGTGGACAGGTTCACATGTCCAAATTTCTCAATGCTGCATTAGAAAGCAATCCCCAGCCTTGCTTTCACTGCTTCTGAGTCCCCAGCTGCTCACAGATGGTCCTGCTGATGCTCCCCAGCTAGAGCCCCAGCCCCCTCACCTACTGCAGATGGCGATGAGTAACGCAACATGACTCCCATTCCAGGTTGGGATTATATTATCCCAGACCCAAGATTCTTGACCCCGGATGACTGAGGGGCTCTCACACTGCTTACCACTAATTAGATCTGAGATCAACTAGCAGGATTGGTTACCAGGAGGGATGGGTAAGAATCGGTTGCAGTTCACTTCTTCTACCTTCTTCCCCTACATTCATCCAGTCCACAGACTAGAGCTGCAGTCTTTATGCCCTCTCCTTTGTCCAGTCAGTTTACTTGTCTAGTTCACTAGTCCAGATTCTAGCTGTAGTGACCCAGCTCCTGACCTGGATATTCTTGCTTTGAACAAGACTTTGTAGAGTGTGTCCACCTGGCCTGTTAGACTCTCAGTGTCCACCAGTCTAATTCTAACTCCATCAACTGGATTCAAGTTGTTGGTACAGACATTTCCAAAGTGAATATGGAGACAGGTACAGCCCGAGCAACACTGAACATGACTTGGCTTCTCCCACCTTTGGATCTATCCCTTGTCTCACCTCAGTGTGCATGTCTCAGGCTAACTCTTGCCCCATTCCCAGCCCACCTGACAATACTGTAGACATCAGTATAAAGATTTTAAGGCCCAAATATCAAGCAGTGGTAATTTATTGTTGGAGCTACCTCATGGTAAGGAGGGAAGTTTTTGGTGCCAACATTTTTTAGCTGTTACACATTCTGTAGGTCACTTGGTTCCTAATCATAGAAATAGACAGACCTAGGCTTCATATTTATCCCAGTTCCCTGAAGGAGGTCAAGACTTTGGAAGCTGAGGGTCCTGGAAGTTCTCTGGGACTGATTCAAGACCCCATGAAACCCTCTCATGGAATATCCTGTGATCCATAGCTCCAGATTCTTTGGTGTTCCTAGAGCATGGCATGGATTTCAATCATCGCCAGTCCTTTTTAATGATTCCATATTTTTCTTTCACACCTACTCTAACAGTTCATTGAAAAAACCTGACTTTGGATGTACAAATGAATTTGCAAATGGGAAAGAGGAATTTGGGAGAGAAAGTGAAAGTGAAGTTAAGAAGAAGCTTGTGTAGAAAACCAGATGGCTCTTAACTTAGGAAAAGAGCCACCTGCTGGGCAACATTCCCACCAAGTGCGTAAATATTTTTTTTTAACATCTTTATTGGAGTATAATTGCTTTACAATAGTGTGTTAGTTTCTGCTTTATAACAAAGTGAATCAGCTATACATATACATATATCCCCATATCTCTTCCCTCTTCCATTTCCCTCCCTCTCACCCTCCTTATTCCACCCCTCTAGGTGGTCACAAAGCACCGAGCTGATCTCCCTGTGCTATGCAGCTGCTTCTCACTAGCTATCTATTTTACATTTGGTAGTGTATATATGTCCATGACACTCTCTCACTTTGTCCCAACTTACCCTTCCCCCTCCCCGTATCTTCAAGTCCATTCTCTAGTAGGTCTGCATCTTTATTCCCTTCTTGCCCCTAGGTTCTTCATGACCACTTTTTTTTTTTTTTTTTTTTTAGATTCCATATATATATGTTAGCTTACGGTATTTGTTTTTCTCTTTCTGACTTACTTCACTCTGTATGACAGTCTCTAGGTCCATCTACCTCACTACAAGTAACTCAGTTTTGTTCCCTTCTATGGCTGAGTAATATTCCATTGTATATATGTGCCACATCTTCTTTATCCATTCATCTGTTGATGGACACTTAGGTTGCTTCCATGTCCTGGCTATTGTAAATAGAGCTGCAATGAACATTTTGGTACATGACTCTTTCTGAATTATGGTTTTCTCAGCGTATATGCCCAATAGTGGGATTGCTGGGTTGTATGGTAGTTCTATTTTTAGTAGTTTAAGGAACCTCCATAATGTTCTCCATAGTGGCTGTATAAATGTACATTCCCACCAACAGTGCAAAAGTGTTCCCTTTTCTCCACACCCTCTCCAGCATTTATTGTTTGTAGATTTTTTGATGATGACCATTCTGACCGGTGTGAGATGATATCTCATTGTAGTTTTGATTTGCATTTCTCTAATGATTAATGATGTTGAGCATTCTTTCATGTGTCTGTTGGCAATCTGTATACCTTCTTTGGAGAAATGTCTATCTAGGTCTTCTGCCCATTTTTACGTTGGGTTTTTTGTGTTTTTGATATTGAGCTGCATGCGCTGCTTGTAAATTTTGGAGATTAATCTTTTGTCAGTTGCTTCATTGGCAAATATTTTCTCCCATTCTGAGGGTTGTCTTTTGGTCTTGTTTATGGTTTCCTTTGCTGTGCAAAAGCTTTTAAGTTTCATTAGGTCCCATTTATTTATTTTTGTTTTTATTTCCATTTCTCTAGGAGGTGGGTCAAAAAGGATCTTGCTGAGATTCATGTCATAGAGTGTTCTGCCTATGTTTACTTCTAAGATTTTGATGGTGTCTGACCTTACATTTTGGTGTTTAATCCATTTTGAGTTTATTTTTGTGTATGGTATTAGGGAGTGTTCTAATTTCATTCTTTTAATGTAGATGTCCAGTTTTCCCGGCATGACTTATTGAAGAGGCTGTCTTTTCTCCACTGTATATTCTTGCTTCCTTTATCAAAGATAAGGTGACAATATGTGTGTGGGTTTATCTCTGGGCTTTCTATCCTGTTCCACTGATCTATATTTCTGTTTCTGTGCCAGTACCACACTCTCTTGATTACTGTAGCTTTGTAGTATAGTCTGAAGTCAGGGAGCCTGATTCCTCCAGCTCCATTTTTCTTTCTCACGATTGCTTTGGCTATTCGGGGTCTTTTGTGTTTCCATACAAATTGTGAATTTTTTTGTTCTAGTTCTGTGAAAAATGCCAGTGGTAGGTTGATTGGGATTTCATTGAATCTGTAGATTGCTTTGGGTACTAGAGTCATTTTCACAATGTTGATTCTTCCAATCCAAGAACATCGCATATCTCTCCATCTATTTGTATCATCTTTAATTTCTTTCAACAGTGTCTTATAATTATCTACATACAGGTCTTTTGTCTCCTTAGGTAGGTTTATTCCTAGATATCTTATTCTTTTTGGTGCAATGGTAAATGGGAGTGTTTCCTTAATTTTTCTTTCAGATTTTTCATCATTAGTGTATAGGAATGTAAGAGATTTCTGTGCCTTAATTTTGTATCCTGCCACTTTACCAAATTCATTGATTAACTCTAGTAGTTTTCTGGTGGCATCTTTAGGATTCTCTGCGTATAGTCATGTTATCTGCAAACTGTGACAACTTTACTTCTTCTTTTCTGATTTGGATTCCCTTTTTTTCTTTTTCTTTTGTTATTGCTGTGGCTAAAACTTCCAAAACTATGTTGAATAATAGTAGTGAGAGTGAGCAACCTTTTCTTGCTCCTGATCTTAGTGGAAATGGTTTCAGTTTTTCACCATTGAGGATGATGCTTGCTGTGGGTTTGTCATATATGGCCTTTATTTTGTTGAGGAAAGTTCCCTCTATGCCTACATTCTGGAGGGTTTTTATCATAAGTGGGTGTTGAATTTTGTTAAAAGCTTTCTCTGCATCTATTGAGATGATCATATGGTTTTTCTCCTTAAATTTGTTAATATGGTGTATCACCTTGATTGATTGTGTATATTGAAGAATCTGTGCATTCCTGGGATAAACTTCACTTGATCATAGTGTATGATCCTTTTAATGTGCTGTTGCATTCTCTTTGCTAGTATTTTGTTGAGGATTTTTGCATCTATGTTCATCAGTGATATTGGCCTGTAGTTTTCTTTCTTTGTGACATCTTTCTCTGGTTTTGTTATCAGAGTGATAGTGCCCTCCTAGAATGAGTTTGGGAGTGTTCCTCCCTCTGTTATATTTTGGAAGAGTTTGAGAAGGATAGGTGTTAGCCCTTCTCTAAATGTTTGATAGAATTCGCCTGTGAAGCCATCTGGTCTTGGGCTTTTGTTTGTTGGAAGATTTTTAATGACAGTTTCAATTTCAGTGCTTGTGATTGGTCTGTTCATATTTTCTATTTCTTCCTGGTTCAGTCTCGGAGGGTTGTGCATTTTTAAGAATGTGTCCATTTCTTCCAGGTTGTCCATTTTATTGGCATATAGTTGCTTGTAGTAATCTCTCATGATCCTTTGTATTTCTGCAGTGTCAGTTGTTACTTCTCCTTTTTCCTTTGTAATTGTATTGAGTTGAGTCTTCTCCCTTTTTTTCTTGATAAGTCTGGCTAATGGTTTATCAATTTTTTTTATCTTCTCAAAGAACGAGTTTTTAGTTTTATTGATCTTTGTTATCATTTCCTTCATTTCTTTTTCATTTATTTCTGATCTGACCTGTATGATTTCTTTCTTTCTGCTAACTTAGGGGTTTTTTTGTTCTTCTTTCTCTAATTGCTTTAGGTGTAAGGTTAGGTTGTTTGTTTGAGATGTTTCTTGTTTCTTAGGTAGGATTGTATTGCTATAAACTTCCCTCTTAGAATTGCTTTTGTTGCATCCCATAGGTTTTGGATCGTCGTGTTTTCATTGTCATTTGCTTCTAAGCAGTTTTTGATTTCCTCTTTGATTTCTTCAGTGATCTCTTGGTTATTAAGTAGTGTTTTGTTTACCCTTCAAGTGTTTTTATTTCTTACAGATATTTTCCTGTAATTGATATCTAGTCTCATAGCGTTGTGGTCAGAAAAGATACTTGATACGATTCCAATTTTCTTAAATTTACCAAGGCTTGATTTGTGACCCAAGATATGATCTATCCTGGAGAATGTTCCGTGAGCACTTTGGAAGAATGTGTATTCTGTTGTTTTTGGATGGAATGTCCTATAAATATCAATTAAGTCCATCTTGTTTAATGTATCATTTAAAGCTTGTGTTTCCTTATTTATTTTCAATTTGGATGATCTGTCTATTGGTGAAAGTGGGGTGTTAAAGTCCCCTACTATGATTGTGTTACTGTCAATTTCCCCTTTTATGGCTGTTAGTATTTGCCTTATCTATTGAGGTGCTCCTATGTTGGGTGCATAAATATTTACAATTGTTATATCTTCTTCTTGGATTGTTCCCTTGATCATTATGTAGTGTCCTTCTTTGTCTCTTGTAATAGTCTTTGTTTTAATGTCTATTTTGTCTGATATGAGAATTGCTGCTCCATCTTTCTTTTGATTTCCATTTGTATGGAATACCTTTTTCTATCCCCTCACTTTCAGTCTGTATGTGTCCCTAGGTCTGAAGTGGGCGTGTTGTAGACAGCATATATATGGGTCTTGTTTTTGTATCCATTCAGCCAGTTTGTCTTTTTGTTGGAGCATTTAATCCATTTACATTTAAGGTAATTATTGATATGTATGTTCCTATTACCATTTTCTTAATTGTTTTGGGTTTATTATTGTAGGTCTTTTCCTTCTCTTGTGTCTCCTGACTAGAGAAGTTCCTTTTGCATTTGTTGTAAAGCTGGTTTGGTAGTGCTGAATTCTCTTAGCTTTTGCTTGCTTGTAAAGGTTTTAATTTCTCCATCAAATCTGAATGAGATGCTTGCTGGGTAGAGTAATCTTGGTTGTAGGTTTTTCTCCTTCATCACTTTAAGTATATCCTGCCACTCCCTTCTGGCTTACAGAGTTTCTGCTGAAAGATCAGTTGTTAACCTTATGGGGATTCCCTTATGTGTTATTTGTTGTTTTTCCCTTGCTGCTTTTAATATTTTTTCTTTGTATTTAATTTTTGATAGTTTGATTAACATGTGTCTTGGCATGTTTCTCCTTGGATTTATCCTGTATGGGACTCTCTGTGCTCCCTGGACTTGATTAACTATTTCCTTTCCCATATTAGGGGAGTTTTCATCTATAATCTCTTCAAATATTTTCTCAGTCCCTTTCTTTTTCTCTTCTTCTTCTGGGACCCCTATAATTGTAATGTTGGTGCGTTTAATGTCGTCCCAGAGGTCTCTGAGACTGTTCTCAATCCTTTTCATTTTTTTTTTTTTTCTTTATTCTGCTCTGCAGGAGCTATTTCCACTATTTTATCTTCCCGGTCACTTATCCATTCTTCTGCCTCAGTTATTCTGCTATTGATTCTTCTTGAGAAATTTATTTTCATTTATTGTGTTGTTCATCACTGTTTGTTTGGTCTTTAGTTCTTCTAGGTCCTTGTTAAACTTTTCTTGTATTTTCTCCATTCTATTTCCAAGATTTTGTATCATCTTTACTATCATTATTCTGAATTCTTTTTCAGGTAGACTGCCTATTTCCTCTTCATTTGTTAGGTCTGGTGGGTTTTGTGTAAATATTTTTTGTTCGTCTTTTTTTTTTCTTATTTAAGAAAGAGAACAATTGGGCCAAGTATGTGACTCTTTGTCAAGTACAGATAGTACTAGATATTTATCTTTTCATCCGTGTCCAGGAGGGTTGAATTCTCTTAGTATGAGCTCTGAGAGCCCAATGAATAGCCTGTTCCTTATAGTTTGAGGAATGGCCATTCCTTCTATTTTATAATTCTATGATTCTCCAAGTCAAGTGCAAAGTAAGGATGAGACTATCCTAAGGCTGCTTCTATTTTATCTTGAATAAATGCTTGCTTGACATAGAGAAGCAAAAGTTAAAAAAAAAAGAAAATGAAATGGTTTGATGCATTCATTAAGATTAAGTGTTGGATGTTACTGCCATCTAGTGGTGATTTTACACCTGGCTTTCAGGGGAAGGTGAAGATTCATATTTTTGCTACAGAGACAGTGGCATTGCCTTACCACCTATCACAGCTTTGCAGGCTCTGGAATGGAAGTGACATCTGGGTAAGCTCCTAAATACCAGAGGAAGGTACCTTTTGAAAAAGTCTACTCTTTACAACTCTGAGAACAGTGCATAGCTTCATATGAAATCCTAAATCTCTCTGTCTATGATATTTCTGATTTGTTTTTAAAACTTCATTGGAACAAAAACTTGGTTTCTTTTTTTTTTTTTTTTTAAACTTGGCTTCTTTAAATACAACTCCACCTTCCCTAATACATTTCAGGTGTTACCAGAGACCAAGTTCTATAGCACCCCTCCCTGTGTCTGTCCACAGCCTTGTCTCTTCACAGAAGCATCATTAAAGCTCTAATTCCAGGCACATTCCTCTTCTTGCTGTTCCACTCACATGGTACCTGGGGTCGGGGTGAGGAGAGAAGGGAAATACTATGATTGCTTGCCTACTTTGTACTAGGTGGTTAACTGTCATGGTGGTCCTCTCTATAATGCCATAAGGTGGGGTCATCCCAATATGAGATATGAGGAAAGTGAGGTTCAGCAAGGGGATGAAGAGAAGAAAAGAAAAAAAAAAAGATGATCTAAGCATAGCATTAGCAGTCCCTCTGGTGTTGAGAGGAAGAACACTAATTTTGGTTGCCAGAATAGAGAATGGGCAGAATAGAGAATGGGACTTCTTCTGCCTTGGAATTTGGGTTGAAGCCTTAAAGATGAGACAATGGAAATAACTTGTTTCATTTTCTTCGTTGGCACCAAAGAAGCTGCCGTTTGCAGTTAGATAGTCAATGGAATCCGAGCCAAGTTCAGGCCAATGGAAATGATGTAAGCCAGGTCTGACCTCTGAAACTTCCTGCATGATCTTTTATGCACTCTTTTTCTCTCACCTGAGGTTACATATGGAAAATCAAAGAGTAACGCTGAGGTTTTAGAAGAAAGTGGAATCAAATCTGGGACCTTGAAAAATTACATAGAGCAGAGATCCTTCTCTCTCCAACACACACCAGCCTTTATTGGACTGGGTTGTGAACAAGAAAAAAAGCCACTGAGATTTTTGGCTTGTTTGTTATAGCATTCAATGTGACTTAGCCTGACTGATACACAACAACATATGGTAAGTATCCTTCCAGTGGGAAATTGCAAAAAAACAGTCAGATGCTTCACAGTTCCTTGCATCAGGCTTTCTGCAATTCAGCTTTGCACTTTCTCATACTAAAGAGGTAGAATCTATTTCCCTACCCCTTGAATCTGAGCAAACCTGTGACTTCTTTTACCAAGTAGAATGCAAAGAAGGAACATTCTTTGTGGAGTTGAGGCCTTTAGAGGTTTTGTCTGCTTCTGTCACTCTTAGGATCTTGTCCAGCCACCACAACAACAATCCTCAACCTGCTGAATGAAGAGAGACATGAGGTCCAGGCACCCCAACTAACCCCAGATATGTGAGTGAGGCCATCCTAGTTCAACATTCAGCCAGTCCCCTGCCCACCCATCAGCTGACCACAGAAGCATGTGTAAGCACAGCTGAATTCAGCTAAGCCTGGCCCAGAACAGCAAGAATACCAGCAGATGGTATTGTGTGCATTAGTAAATACTTATTATTTTCAGGTACTAAAGTTTGGGGCAGCTTGTCATGTGGCATCAGCTAACCGACACACATACGTTTTAAAGAGCTCTACTAGACATACCCCAGCAAGAGTTACTAAGGAAGTGGCAGAACTGGCTCTACTTCCAAACCAGAAATTTCTACAGTAGAAGAGACATTACTGGGATCAGGAGTTAGAGGCTTCGAGGGAGTTCTTCGTAAGAATTCACTCCATTCTGCCCCTCAGGGAAAAGATCAGAGGTTTTTCCACTAATAGTCCAGACCAATTAAGGAGAAGTTCTGAGAAAATTACTTTGTAGACATTGGTGGCGGTGGGAGAGAGGATCTGCAGGAAAGTGGACCGAGAATCTCACTCCATGTCTTGTTGAACTGCAGATCCCATAGGACCACTCCACTGCTACCCAAAGAGCTAAGCATGATGGAAGAGCTCTTGACAGAAGCTGACTCATGCCAGGGAATTTGAGAATGTTAAGTTCAAAGAGAGCTTTTTGCCTATTCCTCACTTGGGAAATTCTGAAGGAAGGCAGCTTTCTGGAGCAGTCTGTGATGGTAGACAAAGAGACAGAAAATTAGTCTATTAATCTTTTCCACAATTCATTAGAGGGGCAAAGAGGTATATAGGTTCCTTATGGGAGAGGGAAATTTGTAGCTGGACTTGAACTATTTTGCCTGTATAGTATCTGTATTTGTTTCCTAGGCCTGTTGTAACAACCTACCACAAACTGGGTGACTTATAACAACCAACATTTATTGTCTCACACTTCCGAAGACTAAGCCATCTGAAATGTTATGCTGCCTCTGAAGCTGCTGGCAAAGTCTCCTTCCTTGTTTCTTTCAGTTTCTGGTGGCTGCAGATGCTCCTGGGTTGTGGCAGCATGACTCCCAGCTCTGCCTCCATCTTTACATGACCATCTTCCTTCTGTGTCTTCACATGGCGTTCTCCTCTCTTTGTATGTTGGTTTCCAAATTTCCCTTTTCTTCTAAGGACAACCGTCATTGGATTAGGACTCCTCCTATTGACTTCATCTTAACTTGATTACTTTTGGAAGTACCTTGTTTCCAAATAAGGTCACATTCACAGGTACTGGGGGTTAGGACTTGGCAGGGCGGGGGGAACGGAGGGAGACAGTCGAACCCAAAACAGTATCCAAAAGGTTGGTTGCTGGGTGAGGGAACCCAGCAGTAAGAGCTGAGAGGTTTATGATTATGGCAGGAGCCGAGGTGGGGAGTGGGAAGAGGTCATGCTGCCCTTCAGCGCTTCCTGAAGAAAGTACAAATGCACCACGAGAAAACCAGCAGGGGGACTCTTGCCTCATGTCGGGTAATAGCCAAGAGAGGACTATAAACGGCCCCAGTTAGGTCAAATGACTCCTGCCACCTTCCCTCCCAGACCCTACATGTTGGAGGTGAAAGAGACACAGGAAGCAGAGGTTGTGTTCCAGGAATGAAGGATCAGGCCACAGTCCCAATCCCCACTGAGGGTCCTGGAGACATGAGAAAAGCCACAGCAGAGGGAAGGGAGGTGAAAGGAAGGGCTGGGCTTAGTATGAGGTTGACATGTTAAACTGGATCAGACTGAACCAGATTTTGTGAAACCTGAGTGGACATACAGGTCTGGGATTTGCCCAAGAAGTGATCAAGGGGTGGGGAAGGGACCTTCAGTGACTGTAAGTGGGTAAACAATATTATGTGCTTACATTTTATCTACAAAGTCAGACAGTTCAGTACAGGGGTTCTAAGAGTTCAAGTCCAAACTCTGTGACCTTGGGCAAATCTCATTACACCTCTGAGCCTCCGTTGCTTCATCTATACAACTTGAATGATAATATTAAACACACACATACACACACACACACACCCTCTGCAAGGCTGTGAAAGAACTTTCTAAGTTTCGGGTTGCTGCTGTGATAGAGGCCAGAATCCATAATTGGTATTTGCTCTCCCACTTCTTGGTTGTGCTGTCTCACACAATGCACTCAGCTTTTCTGAGCTTTGGCTTTCTCATCTACAAAACCGGGCCATGAGTCATGGGGTTAATGGGAAGATTCAATGACATGTGAAATTGCTTTTTATTTTGTAAAGTGTTTTATATTTGTAAAGAGTTTCAGGCATGTCTATTTGTTTTATAATATCAAAGAGATGTAACATGTTGAATTAAGTATGAGAATTGACATTACTTGAACTGCTATTGATAATAATTTGTGATCAGCAGCCAGCCCTGTACATGGGAAACTTCTGCAAAGCTTTAAAAAAATACTGACATCGAGGTCCTACCCACCCCCACCCCCCCACCAGAGATCCCAGTTTAGTTGATCTAGGCTGTGATCCGGACATCAGTGTTTTCCCAGCTCCCAGGATACTTAATGGTGTGGTGTGTGTTGGTGGGAAATCCTGCTGCTGTGCCTGATGGCTGGGTTGCTCCCTTTTTATCTCTTTTGTTTTTTGTTTACCTCTGACAGCTGCTACCTGCAGCACAATTTTTATCCATGGGCTAGGAACATGCTGATTTAAGTCTGATTTTCTGGCTACTCAGTGATTTTTTTTTCACTTTGTTTTTGTCAGGTTTGATCAACTAATTGATCATTTTCAGCTTGCAACATGAAATTGCGATTGTCATCTTAAAAACAAAACTTAGTTGAGAAATTCTGAATTCTGATGGGAAAAATAACATCTTTATTGTGAATCCGAAGCAGGGTCTCCTTTCCACCACTGAAACAATTGCTTTTATTTTTTTAATAATCTCAGGTATCTTAGGAGGCCCACAATTGCACTGTAGGATAACACATGATATAAATAAATCAGAATAAATGCAGCTGTGCAAAACACATTTGAAAGTGCTGAGCAGAAAAAGACTAAGAATATCAATAATTCGGGGAAGGGGGGTAGATGGAGGTGGCCGTGATGAGAGAAGATTCCTGGGAGAGGGTTTAAACACACCTAGGAACATTTGAGCCACTCAGACTGGCTGCTACCAGGCAGCAGTGAAACTGCCCTGTAGGAGATAATTCAGACTTTGGAAAGGAGTGGTTAAAAGCTTGAGGTCAAAACTGATGGTATAAAGGCAGATGTGTTCTTAACAGAAAACCTTCTTGTTGGCTGTGAGTGCCTTCTCTTCCAGTTCAGTTTGTAGAGCAGGGGCAGCGGGTTTCTTCCCTTCAGCCTAAACAGGAGAAGAGTTCATTTAGTCTATTACAGGCTGGCCAAAGAGAGCTGAGACCAAATGACTTTCTTCTCCTCCTCCTCCTTCTGCCCCAGAAGGTGCAAGGATGAAACGCCAGATTTCAAAAGTGGTTCAATTACTGACAGTTCCTGTAATACTTCCAGTCTCAGCTGCCCTCCTAACACCAGGGTGTAATTACCCTTGTACTTAATTGGAGGTTCAGGAGAGCTTATTAGCTTGCTCTATTGTTGCATAATTCAGGAGTTCAGTTCAGGCTTCCTTAACAGCCTTTTCTTTGCTTTTGGTCTCAAAAGACCCTTTTCCAAATGGTCCATTTCGGCAGAAAACTTCAGGATGGAGGGAGGGCTGCAGAAAGCAGTGCAAGCTGCAAGGCTAGATACCCAGGAACGGGGAGACCTGGTCCTATCCCTGTTCTGCTGCTAATTCACTGGGTGGTGTCAGCCAAGCAGCTGCCTCTCTGGGCACCAGTTTCCTTCGTCATCAATGGGAAGGCAGAACTGAGTCAGCACTTCCAAAACTGTGTTCCCTGGAACACTGTCTCTCATGATTTTTCTGCAGAAAATGGTTATTTAATGACCATAGTCTTAAATAACTTCTGGAAATACTGTGTACCAGGCCTGCCTGTGGTGTGGGTAATAGATGGCTTCACTAAGTGTCTGCCCCAGCAGCCTTCTGGTTTATTACTTTAATACTACATTTCCCAAACTCCTTTTCACTAGAGTCCAGATATGACTTGGGCTCCCAGTAAGATGCATTTGTGCACCTGGTATTGAAGTAACTGGGCAGGGAGACATCCATTTAAATGGCATGGTATATGGTCATGGTGGCAACTTCCTGAATGCCTGGCTTCCTGACCGTGCCTGGGTTCCCTTAGCAAGTCAGGTCTCTTGCTGTGGTTCTGAAAGTTGTTCCTGGAGGCCCACTATGGAGCTTGCTTTGTTAGTATTCAGCAACATTGTAAGTTCCCAGCTCCCTGTATCAAATCCCTGGCTAATTAAAATGACCAGAGTGATTCTGTTATCTGCAGCTGAGTTTGACTGAGGCATAGCCTCTTGGGTATTCACAAGAAACATAAAACCTGTTAAATGTTCTAAGATTTTTGGTAGTAAAGAAACCTATTTTACCTAGTATGCTTCAAACTGAATGAATTTATATACACAGGTCTATATCTTATGTTGACTATTCTTATACATTTTATACTTCAAACACTCATGCTGTTAAAATTCGTCATGGAAAGCATATATTTTTTCTTTATGTCTAGCAGTATGTATTTTTCTTCATTGTCTTTGAGAGGGTAAAGAGAATGAAAATATTTATTTTTTAAAACACTGCAAGTGGGCTTCCCTGGTGGCGCAGTGGTTGAGAATCTGCCTGCCAATGCAGGGGACATGGGTTCGAGCCCTGGTCTGGGAAGATCCCACATGCTGCAGAGCAACTAGGCCCATGAGCCACAACTACTGAGCCTGCGCATCTGGAGCCTGTGCTCCACAACAAGAGAGGCCATGACAGTGAGAGGCCCGCGCACTGCGATGAAGAGTGGCCTCCACTTGCCACAACTAGAGAGAGTCCTCGCACAGAAATGAAAACCCAACACAGCCAAAAATAAATAAATAAATAAATAAATAAATAAATAAATAAATAAATAAATAAATTTAAAAAACAAACAAAAAAAAAAAACACTGCAAGTTCTGATCTTCACTCTGCTTCCAGCCTTCTTGATAGAGGTTATGCAGCTGAGGGCTTGATGGAGATACATGTTCATGATCCTTCTGTTCCCCATTCTGCCTCTCACTTCTTTGTAAGGTTTCATTCTCCTGTACATTGTGTGACTCTTTGGATCTACGGAGAGGTACAAGACTCTGAGTGGTTAGCAAACACGCCTGGTGATTCTGGTGCAGCTGATGTGTGCTCCTCCACTCTTTCAGAATAACTGCCCAGGTCTCAGAATGAAATGTCCATGAACAGGTGCTCATGGCTGTCTTCTGAGAAGCCCTCTCCCAGCCACATAGAACTTCAGCCTGAGAGCAGCTATCTCGGCCACCCCTCCTTCTTCAGCAGCCAACACATTAAGCTCAGTTACAAGAGGAGTATTTTAACCCCTTGCATCAGACATTTTGCCTTTGAGTCAGTCACACCCCAGGGAAGCTGGGTCCCTTTCTTTCCGCTCTGCATTTATGACATGCTGTAATGCTTCCATCATTATCCTCCTGGAGTATCTCTAAATGTCTCTCTTAGGTGAGGATATGAGATCTTTGAGGGCAAGGTCTATGTCTCAATCATCTGTGATTCCCTAGTGTTTAGAACATCATCTTGCACAGAGTACACTATTATTATCCATTTTATTTATTTATTTTTAACATTCAGACTCATTCTTCTTCTAATATGGTTACTGTCTCAGGACATTGGAAGAGGGAAAGAGGAATAGAAACTTCTAGTCCAGGAAGCCTTGGAATGAAGAACAAGCAGCAAATTGTTTTCCTCTCCTTCTCCCCAGTCCCAGTTCTTAGAAGTCTCTTGCCTGCATGCACATTTGTGTTGTCACTTTGCTTTGTGGTACTTTCAAAGGCAAGACTGCCTGGCTGAACAATGTGGACTCAACCTGAGTGCATTTTCTAAATGTGCAAGATGTGCTATGCTCCTAGGCCTTTGAGGACTGCTGTGTGTATTTCCTAAGAATATGACTTATCTGTGCTTCTATCAAATTATACCTTGTCTGAGCCATCTGGGCACAGGGGAATATTCCATTGATTGGTAGGTTTGGTGGGGTAGCAAAATTTTGCTAGTTATCAATTATTGCCGTGTTCTGCTGGGCCCAGGCCATTGGAGTGTGATTTACAGCAAAACATGTGTTTTGATCAGGGCCACCAGCTAAGCTGAGTGTTTGGGGGGCTCTAAAGGGCTGTAACAGCTTCATCACAATTCAGTGTAAATGGTTCAGGAGTTTGAAGAGACGGTTGTTGCCCTCAGGGAACGTTTCCTCTTGGTTCTACTTTTCTGTCATGTGTTCCCCAGAGACTACTGCATGGTACTACACGCTTCATGCTGACTGCCACTCTGGCCCTCAGCAGGCTGAGGCAGTTAAAGTTGGTTTTTGGATGTGTTCTCTTAGGAAAAATCACTCATGAGAGTTTCAGGAGCAAAGGCTGAGCAAAACCATGGACCTTAGGAGGTTAGAGCCAAGAGGGACCTAGGAGATAAAATAATTCAACCCTGTCATTCGATAGATAAGAAACCTGAGACCCAAAGACATATATGTAAACTTGGAAGCCGGCGCTCTTTTCTGAATACCACCAGGACCCTCCAGGAGTTTTTGATTTCTATTTCTAGGAATAATCAGAGAAGGAACTTAAATCATGCTTCCTACACACCTCCTTTAAATTTCTCCAAATGCTTTTTAAAAAACGAACAATTGATCTGCGATGTTGGCCCATGTAAGGGAGGCATCCTCCCCTATCGGGTTGCCTGAGGACGCCCCCACTCTGATACAGCATCTGGCTCTGACGTAACGCCGGATTTCAAAGTGACTAGTTTTCAAAGTGTAGTCCCTGACCCGCAGCATTAACCTCACCTGGAATATTGTTAGAAAAGCAAACTCTCACACTCCACTCGAGACCTACCAAGTCATAAACTTAGAGGTGGTCGCAGCTCTCTGAATTTTTACAAGCCTTCCAGGTAACTCTCCTGCATGCTCAAGTTTGAGAACCACTGAACAATCCTGGTCTCTCCTTACACAATGTGATTTTAGGAGCAATTAGACTACTCCCCATCCTCCAAAATACCCTGCCTTCTGCCTGCTGTTGCCTGGAACTTCCACGCTTTAGATTTATATATTTGGATTAAGACTTCTAGCTCTAGGATATCCTGGAATATAAAGCGTGTTGAGCCTTCAAATCCTTCACATATCAGTTTGTACAACCTTAACAACATTTTCTTTAAGATTAGATTTTGATAGAATGTATTTATAATGTATTTATAGCTTGCTTGTAACTGAAACCTATTGAAGCTAGTGTTAAAGAAACAGTGGGAGAATGCAGTATAATGGAAGGGGGGATTGTCTACCAGGGACTGGAATGCCCACAGCCATCCTGCTTGCCTCCTGTCCCTGCTCCACTCCAGGAACCCATTTTGTTCTCCCTTCTTGCTGAACACTGGCTTTCTCTGCTTCTCAGTCCCATGGGAGAAGCTGGCTACAGGCTGCAGCTCTCAGATGGAACAGGTCCAGCCACCAGGAAAGAGCCTGTGTGTCTCTCCCAGTCTCAGTTCTAAGTTTCAGAAAGGGGATTTCAGCCCAGGTAGGATCAGCTCTTCACCTGAAGTCAATCACCTGTGTGTTGGGTGCAGGAATATGGCCTTTGGGAGCCCCACACTTGTAATGGTGTGGATGGTAAATGGATAGTTTTCTGAGAAGAGGGGATGGCTGGAAGTTAACCTGATAGACAGAGTTTGAGGACCCTGAATTGGAAGGAAATTTTCTGTTGAAAGGTGGAGAGGACATGGAAAAGGGAAAGAGAACAGGGGAATACAAAGAGTGAATTTACCAGATGATAGTTAAAAAGGTCAGTGTTTGCTGTGGATTAGCTTGTGTCCCCCTCCTTGCCCCCTCAAAAGATATGTTGAAGTCCCAATCTCTGGTACCTCAGGATGTGACCTTATTTGAGCATGGGGTCATTTCAGATGTCATGAGTTAAGGTAAGATGAGATCATACTGGAGTACGGTGGGTCTTTAATCCAATATGACTGGTGTCCTTATAAGAAGAGGGAATTTTGGACACAGACACAGACACCAAAGGAAGACAATTATATGAAGCTGGAAGCAGAGATTCTAGTGTGGCCACAAGGCAAGGAACGTCTGGGGCTACCAAAAGCTAGAAGAGGCAAGGAAGGCTTCTTCCCTGGACTCTTCAGAGAGAGTAGGGCCCTGCCAATACCTTGATTTCAGACTTCTACCTCCAGAAATCTGAGATAATAAATTTCTGTTGTTTTAAGGCATCCAGTGTGTGGTACTTTGTTATGGCAGCCCTAGGAAGTTAATACAGTGTTCTTTAGCCCTTCCATGCCTACTGACCTGTCACCCTGCCCCATATTCTAAGTGCCATAATACTACAAGCAGTGGGTGGTAATAGCAAGATTTTAAACAAATAAAAACTCAAATAGATTTGCATTGGTAAAGGCTATTCTGGCTCTGTGTGCATATTGGATTGTGGAGAGGAATGAATGGTGCAAGATTCTTACGGTGCACTCGTGTGATGTTGTCTTGTCAACGGGCACCTACCCTTGTTGGGTATCTATGATGATACTTGTCTTTAGTAAAATGCAATACTTGGATGACTTAGAGGCTTAAAATTCAATGTGTCTGAAAACCATCTCATGGTGTTCTTCATGTTCCTCCTCCCATAAAATCCCAAACCTGGGTTGCATGTCTTGGCAAATAGCATGAACATGCATTTGCTTTTGCAATCCAGAATCCATGAATTTCTTTCTCTCTCTCTCACCTCCCACTGTAAATCCTTCACCAAAGATGTCTATTTTACCCCCCAAATAGTCCTCAAATCCATCATATCTCTCCACCTCTGTCACCGCCATCTGCGCAAGCCACCTCTTGCCCAGAGGACCACTGCTTCTTCTCTCATGTAGTCACCCCCACTCTGCCCACTCCCCTCCAATCTGATCTTCACACCAGAGTGACTTTTTCAAAATGCACATTTGATCATGTCGCCTTCCTGCATTACAACTCTCTTTGCTCTCAAGATCAGACAGAATTTGTTAACATGGCCTCCAAGCCCCTTCAATGTCTAGTCTTTAACCCTCCCTCAGCCTCATCTCTCTCTGCTCCAGTCACAGTGAATTCTCTGAGTCCGCTGACTGCATGGAACTTCTCTTGCTACAGGACTTTGTCTCCGCTGTCCCCTCTGCTCAAAATACTCTGCTCTATTCTCTTCACTTAGTTAACTTATATTCCTACATCATCTCTCTGTTCAAGGGTCACTTCCTCAAGGAGCCTCTTCTGACTTCTTCAAGCAGTTCGAATCCTTTTAGAGCATCTTTCAGCTCCATGTTAGTGTTTGTTGCCATTGCAACTTTGTATTTATCTCCCTTCATTATTTTCTCTTTCACCCACTAGATTGCAAGCTCCATGGGGGAAGTAACTGTTTCTTGTCTTTTTTTCCACCATGTAGCCCAGATCCTCATAGAACCTCAATGGTATTTGTCGAATGAAAAGTGACTAAATAAACACATATCAAATGGTGTTTTTTGTTGAATATCTAATATGGACCAGGCACTTTACACATTTTAACCCAGGCTTTATCAGAACCTGGAAAACTAGTATTTTTTTTTTTTTTATAATTTAAAGATAAGGAAAACTTCAGCTCAGAGACATGAATTTGTCAAAGATAATAGAGTTGATAAGTGGTGTCTATCCAGGATTAAAATCCAGGTCTGTTTCTGCAGGTGGTGCCATTTCTAATATATCAGAATGTTAAGGCTAGAGGGTATCTGGAAAGCATATGGGGACACTGCCATCCTGCTGAGAAGGAAGCTGAGACACAAAGTTAAGAAAATAAAAACACATATAAATTCACATAGAGCATCCACAACAGAGCACAGATAGAAACTAAACCCCTCTTGACTGTGTTTATTCTATTATCATGTGTCATTTTAACCCTTTGAGAAAGAGTAGGAGCAGTAACTTAACAGACTGTATTTTGTACCACCCACAATTGCCAAAAATGGCCACCCAGATCAGGGTCCTAGCTGAATTATACTTGCAGCAAGGAATTCTGGCAGACTTCGGGGTCTAGGGATTGCAGAGGGAGGGAGGGAGAGAGAAAAGGAGGGAGAAAGGAGGGAGGGAGGGAGCATGACTGAATGGTAAATAAAACCAGTTTTCTTGATGCTGATTTTCTTGTTACTTAATATAAAGCCATAATCATTACCATAGCAACATGCTCATTGCGCACAACATGAATATGTAGATTCCCTAGGGGAAAATGGAATAAACTGTACATTTGTGCAACTTTACTTAAGAAGAGAAAAAGCTTGTATAATTCTAGTTCATGGTTGCATAAACAGGGCTCTTCATCCATGTAGATGATTGTTCCAGTGAATCTATGACAGCCAGAAGTGAATGATGTGCTCACTGAGGCCATAGAAAATAACAAATAATTGGTGTGTGTCTGTGTGTGTGTCTGTGTGTGTGTGTGTATGAGAGAGAGAGAGAGAGTAAGACAGAGAAAAAGAGAAAGACAGCAACAGAGAAAGCAATCATAGAATCATAGATGTGGACATTTCTGGAGGGAAATCCACTTAAATAGTGGCCTCCTTTCAGGATTCAAGTTTCCAAAGTGATTATTGAAGTACTTGTGTCATTGATGCTCCAGAGATTACCAGAGTGGAAACTACCTTGTAGGTTGTGGACCACTCAGGGAAAATAGAAGAGCACTGTGGTTCTAGAATTTCCATAGAGGAAAGGTTTAGAGTGACCATCTGGTGAGAAGGTTGGGGTGGGTCTGGTACCCATGGGGATGCCCCAGAATATCTGAAGTCTCACCATGGTTTTTACTTCGATTACATTTTTACTGGGTTAGAGATGGGAGTATGATAAAAGTCCCCCAAGCCACCCTTTGGCACTGCCACCGAGAAGAGTCCTCCAGTTCTCCACTTCACCCTGCCACCGAAGACTGAAAACAAGGTCTGTGGTTTGGATGCTGCTCTCTGTATATCTCAGCCTGATATCCCAGGTGAGGAGGGGGCCGCCATACCTCAGCTGAGGTCTAAATAATGAGCACCAGAGACCAGCCTGGATTTCCTGGAAGAGTCCCAGTTCCAAATCCTCTCCCGGGACTCCATAAGTAATTGTTAGATTGGATATGTTTATTATTTCTTCAGAAACCATTGTGTCTAGAAGC
Organism: Eschrichtius robustus; assembly: GCF_028021215.1. Taxonomy (NCBI): domain Eukaryota; kingdom Metazoa; phylum Chordata; class Mammalia; order Artiodactyla; family Eschrichtiidae; genus Eschrichtius; species Eschrichtius robustus. The sequence continues at coordinate 38,897,629 of NC_090843.1, forward strand.
ATACACATGGTGATCCTCATTCTGGCTGACTCTGTTTTAATGTTTTCTATCTCTCACTATGTCACTTCCTCTACACCCACATAAACACAAAGGTATCTCTCCCTACTTACCTACTAGCTACCTATATCTTCATCTCTATCTAGCTAGCTAGTTGTCTTTATTGAAATATAGGTGTGAGTGTGTGTGTCTATTTATACATCTCTTACAATACACACATATACGTATATGGGGGGGGGAAACAGCCAACAAGCAATAACTAAAATAAACAAGTTACAACAAAAGGTACACAAGAATTAGGGTGGAGCAAGTGGAATGGGGGCGGAGCAGGTTGCAATTGTAAATAAGGTGATCAGGAAAGTCCTCAGTGAAGTGACACCTAAGTAGGAGTGTATATTATCCAGGAGAGGCTCCGAAGTCTCAGAGCAAATGGTAACTGTTTGGTTTAAGTTACATGATTTTTCCATTGCCTGACTTTCATTGAGTTGTTGCAAGTCCCAGGACACCCAGCATTGTTAGATCAGTTCTTGAAAGGGCAGAAGTTTGCCTGAAAAAAGCCAGATCCTAAGTTAATCAGAAAGAGACTGGAAAGAGCCAGCCTTTAGTTTAAAAAGTGAAGAACCAGACTGGAAAGATCAAGACCAGATCCTGATGACAGGTTGGCGTCAGCTTGGAGGCGTGAAGAAATTGGACAATTTATGGTCAGCCTGTGAGGTTGCATCATAATTCCTTGTCTGCACAAGAGCTCCAGCAGAGGGGGGATGAATTGGGAGATTGGGATTGACATATATACACTAATATATATAAAATAAATAAGTAATAAGAACCTGCTGTATAAAAAAATAAATAAAATTCAAAAAACAAAAACAAACAGACAAGAAAAGAGCTCCAGGGAAAGAACAAATAAGTTTTCTGGTTCTATTTTCAGTTTATGTTGCTATCTTTTTTATGAATTTCAGACTCTTTAAAGATATTCTTTATGGGCTTTTGTTTCCAAACACAAACTAGAGATGATACTGGAATTTCACAGATAAAATGGGTGAAAGAAGGGCTCACCCTGTCCAAAATCCTGGGAACAATTGTTTTGATTAACCAGCGAACTGTAAAGTGGAGAACACACATAAACAAGATGGGCACTGGAAAGTGCAAGTGGCTTGACCACATCCTGTCAACGTGGAGATGATACAAAGAAGATGGAATCATTTACTGTTTGTAAGAAAGTATTCTAAACTGAAGAAGCTGATTCATAGATGCTATCACCACCCTGTAAACACATTAAAAATCAAACACAGATTATATTACACATACTATCTACAATGATAAAATGCAGAAATTGTCAACAGCTTAAAAACATTCTAGTCACTCGTATTAATTATCATTGTCATATTATCTTATTTCTCTTAGTCTCAGTTTTGTTTCTTTTAGGTCTTGAGCACCGAGGCCTTTGAAATGTTTTCCGATTTTATTTAAGGATGATTGCATTGCAGGAAATCCTTCAGTGGCTTCCAAATTTCTTTAGGATAAAATTCCTTTAGGATGAACTAGATGGCTTATAAAATATTACAAAGTCCTTTTGATCTGTCCCCTGCCTACCTCTCCAAATTTATCTTCTGTTGCTCTCCCGCAGTCCTCCTCCTGGCTTCCAGAATAACCTCATGCATCTCCCTGAATAATTCACACTGTTCTATGCAGCAGTATATTTGCTCATTATAGTTCCTCTGCCTAGAATATGCTTCCTACTCTCACCTACTAGGCTAGACTTGTCACTTCCTCATGATAGTTCTTCTAACCTTTTTTATCCTCCAGGCTATGTTGAGTTGTTGAGCCTCACAGCACCCTGCATAACTCTCTCATGGCCAGTTTGTCATGTCATGGTTGCCCTTTTTGTTTTCTTATGCTATAAACTAAGAATTTCTTGAGGGCAAAGTTGAAATGAACTTATACCACAGCTTCTAGAATAGGATTGTAGTGCCCAGCATATATGGTGGATCACTGTGTGTGTGTGTGTGTGTGTGTGTGTGTGTGTGTGTGTGTGTGTGACAGAAAGAGAGACAGAGACAGAGAGAGACAGAGAGACAGAGTGAGATAAAGTTTGAATTAAAGCACTGAAGGTCTCAATATCCATAAGCAAAGGAATGAAAACTTGGCAGCTTCTTGGCAATCATTTAACTAATGCTAGTAACAGAGATGAGGCTCAATAAGTCATAACCATTATTATAAGAAGGAATTTTCCAACCTCAGCAGTTCATTATGAGCAGTTACTGGGTCGTACTGTCTTCTCCATAACACTGCAGGGGACAGATAGATTTGGCAGGGAGAGAGATAAATAGCTTTTTGATTTCATTTACTTCCACAGTTTTTAAACACTTCAAATCACTGTTCTATAAATGGAATTGATCAAATTGTATCATGGCAGAATATTTTGCCTTTGATCTAAGATGGACCAGCTAACAACATTATCTGTATGTGTGCAAGGCTATTTTGTGTCCAAATTAGGAAGCAGGTGGAATCTGTGATTATAGGACACACACCTGACCCTGGCTCCTCTGTCTAGCGCTCCACCCCATACCCGATTTTCCCAGGCTCCGGGTTCCCCACCACTGTGCCCGGTGTAAAGCAGGCATCCCTCCCTCCACCACTGCTCATGGCTTCCTATCTTGTCTCCTTTCAGTGCTGTTAGCTGACTTGCTAATCTATATTGACCTAATTCTTGTTAGGCGGTCAATGCCATAGCTTCATAGAAACTTAGAGTTTTAATCCTTAGAGGGGGTTTAATGCAATCCCTTCATTTTGCAGAGGAGAGATGGAAGGTGGAGAGATAGACGATAACCAGCTCAAAGTCATGGAGCTGACAGAGGCAGAACTAGCAATTGGTCTCTCCCGGACCTCACAGCATAGCCCCTCGGAGCTGGGCTCAAACCCCCACTCAGCCACTTACTGCTCACATGGTTGTTGAAAACCACTTGAGCTTCCAGAGCCTCTGCCTTGTTCTCCCTCAAAACTAGAAAATGGTAGCTTCCACCTGACAGCATTGTTATGAGGATTAAATAAGGGTATAGATATAATGGACTTCACACAGCCTCTGACATGTAGTAAACACTTAAATGCTGAACAGTTTACTAGAGCCAGATGCCGGGGGAGGTGTTGGAGCAGGGTGACCCGTTTAGTTTTTAGATCTGCCAGTCGGCATCCCTGATTTTGACCACTTACCGTGCACTTGGCTCATAGGTCTTTCAAGATCAAGCGAATGTTCCTAACAATTCACGTTTTGGTTATCCGCATTTGGCTCTCTTGAGAGGGAGAAGCCACTGCAGCCTCCTCCCTGTCATTCGTCACCTCTCCTTCCAGATCCCTGCTCTGGACAGTTGCTTGTGGAGTTGGAGCCGACTCTGTGCAGGGTTTCAGCAGAATGCTCAAGGGGGCAGTGTGGTCATGCCGAAGAAGGCAGCCTGGCCTCGAGGAAAGCCTTGGCCATTTTTGCATGAAAGTGTTTACCCTGGAAATTAAATTATATTTGGGATTTTTGGTTTCCCCTCCCCCACCCCCGCCGTGGGAGGTTTCGGAAAGTTACTGTGGTGACCGTTGCAATCAGAAGGCTGTCAGCATTTCAGCTCTGCACCGGGAGGCCCTGCAGGCTCCTTCAGCGCCCGGGCCCCTAGGGACTCTGTGCACGTGGGGGAGGACCCTGTGCACGTGGGGAAACCCTGTCCCCGTGGGGGGCTGGGCCTCCAGTGGTCACTGGCTCCGCACTCCCTCTACACACATTCTCCCATCTTCAGCCAATTTTAGATCAACAGCTGAGCGTGAATTTCAAACTTAAGTTGGATAGTTGGAGAGTTGTTTTTGTTTGCGTGTGTGTTTTCCAAAATATTTCTGAAAGTAACTCTTAAAATGCTCCCAGTCTATCCATGGATTCATGCATATTCATAGCTTCTTCTCTGGGTAGGCTCAAGATTTCTTCTCTGTCAAATGGGGCATTAGATAAGTTCCCAGCTCTGGCATTCCAGAGTTCTAGGTATTCAAGAATATAGAGAAATCTATGAAAAAGATCCAACCCTTGGGAAATTCCTCTTTTCTTTGTGGTTTCTCCCAACTAAGCCAGTCACTCAACACTCTTGGTAATTTGAAGATTAACAATTCCTGTTCTCCAGGGATCCTACTTGATTAATCATTATTCACCACCAAATAAATACTTAATGGCCCTTGATCTTGTGTCAAGGACTGAGCTAAGGTCATTCATATCAAGTGGTGAAGAAAAAGACACCGTCCCTACCCTCATGGAGCTTGCAGATTAGTACACAAATAATCATACAGCGAGAGAAAGTAATTACAAAGTGAGAGGAATGCTGGGCAGGAAAAATAAAGGGCAATGAAGATCAAGTATAAAAGGACCTAATTTAGAATTGAGTCAAGGAATGAGGAAGTGATGTTTTAGTTAAGACTGGGAGGTATGTGGGAGTAGCATACTATGTGTAAAAACCAGAGGTTGAAACCAAATTATTGACTTAGAATGGTAACAGTGACGCCATATTTTGACATCCAAGGAAGAAATCAACCCATTCTAATTTTCAGTGAATACTGGTAGCAAAGTCCATGATATTGCTTGCAGATAATTTGAATTGTCAGAAACTCAGAGCATCCTGCAATGAGAATAACTTCTGAGGACATCTGATTCAACTCTCTTCTAATTTAGGAATCTCCTCAAAAACATGCTAAATAATTATCAAGTTTCTGCCAGGGAATCCAGTTAGTTTTTCCACTTTTAACTGTTCAACTTTTTCCTTCCATTGATTTCTTAGATTTCTCCTTACTTGGATTTCCCTTGCTAGACAGGGAAATAAGTTTTGTTTTCTTTGTTCATTGATATATCTCAACTGTCAAGAACAGTGCCTGGAATACAGTAACTTCTCAAAGCTTATTTATTGAATGAATTAACTGAGACAAAATAGGCTTCCCAAAACTTTGGCTCATGGGCTGTAGTTCTGCTCTCTAGAACAGCAAAGAACAAACTTAACATCGTATATAAGGACAGTCGTACAATCATTTGTAAATAGCTCTCATTTTCCAGTTCTTCTTTTCTCTCTGTTAAATATTCCCATAGATGTAGCTTTGAAACTTTCACAGTTTTGATTACTAATTTGGATTCAATTAGGCATGATAATTGAACAAATGTGAATCTACTTTTTTATATTATCATATATCCATCGTTTCTCTAACTTTTTACATAGGTGTGTTTCTTTCTTTAACCCTTCACATACCTCATGTTATTGTTCTTGGAAGATACAGTGTTTTCTTACAAATTGAAGTTTTGTGGTAACCCTGCATCAAGAAAGTCTATTGGCGTTATTTTTCTAACAACGTTTGCTCACTTTGTGTCTCTGTGTCACATTTTGGTAATTCTCACAATATTTCAAACCCTCCATCTGCAAAAAGATTATGACTCACTGAGGGCTCAGATAATGGTTAGCATTTTTTATTAATAAAATATTTTAAAATTAAGGTATGTACTTTTTTTTTACACATAATGCTATTGGACACTTAATAGACTACAATACAGTGCAAATATAACTTTTATATGCACTGGGAAACCAAAAAATTCACCTGATTCATTTTATCATGATATTCACTTTATTGTGGTAGTCTGGAATTGAACCAGAAATATCTTCAAAGTATGCCTGTGTATATATAGGTATGCGTGCATATATAAGGAACACACATATATGTGTTCCTTATGTTATAAGAAATTGGCTTACATGATTATAGAGCTGAGAAGTCCCAAGATCTGAAGTTGGCAAGCTGGAGACACAGGAGAGCTGAGGTGTATTTCCAGCATGAAAGTTGACAGTCCTGAGACCCAAGAAGAGCCAATGTTTCAGTTCAAGTCTGAAGGCCAGAAAAGACTGATGTCCCAGCTTAAAGCAGTCAAGCAGGAGAAGTTTCCTGGTACCTCAGGTAGAGGCAAACTTTTTTCCTATTCAAGTTTTCATTGATTGGATGAGGGCCAGCCACATTAGGGAGGGCAATTTACTCAGTCTACGATTCAAATGTTAATCTCATCCAAAACACCCTCACAGACACACCCAGAACAAGGTTGACCAAATATGTGGGCACGCTGTGGCCCAGTCAAGTTGACACATAAAATAAACCATCACATTATCTATCAGACTGTCAAAGAGGAGTGTATGTAAGGAAGCCTTGAGCTAACTTACAAAGAGAGAGAGAGAGTACCTCACAGGTGAGCAGCAAGTTGTGGTAGCTTCTGGAAAGATGGTAAACTGTTGAATCTGGGTACAAGCAAGGGGAGAAGAAAGCATTCCCTTTACTGGGTCCATAAAAACCAGTGGAGATAATGGCACTGATGGGAGCAGATGGGACAGATTAGAATCAGGAAAACCCCACATGCACTAATAATTTGCTTGAAATAATGATGCTCTCCAACTATCACCTCCAAAGTTTGTTGTAAAAATGACAGTGAAAGCAGAACCAAAAACCAGTAAGAACTTGTACAGTCTCAAGCATTTTGGGGGACTTTGAAGTAGGCCTGAAACTGTTCACTCCAAGGGTGATACTGCAGCCCACCCCTCCTGGCTTCAGGATCAAACACTGATAAGAAGAGACTAACACTTAATCATCAGTGCTTACTGCAGTAGAACTGGAAGTTGGGAATTGAGTTAACAAGAAATGTGTTCAGCTTTCTAATGCTGGGGATCAATCCTGGATCAACGTATCACATGGTAAAATGTAAACAATCACTTTCTCGACTTGAGCTATCACACATAGAAAAGAGTTTACAATCTCTGGGATAAACCAAACAAAATAGGAGTATAATTCAATCTCCATGTAATTATATATACAACTTCTTACAATAAAATATTATGAGGCATATAAAGAAGTTAGATAAAAATATTTATCATCAAAAAATTTTTAAAAAACCCGACCTGACCCACAGATGAACCAGATGTTGCAACAAGAAGACAAGGATTTTTATATTATTGCAATCATGTTTGAGGATGTACGGGAAAAGATAAAGAAAGTAAATGAATAGGCAAAGAATCCCAGGAGACATTTGGAAACTATGAAAAAGAGCCAAAATAGAAATTCTAGAGTTGGGAAATACAATAGCTAAAATTTTTAAAAGTACATGTTATATGACTGGATAGGAAATTTCCAGGTCCATATGGTTTTACTGACAAATTCCACCAAAAATTTAAAGAAGAAATAACACTAATTTTACACAATCTCCTTCAGAAAATAGGAGGAAATCTCAACAAATTTTATGAGATCAACATTACCCTAACACTAAAACCAGGCATAGACAGCACCAAAACAAACAAACAAACCCATAGACTCCTATCCCTCATTATTGTAGATACAGAAATTCTCCAAAAAAAAAAAAAAAAAAAAAAAAAAAAAAAAAAAAAGATTAGCAAATTGAACCCATCACTAAAAAATACACCATAACCAGGAAGATTTTATTCCAGGAACATAAGGCTGGTTCAGAATTTTTAAAAATCTAACAGTATAATCCAACTTATACAGTTGGATTTTAGTTTACGTAATGTAGTTTATATATATTTATAAATATATATAAATAAGTTTAAATAAGAAAGTTTATATATAGACAGTTTAAAAGATCAGATCTATTGATGCAAAAACAGCTCACATTGGACAAAATGTTTTATGACAAAAACTCTCAGAAAGCTAAGAATAAAAAGGAACTTCATCAAACTGCTGAAGGACATCTATAAAAAAGCTACAACTAACATCATACTTAATGATAAAACGCTGACTGCTTTCCCCAAAAGACTGGGAAAAAAAAGGATGTCTGCACTCATCACTTCTATTCAACATGGTACTGGAAGTTTTAGCCAGTGCAATAGGGCAAGAAAAAAAAACAAAAGATAAGTCAATTGGAAAAGAAGAAATAAAACTGTCCCAGTTTACAGGTGACATGATTGTGTACATAAAAAAATGTCTCAAAGAACCTACAAAAAAAAAAAAAAAACTTCTAGTCCCAAAACAAATAAGTAAATTTAGCAAGGTAACAGAACACAATATCAACACAAATACCAAGTGTATTTCATTCTTTTCATTTTTCTAACTTGTTCTTCAATTTGAAAAATATTTATCATAGGATCTTACTTACAATGACAATACATAAATTCATTTTTTTCAATTTAGCTTTTAAAAAATTGTTTCATTTTAAGAACACAACATAAGATCTACCCTCAATTTTTTAAATGTACAATATAGCCTTGTATTTTTTTAATCTCATCTGTTCTGTCTTGTTTCAAGTCTGTGATTTCTTTTTTTTTTTTTGAATTGTATTTTATTTATTTTTTTATACAGCAGGTTCTTATTAGTTATCCATTTTATACATATTAGTGTATACATGTCAATCCCAATCTCCCAATTCATCACACCACCACCGCCCCCACCACTTTCCCCCCTTGGTGTCCATATGTTTGTTCTCTACATCTGTGTCTCTATTTCTGCCCTGCAAAAAGTTTCATCTATACCATTTTTCTAGGTTCCACATATATGCGTTAATATACGATATATGTTTTTCTCTTTCTGACTTACTTCACTCTGTATGATAGTCTCTAGATCCATCCACGTCTCTACAAATGACCCAATTTCGTTCCTTTTAATGGCTGAGTAATATTCCATTATATATATGTACCACATCTTCTTTATCCATTTGGCTGTCACTGGGCATTTAGGTTGCTTCCAGGACCTGGCTATTGTAAATAGTGCTGCAATGAACATTACTTCTTCTTTTCCAGTTTGTATTCCTTTTATTTCTTTTTCTTCTCTGATGGCCATGGCTAGGACTTCCAAAACTATGTTGAATAATAGTGGTGAGAGTGGATATCCTTGTCTTGTTCCTGATCTTAGAGGAAATGCTTTCAGTTTTTCACCATTGAGAATGATGTTTGCTGTGGGTTTGTCGTACATGACCTTTATTATGTTGAGGTAGGTTCCCTCTATGCCCACTTTCTAGAGAGTTTTTATCATAAATGGGTGTTGAATTTTGTCAAAAGCTTTTTCTGCATCTATTGAGATGATCATATGGTTTTTCTTCTTCAATTTGTCAATATGGTGTATCACATTGATTGCTTTGCATATATTGAAGAATCCTTGCATCCCAAGGACAAATCCCACTTGATCATGGTGTATGATCCTTTTAATGTGTTGTTGGATTCTGTTTGCTAGTATTTTGTTGAGGATTTTTGCATCTATATTCACCAGTGATATTGGTCTGTAATTTTCTTTTTTTGTAGTATCTTTGTCTGGTTTTGATATCAGGGTGATGGTGGCCTCATAGAAAGTGTTTGGGAGTGTTCCTTCCTCTGCAATTTTTTGGAAGAGTTTGAGAAGAATGGGTTTTAGCTCTTCTCTAAATGTTTGATAGAATTCACCAGTGAAGCCATCTGGTCCTGGACTTCTGTTTGTTGGAAGATTTTTAATCAGAGTTTCAATTTCAGTGCTTGTGATTGGTCTGTTCATATTTTCTATTTCTTCCTGGTTCAGTCTTGGGAGGTTATACCCTTCTAAGAATGTGTCCATTTCTTCCAGGTTGTCCATTTTATTGGCATAGAGTTGCTTGAAGTAGTCTCTTAGTATGCTTTGTATTTCTGTGGTGTCTGTTGTAACTTCTCCTTTTTCATTTCTAATTTTATTGATTTGAGTCCTCTCTCTCTTTTTCTTGATGAGTCTGGCTAATTGTTTATCAGTTTTGTTTACCTTCTCAAAGAACCAGCGTTTAGTTTTATTGATCTTTGCTATTCTTTTCTTGGTTTCTATTTCATTTATTTCCACTCTGATCTTTATGATTTCTTTCCTTCTATTAACTTTGGGTTTTGTTTGTTCTTCTTTCTCTAGTTCCTTTAAGTGTAAGGTTAGATTGTTTATTTGAGATGTTTGTTGTTTCTTGAGGTAAGATTGTATTGTTATAAGCTTCCCTCTTAGAACTGTTTTTGCTGCATTCCAAAGGTTTTGGATCACTGTGTTTTCATTCATTTGTCTCTAGGTATTTTTGATTTCCTCTTTGATTTCTAATCTCATAGTGTTGTGGTCAGAAAAGATGCTTGATATGATTTCAATTTTCTTAAATTTACTGAGGCTTGATTTGTGACCCGAGATATGATCTATCCTGGAGAATGTTCTGTGTGCACTTGAGAAGAAAGTGTAATCTGCTGTTTTTGGATGGAATGTCCTATAAATATCAATTAAATCTATCTGGTCTATTGTGTCATTTAAAGCTTGTGTTTCCTTATTAATTTTCTGCTTGGATGATCTGTCCGTTGGTGTAAGTGAGCTGTTAAACTCCCCCACTATTTTTGTGTTACTGTTGATTTCCTCATTTTAGCTGTTAGCAGTTGCCTTATGTATTGAGGTGCTCCTATGTTGGGTGCATATATATTTATAATTCTTATATCTTCTTCTTGGATTGATCCCTTGATCATTATGTAGTGTCCTTCCTTGTCTCTTGTAACATTCTTTATTTTAAAGTCTATTTTATCTGATATGAGTATTGCTACTCCTGCTTTCTTTTGGTTTCCATTTCCATGGAATATCTTTTCCCATCCCCTCACTTTCAGTCTGTATGTGTCCCTAGGTCTGAAGTGGGTCTCTTGTACACAGCATATATATGGGTCTTGTTTTTGTATCCATTCAGCAAACCTGTGTCTTCTGGTTGGAGCATTTAATCCATTCACGTTTAAGGTAATTATTGATATGTATGTTCCTATTACCTTTTTCTTAATTGTTATGGGTTTGTTTTTGTAGGTCCTTTTCTTCTCCTGTGTTTCCCACTAGAGAAGTTCCTTTAGCATTTGTTGTAGAGCTGGTTTGCTGGTGCTGAATTCTCTTAGCTTTTGCTTGTCTGTAAAGCTTTTCATTTCTCCATCGAATCTGAATGAGATCTTTGCCAGGTAGAGTAATCTTGGTTGTAGGTTCTTCCCTTTCATCACTTTAAATATGTCATGCCACTCCCTTCTGGCTTGTAGAATTTCTGCTGAGAAATCAGCTGTTAACGGAGTTCCCTTTTATGTCAGTTGTCGTTTTTCCCTTGCTGCTTTCAATAATATTTCTTTGTCTTTAATTTTTGCCAATTTGATTACTATGTGTCTCGGCGTGTTTCTCCTTGGGTTTATCCTGCATGGGACTCTCTGCACTTCCTGGACTTGGGTTGCTATTTCCTTTCCCGTGTTTGGAAGTTTTTGACCAAAATCTCTTCAAATATTTTCTCGGGTCCTTTCTCTCTCTCTTCTCCTTCTGGGACCCCTATAATGCGAATGTTGTTGTGTTTCATGTTGTCCCAGAGGTCTCTTAGTCTGTCTTCATTTCTTTTCATTCTTTTTTCTTTATTGTGTTCTGCAGCAGTGAATTCCACCATTCTGTCTTCCAGGTCACTTATCCGTTCTTCTGCCTTAGTTATTCTGCTATTGATTCCTTGTAGTGTATTTTTCATCTCAGTTATTGTATTGTTCATATCTGTCTGTTTGTTCTTTAATTCTTCTAGGTCTTTGTTAAACATTTCTCGCATCTTGTCGATCTTTGCCTCCATTCTTTTTCCGAGGTCCTGGATCATCTTCACTATCATTATTCTGAATTCTTTGTCCGGAAGGTTTCCTATCTCCACTTCATTTAGTTGTTTTTCTGGGGTTTTTATCTTGTTCCTTCATCTGGTACATATCCCTCTGCCTTTTCACCTTGTCTATCTTTCTGTGAATGTGGTTTTTGTTCCACAGGCTGCAGGATTGTAGTTCTTCTTGCTTCTGCTGTCTGTCCTCTTCTGGATTAGGCTATCTAAGAGGCTTGTGCAAGTTTCCTCATAGTCTTGTATTGTTGACTATAGGCACAGTATTTTACAGCAAATCTCTAGAACTTATTCACCCTCCTTACCTGAAACTTTATGTCCATTGTTTGGTAATTCCTCATTTCCCTCTCCCACCAGCCCAACAATCACTATTCCACTCTTTGATTCTATGAATTGACTATTTTAGGCTCATATAAGTGAAATTGTGTAGTAGTTGTCTTTCTATGACTGGCTTATGATGACCTCAAGGTTCATCCATGCTGTTGAATATTTCAGAATTTCCTTCCCTTTTAAAGTCAAATGGCATTTTGTTGTGTGTATATACCACATATTATTTATCCATTTATCTGTCAGTGGACATTAGGGTTGTTTCCACATCTTGGCTATTGTGAATAGTGCTGCAATTTTTGCAAAATGCCATTGGGATTTTGATAGAAATTGCATCTGTATATCTGTTTATCGCTTTGGGTAGTAGGGACATTTTAACAATAATAAGTCTTCTAATCTATGAACATGCAATGTCTTTCCACTTGTTTGTGTCTTCTTTAGTTACTTGCATCAATATTTTGTAGTTTTTAGTATTCAAGGCTTTCACATTCTTAGTTAAGTTTGTTCCTACGTATTTTATTATTGTTGGTGCTATTGTGAATGGGATTCTTTTCCAAATTTCCTTTTTAGATAGTTTGTTGTGAGTGTATAAAATAAACATATTTCTATATACTAATATTATTAACAAAATGAAATGAGCATTTAAAACACAATAATATTTACAATAGCCCTGACCAAATAAAATATTTACATATAAATATAAAAAAATACGTACAGAATACATATGCAGAAAACTACAAAGTACTAAATGAGGAAGTAAAAGAAAACCTGAATAAATGGAGAGAGCATACTGTGATTATGGATGGATAAAACACAGTAAAAATGTCAATTCTCCCTAAGCTGATATACAATTCCTATGAAAAATTCCAGCAACATATTGACAGATAAAGACAAGCTGATTCTAAAATGTGTATCAAAGAAACTAGAATAGCTGAAAACAATTTTGAAAAAGAAGAATAAATTTGAAGGTATCCCACTATATGATTATAAGATTTACTATATAGTTAAAGCAATTAAGACAGTATAATTTTGGTAGAGGGTTAGACACATAGATCAATAGAACAAGGAGAGTCCAGAGATAGACTCATATGAATATGGCTAACAGACTTTTGACAAAGTTGCAAAAGCAACTCAGTGGCAAAAAATTGTGTTGAAACAATTATTCATAGATAAGAAACGTGAACCCTGATAATAACTTACACCTCATACAAAAATTAACTCAAAAAGATTATAAATCAAAACAAAAAAAATGTTAAACTATAAAATACATTAGATGGATTAAACATCTGAATGAACACTGCAGAAGAAAGGATCAATGAAGTTGATGACAGTCCAATTTTTAAAATGCCCAAAATGAAGCACAAAGGGAAAAGACTGAAATAAAAACAGAACAGAATGTCATCACTATGAGAAAATATCAAGCAGTACAATATACATGTAATCAGAGTCCAAAAAAAAGAATGAGACAGAATAATATCTGAAAAAACTCACATGATATTTTTATATAATAGCTTTTCAAATTTGATGAAAATAGCAAATCTTAAATATTAAAACTAGCAAATCCTAAGCAGGAAGAAGGTCTGAGAACCACACATTCACAACATATTTAAATTGCTGAAAGACAAACAGAAAAAAAATTTTAAAAGAATAATAAAGGTCTTCCCTGGTGCACAGTGGTTGAGAATCTGCCTGCCAATGCAGGGGACACGGGTTCGAGCCCTGGTCTGGGAAGATCCCACATGCCACTGGGCCCGTGAGCCACAACTACTGAGCCTGTGCATCTGGAGCCTGTGGTCTGCAACAAGAGAGGCCGCAATAGTGAGAAGCCCATGCACTGCGATGAAGAGTGGCCCCCACTTGCCACAACTAGAGAAAGCCCTCACACAGAAATGAAGACCCAACACAGCCAAAAATAATTTATTAAAAAAAAAAGAATAATAAAGAGAAAGTTATAAATGACTTGGGGATAAGGGGTGGGGAGAATTACCACATATAGGTGAATAATAAGATTAATAGCTAATTCATAATGCAACCATGCTCTGAAATTATATAGATTATAATTAGTTGGTAATCTTGATCAAATTATATCACTTTAATATCTCAATCTGTTTTGTCATCTATAAAATAAGAGATAGTATATGTCTCATAGGAGTGTGGCTTTTTGGAAGATTAAACAAAATCATGAACATAAGTGCTTATTAAACTGCCTGTTATACAATGAACATATAATGGTAGCTGCTTTTAAAATGCATACATATGACATGTCTCCTTAAAGAATGACAGAAAATAAAATACAGGCTGGGGGAAACTCTTTACTTCTTGGGTTCTCAGTTTCCTTCATGATGAAATTAGGGGGTGTGTTGGATCAAAGCAATGGTTTTCTTTTCTGATTATGTTTTTAATTTCAAAATATTTTCAACATACAAAATGATATAATGAACCCATGTATAGTCCTCATCTGCATCAACAAACCTAATTGACATCTGACTTTTTAAAAGAAGTGACATGTAATTAACTACAGTTGAAAATTCCTTTATGTACTATCCTGATCTCATTTCCTGCTCTTCTTCACAATCCTGGAGGTAGTATGTGTCCTTCCATTATTGTGTTAGACTTGATTACACATTACGGATCAATAAACAAAATGCAGTATTATTCTAGTGGTTTTAGCATTTGAGTCAAATTGTATCAAACTTTACATATTATTTTGCAATTTCTATTTTCACTCAAATTTATGTTTTTGAAATATTTCCATGTTGACATTTGCAGCTCTAGTTGTACATTTTAAATGTTGTGTAGTATTCTGTTTCATTAATATACATGGAAACCTTGGAATAAGTGTGAAATTCAGGTACAATGGGATTTATCTTTGAAGAATAGGACCAAAATATGCCCCCTTGTCTCCAGTTTCTTTCAGCCTAATTTCCTTGAACATGGTCCTCATAAAAGGTTACAGTTAACTGGGAAGATCTCAACATTGTGACCACTCTCCTGGAATTCCTCTCCAAACATAGGACTTCGAATCACTTTTATTGATATTTAAACTGTATCAGACAACTCCAGCATGCACTGTCAAACTAGATAGTAGATCCGAGGAACTGCAAGACCTCACAGCTTAGCTGCCTCATTTTACCTGGCTGAATATTTGGACATCATTTATTGTTATAGAGGGATTTTACTATACCATAATTAATTTATCTGTTCTATTGATGAACATTTTGGTTGTTTCCAATCACTTATTCCTAGTGTATTTAGCATCATTTTATGTTTTTTCTACCCATATATGAGTATTTCTCTAGCATCTTCATCTAAGAGTAGAAGAACTGTTGGTTGAATAAACAAACCTGCACATCTTCAACTTTGCTAAATATTGCCAATTGCTCTTCTAAGTGGTTGTACCAATTTATAATCCAATAAGCCATTAGGGGCTGAATACTTGTGTTCCCCCCCACCCTAAAATTCATATGTTGAAGCCCTAACTTCCAATGTAATGGTATTTGGGGTGGAGCCTTTGAGAGGTAACTAGGTATAGATTAGGTCATGGAGGTAGGACCTTCATGATACAATTATTGCCCTTATGAGAAAAGGAAAAGATATGAGAACGCTCTCTCTCTCCACATGCACACAAGGTAAAGGTCATGTCAACACCCAACAAGATGGCAGCCCTCACCAAGAACTGAGTAGGTTAACACTTTGATCTTGGACTTCCAGCCCTCAGAACTGTGAGAAATAAATGTCTGTTGCTTAAGCCACCCAGTTTATGGTATTTTGTTATAGCACCTCAAGCTAAGACACCAGCAATTTATGAAACTTCTCATTGCCCCATATCTTCATTCCACATTTACTTGGCATTGTCTGGTTGTTGCCAATCTAACCAATATAAAAAGATACCTAATTATGGTATTAATTTACATTTCCCCAATAGCCAGGGAGATTGAATATTCTTTAATATGTTTTTGGCCCCTTTGGTTACCCTCTGTGAATTACCTGTTTATATATTTGGTACATTTTTAGAATAGTAGTTGTCTTTTTCTTATTGATTTATAAGGATTCTTCATATGTTGTGGATATTAAACTGTGGTCAATTATATGTATGAATATTATCTCTCAGTTCATGGCTTGTCTTTTAATTTTGTGTGTGTGTGTGTGTGTGTGTTCCTACACAAGTATCTACTTTTCAAAAAACCTTGTTGAAACACTATGTGCAGGAAATTGAACAGAGCATTATGAGCACACCTATGTAGCCAGCACCCCAGAGGCCTCATCCTGCTCCTTCTCAATCATGACCTTCCCTCACAGGTAACCCTTATTCAAACTTCTAACACTGTTAATTAGTTGTGTCTGTCTTCTGCACTTCATTTAAGTGGAATAAAGCACAATATTCTTTTCCTTTGACTTATTTCATTCAATACATCTAGTGAAATGCATCTGTGTTTTGCTTGGGGTAATAGCTTGTTCCTTCTCATTACTATGCAATATTTTGTCCTTTAACTATACCCAGATTATTTATCCCTTCAAATATTAATGGACATGGCTTTTGTTTAATCCAAATAGTTTTTCTATGAACATTCTTTTATGTATTTTTGGAGAAATTGTCAAAGCCAAACACTTCTGCATGACATATGTCTACTAATGGAGTTGCTGGTGATAGGATATGCATATATCATTTTTACTAGATAGTACTATACAGTATTCCATATTTTTGTACCAATTTACACTCCCACCAGCAATGCATAAAAGTTCCTGTTGCTCCACAGCCTTGTTGCCATTTGATACTGACAATTGTTTTCATTTGAGCCATTCTGGCATATGTGTGTAGTAGAATCTCATGGTGACTTTAATACATATTTTCCTGATGATTAATAAAGTTGAACATCTTCTTCATGTTATTGGAATGAGGATTTCTTCATTTGTGAAGGGCCTGTTCAAGTCTTTAGCTATTTGAGAGGGGAGTTTTCTGTCTTTTCCTTTTGATGTGTGGGAGTTCTTTAGTATATTTTAGACAGGAGTTCTTTAACAGATGTATATTTCAGAAAATATACCTCCTCCTCACTTGGTCTTCCTTCAGTTGGTGCTTTGCCATTTCAATCCCTCATAGCATCTTTTTTTTTTTCTTTTTTTACTCTGTAGGGCTTTTTCTATATATTTCTCTATTTTATATTTTCCATGTATTTTGAATGATATAAAATTACCTTTTAAAAATTGAGCATAACACATAGGCAGAGAAGCACATGTAAATATTTAACTCAAATTTTCACACACTGAACACAACCATGGGCTCAGACCCCAGATAAAAGACAGAACATTATGAGTAAATCATGTCTCCTTTGCATCCCTTTCTAGTCACAGGCTTCCAAAGGTAACCACTAACATTACTTCTCAATCCATGGAGTAATTTTTGTGTTTTTGAATGCAATATAAATGAAATGATACTTTTTTTCTTTTCTTCTTTTTTTAGAGGGTAGAAATGTAGTCTGACTTCCTTTGTTCAATAATAGGTATTGTTATTTATAGCAATTCTTTTATTGATAAATAGAATTCTCTTGTATGAATTCCATAATTTATATGTTCATTCTACATTTGATGGGTATTTTGATAATTTATATGATGTAGCTATTGCAGTTAGTATGGCTATGAACAATCAGTCTTTTTACCAATCCACACTCCCACCAGCAGTTTTTGGAGACATTTTAGAAAGTCAGCCAAGATCAGAAGAACTACAAAACTCACTAGCAGACTTGTAAGCTAAACAAATGTTATTGCTTTGAGCCATTGAATTTCAGGGTCGTTTGTTAAACATCATTATTGTCACAATTTATAACTGATATGCCTGCATTCTTGGATTACCCTTAGTTGATTATACTATATTAGCCTTTTATGTATCACTGAAATCAAGTGGATAATATTTAGATCAAGATTTTTGTACCTGTCTTCATTAGGGCTGTTGGCTTTTAAATTCCCCTTTTTTTGGTAATATTCTTATTAAGTTTTAATATCAAATAATGCTGGTAAACAAATTGACAAGAGAATTTTCCCACTCACCCCCAACCCTGAATATTTTCTCCCCCTAATCTCTGGAGGAGAGTGAGAAATTGTTACTCCTTCTTTAAATGTTAGGGAGAATTCACTAGTAAAGCCTCCTAGGCCTTGAGATTTTAAAATGGAAAGGCTTTAAATACTAGATTCAATTTATTTAATACATATGGGATTATTTGTATCTTTTATTTCTTCTTGTTTCAGTTTGGCAATTAGGAAACTTCTAAAAATGTGTCAATTTCACTAAGATTTTCAAATTTATTCACGTGAAATCTTTAATAATATCCCCTTTATTATCTGTTAATATATGCAATATCTGTAATGATGTCCTCATTTAAATATCTGGATATTAGGGGATTTTTCCCATCTCTCTTTTTTGATCAGCTTTGCTAGAAGTCTATTAATTGTCTTAGTCTGTTCTAAGAACAATTTTTGTTTTTTTATTTTTGTATTAATAAATTTATTTTCTACTTTATTAATTTCTTCACACTATTTTTATGATTTCCTTCACTTTCTTGGGTTAATTTTTTCTTCAGTTTCTTGGGTTTGGATACTTAGGTAATTGATTTTCAGCCTGTCATAATTTCTAATATATGCACTTTGACTATAAATTTCACCCTTAGCACAGCTTTAGCTGTATTTCACACAGTTTGATGGCTGTACTTTCATCATTATTCAGTTCAGAATGCATTCTAATATTCTTTGTTATTTCTTCTTTGACATTTGGATTATTTAGACACATTGCTTATTTTTCAAAGAGTGGGAATTTTCTAGTGATGTTTGTTTTTAATTTTTTGCTTCATTCTACTGTTGTCAGAGAACATGTTCTAAATGATTTATCTATCCTTGTTCTGTGTTCCAAGCTGATGACGGTTTCAAAGTATAAAACTATCATGCCAGCCTTCCCTGGTGGTGCAGTGGTTGAGAATCTGCCTGCCAATGCAGGGGACACGGGTTCGAACCCTGGTCTGGGAAGATCCCACATGCCACGGAGCAACTAGGCCCGTGAGCCACAACTACTGAGCCTGCGCATCTGGAGCCTGTGCTCTGCAACAAGAGAGGCCGCGATAGTGAAGAGGCCCGCACACCGTGATGAAGAGTGGCCCCCGCTTGTCGCAACTAGAGAAAGCCCTCGCACAGAAACGAAGACCCAACACAGCCAAAAAAAATAAATCTAAAAATAAATAAATAAATAAAAAAGATTACTATAAAAAAAAAAAAAAACTATCATGCCATCTTGGTTGGTTTTCAGGTTGCAAGACATTGGGTCTTGTGGTTTTCCAAGTCACCTGGGAGTCAAAACAAAAAACAAAAAACACAGGCTGAATTCTATTCTACCCCCTGCCCTACTTCACTTTATCTAGAGCAGTTCCACTTTGGCTTATTTATTAGGTGTTATATTAAAAGTTTTTTGTTTAAAAAAGAATTTGGTTGTTTCTAATCCAGTAAACTTGAATATCCTGCCGTTCTTCCAATTTTGGAATACCATTATTCTATGTATTTTGCTATTAGCAAAACCCCAAATCACCCTGTAAGGGTCAGCATGATCTTGTCAGGTTAACATGGCACCCTAACCTTCACAAAGTAGCTCCATTAAATTGATCCAGTTACATTATTATTATGTTAATTTACATATATAATCTATGTGTGAATGATCAGACAGGGATCTGCTAAATTTAGTAAAGATCTATAGTCAGTTATCAATTACTCTAAAATTATAATTGAACATCTAAAAGATGTTCATCCCATCCTAGGAATCAACAACGTGCAAATTAAACCAATAGTGTTAAATGGTTTTCTTTATCAGAATGGCATAGATAAGTATTTTATACACTTGGTGAGAATCCATATGGAAAATTATTTGGCTTCTATATTTTTTGTTTAAGGAAAAATCTGGACTAAAGTCAGATGTCACAAACTCAAATATCTGCAGGAGCCAAGAAAGGCAAATCACATTGGCGTTACTCTTTCCCATGGCAGCATTCAACAGTAAAAGCCACCTACAAAGTTTCTGAGGGCGTGACCAAGAAAAGTGAATCCAGCCAAGATTTGTTTCAAATATAAGGACAACAATTAGATATATTCAAACATGAAGCATTTTAGCACCCAGCGACACTTCCTATCACAAACAAACACACACATATGCTTGATGACAAATTCAACTAATGAAAAGAATGAAGCAAAAAATTTAAATCAGAACTGAAAGAGGCATAGTAAAAATATTAGTGTGTATAATGAATTCTTTTAAAACTAAAACTAATATGAGCAATTATGTAAATTGTATTTACATAACAGATTACTCATATGACAAAATATAATAAAAATAATAATAAAGATAATAAAATTACATTTAAAATTAAAGAAGCAGAGGAGGTAGGAGGAGGAATGAGATTGTTCTCTGACAGAGTTGATTAATAGGGTAAAAATTGAAGTTTATTTTAAAAAATCAAAGACATAATGACTCCAACAACTTAATAATTTTCACAATATCTTTTATCAGCCTGACAGAGATATTTGGGGAAAATAAGAAATAAGGTCACTTTGTACTTTTCTCCTTTCCATTAAAATCAAGTTAAATTAAGTGAAGGCTTTTATGCAAAAATATCATAGCATGTTCCTATTCTTGTAAAGTTTCATATCTATTTCTTATTCTCTGTATATGTAAAAACTGATATCTGAAATGGTATTTCCCTAATAACAATGGCTATTTCTTGGTGGAAGATTTAAGATGACATGGGAACTTTCTTCTTTGTACTGTTCTCCATGGCTAAAATTATTATAATAATCACATAATAACTTTACAGGCAGTTTAACCAAGTTTCCTTCTTCTTCAAAATTAAAATAAGCCAATTATGAAACAAACACATAAATACAATTGTGTGACTTATTCCGCAGGCTAAATTGTGACCTAATGACTGTCGAGACTTCTCTAATTCTAAATCCTATCAGGCTGGTCTTAACTGATGAGAAATGGGAAAACACATGAGACATCTGTCTCTGCCCCTCAGAGGGCATCCCATCTACTTTCTGCTCTGGCCTTGGGACTGAGGTTGTTCTGCTCCTTCCTCACCCCACCAGCTGCCTCTATTTCCTCTTCTGTCTGTGTGTACAGGTCCTTGCATTGTTCTATGCCAATTGGAATTTAAATCCTACAACTACTTTCCTCCCTGCCTACTTCTCCCTTGGAGGGAACAATATTTACTGCTTTAATTAGAGCATGAAGCTGTAGGAGGAAGAACAAGTCTTCAGACTTTCTCCTGACAGCTTCAAATTGGGGAGGCAACTTGGAAACCCTCTGCTGAAAGAAGTTCCAGCTGGATAATTAGTACTGTATGGCTAATAGTTTTAAAAAATATGGGATGGGGGATGAGAATCAGTTTAAGCATCTTTAACAAACTTTAACATTCTAAAATGGGTTTCCAACTATGTTGCAGATGAAATGTTTGGGGGATTTTTTTCTAAATGTGACTTAACGTAGTAATGTTCTCTTTGTGTGGAGGAGGGAGCAAGGTGTTGACATTCATCTAACCTGCATCAAATGTCATTGAATTGCTGAGCTGGCTTTCTTTGTGTTGAAAGGAAAGAATAATTCCCCACAATTATTCCTCCAAGGAGCATTACATTTTCCAACTGATTAAGACAAGAAAAGACAAAGTTTCTCAAGGTTATTTTAGGAATTCACCAAAGTCTGAATAAGTCATAAGTTTTGAAGGTAATAACCTATAGTGTGTCCAGAGGTGGTTTCCAAAATTATTAATGACTAGGGAAGTATGGTCCAGACCAATCAGAATAGAAGGTAGACATTATTCTGTACAGGTCCATTATACCTCAATATTAGCCCTGGTTGAGTCTTTTGTTCACATACAATGTACCTCTGCATTGTTTGGGAACAGGGATATAAATCTCTGTTGGTCTCTAGAAGAAGAAATTATTTATAGGCAAATTTAATGACTTTCTATAAATTCTGAACACAATCATCCTTTATTCATTTATTCATTCAACAACCAAATATTGAAGGCACTCTGTGCCAAACATTACGGCTACAGAGATAAACAAAAAAGACTACACCCCTGCTCTCAGAAGTTGATTTTCTAAAGCAGGGGTCAACAAACATTTTTGGTAAAGGGACAGATAATAAATGTTTTCCACTTTGCCGGACATTCAGTGTCTTTCACCACTATTCAACCCTTCTGTTGTAACATAAAAACAGCCATAGATAATACATAAGCAAATGAGCATGGCTGTGTTCCAATGAAATTTTATTTATGGACACTGAATATTGAATTTCACCTAACTTTCACATGCCACAAAATAGTGTTCTTCTTATGATTTATTTCTATCTGAAAATGTAAAAGCTATTCTTAGCTGGTAGGTTGTACCAGAACAGTGGCCAGCCAGATTGGGAGTATGGGCTCTAGTGTGCAGGTCCCTGATCTAGAGGTTTAACAGTGAAGGGATCAAATCATTAGGGGCAGTTGGTTGCTAGTGAAAATGGAGTGATAAATTAAAAACTGGCATAGATGACCATGTGCCCACTGGTGTGTGAATTAGAGAATCTTATGGTTGGAAGAAATCTCAGAGTCTTTGTTGGCCTTGAATAACCTTCACAGAGTATTTGCTTCCCCTACAGGACATTCCCAAAAGGTAAAGAGCCCTTGTTTGAGCACCTTCAATGGTAGGACACTGGCAGTTTCCCGAGGCAGCCTATTTTATTGTTGGACAGATAATTTTCATTAAATGTGTACTTTTATTGAGTACAAATATTCATATACATGTAATAAGGACTCTGAGTCCCAGTAAATTTAGCTCAACTAGTATTCCTAGTCTGTCCTCTTTGGCAGGCTTCAGGAAATAAATATAAGCAACTTTTCCACATGACTTAATTTACAGACAGCTATCCCATCCCTTGTAATTCTTTGTATTAATTATATTGTTTGCTCATTTTTGGTGCAAGAGTTTGGCTCCTCTAACTGGAAGTTTAGAAAGGTGTGGTTCTGGGGTTCTCTCTGAATCCTTTATATATTCAGTATTAGCACATTTGTTTCCAGCATAGAGAAAATTAAGAAGAAGGGGGGCTTCCCTGGTGGCCCAGTGGTTGAGAATCTGCCTGCCAATGCAGGGGACACGGGTTCGAGCCCTGGTCTGGGAAGATCCCACATGCCGCGGAGCAACTAGGCCCGTGAGCCACAACTACTGAGCCTGCGCGTCTGGAGCCTGTGCTCCGCAACAAGAGAGGCCGCGATAGTGAGAGGCCCACGCACCGCGATGAAGAGTGGCCCCCGCTTGCCGCAACTGGAGAAAGCCCTCACACAGAAACGAAGACCCAACACAGCCATAAATAAATAAATAAAAATTTTAAAAAAAATTAAGAAGAAAGATAGGGAGAAGAAAACCAGATTGTTTCCTTTTAAAGTGGCAACCCAAAACATATTTGCACAATAATAGCAATATGTGCCGGTGTGCCCTATTAAAATTAATCTGCTTATGTGATAAAGCTTTTGGAACATGAGACCTAGCTTAGTTTCACCTTGACAAAAAGAGCTAATCTCAAATGCGCATTATCTTCTTTGCAAAATAAATATTGCCTGAGCTAGCATTCTAACCTTTCTTGTGTTTTCTTATCTTTATTCAAATATAAGGCAACTGGTTGAAATCAGCTTAATAACAGAAGTTGCATTCCAATGGACCAAAATACTAGGGTAAAATCCATGCTGGGTGTGTGTGTGTGTGTGTGTGTGTGTAATTACACCTATAGCACTATATCATAACCTCTGGACATTGCATTATATTAGGAATACAAGAGATTTTGGAATCAGACAGACTATAGCAAAGAACAGCTTCATCACATGATATTTGGCTAACTTCAGGCAAGTTACATCTCAGAGCAACTTTAAGTCTTACATTGTTCATTTGTAAAATGAAAGTAATAATACACATTTTATAGCATTAAATGAAAAATGTTAGCAAACTGTTAAACAGAATGTCTGGTACTCAAATATTATTCTCTTCTCCTTCCTTTCAGCCTCCACCAAGTTGCTTCTAAAGTTAATAATCGGCAAATTGGGAGTGAGAGGTGAAAAAAAAAAAAAAAAAAGGATGAGATAGACACTGAAAAATTTAAAAGGTGAAAATCTCAATAGGAAATACAAACACATCATCCAACCACTTTGCTCTCTGGTTTCTTATATAAAAACCTTTCCCTAGAGTAATTAAAATATG
Organism: Eschrichtius robustus; assembly: GCF_028021215.1. Lineage (NCBI taxonomy): Eukaryota > Metazoa > Chordata > Mammalia > Artiodactyla > Eschrichtiidae > Eschrichtius > Eschrichtius robustus. The sequence continues at coordinate 38,921,813 of NC_090843.1, forward strand.
ATTGTAATATGAATAAATATTTGGTTAAAAGGAAAATCCCTTTCTCATTTGGAGGTGATTATAAGGAAGCAAGCTGGTGTGGTCCTCATTTAAAATGTAAATGTTGCTTGAAGGATGTGAGATTATCTCAAAGTTGGGCACTGAGACATTTGGATAATAGCTAACATTTTTATAGCACTTTACTAGTACCTCTAGACTGTGTACTTTGTCTATCAACTTCTTTAATCCTCACAACCAAACTCGAGGTGCTATTACTATTTCCATTTACAGATGGAGAAACTGAGATGGGTGAGACCCACAATGAGTTAGTGGTAGAGTCAGGATACGATTCCAGGCTGTCTGGCTGTGGTTTACAATGACCCTCCTGTGTTCTCAAATGTACTCCTCCCATCTCCACTGCCCTTCATCCTTTCTCTCTATTTTATTGGGAGAAAAAGTGAGCAGTACTTTAAACCTGATGAACAGAAGTCTTAAACCCATAGCCTCTAAGCCCCATCAGGTGACATGAATGAGAGATGCAGGTCATACAAGGAGGTCCATAGACAATGTCATGTATAGGGAGCAGCCAATACCTGGCTCCAATTAAGTTTTTTTCAACATTTAGCAAATATTTGCCAGTCTCCTAGGCACAGAGACTTCCATGGTTAAGAAAATAAAAGCCTTCTGTCTTGGGTTGAATAGTGTCTTCGCCAAAATTCATGTCCACCCAGATCCTCAGAAGGTAAATTTATTGGGAACTAGCGTCTTTGTAGTTGTAATTAAGGTAAGGATCAAGATGTGACCATACTAGATTAGGGTGGGTTCTAAATCCAATGAGAGTGTCCTCATAAGGGACAGAAAGGGACACACAAACACACAGGGAGAAGAGAGCACTGAGAAGATGGAGGCAGAGGTTGGAGTGATGTGTCCATAAGCCAGGAACACCAAGGGCTGCTGGTAGCCACTATGGACCAGATTCTCCCCCAAAGCCTTCAGAAGGAGTCAACCCTGTTGACACCTTGATTTCAACTTCTGACCTCCAGAGTGATGAGGAAAAATTTCTGTTGTTTTAAGCCACAAGTTTGTGGTAATTTGTGGCAGCAGTCCTAGGAAACAAATATATTCCACCCTTGCTGATGTACATTCTAGTCGGGGAAAGAGAAAATACATAAATAAGTACATAATATAACACAGTCCTGAGTGCTTCTTATCATTGTAAAAATATACTGAAGGACTGAACATTTCTACCTAGCCCCCTGCTCACTAAACCCAAACTGACCCACAAGAACTATTAAACTTCAGCCCTAGTCTTGCCATCCCTACATCTTGTCCCAAGACCAAGACAATCTTATTTTCCTCAGTGAAAAATTCTTGGAACAAAAATGAACACTCACTGACCTTCCCTGATTTCCTTATAAACTCTTCAAACCACTGGCATTCTGAGGAACAGTCATCTTGAGTTGTTCCCATGTCGAAGATTTTAATAAAGGCTTGAGCTATCAATTTTGGTTGGCTTTCTCCTTCCACGTCTTAGAATGGAAGGGACCTTAGAAATCTACTTACTCCACCCCCATTGTAGAGCAGCAATGATGTCATTGGAATGGATAATGACTGGTTAGCAATAAAATCACAAGCCTTATTCTATGACATACAAACAGTGTGAACTGACGTCATTCCACCAGTCTGACTGTCAGTTTCTTCATCTGTAAAATGGGAAGGAATTAGAATAAGTGACCTCAAAAGCCCTTTCCAGTCTTAGTCTTGTATGCCTTTTTGGGTACAGCTGCATGAGAACGAGAGTCAACCAGTTGGATATCCTGTGGCTTAAAAAATATTTAAAGCCCAAATCAAGACTAACTTAAGCATTCCACTGTTATTCAATACATTAAAGGCCATTTAATCACAAATTTTATAAATCAGCAAATGTCTTATCTGTAGCTCATCTAGGATGTGTTGCTTTTTTCAGCCATATGATGAAGAAGTTATTTATTCATAAGGTTCTATTCATGCCCACTGTTGATTACAAAATTTGACCTCCTCTACGAAATTTTGTCTCACCTCTCCTGTCCAGGACAATCTCTCTCTTCTGCAAACCTTTACCACTGACAGGTACGACTAAGTGTCCCTGTGCATGACACTTAGATTTTTCAGCTGGACTACAATTTCTTGAATAATAGGAGTCCAGTAATTTTACATTCCATATCTATGATTTTTCAAGAGAAACCAGAGATCTAGATTTATTTGTAAGATCTTCTTATTTTTAAATGTTAGCAGTTAGATCAAACATTTTCAAAACACCGTGTGGCCATGTAACACATTGACAAGACAAATTTATTTCATGGGCTGAGTTTGAGACCTCTGAAAGAGAGAATCCCTAAAAATTTGAAGATTATGTTTTGGAAAGTGAGAAAGTCTCTGGAACAAACATCCATTCAATAACTCAGCAAATGCCCCCAATTCCCACATCTGGAAAAAACTGGGAGACTCTTCAATATTTAAGAAAATATTTGTCTGGAGTCTGTTTGCCAAATATTATTCCTGCCCTCAAGAAACCGATAGTTTTATTCAAGAGCAAGTTTTTAAAAGCAAGCACTAATGCATATCTATCACATATAAACAAAGTTCCCTAGATCCTAAATAAAATGTGAAACAAACAGAACACTGTGATTAAATTGATTAACGATGCTTTATCCCAGAGGTGCAAGGTTGGCTCAACATTACAAAATGTGGGGAGTTCCCTTGTGGCCTAGTGGTTAGGATGCTGGGTTTTCACTACCATGGCCCGGGTTCAATCTCTGGTTGGGGAACTGAGATCCCACAAGACACAAGGCGTGACTAGAAAAAAAAAAAGAAAGAAAAGAAAATCTGGTCTCATAATTTGTTATATTAAAAAAAGAAAGAGAAAAATGAAGACTGTGATCCTATCCAATAGAAGCTGAATTTTTAAAATAAAATTTGGTATTAACTCCTGTTACATCTCTAGGTAAATAGAAAGAAACCTCTTACAGAAGATAATGTCTCATCAGAAATAAATAATAAACTTATTTAGTGGTTTAAAGCTATAAGAATTCTCATTAAAGTCATAAATAACACAGAAATACCTACACTCTCTACTGTTATTCAACTTAAAATTACAGCAAAACTTATATAAGTAAATTAAAAAGAAGCATACAGTAGTATTATGAAGATGAAAGTTCAATTGAAGAACATAAAATAAAATCTGAAAAATAAATATGCTTCTTCTGAATAGAAGCTTAAACACTGTAAAGATGCCAAATGTTCCTAAATCAGCATACACATTCAACACAGTCACAGTGAGAATGTTAAGGCCTATGTGTTTACTTTGCATTAGTGAGAGGGGAGCTTTACAAAGGATAGTAAAATTTCACTGGAAAGAATACACGAATTAAAATAGACGAGAAAAAAAATTTTTTTTTTCATTTTGAGATAATTTTAAGCTTACAAAACAGTTGCAAAAATAGTGGTGTTTTTCCTTTATAGCCTTCATCATCCAGTTTTCTCTTACATTAGCAACTTATATAGCCATAGAACAGTTACCAAAACTAAGAAATTAACCGTGCTATAATATTATTAACTAAAATTTCAGAATGTATTCAGATTTCACCAGTTTTTCCACTAACATCCTTTTGCTTTTTCAGGACCCCACATTGCATTTATGTGCATGTGTCTTTACTTTCTTCCAATATATGACAGTTCCTAAGTCTTTCCTTATCTTTTGTGATCTTGACACTTTTGTAGACTACTGGTTAGTCATTCTCTAGAATGTTCCTTAATTTGGGTTTGTCTGATGTTTTCCATGATTAGATTGAGATTATGCGTTAATGGGAAGGATGCTTCAGAGGTGATTTGCACTTCTCTGTGTGTCATATTGGGGTATGTGATGTTGACATGTATTATTGGTGATGTGAACTTTGATCACTTGGGTAAGTGTTATCTGCCAGGATTCTCCACTATAAATTTATTATTTGCCTCCTTCAATTACTAAATATTTGGGAGGAGATACTTTGAGACCATGCAAATATTCTATTTCTGTTTAAATTTGGCTTACTAATTTTAGCACTCCCTGATGGATCTAGGCAAACCATTTTGAAACAGAATATTTAAACATCAAGACTTGCCTAATCAGATTATAAATGACTCTACAGCTTATATGATTTAAAGAAGTACAAAGAATAGACAAATAGATTAGTGGATAAGAAAAAAGTGCCCAATAAAAAGTCCAAGTGTATATGCAAATATAGGCATAATAAAGAGTGAGGGAAGGACGTATTATTCAATAAATTATGTGGAGATAATTGGCTAACCATTTGGAGGAAAATAAAGTTAGATCTCTATTTTACGTATGCACAAATATATATTCCAAGTATGTAAATATAAAATTAGATCTATAAATGTGCTAGAATAAAGTACTGGAGAATAGTAATATAATCTTGAAAAGGGGAAATCTTTGCCAAACATGATTCAAAACTAAAAGCCTTAAATGGAAAAACCAGCAGATTTGACTGCATAGAAGTTTAAACATTTATCCAGTGAAACATATTATAAACAAATACTTTTTTAAAAAAAGGAACAGAGTGGGAAGTGTGTGTGTTTCTGTGTGTGTTTGTGTGTGTGTATCTGAGAGCTCTTACAAATCAATGTAGAATAACAACAAACCACAGAAAAAACTATAGGCAGATGTCATAATCAGGAATGTAAAAAAATACATATGCCATACATATACAGATTTCATTGCAGCATTACTTGAAATATCAAAAACTAGAAACAAATGTCAACCTGTAGATGCATGGTTAAATCAACTATAGTATAGTCATACAAAGGGTTAACTACACAGCTGTTAAAAAATAATATGATTGTTCTATGTGTTCTGACATCCAGGAACCATATCTTAATTAAAGTAAAAGTAAAGTCAGACTGGGAAACGATACACCATAAACTCACGAAAAAAATGTCCAAGTTTTTTTAGTGATTATAGAAACTAAAGACATAACAATAAGAATGCAATAAAACCACCTCTCTCTTTCTCGCTCTCTCTCTTTCAGGCCCTTTTACTAAATTATTCCACCTCTGTTGTTTTTATCTTATGGAAATAATAAGGATGTAACAAAATTTATGCTCACAGATTTTCATTAAAGTATCATCGAAAGTGGTAAAACTGATAGCTAGTGGGAAGCAGCCACATAGCACAAGGAGATCAGCTCAGTGCTTTGTGACCACCTAGAGGGGTGGGATAGGGAGGGTGGGAGGGAGAGAGATGCAAAAGGGAAGAGATATGGGGATATATGTATATGTACAGCAGATTCACTTTGTTATAAAGCAGAAACTAACACACCATTGTAAAGCAAATATACTCCAATAAAGATGTTAAAAAAAAAAAAGTGGAATGTCCCACATTTGGGGAACTTATAAGTAAAATAAATATAATGTGAAATAAAAAAAGCAAAAGAGGTACATATGTGTAGTATGATCTCAACTTAGTAAAAAATGCATAGAAAAAAGGGACAGAAATTGCTCTATGTTTTAAAAAGTTTATTTCCTTCAGATCAGAAATTCCATACCTGGGAATCTGAATTTTCTCATCCAAAGGGTAGACATTATTGAAGCATTATTTGCTGCAGCATTATTTGTTACATCTAAAACACTGGAAACTAACTAAATAACCAGAAATTCGGGAACTGTTAAGATAAAATTTGACATATTCATATGATGGATTATTTTTCGGCTATTAAAAAGAATGTTGAAAAAGAATTTTAAGGGACATGCAAAAATACAGTGTCATATAAAAAGCCGGAAATAGAAAGGTACCTGGTCTTAACTGTAAAAATATATGCTTTAGAAGAAATTCAATAAAATGCAAGAAGAAAATGCAATAAAATGTAGTTGTTTTTCTTTGTGGTGGGGTTATGGGCAATCTTGACATTTTCCTTTACCCTTCAATTTGCACATTTTCTCCTATGAGTATGTGTCAGTATTAATCTCAGAAAATAACATTTGTTTTAAAAACAAGAAAAAGTATGAGGAATAGGTGTTTTTCAGATGGGAGTTCTATTCAATAGTATTAGTAGCTTCCCCAAAAACAAAATGAGGCAGCAAAAAATTGGCCTTTAAACTTGAATAACCCATAGATCTGAGAGAAAGTGAAGGGCAGACCTTTAACTGTTGATTTTACTCTAGCTGAGGGATGAGGAGTACAGTAAAAATAATGTTAGGGATAGAAGGATAAATGGTAACTTGAGGTCTGCACTGTGCTGCTTTGAAAGAAAAAATTGCGATAATGATATTTCTGAGTCAGTCAGACACAGACCTCTTGGTGTGAATAAAAACCTAAGAGAAGTGCATGTTAAAAAGCCAAAGGATGAGAAAACAGCCTACAATTCAATGAGGTTGAGCATAGGGTTTTGTTTGTTTGTTAATTTTAAGCCTGATTAAAAGAGAAGTTTGCAAAATCCCTATACAAGGGGGTGATGTCTCAAAAAAGATGATTCTAGAGTTCCTTAAGAGCAAGCTTTATTGATTCACATAATGTTCACTTTTTAATCATTAAGACTGTCAAGAAGAACTAGATGGAAAAAGGAACAAATAAGGTGGGGGAGAATCACTGCCAAATTTCAGACTCTCAGAAGTGAAGACAAATGAGAACAGAAATCAGTAGGATTAGATATGTAAACACTCACTAATAGACATTTCTTTGGGAATTCAGCTGCAGGGACCCTGCAAAGTAGATTGATTCTGAGTTGCTTATGAAAATAAGATCAGTTGGTAGAAGCTTCAAAGAGTCAGTATTTCATTTCAAGGTAAAGGTAATTTTTTCTAGACATTAAAAATATTTTCAATGGCTTTGGTTACCTTCTGCACCCATGAGAGATCATGCCACTGCAATTGGGTGGATGAAACTCCCATACTACATAATATTTGGTCACCTCACCATCCCATACGTTTCTCCTTCAGTATTCTGATCTAGCTAATGGTATCACTACACACTGCCCATTTGCCTAAATTGGGAGTCAAAAGGGCATTTTAGTCTTATTCCACCTTCTCATAAAAAATTGGGTACAAACGAAAACTTTAGGAAATGCATGTAGTATTCCAAGAATTTCCCAGTCAATCCACTCTCCCACTGCCATGCCCTTCAGGCTCTTGTCATCTTCCACTGACCTATCACAATAGCTTTCTTATTAGCCTCCAATGCTGTTATTCTTACTCACCCAACCTTATTGAGAGAAAGATTATCTCGGGTTTGTAGCTCAGAGCCTCACACTTTATAGGTGCTCAATAAATATTTGGTGGATGAATGAATGGATAAGTGCATCTAATGAATAATAAAATGCCAATCAAATGATGCCTTCCCCTGCTTAAAGCCCCCCATCTCCACCCCCTTTATGTACGTGTTAAAGCTAAAATCCTCTAACTTGATCTGGCTCTGTGTTACTGTGATTTATAATGACATATACAGAACTTCCTCAATTTACAAGGGGGTTCCATCCTGATAAGTCGAAAATGCATTTAATTACCTAAGTTACCAAACATCTTAGCTTAGCGAAGACAACTTTAAACGTGCTCAGAACACTTCCATTAGCCTATAGTTGGGCAAGATCATCTAACACAAAGCCTAATTTATCATAAAGTGTTGAATATCTCATGTAATTTATTGAATACTGCACTGAAAGTGAAAAATAGAATGGTTCTCAATGTATCAGTTGTTTACTGTTGTGATCCTGTGACAGGGCTGCTGCCTTGCCAGGCTCAGGAGAAGGTATAGTGCTGTGTATTGCTGGCCCAGAAAAAAATCAAATTTCAAAATTCGAAGTATAATTTCTACCAAATGCTTGTTGATTCGTACCATCTTAAAGTTGAAAAATCATAAATCGGGACCCTCTGGTCTTCATCCTAGTTTCTGGCAAAGAACTCCTAAAACCCTTGGCATTTTCTAAGTGTTGAGAGGATGAAGGTGTCTTTTTTTGTGTTAATGAAGTAACTTTTGGACTCCACGTCAGGAAGGGGGCTGGTTGCCAGGAGAACTAACAGTGTGATTAGAGGGTTGTAACTTCCAGTTATAACCCACTGATCTCCAGAGATGGGAGAAGGGCTGTAGGTTGAATCGATTACCAGTGAACAACAATTTCATCAATCATGCCTATGTAATGAACTCTCCATAAAAATCCAAAAAGGACACTTTGGTGAGCTTCCAAGGTGAACACGTGGAGATTTGGGAAGAGTGACATTCGGAGAGAACATAAAAGCTTTGGCCCTTTCCCCGTATCTTGCCCTATGTAGCTCTTCCAACTGACTGTTCCTGAGCTATATACTTTTATAGTAAACCTAGTAAGTAAAATGTTTCTCTGATTTCTATGAGCTGCTCTAGCAAATAAATCAACCCCAAGGATGGCATCATGGGAACCTCTGATTTATAAACAGTGGGTCAGAAATGCAGGTGACAACCTAGACTTTCGACTGGCATCTGAAGCCAGTGGGTGGAGCAGTCTTGGAGGAAATAACCACTAACTTGTGGAATCTGATGTTATCTCCAGGTAAGCAGTGTCAGAATGATTTGAATTGTAGGACACCCAGTTGGTGCCCTGAGAATTGCTTGTTGGTGAGGGGAACCCCCTCCACACATTGAAATTGGGTCCAGGAGACCCAAAGAGGCCCCTAAAAATCTTTCTAAGTTCACTTCTTGACACTTATAGATTCTGGTGCACAGTATATCTCAAATGGTGTATGCATGATACTGAACTAGAATAGTGGTTCTCAAACCTCACGGTACATTAGAATCAGCTGGAGGGCTTGTTAAAACAGATTGATGGATTTCACTTCCAGAGTTTATGACTCAGTAGGTCTGGAGATGAGCCTGAGAATTTGCATTTATATCCATTTCTCATATGATGCTGATGTTGCTGGGCTAGAGAACTTCTGAGCTAGATTATCTAAAAAAAACCCTTTTAGCTGTGATATCAAAGGATATTGAGTATTATAAACATCTGTAAGGCATTTTTTTTATAATTCAAAATAATTTTATCCAAAATAATACTATTTGAAGTGATTATTTTGTTTCTAAGGAGACCAGAGAAGCTAGAGCAATTTTATAGAAGGAATATGATTATCTTAGGGAATACATTTTTATACTCTTGAGTTCAGAAAGAAAATAAAAGAAAACCTATCTCTGACCCTGAATAGTTACTAAGTTCTAAAGTTATGGTGGTTAATAGTATGGGCTTTCTTCACTCAGTATGATAATCCATCCATGTTGCTGCAAATGGAAATATTTTATTCTTTTTTTATGGCTGAGTAATATTCCATTATTTATATATATGTGTGTGTGTGTGTGTGTATATATATACACTCATACTGAGTGAAGTAAGCCAGACAGAGAAAGAAAAATATTATATGGTATCACTTATATGTGGAATCTAAAAAATAGTACAAATAAACTTATTTAAAAAACAGAAACAGACTAACAGACATAGAAAACAAACTTATGGTTACCAAAAGGAAAAGTGGGGTGTGGACGAGGGATAAATTAGGAGTATGGGACTAACAGATACACACTGCTATATATAAAATAAACAGCAAGAATTTACTGTATAGTGCAGGGAACTATGTTTGATATCTTGTAATAATCTGTAATAAAAAAGAATTGGAAAAAATATATGTATATGTACAACTGAACCACTAGGCTGTACACATGAAACTAACACAATATTTTAAATCAACCACACTTCAATTTTTTAAAAAAAGGGAAAAAGAAAAGGAAAAAAGTATGGGCTTTGTTATTGTTGAGTTCCAGCCTTGCCACTTACTACCTGTGAAATCTTGCGCAACTAGCTTAACCTCAATAAGCCAAAGTCCTTCAAATGGAGATGGTAGTAAGATCTACCTCTTAGGTTTGTTGAGAGGATAAAACAATGTGCTTAGCTAGACGCCTGAAACATAGCTGAAGTGTAACAAGTAATGTCATTAAAATCTTAACAAGTAAGAAACTTGGTCAACAGAATCAGTGGCAAAAACTGTAATTTGTCTATTTTTATATGACTCAATTTCTCTTAAGAGTATATATTCTATCACTTGACAAAAAATAAAATCAAGTCAATTCAGTCCCCATCCAACCACCTTTTCTTCAAGGTACATCTACTTTCTAGGGACTTGTGTGGTGCTTAGCATGGTATTCAGGGATATCTCATTAGTTCTTGGTCATTAACTATCTACACTTGTATCCACCAAGATTGTATTTGTGACTGGCCTTCAGTCATGAATCCAAGCAGGTCACTGCTATGTCATTCCAAACCATATGACCACATCCCATTCAGCTTCCTTGCCACCCTTGGGGACCCAAGAGAAAATCAGGTCTGTCCTGACCTACTTTGAACCATGGAAATACATTGAATTTGTGTAAGAGCCTGCTCCTGTGGTTCCCTAGGGAGCACAGGAAATTGTTTCACTGTTTTTAGCTTCTCACTGGGGTGCATGGAACTCTGGGAATATGCCTCAGTCCAATGCACACAGAGGCACTGTGCCATCTCTATTCTACTTCTCCTGGACCTTGCTGGGATGTGGGCAAAGGGGTGCTATAAGGTCTCACTGTTTTCCCAGATGCCACCCAGAAAGAGAGGAACCAGTTTTGAAATCACCAAGGCACTTGTAGTTTCTGTGCACCTCTAGGCTGGTTTGGAAGCTTGAATGAGGGAAGCAAGGGAAGGGCCCATTTCTCTGAATACTTGCATCTCAAGCTCTGAGTCAGTTTTCCTCCCCACAGCCCAGGCTAATTTTATGTCATTTCAAGAACAAACAAAATCAGTTCTGCCTACTCTAAGTCTTTCTCTTATCCTTTGTCATCACTTTTAAAATTCAAAGACCAAAAATATGATGATTTTAAAATTTGCATTCTGTCCTTGAGGCATTGAATGCCATTGTCCAAAAAGGGAAAAGGCAAAAGTGTGGTGAAGAATAAAATATGCAGAAAATAAAGACATATTTTAATACCTCCATATCTTATCTAATATCATCATCCTTAATCATCCTCATCATCCTCGTCCTCATCATTTCTCCTCAGCTAAGTAGACCCACATGGATTTGGGCACAACACACCTGGAAGTTTCTACCCTGCTTCTGCTTTATCATCTGCTTCCTCACATCCCCCACCCCCCACCAGTATACCAACACACAGGACATTTCTGTACCCATTTCCTTAATTGTAAAATGGGGGAACTATTTTATACCCCAAAGAATTAATTTATAGACAAGAATTAAAAGTACTGGTTTCCTGTTTTTTACTGGAGGATATAGAAAACTGAAAAGAAATCACTCTCAATCTTACAATTAAAAAAACAGACAATTTCATGACTTTTCTTGACTCTACAGGAGCACTGAGGTTGCAGGCCAACCAACTGGCCCCAAAATATAAGAAGAGACAGATGCCAGCCATGATAGAGGTATGCTAGTGATGCAGGAGAAGAAAATATCACATCCTGGGACACACACGAGCCCCTGGGATGGACCACCAAGTGATGGTCTTTGGCTTTGCACAGGAAAGAATTCAAGAGTGAACCAAAGTGAAAGCAAGTTTATTTAGAGAGATACACATGCCATAGGAAGAAGGTAGACCTTCTCAAAAAGTGAGAGCAGCCCAGGGTTGTGGGGGTGTTTAGTTTTTAATGGGCTGGGTAATTGCATATGTTAACAAGTGGGAGGAATATTCTAACTATTTTGGGGAAGGGGAAAGGGATTTCCAGGAATTGGGCCACTGCCCACTTTTTGGCCTTTTATGGTCAGCCTTGGAACCGTCATGATGCTGGTGGGTGTGCCATTTAGCATATGCTAATATATTACAATGAGCATATAATGAGGCTCAAGATCTACTGAAAGTCAAATCTTCTACCATCTTGGGCCTAGTGAGAGTTCTAACCAGTTTTTGTCCTATCTTGTTTTTCTCAACAGCTGTGTCATTCTTTTCATTGTTGTGCCCTGCCCTCTTCCTTCCTGTCTCATTAGCAGTTGGTTAGCTAGGAAAGATGAAACTGGACACCAAGGGGAGGTTGCAAAACCACTGGAGAACTGCAGAAACTGGAGGATTCTACAATTTCTTGTGTTTTTCTCCATGAACTCCACTGGGTGCTCTCAGAAAAGATTGGTGAGAGTCCTATGAAAGTGTCCCTTGAGGTATAAATGTGGGGGAAGGGAAGAACAGCCAATGAAGGAGGGTCATGGAACTCTACTGAGACCCTTCTCTCCAGTCTCACTGTAGAGCAAAAGCCTAACTCTGTAGCAGGAAGGACAAAAACACACTTTAGGGCATTGATGAAAATTCACCACAGCTGGGGGAAAGGAATAGAAAGGGGAAAAACTCCCAACCTGAGGGAAAGCAGGGCTGGTATGGGGAACAGGCTATAGCTAGAAGAGGAGGAGACCACATCTTTGAGACCCTGGGATATGGTGCCTGCTAAATGACTGAGGCTTAGTCAGAAGTACAGAGAATACACCTCTCCCACCACTACCAGGCAAACTAGTGTGAAGTAACAAGTAAAAATGGAACATTGCTGGGAGAAGGATGGAAGAGAATCACAAGTGTCGAAACCTTCTCTGAGTCATGGTGCAAAAAGAAGACCTAAAACTGATGGTAGAGCAGATATTGAGATACACCCTTTTGCAAATAGCCCACACCCTAAACACAAGATATCACTAGAGAAATCTGAAGCCTGCGGTGCACTGAGAGTGAACATAGCACCATCAGACCCAGCATTTCTAATTAGAATGCTCCAAAATTACTGAGAGACACCAAACTCCAAGTCCAAGAAACTCAGAAATAGCTAAGCAGAATAAGTACCTAACATAAACACACACACACCCCTAGTCATTCATATCGTATTCAAACCACTGAACACAAAGACAAAGAGAAGTTCTTGAAGACAGCTAAAGGAAAAAATACATATTTACACAGAGGAAAGAAGATAAGAATTACAGACAGACTACTTTGACTTCAAATAGAAGTAAAAACTTATCCAGACTAACAAAAACTGAGAGAATTTGATGCCAGCAGAATTAATGTTCTACAAAAAAAAATGTTCAAAGAAGTTGTTCTTCAGGCAGAAGACATATGCTATAAGACAGAAACTTGGATTAACAGAAAGGAAGAACCCTGCAAATAGAATAAATAAAGGTAAAATGAAATTGATTTCTTCTTATATTTAATCACTCTCAAAATTAATTTCTCTAAAGGAAAAATAGAGGCAATGTATTATGAGTTTATAACAAATGCAAAACTAAATTATGACATCAATAGAGCAAAAATGAAAGGAAGGAATATAAGGTATTCTGTGTTTCTTAAATTACACATGAAATGGCATATTATTTGAAGGTAGTCTTTGATTAAAGTTGTATACTGTAAACCCTAGAGTAACCACAAAAAGAAAATTTAAGTAAAAATATTTAAATAATAAGCCAAGAGAGAAGATAAAATCAAATTATAAAAAAATGCTCCATTAACCCAAGGGCTGCTATAAAAATAGAAAAACAGAAAGAAAAAAAATCAGATAAACTAAATAGAAAAGAGTTAACAATATGGTAGATTTAATCCAGTCACATTGGCATCATATTAAATGTAAATAGTCAAAATACACCAGTTAAAATACACAGATTGTCAGAATGGATAAAAAACAAGACCCAACTCTATGTTATCTAAAAGAAACCCAATTTAAACATAAAGACATAAATACATTGAAAATAAAGAGCTGGAATAGACACTAGCAAAACAGAGTGGGAATAACTATACTAATAACATCAAGCAAAGTAGAAATCAGAGCATGGAATACTATCAGGAAAATAAAGAAACAGTAGGTAATGATAAAGGGTTTGATTTTCCAAGAAAATACAAAAATTCTGAATATGTATGCACCCAACAGTAGAGCTTCAAATGTATAAAGTAAGTCAATAGAATTGAAAGGAGAAATAGGGAAATCAATGTTTGACTGCACTAATTGCAGGCTGATTCCTCTACTATTTTTGACAACTCCCTGGGGCAGAGTAGAGAATGAGAGTTGGGAGAGGCAGGAAGTCAGAACCATAGGTAATCATGAAAATCTAAGTTCCCTTGGGAATTTGAGGAAATCTTGGGAGAGCACTAGGATTTCCAGGATATAGTATAGGCATGGGAAAGGAGGATTAGTTCCACCCCATTCCCTTCTGGGTTCCAGGAAAGAAGAGGCTTTGGTTCATAGGGCAGATTATGATTTTGAGATATAGGCCATTACCTCAGAGGCACATTCTACAAAGGATATGCCAGAAAGACAGTCAAACCAAACCTTTGCATAACTCTCAGAGGTTGCACAACTTATCCCCTTAGAATGAAAAAGTAGGGCCTCATTGAACTGGGGAATTGATGTTTGTCTCTGGTTTTGGCGAGGAGCAAAATGTTACACAGCCCAGGAAGAATTGCCCATTTGACCTAATTTCTATGTTATGAACTTCTTCAGAAAAGCATAAGCACAACTTTATTTCTTGTATTAAAAAAGCAAGCTTCCCAATCTGAAAGACCAGACCAAAGCTGAACCTTGTTGTCACACAGCCTTACCTCTGACGAAAGGTTAATGATCCCATCTGAGGGTAGTTTCAGCTTCAGCAAGGCTGGTTTTAGGGGTGAAACTGACACTTTCAGGAGGCTAGTAGAAACTCTTGGGAGAGGAGGGCAAAAATCTAATTGCTTTGCTCACTGTTCTGTGACTTTGCTGGAGCTCCGTGGTTGTTCATGCCCTTGGGATATGTTAATAATTACCGGACTATATTACTGAACAAAATTCAGCTCTTGGGAGGCCAGAGTGTTCTTTAGCAGTGTGGGCCAATATAAAAAACAATACCCGAATATTAACACTGGAAGGGTTGAAAGACCTCAATGTTTTCAACCACATTTTGTGGAGCCCAAGGTTCTGGAGAGGTACTGAGAAGAATGAGAGGGAAGCTAAGGGAACAGTGTTCTAAGCTATCCACTAAAGCCTCTCAGCTCTTCAACAAGAGCAGTTCTCCCTATCTGTTTCATTTGGATTGAGTCCCATGTGAGATTTCATTTAGTAGAAACGGATATTTCCTGCTTTTTTTAAAAAAAGCCAAAATTGACAATTAATGATCCAGTTCAGAGGTCGGCAAAACTTTTTTTAAAGAGCCAGAGAGTAAATATTTTAAACTTTTGGGCCATCTATGGTCTCTGCCACATGTTCTGCTTTGTTTTTATAATCCTTTAAAAATGTAAAGAAACATTCTTAACTTGTAGGCCACATGCAAACAAGGCTGAGAGTTGCCCTAGCTTGACTATCTCAAGCCAAATTTTGACTTTGCATTTGATCAAGAGACCTACAAGGACATGAGATGCATTGAGCCTATCAGAAACTATATGACTCAGAAACTGGTAGACTGATAGAATGTTGGAATTTTCTCTTAAATGTATCAGAGTTGGGTGTACTATCTTTCAAGATTTGGTATATACACTGAACCAAAGGCCATTTTATGGTGCTGAATACCAAAGTGTAAAAGTAGTACTGGCTCCTCTCACCATCACTCCTAGTGGCTCCCTTGGGTAACTTGTGATCCCTGATCCCACAATTTTAGTCTGTTGGTCTAAAGGTACTGGTTTCCAGGGAGTAGCTGCTTCTACAAGGGGACATGGTAGAATTTCATAATCTAAAATCAGAGCTCCTACTTGGTTGTTTTGGGCTCTTTGTACCAATAGCTCAAAAAGCAAATAATGAGTTACTATATTGCCAGAAAACTGACCCTGATTATCATGAGAATATTGGGTTGCCGCTACATAAGGGAGCCAGGGAGGGTAACATCTGGAAGTCAAGGGATTCACTAGGACATACATTGGTGCTTTTATCCCCAATGGGAACCATACTTGTATACTGCAACAACCCTGGCCTGACAAAAGTATAACCGGGATTTAGTCATCTCAGGGATACACTAACAGTCAAACAACCTAGACTAGCAGAAGTTCTGGTTCAGGATAAGGGGAATGTAAAACAAGTAGTATTAAGATAAACATGATGAATATCATTTGGATATGAATAGTGCGAGAGAAGGACTACATGAAATGCCATACATACATATGGCCAATCATAACCCTTTGCGTTTATCACTTCGGTGTACACTAGTACTTACCTGCACTTCTTTTCTTGAAGTTTCTTGTTTTTGTTTTTTTAATCACCAAAGCTTTGTTTGCTGCCTACAGTGGAGCTCATAAATGTTAGGGAATTCCTGTCCCTTGGAAGAAGTCCTCAACAAATGACTGATCATAATCAGGGTATAAACATCATAACTGTCTCACACTATAAGTGGGAAAATCATTTTACACAGTCCTTTTACATTGGCTCCAAGAGTTTGTCCAGCTCAATTAAGCTTCAGTTGCCTTTCTAGGTAGCTGGTTTGATTCTGTGCCATTTATTTTCTGCTTTCCCCTTCTTGTTTCTCATCCCACTTGTCTACTTGTGTTTTCGTTCACCTCCAAATGTGCTACTTGCATGTGAATCGTTTTCTCAGGATCTTCTTTGGGGAACCAAAAAAAAAAAAAAAAAAAAAATTGGGAAAAGAGATGGGTTATTATTGGTTGTTTTTCATACATAATCATGAGTTAAATTGCAAACTATGTTTGGTGCCCACGTATCTCATACATTAATAAGTGAGAACCTCGCATAAACTAGAAGTATAAAGTGTAGTTCAAATCCACACCAATTTATTTTAATGTAAATATTAATAAATAGCACTCAGTTAAAAATGAAATTTCCAAAGCGTATGCTAAACTGAGTTGAAATTGTAGGTATAAAATGGGATTGTCCTGGGAAATTGGGACTTACATCCATCCTACAAATATACTTAGTCCCTGACTATCCTTTACAATTTGGACTGACCTCATCATTTGGACTCCATTTTTGGTTTCACACCCCTATGAGCTCCAAGTAACAGAATCCTGGCTGTTCTTCTATGTTTTGACTCTTGACCTTTGCCCAGTGCTGAAGATATCTCTTAATCTCAGTTTTCTGGGTCCAGGATATTCTACCATGATTTAAACCTCAGCCATATAACTCAGCATCCTACTATCACAAGCCGTTGAAATATTTGAAGTCATAATTATTGTCTGTTATTATTTTTGTGAATAATCTAAGGACATTTTATTTTTTCTATCTCTTTTCTATCATTTTGATGTCCTTTGTACTTCTCAATTCCGTAGCACCTCAAAAGATTTTGGATATTTCCAGTGTTCTAGGGAGCATCCCAGTCTGATTAGAAAGCAACTATTTCTAAATAAGATAGCTTTTATTTCACTGTCCAGCCTGGACCTTTTCCAGACTTGGCTGAGCATCCTTGGCCCTTGGGGATATCCTCCTCTCTCAACAACTCTGGGAAGCAGAGTGATGCCCAATTCACACATCCCAAGCTTTTAGCAAGAAAGAGCATTTTATTGAATTCCAAGTTTGGGTCCTGGAAATTCATCACTGCCTGTGGGTGGCCTCTTGAGAGCAGTATATGTGTGTGTGTGTGTGTGTGCGTGTATTTTTTTTTTTTTCTTCTTCTTTTGGATGGGTCTAGCTAAGACATGTTTGGTGTACTGAGTCATACAAACAAATACAGCTCTAGCCCCAGCCACGCTCCTGGATCATCAACTCTGCATAATATCCCTTTCTTAATTATGAAGGAGCCAAGGCCTACTTAGCAACAGGATATTCGCCTAGCACTTGAGTCGACTCCTTGATGACGCCTGATGAATCCCAGAGAAGAAGACGTGTCTGTCTTTTTTATTTATGACCTCACCTCTATGTCCTTCCAGAATGGCACAGTTAGCTAAGAAAGCAGTTTAACTGAGAAATTTAAAAATATCCCAGAGAGCATAATTTAACAATCAAAATATTCCACCTTCAGGGAAGAGTAATTACAGGCCTCCTGTCTCTTCTATCTTTTGTGGAAAATCTGCGTGGCTATCTTCTATTCTCTCATTAAAGGAGAAGAGTTCTGTGTCTACAGAGAAAATTGTTTCACACTGGGAGTCCAGAGCCTTCGGTGGTCGACTCTGATTAGTGTCCCCTACCCCTAGAAGAAAGAATTAACTGATTTGCTTTGCTGTACCAGAGACCTCCCTTGAGGCTTATATGCTCTCCTGGTAAAGAAATTTAACCAGATTGTGAGATCAGGAATAGTTTTTGTAGACTGTGAAGCCTGAGCTAGCAAAATTTTAGAAAGATTGTTATAGGCTGCCTGGGACCTATATCACCACAAACTATCCCAGACTACCCAGACTACACCTGACTCTTTCCAATGATGTCAGAATTCCTCTCTTACCCTCAGAAATAAAGTACAGTCAGTGTGCCAGCAACCAACCATGAGGCCTAGCTCTTCTTTCTATCTCCCCTGAACACCATCCTCCTTCTGCCATCTTGTAGGAGACATTGGAAAACTGAGCAAAACTTCCTTTTTTTCCTGTTGTTTGATTGAGATATAAGCCTGAACTTTCCCACGGTGCATTTTGTAATCTCCATTCCTTGGTTCACATTAATCCTATATCCTCAGCCTGTCTGAATGCTGTTGCCTTGTAACAGAAGACTTCTTCTCTCTCAAGGACACAATTTACCTTTGTAGTTCATCCTAGGTAGCAATGATAATAATGACAGTGGATCACAGTGATAAATTTTCTCACATTACAGTTGGATGGGAATGTGATATGGAGCTCCTTTTTTCCTATAACTTGCCTGGTCATTTTTATAAGCATACCCACCCACCTGCTGCTATTTGGGAGTGTGCTGGCCTAGCCCCACCCCTGTGCATTCTGTGAGCATCCTCTGCTGATGACGCTGTGATCCATTCATTTTTGGCCCAATGGCACAGCCCAATTGACTCAGCCTCCCCGGGCTCCTGCAGTCTTCGCAGATACCTCTGATGCCTCATCCAGATGCCTATCCATGTGAAGCCCTTGCATTTTTGAGACTCCATGGTCCCCATCTTTCCCTTTTCCTCTTCTCAGTCATTTCCATGTTCTGTACCAGACCTGTCTAAGGTAGGTTTGGGTTAATTCTGCTATGCGGTTTGGAAGCAGTGCCAGTTTCCTCTAAAATCCGGTGTTCCTGGTATTAGTCCCAGGTGTGGGGCCTCAGGGCATATTTTCCTTCCACCCAGCAGTTGTCTTACCCTTGTAGGCCCTGATCTCTGATCTTTATCAGGTTTTAAATTCCCTCCTTTATTTCAGATCATCTTGAACTGATTTATATTCCCCTTTTTCTAACTTGCTTGGCATTAGCTGAGCACAGGTCTTTTGTACTCACCTTGTTTCATACTTTAGGTCTATTTGGTTTGCAGCACACATTTTCACTAGTTTATTCTTTAACAATAACCTAGCAATCTTTTATGGCAATAGGGAAGAAGAAAGGAATAGGAACATTCATTAAGTACCATCTGTAGGCAGTTTTCATATGCATTCTCTATGTAGCTTACCTCATTTAATCCTCATAACCCAGGTGAAATTTGCATTATCATCACCGTTTTAGAGATGAACAAACTGAGTCTCAAGAAGATTAGGTTAAGTAGCTTGTCCAAGGTCACAGAGACAATAAGAGGGGGAGATAAGATTAAAACTCTAGTCTGAATCTAACGTGCACACCTCTCCCATTGCTCTGTTGCACCAGCCTTGCCATGTTTGGCCTTTTCATCAACTCTCCTAAGTTCTCCACCAAGGATAGGTCCCATTTGACCTTGATGGAGAATACCTTTGTTTCTGTAACTGACTTCTTAATGCTGGTTCTAGATTACAGCTAAATAAAAGACTCTTGCTTCTTCCTGTTTCAGTTTTTGTTCCCCAGTGGGCAATTCATCCAGTGTTTTCTCTTTTGGTTTATTTTGTTTGTTTCTGTCTACCTATGGAATATATTCATGTTTTCACCTTATTGGTGGCAAACATATTGGCAGTGTCTTAAAACCAATGAATTCAGCCATCTTTTTTGCCTCAGATTATCAGATGTGTCTCTTTCTAAAATATAGAAGAAATTCTATTGAAAAGCTCCAGTTCTCGAACTTATTTTCCACACCCTAATTCTGTTTCTCAAAGGCAACACTTTTTTTTTTTTAACATCTTTATTGGAGTATAAATGCTTTACAATGTTGTGTTAGTTTCTGCTGTATAACAAAATGAATCAGATATACATATATCCCTATAGCCCCTCCCTCTTGAGTGTCCCTCCCACTCTCCTTATCCCACCACTCTAGGTGGTCACAAAGCACCAAGCTGATCTCCCTGCGCTATGCAACTGCATCCCACTAGCTACCTATCTTACACTTGGTAGTGTATATATGTCAGCGCCACTCTCTCACTTAGTCCCAGCTTACCATTCCCACTCCTCACGTTCTCCAGTCCATTCTCTACATCTGTATCTTATTCCTGTCCTGTTCCTAGGTTCTTCAGACTTTTTTTTTTTTTTGATTCCATATATATGTGTTAGCTTACAGTATTTGTTTTTCTCTTTCTGACATATGTCACTCTGTATGACAGACTCTAAGTCCATCCACCTCATTGCAAATAACTCAATTTCACTTCTTTTATGTCTGAGTTAATATTCCATTGTATATATGTGCCACATCTTCTTTATCCATTCATCTGTCGATGGACATTTAGGTTGCTTCCTTGTCCTGGCTGTTGTAAATAGTGCTGCAATGAACACTGGGGTGCATTGTGTCTTTTTAAATTATGGTTTTTTCAGGGTGTATACCCTGGAGTGGGATTGCTGTGTCATATGGTAGTTCTATTTTCAGTTTTTAAGGGACCTTCATACTGTTCTCCATAGTGTCTGTATCAATTTACATGTCCACCAACAGTACAAGAGGGTTCCATTTTCTCCACACCCTGTCCAGCATTTATTATTTGTAGATTTTTTGATGATGGCCCTTCTGACCAGCGTGAGGTAATACTTCATTGTAGTTTTAATTTGCATTTCTCTAATGATTAGTGACGTTGAGCATCCTTTCATGTGTTTGTTGGCAATCTGTATATCTTCTTTGGAGAAATGTCTATATACGTCTTCTGCCCATTTTTGGATTGGGTTGTTTGTTTTTTTGATAATGAGCTGCATGAGCTGCTTGTATATTTTGGAGATTAATCCACTGTCAGTTGCTTCGTTTGCAAATATTTTCTCCCATTCTGAGGGTTGTCTTTTCATGGTGTTTATGGTTCCCTTGGCTGTGCAAAAGATTTTAAGTTTCATTAGATCCTATTTGTTTATTTTTGGTTTTATATCCATTTCTCTAGGAGGTGGGTCAAAAGGATGTTGCTGTGATTTATGTCATAGAGTGTACTGCCTATGTTTTCCTCTAAGAGATTTAGAGTCTCTGGCCTTATATTTAGGTGTTTAATCCATTTTCAGTTTATTTTTGTGTGTGGTGTTAGGGAGTATTCTAATTTCATTCTTTTGCATGCAGCTGTCCAGTTTTCCCAGCACCACTTATTGAAGAGGCTGCCTTTTCTCCATTGTATATTCTTGCCTTCTTTATCAAAGATAAAGTGACCGTATGTGCATGGGTTTATCTCTGGGCTTTCTAACCTGTTCCACTGATCTATATTTCTGTTTTTGTGCCAGTACCATACTGTCTTGATTACTGTAGCTTTGTTATATACTCTGAAGTCAGGGAGTCTGATTCCTCCAGCTCCGTTTTTCTTTCTCAAGTTTGTTTTGGCTATTCGGGATCTTTTGTGTTTCCATACAAATTGTGAAATTTTTTGTTCTAGTTCTGTGAAAAATGCTAGTGGCAGTTTGATAGAGATTGCATTGAACCTGTAGATTGTTTTGGGTAGTATAGTCATTTACACAATGTTGATTCTTCCAATCCAAGAACATGGTATATCTCTCAATCTGTTTGTATCACCTTTAATTTCTTTCATCAGTGTCTTATAGTTTTCTGCATACAGTTCATTTGTCTCCGTATGTAGGTTTATTCCTAGGTATTTTATTCTTTTTGTTGCAGTGGTAAATGAGATTGTTTCCTTAATTTCTCTTTCAGGTTTTTCATCATTAGTGTATAGGAATGCAATAGATTTCTGTGTATTAGTTTTGTATCCTGCTACTTTATCAGATTCATTGATTAGCTCTAATAGTTTTCTCGTAGCATCTTTAGGATTCTCTATGTGCAAACAGGGACAGCTTTACTTCTTCTTTTCCGATTTGGATTCTTCTTATTTCTTTTTCTTTTCTGATTGCTGTAGCTAAAACTTCTAAAACTATGTTGAATAATAGTGGTGAGAGTGGACAACCTTGTCTTGTTCCTGACCTTAGTGGAAATGGTATCAGTTTTTCACCACTGAGAATGATGTTGGCTGTGGGTTTGTCATATATGGGCTTTATTATGTTGAGGAAAGTTCCCTCTATGCCTAGTTTCTGGAGGGTTTTTATCATAAATGGGTGTTGAATTTTGTCAAAAGCTTTCTCTGCATCTATTGATATGATCATATGGTTTTTCTCCTTCAATTTGTTAATATGATGTATCACGTTGATTGATTTGCATATATTGAAGAATCCTTGCATTTCTGGAATAAACCCCACTTGATCCTGGTGTATGATCCTTTTAATCTGCTGTTGGATTCTGTTTGCTAGTATTTTGTTGAGGATTTTTGCATCTATGTGTATCAGTGATATTGGCCTGTAGTTTTCTTTTTCTCTGACATCTTTGTCTGGTTTTGGTATCAGAGTGATGGTGGCCTCGTAGAATGAGCACGGGAGTGTTCCTCCCTCTGCTATACTTTGAAAGAGTTTGAGAAGGATAGGTGTTAGCTCTTCTCTAAATATTTGGTAGAATTCACCTGTGAAGCCATCTGGTATTGGGAATTTGTTTGTTGGAAGATTTTTAATCACAATTTCAATTTCAGTGCTTGTGATTGGTCTGTTTATATTTTCTATTTCTTCCTGGTTCAGTCTTGGATGGTTGCGCTTTTCTCAGAATTTGTCCATTTCTTCCAGGTTGTCCATTTCATTGGCATATAGTTGCTTGTAGTAATCTCTCATAATCCTCTGTATTTCTGCAATGTCATTTGTTAATTCTTTTTCAGTTCTAATTCCGTTGATTTCAAGCGTCTCCCTTTTTTTCTTGATGAGTCTGCCTAACGGTTTATCAATTTTGTTTATCTTCTCAAAGAACCAGCTTTTAGTTTTACTGATCTTTGCTATTGTTTCCTTCATTTCTTTCTCATTTATTTCTGATCTGATCTTTATGATTTCTTTTCCTCTGCTAACTTTGGGGTTTTTTTTGTTCCTCTTTCTCTGATTGCTTTAGGAATAAGGTTAGGCTGTTTATTTGAGATTTTTCTTGTTTTTTGAGGTAGGATTGTATTGCTATATACTTCCCTCTTAGAACTGCTTTTCTGCATCCCATAGGTTTTGGGTCCTCAGGTTTTCATTGCCATTTTTTTCTACGAATTTTTTAAATTTCCTCTTTGATTTCTTCAGTGATCTCTTGGTTATTTCCTAGTGTATTGTTTAGCATCCATGTGTTTGTATTTTTTTTAAAGTTTTTTTCCTGTAATTGATATCTAGTCTCCCAGCACTGTGGTCAGAAAAGATATTTGATATGATTTCTATTTTCTTAAATTTACCAAGGCTTGATTTATGACCCAAGATATAACCTATTCTGGAGAATGTCCCATGAGCACTTGAGAAGAATGTGTATTCTGTTGTTTTTGAATGGAATGTCCTATAAAGATCAATTAAGTCCATCTTGTTTAATGTGTCCTTTAAAGCTTGTGTTTCCTTATTTATTTTCATTTTGGATGATCTGTCCATTGTTGAAAGTGGGGTCTTAAAGTCCCCTACTATGATTGTGTTACTGTCGATTTCACCTTTTATGGCTGTTAGCATTTGCCTTATGTACTGAGGTGCTCCTATGTTGGGTGCATAAATATTTATAATTGTTATATCTTCTTCTTGGATTGATCCCTTGATCTTTATGTAGTGTCCTTCTTTGTCTCTTGTAATAGTCTTTATTTTAAAGTCTATTTTGTCTGATATGAGAATTGCTACTCGAGCTTTCTTTTGATTTCCATTTGCATGGATTATCTTTTTCCATCCCCTCACTTTCAGTCTGTACGTGTCCCTAGGTCTGAAATGGTTCTCTTGTAGACAACATATATATGGGTCTTGTTTTTATATCTATTCAGCCAGTCTATGTCTTTTGGTTGGAGCATTTAATACATTTACATTTAAGGTAATTATCTGTATGTATGTTCCTATTACCATTTTCTTAATTGTTTTGTGTTTGTTATTGTAGGTCTTTTCCTTCTCTTGTGTTTCCGGCCTAGAGAATTCCTTTAGCGTTTGCTGTAAAGCTGGTTTGGTGGTGCTGAATTCTCTTAGCTCTTGCTTGTCTGTAAAGATTTTAATTTCTCCATCGAATCTGAATGAGATCCTTGCTGGGTAGAGTAAACTTGGTTGTAGGTTTTTCCCTTTCATCACTTAATTATTTCTTGCCACTCCTTTCTGACTTGCAGAGTTTCTGCTGAAAGATCAGCTTTTAACCTTATGGGGATTCTCTTGTATGTTATTTGTTGATTTTCCCTTGTTGCTTTTAATATTTTTTCTTTGTATTTAATTTTTGATAGTGTGATTACTATGTGTCTTGGCATGTTTCTCCTTGGATTTATCCTGTATGGGACCTTGTGCACTTCCTGGACTTGATTGACTACTTCCTTTCCCATATTAGGGAAGTTTTCAAGTATAATCTCTTCAAATATTTTCTCAGTCCGTTTTTTTCCCCCTTCTTCTTCTGGACCCCTATAATTTAATGCTGGTGTGTTTAATGGTTTCCCAGAAGTCTCTGACATTGTCCTCAATTCTTTTCATTCTTTTTTCTTTTTTTGCTCTGTGGTAATTATTTCCACTATTTTATCTTCCAGGTCACTTATCTATTCTTCTGCCTCAGTTATTCTGCTATTGATGCCTTCTAGAGAATTTTTTATTTCATTTATTGTGTTGTTCATCATTGTTTGTTTGCCCTTTAGTTCTTCTTGGTCCCTGTTAAACATTTCTTTTATTTTCTCCATTCTATTTCCAAGATTTTGGATCATCTTTACTGTCATTACTCTGAATTCTTTTTCAGGTAGACTGCCTATTTCCTCTTCATTTGTTGGTCTGGTGGGTTTTTGCCTTGCTCCTTCATCTGCTGTGTATTACTCCGTCTTCACATTTTGCGTAACTTACTGTGTTTGGGGTCTCCTTTTCTCACGCTGCAGTTTTGTAGTTCCCATTGTTTTTTGTGTCTGCTCCCAGTGGGTATTGTTGGTTCAGTGGGTTGTGTAGGTTTCCTGGTGGAGGGGACTAGTGCCTGTGTTATGGTGGATGAGGCTGGATCTTGTCTTTCTGGTTGGCAGGACCACATCTGGTGGTGTGTTTTTTGGTATCTCTGAACTTATTATGATTTTAGGCAGCCTCTCTGCTAATGGGTGGGGTTGTGTTCCTGTCTTGCTAGTCGTTTTGTGTGGGGTGTCCAGCACAGCAGTTTGCTGGTCGTTGAGTGGAGCTGTGTCTTACCATTGAGACAGAGATCTCTGAGAGAGTTCTCACCAATTGATATTACGTTGGGCCTGGAGGTCTCTGGTGGTCCAGTGTTCACCTGACCACTCTGGTGGTCTCGGTTTAGCTGAGCTGAACTCTTCTCTCTCACCTCAGAGGCTCAGGCAAGACATCCGGCTGGAGCATGAAGACCCTGTCAGTCACATGGCCAGGTAGGTGTGGAGTATTTTGCCTTTTAGGAAGTGTGAGGTCTTCTGCCAGTGTTCAGTTGGTGTTCTGTATGAGTTGTTCCACATGTAGATGTATTTTTTGATGTATTTGTGGTGAGGAAGGTGATCTCCATGTCTTATCTTTCTGCCCTCTTGAAGGTTCTCTCAAAGGCAACCCTTTTTAACTCTTCTCTTTTTTGTTCTTAGCTCTCATTGTGGTTACTTCTCTGTCTTTAAATAATAGGCTTGTCACTCTGTCTGTTGAGTTATTAAATTTAGATTTATCTGTTAAATTCTTGCTATGATAAGTGAGAACTCAGCTTACACTATGGCCAATGCCATCCCAATCTCTAAAATAGTTAATTATTCTTTTAAATTCTTCTAATAGTTAACATTTAAGCTTCAATATTATATTTATTTTTTGTTCTATCACATATAGTTTTTTTCTCTAGACCCCTCACGTTTTAAGATTAGGATATTACACCCCTTTTCTTGTATTCTCCTCTATATTCTTTTTTTTTTTTTTTAATTTCTATTGGAGTATAGTTGCTTTACCATGTTGTGTTAGTTTCTACTGTACAGCAAAGTGGACCAGATATATATACATATATATACATATATATACATATATCCACTCTTTTTTGGATTTCCTTCACATTTAGGTCACCAAAGAGCACTGAGTAGAGTTCTCTGTGCTATACAATAGGTTCTCATTACTTATCTATTTTATATTTAGTATCAATAGTGCATATATGTCAATCCCAATTTCCCAATTCATCCCACACCCTCTTTTCCCCCTTGGTATCCATATGTTTTCTCTCTAGGTCTGTGTCTCTATTTCTGCTTTGTAAATAAGATCATCAATACCAAAATTTTCAGATTCCACATATATGCATTAATATATGATATTTGTTTTTCTCTTTCTGACTTACTTCACTCAGTATGACAGACTCTAGGTCCATCCATGTTTTTACAAATGATCCAATTTCATTCCTTTTTATGGCTAGTAATAGTCCATTGTAATATATGTACCATATCTTCTTTATCCATTCATTTGTCAATGGACATTTAGGTTGCTTCCATGTCCTGGCTATTGTAAATAGTGCTGCAATGAACACTGGGATTCATTGTGTCTTTTTGAATTATGGTTTTCTCAGGGTATATGACCAGGTGTGGGATTGATGGGTCATATGGTAGTTCTATTTTTAGTTTTTAAGGAATCTCCATACTGTTCTCCATAGTGGCTGTATCAATTTACATTCCCACCAACAGTGTAAGAGGGTTCCCTTTCCTCCACAGCCTCTCCACATTTACTGTTTGTAGAGTTTTTGTGGATGGCCATTTTGACTGGTGTGATGGGATATCTCAGTGTAGTTTTGATTTGCATTTCTCTAATAATTAGTGATGTTAAGCATTGTTTCATGTGCTTATTGGCCATCTGTATGTCTTCTTTGGAGAAATGTCTATTTACATCTTCTGCCCATTTTTGGATTGCGTTGTTTGTTTTTTAGATATTGAGCTGCATGAGCTGCTTGTAAATTTTGGAGATTAATCCTTTGTCAGTTGCTTCATTTGCAAATAATTTCTCCCATTCTGAGGGTTGTCTTTTTGTCTTGTTTATGGTTTCCTTTGCTGTGCAAAAGCTTTTAAGTTTCATTAGGTCCCGTTTGTTTATTTTTATTTTTATTTCCCTTACTCTAGTAGGTGGGTCAAAAAGATCTTGCTATGATATAGATCAAAGACTGTTCTGCCTTTTTTTTCCTCTAAGAGTTTTATAGTGTCTGGACTTTGATTTAGGTTTTTAATCCATTTTGAGTTTATTTTTGTGTATGATGTTAGGGAGTGTTCTAATTTCATTCTTTTGCATGTAGCTGTCCTGTTTTCCCAGCACCACTTATTGAAGAGGCTGTCTTTTCTCCATTGTATATTCTTGCCTGCTTTGTCAAAGATAAGGTGACCATCTGTGCATGAGTTTACCTCTGGGTTTTCTATCCTGATCCATTGATCTATATTTCTGTTTTTGTGCCAGTACCATACTGTTTTGATTACTGTAGCCCTGTAGTATAGTCTGAAGTCTCCAACTCCATGTTTTTTCCTCAAGATTGCTTTGGTGGGAGAGAGGAGTCAAGATGGCAGACTAGGAGTATGTGGAATTCGCATCTCCACACAACTAGGGCACCTACCAGGCACTGGTGTGTTACCACGGACACCTAAGGGAATGGAAGGAACACCCAGTGAATAAGTAGGACTTGGGGCATGAGAGGGAGTAAGGGGGGAGGTGAAGTGGACGTAGGATGGGACTGACGCCTCTAGAGGTGGCTGGTGGAGGGGAAGGGATCCCATGACCAAAGGGGAAAATTGGGGGACAATTGGGAGGGCAGAGTATCAAAAGGTAGAATGGTCAGGTTTCCCCTGCGCTCTTGGGACCCCAGGAACCTGCTGAGATCATGGGCCTGATCCTCTGCCCACCGAGGACCCCTCCAGCAGGGCAGATCCTGAGGTAGTGGGAGGGAGGGAAGGGGGAGCAAAAGTAAAGGATGCACCTATGGGACTGGCATCCTTGAGGGGCAGTTGGGGGAGGGGAGGAGTTCCTACAGCCAGTGGGACCCACCCTTTGTTAGGGCTCCAGCGGGAATGGGGAAGACCCTGGGGGAGGTATGGGGGGACACAGAGGAACAGAAGGGAATGTGGCCAGCGCTTTCCCTGTCCACTTAGGCACTTGGGAGCCTGTTTTGTTCCCAGGCCTAATCCTCTGCCCTTGCACCCTCCCTCATGCTGCGCAGAACCCAAGCCCTACCCCTACACCACCACACCCATGGCCCTACCTCTACACTTGGAGACCCCCTCCAACCACACTGGGCCTAAACCCCACGTACACACCCTCACCCAGGGCTTTACCTCCAAACTCTGGAACTCCACACTTTGGAGGCTACCCTTTGGATGTGCTGCCTCTCTGCTTCTGGGGTGTCCTAAGCAGAGGTCCTGCCCCATGCTTGAAAGTCGCCCCACCTAGGTCCTGCCCCCCAAGGCCTTTTCCAGCTGCATGGGTCCTGAGCCTAGGCTCCACCCCATGCTCAAATGTCACCCCACTGCCTAGGTCCTGCCCCATCCTAAACCCCACCCCTGCATAACTTCCACCTCTCCCTAAACTCAGCCCCCTCATCACCAAGGGTTTTTTCTTTATTTTTTTCTGTTTTATTTTGGGGTTCTGTTTACCATGTTTTTGATTCATTGTTGTCGATTCATTTATATTTTTTTTCTAATGAACCTTTTATTTTTCAAATTTTATTTTATTCTTTATACTTTGTTATTGTTCTTCTTTTGGCTTGTTCCCCTTTTTTTGTTTTCTTTTTTCTCTTGTGGTTTTGTTTTATCTTATTGCAGTTGTTTCAATTATATTTATTTTTCCTAATATATTTTTTATCTTTCTAATTTTATTTTGTTTGTTATTCTTTGTTATTGTACTGCTACTTTTGTTTTGTTTTGTTTTGTTTTGTTTTGTTTTTGCCTCACCATGTAGCTTGCAGGATCTTGGTTCTGAGGCCAGAGGTCAGACCCAAGCTCCTGTGGTGAGAGCTCTGAGTCCAAACCATTGGACTAACAGACAACCTCAGACACTAAGGAATATTCATTGGACTGAGGCCTCCTGGAAGTCCTCATCTTGGCATCAAGACCCAGCTCTATCCAACTGCCTGTAAACTCTAGTGCTGTATGCCTCAGGCCAAACAACTAGTAAGACAGGAATACAGCCCCATGCATCAAAAAAAAAAAAAAAAAAAAAAAAAAGAAACTACAAAAATATATATTACATACAAAGGAGCAAAGTAAAAACATACAAGACCAAATAAATGAAGAAGAAATAGGCAACCTACCTGAAAAAGAATTCAGAGTAATGATAGAAAAGGTGGTACAAAATCTCAGAAACATAATGGAGAAAATACAAGAAACATTTAACAAGAATCTAGAAGAACTAAAGAGCAAAAAAAACAGTGATGAACAACAGAATATCTGAAATTAAAAATAATCTAGAAGGAATCAATATCAGAATAACTGAGGCAGAAGAACAGATAAGTGACCTGGAAGATAAAATAGTGGAAATAACTGCCACAGCACAGAATAAAGAAAAAAGAATGAAAAGAATTGAGGACAGTCTCAGAGACCTCTGGGACAACATTAAATGCACCAACATTTGAATTGTAAGGGTCCAAGAAGAAGAGGAGAAAAAGAAAGGTTCCAAGAAAATATTTGAAGAGATTATACTCGAATACTTCTGTAACATGGAAAAGGAAATAACCAATCAAGCCCAGGATGCTCAGAGAGTCCCATACACGATACACACAAGGAGAAACATACCAAGACACATATTAATCAAATTATCAAAAATTAAATACAAAGAAAAAATATTAAAAGCAACAAGGGAAAA
This sequence comes from Eschrichtius robustus, assembly GCF_028021215.1. Classification (NCBI taxonomy): domain Eukaryota; kingdom Metazoa; phylum Chordata; class Mammalia; order Artiodactyla; family Eschrichtiidae; genus Eschrichtius; species Eschrichtius robustus. Next base: position 38,951,950 of record NC_090843.1, read on the forward strand.
GCAACAAATAACATACAAGGGAATCCCTCTTATCCCTATAAGATCTAATCTTTCAGCAGAAACTCTGCAAGCCAGAAGGGAGTGGCAGGGCATATTTAAAATTATGAAAGGGAAAAACCTACAAACAAGATTACTCTACCCGGCAAGGATTTCTTTCAGATTCGATGGAGAAATCAAAAGCTTTACAGACAAGCAAAAGCTATGAGAATTCAGCACCACCAAACCAGCTTTACAACAAATGCTAAAGGAACTTCTCTAAGCAGGAAACACAAGAGAAGGAAAAGACCTACAATAAAAAACCCAAAACAATTAAGAAAATGGTAAAAGGAACATGCATATTAATAATTACCTTAAATGTAAATGGATTAAAAGTTTCAACCAAAAGACATAGACTGGTTGAATGGATACAAAAACAAGACCTGTATATATGTTGTCTATAAGAGACCCACATCAGACCTAGGGAAGCATGCAGACTGAAAGTAAGGGGAAGGAAAAAGATATTCCATGCAAATGGAAACCACAACAAAACTGGAGTAGCAATACTCATATTAGATAAAAGACTTCAAAATAAATACAGTTACAAGAGATAAGGAAGGAAACTACATAATGATCAAGGGATCAATCTAAGAAGAAAACATAACAATTATAAATATTTATGCACCCAACAGAGGGGCACTTCAATACATAAGGCAAATGCTAACAGCCATAAAAGGGGAAATCGACAGTAACACAATAATAGTGGGTGACTTTAATACCACACTTACACCAATAGACAGATCATCCAGACAGAAAATAAATAAGGAAACACAAGCTTCAAATGACACAATAGACCAATAGACTTAATTGATATTTTTAGGACATTCCACCCGAAAGTGGAGGAATACACTTTCTTCTCAAGTGCACACGGAATGTTCTCCAGAATAGATCACATCTTAGGTCATAAATAAAGCCTTGGAAAATTTAAGTAAATTGAAATTGTATCAAGCATCTTTTCTGACCACAATGCTATGAGATTAGATATCAATTACAGTAAAAAAATAAATAAATAAACAGTAAAAAACACAAATACATGGAGGCTAAACAGTGCACTGCTAAATAATCAAGAGATCACTGAAGAAATCAAAGAGGAAATAAAAAAATACCTAGAAACAAATGGGTAGCCATCAGATGGCGGAAGAGTAAGATGCGGAGATCACCTTCCTTCCCACAGATACAGTAGAAATACATCTACACGTGGAACTGCTCCTACAGAACACCCATGGAACGCTGGCAGAAAACGTCCGACCTCCAAAAAGGCAAGAAACTCCCCCCGTACTTGGGTAGGGCAAAAGAAAAAAGAAATAACAGAGACAAAAGAATAGGGACGGCACCTGCACCAGTGGGAGGGAGCTGTGAAGGAGGAAAGATTTCCACGCACTAGGAAGCCCCTTCGCGGGCAGAGACTGCGGGTGGCAGACGGGGGAAGCTTCGGAGCCACGGAGGAGAGCGCAGCCACAGGGGTGCGGAGGGCAAAGCGGAGAGACTCCCGCACGGAGGAGCGGTACCGACCAGCACTCTCCAGCCCGAGAGGCTTCTCTGCTCCCCCGCCAGGGCGGGCGGGGCTGGGAGCTGAGGCTCGGGCTTCGGTCGGATCACAGGGAGAGGACTGGGGTCGTCGGCGTGAACACAGCCTGAAGGGGTTAGTGCACCACAGCTAGCCGGGAGGGAGCCCGGGAAAAAGTCTGCAGCTGCCGAAGAGGCAAGAGACTTTTTCTTCCCTCTTTGTTTCCTGGTGCGCGAGGAGAGGGGATTCAGAGCGCCGCCTAAACGAACTTCAGAGACGGACGCGAGCCGCAGCTAACAGCGCGGATCCCACAGCAACAGGGGCGCAGAGGAAAAAGCGGAGAGACTCCCGCACAGAGGCTCGGCGCCGAGCAGCGTTTACCAGCCCGAGAGGCTTGTCTGCTCCCCCGCCGGGGCAGGCGGGGCTGGGAGCTGAGGCTCGGGCTTCTGTCGGATCGCAGGGAGAGGACTGGGGCTGGCGGCGTGAACACAGCGTGAAGGGGTTAGCGCACCACAGCTGGCTGGGAGGGAGACCGGGAAAAAGTCTGCAGCTGCCGAAGAGGCAAGAGACTTTTTCTTGCCTCTTTGTTTCGCGGCGCGCAAGGAGAGGGGATTCAGAGAGCCGCCTAAACGAACTCCAGAGAAGGGAGCGAGCCGCGGCGATCAGCGCGGACCCCAGAGACGGGCGTGAGACGCTGGGGCTGCTGCTGCCGCCTCCAAAAAGCCTGTGTGTGAGCACAGGTCACTCTCCACACCACCCCTCCCGGGAGCCGGTGCAGCCCGCCACTGCCAGGGTCCCATGATCCACGGACAAATTCCCCGGGAGAACGCACTGCGCGCCTCAGGCTGGTGCAACGTCACGCCGGCCTCTGCCGCCGCAGGCTCGCCCCGCCTCCTCCGTACCCCTCCCTCCCCGCGGCCTGAGTGAGCCAGCGCCCCCGAAGCAGCGGCTCCTTTAACCCCGTTCTGTCTGGGCGGGGAATAGACGCCCTCAGGCGACCTACACGCAGAGGCGGGTCCAAATCCAAAGCTGAACCCCAGGAGCTGTGCGAACAGGGAAGAGAAGGGGAAATCTCTCCCAGCAGCCTCAGAAGCAGCGGATTAAAACTCCACAAACAACTTGATGTGCCTGCATCTGTTTAATACCTGAATAGACAACGAATCATCCCAAATTCAGGAGGTGGACTTTCGGAGCAGGATATATTAATTTTTCCCCTTTTCCTTTTTTTTGTGAGTGTATATGTATATGCTTCTGGGTGAGATTTTGTCTGTATAGCTTTGCTTTACAATAGCTCTATTTTACTTCACTATATTATAGCCTCTTTCTTTCTTTCTATTTTTTCTCCCTTTTACTCTGAGCCGTGTGGACGAAAGGCTCTTGGTGCTCCAGCCAGGCATCAGGGCCGTGGCTCTGAGGTGGGAGAGCCAACTTCAGGACACTGGTCCACAAGAGACCTCCCAGCTCCACGTAATACCAAATGGCAAAAATCTCTCAGAGATCTCCATCTCAACATCAAGACCCAGCATCACTCAATGACCAGCAAGCTACAGTGCTGAACACCCTATGCCAAACAACTAGCAAGACAGGAACACAGCCCCATCCATTAGCAGAGAGGCTGCCTAAAATCATAATAAGGCCACAGACACCCCAAAATACACCACCAGACGTGGATGTGCCCACCAGAAAGACAAGATCCAGCCTCGTCCACCAGAGCTCAGGCACTAGTTCCCTACACCAGGAAGCCTACACAACCCACTGAACCAACCTTAGCCACTGGGGACAGATACCAAAAACAACGGGAACTACAAACCTGCAGCCTGTGAAAAGGAGACCCCAAACACAGTAAGATAAGCAAAATGAGACGACAGAAGAACATACAGCAGATGAAGGAGCAGGGTCAAAGCACACCAGACTTAACAAATGAAGAGGAAATAGGTAGTGTACCTGAAAAAGAATTCAGAATAATGATAGTAAGGATGATCCAAAATCTTGGAAATAGAATAGACAAAATGCAAGAAACATTTAACAAAGACCTAGAAGAACTAAAGAGGAACCAAGCAATGATGAAAAACACAATAAATGAAATTAAAAATACTCTAGATGGGATCAATAGCAGAATAACTGAGGCAGAAGAAAGGATAAGTGACCTGGAAGATAAAATGGTGGAAATAACTACTACAGAGCAGGTTAAAGAAAAAAGAATGAAAAGAACTGAAGACAGTCTCAGAGACCTCTGGGACAACATTAAACACACCAACATTCGAATTATAGGGGTCCCAGAAGAAGAAGAGAAAAAGAAAGGGACTGAGAAAATATTTGAAGAGATTATAGTTGAAAACTTCCCTAATATGGGAAAGGAAATAGTTAATCAAGTCCTGGAAGCACAGAGAGTCCCATACAGGATAAACCCAAGGAGAAACACGCCAAGACACATATTAATCAAACTGTCAAAAATTAAATATAAGGAAAACATATTAAAGGCAGCAAGGGAAAAAAAACAAATAGCACACAAGGGAATCCCCATAAGGTTAACATCTGATCTTTCAGCAGAAACTCTGCAAGCCAGAAGGGAGTGGCAGGATATACTTAAAGTGATGAAGGAGAAAAACCTACAACCAAGATTACTCTACCCAGCAAGGATCTCATTCAGATTTGATGGAGAAATTAAAACCTTTACAGACAAGCAAAAGCTGAGAGAGTTCAGCACCACCAAACCAGCTTTACAACAAATGCTAAAGGAACTTCTCTAGGCAAGAAACACAAGAGAAGGAAAACACCTACAATAACAAACCCAAAACATTTAAGAAAATGGGAATAGGAACATACATATCGATAATTACCTTGAATGTAAATGGATTAAATGCTCCCACCAAAAGACACAGGCTGGCTGAATGGATACAAAAACAAGACCCATATATATGCTGTCTACAAGAGACCCACTTCAGATCTAGAGACACATACAGACTGAAAGTGAGGGGATGGAAAAAGATATTCCATGCAAATGGAAATCAAAAGAAAGCTGGAGTAGCAATTCTCATATCAGACAAAATAGACTTTAAAATAAAGACTATTACAAGAGACAAAGAAGGACACTATATAATGATCAAGGGATCGATCCAAGAGGAAGCTATAACAATTGTAAATATTTATGCACCCAACATAGGAGCACCTCAATACATAAGGCAAATACTAACAGCCATAAAAGGGGAAATCGACAGCAACACAATCATAGTAGGGGACTTTAACACCCCACTTTCACCAATGGACAGATCATCCAAAATGAAAATAAATAAGGAAACACAAGCTTTAAATGATACATTAAACAAGATGGACTTAATTGATATTTATAGGACATTCCACCCAAAAACAACAGAATACACATTTTTCTCAAGTGCTCATGGAACATTCTCCAGGATAGATCATATCTTGGGTCACAAATCAAGCCTTGGTAAATTTAAGAAAATTGAAATCGTATCAAGTATCTTTTCCAACCACAACGCTATGAGACTAGATATCAATTACAGGAAAAGATCTGTAAAAAATACAAACACATGGAGGCTACACAATACATTACTTAATAACGAAGTGATTACTGAAGAAATCAAAGGGGAAATCAAAAAATACCTAGAAACAAATGACAATGGAGATACGACGACCCAAAACCTATGGGACGCAGCAAAAGCAGTGCTAAGAGGGAAGTTTATAGCAATACAAGCCTACCTCAAGAAACAGGAAACATCTCGAATAAACAACCTAACCTTGCACCTGAAGCAATTAGAGAAAGAAGAACAAAAAAACCCCAAAGCCAGCAGAAGGAAAGAAATTATAAAGACCAGGTCAGAAATAAATGAAAAAGAAATGAAGGAAACAATAGCAAAAATCAATGAAACTAAAAGCTGGTTCTTTGAGAAGATAAACAAAATTGATAAACCATTAGCCAGACTCATCAAGAGAAAAAGGGAGAAGACTCAGATCAATAGAATTAGAAATGAAAAAGGAGAAGTAACCACTGACACTGCAGAAATACAAAAGATCATGAGAGATTACTACAAGCAACTCTATGCCAATAAAATGGACAACCTGGAAGAAATGGACAGATTCTTAGAAATGCACAAACTGCCGAGACTGAACCAGGAAAAATAGAAAATATGAACAGACCAATCACAAGCACTGAAATTGAAACTGTGATTAAAAACCTTCCAACAAACAAAAGCCCAGGACCAGATGGCTTCACAGGTGAATTCTATCAAACATTTAGAGACGAGCTAACACCTATCCTTCTCAAACTCTTCCACAATATTGCAGAGGGAGGAACACTCCCCAACTCATTCTACGAGGCCACCATCACCCTGATACCAAAACCAGACAAAGATGTCACAAAGAAAGAAAACTACAGGCCAATATCACTGATGAACATAGATGCAAAAATCCTCAACAAAATACTAGCAAACAGAATCCAACAGCACATTAAAAGGATCATACACCATGATCAAGTGGGGTTTATCCCAGGAATGCAAGGATTCTTCAATATACGCAAATCAATCAATGTGATACACCATATTAACAAATTGAAGGAGAAAAACCATATGATTATCTGAATAGATGCAGAGAAAGCTTTCGACAAAATTCAACACCCATTTATGATAAAAGCCCTGCAGAAAGTAGGCATAGAGGGAACTTTCCTCAACATAATAAAGGCCATATATGACAAACCCACAGCCAACATTGTCCTCAATGGTGAAAAACTGAAACCATTTCCACTAAGATCAGGAACAAGACAAGGTTGCCCACTCTCACCACTATTATTCAACATAGTTTTGGAAGTGTTAGCCACAGCAATCAGAGAAGACAAAGAAATAAAAGGAATCCAAATCGGGAAAGAAGAAGTAAAGCTGTCACTATTTGCAGATGACATGATACTATACATAGAGAATCCTAAAGATGCTACCAGAAAACTCCTAGAGCTAATCAATGAATTTGGTAAAGTAGCAGGATACAAAATTAATGCACAGAAATCTCTTGCATTTCTATACACTAATGACGAAAAATCTGAAAGTGAAATTAAGAAAACACTCCCATTTACCATTGCAACAAAAAGAATAAAATATCTAGGAATAAACCTACCTAAGGAGACAAAAGACCTGTATGCAGAAAATTATAAGACACTGATGAAAGACATTAAAGATGATACAAATAGATGGAGAGATATACCATGTTCCTGGATTGGAAGAATCAACATTGTGAAAATGACTCTACTACCCAAAGCAATCTACAGATTCAATGCAATCCCTATCAAACTACCACTGGCATTTTTCACAGAACTAGAACAAAAAATTTCACAATTTGTATGGAAACAGAAAAGACCCCGAATAGCCAAAGCAATCTTGAGGACGAAAAATGGAGCTGGGGGAATCAGGCTCCCTGACTTCAGACTATATTACAAAGCTTCAGTAATCAAGACAGTTTGGTACTGGCACAAAAACAGAAATATAGATCAATGGAACAGGATAGAAAACCCAGAGATAAACCCACACACATATGGTCACCTTATCTTTGATAAAGGAGGTAAGCATATACAGTGGAGAAAAGACAGCCTCTTCAATAAGTGGTGCTGGGAAAATTGGACAGGTACATGTAAAAGTATGAAATTAGAACACTCCCTGACACCATGCACAAAAATAAACTCAAAATGGATTAAAGACCTAAGTGTAAGGGCAGACACTATCAAACTCTTAGAGGAAAACATAGGCAGAACACTCTATGACATACATCACAGCAAGATTCTTTTTGACCCAGCTCCCAGAGAAACGGAAATAAGAACACAAATAAACAAATGGGACCTAATGAAACTTAAAAGCTTTTGCACAGCAAAGGAAACCATAAACAAGACCAAAAGACAACCATCAGAATGGGAGAAAATATTTGCAAATGAAGCAACTGACAAAGGATTAATCTCCAAGATTTACAAGCAGCTCATGCAGCTCAATAACAAAAAAACGAACAACCCAATCCAAAAATGGGCAGAAGACCTAAATAGACATTTCTCCAAAGAAGATATACAGATGGCCTTCAGACACATGAAAGAATGCTCAACATCATTAATCATTAGAGAAATGCAAATCAAAACTACAATGAGATATCATCTCACACCGGTCAGATTGGCCATCATCAAAAAAATCTAGAAACAATAAATGCTGGAGAGGGTGTGGAGGAAAGGGAACACTCTTGCACTGTTGGTGGGAATGTAAATTGATACAGCCACTATGGAGAACAGTATGGAGGTTCCTTAAAAAACTACAAATAGAACTACCATACGACCCAGCAATCCCAATACTGGGCATATACCGTGAGAAAACCATAGGTCAAAAAGAGTCATGTACCAAAATGTTCATTGCAGCTCTATTTACAATAGCCAGGACATGGAAGCAGCCTAAATGTCCATCATTGGATGAATGGATAAAGAAGATGTGGCACATATATACAATGGAATATTACTCAGCCATAAAAAGAAATGAAATGGAGGTATTTGTAGTGAGGTGGATGGAGATAGAGTCTGTCATAGAGAGTGAAGTAAGTCAGAAAGAGAAAAACAAATACAGTATGCAAACACATATATACGGAATCTAAGGGAAAAAAAAAAAAAGGCCATGAAGAACCTAGTGGCAATACGGGAATAAAGACACAGACCTACTAGAGAATGGACTTGAGGATATGGGGAGGGGGTGGGGTGAGATGTGACAGGGTAAGAGAGTGTCATAGACATATATACACTACCAAATGTAAAATAGATAGCTAGTGGGAAGCAGCCGCATAGCACAGGGAGATCAGCTCGGTGCTTTGTGACCACCTAGAGGGGTGGGATGGGGAGGGTGGGAGGGAGGGAGATGCAAGAGGGAAGAGAAATGGGAACATATTGTATATGTATAACTGATTCACTTTGTTATAAAGCAGAAGCTAACACACCATTGTAAGGCAATTATACTTCAATAAAGATGTTTAAAAAAAAAAAAAGAATAAAAAGTGCTCTGGGCAAGGAAAAAAAAAAAAAACAAATGACAATGAAAACACAACAATAAAAATCCTATGGGATGCAGCAAAAGCAGTTCTAAGAGGGAAGTTCATAGCAATTGAGGGCCGACCTCTGGCCTCAAGAAACAAGAAAAATCTCAAATAAACAATCTAACCTTACACCTAAAACAACTAGAAAAAGAAGAACAAGCAAAACCCAAAGTTAATAGAAGGAAAGAAATCATAAAGATCAGAGCAGAAATAATTGAAAAAAAAATAGCAAAGATCAAAAAATCTAAAATCTGGTTCTTTGAGATGATAAAAAAAATTGATAAACCTTTAACCAGACTCATCAAGAAAAAAAAAAAAAGGGAGAGGACTCAAATCAATAAAATTAGAAATGAAATAGGAGAGATTACAACTGACACAGCAGAAATACAAAAGATCATAAGAGACTACCACAAGCAACTCTCTGCCAATAAAATGGACAACCTGGAAGAAATGGACAAATTTTTGGAAAAGTACAACCTTCCAAGACTAAACCAGGAAGAATTAGAAAATATCAACAGACCAATCACAGGTAATGAAATTGAAACTGTGATTTAAAATCTTCCAGCAAACAAAAGTCCAGGACCAGATGGCTTCACAGGAGAATTTTATCAAACATTTAGAGAAGAGTTAACACCTATCTGTCTCAAGCTCTTCCAAAAAATTGCAGAGGCAGGAACACTCTCAAACTTGTTCTATGACGCCACCATCATCCTGATACCAAAAACAGACAAAGATATCACAAAAAAGGAAAATTATACACCAATATCACTGATAAACATAGATGCAAAAATCCTCAACAAGATACTAGCGAACAGAATCCAATGACACATTAAAAGGATTATACAACATGATCAAGTGGGATTTATCCCAGGGATGCAAGGATTCTTCAATATATGCAAAAAAATCGATGTGATAAACCATATTAACAAATTAAAGAATAAAAACTATATGATCATCTCAATAGATGCAGAAAAAGATTTTGACAAAAGTCAGCACCCATTAATGATAAAAACTCTCCAGAAAGTGGGCATAGAGGGAACCTACCTCAACATAATAAAAGCCATATATGACAAACCCACAGCAAACACCACTCTCAATGATGAAAAACTGAAAGCATTTCCTCTAAGATCAGGAACAAGACAAGGATGTCTACTCTCGCCACTATTATTCAACATAGTTTGGGAAGTCCTAACCACAACAATCAGAGAAGAAAAAGAAATAAAAGGAATCCAAATCAGAAAAGAAGTAAAACTGTCACTGTTTGCAGATAACATGATACTATACATAGAAAATCCTAAAGATTCCACCAGAGAACTACTATAACTAATCAATGAATTAGGTAAGGTTACAAAATTAATGCACAGAAATGTGTTGCATTCCTATACACTAAAAACAAAAGATCAGAAAGAGTAATTAAGGAAACAATCCCATTTACCATCACAACAAAAAGAATAAAATACCTAGGAATAAACTAACCTAAGGAGGCAAAATACCTGTACTCAGAAAACTATAAAACACTGATGAAAGAAATCAAAGATAACATAAAGAGATGGAGAGACATACCATGCTTTTGGATTGGAAGGATCAATATTGTGAAAATGACTACACTACCCAAAGCAATCTACAAGTTCAATGAAATCCTTATCAAATTACTTATGGCATTTTTCACAGACGTGGTACAAAACATTTTACAACTTGCATGGAAACACAAAAGACCCCAAATAAAAAAAGCAACCTTAAGAAAGAAAAATAGAGCTGGAGGAATCAGGCTCCCTGACTTCAGACTATACTACAAAGCTACAGTAATCAAGACAGTATGGTACTGGCACAAAACCAGAAATATAGATCAATGGAACAGGATAGAAAGCCCAAAGATAAACCCATGCATATGTGGTCACCTTATTTTTGACAAAGGATGCAAGAATATACGATGGAGAAAAGACAGCCTCTTCAATAAGTGGTGCTGGGTAAAATGGAGAGCTGCATGTAAAGGAATGAAATTAGAACACTCCCTAACACCATACACAGCTCAAAATGGATTAAAGACCTAAATGAAACAGCAGACACTATATAACTCTTAGAGGAAAACACAGGCAGAACACTCTATGACATAAGTCGCAGAAAGATCCTTTTGGACCCACCTCCTAGAGTAAGGGAAATAAAAGCAAAAATAAACAAATGGGATCTAATGAAACTTACAAGCTCTTGAACAACAAAGGAAAACATAAACACGATGAAAAGATAACCGTCAGAATGGGAGAAAATATTTGCAAATGAAACATCTGACAAAGGATTAATCTCCAAAATATACAAGCAACTCATGCAGCTCAATATCACAAAAAGAAACAACCCAATCCAAAAATGGGCAGAAGATGTAAATAGACATTTCCCCAAAGAAGACATACAGATGGCCAACAGATACATGAAAAGATGCTCAACATCACTAATCATTAGAGAAATGCAAATTCAACCACAATGAAGTGTCACCTCACACCGGTCAGTATGGCCATCATCAAAAAATCTACAAACAATAAATCCTGGAGATGGTGTGGAGAAAAGGGAATCCTCCTGCACTGTTGGTGGGAATGTAAATTGATACAGCCACTATGGAGAACAGTATGGAGGTTCCTTAAAAATCTAAAAATAGAACTACCATACGACCCAGCAATCCCACTACTGGACATATACCCTGAAAAAACCATAATTCAAAAAGAGTCATGTACCACAATGTTCATTGCAGGTCTATTTACAATAGCCAGGGCATGGAAGCAACCTAAGTGTCCATCAACAGATGAATGGATAAGGAAGATGTGGCACATATATACAATGGAATATTATCCATAGAAAAAACGAAATTGAGTTATTTGTAGTGAGGTGGATGGACCTAGATTCTGTCATACAGAGTGAAGTAAGTCAGAAGAGAAAAACAAATACCATATGCTACCACATATATATGAAATTTTAAAAAGCAGTAATGATGAAACTAGTGGCAGGGCAAGAATAAAGACACAGACGTTGAGAACAGACTTGAGGGCATGGGGCAGGGGGAAGGGGATACTGAGATGAAGTGAGAGAGTAACCTTTACATATATACACTACCAACTTTAAAATGGATGGCTAGTGGTAAGCTGCTGCATAGCACAGGGAGAGCAGCTCGATGCTTTGTGATGACCTACAAGGATGGGATAGGGAGGGTGGCCTCAAGCAGCCACAAGAGGGAGGGGAATATTGGGATATATGTATACATATAGCTGATTCACTTTGTTGTACAGTAGAAACCAGCACAACGTTGTAAAGCATTTATATTCCAATAAAGATGTGAAAAACAACAAAAAAGACTGCTATGTCTATTTGGGATCTTTTGTGTTTCCATACAAATTATAAAATTTTTTGTTCTAGTTCTGTGAAAAAATGTCATTGGTAATTTGATAGGGATTGCATTGAATCTGTAGATTGCTTTGGGTAGTATAGTCATTTTCACAATAACCCTTTTTCTATACAAGAACATGGTATATCTCTCCATCTGTTTGTGTCATCTTTGATTTCTCTCCTCAGTGTCTTATAGTATTCTGCATACAGGTCTTATGCCTCCTTAGGTAGGTTTATTCCTAGGTATTTTATTCTTTTTGTTGCAATGGTAAATGGGATTGTTTCCTTAATTTCTCTTTCTGATTTTTCGTTTTGAGTGTATAGGAATGCAGGAGATTTCTGTGTATTCATTTTGTACCCTGCAACTTTACTAAATTCATTGATTAGCTCTAGTAATTTTCTGGTGGCATCTTTAGGATTTTCTATGTATAGTATCATGTCATCTGCAAACAGTGACAGTTTTACTTCTTCTTTGCCAATCTGGATTCCTTTTATTTCTTTTTCTTCTTTGACTGCCTTGGCTAGGACTTCCAAAACTATGTTGAATAATAGTGGCTGGAATGGCCACCCTGTCTTGTTCCTGATCTTAGAGGAAATGTTTTCAGTTTTTCACCATTGAGAGTGATGTTTGCTGTTGGTTTGTCATATATGGCTTTTGTTATGTTGTGGTAGGTTCCCTCTATGCCCTCTTTTTTGAAGAGTTTTTATAATTAATGGTTGTTGATTTTTTTCAAAAGCTTTTTCAGGATCTATTGAGATGATCTTATGGTTTTTATTCTTCAGTTTGTTAATATGGTATATCACATTGATTGATCTGCATATATTGAAGAATCCTTGCAACCCTGGGGTAAATCCCACTTGATCATGTTGTATGATCCTTTTAATGTGTTGCTGGATTCGGCTTGCTAGTATTTTGTTGACGATTTTTGCATCTATGTTTATAAGTGATATTGGTGTATAATTTTATTTTTTGTAGTATCTTTGTCTGGTTTTGGTATCAGGGTGATGATGGCCTTGTAGAATGAGTTTGGGGGTGTTCCTGCCTCTGCAATTTTTTGGAAGAGTTTGCAAAGGATAGGTGTTATCTCTTCTCTAAATATTGGACAGCATTCGCCTGTGAAGCCATCTGGTCCTGAACTTTTGTTTGTTGGAAGATTTTTAATGACAGTTTCAATTTCATTACTTGTGATTGATCTGTTCATATTTTCTATTTTTTCCTGGTTCAGTCTTGGAAAGTTGTACCTTTCTAAGAATTTGTCCATTTCTTCCAGGTTGTCCATTTTATTGGCATATAGTTGCTTGTAGTAGTCTCTCATGATCCTTTGTATTTCTGCAGTATCAGTTGTTACTTCTCCGTTTTCATTTCTAATTCTATTGATTTGTCTTCTCCCTTTTTTTCTTGATGAGTCCGGCTAGTGGTTTTTCAATTTTGTTTATCTTCTCAAAGAAGCAGCTTTTAGTTGTATTGATCTTTGCTATCGTTTCCTTAATTTCTTTTTCATTTATATCTGATCTGATCTTTATGATTTCTTTTCTTCTGCTAACTTTGGGGTTTTTTTGTTCTTCTTTCATTAATTGCTTTAGGTGTAAGGTTAGGTTGTTTATGTGAGATGTTTCTTGTTTCTTGAGGTAGGATTGTATTGTTATAAATTACCCTCTTAGAACTCCTTTTGCTGCATCCCATAGGTTTTGGGTTATCTTGTTTTCATTGTCATTTGTTTCTAGGTATTTTTTGATTTCCTGTTTGACTTCTTCAGTGATCTCTTGGTTATTTAGTAGCATATTTTTAGCCTCCATGTGGTTTTTTTTTACATTTTTTTTCTTGTAATTGATTTCTAATCTCATAGCATTTTGGTCAGAAATGTTGCTTGATACGATTTCAATTTTCTTAAATTTACTGTTGTGACCCAAGATGTGATCTATTCTGGACAATGTACCATGTGCACTTGAGAAGAAAGTGTATTCTGCTGCTTTCAGATGGAATGTCCTATAAATATCATTTAATTCTATCTTGTCTGATGTGTTATTTAAGGCTTGTGTTTTGTTATTAATTTTTTTGTCTGGATGATTCCATTGGTGTAAGTGGAGTGTTAAAATCCCCCACTATTATTGTGTTACTCTTGATTTCCCCTTTTACAGCTGTTAGCATTTGCCTTATGTATTGTGGTACTCCTATGTTGGATGCATACATATTTATAATTGTTATATCTTCTTCTTGGATTGATCCCTTGATCATTATGTAGTGTCCTTCTTTATCTGTTTTAACTATCTTTATTTTAAAGTCTACTTTGTCTGATATGAGAATTGTCCAGCTTTCTTTCAATTTCCATTTTCATGGAATATCTTTTTCCATTCCCTCACTTTCAGTCTGTATGCTTCCCTAGGTCTGATGTGGGTCTCTTGTAGACAACATATATACAGGTCTTGTTTTTGTATCCATTTAGCCAGTCTTTGTCTTTTAGTTGGAGCATTTAATCCATTTACATTTAAGGTTATTATCAATATGTATATTCCTATTACCATTTTCTTAATTGTTTTGGGTTTGTGTTTGTAGGTTTTTTTCTTCTCTTGTGTTTCCTGCCTAGAGAATTTCTTTTAGAATTTGTTGCAAAGCTTGTTTTGTGGTGCTGAATTCTCTTAGCTTTCACTTCTCTGTAAAGCTTTTGATTTCTCCATCAAATCTGAATGAGAGCCTCGCTAGGTAGAGTAATCTTGGTTGTAGGTTTTTCCCTTTCATCACTTTAAGTATGTCCTGCCATTCTCTTCTGGCCTGCAGAATTTCTGCTGAAAGATTAGCTGATAACCTTATGGGGATTTCCTTGTATGTTATTTGTTGCTTTTCCCTTGCTGCTTTTAATATTTTTTCTTTGTGTTTAACTTTTGATGGCTTGATTAATATGTGTCTCGGCATGTTTCTCTTTGGGTGTATCATGTATGGGTCTCTCTGTGCTTCCGCAACTTGATTGGCTATTTCCTTTTCCATGTTAGGGACGTTATTTCAACTATAATCTCTTCAAATATTTTCTCAGACCCTTTCTTTTTCTCTTCTTCTTCTGGGACCCTTATAATTCGAATGTTGTTGCATTTAATGTTGTCCCAGAGGTCTCTGAGACTGTCATCAATTCTTTTCATTCTTTTTTCTTTATTCTGCTCTGCAGCAGTTATTTCCACCATTCTACTTCCAGCTCACTTATCCATTCTTCTGCCTCAGTTATTCTGCTTTTTATTCCTTCTAGTGTATTTTTAATTTTAGTTATTGTGTTGTTCATCACTGTTTGTTTGTTTTTTATTTCTTCTAGGTCATTGTTAAACGTCTCCTGTATTTTCTCCATTCTATTTCCAAGATTTTGGATTAACTTTACTATCATTACTCTGAATCCTTTTCAGGTATTTTGCCTATTTTTTCTTCATTTATTTGGTCTTATGAGTTTTTAGCTTGCCCTTTCATCTGCAACATATTTCTCTCTCCTCTCATTTAGTCTAACTTACTGTGTTTGAGGTCTCCTTTCTGCAGACTTGAGGTTCATAGTTCCTCTTGCTTCTGGTGTCTGCCCTCAGTGGGTGAGGTTGGTCCAGTGGCTTGTGTAGCCTTCCTGGTGGGGGGAACTGCTGCCTCCGTTCTGTTGGGTGGAACTGGATCTTTTCCCTCTGTTGGGCAGGGCTGCATCAGGTGGTGTGTTTTGAGGGGTCTGTGGGCTTAGTACAACTTTAGGCAGCCTGTCTGCTGATGGATGGGTTTTCCTTTCTGTCTTTCTTGTTGTTTTGCATGGGGTGTTCAGCACTGGAGCCTGCAAGCAGTTGGGTGAATCTGGGTCTGGGAGTTGAGATGGAGACCTCTGGGAGAACTGTTGCTGATTAATATTCCCTGGGGCTGGGAATTCTCTTGCACTCCAGCATCCTGGGGTCAGCGCTCCCACCCCAGAGGTTCTGGCCTGACCCCCAAGCCTGGCAACCAAGACCCCATGAGCCACACAGCTCAGCAAAAAAAGGGGAAATAAAGAAAAGAAAAAAGAAGAAGAAAGGGGCAGGAAGAAAACAAATGAAAACAGACAGACAAACGAAACCCAAGACAAATAGCAAAGACAAAGACAAGCACACAGCAACAGCAACAATTAAAAACCAATGAACAAACAAAAACCTAGACAAATGGTAAAAGCAAAAGCAAACAAACAAAAACAAAGAAACACAGACACATACAAAATAAGAAACAAAAACAAAAACAGAGAAAACATAAAACCAGAGAAGAACCAGACAAACAAAAGAATCCTGAAATGAAATCCAACAATTAAAAACAAAATTAACAAAAACAAAAAGTAAAGAAGAAAACAAAAGCAGAATGCAAGCTGAAGGAAACAGCAAACAAAACAAACACACAAAGACGATTAAAAAAAGATAAGAACAAATAGAACAAAGGAAAAAAGGATAAATAACAAAATAGAACAAAGGAAAAAAAAACAATGAAAAAACACAACAGAAATGCAATGTACAATTAGAAATATAAAAAAGTAAAAAATATATTGAAAAATTTTTTAAAAACTAAATAAAAATAAAAACAATAATAAAAAACAGAATACAACAAAACATTTAAGAAATAGTAATAATTATATTTTCTTGGGGTCTCTGCTGTCAGTGACCTTGCCCCCACCATGATTCACAGTCAGCCTCTGCCTCCACAGGAGGTCCTCCAAAACCTCTAGGCAGGTCTCTGTTCCCTCTGTGGGCACTGTGGGGGCAGCTCAGACTCTGACCTGGCCCAACTCCCACATGTACTAATCCCCAAAGTCCACAGCTGCTAGAGCTAGACTGGCTTCAGTTGTGGGAACACTTCTTGTCCATTCAGATGTTCCATAGATGCAGGGTTTACCAAGCTGATCATGGGGATTTAATCTGCGGTTTGTGCAGCTGCACAGAAAGATTTTTGTTCCTCTTCCTTAGTCACCCCACCCCTGGGGCCCAGCTGTGGTTTTAGCCCCACCTCTGCATGTGGGCCACCCACAGGAGTCTGCTCCTGAGGCTGCCCTGGAGGACTTGGGTCTTCCCTGGTAAGGACAGTGTGTGGACATGGCATGACTGCCTGGATTGTGGGGGCCCTGACAGCAATAGGTGCACAAGAAAGCCAGTGGCCATGGGTGCGAGAGATCCAGCCCTAGTGGGAGCATTTCCTAGCACCTGGTGGCTGATGTGAGAAGGCCAGCCCTGGTGGGGTCTTTTCCTAACACCTGGCAGGGCAGGGGGCCAGTGTGTGGGGAGGGAGATGCTGCAGTGGCAGCTCCACCCCCTGTGCATCACTCAACAGTGACACCTTGCTTCTATGGCAGTCTGGGTTTCCTCCACAAGCATTCTCATTTGCAGATTCCCTCCCTCCCATCTCCATAGGCTGTCTCCTCACAGCCAACAGCAGTCCTCCGTCAGGGTTTGCTCTCCAATCCCCATGTTCCAGCTCTCAGCCCCCGTGTGAACCAGTGGACACGCATCCCAGTCTGGGGCATGCAGGGCTGTGGCACGGACTATCCGTGTAGGTCTCACTCTGTCCTCTCTGCCACAGACCAGCCATTTCATCCTCCTCTGACAGCTTCAGATGCTCCCCACCTGTCCCAACTGACTTCCCCGTCAGTGAGGGGGCTTCCTTGGATACAGGAAACTCTCCTCAGCTTCAGCTCTCCCCCAGGGATGCAGATCCCATCCCGCTTCCTCTCCTCTTCTTTTTCCCTTCTTTCTTTCATCCTACCCGGTTATGTGGGGATCTTTCTTGTCCTTTCTGGAGTCCAAGGTCTTCTGCTAGTGTTCAGCCAGTGTTCTGTGAGAATTGTTCCATCTGTAGATGTATTCTTGATGCATTTGTGGAGAGAGATGAAGTCCACATTCTCCTACTTCTCCACCATCTTGGTTTTCCCCTCTATATTCTTTTATATCCTACTTCCACATCCTGAGTTCTGTCTTCAAATTTACTTTTAAAATGTCAGACTGATCATATTTACATTTTGTTCTGTAAGTATAATGAGCCTTCCATGCTTTGTCTATAGACTGATTTTTGAATTTAAATGACTCTTTGCTGTGACCATGTAATATCATTCACTGAAGTGCCAAATAATGTGCTATGATCACATTTCCTTTGATAACCATTTCCTTGTCACCTTGTTTCCAATTTTCCCCCTTTGTACTGTGTACCTTTATCATGTCCCCCAAGTACTTTAACCTCTACCTCAGGGATTCCAGAAAATCTTCCAAGTCTTCCTTTGTTTGAGCTCCATTTCTCCTGCTCCTCCTCCTCAACACTGACATGATTCTTCTCTGGCTTGATGAGCAGCTATCATCTTGGGACTTTCCTTCATTACTCTGCTGGTTTGGATTCACTATCCTATGGCTCTCATTTCTTCCTCTCTCTTTATTTAAACCTTCAAGGAACTTCTGGGTGTCGGGGGATGCATTGGCAGCAATGTTCTGAGCCTTGCTTTTGTTTCATCTGCACACTTCGTTAGTAGTTTGGCTGGATTTGGGATTCCCTCAGCCCACTGACCATCATCTCATCATCTTGGGGCATGCAGTGTTGCAGAGGAGAAGTCTGAGACGAGCATCACTCTTCTTCCTTTATGATGACCTGTTGGGGTTTTTTTTTTTGTTTTTGTTTTGTCTCTCTAGACACTTGGAACCAACTTTTCTATCCTACTTACTAAGATAGATACACAGAAAATGCTTTTAACTTGAAGATTCTTATCCTTTAACTTTTTAGCATTTACCTCTATTACCTATTTGATAATTTCTTCCCTTCTGTACTATTCTCTCTCTAGAAATCTTATTAGTCAAGTGGCAGACCTCCAATCTCAAATTTTCCACCGCTGTCTCTTATTCTATATTCTGTGAGATTTCCTCAATTTTTTATCCTCTATTCTTTATTATTTCTGTAATCATATTTTTAATTTTAAAAAACTCATTCTTTTGGTGTACCTTTCTTTGCATTCTGATTCAATAGATGAAATTTTTATGTATCTCTTTGAGAATTGTAATTAGATTTAACTTTTTTTCTTTTCAGTTTGCTGAATTATCTGTTTCCTTCAGGATCAGCTTTGGTATTGATTTCTTGTTGGTATTTCTCTTTCATGTTGGAAGCTTTTCTCAAGCATCAAGTGATCCTGGATTTTTCATTCATGTGTAAGAATTAAGTGCCAGAAAGCTGACAGTGTTTGGGAGTGGAGTTTGTTCACTAATTGGCTTCATTTTAAGCTAAGCAGGCAAGCATCCTGCTGTTACATGGAGGGATCCATGTGTGCCAGAATACAAGGGCCACACCTTCACTGGTTGACCAACATTTTACAATTTATTTTTTTAAGTGTAGGTAAAAATAAACTTTATCTACCTCCCCACCACCATGGTAGATTAAAACCTATTTTCTTGGTGGACATAGGAGTAGAGAGGAGAATAGGAGAGTTAAATTCTGTGTACAGATTTTCACAACTGTCTTTATGCCCAAAACCCATTATACCAGGTGTCTCTGAGTCAAGAGTCTATGTGGAGTTCTGCAATGCTCAGCTTTCTCTTCCCATCTGCTTCACCAGCCAATACTCCTACATCTACTTTGGGTCTACCGATATGTGTTGAAACATTCTATTACTGATGACTTTACCCCCATTCTCTTTGTTTTATGGGGGCAAATGAATTTTTTTCTGATTTTTCATTGCAAAAGGACCTTAGAAAGGTAAAGGGGTAAACTTACATGCTCAATCCTCTATCTTGGACCAGAAGATTTGATTTCCATTTTTGAGATGATCCCAATGACTGTTGTGGGGTAAATGGCATGGATGAGGGCTAGAGGAGATGCAGGGAGACCAGGAGGCGACTGTTATATAGTTCCTGAGAAAATGAGATGGAGGAAAATGGACATTTTTGAAATAATTCTAAGGTTAGGACCTATATGGCATACTTATTGGATGTGGGAACATGAGGAAGAGAGAGGAATTAAGGATAACTGTAAGTTTCCAGATTGAGCACCTACGTGGTGGCATTTAATGTTTGAGAAGGAAAAGGACTGGGCCAGTTTTGGAAAGAAATAGAAGTATCATTTGTGACAAACTAAGGTTAATATGCCAATTAGACATCCAAGTGGATATGTCAAGTAGAAAGTTAGATGCACATATTTGGAACCCAGAGAAAGATATCTAGGGTTGAGAAAAATTGGGGTGTTCCTCAGGAGATACATGGTATTTATATTTCTCACCAGGAGCTCACTTGGGTAATCTCTAGGGATAGTCTTCTGAAACATTTCAACTAAATCAAAACATTCATTAATACAGCAAGAATAATACAATTTCCATGAATGTTAATTCAGTCATTTGAAATGAAGAATCTGTAAGGAAAGAATTATGCAATTTTCAAAATCCATAAAAAAAAACTTACTTCTCCTGCCACTGAGAAAATCATGAGAGTGTACCTTTGGGTTTGTATTGATTCTCTGTTCTTAACCTAAATAACCTGAGCTACAGTAGCCCTCCTTAAAATTCTCAACCCATCAAGGTAATGGTTAAGCAGGAGGTCTTGGAAAGGCACGATTTAACATTTTGTCAGCCAGATGTAACAACTTTATAATGTGGATAGCAATTGAATCAACAAACCACAACACCAACACTACTTATTAATTACTCACCATGGGTCTATCACCAAACACTTGAGAACTTATCCTAAGGATTCAACATTAAAAAATGATTTGTAAGCACTCAGGCAAAGAGGTTTTCCAGAAAACTAGAAGGCTGGGGGCAGAGCTGACATTTGGGATGCCCGAGCTCTGATTCTGCTTCCTGCACCTGCTACTTAGAGAGAAATCGATGCTATGTGCTTCCAATTAATCTCTGTCTGACAGATAATAATGTTTTTATGCCTGAGATGTTATTTAAGGTGCATGTACATATGTGCACAAGTACACACACACACACCTTTAGTCTTAGAACAAAAAGTTTCATTTTGCCAGTAGTAAACCAACACAAAATCATACGAATTTTTAAAATAATTTCCAAAGGTTGGAATGTGCCCTAAACTGGTCAAGTATTTTTTCAACTCCTAACAGCAGTTGGTCAGGAAACCTTTCTCCTACAGTGTTATTTCTGGGCTAATAACATGAAAATGTCTCAGATACCAGAATAGGTACAAAGTGTTTTACAGTGTATATTTGAGAGACAGAATCATTCAAGCAAAGGAGCATAAGATTTTGAATAAAACAGACTTGAGTTCAAATTCTGGCTCACTATTGCTGATTCATTAAAACTGACTTTCTCTCACTTAAAAACAATATTTTTCTTACTTTAACAAAAGCAGGAAGATTAGGTGTTTTTTAGGTTATTGATTAAATTTTTCTCATTCACCAAATGATTTCTGAGAGATAAGACCCATCAGTTTTATTTACCAAGGGTCTTGGGAGATCTTGAAAAAGCAGTGCAAACATCCTCATGAAAGAAAATGTATCCTGAGAAGAAGAGAGATGACAGGCTGACTTTTCATTCCCCATGAATTCTGGCTGTCTACGTAGGCTTCAGGATGTCCTCTTTCCCCAAGACATTTTCTCATGTTTCAGTGACTCAGTCACTTTACTACTTTTACCTGAGTTGGAAAAAAGAGGGATGCCTTATGTAGCATCAGGATTCTTTCGGATAGTTTTCAAGCTTTGGGTCCAACTCACTTTCTCCATTAGCTCTATTCTGTGGGTCCACTTGTCTACTCTGCAACTTTGAAATGTTCATGAGAACTCTTTGTGCTGTGGTGATCTGTAACGGTCTGTTAACGGATTTTACAGGTTCCACATGTATTGTCCCCAGTGTTGTTCAGTGATAAGAGTGTAAGAAAGATGTTAGACAATACATTGGGAGCATTGAACCAGTGGAGAAAGTTAACCAATGAGAAATTCCTAGTGACTGGGTGCTGAAGAACTTTCATGAAGAACCATGCCTAATATTCACATATAATTATTAACAATGATACAAGATGTGCTACTATTTCCCCAACTTTTAGCAAAGCCTAATAGACCCCCTACAGCCTTGTGTGTTAGTGGAGTGTAAAGGACATGGAAGTAAGGAGAGTAGTGACCTGTTCTACATGAACTCTACCTGTGCCTGTTTCTCACTGGGGCCCATAAAGAGTTACAAACATCATATATAAAGAGGGAGCAGTTCCTGGAGGTCCAGGTGGTGATCTGAGAGACTCTCATTGAAAGTGGCACAGAGAAGCAGACACAATATGGAACATAGGACACTCCCCTTCTCCAAGTGACCAAAGCAGCACAGTGACTGACTCTGGAGTATGCCAGTGGTACCTAGTAACCACCCAGTAGATAATATTTATCTTCTCACATATACCATTAAAAATGAGGGTCACAAGAATACCTACCTCATAGGGTTGTTATGAAGATTAATTAAAATTTATATATTCTAGTGGTTGTATTTTCACTCTGTTGTGTTATAGTTTTCCCAAGACAGGATGATCTTCTCTCTTCTTTTGCTCCTTCTGCCCTTCTCTGAGCACAAATCCATGGAGCCCCAACACGTGCTATAGGCATTCTCGACACCTTGCTTGCATTCATTTCTTCTTTGGTTCCATTAGAATACGTCTTTGGCCTTCTTAAATTGCCAACCTGTGACATTACATTTGGACCGATTTTAAAATGTGAGGACAAATATGTATTATCTCTGTGTCTTATTTTAGAGCATATGTCTGATTCCTATTGTGGTTGAATTAAATATTCTGATTCAAATTCTGAAAATCTATGTAATATTAGTGTTGGGGTTTAGGGCCCATGCAGATCTAAGAGACATTTTGGAGCTGAGAGGGTGGGTGAATTACCCATCTGGGGTCTTCTCTGCAAATGGAAGATGTCACCCACGTATTGCAAGATACTAAGAGCCCCAGTGAAGAAGATCAGATCACTGGATGAAACCCCTGATTAGAAGGAGATAAATTTATAGACTGGCTCCTTTCTGTGTTATGGATAATATCCCACTGACCACTTTGGGTGGTAGGTTGTCAAAGATGTAATGGGGCTGTGTGGGAGAAGGATTAAGAAAGTTGTTGCTTTGTATGGATCTGAACCTACAAAACTCTTGTAAGAAATGACTCATGTAAATCATTTCTGGACCCCACGCTGTGCTGTGTGATATAGGCTGGCATTATGAGGCCAATGAAGAAGAGATCTGTGATTCTGTGGTTTTTATGTTACCCTGGAACTCCAATAGTCACAGTCACTGAGTGGGTGGACCCTACCCTGGTCAACATTAATCATCCCACTTCCTGTGATCACAGGAAGTTACAGGAGATGAAAAGGAAGCCGTGGGCTGACGTCTCTCCAAAGGCAGTGACACATACTACTGTCAGTCTGGAAACTGTATGTGAATCCTGCATTTTAATAGCTCCTCAATATGAAGGGGAAGGTGAGCCAGACAGTCTATCTCTGTAGACAGATAGCTGGCTGCAGAGAGCATATCTGAGTGGGAGGATGCTATCTGCACACAGAATAGATAAATCGTGATGGAGGAAGCAGGGCAGGGGGCGGGAAGTTGTTCTCATGTGTTATAGGATGTTTAGCAGCATCCTTGGTCTCTACTTACTAGAGGCCAGTAGCATCCTTTCCCCAGCTGTAACAACCAAAAATATCTCTAGAAACACTGCCAATGTCTCCTAGGGAGACAAAATCAGCCCTGTGCCTGAGGCTGTGGTCTTTGTTCGCATAATCAAAGCTGGTGCACTAATACCATATTCACATTTCAATTCATGGGATGGAGAAAGGAGAAAAAGTGGAAGGCAAGCAACTTCCTTTTAAGAGGGTGATGTAGATATTGTATGTATCACTTATGCTTATGTTCCTTGTGCTAGGAATTGGTCATATGGCAACAGAAAGATGCAGAGGGAGGCTGAGAAATTCGGTGGCATGCTAAAAATCAAGGGGGTTCTATTTCTAAAAATATTTGGGGAATATGAATAATGGGGGGAGCAATTAGTCTCATTACCCGTATGGAATTATTACATAATTAAATATGATAATGTACCTTAAGTACCCAGCATAATGCCTGACATAGTAAATGCTCAATGAATATTTGTCCTCCTCTCTCTCCTGCTTCTCCATCCCCAAGCACTTGGCCTGTGTCTCTTTCACACTGAGATTTGGTCTTAAATTATTCTGATAAACATTAATAATAATTACTCTCCTTTATATTTGGTAAATACTGAGACTATAGACCACTCTCAATGTATGTTTTAAGCCCACCCTCTCTCTTTCAGGCTTTTTCTGACTTTGCCTTTTGCCTGCTATGGGCTTGCCATTAACACAATCTCCATAAACACAGACAAATATGGACCCTTAGGTGATGCTTCCTGGAGGTCCTTCTTCAAAGTGAACGACATTTTGGTATTGAATCAGTTTTAACCCTGGGTCTAGAATTTACCAGGACTGTCACTTTGGGGTAGTTGCTTATGTAGTTACTTAATTTGGAGCCCTCAATTTCCTTATCTGTAAAATGGGCAGAACAATACCTACTTTATAGAGATGTCACAAATTAATACCAAAGAAAAATGTTTCAAGCCGCTAATATATGTCTGGACCTGTAAATATTATTTCAAAAAATTTTTCATAATGCCCTATAGCTTCTGAAATAATATGCCAATTTTATAGAAAAGTAAGTGTGGCTAAGAAGGGTAAATTTGCTTGCCCAAAGTTATAGGTACACACAATTTTAGGAGGAGAAAGAGATGGGATTTGAACTCAGGTTTCTCTGACACCAAATCGAGCCTCTTTACAATGCCAAAGGTTTTCTTCCACTTCTTTTGTGAACACATATTGCTCAAGAGCTGTTAAACCACTTCTGTCCCTTAAAGAAGCTGCGTGTGGACTGACAGAATATGGGACAACGGCTTCCCCAAGAGGGAGACTACAGTGGACTGTCCCCTCTTCCCCAGGAAAGAGGCTTGATGTGGAGAGTGACATCTGGGAGTTCTGCAGCCACTGACCATCCACCTGTGCCTGGCTCTGTCACCGAGAGCATGGCCAGGGGTCCCTGTGTGCTAAGCTTATCACTGGGGTGCTGGCACCCTCCAAGGGGCTGGCCCACCCTTTCTCTCCTTGCCTCCAGCTAGTTGTGCAAGCTGCTGACCCAAATGGAAAGCACTGCATTTCATGAGAATGAAATAAGTACATTGGACAAGAGCTCCACATTTCTCACCATCAGCTTTACTTCATTTTCAGGAATGGCCCTGCTAACCTGTGATTTTGAAGGATTCCAAAGAATTTTGGAGTCTAGGAATCAATTTTACTGGTAGTTTCGTTTTTTCTGGATGTCTCAATGTGGTATATTCCTTTCTCTCTGTGTGTGTGTGTGTGTACCCGTGTGTGAAGGCAGTATTGGTATAGCTGCTCCAGATATATCAAGGTGTCTTGTGATATGTAACAGCAGCTGTGGTGTAATGAAATGACCATAATACTTGGTGTCAGAAAACCTGGATTCAAATCCTAGGTGTCTTACCTGCAATGTGACCTGGAGGACCTTTCTGGGTGCTAGCTTCCCCCAAAGGAAAATGAAACCTAATAAACCCTACTTTGGAAGGCTGCTGAAGAATTCAGTGACATTACAGATGGATGGCAGTGTGCTGTAGTGGAAAGAGACCTGAGCTCAAATCCAGAATCTATCTCTAAAAAGTCTTGTGAATCAGGACAATTTACTAAACTCTGTTGCTCAGTTTCCACATCTTTAAAATGATATTTCCAGCAGATTTGTGTGGGTCAAATGAGAAATCTGTGAATTCTCTTATATAGTCCCCAAGCAAATGATATGACTCATTTCAGGGGGCTTAGGAAAAGATGAGGGGATGCTCTGAGACAGAGCAGCCTGGACTGTGTCTCAGTGAGCCTTCTTCAAGGGTGTCTGTTACTGCAGCTGGGCCCCTGGGGCTTCTTCACAAGTTAATGTGTTGGTTAATGGAATGACTCAGTGGAGAACCCACTTGTCTTCCTCTTGTGACACAAAAGGCATCTTGCCTGCTTTTATTGCTCTTTAGCATTTACTTCTGCAGCCTAATTTGGTTATAACAGGATTGTCTTCTCCAAGGGCCATCTCCCAAATTACCAGCCCCAGATAAGAGTGATTGCTTTTGTAAAGATCCATCTTAATCATGGACCCTCCCTCTCACCTTAGCTGGCTTCTTAGCTCCATAAGGAGCAACCAGCTTGAGTACTGGGTGAGGTTTAACGTGGTCCCCGAGAATGTATGTTGGGGCACTCATCCCAACTCTTTGAGTGAAACATTTGGAGTACTGCCTCACTTTTCATGACAAGACCAATGGAATGCTTCTTCTCTTTCAAGCTCTAGAGAAGACTTTGAGAAGAATTCAAACTTTGTCTTCTGGCCCCACCCTGACTATCTATTCAGTACTTCTCACCACCTCCATTAGCCACACCCTCACTTTCTGTCCAAAAGGACAGAGCTCTCATTCTGTGCCTTGGTTTCCAAAGCTACCCACTGCAGTGTCTCACCCATGCAATCCTTCCCAAGTGTTTGTCATAGTACCTCAAGGGTCCACAGGTGAGAGATGATATCCTGAACTAATTTATTATTTATTATTAAAGAATGATAATGAGTTATTTCAATTTGATTCAAATCTACCTTATATTCATAAAGCAGCCGTGGTCCAGGTGCTGTGTCAGGTACTATATAGACAGCTACACTATGCTACAGAGTTTATACTCATTATCTCATTTAATACCCAAAAAGTAGACATAATTATTCTTGCTCTCAGGGGAGAAACTCAGACTCAGAGAGGTTTGCTGATTTGCCCAGAGTTACTAGGACCTCTGCACTACACAATGTCATGGGACACCATTCCCATGGTAGTCCATGCAAACAGTACTCCCTGGATTTGTGTTCTGGGACACAGAATGCAAAAGGAATGGTACCCTGGAGCTGTGCAAAGCTGTGATTTTGGTGCTTACCCAACACAGTCAAGAGTTGTAGTTCTTATCATCCTGAGTTTAGTGATTCTTCTAGTGCACACGAAAAAAGAGTAACCTCTAGCATGATGCCAACTCTCTTCTGATGAATTAAATAAGAAAAGTGGTGATTAAAGGTTTCTTCTAAATTATTTGAGCACTCAGGTGAGGATGGCGAACACAAACAGTGCTTAGCGTACGGCCCAGGTGATTCATTGCAGTTCAGAAAGGGATAGTGAACAACACTTCACATGGGAAATCAACTGGCAGTGGAGAAAGAGCAGAGGTCAGACAGAACTAGGTTCAGATCCTAGATGTGCCACTTCTTAGTGTGCTCTAGGATAAACAGTAAGTTCTTTTGCACCTCAGTTTTATCGTCTGCAGAAAATGGCCCTTTTTCTTGGACCAGGATACCTTAAATTCATCAGATAAGATTCACTCAAGTGTTTAGAATACCATAATTGAGTGCTTTTAAAAGTGAGTAAAATTTTGGTGCTATCTCAGGAACGTTTTAAGTTACCTTGGTAATTTTAAAATTTCCTTTATTCTGAATCAGTTTTTTTGTTTTTTAACATCTTTATTGGAGTATAATTGCTTTACAATGGTGTGTTAGTTTCTGCTTTATAACAAAAAGTGAATCAGCTATACATATACATATAACCCCATATCTCCTCCCTCTTGTGTCTCCCTCCCACCCTCCTTATCCCACCCTTCTAGCTGGTCACAAAGCACCAAGCTGATCTCCCTGTGCTATGCAGCTGTTTCCCACTAGCTATCTATTTTACATTTGGTAGTGTATATATGTCCATGCCACTCTCTCACTTCGCTCCAGCTTACCCTTCCCCCTCCCCATGTCCTCAAGTCCATTCTCTACGTCTGCGTCTTTATTCCTGTCCTGCCCCTAGGTTTTTCTGAACCTTTTTTTTTTTTTAGATTCCATATATATGTGTTAGCATACGGTATTTGTTTTTCTCTTTCTGACTTACTTCACTCTGTATGACAGACTCTAGGTCCATCCACCTCACTACAAATAACTCAATTTCGTCTCTTTTTATGGCTGAGTAATATTCCATTGTATATACGTGCCACATCTTCTTTATCCATTCATCTGCCGATGGACACTTAGGTTGCTTCCATGTCCTGGCTATTGTAAATAGAGCTGCAATGAACATTGAGGTACATGACGCTTTTTGAATTATGGTCTTCTCAGGGTATACCCTGAGAAGTTTTACTGATTTTTAAAGTCAACGTCCTTTCTGTTATACTCCTCTGCTCCTCAACTGTTTTTAATTCATTTTAAAAGCATAAGACAATGTGTATTTCATACATGCTTCAGTGATTGTAAATACTCAGTTGAGCTTTCTCTGAGCCTGGTCGTATCCCATCTTTTCACTTTGATGGTGGCATAGGGTGTTTGCAAATACGCTGGTTCCTACACGAGGGCCAGTGTCCACACTTACACCCTCCCCTCTCTTCCCTTTGGCTGTTCAAATATTCCCCATGCTGTGCTGGAGAGTTATGTGCTTGAAGAATCAATCAAAGGATTAGCAGATGTGCTGACAGCCACACAAGCTGATTTCCTGGACCTCTTAGCCCTCAGGCCCAGAAAGGAAGTGCAGCCCCTAATGGACTCTCATTTGTAATTAAATGACAAGGATATTGTGGTGGGAAGAGTTGTCTCTTCCTTATTAGGGCCACTTGCTGGTCTTTTTATTCATTTTTATGTGAGTTCAATTCCCATTGATGTGGGTGATGATTGTTGGTCAAATACCACTCCTGTATCTGAGTCGACGCGGCATTCTCCCCCAACGTCCCTGTGGTAAACACGGAGGAATTGAAAGACAGAATGATTTCACCTCTGAAGTCCTATTTGGTGCACATTTTGAGCCCAGGGACCAACCACGCAGGAGGCCTGGGGTGTTTTCACTAGGGCACAACCATGAAAGTGTTGTGTATATTTTTCCCCTTTGGTGGAAAAATGATGGCTTTGCTTTCTTGAAGCATTCCTGTTGACTTATTCATGGAACCCAAAGAGGGTGACATCCAAGGAGGGCAGCATGCAACCTTCTGTTTCCCAGCCAGAGTCAGGGTTTGGCAAAGAGTGAGAGTTGGAGGGAGGCAGGACTGCCCTGTGCAGTAGGTGAGAGAAGAGTTGGCCAAAAAGTAGGAAAGACTTGAAACCAAAATCCACACTCTGATTTGCGGGGCCTCCCAGTGAGAAAAAACACTCACCAAACACCCACATACTTATTTGGGTTGGAAGAGGGTATGCAGTGCCCAGGAGGCTGTTGAAACAGAGAACCGACCCCCTTCAATGGGTTGGAAGAGCTGTGGAAAGCTGGGGCAGGGGCTGGGAGGAGGGATGAAGTGGAGCATGCACAAGGCAAGGCTGTAGACACTTGGCCCAAAGAACCCATTTTGCAGGTTTACTTGGGATGAAACTGTAGGTTTTGCCTTGTGTGGGTGGCAGATGGAGAGACTTAGGAGAAGAAGGGATATGACTTTTCTTTGGAGCCAGACAGACTTAGGTTTGAATTCAAGCTCCACCACTTATGAACATTCGAACCTTGGGGGAAAGTCACTTAATTTGTCTGGGCCTCAGTTTCTTAGCCAGTAGAATGGGAATAAAATTGTGGTTTTTAATGAGGATTAAATTTGGCCTCGGTGTACTGGCCCTAACCAGTTTTCAGTACACAGTTGCCATCTTTCCCTATGTTTGATGACTAGCTGAATATAAGGGGGAAAACCTAATACAATGGTTTTAGAGTATCTCAGCCTGGCTGTAAATCCTGGCTCTACCTTGCACTAGCTTTGTGATTTAGAATAACTTTCTTAACTTCACAAAATCACAATTTATTCCATCATAAAAAGATTATCACAATAATATTTACCTCACAATGTTATCGAGAGTTGAGATAAAACACTTGCATAAAAACAGTTGCATAAAAACACTTAGCACGGTCTCTTACTAAGCAAGTGAATTTAGGTTTTTGTAAGTGTTAGCCAAGATGATAGGAGTAGTAGTCTCTGAGGATGGGAATTGAACAGTCTAAACCATGGTTCTTAATTGGGGGCCTCCAAGAGACATTTCACGGTGTCTGGAGACATTTTCAGCCATCACACTTTTGGTGTGTGTGTGCTGCTAACAGGATCCAGTGGGTAGAGAGAGACCAGGGTTGCTATTAAACCTACAGTGCATAGGGCAGCCCTCCACAACAAAGAATGATTCATCCCAAAACATCAGTAGTGCCAAGGTCATGAAACCCTGATCTACGCCTGGCACTTTGGCAAGACAAACAAAATAAAGTAGATATCAGAGACCTGCCTGAGTTGGTATCAGGGATAATTAAGTTTTTCGGTTATTTAAATACAAAACATATACCACTTTCTAGATTGTATCTCCTTGAGTGTAGGGACTGTGCCTTCATCACCTTTATCCCCTGTAGCTTGGCACAAGTTTTGTATTCACTAAATGTCTTTCAAATCAGTGCATACATTGATGCAGTAGCTCCAGTGCAAGGTCAAAGATATAACTATTATTTGATAATCCACGGAGAATTTTCACCTTGAAAGAAAATGGAAAAATGGTTCAGTTTTTGGATAGAACATCACCCAGGGTAATCAGAACTGGAACTGAAAAACCAAAGTGGCAGAAAACACAGGAAAGTTACTGCTTGGCATGGACCACCAATTTGGGACTGGGAAGGCGGGGAGTGGATTTGCCTTTCTAATTAGGTTTGACTTGGGCTAATATTGAAGTGGGCTTTTGTTCCCTGAGTAGACACCAGTTGGGAGGTACTCCAGGAACGTGCTGGGTGGCAGGGTGAAGTCAGCCTGATATTACACATTTTCTCTGGGTGATCCATAAATAGATGGTTCATACATGGGCATATGAGACCAGTCTATAAACTTAGCTCTGACGCAGAATGTTCAGAGAGGTCAGACTCTTGAGTCACTCTGGATGACAGTTCAAACCCAGGCTCTGTTATTAGCTCACCATGTGGCCTTGCACAAGATTTCAGCTTTTCTGAGCCTCATTTTTTTCTCAATCAAGAAAATGCAGATGGATAAGATCTACCTCAAGAGGTTGTTGTGAAGGATAAAAAACAAATGAGATAAGAAGTTATATTGACTTTTATCACAAAAAGCTTGGAATAACCCCAAATTCATCACACCATGTACTGATTTAGGGGAGAATTCCCCCACATAAGTGATTTATTGTTTACTTAATTTTTGTATTGCCTCTAGTATCTACCACCTCTTAACCACACGAATGGATGGTTAGTCTCCTAAACGTTCTTGCTATTTCCCTTCACCTCACCCCAACAACTGTCCTTAGAACATACTCCAGATAACTCCTCCTAAATCATAATGCTGGTCAAGACATTCACACACTTAGAAATGCTTCTTGTGACCTACAGAATAAAGGCCTAGACTTACTGGCAAGGCACTCAAAGCCTTCCATCTGGTCTCCACGGACTCTCCACCCCTAATCCTTACCAATTCTGGGCCACACCATTTCCACATTATTTTCTATTCCTGAAACATCCCCCTGATGTTTATGCCCTTAGGTGTTTGCTCCTGATGCTCCCTTAGCTTGAACCTCCTTTTTAAATGAAATCATATCCAGCTTTCAAGACTCAGGTCAAATCCCATCTTCCTCAGAGGAATCTTTCTTAATTTCTCCCTTTGTAGTTGGAATTATAACTCTTATTCCTCTGGCCTCCAAAGCACTTGCTGGCTCAAGTTTTCTGTTTCTGCTCTTACAGCAGTTTGGGTACACATTTTTACTCCCTTAGGAAATGAGAAGTTCCAGACAGGTATTAGGAATCTTTGTGACCCCTCCAACCACCGCTACCCCAGCGTTTGGAATGGTATCTTACACAGGGGAGGCAGTCAAAAATGTTTGTTGGATCAAACGTCAAGATCATCAAGGGATTCATTTCTTAAGGGAGATTCTGTTGCCAAAGGTATATCCTTCTATGCTAACAAAATATCCCCCCCCAAAGGAGCGGTAGAATAAATTTCATTTTTTCTACACCAGAACAAGATCATGTCCAGCAGTGCTAGAAGCTGGGTGTGATGATGGTTGTGTGATTTAAAGATTTAGTGTTTCACACTCACTTATCCATTAAATAATCATTCTTGTCATGCAAACGGACTGTGCTGTGTGTGCACGTGTGTTTGTGTGATTTCTCTCCATTTAGACTTGAGTTAATTGGAAGGTCCATGTGTTATTTCTTTATACTTCTTACAGGTCTCATCTCAATGCACTGCTTTGGACTTCCAAAGTGTACAGTATGGAAAAGGGAGGGAGTAACTTTGCAGTGGAGAAACCTGGCAAACTGTCTCAGACAGGTGGTCAAGGCTAACACCAGCAGTGATGAGTTGTCTTGATAAGCTTCATACCCTTGACGTGACACAAAGAAAAGGGAGCTTTACTTCTATGGTCTTCCTCTCCCAAACCCATAAACCCTATCTAACCATGAGAAAAACATCAGACAAACCCAAATTGAATGACATTCTACAAAATGCCTCAACAGTATTCCTCAAAACTCTCAAGATCATTAAAAAACAACATAAAATCTTGGAATCTACCACACTCTAGAGTAGTCCAAGAAGTCATGACATCTGAATGTAATGTATTCTGGATGGGATCTTGGGACAGAAAAATGACATTCAACTTCCACATGAAGAATTAAAAGGAAACTGTTAAAGCATGTGGTTATGGTATGGTAATTGGATAATCCTGAGCAAGTCGTTTGAATGTCTTTGTTTCTTCATTCATTTAATAATAGTTTTTAAAAGTGCACAACTTGTGGGTTAGAACAAATTAAATGACTCTGGATGGAATACCTAGCATTTAGCAGGTGCTCAATGCACGTTCCTTTCCCATTGTCATAATGACTTGGGTGTGAGTCACTGAACCTCTCTGTGCTATTGAACAGAATTAAAAGAAAAGTTCTTTAAAACAAAATCTGTAGCTACTACTGCCTTCTCATGAGTGGGGTAACATAGCTTTTATCAGTGAGGAAGTAAGTCTCTGTACTCTCCCCTTCCAGGATGGTGGGAGAAGGAGAGAGGAGAGATGGACATTTCAAAGCTTCTTCCATTTCTTCTGTGCTACTAAAGGATGAGTCCAAGGGTGGATGAAACTCTGTTCCAGCAGGCACCTTAATGAGGTCGTATTTTTTAAAATAAGCCTAGACAGTAGAGGGTAGAGAGTTCAGAAACAGCTGAACTCTTCTGCATAATTAAAGTAGGGAATTAAGATGGGAGGAGTATAAACGTGTGTGTTGGGGGTTGGAGGTGGGTGGGTGGTGGTGGTACTGAGCCACAGAGCAGGAAGCTACAATCTTTAAAGAAATGTGACCAGCAATAAATTCTCTGTGGAGGCACAACACTAGGACTATTAAAGCAAGTGTCTAAACTCTCCTTTTAACTTATTTGTTTTTCTGTAAAGCAAATGCCCTTCATCATCTCAAATTTCAAAAGGTCTGCTAAACATACAAATTCCTGGCATGAAAGATTTTGGTGGAAATCGAAATCCTCAGCTACATTTATACTAATCCAAAGAAAGAACACAACCCCAGTGGTGGGGTAGGATAGATGAAATGAGATTTTGGTTTCAGCCAAAAGAGGAAATTGGACATAGAAATGACCATTGATTCCGCATATCCCCGGGAATTTGCAGCAAGCTGGGGTCCGGCATTACATATTACATTTGGACTGATTTTAGTAAGTGGGGCCTGTGTGTGTGTGTAGGAAGCAAAGCTATACTGCCACTAATGAACAAACACATCCAATTCTTATCTATCTTCCCAGAGCAGAGGTCTAGGGGAGTGGGAAGGGCTGACATTTCCTAGGCTCACAGTGTGTCAGAGATGTGCCCTCCCCATGGCTGAAGGGTCCAAATGCACAAACACACTATGCTGCACCCTCCAACCTTCTCAACCTCATTCCCTAATATGCTCCACATCCTGGAATTGCCATACCAAGTCATTTACACATCCTGGAACACGATGTCCTTTATTCTTCCTCCATGTCATACACATGCTATTTCCTTACTGCTCACTTTTCAAATCCCAACTCATCCTTTAAGCCTAGCTCTAGTACTGTATCCCTTCCACTGTAATGCCTTCCTAAGCACGCTTTCTCCCTTCCCAGATCCCAGATTATCATAGTAGAGTTCACTCCCTCCATAGTAGTTGCATTGTTATCTATCTTTATCTCTATCTCTATCTCCATCACTACTTCTATTTCTATCTATCTGCAAATAACTGCTGTCCCCTCTAGAGATATACATCTCCTGCAGCTCATAACAGAGGGGACTGCAATCTTTTGTAATTATTTTATTACATGCCAGTCCCCACCTCCCCAAGACTGCAGGGGCAGACAGTGGGGACACCCAAAGAGCCTCCTCATCATGTTCTCTGATCATTTAACACAGTGCCTTGTTCTTAGACGGTGCCCAATAAATATTTGGAGAGCGACTAACTTAAGACCTCTCTTCCATTGCAGGTATAATTACCTGGTCCTAACAGCAGCTGCTGATGCTTTGACTGGTTAGTTCCTGTTAGTGCAGAGATTTCCAAGCCTGTTGGCACACTGGAATCACTGAGAGATTTAACAATTACCGACGCCTAGGTTTCACCCCAGGCATCCTCAGTCCTCACTTAGCTGGTCTAGCTGCAGCTGGGCAAGGGGACTTTGGAAGCCCCTCAGCGGGTGCTGATGCACAGCCCTGGTTGAGGCACCTGCCTTCAGGTCCAGTGTCTCTCTTGCTTGGGCTCATTTTCCCTCCTCACTCTCACTCCTGGCACTGTTGCTGTTCCCTCTTTCCTCAAGACCAGATTTCCAGAACTACCTATAAATAAAATAAAATAATAGATATGCCAGTCCTCTGAGGAGGTAAAACATGTGCTGGGACTATTAGATTGATACAGAAACATCCCCCCAGTTGGATTTGATTTTCCAAGTCCTAACTGAGGTCATTCAACTTTCCTCTGCAGCAGACTCTGGTGAGGAACAAATAAAGAACAATGGTAGAGACTTGCAGGTTCCTGGGAGTTGTGGGCTTTTGTTCCTCCTCCCAATAGCCATTCTAGAAGGGTGGGCAGGGAGGGAGAGTGTGAGAAAAGGAGAATGGGGACATTCAGCTATGGCTCTGTGCTGCTTTTTCTCCACTGACCTCCCTGGAGTTAGCAAAGTGCAGAGTCCCCGCATCATAACTGTGGCAGAAGAAGCTCAAGCAGCTCTGAGATCAGGGGCAGGAACCGACAGCAGAACCCTCATCATGGGTCCATCTCAAAGCTGCTCCATCTCAGGTTGGTCCCCTGGAATCTCTTACCAGGTGATGGAAAAGAAAAATGCTTAAAAAGTGCCTCATTCAAAGCGCGGTGCACACAGATGGCGACCATCCATCTAGCCTCAGGTCCCTCTTCCTGTTTCCAGGTGCCCCCCTGCTGCCTTGTGAATGCTTTGCTTCTGCTTCTTTGGAAGAAGGCTTTAGGAGTTGCTTTGCTCAGACTTCAAGAACCAGAGTGCCTGGGAGTGTGTGTCTATCTGGGGCTACCTTAACCAATGACTGCAGACGAGATAAAGCCCAGCCATCTTGTCCAGAGTTAGATCAGCCTCTGAGCTGTGATTTACACTCCAGGGTCCCCTTGAAGCCCGAGGCTGAGACTTTGTCTCAAATCCAATGCTGGCTTGGCCTTTTTCCCTTCCCTGCCCTGCCTCCCCAGTTCCTTACTGCTTCCTGCCAGGAGCACTTCCTTTATCATTTACTTGCACACAAATCTTGTCTCAGAGTCTGCTTCTGGGCACCTAAGTCATGAATATAACATGATACAACTGTGTCATTCCTCCTGGCAACTTGATGATTACAGAAACATATACTTATTGAGCATCTTCTTAGACATTGCTAAGTGATTTTTATTTGAAACATGTATCACCTCATTTAATTCCCAGTCCAACACTTCATAAATCAGGAAGCAAGAGTTTAGGAAGATTAAGTAATTTTCCCAAAATCACTCAGTAGCTTAGTAGTAATTAAAGAACAGGCTGATTTAACCTAAAACTCCTGCTTTGGTTTACTCCACCAAACTAAAGGTTTTTGAGGAACGTATTTTTCCCTGGCTTTTTGTTAATTTATCCTACCTTTCCTTTTTCCTTTACTGCTCAACCCCTTTCATTCATGTTAGCCCGAAGGAAGGTCTAAGGAGAGAATCATGTTCTTCTGTCAGGCAGGTGGGAAATGAAAACCCTGCCCACAGCGTGGCAAGGACAAGGGTAGTGATTGATCTTAGGTTGCTGGTCAAAATGACAGCCACTTTAAAATGTTTAATCCTGCCTCTATCCTGGGTGGAAAAAATCATCACTCATCACGTTTCCCATCCTGCTCAAGCCACTGCTTGCAGTTTTCAGCTCAGGTGTGAGAAGTCAAGTGAGCTGTCAAAACAGGGTTTCGTTGTCCCGGGAGGTGGGGAGAGGATTCAAGCTGTGATTCTGTGGGGAGCCAGAAGGCCAGTGATTGGCAGGTTATTTTGAGTGACTGCTGGTTATTTTATTATTTAGCTCTGCATCGAGTATTGAGCATCTGTTAGATGCAGAGCAGAGAGATGGGCAAGGCTTTGTTCCTGGTCTGGAGGAACTTGCAGTCTGTGGTGTTACAGACACATTCAGCCAACGAGAGCCCAAAAAAGAATTTAGGACCTGAGATCAAGGACCATCAGGTCTGCCTTGGAGATTCATAGAAAGCTTCAGATGCAGGGCAGCACTTCCGTTGAAGTGCAGGATGGCTGCAATTTGTTCAGGCAGAATTATAATGGGGTTGTGGGGGAGGGAGACTGGAAGACTGAAGGTATTTCAGGCAAAGTGAAGAGAATGCAGAAAAGCACAGAGCTCTCAGTGTGTAGGGAACCTCCTAGGAATGGTCCAGAGTAGCTGGAAATGCTGGGAATGGGTAGCGGTGAGAGGTGCAGTCAAACTTCACGCAAACTTTCTTGCATTCCTACTATGTAGCATGTAGGATGCTAATCACTGTAAAAGATGAAAAATATGAGTAAAATGCAGCCTTTTGTCCTTTAGTTGTTTATAGGTGGAGGAGATAGACAAGCAAAGAGATAATTACAGCAAAATGAAATATATTTATGGGACAGCACAAGGAAATGATCTGATAGAGCTAGGAAGAATTCCTGGAGGAGGAGACACTTAAGATAAGTCTTTTACAGTTGAAGGAGTGATGAGGTTGGAAGGATGGACTGTGGACCAGTTACTGAGTGTTTTATGCAAAATTAGGGAGTTACTTAATGGGGTAGTGAAGATTGGAATCAAGGCATATCTAGGTGCAGTAGGGTTGGGGGGTACCATTAGACCTGCGTTTCTGAAAGATCATATAAGTTAATAGCTACACATGTGCTCTCTGCTGACCATTCTACTGGTTGATTGTTGAGGCTGTGCTCTATGTTTTGAGATATCAGTCCTATTGTTCTAGTTAATTTGTGGGTTTATTTTTGTCTCTATAAATAAGCGGCTTTAAGTTCCTAATGTAACAGAGAGCTGGGGGCAGGGTTGAGAGTGAAGAAGAGAAAGGCTTTCAACTCACCTGCTGTGCTGCATCCTCTCATTCAATGTTCTGTAACAGAAGAGGAAATGGATGGAGACTCTGATTGCTGCTTCCGTAACTATGGTAATATGCAGGCCCCTGTCATTTTTGAGGGGTTTGAATGGATTAGAAGCACCTTTTAAAATGCTTGCTTGTGAAGAGGTAGCTAAACACATCTTGACGGCAGAGGCAGGGTTTTAGAAGGCTGAGTTTCAAAGGCACACCTGACCTTTGCAAATAGAGGAAGGAGGCTTGGGGATCACTCAAGCCTGGCTTGCATATTTCCAACTAATGCCACGCAGCTGCCCCTAAGCCCTCCCCAAGTAACCCACAAACCCAGGGCTTTGCTTTGAAACTAAGACTCTGCCCCAAATACCCATCTATTTAAAACTGCAACAAAAATACTATCCCTTTGTTTCACATCCTTCTACCAGTTCCACCTTTAGAGTCTCTTTTGAACTTCCATAATAATCCATCTCTACCCTTTTTCTTTAATATCATGAGCCATATTTTGGCTTCTATCAGAACTTCCGAGATAATAAAATTATACAGACTTGGGTTTCAATCCAATTTCTGCTGCTTCCTTCTTGCTGTGTGACCTTAGAAAAATCAGTTTGCCTCTCTGATCCTCAGTTGTCTGATCTGTAAGAAAGAGATGACGGTGCCTATTGTAAAAATCTATTGCAAGAGTCTTGCAAAGTCTCTAGTGTTCTCTATGCCACAGAATGAAGACTCAAGTAAATGGTGTTTTCTTTAGCCTTCCATGTTTATTCATTCCCTCTAAGCTGTGAGCTTTTTAAGGACAGACTCTGAGTCTGTCACATACCTGCTTCCAATTCAGAGTCTAGATGGTCAATGCATGAGGAAAATGAGTGAGAGAACTGAGTCTGGATCCAAAGATTCTGTTCAGCCAGTTTATGTGGTCTGAGGCCAACATCCCAGATTAGCTAAATAGTAGCACTCTCACTTGACCTCTGACCTTACCCAGACCCTACAAGGGGAACTAAAGTAACAGATGTATGCAACCCAGGCCAGCTGGCCTCCATGCCCAGGAGAACAGGTCCAAGCCCCTGATTTACTGGTGGAAAGAATTGTGGTTTTGCAGAAAGGATGGGACTCTTGAACACAGAGACAAAAAGGGTGTTCTCAGAATGCCCCTCAAAGAACATTGTCCAATGTCTTGAGATTTTTAGGCAGTTTCAGAATCTCTTCATATCCCCAAACCATCATTCCCACTTCATCACACTCCTCCCTGTGAGTGGAACACTCTTTGTTTCTCTCTAATCATGCTAGTTTCACCCTTCTTGATAAGCTTTATCTGACCCTCTGGTTAAAGTTGATCCCTCCATTTTAGACCAAGAAAAGCACTTATGAATTGTATAGTTACCATTGAGAATTAATTTCACTTTTTAAAATAACTTTTTTGCCTTCTATTTTTAAATTGTAAAGCAAAGGTACCACAATGCTAAAAATGAAAAATTTAAGAATAGAAAAATCAATCATAAATCCATATTCTAATACAACTGTATTTGATATTATAATATATGAACTTCCCATGTTTTAACTTTATAAGCATTTTTAACTTATGTATAAGAAATAGTTATACAAGATTTTATATACTGCAGTCTGATTTTTATATCAAAATTTTAGCATTTTCCTAAATTGCAATATGGCATCCACAACCATCACTTTCCAGGGTTGCATTACATTTCATTTTGAATAGGTTTATACTCTTAAACTCTCTTTCATAGTGGAACACAAGTTGCTTCTGCTTTCTCATTATTATAAATAATGTTGCTCTATGCATCTTTTACTTATACGGTTGTATGGATCAGTATAGACTAAAGTTTCAATGGGTTAAAAAATGAAAGTTTTCCTCACACATCACAACCTAATGTCACCCTTCCTGATCTCTCCCATTCGGGTCCACACAATTTATCTAGGAACCTAGGCTTCTTCCATCTGGTGGCTCTTCCACCTTCTAGAATCCCAGAGTCCTCTATAAGATCCTCAGCATCCAGCAGGCAGATGAAGGAAGAGATAATATACAAGAGATTTCAAAGGTTTTGGGGGTCTGCCTGGAAGTGGATATATGCAATTTATACAAACATGTCATTGGCCAAACTCAGTCACATGACAACCTAATTGCAAAGGATGCTGGGAGAGGCAGTCCTGATATGTACCCAGGGAAAAGAGGAGGTGGGTTTGATGAGCATCTAACTGATCTCTGCCACAATTGCTTTCTTTATTTTATGTTATTTATCTAGACTAGAAGAGTAATTTAAAACTCAATATTGCTTTTATAGCTATTAATATATATGAAATCATCATCCGTCATCGATTCATTTATTTAAAAACTATTTGAGTGGCTGTATGATACAGGTACCATGCTAGGTAGACACTAGAATAGAACACAGAACAAGACATATCATTTGAATTCTGGCAACAAGTCCAGCTACCTATTATGTTAATATATTGTTTTGCTCTTGACTTTTTAAAATGTGTATAAATCTCTATCAAAGTTTTATATACCTTGAGAGCCATGCATTTCTTTTGTAGTCTCGATAGAATCTAGCTCAGTGCTGGGCACACAGAAACCAAAATGTTATAGATTAAATGAAAGATGTGATCAATCACTAAATATGCTTTATGAATAAAGCTCTGAGAGGCGAAATACATGGCTGAAGTTCTGCAGAAATCCTAAAACACAATAAGCAAAGAAAAGTGTCCAACTGAATTGGACAGGACATCAAATAAGGGTTCTCCGAGGAAAAGAAAAATGCTTTCTGAGCATGAGGTGCTCTCTCTGACCTTCACTCTGTGCCTGAAATAAGCAGGACAAACATTGCATTAACTCACAGCAGGAGGGACTTACAGCAAATGCAGAGCTTCCTGTCTCTATGGTTTACATTAAAGTCAAGGGAGATTGCAAACTTCCCATCCAGGGCAATGCTAAGAATGAAAGGAGTTTCCCATTAGCCTATGGTAATTTGGAAAAGCTCACAGCTCACAGTGAGGGGCAAATCTTTTGTCTGACCTCCATTTCTAATGTACAACTTTTGTTTTTAGGCACAATAACTAGTTGCTTTGTGCTATTTTGTCTTCTTTTTCTCAATAAAGCATTAAAAGAGAGTCCATTCCCTTCTGGGAAGTATGGTTTTACCCCCTTTTCTCATATTTCTCAACACCTGTTGGGCAGCTGCTACAGTCTGCCCAAGCAGTGGCTGCATTTGCAAGGACTAAATTCTAACAATATGGAAAGTTAGTGATACTTAGGGATTTGCAATATGAACTTGACTATAGTAGATTGCTGGAACTACGCTCTCACATTTCCCATGTACTTCTGTGCTCTCTATTAAGAAGCAATAAAAATAACAGAGCTACTGAGTTCACTGGTTCTATAACCCTGAATCTTTCTTACATCTATATATAACCACATAAATTCAATTCTTATATAGCTCTATATTATGAACATATCTGTATACCTAGCTCTTTGTCTTTATCCAGATCTGCTCAGCATAATAATGATTTCTTAATTACATTACTGTGGTGGTTAACACGGAGCATTTATGAGGTGTCAGGCACTGTTCTAAGCATTTTACAAACATTGATACATTCAAACCTCAAACAACAATAAGAGTTAACTAGGATTATAATCCTTGTTTCATAGGTGAGGAAAATAAAACTCAGAAGGGTTAAGTAGCTTGCCCAGGTCACACAACTAGTAAGTGGCAGAGCCAGGATTTCATATGGACACTCTGGATCCATAGTCCATGATTTTAACTAGTATGCAATACTCACACTTAACATTCTATATTAGATTTATTAAGCTACAACTCATAGTACAAAATGAGGATATTATTATATTTTTAATTTGCCACAAGCCATTGAGATAAGTAGGACAAATATTATGACAATAATTGTTCTTATCATTATTTCTCTCCCATAAAAAAAGTGAAGCTCAGAGAAATTGAGTGAATTTTTAAAGCTCATGTAGTTGGTAAGTGAGAGAGCAAGAATATTCTGCATCCTGATTTTATGTATAAATCTCATGTCTTTTTATAGTGTATAATATATTGTATATTTTATGTGTATATATAAATATACATTTATACAGAGGTGTGCAGGGTCTGATGTACACAGTACTTGGGTATTTATAATACTCAACATCTAATTATATATAATAATATATCTGTGTATAATAATAATGAAAATGCTTTGGAAATAACATTTAAAGTTTAATAACATTAAAATAACATTTAAACATAGTAACTAGAAATACAACACACTATCCAGATCTGATCAATACAATTTATTTTAGTCTTTTACAAATTGAAATGCCCTACCCTAGGAATACAGGTAAAGGATATTTTATGATCTAAAAGAATTAAGTTCCATATCTCTTCTGAAAACAAAATTCATTACTTAGTGACAAAAAGGTAGCAGGTTTCTTATAACAGTCTAATAAACCAGGTTATTAAAATTTCACAGCCACTCAACACTCTATGAATACTTTCTATACCTGTGGAGGTTTGAGACAAATGAGATGAAAGATTTCTTGAGCCTGGGTTCTGCTCTTAGTTCTGCTAGTGATTGGTCTCTGGTAAACAGGAACTAGTTTTTTTAGCCTCTCTGGGCTTCAAGTTACTCATTTTAGAAATGAGGCTATGAATATAATTTTTAAATCTTCAAGGGGCCTTGGAGTCTGACCAACAGTCCCTCAACATGTCTTAAGGCAACGGTGACAAGAAAGTGTGGTCATTGCTAACTATGGCCTTGAATCTGTGGGTGTCCCATATTCAGTGATACTCCAACAGAACCAGGCAAAAAGAAAGTGTTGTGTTTGGTCTTTCTGAATTTGAGGATTCAGTTATTGCTCCATGAAATAATTACTGAGCACCAACTGTGTGCCAGAACTGTTGTATGCATTGGGGAAAGAGTTGGGAACTAACACCGAAAACCCAGCTCTCATGGACTTTACATTGGGTTTGAGGAAGCGAGACCTTAAGCAAATGAACGAACACTGTATATATAATATGTCAAGAGTTGGTAAGTGCTATGGAGGAAAATAAAGCAGAGGAAGGATGAGGAAAGAAAATGGAGAGGGAAATTTTGTTTCACATTCAACTGCAAACTATTTAATTGATATGAGGCTATTTATAGTCATTGTTCATCTAATTTAGTGTGGTTAGTTATTTTTTACTGCAGAGGTATTTGAATGTTGGGTGCTACCCCAAATCTTTATTTTTTTGAATACCTTTTTAAATTGAAGTATAGTTGACATACAATATTCTATTAGTTTCAGGAGTACATCATAGTGGTTCAACATTTATATACATTACAAACTGATCACCACAGTAAGTCTAGTAACCATCTGTCACCATACAAAGTTATTACATTATTACTGAGTGTATTTCCTATGTGGTACATTACACCCCCATGACATTTATTTTATAACTGGAATTTTGTACCTCTTAATCCCCTTTACCTATTTTACCCAACTCCTCACCCCCTTCCCCTCTGGCCACCAACAGTTTGTTTTCTGTATCTATGGGTCTGTTTCTGTTTGGTTTTGTTTGTTCTTTTGTTTTGTTTTTTAGATTTCACATATAAGTGAAATCATACAGTCTTTGTTTTTCTCTGACTTATTTTACTTAGCATAATACACTCTAGGTCCATTCATGTTGTCACAAATGGCAGTGTTTCATTCTTTTTTATGGCTGAGTAATATCCCATTGCATACATATATATACCACATCTTTTTTATCCATTCATCTGCTGATGGACACTTAGGTTGCTTCCATATCTTGGCTATTGTAAATGATGCTGCAATGAACATAGGGGTGCATATATTTTTTCAAATTAGTGTTTTTGGTTTTTTCAGGTCAATAGCCAGGAGTGGAATTACTGGATCATACGGGAGTTCTATTTTTAGGTTTTTGAGGAACATACATACTGTTTTCCATTGGCTGCACCAATTTACAATCCCACCAATAGTGCACAAGTGTTCCCTTTTCTCCATATCCTCACCAACACTTGCTATCTGTCTATTTTGATAATAGCCACTCTGACAGGTGTAAGGTGATATCTCATTGTAGTTTTGATTTGTGTTTCCCTGATGATTAGTGATGTTGAGCATCTTTTCATGTGTCTGTTGGTCTTTCTTGGAAAAATGTCTATTCATGTCCTCTGCCCATTTATTTTTTTTAACTTTTAATTTTTTAATTTAATTTAATTAATTAATTTATTTATGGCTGTGTTGGGTTTCGCTTCTGCGCGAGGGCTTTCTCTAGTTGTGGCAAGCGGGGGCCACTCTTCATCGTGGTGCGCGGGCCTCTCACTATCGCGGCCTCTCCCATTGCGGAGCACAGGCTCCAGACGCGCAGGCTCAGCAATTGTGGCTCACGGGCCCAGTTGCTCCGCGGCATGTGGGATCCTCCCAGACCAGGACTCGAACCCGTGTCCCCTGCACTGGCAGGCAGACTCTCAACCACTGCGCCACCAGGGA
The DNA here is from genome assembly GCF_028021215.1 of Eschrichtius robustus. NCBI lineage: Eukaryota > Metazoa > Chordata > Mammalia > Artiodactyla > Eschrichtiidae > Eschrichtius > Eschrichtius robustus. The sequence goes on from NC_090843.1 coordinate 38,995,985, forward strand.
AGCCCCATGCCCATTTTTTAATCAGATTTTTTTTTTTATATTGAGTGTGTGAGATCTTTATATATTTTGGATATTAACCTCCTATCCGATATATCATTTGCAAATATCTCCTCCCATTGAGTAGGCTGCCTTTTCATTTTATTGATGATTTCTTTCACTGTGCAAAAGCTTTTTAGTTTGATGTAGTCCCATTTGTTTATTTGTGCTTTTGTTGCCCTTTCCTGAGGAGACAGATTCAAAAAACTATTTCTAAGACTATTGTCAAAGAGGGTACTGCTTATGTTTTCTTCCAGGAGTTTCATGATTTCAGGTCTTACATTTAAGTCTTTAATCAATTTTTAGTTTATTTCTATATATGGTATAAAAAAAGAGGTTCAGTTTCATTATTTTGCATGTAGCTGTCCAGTTTTTCCAACACCATTTATTTAAGAGACAACTTTGGGCTTCCCTGGTGGCAGAGTGGTTAAGAATCTGCCTGCCAGGGGACGCCTTTAAGATGGGGAAGGAGTAAGACATGGAGATCACCTTCCTCCCCACAAATACATCAAAACTACATCTACATGTGGAACAACTCCTATAGAACATCTGCTGAACACTGGCAGAAGACCTCAGACTTCCCAAAAGGCAAGAAACTCCCCACGTACCTGGGTAGGGCAAAAGAAAAAAGAAATAACAGAGACAAAAGAATAGGGACGGGACTTGCACCAGTGGGAGGGAGCTGTGAAGGAGGAAAGGTTTCCACACACTAGGAAGCCCCTTTGCAGGCGGAGACTGCGGTGGCGGAGGGGGGAAGCTTTGGTGCCACGGAAGAGAGCGCAGCCACAGGGGTGCGGAGGGCAAAGCGGAGAGATTCCCGCACAGAGGATTGGTGCCGACCAGCACTCACCAGCCCGAGAGGCTTGTCTGCTCACCCTCCGGGGCAGGCCGGGGCTGGGAGCTGAGGCTCGGGCTTTGGAGGTCAGACCCCAGGGAGAGGACTGGGGTTGGCTGCGTGAACACAGCCTGAAGGGGGCTAGTGAGCCACAGCTAGCTGGGAGGGAGTCTGGGAGAAGGTCTGGACCTGCCTAAGAGGTAAGAGACCATTGTTTGGGGGTGCATGAGGAAACAGGATTCAGAGCACTGCCTAAACAAACTCCAGAGACAGGTGCGAGCTGCAGCTATCAGTGCAGACACCAGAGACGGGCATGAAATGCTAAGGCTGCTGCTGCAGCCACCAAGAAGCCTGTGTGCAAGCACAGGTCACTATCCACACCTCCCCTCCCAGGAGGCTGTGCAGCCTGCCACTGCCAGGGTCACGTGATCCAGGGACAACTTCCCTAGGAGAACACACACTGTGCCTCAGGCTGTTGCAACATCACGTTGGTCTCTGCCAACTTGCCCTGCATTCTGTACCCCTCCCTTCCCTCGGCCTGAGGGAGCCAGAGCCCCCTAATCAGCCACTCCTTTAACCCCGTCCTGTCTGCATGGGGAACAGATGCCCTCAGGCTACATACACACAGAGGCGAGGCCAAATCCAAAGTTGAACCCCAGGAGCTGTGTGAACAAAGAAGAGAAAGGGAAATTTCTCCCAGCAGCCTCAGGAGCAGCGGATTAAATCTCCACAATCAACTTGATGTACCCTGCATCTCTGGAATACCTGAATAGACAACGAATCATCCCAAAATTGAGGCAGTGGACTTTGGGAGCAACTGTAGATTTGGAGTTTCCTTTAGGCATCTAATTTGTTTCTGGTTTTTTGTTTAGCTTAGTTCAGTGTTTAGGGCTTATTATAATTGGTAGATTTGTTTATTGATTTGGTTGCTCTCTTCCTTTTTAAATTATATATATATATATTTTTTTTTTTTCCTTTTTCTGTTTTTGTGTGTGTGTATGTGTATACTTCTTTCTGTGATTTTGTCTGTATAGCTTTGCTTTTGCCATTTGTCCCAGGGTTCTGACTGTCCGTTTTGTTTTTGTTTTTTTTTCTGTTGGTTTGTTAGTTTTTAGTATAGATTTTAGTGCTTGTTATAGGAGGATTTGTTTTTTGGTTTGGTTGCTCTCTTCTTTCTTTCTCGTTCTTTTTTTATGACTTTTTAATTTTTTTATTTTTAATAATTCTTTTCTATTTTAATAACTTTATTTTATTTATTTATTTTTTCTTTCTTTCTTTCTTTTATTTTTCTCCCTTTTCTTCTGAGCTATGTGGCTGACAGGGTCTTGGTGATCAGGCCAGGTGTCAGGCCGGTGCCTCTGAGGTGGGAGAGCCGAGTTCAGGACATTGGTCCACCAGAGACTTCCCGGCCCCACAAAGTATCAAATGACAAAAGCTCTCCCAGAGATCTCCAACTCAACGTTAAGACCCAGCTCCACTCAACAACCAGCAAGCTACAGTGCTGGACACCCTATGCCAAACAACTAGCAAGACAGAAACACAAACCCACCCATTAGCACAGAGGCTACCTAAAATCATGATAAGATCACAGACATCCCAAAACACACCACCAGATATGCTCCTGCCCACCAGAAAGACAAGACCCAGACTCATCCATTAGAACACAGGCACCAGTCGCCTCCACCAGGAAGCCTACACAACCCACTGAACCAACAATACCCACTGAGAGCAGACACCAAAAACCATGGGAACTATGAAACTGCAGCCTGCAAAATGGAGACCCCAAACACAGTAAGTTAAGCAAAATGAGAAAACAGAGAAATACACAGCAGATGAATGAGCAAGGCAAAAACCCACTAGACCAAACAAATGAAGAGGAAATAGGCAGTCTACCTGAGAATGAATTCAGGGTAATGATAGTAAAGATAGCCAAAATCTTGGAAATATAATGGAGAAAATACAAGAAATGATTAACAAGGAACTAGAAGAACTAAAGAGCAAACAAACGATGATGAACAACACAATAAATGCAATTAAAAATTCTCTAGAAGGCATCAATAGCAGAATAACTGAGGCAAAAGAACAGATAAGTGACCTGGAAGATAAAATAGTGGAAATAACTACCACAGGGCAGAAAAAAGAAAAAAGAATGAAAAAAGTTGAGAACAATGTCAGAGACCTCTAGGAGAACATTAAATGCACCAACATTCACATTATACGGGTCCCAGAAGAAGAAGAGGGAAAAAAAAAGGGACTGAGAAACTATTTGAAGAGATTATAATTGAAAACTTCCCTAATATGGGTAATGAAAGAGGCAATCAAGTCCAGGAAGCACAGAGAATCCAATACAGGAAAAATCCAAGGAGAAACATGCCAAGACACATATTAATCAAACTATCAAAAATTAAATACAAAGAAAAAATATTACAAGCAGCAAGGGAAAAGCAACAATTAATATTCAAGGGAATCCCCATAAGGTTAAAAGCTGATCTTTCAGCAGAAACTCTGCAAGCCAGAAGGGAGTGGCAAAACATGTTTAAAGTGATGAAATGGAAAAACCTACAACCAAGATTACTCTACCCAGCAAGGATCTCATTCAGATTCGATGGAGAAATTAAAACCTTTACAGACAAGCAAAAGTTAAGAGAATTCAGCACCATCAAACCAGCATTACAAGAAATGCTAAAGGAACTTCTCTAGGCAGGAAACACAAGAGAAGGAAAAGACCTACAAAAACAAGTTCAAAACAATTTAGAAAATGGTAATAGGAACATACATGTCGATAATTACCTTAAATGTAAATGGATTAATTGCTCCAACCAAAAGTCATACAATGGCTGAATGGATACAAAAACAAGACCCATATATATGCTGTCGACAAGAGACCCACTTCAGACCTAGGGACACATACAGACTGCAACTGAAGGGATGGAAGATACTCCATGCAAATGGAAATCAAAAGAAAGCCGTAGCAGCAATTCTCATATCAGACAAAATAGACTTCAAAATAAAGACTATTACAAGAGACAAAGAAGGACACTACATAATGATCAAGGGATCAATCCAAGTAGAAGATATAACAATTGTAAATATTAATGCACCCAACATAGGAGCACCACAATACATAAGGCAAATGCTAACAGCCATAAATGGGGAAATTGACAGTAACACAATCATAGTAGGCAACGTTAACACCCCACTTTCACCAATGGACAGATCATCCAAACTGAAAATAAATAAGGAAACACAACCTTTAAATGACACATTAAACAAGATGGACTTAGTTGGTCTTTATAGGACATTCCATCCAAAAACAATAGAATACACTTTCTTCTCAAGTGCACATGGAACATTCTCCATGATAGATCATATCTGGGTTCACAAATCAAGCCTTGGTAAATTTAAGAAAATTGAAATCATATCAAGTATCTTTTCCGACCACAATGCTATGAGACTAGATATCAATTACAAGAAAAAATCTGTGAAAAATACAAACTCATGGAGGCTAAACGATACACTAGTAAATAACCAAGAGATCACTGAAGAAATCAAAGAGGAAATACAAAAATGCGTAGAAACAAATGACAATGAAAACACGACAACACAAAACCTATGGGATGCAGCAAAAGCAGTTCTAAGAGGGAAGTTTATAGGAATACAATCCTACCTCAAGAAACAAGAAATATCTCAAATAAACAACCTAACCGTACACCTAAAGCAATTAGAGAAAGAAGAACAAAAAAATAAAAATAAAAAAAGGAAAGTTAGCAGAAGAAAAAAATCATAAAGATCAGATCACAAATAAATGAAAAAAAAATGAAGGAAACGATAACAAAGATCAATAAATCTAAAAGCTGGTTCTTTGAGAAGATAAACAAAATTGATAAACCATTAGCCAGACTCATCAAGAAAAAGGGGAGAAGACTGAAATCAGCAGGATTAGAAATGAAAAAGGAGAAGTAACACCTGACACTGCAGAAATACAAAGCATCATGAGAGATTACTACAAGCAACTCTATGCCAATAAAATGGACAATCTGGAAGAAATGGACAAATTCTTAGAAAAGCACAACCTTCCAAGACTGAAATTGAGACTGTAATTAAAAATAGTCCAACAAACAGAAGTCCAGGACCAGATGTCTTCACAGGTGAATTCTATCAAACATTTAGAGAAGAGCTAACACCTAACATTCTCAAACTCTCCCAAAATATAGGAGAGGGAGGAACACTCCCCAACTCACTCTACAAGGCCATCATCACCCTGATACCAAAACCAGACAAAGATGTCACAAAAAAAGAAAACTACAGGCCAATATCCTTTATGAACATAGACGCAAAAATCCTTAACAAAATATTAGCAAACAGAATCCAACAGCACATTAAAAGGATCATACACGATGATTAAGTGGCGTTTATCCCAGAAATGCAAGGATTCTTCAATATACACAAATCAATGTGATAAACCATATTAACTGAAGGAGAAAAACCATATGATCATCTCAATAGATGCAGAAAAAGCTTTTGACAAAATTCAACACTGCTTTATGATAAAAAACCCTCCAGAAAGTAGGCATAGAGGGAACTTACCTCAACATAATAAAGGCCATACATGACAAATCTACAGCCAACATCGTCCTCAATGGTGAAAAACTGAAACCATTTCCACTAAGATCAGGAACAAGACAAGGTTGTCCACTCTCACCACTATTATTCAACATAGTTTTGGAAGTTTTAGCCACAGCAAGTAGAGAAGAAAAAGAAATAAAAGGAATCCAAATCGGAAAAGAAGAAGTAAAACTGTCACTCTTTGCTGATGACATGTTATTATACATAAAGAATCTTAAAGATGCTGCCAGAAAACTACTAGAGCTAATCAATGAATTTGGTAAAGTAGCAGGGTACAAAATTAATGCACAGAAATCTCTTGCATTCCTATACACTAATGATGAAAAATCTGAAAGAGAAATTAAGGAAACACTCCCATTTGCCATTACAACAAAAAGAATAAAATACCTAGGAATAAACGTACCTAAGGAGACAAAAGACGTGTATGCAGAAAACTATAAGACACTGATGAAAGAAATTAAAGATGATACAAACAGATGGAGAGATATACCATGTTCTTGGATTGGAAGAATCAACATTGTGAAAATGACTGTCTACCCAAAGCAATCTACAGATTCAATGCAATCCCTATCAAGCTACCAATGGCATTTTTCACGGAGCTAGAACAAAAAATTTCACAATTTGTATTTCACAAAGGCCCCTGAATAGCCAAAGCAATTTTGAGCAAGAAAAATGGAGCTGGAGGAATCAGGCGCTCTGACTTCAGACAATACAACAAAGTTACAGTAATGAAGACAGTATGGTACTGGCACAAAAACAGAAATATAGATCAATGGAACAGGATAGAAAGCCCAAAGATAAACCCATGCACATATGGTCACCTTATCTTTGATAAAGGAGGCAAGAATATACAATGGAGAAAAGACAGCCTCTTCAATAAATGGGAAAAACGGGACAGCTGCATGTAAAAGAATGACATTAGAACACTCCCTAACACATACACAAAAAAAACTCAAAATGGATTAAAGACCTAAGTGTAACACCAGACAATATAAAACTCTTAGAGGAAAACATAGGCAGAACACTCTATGACATACATCACAGCAAGATCCTTTTTGACCCCCCTCCTAGAGAAATGGCAATAAAAACAAAAATAAACAAATGGGACCTAATGAAACTTAAAAGCTTTTGCACAACAAAGGAAACCATAAACAAGACGAAAAGAGAACCCTCAGAATGGGAGAAAATATTTGCAAACAAAGCAACTGACAAAGGATTAATCTCCAAAATATACAAGCAGCTCATGCAGCTCAATATCAAAAAAAAACAAACAACCCAATAAAAAATGGGCAGAAGACCTAGATAGACATTTCTCCAAAGAAGATATATGGATTGCCAACAAACACATGAAAAGATGCCCAACATCACTAATCATTAGAGAAATGCAAATCAAACCTACAATGAAGTATCACCTCACACTGGTCAGAAGGGTCATCATCAAAATATCTACAAATAATAAATGCTGGAGAGGGTGTGGAGAAAAGGGAACCCTCTTGCACTGTTAGAGGGAATGTAAATTGATACAGCCACTATGGAGAAGAGTAGGGAGGTTCCTCAAAAAACTTAAAATAGAACTACCATACGACCCAGCAATCTCACTACTGGGCATATACCCTGAGAAAACCATAATTCAAAAAAAGTCATTTACCACAATGTTCATTGCAGCTCTATTTACAATAGCCAGGACATGGAAGCAACCTAAGTGTCCATCGACAGATGAATGGATAAGAATATGTGACACATATGTACAATGGAATATTACTCAGCCATAAAAAGAAACAAAACTGAGTTATTTGTAGCGAGGTGGATGGACCTAGAGGCTGTCATACAGAGTGAAGTAAGTCAGAAAGAGAAAAACAAATACCGTATGCTAACACATATATATGAAATCTAAAAAAACATAAATAAAATGGTTCTGAAGAACCTAGGAGCAGGACAGGAATAAAGATGCAGATGTAGAGAATGGACTTGAGGACACGGGGAGGAGGAAGGGTAAGCTGGGACAAAGTGAGAGTGTGGCATGGACATATATACACTACCAAATGTAAAATAGATAGCTAGTGGGAAACAGCTGCATAGCACAGGGAGATCAGCTCGGTGCTTTGTGACCACTTAGAGGGGTGGGATAGTGAGGGTGGAAAGGAGACAGAGGAGGGAGGAGATATGGGGATGTATGTATATGTATAGTCGATTCACTTTGTTATACAGCAGAAACTAACACACCATTGTAAAGCAATTATACTTCAATAAAGATATTTTAAAAAAAGAAAGAATCCATCTGCCAGTGCAGGGGACATGGGTTCGATCTCTGGTCTGGGAAGATTCCTCATGCCACGGAGCAACTAGGCCCGTGTACCACAACTACTGAGCCTGCGCTCTGGAGCTGTGAGCCACAACTCCTGAAGCCTGTATGCCACAATTACTGAAGCTTGTGCACCTAGATCCTGTGCTCTGAACAAGAGAAGCCACCACAACGATTAGCCCTTGCACTGCAATGAAGAGTAGCCCCTGCTCGCTGCAACCAGAGAAAGCCCGTGCACAGCAACAAAGACGCAAAGCAGCCAATAATTAAATACATAAATAAATAAATAAATAAATAAATAAATAAATAAATAAATAAATAAATAAATACATGAAAATCTATTTTAAAAAAATGTTTGGTAAGAGACTACCCTTTCCCCATTGTATGTTCTTGCCTCCTTTGCTGTAGATTAATTGACCATACAAGCATGCATTTGTTTCTAGGCTTTCTCTTACATTCTATTGATATATGTGTCTATTTTCATGCCATTTTTTTTTATTACTATTGCTTTGTAGTATAGTTTGAAATCAGGGATTGTGATGCCTCCAGCTTTGTTTTTTTTTTAAAAGAAAGATTGCTTTTGCTGACCTGAATGTTGCTACAGATGTCTGCAATATAGAGCATATGCATATACATTTATAAAATTTAAGAAATGTATTCTAAAGCACAACAGTACTGAGAGATTTCAGATAAGAGATCATGGATGTCTAAGAGCCAGACTTCAGGAAAGGGGTCAGGACTAAAAATATAAATGTGAAAGGCATCATTTTATAGATGGCATTTTGTTAAAGCTAAGTGGCTGGGTGTTATCTGGTGGTGAGAAGAGGAATAAGGATTGAATTGTATCTCACGCCACTGTTTAGAGTGATGACCTGGGAGAACAACAAAGAGATTGTCCAGAAAGTAAATGAAGAAAGTGTTTCAAGAGCACTGCAGGAAGGCATGATCAGCTGTGTGGAATGTAGCTAATAGGTCAGGAAAGTTGAGGATTGAGCCTGTGAAAGAAAAGCAGCAGCAACATTGAGCATCCTTGCTCGTTTTCATCATCACTGGGAGGGTTCACTATACAGACAGCCATTCTTGATACATGTTTGATTCTGTATCTGAAATGATTGCATCATAGTCACTTCTTTGACACACTACTTAAATTACTGACATTCCTGGATGTGAGAGGTATGTCATGGAAGCAGTTAGTACAGTCAAAAAACACAAACTTCAAACACAGATGGACCTGGGTTCAAAACCCACATCTGATTGGGTTACCCACATCATCATAAATCAACCTCCGACAAGTTATGTAACATTGCTGTATCTCATTTTCTTACCTGAAAAATGAGGCTATTAATAGCAATCTCAAATGTGTGTTAAAGATTAAAAGAAATAACCTACATAAAGGGCTTTAGCACATAACATGTCCTCAAGTTCTTCCTCTTTTCTAGGGAAAGTGGACAACCTGTAAACGTAAAGCATGGTGGTAAGGCAAAGCATGCACCGAATGAGACCACAGGAGACGTGGACTGGGGCTTTGGCCCCAGTAGCTATATTATGTGAAACTCCATAACTCACATCATATATAAACTTTAGAATCAAAGATCAACAGCCAACAGATACAAACTAGCACGTTTGGTTTGATTGGAACAATATTTTAGTTCGTCGTTTGGTTAGTATGTATCACTCTCTAGTTTGCCACAGTTCATACTTTCCTCATGGCATCACTCATTTAATTTGCCTGCCTGTCCCTGAATCAATTTCTTTGCCGCCCCTGGAGTAAATCATCTTTCTGGTCCCTTCATTTAGAGTATTTTATAAGTTTTGTAGCTAGCACTCCAAGATGTCCTTGTTCAAGGCATGTTTATGTATAGAACACTGTAAACACAAAGCTTAGGGTCTACATGCTTTTCAACACACTGCAGAAAGTTTTAGACCTGAAAACAAAATGATTGCCTCTCAAATAAGAAAGAAGAACGGAAAAATTAAATTGTAGAAGCTTTTGTACACAAAATATATAACGGCATAGCAACCATTCAACTACAACTGGATTAAAGTCGTTTAATATTAAAAATAAAGTTTATGTCACAAGAATAAAACTAATAATTTATTCATTGGGCAATTTGGAACTAGAGAAAATTATCAAAGCTCTTTTTAAATTTTTAGGGCAAATTGCATTTCATTTTAATATGGAGGCAGAAGATGGAGTTCTTTATGAACTATAGTTGCTTTTTTGTTCTTTTGTCAGTCTTCTTGGGAAATATATCCAATAGCTTTTGACTTTCTTCGTCCATTTCCTCCACAGATGTCTCCAAGTTAACAGTGGACTGAGGAAGGAAATGGTTATAGATGCTTCTTATTCATGCACTTTTACCTTACTATACATCTTTATGTCCTTAAAACTTATCATATTGTAGGTGCTCAATAATGTTTATTGGCTTAAACATCTGCTGAGGAGAAGGCACAGGTAGCAGGACTCAGTTGCCTGGAAGGGGTATAAAATATAAGGTTTTAGTTGGCTCTTTATAAGATATATGAACTCTGACATTGCTCTGGGAAGTAGTATTCCCAGCATCCCTTAATTTTAAGAGGGGACACATGACACAGTTGCTACCAAAGAGGCATAGGTATGAGTCTGCTCAGGTTTCTGGAAAAGCTTTTACTTTTTTGACTTAATGGGAAAGATGCATCTGGGTGGCATTCCTCTTCCTGCCTTGAATCCACGTGTAATATCTGGAGGAGTGGATGACATGTTGACAACATAAGTTGATAAGCCAGCATGCTGGGGTTGGTGGAGTGGAGAGGCTGGAAGACACTGAGTCCTTGATGTCATTGACAAACTGCTGCCCTGGGCTTAGATCACATACTTCCGCATTGCTTATTATGAGAAAATTAAACCCAATTTGTGTAAGTCACAGAAAATCGGGGGGGGGGGTTGTTTCTTTTTTTGTTTTTTGTTTTTAACTTGCACCCCAAAATATGTCTGACTGCTATACCATGGGAAGGGATGGTAAAAATAGAAGGGAAATGAAGGTCTTTGGCATTAGGGTCATTCAGAAACTCTGAAGCTAAGAAGCTGGAGGAGTATTCTGGAAGCAAAGTGACTGTTTAGATATACAGCTAAAAATCAAGTAAGTAAAGTATTTAAGAAAACCTCCATGGTTGGAGAAGTGGGGGATGGGAACTAGATATTTACACCCTGAAGTCCAAAATATCCAAGTGGATGATGGAACTATCAGATACTCACTGGGGACTACCTCAGTCCAGGAACACAGGTACCAGAGATGATACAGGAATAGACCTTAGTACAAAGGAAATGATACCCCTTATAATATTCATCCATGCATCTCAATTTTCTTAGCAATTTTGGCAGGAGTATGGATGGTAGATGATGAAGGTGAACTCCTTAGAATTGCATGAAATAAAGATTTTCTCTGGCCAAGTCATAAAATATTCCCCACTAGACTGTGAGATACTTAAGGGGAGGAAGGGAGGTGGGGAGAAGAAGGTGTTTGTGCATATTGGACTTGAGGGGCTGTGGGACAGGGATTTGGAGATGACTCCCAGGCAAATGTATATATAGCTGGGAAGTGTTTAGACTGCTTTAACGTGATTTATGAAAAATAATTTATTTTGGAAAAGCAATTGGGGAAGGAAGTTATTTTTGTCCTGTGGCTATTTACAATAAATATGTAATCCAGAGGTTTACAAAAGCTTGGTATCCTTAAGGCACATATTTAGAATTTGTTTTCCAGTTTTGTCAGTTCTTTTGGCATTAGAGAAGCCACTCAGTTCATTGTGACATAGTGCCCTTCATTTCCGTGCCTGTCACTGAGTTCTGTTTCTTCAGCAGAGACATAATCACCAGCAGTGGGGTATAGGATGACTCACTGCATCTGTGGGCCTCAGTTTCCACACTTGAAAACAAGGCAATGGAAGTAGTTTTTCACGAAAGGGCCTTCCAACTCTGACATTCTATGGTCCTGGAATTCTACAACACAGATGTTATTAACTCTCAGTCCTGATAAGCAGGTAACTGACTTGACCCAACTCATTTTCCAGAAATGGAAAGTCAGGCATCCTCTGAGGGTAGATAGGTTGCATCAACTTTCTTAGATAAAGGATAACTCATCAATGTTAATATAGTAACTCTGGTATATGAACTTGCATCCTGTAGAATTTTAAAACATAAATAAAAGTCTTTTTTTCTTTGAAGTCTGAGATCAAATATATCTCTACTGAGAAGGAGAGTGAAATTGGAATTGTCCTAAAAGCTCAATGTCTACAACTTGACTCAACTAAATGACCTTAAATTAGCTGCCTTGTTTTATAAAATCTGGACAAGAAAATCCTCTCATTCAGGATTATATAGCTCTAATCAAATATCTGCTGCATGCCATAATCTTTGCTAGGTCCTTTCATAGTTTCATTATCCACTAGACAATTATCAACTCCAAACGATATCTGTTTTTATACATTCTTGTATTTACAGAACCTAGTACAGCACCTGGCACATTAAAGACACCCACAAATATTTAAGGTATTTGTGGTAACAATTACTTCCTGTGAAACTTGAAATAGCAATATGAGGTAGGTAACTACTACTATTATCTCTATTGTGCAAACTGAGGCTCAAAGAAGTCAGAAAATCTGATGCCAATGTCACAGACAGACATTGGCAGAGCTATGGCTTGAATCTAAGCATCTTAACTCCAAAGACAGTACCTTTTCCACTAACTAGATTGTGCCTTCCTACCATGGCTTTCCACCTATTTGCTGCTTCCTTAATACTCCAAACTGTGCAAATAGATTTTCAACTAGAATATGGAAATGATCAGCCTCTGATAAGACAGGATTTTTTGTTTAAAACATTTTGCAACAAAAGATAGCTTTCCTTGAGGCTAGCTTAGAGTAATAAATATGCCCCAATACCATCCCACAGAGAACAGGAAAGAGTTAAAAGACTGACAAAGAACAAGTATACAGAGATGGAGGATTCTGAGAAGAGGATAGGAGACACCAAAGGTAAGAGCTATGGGAGAAACAAGAAATAAAAGCTAATGCTAATGGATATAGGTATACATATAGCTGATTCACTTCACTGTACAGTAGAAACTAACACAACATTGTAAAGCAATTTTACTCCAATTAAAAAAAAAATCATGCCATAGGACAATAAAAAAAAAAAAAAAGCTAATGCAATATTGCAGAGGAGTCATTCCCCAAAGTCCAATGCCCCTATGAACCAGATGGGCTGAGATGCAATCATTATTTTTTTCTTTTATTTTGAACTCTATGGGTGCTTGAGTGACGAGCAATAATGTTATTTAGAATGGGATCTGTTCATCTCTCGAATTCATTTGTGAAATTCTTGGGTTACAAACCCAATGACAGAGCTATACCATTAATACTCAGTTATATCAAGCAGTCTTTCATCAACTGCCAGTTTGACTTTAATATTACTAAAACTTCTCTGAAACCCAGTTTTCTAGAATTTGAATGAAGTTGGCTGGGTCAGCTCATCACCCTTTCTTTTTTCAATTACCCATGTATTGGGGGAGTTCTTCTCTTCCTCTGTCAAATATTTACTGATCTCCCAACCCCCTAAAAACTACCAAGTACCTTCAAGGTTTCAACTGAATAATCCCTTCTTCATGAACCCAAGGAGTCTAACAATTGGTTTTGTTACAGTTAACCAGTTTTGCCATGAACTAAAAAGTTTGGCTTCATTGAGACATTATGTGTCAAGTGATATCCACCATACTAAGAGATTATACCAGCCATCTCTCCTTTACCTTTTGGATGTAGGAAAAGGTTAAGTAGTAAATTTTAAAACATTGGATGGAAAAAAAAAAATCAAACCAAAATTGTCTTTCAAACTCAGGTTACTCTACATTCTGTATAAAAATTTAGATGTTATCTTCCTGACTTGGTTTGTGTCAGGTTCTGCCAAAATATTAAATAAATGTCTAGAATTCTGAGCTTGAATCATGAATTCAATGCATTGCTTACTAGCTCCAGAACTTTTAAGAAATTACCTAACTTCTCAGTTTTCTCATCCATAAAATAATACTTATTGTTATCAGGTGTATTGAACTAGATAAAGGTGAGACACTAACCATGGTAGCTAACACATTGTTTTAAGAAATGTAAGCAATTGCTGTTATTAATTCACAAAGAAACCCACTCTCACTTCTTTTATTCATTCTGGATAGTCAAGCCAATGCTATAACACATAAAAAGACAATTAAAATTTTAAATATTATAAATGAGATAAGATTGTAATTTTTGTACATAATACATATGTAAAAGTCTAAGATTCTATTTAGAATTTATTAAAGTGTAAGATAGTTTAGTAAGCATCTGGATTTCATATTGTATATGTATATATGCAATATATATATTTAATATATACATTTTATATATAGCTAGCACATATGGAATCACTTGCATACTAAATTACCATGTATATTTATCTGGAAGTCATATACATATATATACACACACAGACATATATGTGGAATCCAGCTACATACTAAATTATCATATATATTTATATACATTTATATATACACTTTACACCCAACAGTAACCAATTTGAAATATAATACAAGTCATTCACAATGGCAAAATATGTGAGATTCTGTTGTTTTTGCCCTAAGACTTTGACATAACTGATAGAAAAAAGCCAACATAATTAAAGAATGTAGTTTTTTAATGACAAAAGATGAGAAACTTTTTCTTTTAGAACTTTTTACACAAAGCAGGACACAACACAGCTTGTCCCCACTTGAATTCACTGGCTTCACAGTTTTCCTAACGTTCCCCATAACGTGTCCATTGTCGTATCAAGGAAACAAATTGAGCTATTACATTTTTTTTAACCAATTGAATTGTTTACTTCTTTTTTTGGTAAGAAATCACATACCAGTAAATTGACTCACTTTAGTGAGCATGACATGTCTGTAGGATAATTTATGATAGTTTATTTTAGTTTGTCTTTTGGGGCATCAACATCACAGACACATGACCTTTGACAGACAGTATTGGTTCCAAATAACTGTAATCATTTCTAAGGTTCAAATTGTCACTACTTGGTCACTGGCAACCCCCTCAATAGACTGGTGCATTTATCCTTTGAACTCTACTCTCAAGTACATTAGATGGTATTCTTTTTAACAAAAAGATGCTTTGGTGTGAACTTTTGTTCTGGGTTTTTTTTTTCTTTTCAAATAATAAATTATTTACTTTCTAAAGATTTCTGGTTTTTTGGTTTTATTTTTTTGGAATATAGCATTTGACACCAAAACTACTGAGGTTTTTTTCATATGATCATTCAGGGTGAAAAAGTGATGCACACATTACAAGCAGAAAGGCTACTTTTTTATCAAAAGGTGTGACTTCATTTATATGCACCATCTTTATGCATTTAACTACTTACTGAGTTTCTTTTTACCTTATTCTACATGAGAGTTTGTTTTTCCAAAGTTCACTCCTTTTCCACTAACATGTTAATAATTGTCATAACCGACACCATATTCACATTTCCTTGATGCATACTGACGTAGAGAACCATTATATGGGCTTATAGGGTATTGATTTTTATGAAAGTTTAGGTTATCTAGTTATTATTTTTTCCAAATCTCTACAGTATCTTAAAATATGATCTAAAAATATGATTTATCACTTCTTTCCTACTACACTGGAATCATTGGCCTGCTGTGACTTATATTGTCCTATTTGGACATGGAAATCCCTGATACACTTTAAAGTGATTCACTTCACATTAATACTCTGCTTAAAACTTCTCAACACAATTACAATAAAATCCAAACTAAAGTGGCCAACAGCTGTCTTCTCTGATCTCATCATTGACTAACTTGTCCTTCATTCACTGCTCTCCTGCTACAGTGGCCCTCTTTCTGCCTTTTGAATGTGTGTCCTTCTGCTTCAGGGACTGAGCACTGGCTGTCACCTCTCTCTGGGCCTCTCTCCCTCACATCATTATAAGTCTGACTCTTCTCACTGTTAAGTTTCTTCAAATATCACTTCCTCTTCAGGCATTTCCCAAGCTTCCTAGCTAAAGTACCCACACATAATCTCCTCTTCTCCATCGTCCTGTGTTATCTCTTGCATAGAAACTATCACTTTCTGAAATACTATTTATCTGTCTAAGAATGTGTGTCTGTCTTCCCAGTAAAATGAAAGCTCCATGAGAGTTGAGACCGTTTGTGTTATTCTTCACTGTTTTATGATGCTTGGCACATATTAAGTACTCAATAGATAATTGTTAAAAGTCAAATAAAAGATTGAAACACAAAAAGTAAGTGGAGAAGACAAAATATAGAAAAAGATTATTAAAATCTTTTGCTAGAGAAGGCTTTTCTAAGGATACCACCAAGAGGAGAAGCATAATAGACATATTTGTTTATACATAAAATTGTAAAACTTCTGTCTAGTAAAATTCTCCATAAGAAAAGTTAAAAGAAGAAAATATTTACAGCATATATAATTAACATTGGTAAATATCAGTTCAGATTAACCCAGCCACATGTTTTAAACCTATTTAGAGAAGAGTCATCTTCCTGGTTCAGTTTTGCCCAGACATCGTTTAAAATAAGTATAACAGTAATCATCATAGGAAATGATGCAATACTAAAGGCAAACAGCTCAGTAAGGAAGAGGGCAAGAGTAATGAATAGGCAATTCACACATGCAAATGGACAGTAAAATATATGAAAACACGTTCAAATTTATTAATGATTTAAAAATACATATTTACACAATGAAATATAATTTGCTGTCTATAAAATTGGTAAAAATTTTAAAATATTAGTAACAGGCTAAGCTGTCATTTGTGTGGGGAAAATAGGTTTTCTAATATATAATTGGTGGAAATCTGAATTATAATGACGTTTTTGCAAGCCAATGTGTCAATGTCTATTCAAATTTAATTACACATACCGTTTGACTCAGCAATACATTTCTAAGAATCAGTTTATCAATATGCTAAACTATATATACAACATTGTTTATAATAACAATATAGTAACAATCTAAATGTGCAAAAACAGGAAACAGGATAAATAATGCATGGTATACCCATGATGGGATTCTGTGTGACCATTAAAAATAAGTCAGTCTGAATGTACTAACTTACAATGATATCTATGATACATTAAGAGAAAAAACAAGTTGAAGATCAGTATGTACTCTGAGTCCCTTATTGGAAAGGACATTCTAATCTGCAGATACAAGACTCCTGACTAATTATGACTAAAATCGCAAAGACACCTTATGATTCTCTATAACAAGAACTCTGGTGGAATTGCTACAGGATTATTTCAACAGTCAATGATGTTAGAGCATTGGGTCAATGACTCCATAATTCTCTTGGCTTTTCCCTCATGGTCACAAAATGATTGCAGCAAATAACAAGTCTCTGTACCAGCTTCTCAAGATGAAGACAACAAGGGGAACATGCTTTCTTCTCAAAAATCTGTGGCTTTTTACCCAGCAAGATAATCTCTCATAGGAAACTTCTATAAGATTTGCCCTAATTTCACACAGTCCAGAACTGTGGCACATGGCCATACCTGCTACACAGAAGCCTGCAACAGTATCATACAAAAGGGAGTGGATTTTATGGCCCGTTTAGAGGTATCATAATCTATCCCCAGGGTTAGAGGAGGAGCCTACTGTCCTAAAATCAAGAGATCTCTGCCCTCAGAAGCACTGACCATAAAAGAAATGATTGGTAATTTAGACCTCAGTAAAATTAAAAACTTCTGCTCTTCGAAAGGCAGCATTAAGAGTATAAAAAAAAAAAAAAGACTGAGAGAACACATTTATAATACATATATCTGGTAAAGGACTTGGATCCAGAAGCTATAAATTTTCAACAAAGTAAAAAGAAAAAGATAAATAAGTCAATTTAAAATGGACAAAAGGGTGGGAGGGAGACGAAAGAGGGAGGAGATATGGGGATATATGTATATGTATAGCTGATTCACTTTGTTATAAAGCAGAAACTAACACACCATTGTAAAGTATTATACTCCAATAAAGATGTTAAAAAATAAATAAAATAAAATAAAATGGACAAAAGACTTTGACTCCTCAGCATTGAGACTATCCAAGTGGTCAATAAGCTTACGTGAAAAGTTATCAACATCATTACCCATGAAGAAAATTCAAACACAAGTAAAAACCACAATAAAATCCATTATATACCCACCAGAATGGCTAAAATTAAAAATACTAACAATAACAATGCTGGTGAGGACATAGAGCAAGTAGAACTTTTGTACATTTGAGCTGGAAATAAATTGGCTCTGTCACTTTAGAAAATTCTTTGGTAATATCTACTAGCTAAACTTACAAATACTCTAGCCAAATGGCGTTAGGTGTTAGGCATTTGTCCTTTATGGTGAATAGACGGAGATGGTAGACACCCAGTGCCCCAGATCTATTTGGGGCCGTAGTAGGAAAAGTTACTGAGGGCTGCAAAGCCTTCTCTAAGCTCATCTCATCAAGATGGAAAAATCCACCAGGAAAACGAATATGCCTGTGAATAACTGAGAGCTGCCTACAGTATATTCGCCTGAAATGACATTTTCTCTCATATGAATGATGAAAAGAGAAGGAAAGCAACTTTAGAGGTCATCTCATTTAGTGCCCTTGCCAATGTGCCAATCTTTTACATAATTCTTACTTTTAAAGAGTCTCAACGGTTGTGTAACAAGTGGAAAATATGCCTTTACTACCAAATAGGGGAGGTGTGCTGTATGGTCAACTGACTAGAAAACAGGCTGTGAAATCTGCCCATTTGTTTACTTTGCCACCTGGAACAGTGCGACTGTGTTTTTGTTTGTGTGTGTTTGTGTGTGTGTGTGTGTGTGTGTGTGTGTGCATGTGTGTGGGGGGGGGGGCGGGGGGATGCTGTATGGTGTGTCTGTGGGAGAGAGTGGAAGGGACCAAAAGAGAAAGAGACAGGTGATGTGAGGATTCTGGGTTAAATCCATTTAGCAGCACTTGCTCAGGTTAAGTATTGACATGCCCAACATTGACAGAAAACAAAGAATCTAGATTTTTAACCTCAGTCCTTTCATTCTAGTTTTCTCTGAATCCCAAGAGCATCAAGATAAAGTTCTTAGTTTGTAGGAACACAAGAATAAGATGTTCTGACATGGCTTTCTGCAGACCCCCTTCTGAATCTCTGAAGGCAGCCTACCTTAGCACGGTTGGTTATTATGTTTTCTAGTATTATCCAATGAGTGTTACGTCATTATTTATTGTTACCCCTTAATCTATCACCCTCCGACTACTTCCCTCACTTACTCAACACATACAGTTTGCTCATCTATTTTCCATTAGCTTTTGAGTTTCCAAAGCCTAGATGCCAAGGGAAATAGAAAGGACTCGTGCATGTAAATGCAGATTTTAAAGAATATCTGAGAAGTAGAGCCATGCTTCTTTATTCCTCAGACTAGATAAAGCCTTCAGAGTGGAGTGGAGGGAAGAAAGGGAGTGTGTATCGAGTCCATATTCACTGGTCATTCCCAGAGTGAAAGGAGCTCTGTGTGGGGCATCTTGAGCCAAAGCCAGTGTGCAAAAAAGAGAAATTTGCTGCATTTGAGAGTAGAGGGTCCTTATGTCTCACATTTCTGGAGGTCAGCAAGTCCTCAAAGAAGGTGTCATAGGACTAGGCTGATAGGACTTTAAATTGGAGTTTCTCAATGTGTAGTGTGATCTAGATGCAGTAGAAAAACTCTCCTGAGAGGTACCCAGAAGAAGAAAAGAGAGAACCAGAACAGAAGGGACCCAACGGCAGGATGAGGATGGCCTTGAACGGATGGACAGCAGAAGGGCAGGGGCATCTCCAAGTAGACTAGCCTTATCACTCATCCATTCCTGGGCCTGTGTAAGCCCCCAGGAACTTACACCACCTCTGTGAAAGGCAGAAGATGGGTGACTGAATTCATGAATTGATCAAGACTGATTTCCTGCCACTTTTAAAATCTGAGCTAAAAATAGATATTGAATTACCAAAAAATTAAAGGTTATATATCTGCTCTCAAAAGTTTCATCCCCACCCCATAATCATGCAGAAAGTATGACTTTATTTCCTTTTATTGTTACATAATGGGTTCAATTTCAACCACACTTCTCTGAAGCAGAGGTTATTGTTCCAAAAATGCTAAGTGTTAAGGAGACTGATTCCTCAGAAGGTCTTTATTATTTCTTAGAGCCTCCTATTCAGCACTCCAAAAAGGTCCTTGTGGGTGACTGTCTCAGAAGGAGCAGAAAGAGAACTATCCCTGGAGAACCAGGCTGAAATCGCTTCTGGACTAGTCTGCTGTAGGATGCTGGGAAAGGAGAAAACACACATGGGGAAAGCAAATGCAAGGATAAATAAATGTTTCCACACACATCTCTTTCAAACAGCGGGAAAGTTTGCTTTCTTGAAGCATTAGAGAAGCCAATAAGTGTGGGTGTGCTGTAATGACAGGTATTTTGTGGTGAGTTTGGAATCAACCTAACATTTCACTGTGGCCTGTGGAGTCCCTCGGCAGACATCAGATTAACTGGGAACAGATCAGCACATCAGAGTTGGGAAGAAAGCTCAGAGAGATCACCTAGGCAAACACTGTTCCACCTTCCAAAGCACTCCTACTGTGCACTGAAGCTGGGCCACAAACCAGAGGGGTGCCTGGGAGCCAAGGACTGAATGGCACTCCTTTTCTGGAATCCCATACACACACCTTCCCTCACCCCTCTTCCTCCTCCTCCTTCTTTAAATTGTTCCCACTTCAAAGATCAGTGGCTCAGGTTGGGAAGCTTTTCAATGTTCATGATGGGAAATGGAACCTCTTCCCCCATCTTTCTTTCCAGCCTTCCTTTGCCTTTTCTCCATGTGTACTGCAACACTGAGAAGCATGGCTTCTGTTGGCTCACTGCTTTTTTTCTCTTTTGCATTACGGATGCCATCTTACAACTTATTATGTGATCCTTACTGCTCCAAGCACCCAATAAATGTCCTCTCCTTCCTCAATCCACTCTTGGTTTTTATTTAATTGTACCTCTGCTGCACAAAATTGTGTTCTAAAAACATACCAGGGATTTGTTTTAAACAGGTATGATAAGACACGCAGACGTGGCAATGATTGTCATGAAGGAAAAAGTTTCTACTGACAGATCCTAGAAACAGACACAGCATGCTATGCAGGGCCACACAAGGAAGCAGCTGAGTTGGCCAGGAGACAGGGGGAGAGGGAAAAATACAGCCCAGAGCCTGTGTTGAGGTTCTGTGAGAAAGAATGTACAAGTCAGGGTAGGCTTGCTGAGTCAGTTTAGGATTAGATAGTGGGGGTGGTCTCAGTGGGCTCTGGACTACAGGGGTGTCCAGTACCTGGCCCTGGGGTGACTTAGGGCAGCAGGCATATTGGCTTGGTGTGTGAGAGTTTGATAAAGGAGATAGTTGGGGATTTGAATTGCTTGGTTTGTATAGCAAAGGTGTGCTCCTATGGAGTCATTTGCTATCTCTGGGAATTAGCTCTCCCTGGGAGAAGCAGTCTCTCCAGGATCATGACTCCAAATGCTAGAGCATCAAGAATACAGAAAATAGATAACCAACAAGGTCCTACTGTACAGCACAGGGAACTATACGCAGTATTTTGTAATAACCTATATGGGAAAAGAATCTGAAAAAGAATATGTATATATATATAGCTGAATCACTGTGGTGTACACCTGAAACTAACATGACATTATAAATCAACTGTATTTCAATAAAATAAAATTTTTAAAAAAGAATACAGAAAATTAAGAAATATAGTCAATAAAAATTGGATTAATAATAATCATTGTTTCATGACATACTATCATCATTGGTCCATGCATGACCCTTTTACTTTATGTATTTTTCTCTAAAATAAAGAACTACCATGCATTAACCACAGAACCTAAAACCTAGGACATTATCGGTAACTTACATTTACTTATGAGCTTCTACCCTAATCTTGTGGAGTCCAACAATTCTTTCTGCAGTTTATTTATGGGTCTCAACACCTTGTCTGGAGAAGAACATCCCATTTGAATGACTGCCAATAGCCACTTACATTCCCTGTCCTCTTATCCATCTCATCAGCTTGAATTTCAAGCTCTTTGAATGTTTTCCAACCTGTAACTTAAAACACTGGCAAAGAGAAGAACATTCACTTGGGTTTGGATGAAAACTTCATGAATTTATGGTGATAGATGCTGAATTAAATATATATATATTACTTTGTGCCTCCATAAGCTGATGCCTCTGATAATGGCAAAGAATTCTTCACAGCCCTTGAACAAAAATCTAAAACCAAGAATTTAGGAAAAAAGGGGTCTAGGCAGAAAGCTTTCCAAGTCAGGCCTGAGGCTAGAGTAACACCAGCAAGAGTCTTCTTACTGTCTAGATTTTCAGCAGCTCAACTATTCATTTTGAATGAGGGCCATCAGGCATTGTCAAACAGCAGCCAGCAGGACTTTTCATAGCTTTGGGGACTATTCATTATGATGTCTTTTGTGTGGGAAGTTTGAGGGATGTTATGTTTAGAGAAACTGTTGGGGCTGTTGTTGAAGAATCAGCGGAAGTCAAATGCCTACAAGAAAGGACCCTGGAAGAGTCAGCGGTACACGGTCACAGGCAACAGGTATTCTGGGGAGGGGGTGTGTTGGGACGATGCTCAGGGGACTTTAGTTCCACACCTAGATGGTGTTAGGTATGTCTCTTTCCAGGTGTCTGGAAACAGGAGGATGAGAGAATTGCTGTGTACACTGATGGTATGTCAATTCTGCCCACTCAGCCTTTTTATCTTCTGCCATTTCTGTAGTCCTGTGCAAAGATGGCCACCAGATTCCTGAGCTATTGTTACTAACAGCAAAATGGGTAAGGCCAAGGTTTCGGGTCTTCATCAAAATATCCCTTTTTCTGCTTTATCCTTTGAGAACTTCGGAATTTGGCTTTGTGATATCCTGGCAAATGCTTCACAATCAAAAGGCTTTTCGACATCTCCTCAGGTCTCAAGTTCAAACCAAATAGTGAGTCTGGTTGTATTCTGTGCAAATAAAATGTAAATCATTTTCTGTCAGATTTGGACTTCCTGAATGAACTGTCCTGAGAAAAGAGTACTTGGGTGTTCAGGGCTCCCACAGTTTGGGGACTTTGGCTGGATCTCAACGTATTTAGGAGACCCCATTCTAAAATATTTACCCATCCAAATGAACTGAAAGGGTGCTTGTCCTACAAACGGCCCCTGAAATAACTTTGGAAGCCCAACCCCTACTACTGAACAGTGGCTATTACCCTTGGACCCTGGCAAGCAGGGCTTAGACTTCTGGAGTAATTTTCCTTTGAATTTATGACTCTTCAACTTCATTTCACTCATCAGCCTTCTCGTCTCCTCTCCCACATTAAATTGGTCTATAAAACTCCACACGCCATATGCGGATATATGTATATGTATAGCTGATTCACTTTGTTATAAAGCAGAAACTAACACACCATTGTAAAGCAATTATACTCCAATAAAGATGTTAAAGAAAAAAAAAAAAAAATAAAGAAACTCCACATGCCATAAAATGAGATCAGGGTGGGGATGTGGCAAAGTATCCCCCAAGGTCAACATTATGATAGACTCCCCACTCCACCCCTCTGGCCACACCCCAGGGGGAATGGAAACAAAAGGCATGATGGCTGCAGACTTCACTTCTGGCAGCCCCCAAACAGTTGTATGGTCTAATTTAGCTGGAACAGAGCAGCCTTTATGAAAAGAGACCCCCTTTCTTTCTCCCCACATCCCTTATCTGCATGGTGGTCTACAAAGAGGATCAAGAACATACCTGAGCCTCACTGGGCTCGAGAGAGCTGACACCGTGGACTTCCTGTGGCCTGGCTCCAGACGCATGCAGAACAACGCTGAGAAGCCAGCCCGGATGGTGTCTGAAATATTTGGCTCCTGGCTCAGGCTGTGGGCTGGCTGTCTGGTTTGTTTGAACACAAACTAGCCTGGGAGTCTTTGTGTAGAATGCTCCCTGAAGCTTTTTTCCGTGACGTCTGCCAGTTAAATGTATGAATTACTCTGTTTACTCCTCTATGACAGGGTAGATATTTTATTCAGAAGCAAAGGGTTTCTCCTCAGCCTTGCATTTTCTTCTCGCAATTGATAATCTCCTATTATGTGACAAAAACTGAGCAAGACGTTTTTTCATGTGTGAGTTCATTTTACCCTTCATAACAATCTCAGTAAAATGGCTGACGGTTCCCATTTTACAGATGAGGAAACTGAGATACAGAGATAGGAAATGATTGTTCTAAGTTCCACACAAACCAATCAGGGGGCAGAGCAGGAACTAGAACCTAAGTCTCCTCATTTCAAGAGTTTTTTTTTTTTCTTCTTCTTTTTTTATCTTATCCGTTGCAATTTCCTTAGAATTAATGCCTGACTGTTTTGAGTTGGTATTTGAACCTTCATTCATTCATTCATCCATTCAACAGCTATGTTTTGAGCATCTACTATGTACAAGGTACTAGGTCCAAAGGCTAAGCACAGGAATATGCAAACTTTTTCCGTAAAGAGCCAGATAGTAAGTATTTTAGGCTTTAACAGCCATATCGTTTGGGTTGCTACTTCTCATCTCCATCATTGCAGCGGAGAAGTCACCATAGACAATAGGTAGATGAATGGGTGTGGCCATACTCCAAAAAAAAAACTTATTTACAAAAATAGGCAGCTGGTCAGATTTGGCACTCTGGCTATAGTTTTCCATAGACTATCATGCAGTGCACAACCTGCACACCCATCCATAAGCATCCCTAATGAGACACCACAAAATTATGTGTTGACCCTGAATCCCAAGCCTGTAAGAAGAATGAGGATAGCTGATCCCCAACTCCTCAAAAAATTTTCACTGATCCCCTACCTCCTCAAAAAATCCGGAGAGGCCCACCTGAGTCATCATTGGCTTCTATGATGAGATGGCATCTCTGCCCCTCAGCATTTCCCTTGCACCATTCATGGGAAATGAATGGTTCCTAGTACTAATGAAGCTCTTGTGAGGTTTGCGTAGGCAAAAGTGTTAAATAGTAGAAAGTAACAAAAAGTCTGGGCCTCAGAAAACATGAAGGGCCCTGGGCTTGGGCATGGCCAACAACAGCTACCATGGATCCATGTTTATATGCTGAAGGCACCCATCTGCATTATCTCACTTGATCCTCAGAGCAATCCAGTTACTAAGTATTTCTATTTCCACTTTCCAAATGAGGAAACCTAGACTCAGAGAAGTTAGGTCACAAGGTCACATAACCAGGATGTAGCCAACTCAGGATCTGAGTAAAAGTCTGCCTGTTTCCAAAGTCCATGTCCCTCAGCACCAAGGTAGACTCTTTTGAAAGAAGAAAATAAAAGAAAGAACAATCAGCTTTTATTGTTGTCATTGTTGTTGCCTCCATGGAATCATGGCGGTAAGACCACCAAGGGGACCACTTGACAAGAAATGATGCAGGGATAGCAACCACACAGAATGTTCCTATTAACTGTGGTCAGATTCCTGAGGCACAGAAAGGCCTTCTTTGAGTGTGTGTCCACAGTGCCCTCTACTGCCCAGGAGGAATACCACTGAAACCCTGTTCAGAGTCCCCTTCAAGAAGATAGAAGATACTTACTGCCAGGTGTTGAAGATTAGAATTTGAGTCATGGTGTGAGATTTTATTGGGATTCTTTTCTTGTTACTCCTAATAATCCTAGTGTGGTTTGCTAGATCTTTATTGGAGTTCGGGGGTGGGGAAGAGGGACAGAAGCCACAGTCCTCCCAGGGCACTTTGAGATGAGAGGCAAGGGGCCTCCCTGCTGTTTGGTGGCCTCCTACCTGAACAAGAGTGTACATCTTTCCTTTCCCAGGGTGGCCTATGCTCCACTGAATGCTGATGACATCTGGGCCAGGAAGAAGTCAAGGAGGCTCCCAATGATGCCCGAGGGCATTTATAGCTCCAAGTCAGGTAAAGTTTATTTCATTACTGACACAATATTTTCATGGGAGTAAGCAAAAAAGGTCCTGACTTAATGGGTGCAAAGAAAGGGGACAATGTCAAGAAAAAAGAATACAAGCCAAGTAATTGCTAAAGGAGCTAGAATTGGAGAGTTTAAAAAAAAATAGAAATTAAATAAATAAAATATCACCCTTCATGGTACAGTGGTGCTGTGGCCTGGGGATGGAACTGGAAACTTCGTGTGGTGAGTTCTAATGGGATGTGGGTTGGATCAAAATATATTTGTCTCCAAGAAATACATTTTTCAAAATGCTAAGCTTTAATTTTTTAAAAAATAAGTAAACAGCCAGGAAAATGCCAGGCTTGATGCTTTCTTGAATGGGGCCCTAGATACATCTTATGAGGGGAAAACCCTTGCTAGCTCGACCCATGCTAACTGCTGCCCCGTGGGTCCATTCAGTATGCTTTAACCCATCCACTTTGAATCTCTGCCCTTGAGGCATCCAGGATCAAGTCCAAACCTCCCCTTCCCACCCTCCACCCGCACATGATGTGCTTCCTCTTTTCAAGGGAGCAGCCATATTGGAAGAAGTACAGGGCGCCCAAAAACAGTTTTGCTGGTCCAATAGTCAAATCTCTGAGCCCACAGAGATGTTTCTCTGCCTACCACATTTTCCTTGGCTCTTCCAGGCTCCATCCCTCTAAGCAAACATTTCCTCTACATTTAGACTCCTTCTAACACTGAGTATAATGTAACGGAAAGAAGCATTGACAACCTGGGTTTTAGCGGTTTTGCTATTTACTTCCTCAGTGTTTAATATCCCAGACTTTGTTTTCTCATCTTTATTCAGTATTATCTATTGTATAGTGCCAATGGAGAATCAAATGAGATAATGTACATAAAAGTATGTTAATAAATACCACAGTCAAACAAGTATTTATTAAGTGCCTGATATGTGCTTGGCATTGAGAAATATGGTGCTAAGACACAGCCTTTGACCTTGAGGAGTTTATAAGCTAGCCAAAGAGGTAAACAGAAAAATAGGTAGTTGTCATGTAACATGTGGAGATTGGTTTCTGTTATTTGTTTGTTTTGCCTTTTTTCTTGTTGGCCATAGCAAACCGACCCATAACCTATTCCAAATCCTACACCCACTGGCACTCATTCCCTTTCCCTCTTTGGGCCTCAGATCTCCAATTTGCCAAATGAATGAGTGACTAGATAATTTGTTAACCAAACCAGGACGCTCTGAAAGTGAGAGGAGGTGCTATTAATAATTATGCCATAGCAACTATCCCAGGCAATCAGAGATTATGGTCACACTACAGATGAGTGGGGAATAGGCATTCAGTGCTATCTAAGGCCTATTCTAGTCCTCACAGCTTATGGCCTTACATTGATTTTTTACAAGTCTTTCTTCTAGCCCCAGTGAGCACATTTCCTCTCTGGCTGTCCTCATCTGCATGGCTGCTGGTCAGTAGTATGTAGTGAGCTGAACCCTGGCAATCCCTGAAAATCTTGGTTACTGCCCTCATAGATCAAATCCTTTGTGAGTCAAACTGCATCATATTTTTTGTGGTCATATCAGCTGTTGGAGCTTAGCTGCCTAGTGGGCCTGGAAACTAAATGAAAATAAACTTAAACACAAGCAGCAGAGTTCATGGTACTGCAGGATGTTGAGCTCTTGGATCGTCTTTACCCCCATCTCAGATACTCTTTATGTTAATCTCTGCTCCCAAAGTAGGAAGCCCTGTGCGCACAAGGACGAGCGAGTTTCCAGACAACATATATGTTTGACAATACCCATGCACTGAGCTTTAGTAAGCCTAAGATAGATAAGAAGAGAGGATTAATGAGCTGATTTTGTATATCTCTCTCCCTCCACCCTCCAGCCTCCCCACAATTTTATTCCCTTTTCACTTCCTTTCTCAACAATTTTATGTGCTTGGGATGAAATCTTAAAAGTTTCTTGGTTTTTCTTTCCCTATGTTATGTAACAAAAGTATTTCCAGCCACAGTGGTAGGGAAATTGAGGCACAAATGAAACACAGGCGAGTTCTTAATAACCATTTACACACAAGCTCACACAATTTGTGCTAAAAGGTTTGAGATTAGTGATGGAATCTCATCTATATTCAGGCTGTATGTTGCATATCTTCCCAGAACTGGACATTTTAACATAATCTTAAAACCAAGGTAATGTGGCTGGGCTAACCATGTCTCTTTCCAAATGCATACACATGATCCACATGAGTATCTTTTGTTGTAGATAGTTGTGGGGCCTTGGGATTCACGTGGCCCTGGAGTTTTCTTTTCTAGCACCTTTTTCAGCTTCATTACCCCGATGGATAAGCCCTGAGGATGGCAGAGACAAACAGATTCTCTGGGAGAAGTGTCATCATCCTAGCAGGCATCATACGGTCTTGACTTAATTGCTTTCATCTACATCATAAAACAACCCATTTTGGTGACTCAGTTATAGGATAAGAATTTGTGCAGAAGGAACCAGGTTGGATGTTCAGGAGGTGACTGTGGGGTGGCAGGTTGAGACAGAATACAGTATATTCAGTATATAGTATACAGTATATCTACCAAATTCTTCCTGAACCTGAAAGAACTTATAGAAGATGCACTGAGAGGACTGTTACAACCCCAAGCACAATGGAATGTAGGAATGGAATGGAATTTTCCTTCTCATTCTGCACGGCTAGCCTAATGCTGTGCGTCCTCCATTGGGACCTAGGACACCCTTGCTAAAGGCCCATCTCAGCTAGCTATCTTCAGGCATGAGTAGGTAGCCCTAGAAATCATGAATCCTGGTTCAAATGGGGTTGCTACTCTAAATACACCTTTTACCCACCTACTTTATCAGAGAGCTGGATGATCCATACTTGGTAATGTTGCGTGGAGTGAGATGAAGTGGAAGTTAACATGATTTGGTTTGATGGAGACAAGGGGCTGGGAATCCTGGGCTAATTCTTGCTGTTTTTCTGGAGTAAGCTTTACTTTTATCCATGCTTCATGCTCTGTATCCCCCTCTGTTGGCTCTCCAGGAGTCTGGTTGTCTTAATTTAGTAGGTAGGTCTTATGATGCTTAATCCAAGGGCCTCAAATTCCATATGGCATATTTGAAAGGAAAGCATGCATATTGTCTCAAATTCTTTTTGCTTTATATTTTAAAATGTTGTCTTCAAGATCAAAAGTGAAAGCTCTCCTCTCATGTTGAGCCCAGTCCAGCTGTCCTGTGGGGTCCAGGACACCCCTGCTCAGCTGTGGACAGCAATTTGCCACTTCTGTCCCCACCCTATTTTGTCCTTCAAGTACAAACATGATGCTGTTGACTCACTACAATTAGGAAATATGATTTGAGGTTTTCAGCATAACTTAGTAAGTGTTGAGTGTGCATCTATTATGACCCAGGCTCTGTTTTTAAGTTTAGGGATAGTTTTAAGATCAAGAAAGGGTAGTTGGGCTAACAAGATGAAGAAAATACATTTTTAAGAGCAAACTAATATTTTCTTGAAGGATGTTTAAATAAGTGATGTATAGATAATTGGAAAATAGCATGTAAACAACATGTAACAAGGCAAATTGAAATGAGGCATATGGAAGCATTAGTAACTCCTAGAGGAAGGAGCTGTTAATTCTCCCTGGGGTATCAGAGAGGACTTGTCTGGTATGTTAAAACTCAGATAGTTTAAACTGAGCTTTAAATATTAATCCAAACTTGCATTCCACTGCCATTTACTGAATACCTGGTAACTGACAGATAGTGCAGATTTAAACAACGATCTTGCCACCAGGGAACTCATGATCTATTTGGTGAGCCAGATAAATAAATGATTATCATGAAATAACAAAGATTTGTTTTGGACTGTTAGTTATAGTAATAGCACCCCCCAGCCCTGTTAAAAGTATTACTATGTGCCAGGCACCATTCATTAACTACTTTTCAACTCATTATTTAATTATAATTCAAAACCAGACCATACATTAGTGTCTAAAGTAAGTTTACACAAGAGGAAACTTGTCCAGGGTGGCCTTGCTAGTCACCGAGAGAACCAAAATCTGAACCCTTGAATCCATGTCTGTTAGATTCCAAAATCCATAGACTCTTAAATATTAAGAAAGAGTTGGGTGAAGGGAACAATATGAAGTAAGGGAACAAAAATAGGAGAGACACAGGAGAAGGAAATTACATTGCAGGGTCAGATGGGGCACTTCCTTTGTGGTTGGAACCTAGCCCACCCTGAAGGATTGTAAGGCTGGACATGTAGGGTGGGGTTTGATTTTTGAGATGCTTGGATGACTAAGGAGTCTAGTTTTTAGTCTATAAACTGTGGGTACCTGCAGCAGAGCTTTTAGATAGAATGTGATGTAAGAGAACCCAACTTCCTAGAAGTATTGTTACCGAACCAAACTTGGGTTCCCTCACCCAACACACAGCAAAGCCAATCTACTGACACTGGGTTGTGGTGATGGAAAGAACAGCATTTATTGCAGAGTACCAAGCAAGGAGAATGGTCAGCTCATGCTCAAAAGATCTATACTCCTCAGTGGCTTTCAAGGAAGGTTTTTAAAAGGCAACATTAGGGGTGTGGGTTGCAAGGTGCCTGATCAGCTCATGGACATTCTTCTGACTGGCTGGTGGTGAGGTAACAGGGTGATGTTTCAAGAGTCTCAACCATCAACCTTCTAGTTCCAACCGGTCTTGGGTCTACGTGCTTGTGGTCAGCAGTTTCCATCTGGTGGGATTCTGGTTTCTGTAAAAACAACTTAGGAATGTGCATCAGACATTGTTATCTATGTCCTTCAGGGAGGAACTAAAGGTCCTGTGACTCTGCCATATGACCGATCTATTGTTTAAATTGTTACTAATTCTCCTGGCCCAGCTGCTATTATTTGTTACTACATGTTCACATCCTTCCAATCATTAACTCCTGAGCCAGCCTTTCTGAGACTCAGAGGAGGCCTAAGGGACTGAAGTAAAGCCTTTTACGTCAAGAGACAGGGGTCGCGGAGGGGAGGGGAAGGGATGGGATTGTGGGACTCTTATACCCAAGAGGGTCCTGAAGGGTCCTTCTCAGTTTCAGTATCTTTAGATAGACAACAAGGATGAAAATGGGCTTCCTGGATCCCTTGAAATACATTTTTTTGAAGTATGTGGTGAAGTTTAAGGCTTTGGGCTGTGGATTAAAAGTTATTTTATTTTCTGAATAGATATAAATGGCCCACCTAGAATTGATCTTTACTTTTAGTTGCTATGAATCCAGGTGTGCAAAGGACAAAGCAACTTCTTTATTTTTCTAGAATGCTACTTAATCCTTATGTGACAGAAAATGTAGTCTTAATCAATGTATTTACAGACATTTTAGGTTTAAACTCATTCAAATCAAAATTTACACGCTCTTTTTCTTTGGGTAGATCTAAATTCAGAGAAGCTTTTAAAACACAAAGGAATGGAGGATGGAAAGTGGGGAGGAAAGTATTTGAACACTGGTCATTTGTATCTGTCCAATATTCTCCAGCTATTGGTTATAAACTGCACCATTCTCAGTCCATCACCTTCTTATAGCCCTCCTTTAGCCCTTTGCTCCCCTGAGAGTTTCAAATGTTTTTCCACATCATTCTGGGACCATACAAGACTTGGGGGCCTAGCTTAGATCTTCCTCGACCTTGCTAATTTTCCCAGGACCCAATCAGGAAGCAAACACAAATCCTTTCTCTCCTTGACCCCTCCCAGGACTTGGACTCAATCCAAAGGGATGAGACACAGTGCAGAGCCCTCCAGACCCAGCTTCAACTCTCCCTCTTCTCCTCCCACCTGCCATACCTCCTGAACGTAGAAGATCTTTAGCCAGACTCCTGTAGTGGTAGAAGCGTTTTGCAGGAAAACTGGTTCTGCCTAATGGCATATTCTTCCAGATCTCTCTTGTCCTGGTATAAACTGGACCAAGTCTTTTGAGATTAAAAGCCATGAATTTGATGAATGATGTTCACCTCCCTGAATAAAAGAGACTCACAATGGTAAATAGAGAGTACAGATGAAAACATATGGGTTAGAATTTTACAAAATTGTCTCCACACTGTTAGAACCTTGGTATGAGCTTTAGAGCCCTGGAGAAGCCAATCTGAGTTGACTTTTTATCCAAAGAGAAATTTGGTCTCAGTAGCCAGGCATTTTTCAAGATGGCAAATTTGCAAATCCACTTTCTTATTTTCTTTCATTCCCCAACAAGGGTCTCATCTATGATCAAAGCCTTTAAAAAAAAAAAAAAAAACAGCAACTGGCATATCCTTGAAGGTATAATTAGCTACCATAGTAACTATAAATTATAATCTTTCTTTGAGTTTCCAGACAACCTAAATAAGATGCCATCACTTTCCCCCTACAATTAATACTCCCTGAAGAAATATCTCAGTGTCCTGATCTATTGCTAAATTTGGAGTATGGAGGCAAAAATTTGGTCATTTCCACCAGCAGTTGCAGCAGTAGCAATTTCACTGAATTCAGCAAAATACAAGGACATACAACTTGGGTTAGCAAAACAAATTGACTAGGAGCTTGTGAAACTGAAGGTTAAGTATCAGTTGAAAAGTCTTATTAATACTTTGACAAAAATGTGGATAACAAAAAGGAGTATTATTGTTATTATTATTGCTCAGTTAACTGATACAGTGAATTATGGGCCTAAAGATTCATCCTTTATCACTCTTAGAACATTTACTGGCAACTTGCAGTGATATTGTAAAGATTCTGCTATACTCATATCATTATAGTTATGAGGGGCAGGGGAATAAACTCACATCTGAATACCTGGAAGTGTTTTCCAGGCACTGTGGTAAGGACACACAATCAATGCTCTTCTTACTCAATCATAATAATAACTTAGAAGTAGATCTCATCATTCCCATTTTATAGATGCAGAAACCCAGCTTCTAAAAGATGAAGAGAATTGTCCCGGGTCAACCCCACTTGTAAAAGACAGATGCATAGTTCAACTCTGGTCTGTATCTCACTAAAGTAGGACAAATGTTACCTCATTTTCTTTTCCTGAACCTAACTCTGTACATTGAATGGTACCATGACATAGACTCATTGAGGAACGGTTCCATCCTGGTGACTGATAATTCTTCCCTCCAAGAATTCTGGGTTACCCGCAGGACCAAGTTTACTTAGCTATCAAGGAAAGGAGAGATCTTGGCTGTCCCCTTTTTTCCATTTGTTTTCCCCACCCTCTATCTCCATGATCTTCTTTAATTTCTAAGAGAAAGTGAAAGAAATGAAAAAAAAATTGAACACACACTGTGTTCCAAATGTTTACAACAATTTTACAAGCTGTATGTTATTATTCTACACTTTATAGCCTGAAAAGCTAGAGCTTAGAGTGGTTAAAAAATGTATCCAATACTAACATTTTAAAAATATATACTTAGTGATGTCTAAAAACAAAGCAAAAACCGTATGCAAGTTCACATTGTTAAAATGTAGGACAGGGAATCAAACCCAGATTTGTCTCCCTTCAAAAAACATTTTCTCTTTACAGAGGTTGGTTTACTTATTTATTTATTTATTTACTTATTTATTTATTTAACAAATATTTATTGAGGGCCTCTATGTGCCAGAGCTGGATATAAATTAATAAATAAAATAGATATAGTCTTGCCCTCACACAACTTACCATCTAGTAGAGAAGACAGATAATAGATAACAAATGAATAACTACTGTAATATATACTACTATTAGAAAGAATAGCTAGGAAGTCTCCCTAGATATTAAATATGTGAAATATATGATCTCTTACATTTATGTTAATTCAAATAAGAAACTAGGGGAAGTTGTCCAAAAGGTTCTCTCTAAGAAAAGAGGCAGTTAACGAGGACTGGAGTGTGGAGGAACCAGCCAGGGACAGAATGTGGCGAAGCTATTCTAGGCAGAGAAGACAGTGTGTGAAAGGCCCAGAACAGTAAAGAACTTGATGTGTTTAAGGGACAAAAAGAACTTTTGTTCAGCTGGAGAGAAGACTCTTTGGAGAAGAAGGTCGTGGAATAAGTTGCAGATATAGGCAGCAACAGGTTATACAGGGAATCGAGGTCATGTTATTGAATTTGGATTTTATTCTAGATTCAGTGAACAGTCAGAGAAGTGATAGGATCTGATTTTTTTTTTTAAATAGGTTACTACAGCTGCTCCATGATGACAGTTTTGAAGGAAAAGTAAGTGATTATGGCTTATCCAGACAAGTCATGATGGTGGCTTGTGCTAGCAAGGGAAAATAGGTGTACACATGTGTGTGTGTGACATAGCTAATGGGTATATATAATATATGTATGCATGTACATACCATACAGGCTTATAGTAAATATAGTAAATACTATAGTAAAAATATAGTAAATAGGTATGGAGGAGGTAGAGTCAGGACTTGCATAGTCTGGCCTAGAGTCAAGGGAGGAATCAGGCCAAGTTGCACGTTTCTGATATGAGCAGTGGATGTATGGTGGTGCCATTACAGATACATTTGGGGAGAAAATCGAGAATTTGCTTTTGGACATGTAAGATTTGAGATATCAAGTAGACTATTGGTTGTACGAATTTGGAGCTCAAAAGGGAAGTTTGAATGGGAGATATAAATTCCTGAGTCATCAGCTTGTTGATGTCATTTAAAATAATAGGAATGGATAAGTTTACCTAAGGAGAATTTAGATGGATAGATAGCCTACAACTTAACCATGTGGTATTCCTATATTTAAAATTAGATTAGAAGGGAAAGATCCTTCAAAGGAGACAGAGAAGGAATATACAACGAGGAAGGAGCCAAATTACAAGAATATTAACTGCTGCTGAGGGATCCAGAGCTCTCTGCAACAATGGAAACCATCTACATCTGCAATGGCCAGTGTGGATCTGATTTTCATACTGCAATACTGTTTCATATTGAATGATGTAGGTCTAAAAGGAAAACAACTGAAAATTGGCCACTGACTTTGGCAACAGGATGTTATTGTTACCACCGAGCAGGGAGGTTATTGTTGCCACTGACCATGCAGGTGGTAAAATGGAGGTGGAAGCCAGTCTAGGGTAGATAGAGAAGGCAAAGAAATGGAAAGAGAAGTTTGGGTGACACTTTTGAGATATTGCCTCTGAAGGGGAGAAGAGAAATTGTGTAAGAGTGACAGGAATATGAGAGTTCAAGAGAAGGGTGTTTTATTTGGGGGAATGGAAGATGCCATTCATTTATTTATTCATCAGATATTCCTTTAAGAGCCATGAAGTTTCACCACCCTGGCGATGTGGCTGTGAACTAGGCAAGCAAGAGCTCTACTTTCATGCGATTTATAGTCTATTGGGAGAGGGGAGACAATAAACAACAAACAATACATTTACTAACCAAAGGGTAATTATATAGAGTGATAAGTGCTATACAGAAACAAAATGAAGTAATAGGAGCAGGAGTGACTGCAAATGGAATGAGGGCTATTTAAATAGGAGGGTCAAGCAGGCCCTTTCCAAGGAGGTTAAATGAGCTAGGACCTGATTTATGAGAAGAAGCTAGCCCTAGGAACTATACCAAAGCATGCCTGCATGCAGCTGGGGATGACCCAATCGAGAGGGGCGGATTGCTAGTGTAGGAGGCATGAGAGAAGGCACAAAGCTGAGGAAGTAAGGGGAAAATGAAGGACTAGCCCCAGGTGGGAGGAAGGGTACTTCTTCAGAGGTTAGCTCAGTGGCTTGGATGCCATGAAGAGACTGAGGAACATGAGAAGGCAGGCAGAAAGCACAGGGGATGATGAACTACAGTGGGATGTTTACAGTTATGATTGGGAAGTAGTGTACTCTTGGTAATGACAAGCCCAGAGCATGATGTTGAAGAGGAAAGTTGAGGAAGAGTACTTTGGGTATAGGGTTAGTGGTTGATGGTAAGAAACAGAGAGGCTGGGGTATTGGATGGATGGATCACCCACATGGGTGTTGAAGTCAGCAAGAATGATGACTAAAATCAAAGGAAGAGGAGGAACATGAAACAGAGCTAATTTTTTTTATAATACATGAGATGACCAGATAAATGGTAGCAACAAGGACAGTGTATCTGCAAGGAGTAAACCTCAAATAAACAGAGGGTTTTGCAAGAGAGTGTAGAAGTAAATTTAAAGTGGGAATGGGGAGCAGGGAGGATATTGACCTTACCTCTCTATCCTAAGATAGGTAGGAATTGGAAAAAAAACAGTCTCTGCTTGAGAGGACTTTGGACTAGCTCTGTTCGTTCTTTAGTTAATAGCCATTCCCCCACCTTCCTTTTTGCTTAAAAATCCCAGCCATGTATCCAGTACCAGGGGATTAATAAAGATTGGTCTAAGATGGCAAAGTCATTACCATTCCTCTTGCCAATATTTTTTATATGACCTTCTTTGTAGCTAAAGGACAGCTATGATATAGTTATGGTCAAAGGACATTCATTCAACAGAATGTATTTTTGAGCACCTGTCTGTATATCATCCTGGTTCTAGGTGCTGAGGATACAGCCATGGATAAAGCATACAAAAGCCATGCTCTTATGGAGTTTACATTCTAATGAGGGGAGGCAGACAAGAAACAAATAAATACATATTTCAAATCATATTAAGCATCTTTTTAAAAAAGACACGGAGGAGGATACTATATCAGGGAGTTGCTGTATTAGAAGTTGGTCAGATGTAAGTGGAAATCTGCTGGGAGGTTTCTGGAGAAGTTGTCTTATAAAAGGTTTATTGTAAGAGGTGAGTTCATCGTCATCTTCTCTTTCTCCTTATTTTTGCTCAGATGTGGATATGATGCCTGAGACTGTGAGCAGACATTGTGTGACTATGGAGCAATAAACATGAGGACAA
This sequence comes from Eschrichtius robustus, assembly GCF_028021215.1. Taxonomy (NCBI): domain Eukaryota; kingdom Metazoa; phylum Chordata; class Mammalia; order Artiodactyla; family Eschrichtiidae; genus Eschrichtius; species Eschrichtius robustus. Next base: position 39,032,665 of record NC_090843.1, read on the forward strand.
AATGTCAATATGCTAAGGTTAGCAGAGTGAAAAGATAGAAACAGTGTGAGCATCATTGAGATGTTGTCTCAAACTCAAAAACAGCTTTCTCTAGACTTTCTGCTATGTGAGATAATTAAATGTCTTTATTGTGTAAACCACTGTGAGTCATTCTCCTATTTGCAGCTGAAAGTACCTAACTATTAGAGAGGTATATGGGAAGCAATGTCATCTGGAGAGAACCAAGTTTCAGCTAAGGCAGAAGGCTGAGTAAATGCTTAAAGGGTAAGTTAAGGATTTTTGAAATTACTGATCATAAATCGGGAGCTTAAGGAAGAAGAGTTTAGAATCTGAGAAGGATAGGAAGGTGAGCACTGACTTAGTGTATTAGTTTTATATTGTTGTATAATGAAGTACTCCAAAACACAATGGCTTGAACATTAAACGTTTATTATCTCTCAATGTCTGTGGTCCAGGAATTCAGAGCTTTTCATATGGTTGCAGTCAAAATGTTAGCTGAGCCTGCAGTCATCTGAGGGCTTGACTGGGGCTGGAGGATCTGCTTCCAAGATGACTCATTCACTCGGCTCTTGGCAGAAGACCTCAGTCCTCAGCATGCCTGCCTCTCCAGAGAACTCTTTGCATATCCTCACACGGCAGCTGGCTTCCTCCCAAAGCAAGCGATCCAAGAAGGCAAGATGAAACCTTAATGTCTTTCATAATCTAACTTTGAAGTCACACACCATCATTTTTGCAATGCCCTTTTGTTTATGTGTCAGCTCTATTCAGTGTGTGTTGGGGGGACTACACAAGGGTATGAATCACCAGGAGGTGGTCTTAGGGGCTGTCTATCGGATTCAAATCAAGAAATTTAAAAAGTAGATAAGGATGAAATTTTGGATGACCATGGATAATAGGAGAGACTTAGACTTCTGGCGTTGAGTGAGGCAAATTAGGATGTAAAGCATGATGGGATTAGTCCTAATAATCTCTTTGAGGAGACTGGCAATCAGTTCTAATGCTATTTTCTTGAATATGTCATTGAATGAAGTCTTTCAGGCAAGTGCTTTTCCAGGAGGTTCCTAGTAATGAGATCTCCGTGATTAGTGACTGGTTCCCAGGACATCACTGGATAGTATGGCTGAGTGAGGAGTTTGAAGGTACAAAAATAGAAGTACAGACTGAAACTTCAGCTCCATTCTAATTCTAGCTGTACCAGCCTCTCTCCCAACTGGAAACTGGAGAGCGATTATTGCCCTTAGTTCTTCCAGCAAACACCCCACATCATCTTCCTTTAATTCCATTCTTTTAAAACCCATTTTCAAACTCTTACTTCTTTCCTGGCACAACCAGTGTGTTATTCTTCACCACAAAGGCTCCACTACTCAGTAATTTAAAGCAGCTTTTGTCCGAATGACATTAATTATGTCGTGATTCATTGAAACCCCTAATGAAAGATATTTTATTGTTGTTGTTGATGTTATTGTTAAGAATGAAATCCAAAGAAACTCCTCTTTTTAAAACGAACATGAAAGCCCACTGAATTGAGAAATTCAATAAATAAAGACAGGGGGATTAAGGACAAGTCAACTTTTCAAAAGGATAAAGTATATAGTTTCCAAAACATTCATTTCTGGGTATAAGCTGAAGACCAATATCTTTGCTTGTAACTTGTTTTAGCAAAATTCCAGCATTTAATTATTAGTTTGGTGAATGACCACACCAGACCATTTAGTGTAACATGACAGGCCCTGAGGGGAGTAGTCAGTAATTTGAAACACTAACCATGTGTTTTGTCTAAAAAATTAATACCTGTAGCGTGATTGGAGTGGCATGGTTCCACCAATCAAAACGTAGAAAAAACTTCATGGTATTAATAAAGGCAGCTACTGTTCTGGCTTATGGCAAACATAATAGATGCTCTTTGTTAACTATTTGATATATGCCATTGCTATGGATGGATTATCTAATTTCATCTTCTTGACCACTATTTGAGCTAGATAACAACCAAAGGAGCTAATATTTATTAAGCACCCACTATGTTCCACAAATTTTTACTTGTATCATTTGTCTCACTCAATCCTCATAATATTATTATTATCCTTGTGTTAAAGGTGAAAAAAACTGAAGGTTGGAAAGTTTAACAAATACTGACAAAAAATGATGGAGGCAAGATTCAAACTGATGCTTGTGTAACTCTGGTGCTCATATGCTTAACAGCTATACTACCTAAAAAGAGATAGTAAAACCTAATTCATTCTCACTGAATTTGAGGAAGCAGAATATTATGGACTGGATATGGTTAAAGTCTTAATTCCACATGTTTGAAAAAAATTTAGTTCCATTACATCATGTTTAATTACAAACAGGGCCTCCCATTGGGCTGGTCAAGAGAAGTCCTTAAGGATTTATTTTAATGATTAGCAAAATGGATTTGCAATTGTACAGATAGATATAAAGAGCTTGCAAATAACTTGTTAGAAATATAACAATAGCTACCATTCATTACAGACATTTTTACAACTACAGACCCTGAAATATGTACACTAAGGTATTAGACACCTCTATGTTTTCTACTCAATAACAATTCATCACACCTTCCTCATTTGTTAACAATTTTAGTTGAACTATCCACCCTCCTCTTGTGGTCCTATGTTGCAGGTAAAGTGAGCCCAAGCCCCACCTGAGGGGTGAATCATGATGAAACTAAACCAGTTATAGTGATGCAACTCCCTTGCCCGCTGTTGGCTTGGGCACGGGCATATAGCACAGTCTTAGCCAATAAGGCATGAATAAAAAGGCTGCACAGGGACTTCTGGGCAGGGTTTTCTTCTTTGTTGGCTGAGAGATACATAGGAAGGAAATTATCCTCTCCTCCACTCGTTTGTGGGTGATGCCTAGAACTACCTCAGACCTCTTACGACAATGAGGAGAGTTGGGCAAGCACTAAGGAGGACAGAGAGAAAATAGGAAAATAATCCTAGGGTCATGATGATTTTAAGTTATTAATTCACTGACCCCACTTGCCCTACCTCAAAACTTCTTGCTCCATGAGATAAGACATCTGTGTCGTCAGGTAAATCAGGCTTTTTTTTGCAATCTACAGCTCAAAGCTTCCTAACCAATATATTTATCATCTCTATGATGCTGAGAAGGAAAATGGAGCTCAAGAAAACAAGTATTTTCATGAGTTCACATCCAGTGAATGACGGGGCAGGATTTATACCTAAGTCTGCAGGATCCCAGAGCCTGTGCTTCACTGTAACACACCAGCTGTCTTTCTACCTTCTGTAGACTCCATTTGTGTTGGAAAACCCCTTTTTCACTGGGACAGTTGAGGGCTGAATGTCTCCACCTGCATGTGCAGAAGGAGACACAGTCATGAATAAGAAGTCTTTCTAGGTCCCCCATGACACTTTTCCAGTGTACATACATGGAAAGCTTTCAATTCTTTTCTTCAATGCTAGAGATTAAAATGCCTTGATGACCCGCCATTGCTTATAGGATAAACTCAAGACTCTTTAACAGTGCCTACAAAGACCTATCAATCTGGTCTTTGCTTTCCTCCCTAGCTTCTTCTTTGTTACTCAGACAGTCTCATGATGGAGAACCTAAGACAAGCCTTATTTCACTTCCTCTGAGTACATCTTCCTTCCAGCTTCAGAACATCTACCAGTTCTGTCCCCTCAGCTTTGACTACACTTACGCTTCCTCCTCTTTACTGGGATATTTCTTGCTCATCCTCAGGTCATAGCTTGACATCACTTCCTGTCCTCTTTTAAGTGTTCTAATTCTCCTTTAAACTCTCACTTTATCACAGTAGTACATATAATACCTCCATGTTCATTATTTAATGTCTGTCTTCCTCATTAAATTGCAAGCTCTAGAATGGCAGAGGCTCTGTCAATCCTGTTTACCACTATTTCTTTGACTCCTGGACTAGGGGATTGAATTTAGGAAGGCTCCATAAATATTTGTTGAATGAGTGAATGGATGATAAATGAAGAAAATTATCCACTTCCTGGTTGTATATTGTGTATTGATCATGGTTTGCTTGAATGGGAATCTAGGAGAAGCACTTATATGTGCATTTCCTCACACTTTAAATGCAGTCTATTCTTATTCTCTGTCATGACCCTGTTCCAAATCACCATAATATTTTCCTTGAACTTCTGCAATGCCCACCTTATTAAGCACCTTGCTTTCAGTCATGTCATCCACACTTACACCTCCCAATATACACACAAGTCTATTCTCCACACGACAGCCAAAATGATATTTTTAAACAATAACCACATCACATCACTTGCTCACTCTTCAGCTTCCTTTTGCAAGTAGAATAAGATCCAGTGTCCTTCAAGGCCCTAGGTAATTTGGCTATGCCTATCTCTCATATGTCATCTCTTACTAGCTTCTCCCTGGTTACGATGTTTCAACGATTTTGGCCTCTTTCCGCTCTTTAAACACAATCATAAGTCCCTATGCTCCTGGTGTGTCCTCCACCCCAGACCTTTGCACGGCTGCCTAATTATCAGTAGAGGCCATCACCAAGACCCCATAACTAAAGTATCCCTCACCCCTTACAGTCTCTCTGCCATTAATCTATTTTATTTTCTACATGTCTCCCATCACTGTCTGAAAATATATATTTATCTATTGGTTTATATATTTATTGTATGTCTCTACCACTGGAACATAAGCCCCTTGAGGGTATAAATCTTACATCCTGCTATTTATGTGTTTTAATCACTTAGGACAGTGCCTAGAAAACAGAAAGAACTAAATAAATATTTGCCAAATGAATAGATGAATGAGTGCACTCAGAGAGGTGAGTTATTGAACAATCAGATTCAGATTTGGTGAACATGTATTGTGCAATTCAGCAAAAACACCATGTTAGGTATGGAAGCTGAAAATATGATTAGCATCCAATTCTTCCCTTAAAGATCCCAGACAGTGTACGAAGGACATATCTACAAATGAATATATTCAATATGGTATAAGTGCTGGAGTAGATGTGTATTTAAGATACATTTGGTGCCAAAAGGTGGAAGCAATCATGTCTCCTTGGAAGAATCAGGAGAGGCTTCCCAAGGGAAGTCTTGAGGAATGAGTAGGTCTTTTCCAAATGATTTTTAGGGTGTTCTCATATTTCAGGCAAAGATAAAAGAGTGTCCAAAGAAGTGTAGTGATACAACAACATTGTGCATCGGGGAAACTGATGGGTTTTCTGTGGCAGGATCACAAAATATGTGAGTGAGGGAAAATATAAGACTGAGCTGGAGAGGAGACAACATCTACTCAGCAATCCTTCCTCCTTCTATAAAAGTACCTCTTTCCACTGGGAAAACGCTCTACTCCATGTGGTCCTTGTGTGGCCTCTGTCAATTATAGCACCCAGGATTTCTGGGTCTAGTGGAGAGGCTATGATATGTTTCTGGCCATCTTATTTCACCAAACCCTTGCATACAGTGATTTGCCAAGGAACAATCAGGGTTCTTCCCTGATATTTTATTTACAGATACCAGGAGAAAGCAGAAGAGTTGGTGTACATGCCTTCCTGCCCCACTTCTCCCACCTCCCCCACTACAAAGAAGGAAAAGAATGCAAGTAACAAAGAGAAACAGAACACAGAGCGAGAGCTTTAGACATAGAAGATCCAGATAGAGAGACAGCATTTGGATTCCTGGAGTCCTTGGAGCCAGCCTCATCTCCTAGACATCCTAGTTATTACATGAACCAGTACATTTCTTTTTGTTTTTACCACTTTGGAATGGATTTCTGGCAATTATAGCAAAAAGAGTATTAGAAAGCACATTCTCATGTTTAGATTAATGGAAACTACAGGAAGAAAAGATTACATATTCACTCTTGGGCACACTAAGTTTGAGATGCTGGGAACACCCCAGCACAGATGTCCAAGGGGCAGTTAAGCATAGGGGGCTGGTATTCAGGAGAGAGGGACTGCCTAACAATATAGATTTACAGTGAGTCCAGATTAAGTTGATTGTTGCACCTATGGACCTAGATAAAATAATTCATGGAAAGCATGGAGAGTAAGAGAAAATAGAAACCACGGAAGGAACCTTGGGGAATTCTCTCTTTAAGGAACATGGGTGGATGAAGAGGAGACCTTCAAGGCTATTGAGACAGAGTCTTAGAGGGAGGAGAACCAGGAAAGAGTAGACTTCCAGAATCTGGAGGTATAAACAATTTCAAAAAGGATGGCGTGGCTAACAATTCTAAATGGTCCAGAAGTGGAACATGATAGGGTCTGTATAAAGTTTTCAGCTTTATTTCTTCAAGTAAGTTCTCTGTCCCTTTCACTTTGTGCCTTCTAGGACTCCCATTGCGATAGTCTAGGTGATGCGACAGTAACAAATTAATCCCCAAACACCACTGGCTTGAGAAAATAAAGGTTTATTTCTTTTAAATGTATTTTTTTTTAATGTATTGTTTACTTTGTTTATTTATTTATTTATTTATTTTTTGGCTGTGTTGGGCCTTCATTTCTGTGCGAGGGCTTTCTCTAGTTGTGGCAAGCGGGGGCCACTCTTCATCGCGGTGCGCGGGCCTCTCACTGTCGCGGCCTCTCTTGTTGCGGAGCACAGGCTCCAGACGCGCAGGCTCAGTAATTGTGGCTCATGGGCCCAGTTGCTCCGCGGCATGTGGGATCTTCCCAGACCAGGGCTCGAACCCACGTCCCCTGCATTGGCAGGCAGATTCCCAACCACTGTGCCACCAGGGAAGCCCCTAAAGGTTTATTTCTTATACTCAAGGATCTGGGGTGACCAAAACTCCCCTATCTTGCAACTGCAGGATATGGAACCTACAGCATTCCTGGTTACTGGGATGGAGGAAGAGAGAGACTGGCAACCACACATGAGCTTTTCACTGCCTCAGTCTGAGACACACAATGACTTGGCATACCTTTCATTGGCCAGAACTCACCATATGACCCTGTCTACGTAGAAGAAAACTGAGAAATGTAGGGGATACAATGGAATATTGGATTTGGGGAGAATTATTGTCTCTGCCCCAAGGACAAAGAGGTAACTTTTGGGCTTATCTATCGGCAGGCCTTTGGTGATTTTAAAAAGAACAGATTCACTGGAGCAACGAGGCTGGAAACCAGCTTGGAATTAGCAGATTAATGGAAGGTGACAATGTTACGTGCTTTATAGATTTCCATATAGTTTACCACGTTTAATCTTGGGACAACCCTGTGAGCCAGGTATTATTGTTTCAACTTTACAAAGGAGGAAATCAAGGCTCAGTAAAAGTCACTTAGTGATTCAACCATTAGTTATTGAGTGTTTGCTAAATGCCAGAACTGAAGATTCAGTAGCTGCAAAACAAGGACACAATCTAGACCTCAGGGAGCTTACAGTCTTATAAGTATGCAGCTAAGTATGAAATCCCAACTCTGGAGCATGCTGCAAACAAAAGTCTAAGAAGCTATATGAGAGCTTAGAACAAGCCTGGTCCCATGCATGGTGATGTTTCCACTGGGAGGTGACAAGTTAGTGTTCAGACGGCAGAGTTCGGAGATGAGAGCTGGGAGTGGCACATCTATTCCCCTGACAAAGAGTATGTGCCAGGTGTCATGGCATGCAAGCAGAGTTTGAGATGCCGAAAGGCTAGTGTGGCTAGATCATAAGCACCCAGGGGAAAGAAGCATGGTGTAAGACTTGACTTAAAAAATGATAGGGGACAGAACTGCTCCCATTCCTGTGGGCCAAGTTGAAGATAGTAAAGCCATCTTATTCTTCAGCAGAAGTCTGTTGGCTTGCCTGTCTCTCCAGAAGTGCATTGGCCCAAGTCACCCACCAAAGTCACAGAACAATGCTAAGACTCTAACCCAGGTGCCCCCTGCTCCAAGCCAGCCCTCACTTCACTAAACTCCAACCGCCTCTACAGACAAAACAGCACCCAGTTCAGCTGGAGATGCAGGAGCTATTGTTAGACAAGTTCTGAGTTGGAGCAACCAGGGCAGGGCAGGTTTTCTTAACACTGAGTATCCCTCCCACAGAAAATCTCACATGGAATTCATAAATAGATGGCCCCATTTTCTATGCCATGTGTCATATTTTCTCCCCTCTCCCTGGAGGGAAGGACTCACAGAGCTTTTTAAAAGTCATTTTAGCAGGTTTCAAGGCTTTCTCATTTTCGTTCTCCAATTCTCTCAGAAAATGAAGAGGAGTGTCAAGCTGATTTTCCAAGGGTTGCATTTGGGGACACTTGCTCCATTCACCTGCAGCTCTGAAGACATTCAAGCTGAGGTATTGACAGTCCTGCCATCAGATTCCACTTGGTCTTTCATGAGTTAAAATCAGTCTGATAAAAACTAGATAGAAGTGCTCAAGGGGCTGGTAGGAGGGAGGAGGTGGCTTTTGCTATTGAGATATTTTTGTTTACATGAACTTTTGAAGTAAACATCATCTTTGTCCTTCCCCCCCCAACACTTATGTAAATAAAGATGAAAGGGAAGGAAAACCCAGTCCTTTGAGTGCAGTGTTGACAGGAGAAGTAACACCAAGACCATATTGTCTCTGGCAAATGAGTTTTTCTATTTATAAAACTAATAAGTCAGGAATGTGAGGTGTCCCTTCCCCACCCCTGCACACCCCCAACTTTTGTTTGTAAAAGTTGCGAGTCCCCAGACAGCTGTCCTTTAGAGCAGGGATGTGACTTCTGCCCCTGCCTCCTCCTAGACACTTACCTGGTTTTCTGCTCTAGCTTCTCAATCATACCCATGAATTCAAATATCATTCTAATATGAATTTTACAGAAGACATTTTTCTTTGGCAAGAAAACTTCTGAGAAACAGCTTTGACTCACACACACAGCCACCAAGAAAATAAATTTTTAAAGGGGTGACACTTGAACTTGTATTTATTTATTCAAGAATTAAGCCACAAGGGCCTGTGATATGACTGCGTTGGTTAATTACAGCGCTTCCCAGTGGAGGGCTCTGAGGTTGGGCTGCTTGTGTTCTGATTCTGGGTATTAGTTATTAACTGTTTAACAATAGGAATATGAGGAAGTTGCCGAAACTCTGTTTCCTCAGCAGATGGTCTTGGAGGTAAATAAGATAATTCAAGGAAAAAGCTTAGCACAGTGCCTGGCATGGATTAGCTCTCAGGACTTTGGCTATTAGGGGAGTGATGCAGTCTTCAGAACATACTTTTTTCCTACCATTTCATTGTCTTTACCAACTTTCCTTTTCAGTCAACATTAATTTTTAGCCAATATTAATTGAGGACCTAGATAAGCTCATTAAATGACTGAATGAGACTTGGGTCCCAGCCCTCGGTTGCTCCCAGCTAATCTGAGTGCTCGGATGGGTAATCAAAGACCAGATAAGTCAGAAAGAGAAAAACAAGTATCATATAATATCGCTTATATGTGGAACCTAGAAATATGGTACAGATGAACTTATTTGCAAAGCAGAAATAGAGACACAGATGTAGAGAACAAATGTATGGATACTAAAATGGGTAGAGGGGTGGTGGGATGACGTGGGAGATTGGGATTGACATTTATACACTACTATGTATAAAACAGATAACTAATGCGAACCTACTGTAGAGCACAGGGAACTCTACTCAGTGTTCTGTGGTGACCTAAATGGGAAGGAAATCCAAATAAGAGGGTGTATATGTATACATATAGCTGATTCACTTTGCTGTACAGCAGAAACTAACACAACATTGTAAAGCAACTATACTCCAATTAAAAAAAAAAAAAAAAAAAACAGAAAGGATGCATTTCTTCCTCTGCCTCTTCCCACTCTCAGAGGAGAGATCTCTTGGAGCCCTCATGAGCATCCTGACGTTTCATACACTCTGCCCCCCCAAGGCTGAAGCAGCCTCCTGTTCTGTGAGCACCGTGGACAGGTGGTGAGCACATTCCAGGCAAGGATAAGGAGGGCACCCATCGTGAAGCCAGAAGGAACAGTGGGTACGAGGACAGGGACGCCAAGTAGCTGCTGTGCTGTTTTCCCTCCAGCGAGAGAACCACTTGGAAGGCCCGCAGTTGCCCAGCTGTCTCCGAAGTGACTGGGGAAAGGGAAGGGACAGACAGTGGGAGCCTCCTGTCACCAGATTATTTATAGTCCTCTTCCCTCCTGCCGGCCCTGGCCATGCCCTCTGCGCTCAGCTCACTCGACAGAGAGGTGATCCAACAGGGCCAAGCAGTGCTACGGGCAGGAGCTACCTTCTGTCCTGCCAGGCAGGACCAGGGCTCTGAAACACCCCGGGCTGGGGACTGTCAGGAGCACAGCCCGTGTGTCCCTGTTCCTGTGCCTCTAGGGGGAAAGAGCAACAGAACCTCTCTGAATAGGTCCTCTGCGGAGTGTTCCCCCCCTGCCCCACCCCCACTCTGGTTCTCGGTCCTCCTCACTGCTCTGTGTTTTCTTTTGTTCATATCTCCTGCTACTCTTACTTTAAAAAAAAGAAGAAGGAAGAGGAATGGAACATAACAAAGAGCTTGAAGGCTGTTATGTGCAGAACTTTGGGCCAGTTGCCCTGCGGAATCAGACCATAACAACTGAGGCATCTTGTGTGGCCCGGGTCTTGCAGTAAGACACAGAGACACGGGGGAACTCATGCCAGGCTTCACTCTCTCTTTCTCCTTCTCACTCACATACAACACGGGTTTCCAATGAGACAAAGTCTCAGTCACCCTTATTTTATTCCCCCCCCCCTCCCCAACCTTGAACTCTCCCACCCAATCCCCCTTGACAGGGTCTCTCCCTCCTGCTCTCAGCAGCTTCCACCCCAAACCTGCTGCTCCATTTTCCTCTTCCAGCATCACCTGACCCCCAGCAACTTGACTCTGCATTTCTTTCTAAGCCAGATCCCAGCTCAGCCCCGAGATGGCCTTTGTTTCTACCGGGTGTAGGAGCTCCCCATCCCTGAGATCCACCAAGGCTGGCCCGGGAGAGTTTCCCCAGATGTCAGGAGCAGGGCACAGAGCAGTGAGGCGTGGTGAGACATAAGTCCTGGTCAGAAAACAGCAGCTAACTGATTTTCATAAATGTGGTAAGGACCACACTCAAGGGGGTGGTTAAAGTGTGTTTCTCAAAGTGTGGTCCTTGTGCCACCTGGGTCAAGATCGCTAAAGGTACTAGTTAAAAGAACACATTCCTGGACCATATTCCTCATACTAGGGATCAGTATCCACATTTCTAATATTGCACAGTATAGTATTCAGGATTAATAAAATCATGTCTGTAAGCTCCCTAGTATGAGATATGGCACAAAATAGATGCCCAGAAAATGGCAGTCCTTTTTTTCTGTATACTAGAAACACACTATATTGAATGATTTCATTCCTTCCTTCATTCAACACATATTTATTGAGCTCTTAGTCTACAGAAGGTACATCATTGATGTAGGGGATACAATGGTTCTTGCAATGGCTGTGGTCCTGACCAGCAATATGGTCTAAGGGGAGATATAAGTAAGTGAAGGGATTATTAGCACTGTGTAATTGATGCTGAGCCATAGGAAAAGCGAGGTATTGTGTACAGATAAGATACCAGAGTGTACCAGGCCAGCAAAAAACAACAGGTGCAAAGACCCAAAGGAAAGAATGGGCATGGCATGTATGGCCAAGGAGATAAAAAGGATTGGAGAAATAGGAGGGGCTAGTTCACAGAAAGCTGAGTAAGTCATGCTGTTTACATCTTCCCTTATTCTAAGGGTGTGGGGAGCCACTGATGTGTTTTAGAAAACTTACTCTGATAGCCAGGTGGAGAAGGAACTGACTGTAAAACCAGAGGCAGGGACCCTAGGAAAGAGGCTGATTATCCTGGTAAAAGATGATGGTGGCTGTGGGCATAGAGAAAAATGGATTCCAGACATGTTCAAGAAGCAGAACCTACAGAACCTATGATTGATTGGATTGTGGGATATGGAAGTAGTATTTTAGGATCAGTCAAGCTATTTCCCAATAATCAATCAGAGTGAAGGCTCCACATTTTCTCCTTAACTATTGGTTAAGGCTGACCTGTATTTAAAAATGCAGATAGTGTATTTAACAGGTTTAACAAATCAGTCACTTTGTTAGCTCAGTTTCTTTGTAGTGAGATCACAGTTTTGGAATTTTGGAGGAATTATATTAGAATTTTTATTTTTGGCTTTTGGGGCTTGGGTTTTCTATCAATATTAATTCCAGATCAAACTTCTTAGAACATCTTCAGATGCAATAATGAACTTTAACCACTTGATGGCCACGTTTCAAAGTCCTTTATCTTAACTTCTCCACCTCTGGCAATTTTCTATCTATTCCAATCAATTGTCTCTGGGACTAAATAAATCTGCTCTTTTCTGATTTAGTAGAATGTCCATTCTTTCATCCGCAAGATATGAGTCTGAAATTGTACTAGATCCATAGTAGGTCTTCACTAAAATTATTTAATAAACAAATGACCAAATGAATGGGTATCAGTGAAAACCTGGTTTGCAAATACTTGGGAGAGTTTGAAGCTTCATTATGTCCCATACCTTTGAAATTCAGATAACTACTGTTTCGTACCAAATAAAGAAGTATTAAAATAGAGAGTTTATAAAATGGTTTGGATGCATAGATAACAAAATAGCATTATAACATATTAATAGAACCCTTAATAAAAGAAGAAAATCTTTCTTTTCATTCCTTGTTCATATGCAATACTAGTTCTAAAGCTTGCCTATTGTTTTAGTTAAGTGTGTGCATGGTGTTTTTTATCACTTAACATTTAACATAAGCATATACGTTTGACAATAGTTTCTACCATGTAAACTCATTATTGAGGAGATAACCCAGCATGTTTTTGGTCATGTCCTTTCCACCACATATTAAGCCATTTCTGAACTTCATGACAATAAATCATGCTATAAGTAACATTTCCTAGAGACACAGTCCCAGCACATTGAGAGCAAAATATGCTTTTCTGAGAGTGAAACATTAAGATGTATAATAGATCTGACTATGGCTGTGTCATCATCTTACAGACGACAGTATTTATCTATTGAAAAGGACCAGCTATGGAGGCTTAGAGAAAAAGGAAGTCACATCTAAGCACTATTGATAGAAGAGGTATCCTCAACAATAAGACTTTGGGTAGTTCCAACCTCACTAATAGGGCCACCACTAAAGTGGATATGGACATAAGAGTTTGCAGCTAAATTGCCTTTGAATATGCAAGTCCCAATAAGGAAATCATTCAAAACAGAATTTTTTTTTTTTTTAAGTCAAGGACCTTTAGTTCTTCATCAAGTACTATTTTTTTAAAATTATTATTTATTTTATTTATTTATTTTTGGCTGTGTTGGGTCTTCGTTTCTGTGCGAGAGCTTTCTCCAGTTGCGGCAAGCGGGGGCCACTCTTCATCGCGGTGCGCGGGCCTCTCACCGTCGTGACCTCTCGTTGCGGAGCACAGGCTCCAGACGCGCAGGTCAGCAGCTGTGGCTCATGGGCCCAGTTGCTCCGCAGCACGTGGGATCCTCCCAGACCAGGGCTCGAACCCGTGTCCCCTGAATCGGCAGGCAGACTCTCAACCACTGCGCCACCAAGGAAGCCCTCAAAACAGAATTTTAGTCTGATAGTAAATATTCAATTTTTCTAGCTCTATGTTTTGATTTCATACTCATCAAGTAAATTTCTGGTTGGAATTTGATTTTCCATGTAGGTCTGCCTTCAGGGAAGGAACATGCCCCCCTGTTACATTTTCTAGTATTTTTAGCCCTTCTTCCAGAGATCTCTCATTATATTGCTTCTCATGCAGTTTTCTATAGCAAGAAAATATCCAAAAAATCATGTACTTTGAGTTTTTCTGATCACTATGACAGTAATTTCACCCTGTAAATAAATTACTTGACATCATAATTGTATACATCAGTCTCATGAGCTCAGCTAATGTGAGGTGAACCTGAGAGATGGATCTGTTCATGATATACTAACAAAATCAGGTCTGAACCTGTAAGACTCCGAGTCAGATGTTAGACTATATAAATTCACCAAGATATTCATTATTCTCTGTCCCATTTCTGGACACACAGCTTGCCAGCCTTATCTCCTGGTGGATGCACATTAATATGACCACTGGTGTTGGGCATGAGTGTGTATAATTTCTAGAGGAACTCTTGTGTTAGTCAGAGGCAGGTTCAAATTTTGAAGAACTTGAAGTTCATACAACTTGAAGGGATAGGATCTTTTTAAGAAAAATAATACAAACTTATGAATGAAAAATTAAGTAGGCAATTAAATATTTATTCAGAAATCATGTTATAGGCTTTAAAAATCTGACCAGTAACATGTATATCATGATAATTTAACATTTGTATTAATCAACTGTCTGCTATATCTCCATAATAATTTCTCTTACTTTTTTGGCAGCTTATTTTTTAAACACCTGTTCATATGACAGTGAGTTTTTTTCTATACAGAGGATGGTAAATATAATTCAGTCCCTCTTCTAGCATGGTTGAATCATTGATACTTTAGAAAAATTTATTTTACCTCACTACTGATTATTGGAAATGTCTCCTTTATAATATATGTAAATATATTATATTACATATATTACATATATGTAAATATATGTATATATATTATATGTATATTATATACATATATAATATATATGTACATATATGGTATATGTATATATATTATATATGTATATATGTATATATATTATAATATATTATATTATATTACATATATGTAAATATATGTAAATATATATATGTATATATATTCAATGCTATAAATTTCCCTCTAAACACTGCTTTTGCTGCATCCCAAATTTTTAAAAGTTGTATTTTCATTTTCATGTTATGGTTGCTTTTAATAGATATTCTTTTTATTTTGGTTTTCTGATTTCCATTATGTTTTGTGAAGTTTATCCTGTTTGAGGTTTGTTACAATTCCTGGATTTAAAGTTTGGTGTCTTTAAAAAATTCTGGGGAATTCTTTATTTTCTCTTGAAATATTGCCTTTATCCCATTCTATTCCTGGAATTCTTTTTGGTAAGACCTTTCTTTCTGGAATTCTAATTTACATATTTGTTTAAATATTGCTTTATCTACTGTCTCTTAACCTCAGATTCACATTTCCCAACATTTATTTCTCAGTGCTGCGTTTTGGATAATTTCTTTGTATCTGTCTTTTCATTCACTAATTTTCCATTTGGCTGTGTCTAATTTTCTGTTGAGGTTTTAATTTCAATTGCCATGGTTTTAACTTATAAAAGTTCTATTGGTCTCCCTTTCAAATATGTTTGGTCATATTTTAAGTCATTTCTTGTTCATATTTCAAATTTCTCTTTTATTTCTTTAAATGTAGCATTTGTATTCTGTGTCTGATAATTCCAATGTCTCAAATATTTGTGAGCCCAATTCAACTATTATTATTACATCTGCTGACATTTACATAATGCTTTGTCTCTATGTGTCTTTGTGATACTTGCCTGTGAGTTGCTCATTTTCCTTGGAACTTATCTGGGGATTTCTAACTTTAAATACTACATTGAAGTTATGTTTCTCCAGAGAGAAAATATATATATATATATATATATTTTAGCTAATAGCCTGGCAGCACTATCAACCTGTACCAACTCAAATACAGTTACAAACTTGAGGTTTTACATATCACATAGATATCTCTAATTTGGACCACAAATCTTCTGGTTTGTGGTTGGAAATTCTACGAAGAATTTTTTTTCCTTTCCACTCAGTGCTAAAGTAGAGACCAACAAGTTTTCTGGCAGTTCTCTTATATTCAGCAGGTTTTTTCCCACTTATCTTAACAAAGAAGATGTAGTCTTTTCAGGTGCTAGCTTTTTATGGCAATATTCTACTAGGCAATCTATCTGGCATGGGCCCTGGGTTTTATCTTCTGTTCCCTGCATTCTATATAGTTGTCAGAGTGAAAGCTCCCATTCTCCTGTGTCCAACAGAAGGCTTCAGCATAAAAGCTGCCCTGTTTCTTTCTTACCTTCCAGGTTCCTATTCTCACTTAATTTTTGGTCTTTTCATGTTCCTTCTTATAGTTTCAGATCCATGATGTTCTTTAAAAGCTGTGTTTAGATTTTATCCAGCATTTCAGTTGTTTAAATCATCTAGCATTGTGCAGAAATGAGTTATAGCAAGCCTGAGACTGCCATCCTTAAAAAGTCCTATTTGCAAGACTGTTTAGCTGGTGTCTGGTGGCTACCCATAATTCCTAGAACTGATAAGAGTAGTTCTCTGTGCCTAAAACTATTTGTACAAGAAATGTGGTTTATGCTGAGCAGCTACTTTCTTTCTGGGAGTCTGGAATTTTGGTCTAAGGTATGCAGAGAGAGCCTACATGATCAGCTGCCAAGAAAAACTCAGCACTGAGTCTCTAATGAGCTTCCCTGGTAGACAACATTTCGCAGGTGTAGTCATAACTCATTCTTTGGGGAATTAAGCACTCCACTGGGAGAGGACTCTTGGAAGCTAATTCCTGGTTTCCTCTGGACTTCTTCCCATGCATCTTTCCCCTTGCTGATTTTGCTTTGCATCCTTTCACTGTAATAGGTCTTAGATGTGAGTACAACCATATGCTGAGTCCTTCGAGTCTTCCTAGTGAATCATCAAACCTGGGGGTAGTCTGAGGACTTCCAACACACCCATACTGGCAGAAAATCCCCCAATATACCATCTTTAAAAAGATTGTGCTCCATCTAATGATTGAAAATCACTGTAATCTAGAGATATTAATTTAAAGATAGTAGTTATATTATTGGGTTGGCCAAAAAGTTTGTTCGGGTTTTTCCATAACCTCTTATGGAAAAACCCAAACAAACTTTTTGGCCAACCCAATAGTTTGCTAGGGATGTCATAACAAAATATCATGGCCTCTGCTTTCTCCTACTAGCCTTCTTCTTTACTGTAAATTCAAGGTAAGTTTCCACTTTTTATTCGGCAAAACCAGTATGCTCAACCCTTATGCTGGAATTCATAAATACCACATTTTGGTAACAGAAATTGTATGACAAAAAGTCTTTCCATTATCAAGTAAGTTTAGGAAGTGTTGATAAACAAAGTTGAATGGATTTCTTCACTGTAGAAGTGCTTGGAGCTTTCAGTGCATTAACCTTTAATAAAAAGATATGGTAAGCCATGTTTTCAAAACTTAATTCACCTCAAAATCCTTCTTTGCCTTAGAATACCTATTAATCTAACTTAGGACACTAATGTTCCTGAGGCACAGTTTAGAAAATGCTGTAATAAAAATTTGCCTCCTGTCTTTTGAAAAGCCTTAGGTGCTTAAGTGTTTTCTTTGCTTGTTTTGTTTATTGGCTTGAGTCATATTTAGCAACCATCTTTCAAGCTACCTCAAAATCATTAGAGCTTTAAATCATACTGAAATGCCCAGATTTACTTTCAGGAGCAGAAGCCCACGGTGCTCTTAAGCTAAAGATGTCTCATGCTTAGCAGGAAATAGTTATGTGCCTTCTTGGGGTAACCAGTGATTTGTTCCTGGCAACTTCAATAGTCTCATCTCTGGAATGGACCTAGTAAAACTTACTTACCACATGGCAGTGATTTCAAATAAAACCATTTATGTGAACAGATCTTGTAAATTAGTAAGCAACATTCATGTGTAAAAAATAGTAAATCTACAGATCTGCTCTTTCTTAAAACTTGGGAAGAAATGACATATAAATTAGAAATAAATTCATTGATTATTTAATAATCAATCAATCCTGCTGCTTGGGAGAAGGTTTTTTTGATACCTTCTTGGGATGGAAAGAGGATTTTAGTAGATTTCTTACAAGGTCACCCAAAATGCTCTTGGGAGGATTTACAAAATGCTCACATCTCCCATTATGATTACTGGATCAGAGGTTCCCCAAGGATTTCTTTTCCATTGGTCACATAAAAGTCCAAAGTACTCTGGTGGCTGCACACAAGAGACTCAATTTTGTCTATATTGCCCTTGATATTTAGTCAGTAGATTACTGCCTTTTCATTCCAAAGAACTTCCCACCATAATTGTCATGGTCTCCTATTTTGGAACATTTTAATTGTCGTGTTGGAACACTTTGGAACATTTGGGCCCTCAGATAGTATTTACTAAGTATAAGTCATTCATTTTTCGATTTTATCTATTAACCCTATAACTGCTCATCAGCCATTACTAACAACCCCCTTATTAAAAGCAAATAAACCCAACTTCCAATTTGCTTGTGCAGACTTATCTTGGATAAATATTCAGTTCCTGTTAGAATTTTTGAAATCTTGAACATTGGCACTTCCAGGAACTCCTCCTGTTTGTTTGAGGACACAGGCTCAAACAACTCTCCATGATCTGCGTGTTGGTGAAGAGTAACTATGGCGTCGAAGAGGAGTACGAGTTAAACAGTGGACAAATAAATGAATGGGACTCTCTACCATAATTCATGCTTGATATATGCTATGTTGGCAGCATTCATCTTATGCCCTGGATCCATTCATTTTGACCATAGATAGAATGCATCTCCAGGGTGGTACTCAAACCCACTGTAGGAGATAAAGACAGGCCTCTTGAAGCAAGAGCAAAGCAGGCTAATTCCATGGCTGGGTCCCAGATGTCAGAGCTAGAAAGAGTACATGCCTGGAAGGAGAGTAGGCAGGACTAAAATCACCAGTGAAGCCTACCTGCCATCAAGTTCAGAGAGTGTGTGCAGAAATAAGATAGGTAACAAAGCCAAAATGTCAAGAGCCAGACACAAACAGGAAGAAAGAAATGAAATGACAAAACCCAGAACATTTTCAGATAATAGCAAAAAGTCACTTTTGTTGAGAGCCAGTGATATGGTGGATGGGAAATCTGAGCAGTTTTAAGACTGAGAGCCAGGGCCAAACAACAGGCACTGTGTTTACCTGTCCATACCTCTTTCCCTGTGCTGTACCTGCTCAGGGAGTGATGCTGGATTTGCTTAAGGTACAGTAACTTCCCACGAATGCCTTCCTCTATCAGTTAACACTCACTCCAGTCTCAGAATCGTACCCTATGGAAACAGCCACACACAGTGTTAAACAAAAAGCCACAGGGTTGCATTGCCCCCACCCCTCTCCAAACATGAAATATGAGCAGGCTTCTATGCTTAAATACAAAACGCTATTATTAACTTGTTCTCTCATATGAAAAGAGGAAATGGTTTGAGACGGATCTGATTCAAGAGGCAGCTGAATACAAGATGGTAAGAAGGCTTGCAGGAAACACTGATGTGAAATTCAGTTGAAAAGCCCCAAATGCTCTGATTTTTCTGATCTAGTATTTATTTGAGCCAAAGGATTAAAGCCAGCAAACAGTGTAAACGTGATCATCTCTAGCACCTCAAATCTCACGTTTGTGTAGTAGGTCAATGAATGCTCTTACCTGTGTCATCATGTTTGGATTTGTAGGCAACCCTGTGAAATAGACAGGGAAGGGATTAGTTACCACATCATGTGATGACCACAGCAAGAATGAGGAGCTGGCTCTAAAGGAGGTTTGCGAGTTCATATTTCTCATTTCTCAGGAGCAGAGCTCCCCTTCCTGGTCTGGAATGTCAGAGGGAAAAGTTGGCATCAGTTCTTGGCCCTCTACTTACCACGGCAATCCCCCTCCTCATCTCAGCCCCCAGTGTAGCTGTCTGCTGTGCTCCTCTCCCACAGCTGGAATTTGTTCAGCCCTTCTCAGAGATGATGGGAGTCAGAATGGGTCAGTGGTGTCAGGACACCCCTGGCCATAAATGGGGGACAAACCCATCTGAATACCTTGTGAGAAAGCTCAGCTGCTACCTGATGTCTGTTCTGCAGGACCCACAGGTGCTGTGCATTCTTGTACCCCTCTCCCATCCTGGGCCCTGGCCCTCAAAGGGGTTCCATCTAATATCTTCAAAAGATGTCAGCTGCCTGGGATTTGTTCCATGCTTGGCTAGTGACAGTCCCCAGATCTCTGGGGTATGGGGTTTTGCTGTTGTTCTCTGATTCCTAAGTTCTGTAGAATGTATGGAGCCCTTCAACTCAGTGCCCAGCATTGGCCCTGGGTCTGTGTATCCCTGCTAGGTCAAAGTCCCCACAGGATGGAGAGCTCTTTGGACTTTCAATGCTCATTGTCCCAGGACAGAACTGCTCTGCCACCATTCAGATTTGGTCTTGAATTACCAGCCCCTCCTCTGGAGAGACAGGATAGAGCTTTGTTCCTGCTCCCTACATTTCTATTAGCTCTTGCCCCATCCTAAACTTGGTCTTCCCTTTATTCCTTCATGTTTTTCAAACTTGAGAATTGTTTAGATCCATTTTAAATGGAAAGGGTTTTCAATGATCCTCTATAATGCCTTAAATGATTTCAGTATTAAAATGAGTATAAGGTTTTAAAATACTGATTTATGTTCCTTATCAATAAGCTAATCTCTCTCCCTTGAATGTCACCTGCCACTAATACTTTATTGGAAGGTTAGGGTACGGAAAGAGGAGGATATGATGTAGGAGAAAAAGAAGAAAAACCCAAGGCCAGTCTCTTCTGGCTTTAGCAATGCTTGCAGACGACACAGACAGATAAGAAGGGAAAAAAACAAAACCATCACCACTAACAAAACCCAGTCTATTCAGCCCCAAGAGGTTGTGGGAAGAAGGGAAAGGCCAGGGAGGAGTGCGGGTGGGAAGGATATAGCCCCATTTAATATTTGGGATTCAGAAAGAAATCACTTTTCAGGCTGCCCTACACCAACTTGGGGGTGAGTAAATCAAAGGTAACTTGGTTTGAAATGAGCAGTGGTTCTCAAAGTGTGGTCACCAGACCAGCAGCATCACTTGGGAACTTGTTAGAAATGTAAATTCTTGAGCCCCACCACAGACCTGCTGTAGTCATTGTGCTTATAGCTCATATATAACTATAAATGCAAAACAAATTTTAAAAATTCAAATTAAAAACATTAACAGAATGTGGTAGATACTGTTTTGCTTGGTTCACCATCATTTTTCTCTGTTATCATAACTGTGAAATCTTTGGTAACAATCTTAGAAGTTCATAATTTTAACAAAGTTCAGTATCAATTTTTAGTAATCTACCCTATCCCAAGGTCATGAAAATATTCTACTCTCTCATCTAGAAACTTTACTGTTTTACTTACAATTAGATCTGCAATTCATCTGGAATCTATTTTTGTACATGAGAAAGGGACTGAGTTTTATTTTTTTCTCCTCTGGATATCCAATTGACAGCACATTGTTTGTTGAAGAGTCTATTTTTGTCCCCACTGCTCTGCAGCACCATATTTGTCATCAATTGAGTGTTGATATATGTGTGGTTCTATTTGTGAGGTCTCTTTATTGTTCCACTGGGTTAATTGTCACTCTTGCACTAGTATGTACTGTCTTAATTGTTGTGATTTTGCAATAAATCTTGATATCGGGTATAGTAACTCCGCTTTTTAAAAAATTATTCTTCTTCAACATTGTCTTGGCTACTCTTGGCCCTTTGGATCTCCCTATGAAAATTACAGTCACCTTGTCAATTGCCACCAAAATATATTTTCTTGGCTATTCTTAGGCCTTTTTATTTCTAAGAGAATTTTTAGGATTAGCTTGTCAAAAACAAACTAAAAACAACAACAAAATCTCTTGGGATTTCAATTGAGATTGCACTGAGTCTATAGATCGATTTGTGTAGAATTGATGTCATTACAATATTAAATATTCCAATCCATGAAAATGGTATAGCCCTTCTTTATTTATGTCTCCTTCATTTTCTCCAAACAAAAACAAAAACATGGCATTCTGTATAGAGTTCTTACTCATCTTTTGTTAGATTTTCACCTAGTATTTGATCTTGTTAATACTATCATGAATAATGTAATGCTTTGGACTTCATTGTTATATAAAAATACAGCTAAATTTTGCATATTGACAATGTATCTAAAGTTCATTGATTCATTCTAATAGTTGGTGATTCTTTTGTATGTACATACATAATCAGGACATCTGCAAATAATCACTATTTAGTTTATTTTCTGATTCTATTACATTTATTCTCTTGGCTTTCTTAGCTGTCTAGGACTTTCAATACAGTATTAAGGAGAAGAGTAAATTCCTTTGTCTTGCTCAGCATCTCAGACGGCAAGCTTTTGTTACATCTCCTTTTAGTATATAGTAGATTACTGTGGATATTCTTTATCAGATTAAAGATGTTTCCCTTATTCTTAGTCCACTAAAAGTATTTATCATGGATGGATGTTGAATTTTATTGTTTTAAAATGATCATATATTGACTTTTTTCTTTATTTTTTTATGTCTGGTTTCTTTTACATAAGGCTTTGGAGATTCATTCATTTATTGGTTACATGTTATCAGCGCTATTTTGTTGAGAAGTGTGCATTATGCATACGTAGTTCTTTATTGATTCTCCTATTGATGGGCATCTGAACTATTTCTAATTTGGGGTTATTATGAAAAAAGCATCTATGGATCCTTGGGCAAAACTTTTTGTGAACATATGTTTTCGTTGTTCTTAGATAAATGCCTTGGATTGGAATTTTTCCTTTTCCTTTCAAACCTTTCTATCCTTATATTTAAGGTATTTCTCTTGTAAACCCCATAAAAGCGGTTCTATTTTTTTCATTCAGTCTGTTCATATTTGTCTTTTAATTGGAAACTTAGTTCAAAATGAATTTAATTACAGATATATTTGAGTTTAAATTTATCATCTTTCTATGTGTTCCACCTCATCTCTTTTGATTTTTCTCTGCTTTCTTACCCATGCATGGATTTTTTTTTCAAATTTTTATTTCATCTGCTCTCCAATTTAGCTTGCAATCTTTTCTTTCTTTTACTGTTCTTTTAGTGTTTACCTTCAAGATCACAACATATGGTTTTGATTTGTTAATATCTAATATGAATTAGTACTACTTTCCAGACAATACAGGAACTTTAAACAAACTAATCCCATTTCCCCTTGCCCTTTCCAACTTATGTGTTTTTATTGCCATGTGTTTCGATTCTGTTTGTTTATAATTCTGTCATGTGTGTTACTATTGTTTTACACAGTAAGTTTTCACTCACATATTTGCCTTTTCTATTGTTCTTCCTACTTTTTGCATTTCTATGCCTCTATCTGGAATCCTTTTCCTGCTCTCTGAAGAAATTTATTATTTCCTGTAGTGGGATCTGCAGATGGTCAATGTCAGGCAGTTATTTTCTTTTAACTCATGGCACTTATCACTCCACAATCTTCAGGCTTCTGTTTTTTGTTCTGTTGAGTCAGCTGCCAGTTTTATTTTTATTGATTTGAAGGAAATATTTCTTTTTTCTCTGGTGGTTTTAATCTTTTTTCCTGTTTTTATATTTCAACAGTTTTATTATGATCAATGTAGATTTATTTTATTTGTATTTATTATGCATGGGATTCATAGTACTTAATTGAATCTGTAGCTTGATGCTTCTATAATTTCAGAAATTTCAGCCATCATCTCTTCAAATATTGCTTCTTTCCATTGTCTCTCTTCCTTCTTTTTGGGGTTCCAGTTACACTTATGTTAGACTTTTATACCATGCCCATATATCTCTTGTGCTGGTTTTTAAAAAATTTTTGGTAGTTTTTATCCTTTTCTCTCTCTATACTTTAATCTCTATCTTTTCTTCTGATCTATCTTAAGTTTTACTAATCAGAATTCATCTCTAGCTACAAAACACCCCTCAAACCTACAAGTCAGTGTACCAACATATTTTAGTTCCTGGATCATGCTCTTTGTGCCTTCTGTCACACTGCCCTCTATCCAGAATGGTCTTTCTGCTCTCGTTCATCTATAAAATATAAACACATCTTTCAATTTTGATATCTAGTATCATCCTTTCCTCCATGTTGTTTTATTTGACCCTCCCCAAACAGAGCCATGCACTCATATATCCCCAACTTGACTTATACAGATCAGCCTAGGACCTGCCCAACACTTCATGCACTTATATGTCTACACCTCTATCTCCCACCAGTAGACTGGGAACTCCTGTGCTTTATTCAGCTTCAGATCTAAGATCCAGCACACAAATAACAATAAGTACATAGATGCTGAATGAATTAATATAATGTACTCAACTCTGGTTACACATTAGAATCACTTTAGAGGCATGTGTTCTGAAAAATACAGATATATCAAACCTAGAGGTGGGATCTGGGCATCAGAACATTTAAAAAAACATTATGGATGATTCTAATGTGTAGCTTGGGTTGAGAATTGCTGAATTAAAAAATCCACCTCAAAAATGTGATTTCATGGTGTAATGGGCTGAGAGCTGAAACGGTTTCCCTATGAGGAACTAGAATATGTACATGTCAGGGTGATGCCTTTTGGTGCAGCTGTCCATGGATGCACATTACCAGGAACCCTAGTGGAGACTCTGTGTGTGTGTGTGTGTGTGTGTGTGTGTGTGTGTATGCACGTGCAGGAGCACACGTGTGTTTAGGAGGTGAGAGTGAGAAAAGGAATCTCCAGAGTCACAGAAGTGACAGCCTGGGACTCTAATCCAGGTGCTCAAGTTGGTAAATAATCTGAAGAAAACTCCTATCTTCTATGTCCTCTGCAACAGTGAAAGTCAAGCAATATTGGCAGACCATCCTTATCTGTTAGCGGGAAGGTGCCTGGTCCCCATTCATTCTAGGACTTTAGAGAGGCAGAGGGAGACTGATAAAGGCACCACAGGGTAAGGGAAAACCTGATGACAGGGCTTAGATGAAGCTGTCAGCACTCCTGCCCCAGTTCAGACCTCTCACTGTGATGATGTATGCACTCCTCCAGTTGTCATAGAAACTGGATCTTTCTTCCCGACTCCCATCCCCTTTGCTGTGTGTTTGGTTTCCCATTTTTTAATGAAATTAAGTATGCAGTGAAGTGTGCACACTCCCTCCCACACGACCCTGTCCCTCCCAAATCAAAGCAGTTCAGGATCGTCTTGTGCCTCGTGAGATGTGTGGGCTATGGTCTCCTCCTTCCACCATCTGGAGGCTGCTCCCTGCTCGGCTCCAGCGGTTAAGAGTCTGACACCAGCAATCTACAAGTTCAAATGCAAGAGCTATTTTTGGATTCTCAGATCAGGCACAGGACAGAAAAATGGATTAATAAAATATAGAAAGTAAGGAGAACATTCTGTGGGCCCAAAGTAGGTATTTGTGATGTGCTATAATTATTGGGAAGATGACCCTAATTGGAGAAAAAGGAAAGCAGCCCTGTACTGATATCAAACTGAGCTTAATAGAGTGTTAACGAGGCCACCATATTTATAATATATCTCAGTTGTTCTCTTGACAAGAATTTGGGTCTCCAGTTATATTCCCTGGTAGTGTCCTGAATCTTGTTCCTTTGTGTCTTCTGAACTGTTTATTAATAATTTTTGTATGAAGAAGAGATTTTAGGAAACAAAGTAATTACTTGATTCTTTGCTGCTCTCAGTTGTGAAGACTAAGATAAGACTGTAGTATTTTATAAAAATTTATTTAATGAACCATTTTCTTTCTCATTTCTTCTTCTAGGGTGGTAGGGAATGAGGAGAAGTTTCTCTCTTTACAAACCAGTAGAGATCAGGAAGGGGGGTTGTCTGTGGGGTTTCTGAATTATGTCTCTGTCACCATGACTTCTACTGATTAAGCAACCCTTCTTCAAGATCCATCTGGAGCCAATTTTATTCCTCCTGCTCTCTATACCTCCCCATCTAAGCCTTATCCAATGAACAGACTCTTATCCTCTCCCTCTCCTTATTTATACTGCACTTGCCTACACCGGAAGTTTCTGAGACCAACCTCAGAGGCAGGACAATGTTTGTTAGAGAAGGCAGATACGCTGAATCTAGTAAGTTGAATGCCCTGGGAGGGCCACTGTGAGTTACGTATGTTCGATATGTTCTTGTTTTACCCATCAGGTAACCCATGCCTGTAGGAACCATGGTGACCATTCCTACTTCCACTGAACACATCTAAGATCTTTCATTTCAGCCTTCATTCAAGATCTTAGGTCTAAATGACCTTGCCCTTAGCTCTTTTGGTCCAAGCATGTCACATGCAACAGGTCAGGATGCACTATTATCAAAATTATTCCTCCATCCAGGCAATCTGTGTCCCTGGAAAATTGCTGAATTTACTTCAAACTGTATAGAAATCCATTTTTAGTATCTTGACAGAAACTCCTTTGGGTGGGACACTTAGTGAACTTAGAAGTCAAAGAGATGTTCATTTCTTTGTTGAGTGAGACTTTTTATTCACTTGTAAGAATTCTAAAGCCAGTAAACCAGCTCTTATTAATTTTGCTGCACTGGAACTGAGAATCATATGCAAATACCAACTAAATCTGGTCCAAAGGGGTCAGTCTTCCAACAGAGATACAACTCACGAGTTAGCCTTTGCTCAGTATTGAGCATCAACCATGATAGTAGGTTAAATAGTCAATCCTGAGAAGCAGAACATTCCTACAGAGCATTACCTTAAATAACAGCTGAGAAATGGGAGCCCATTTTCACCCTGAATGTATCAACACTCAAAATCTTCATGCAGAAATTTGATTCACAAAACTTTTTAGGGAAACATGACTATTTTCAATCCATGAGTCACACCTGGAAATTCCCTTGACCTTAAAACCAGTGGGCAGAGTTGTCAACAATGCAAACTTGCCCACAATCTCTGGCCCAGAACTTTCTATTTTAAAATCACAGGATGTGCCAGTCCCAAAAGCAGGAACACCCATCCGCCCCTCCCATATCCATTTCCATCACCCAATATCCAACTTTGTCAATGCATCTGACACTTAACAGACTTTAATCAGTGTATTTTCCTTTTATCCTTAGCCTTTATTAATTCAACTTGTGTATCAGTCAAGAGAGGCCAGATTACGTCACACTGAAAAAAAAAGTCCCAAATTTTGTGCTTAACACAACAAAGACTTATTTTTAACTCACATAAAGTCTGCAATGGGTCTGGACAACTCTCCAGGCCAACTATTCTTCAGGCAGCAGCTAAGTGATCCAGTTTGAAGGAGCTTCTACCAGCTTCTACCTGTGTCATTGGGACACTCAGACTCCTTGGTTGACCTGGCTGGGAAGAACTGTCTAGAACAGATGTTGGTAAACCTTTTCTTAAAGGGCCAGATATAAATATTTTTGACATTGCAGGCCAGGAGATCTCTGTCACAACCACTCAACTCTGTCAATGTATCATGAAAAGAGCCTTAGGTAATATGAAAGCAAATGAGTGTGGCATGCTCCAATAAAATTTAATTTACAAAAACCAGTAGTGTGCTGGATTGGGCTTGCAAGCCATAGTCTGCTGATTCCTGGTCTAGAGTCTCTCACTGGCATTCAATGGTTTTGCCTGAATTCTACACATTACACTTTGCTCACATTTTATTTGCTAAAGTAAGTCATATGGCCATGCCTTCAGGAGCCAGAGAACTATGATTTTCCCATGTTTTCAGAGGAGAAATGGGAGACTATTTATGAGTGGTACTAATTTTTCATGCTGTTTTGTAAAGTTCAGGATAAATGGGAATTCTAGAAATAGCAATTAAAGTCAGCCACCTTAGACTTGAATAAGTCTGCAGTCACTTGGTATCCCCCATGACCCAGGGCAATAAGTTTAACTTCTCGGACTGTCAGCATCTCTATCTGTAACATGAAGATGTCTGTCTTCCTAGAACAAATATGGGAATCAAATGAGATATTTCAGGACAAAGGGATTTGGAAACTAAGCCTTGGGGATTCATGCTGTTATCATTCGCTATTGTCTTGAGCTTCATAGGACCCAGTTTCAGGCTGTCCTTCAGTTTAAAGGTCTAGGCTTTGCCATACTCTGAGTTCCAAACTCAATGTCCAAAGTAGCAGCCTCTTCCAGGACTTTTGCTTAAGCTCTAGAGCTGAAGTCCAAAATTCTTCTTTTCTATTCTCTCCAGACAACAGCCCATAATATTGCACAGAGTGGGCCCAGCTGGAAACTGGCAGTGGAATGACTAGCTGAGTTAAACAAGAGACAAAGGGAAGAAAGGCACACTACCTCCTTTTGGGAAGCAAAACTGTTTTTATGAATTATGCACATTTTTTTCTCCCTGCCTTTTCCCTCTTGGTATCAAGGAGAGTCTCATTAACTCTTAAACAGTTCTCCTAAACCACTTCAATCCTTGTGCATTTGTTAGTCTAACATGATGTGCTTTGACTCCATTCTGTTTTCAAGCCTCCAGAGTGGCTGGGAAAGGAATGAGGGAAGGGGGAGGGGTGGTGGTGAGAACAAGGGGGAACAGCCTCCAAGAAGTATTTGAAGGAAGCAAACTGACGTTTTGGTGAGCATTTTCTCTGTGCCAGGAGCATTACACACATTATCTGATTTTATCACCACAATAATACTGCATTGCAGGCTGTTTTATTTCCACCAAAGAAACTGAAACTCACAGAGTTTCGGTAACATAACTAGGATCGCACAGCTAGGAAGCTGCAGAGCCAGGATTTGAAGCCTTGTCTGACTGTTCACACTTCCAGGTTGGGTCCTCTAGAAAGGAACTCCAGCCAGATGGGTGTCAATGACCCTTCTTCCTTTCAGTGCAGTTCATTGAATCCTCTATCCCACTGGGGAAAGTTGGTAATATCCAAGGTAATTCAGTACTGAAGGACTTCCCTGCTGCATCCTTCCCACTTAAGGACATCATTTTACACCTGGCTCTCCTTCCTAGCCTCCATGCAGATTTAGGGTCGGGTTTGCAGACCCAAGGGTTGTATTTTGTCAATAAACCATTCAAAAATAAGCAAACCCTTAGGGAATGGAGCATCAGTAAGAAGATAAGGAGATAGGAATGATGATGAGGATGATGATAATTGTTGACATTTACTACTGCTATTTGCCAACCACTTTTCCATATTCACATAATCCTGACAACAATCCTATGAATACTAGTAATTATATTTTAAAGCTGAGGCACCAAGATATGAGGCAATTTGCCCCAAAGTTGCACAGCTAGTAAATAAAAGAACTAGGATTTGAACCTAGAAAGCTCAGTCTCTTAATCACTCTGCTAGTCATTTCAACCACCTGGGAGATTTTTTAAAATGTCAGTGCCCAGCCCTCACCCAGATATTCTGATGTATTTGGTATGAGATAGGATCAGGGCACTGATATTTTTAAAGCACCTAAAGTGCTTTAAATCTGAAGTGCAGCGGAGTTGAAACCCTGTGTGACTCAGTTACTTCATCTCCCTAGGCCTCAGCTTCCTCATCTGAATGTGGGGGGCAGGGGAACTGTGAGGGATATTTTGAGATGTCACTATAAATGAAGAGTCTTATTAGCATTTGATGGGTGGCTTCCAGGGACACTAATAGCAATTGATGTTAGAGACAGTATTGCCCGAGGAAAAACTTTCTTGCCCAAATTATCAATAACATCCCACTCGTAGCATGTGTGAGCATGTCCTTTGGCTCTCAAAATCTGTGCATGCGTGATTCTAAATTCTACTGACTATCAAGGGAGCTGGAATGCTTTCCCTCATTGCTGAATGGATTATTCTACTTTAAATTTGTTAACCAATTAAGCTGTGGAGGCCCAGGCAAGTCTGCAGACCAATCTCCTCCTGGCACAGGGCCTCCATGACTGAGGAAGTGCATCACCAGTCTGGGCCTAGAGCTTCTCATTTACAAAATGGGATTGTAGGGGCTTCCCTGGTGGCACAGTGGTTGAGAATCTGCCTGCCAATGCAGGGGACACGGGTTCGAGCCCTGGTCTGGGAAGATCCCACATGCCGTGTAGCAACTAGGCCCGTGAGCCACAACTACTGAGCCTGCGCGTCTGGAGCCTGTGCCCCGCAACAAGAGAGGCCGCGATAGTGAGAGGCCCGCGCACCGTGATGAAGAGTGGCCCCCGCTTGCCGCAACTAGAGAAAGCCCTCGCATAGAAAAGAAGACCCAACACCGCCAAAAATAAAATAAATAATTAAACAAAATGGGATTGTAAAGAATGTCAGAGGGCTCTTCTAGGGATTGAAGAAAACATCAAACATCGTTTGCAAATCATAGAACATAGATGTGCTTGGCACATAATAAGTTCTTATAAACAGAATACCCACATGATGAAATAAATGTCATTTTCCTCATTGGGCTGATTAGAGAAGAATCTATGCTAATTTATGTAAAGCATGATGAAAGTTAACATAAATAATAATTACAGATGCCTAGTGGGATGATGTCTTCTAATTGTGTGCTCACTGCATCTTAAAATTTTGGTATGTATCTATTATTGCAAGAAAGTAAGCTAACACACAAAGCATGCAAAAAGCATAACTGTAGTCCCATGTGTGATCCCACCACCGGACACACACATTCTAGAAAGGAGCAGACATCTCCCTAAGAGGATCTTTTATTTGCCGATCAGGGGAAGAAAGTGAAGAGGCCTATTGGGGGAGTCTCAGGGCTAAATCCCTCTACAACTGAAAAGGAATGTAAATGTTGGGGCTGCAGGAGAGGCAGAGGACCAAGGTAGAGTTGCTGTGAGGGGCCCTTGAGAGGTGGACAGACAGAGGATAACTGGCTCATCCTCATTTTTGTCTTTCTACTGAATCCTTAGTAAAATATTCATGTTCTCCTTAAGCTCTTGTGGACTTAAATCTATTTCTTGAATTTGTTAAAGGACAGTGCTGGGTTCTCCTTCAAGTTGGTTTTGAGGCAGGAACAATGACTATTCAAGGGTTTCTACACTCAAAAACTGTAAAAATTTCTGAATTGCTCATCATCACACTGCTGGTGGGGAGAGAACCTAGGTGCTGAGAAACACTGAGAAACAGGCAAATGGAAAGATGCTCATCTGGATACTATTTAGTAGGAAGAAGCAACAGACTAGGTTGTTTACTAGCAACAGCCAGAGAATATAAAAACATAATGAGACCATTAGCACAGTGCCATTCAAAAAAATGTAAAACATTCACACAATAAGAGCACTGCATTTTACAAGGATACACAAAATTCAGAGATTCATATTCAACATGTTAGAATGGCGGGATTGGGCAGTGCAACAGAATTAGAATGGAATGTGATAGATGGATGGATGGATGGATGGATGGATAGATGGATGAATTTTAAAATTCAAACAAATAAGGATTAGAAGCCTTGAAGGAGCCAAGGATCATGGAACTGGGGAAAATGATTAATTCAACTCTCCATAGCAAAGCACTTCACTTTTCAAAACATTCTTGCAACAACCCAGAAATTGGTAGCAGCAGCAAAATCAACACTCTCCATTCTCCTTTGTTCAGGAAGCTTGTAAAATTAATGCAAATTGGAAGACCACTCCTAGTGAATTTAAAAGCTAGTTTTGCTGATTTTTAAACATTAAAATACTGTTTCAAAGCCAATCTGAAAAGGCTACATAAAGTATATAAATTTCTGGAAAAGGCAAAACTATGGTGACAATATAAAGATCAGTGGCTGCCAGGGCTTGGGGATGAGAGAGAGAGGGATGAACAGGTGGAGAACAGGGCATTTTTAGAGCAGTGAAATTATTTGATAGAGTAATGGTGGATATGTGTCATTATATATTTGTCAAAATCCATAAAATGCACAACACAAAAAGTGAACCTTCATGTGAACTATGGACTTTAGTTAATTGTAATGCATTGGCTCCTCAGTTATAACAAATGCACCACACTGAACAAAACAAAAACAAACACACAAAAATGTTTCAATATAAGACATGGTGCATAAGAACACAAGAGTACAGGAAGCAGAGAGCTACCTCAAACTGAGGATACAATGACAATGATACTGGGAGAAGCTGATGCCATGTGCCTCCAGGCAGACCAGAACCAAACTCTGAGCAGAACATGTTTTCTCTATAGAAAAAAGGGGTAAATAGGTGTACTGCTATAACCACCAGAATTGGTTATGCAAATACTCTTACAGAGAGAGACATGTCTACTTTCCTTTGCATACAGGAAAATAATTCTAGCAACTGCAGGATTCTGGGATAGAAGAAAATGAGGCATCCATTTTATTGATTTATTTATCGATTAAACTTTTTCTGAGAATTTTCAAAACTAGGGGGAGCACATTGTAAAGACAGAAGCAGAAGTGATATAGTCCTAGTATTATAAACTACATCTCTTTAACTTTCTTTCCATGGGTAGATCTCTTCTCCACCATAAAGGAAACTAAAAGAGCTAATTCATAAGAAGTCATTTGAAAGCAGTGTGAAAAAGTGTGTGTGGGTGTGTGTATTTGTGTGTGTGTGTGTGTGTGTATGTTGGTGGGGGCAAGGTAGAGGTAGAAATGGATCCCCCCATTAAGAAGAATTTGATATGAACTACCTTGACAGCTGGTAAAGGAAGTGGGTATAGAACAATGGCCTAAAGAATTATCCTGAAACCTTATCCAAAGCCACTAATGTCACCAGGGACTATCATAAAACATACTCATGTTACAATCCTTTCCTCAAGCTCTTTGACAGAACACAGTACGTGAGGGGTCATGTGATGATACTGGATAATTGGGCAAACAGATAGAACCAGGTTTTAGCAAAACTCCGTGGTCTCTAAGCTTAACACAGGGCAAGTGGCTCTTCCAACTGACCCGTTTAGAAAGAAAATATAACGGAGAAAGGCAAAGGAAACAGAAGTTTATGATGTAGTAGAAAAAGGGTAGTATTGGAGTCAAAATGACCTGGGTTCTAATACCAACTGTCACTTACTACTTATGTGACCTTGGGCCAATGAGTAAACCTGTTGCAGTCTAAATTTCCTCACCAGTAAAATAGTAGTGTAATATTTAACTTTCATAGTTTTATAAGTACTCAAAATAATAAATGTATGTCTCACAACGTCTGGAACACTGACAGCACTCAGTGTAGAGGGCTGTTATAATTGTAGTCCAGGTTTAAGAAAAGTGCCAATCTTCCAACAGCAGTGGTATAAAGGGGTTTATATTGAGAGAATTCCTCCAAGGTCCTCCAAAGGGAGAAGGATATGTCACATTAATGCTCCCATATCCTCTTCTCAGAACACATAGGGTGGCTTTTTGGTTGCAGTGGAAAGTTAATAACATAGTCCTCATCACCAGTAATCTCCATTGTCCTCACCACTACAACAGCAATGACAGAAGTGCCTCGCATCTGTTTAGTGCTTTCATAAATGTTATCTCAGGCTCTCTGCATGGCACTGAGTGGCTGATATTGCTGCAGGTGGTGATTCAAGTCTTCCTGGCCTTCATGTCCCTGTTTTGCTGTGTGACATGAAATGCACTTCCCTGTGGAACAAAGGCTGAAATTCTACCATTAGTCCTAATAATGACTGCTCCAGGGCCACCATTCCTCAGTTCCATCATATGAGAGCTGGCCTGGGAAGCAAACCACCATCTTGTTTGTGTAGAGGTGGAGTGTGTCATAAATTCCAACCAGATGGTTTGCAAGGAGACTTCGGAGCACAGTCTGCAGGTCAGGGTGTCTGTATTTGGACTAATTACTTTGCCTCCAACAAAGGTCGCATAAACCAACAAGAATCCCCAACCTTTCGTGTCTTAGTAGGCTGCCAGCTGACCAGGAGGCAAGGGGCTTGGGTCTGTAGCCTCTTCCCTTTTCTCCATTATTTGGAAACCAAGATTGGGATTTTCCCACTCACTCCTGCATGTGTTGCAAATGCTGTTTACCTAGACTTCATGACTATATGCTTTACTAAATGATACAAAGAGATCACTCAGTAGGGCCCAGGGGAGTTATTTTCATAGACTCTGATATAGTCTGCTAACATATGCATAGGGCCAAAGCTGTGGAGGCATCTGGAACAAGAAGAAAGGCGCCATCCAGTCAGAAGGAGAGGTTGTGACGTGATCTCTACCCAACACCTTTTTCTGAGCCGTTGATTTTTCTACTGTAGTTGTGCTCCCACAGTCCTTAATCGCTTATTCCAATACCTCTGGATTCTTTGATCTCTCTAACTAATACAAAATT
This sequence comes from Eschrichtius robustus, assembly GCF_028021215.1. NCBI lineage: Eukaryota > Metazoa > Chordata > Mammalia > Artiodactyla > Eschrichtiidae > Eschrichtius > Eschrichtius robustus. Next base: position 39,066,577 of record NC_090843.1, read on the forward strand.
AAGAAGGAATGACAATGTTTTGGTCTCTTAGGTGTCAAGCTCTAACAGTATCTCATTTTATCCTCACAACAGCGTAGTGGGAGAGGTATTATTATTATTATTATTATACCAACTATACAGATAAAAACACTTAAAACTAGAGAGACTCAGGAACTTGTCCAAGGTCACCCAGCTGGCAAGTGTCAGACCCAAAGCTCATATCTCTTACCAATACGCTACAACTAGTCAGTGTTTTATCATTTTTTCTTATTAATTTTTATTGGAGTATAGTTGCTTTACAATGTTGTGTTAGTTTCTGCTGTACAGCAGAGTGAATCAGCTATACATATAAATATATCCCCTTTTGTTTTACCATTTTTAAAGCACATCATTTTGAAAGTGTATGATTATTATTTGAGCTCTCTCTCAAGTCTGGGAGGTAGATAAGACCGACACTTCTACCCCAACTTGGCAGGAGAGGATGTGGAGATTTAGGTGGGTGAATGGCTCAGCCTAGGACCCTAGGTAGTGGCTAGCAGTGAAAGGAATCTGAACTTTGGAGTCAGACAGACCTGGATTGGAGGCTGACCCTGACTTTGTGTGTAGCTGTGGGAAATTCACTCACGTTCTCAGAGTTCTCACCTGTACAATGCAACTAATACCGCTGGTAATACCACCCTCAGAGGAGGTTTTCTATGAAATAGAAGCTATGGGGGCAATTTAACTACATGTTTAAAAGTGGGCACTATTGAGTCTTACTGCCTGTTTTTAATGATTCTGTGACTTTGAGAAAGTTATTACCCTAAATCTCTGTAAAGAGCATCATAATAGTACTTAATCTGTGGGGTCCTTGGGAGACTTAAATGATATAACTCATGTAAAACAATTAGTAGAGAGCAAGCACTCCATAAATATTAGCTGTTATTATCATTATTTGTAAAGCAGCTCACAGCATGCCTAACACGTAAGAGACGATCAGTACATCTGAATTCCCTCTCCCACCATGTGTTCCCCCGCTCTGGCAGGTAGAACTCATCCTCCCCAGCTCAGTGGAGGCCTCCCTGCCCTCCTGGCTTTCACCTGCTTGAACACAGGCCTTTGGGGACCAGGTAAATGAAGACAGGAGAGGCCATTTTCAAATTTAATAAACATACAGACACTCACGGGGGCGTCTCTCACCCTCACTGGCAGGTCATAGACAGTCTTTTCTCAATTACCTGCAGCTAATTTTAACACGAGGCCTGCCTTGCTCACTTTGCTTTCCACATTCACCCTCGGCCCCCTCCTGAGCCCCACGTGGGGTCTGCTCAGAGAGTCTAAACCCATATTAATATCCTGAGCAAAACATAATTAGAAAACGAAATCTGCAGCCACAAGAAGAGTGTAATGCTGTCCATAGTCATAGATGGAGTGAGGGGAATGTGGGGTTTACGCTTTTTTTGGACATTTTCACTTGCTTTGGATTCCTCGCCTCATTGCTTCCCTTTATCAGAAAAATAGGAAATCAAGACGATTGGGCCTCTATCTAGTTTCCACTGCAGGGGTTGGCAAAGTAGGGGGGCCACTGGCCCAGTCCAGCCCACTGCCTGTTTTTATGAGTCAAGCTTCCTGAGAACACAGCCACGCCCATCATTTACATATTGCATTTGGCTGCTTTTGAGTTAAAGTGGCAGAGTTGAGTAGTAGCAACAGAGACCAGATGGCCCACAAAGCCTAAAACATTTATTATCTGCCTCTTTACAGAAAAAGTTTGCTGGCCCTTGTTCTACTGTATCCATAAGTGAGACAGCTTCCGGAACAGCCCAAGAGGGTCTTCTTCCATCCAACACTGATAACCAGCACCTGCCTCCAAGTCCAATTGGTGGCTGGAGCTGCACAAGAATGGATGCTCGGACTGGAGAAAAGACCTGGCAGAGGAGAAAAACACCTGGGAGGTCAGAGCCCTGCTCACTGCTCCTGAGTAGGAGCCCAGGAAAGACCTGTTGGGTCCTGCATGGTCTGGAGGCTTCCTTAGAGCCAATCTGATCCTTGCGGTGGCAAAACTGCTGATGGTGGTGAGGGTCCCATAACTCACAGCCTTGGGGGCCTGAGTTTAAAAATCTTCTTGGAGATTCATTCCATGTCACCTGCAGCCAACAAAGATGGAAGTTAGTTCAGAATTATTTGCGTGCCTAAAACTCCCTGGGATATCTGCTAGTATTGCAGATTCCTGGTTATATCCAGAGAGTCCCAACTGAATAACTAGGGTGAGGTCCAGGAAGCACTGTTGTATGTTTTTAACAAATATTACTGGTGTTGCTGTTGTTTGCTCTTGTTGTTGTATATGTTGGTGGCCCAGGTAAAACACTTTAAGGAACAGTGCCCTAATGCACTGTGATCTTAATCATTTTGGGGTTACAGACTACATTAGTATCTCATAAAAGCTATGGAAACTTCAGTCAAGGGAAACAATACAATGTATGTGTACAGACAGACTCAATATTTCCTACAACTTTAGGGAGCTCTGGACTCTCCAAACCCATCGTTAAGAACCCCAAGTTAAGAACCATCCTAAAATAATGGCTATGAGAGAGAAAGTGTGGGAGAGCATTGATGGGAGATTGGAGGACTTTGTTCCTGACAGCTGTGGCCCCCTTTTCCCCTTCTTGTGGGCTTGCACAGAGAACAGTTCCTCCTCTGCGATGTGGTTGTGTGATGCTCGTCCAGATGAAGTCACAGGGTGGTGAATGTCACATGAAGGCATATAGAGGAAAGCAAATTGCAAACTCTGAAGTGTTGTGCATACATGAGGGATGGTGATGATGTAATGTTGGCCATAAGTGGGGCTGCCTTCCAGATTCACACCATCCTCAGCACTGTGATTGCAACTCTTTGAAGCCTCCCATGTCCTTCAAGTCCTAACTTGACAAGACAAGCTGCCTGCCCAGTTGTCCTCAGTGCCATGGTAACCTGAAGAATTTCACCTGTGAGACAACTGACCAGGGACATTTCTGCCTTGGAGTCCTGCCAGCCCCCTGCACTCAGTGTGCCCCAAACCCATCATGAAACCAGCTTCTCTCTCTTGTCATTTCCTGGTTTCTGTTGTGATTGGATGATATTTTGCAGTACTAATGTGTGCCTCTTCCCCTCTCTGTATTTTTCTTTTTCTCTCTCCTCTTCCTCCCCCTCCTACCCACTCATACTCAGTTCTTTCACAAGAAAGAAAAGCAGAAGTGGGGTCATCTGCTGCAGGAGAGGGGATGCTCTCCTACATAGGGTTACCAAGGAGGGTTCCCCTGAGGAGCAATATTGGAGGATAAATACAAAGAAAGAGAGGGAATGAGTCCTGAAAATTAGAAGAGTGTTGTGCGCCACACCCACCTGGAGGAGAAAGCAAGTGCCGAGGCCCTGAGGGGGCAGCTGGCTTCACGTGCTTAAGGACAAGAAAGGAGGCCAGTGTGACTGGGTGAAGGAAGGAAGGAGTGAGGGGTGAGTGTTGGGGTCAGAGGAACCAGATCTCACAGCCTCAAGGCCAAGCTCAGGACTGTGGCTTCTATTCTGAGAGATTCAAGAATTGGAAGTTAAATTTAAAAAGATCACTCTGACTTTGTGTTAAGCATCAGAATCACCTATTTAAAGGCTCCCTCTTGCTGGGTAAGGTCCCAGGCAGAAGCAGGGAAGCCAATTAGGAGGCTTGTTCACAACCTTGACAAGAGACAACCAAGGGACTCAGACCCGGGGCTGCAGTGTGGGAGGGAGGGCAGTGGAACCGATCATGTTTGAAATGAGGGGGAGATTGGGATACAAAAGAAACAAGAAGACGAGGGTAACTGCAAGATTCAGAATCTGACAAATCTAAGACGGTTTTGACTCAAGAGGGAGTCGGCTTGGCAGGGGGCTGGGGGCTGGATCAAACATTTGGTTGAAGCTGTGTTCATTGGAGATGCATGTTAGTAAACATCCACGTGCTGATAGCAAATAGACAACTCAACAGATTAGCCTGGAGTTCAGGGGAGAGGTCCACGCTGAGTCAAGAGTGTATCCCACAGGCTTCAGACGGTGTTGTACGGCCTGAGGTTGGATGAGTGTCCTTAGGGAGGGGTTGTGGATGGAGAGGGGAGAACAGGAGAACTCCAGTGTAAAAGGTGGGGCAGAAACACGGAATTCACATAGGAAACTGGGAAAGGGACTTGTGAGGTAATGGGACAATCAAAACAGAGTGAAGACCTGAGTAGATATATATATATACTGGGTTGGCCAAAATGTTCATTCGGCCTTTTCCATATAGAAAAACCCGAATGAACTTTTTTGGCCAACCCAATATATGTATAACAGATTCACTTTGCTGTACATCTGAAGCTAACACAACATTTTAAATCAACTATACCCCAATAAAAATTAAAAATTAAATAAAATTCCTTTTATTTGTTCAAAAAACAAAACAAAACAAAACCAAAATGAAATCCTGAAAGTGAAGGAAATGGTTCAAGAAGGAAGAGGTAATTCAATAACGACAAATGCTATCCATAGGTCAAACGAGGACTGAGACCTGACCATGGATGTCAGCAGTGTGGTGTGTTCAACTCTGTGGATCTGCAGTGTTCCCTGAGAAAAGTAGGAGTCATTTGCCCTCAGGAGTTACAGGGACATTTAGATTGAGACTAAGAGTTGCTCCAAAGTGAAGCTACCTTGATGGATCCCCATCTGCTGAGCCTGCCCTTTTCTCAGGTCCAAAGAAGTGATTTTTCATCTGAGTAGAAACCTGTCACACCTTTGAGCTGCCAAGCCATAAATCTTCTTTCCACTAACTTGCTAATAATTTTTCTTGCCACCTTTCCTGATAATCCTGAGTAATTGTTATGAAATATGGGCTTGTTCTATCTCTCCCAGCTGTGGCCCCTCCGTCCTCTGCAGGTCCTGGGAAAGCAGAGGCTCTGTGTTTGTCACTGGGTGTTCGTTTGTTAGAAGCACAGTGGATGCTGTTACCAAGAACGTGACATCCTGCTGAAACCTGAGGCGCCACACAGCAGCCCTGAAATCTGAGAGCCAACAGCCCTTCCTGCCTAAAATACATCAGCAAGTGGCCTCTGCTTTGTTTAATGTATTCTCTATCTTGGGGAGACAGAGGGAAAATGACTCCTGTTTAACCATGGAGACAAAAACATTCTTTCATGCATGCTCTTACTTATTCCATAGAAATGTATTGAGCATCTGAAATTGTCCGGCAGAGTACTGGGTTAAGTTTGATAGAAATGAACAACCTAAAATATACATCTTATGAAAGTCAGAATTAACAGGAATTAACAGAAAGAATATTTTCTTTGTGAAGAGTACTGGATTGGGAGATATCGGTGCAGGGATTCAGTAAGTGCAGCTTTAAGTGTCCTCTCTTCCTTCTGAAGAATGCGCTCAGATCAGTGGTCACAGGATTTTGCCTGTCTGTAATGAGCTCATGCTATATCTTGAAAGTCTTTGAAAAAGGCTTACCAAGACTCTTAAACCCCCAACATGGATCTTAAAACTTCAACAAGATTCCATTAGAGGTTGTAAAAACTGCCTTTTCAAGCCTCTTCTCCATGGTCCAATGTCTTGCTGTGCATCTAAGTGCCATCTTGCTACACTGGCCCCCCATTCTATAACAGTGAGTTGGCATCATAGATGCACAGTTTCCCTGTAGCTCTGCAATGGTAAGTAGTCAGTGGACATACACAGTTTGATATCTACAAGGTCTAAGTGGCACCCATTGTGGCAGGCCAGTGCAAGACTTCACAAAGCACCTATGATTGCCACACACTATGCTAAGCATTGGAGATATAAAGTTGAAGACAAATCCCTGCACTTAAAAAACTCAAATGGGAAAGTGTTTGCAAACATCAAGTGAGTTTAAGGAAAGAAGCATCCTTTGGCAGATCTCTTAGCCTTAGTCTTGGCTCATGAATCCCCTGGCTAAACATGTATCTCAGTCTTGGCTGTGGTCACCCAATAACTGAAAATTGGCAAGTTAAGATCTGATAGGATTGCTTTAACAATTGCTTGAGCAATGGTTTCTGCATTATAGTTAAAGCCTAACAATTTAATTCCAACTTTCATAGTTTAATATGGGAAGTACATCAAGTCAAGTGACCCAACACTAAATTAGTTTAGGATTTCTGAGTAAGTGCAGATGCCTGAATTAATTAACTAGAAAATACCATGTTCTTCCCCTGTGCTAGGCGTTGTGCTAAGAGTTTTATATGGATTATATCATTTAATTCAGAAACCTCTGAAGAAACCTCTGAAGTACTATTATTTTCTCCCATTTTACAGATGAAGAAAGTGTTCTGAGTCAGGACTCAAGCCCAGGATGTCTGGCACTAGTCTCTGACCCTAGGCCTTATGATAAAACATTTCCTCATGCAAGGTTGATTCAGACACATCACATCTATATTTGATGAATGTTACATTCTCAATGGTTGTATTCACCTATGTAACTTATTCGGTAGAATAGTCTGAATCAGGGGTGGCAGGACACAAGAACAGCATTAGCAAAGATGAGTCAGGATAATTTACAGATCTCACTTTGGTCAATTCCTTTGCCTTCTTTTGTACACAAAACCACTGAACAGACTCTGAGACCCAAATCTCTTCCCCTATCCCTGTGATGAACAAAGACAAGGACTTTAAATTGTATAGAGAATAACAGAAATAAGATATAAAGTCAGATTCCTATCCCAAAATCTCAATTGGTTAAACATGGTCAATTCTGGCAGATTTCTCATCCTTAACAGGTGATGTTTTCTCCATCTGGACCACCAATTTCATCCTTTTCTACCTTTCTCTTCCTGGACAACTCCTTCTCATTCTTCAAGATTCAGCTCAAGGGTCACTTCCTCCAAAAAGCCATCCCAAAATCCCAGATTTAATCAAATGTCTCTCCTCTGTTTCCCCCACCATCAAATCATCATAGCTGTCTTTGTGATTTGCTACATTCCATACTAGGCTATGAAACCCTTTAATACAAAGACTGTGTTTTACTCTTCTTTGTACACTCAACATGTAACAGTGTGGAAACTATATAGTAGGTACTTGATAAAAGAATGAATTAATACCTTCTGACATAGACCAAGTGGGTTTGGTCTTCTTATAACCAGAGTCTACCTGCTTAAACTCAGTTATCAGTTACTTGGTTGCAGTACAGAGCATGTCCACCCTCACAACAGAACTCATGGTCTAACAGAAATTTAGACCTAAAAGCAATAACAGAGATAAGCTGGTCCAACCTTCTTTATATTGATAAAGAAATGGAACCAAGTGTCCTGAAGAACTTTCCCAAGGATGCCCAGATCCTCAGGGGCAGAACTGGGAATGGAACCTAGAATTTCTGACTCCTAACCAGATGTCTTTGACACCTCTCCCAATGGAGGGTCTCTTAGCATACTGCCCATGAGCAAGTTCTTCCCAGTGGATAGATCTATCCACATTAAGAGATCCTCAAAGTAGCAAATGAAAAGTCACAAACAAAAAACCAGTTCATTTTCCCACATGTTGTTAAATCCAACTCCCAGAGTCTCTGGCCCCTGGTAGCACTCAACCACTACTCCTGAAACATGTTTCAAAAGTTCAATTATTCCCGGGCATTGTTTATTATTTCTCAAATAATTTGGTGCACAAAAGAAATTTTAAAAGGATCACAGATTGCTTCTTATCTTTGAATGGACAGTCAAAGACATCTACCATAAGAAAAATTCTCATTTTAGCCAGAACGTTGATTTCAATAAATCTATTCAAAGGAATAAAGTGGCTGTTCTTCCTTTTAGTAAAATATACTTGCAGCTCAGAAAGTATTTTGTTGATAGAAATGTTAACAAGCAATGACAGATGTGCAGCCTAAAACCACTGAAATATAGCATAAGACCCACTGGTCACTAAAAATTAAAACATTGCTTTAGTGGGTATTAAGTCAAGAATAGTTTACACAACACATTGGTAGAGCCACTGCTGGTGCATTGCAAAGAGCAAGGGCTATAAAAGCAGAAGTCCAATTCTATCATGTATTAACTCTGTGACCATTGACAAGAGGTTTAATCCTCTTAATTCTATCCATCACTTGAAGAAATATCTAATGAGCACCTACTTGGTGCAGGCTCTATTCTAGGCACTAGGTAAACAGCAGTGAGACAGAGTTTTTAAAAAAAGCCTACTTTCATCAAGCTTACATTCTCATAGGGGGAGACTTTGGGAGACAAATAACACACACACACACACACACACACACACACAAATAGGAAATACATAGTATGTTATTTGGTGATTAGTATTACAGAGAAAAATACAGTTAGGGAAGAGGGAGTGCTGGGAAGAGAGCAGTTTTAAGTGTGGTGATCAGGGAATGTGCCACTGAGAAAGCAACACTGGAAAGAGTAAAGAAGTGAATCAAGGAGGTAGAATGCTCCAGGCACAGAGAATGGCAAGTTCAAAGGCCCTGGGGTGGGCAGAATGGTGTGCTCTTTAAAGAGCAGCAAGAAGGCTACCTGTCTAGGGCATTGGGAGTGATGGGAAGAGTAATAGGAGATGAGCTCAAAGAGGTATAAGAAGAGGGAATGTAGAGGAGTAGACCTTGTAGGTCAATAAGAACATCGGCCTTTTTTTCCCAAGTGAGATGAGAAGCTTTTGGAGAGTTCTGAGCAGAGGACTGGTATGAGCTGGCTCCAAGTTTTAAAAGCAATTGGACCTGAGCAATTGGAAGGATAGAGTCATCGTTAACTGAGATGAAAGCAGTAGGTGGTACAAGTTAGCTGAGAAAGCCAGGGGTTTGGTTGTGGATATATCAAGTTTGAGATGCTCACTAGCCCTGTAAGAGAAGATACTAATTAAGCCATTGGTTCTACCTTGTAGAAAAGAGGTCTTGACTGTGGATTTAAATCTGCCTCAACATGTTGTTTAAAGCAATGAGAGAGAATGAGATCACCAGGGAAGAGTGGTGTCCAAGGACTGAGCCCTTAGGCACCTGAATTGAGAGGTGTGTAGTAAAAATAGTTAATGCCCAGGAAGTGTTTACTATGTACTATAGACCCTGCTCTGAGTGCTTTCACATATGAACTCATTTAGTCTTCATGACAACCCATAAGGTAAGTACTGTTATTACCCTTATTATATAGATTAGGAAACTGGGAGGAAGAGGTTAAGTAACTTGCCCAGTGTCATACACCTGCTGAGTTGTATAGCCAGGATTCCAATGTGGGGCGTCTGGCTTCAGAGTCTGAGCTTCTAAGCCCCTTCCTAACACTGTCTCTCCGTTAACTAGAAGGGAACTAGTAGGGAAGACTGGGAAAGGACAGCCAGTGAGGTGGAAGGAAAACCAGGGCAGCTTGGGATCCTGGGAGCCAACTGAAGAAAGTGTTTCAAGAAGAGTAGAGTGATTACCTGTCAGCTGATGCTGGCAGGTCAAAGAAAGATGAGGACTAACATAGCAGTGTGGAGGCTGTCGGTGACTGATGAGAGCAGTTTGGTAGAGCGGCAGCAGTAAAAACCAGATTGGAGTGAGTTCAGTAGAGAAGGGGGATTGAGACAATGAGTTTTGACAGTTCTCGAGAGGATCTTTGCTATATAGGGGAGCATAAAAATGGACAGTAGCTAGAGGGGGCATATGGGATCAGCTGAGGATATCTTTAAATATAAGAGAAGAAATAGCATAAAGGTATTGAGAATGATGTGGTACAGGAGGAAATACTGATGGTGAAGGAAAGACACAGACATATTGCTGCAGTGACCTCCTTGAGTAGCAGAGGTGACCTTTGGAAAAACGGACGGTTCATCCACAGTAACAAGAGGGAAGCAGTGTCTACAGGTACGGATGCTGGTAGTTGGGTAAATGTGGTGGTGGGACTTGGCAAACATTCTCTTCTGATTGTTGAAGTTCCTATGCCTCAGTCTCCTTATCTGTGATGGGCATTATAATATCTCTCTTCCAAGGTTATTGTGAGAATTGAATGAGACAACATAGTAAAATGTTAGTGTCGTGCCTCATACAATTTTTGAGCTCAACTTAGAGCAACTTCTTCATCTCCCTCCTTATTGGTTATGATTAGTATTATTGTTATTGATTCCTAACATTTACTGGGCATTTACAGTGTAGCAGTCTGTGCTGAGTACTTGGCACGTGTTTCTCACAGAATGGTCCTTCCATGTTTGTGGGATCTTATTGAGACCTTCTAAGCTCTCTCAAGGAACCAGTTTGGGATTTGGTTAACTACTTCATTATTTTTTTTGCTCCCCAGTTTTCCCTTTATATGTTAAATGGTCATCAGCTCTATGGGAGAAGATTTTGTCAGCAACTGCTCTGGTCCAGGTTTTTAACATTTGTTCATTTACCCTGCTTCACCTGGAGAGCAGTGGCTTGTGGCTGGGACCCAGACACATATACTTTCCATCTAACATCCTTTGTGGGATAAGATGGAATGTGGTAGGTAGGCTGGGCTAAGCCCTTTGTCAACTCTGGGTGTATTTGATGTTGGTGCCTCTGAAACTACGTCAGAATGGTAAAAATCCCCCCAAACAGCAACTGGCATTTGTTCAAGCATTCTCCTTCTTCTTTGGGGGTAGTGAAATGGGAGATGAATCAGTAATGACCAGCTCCAGAACAGCAATATTCTCAATTGGGAAAAGCCAAGTTAGGACTCAAGTGCCTCAGAGGTCCAATGGGTATCTGGATTTTCTCATCACTTGGACACATTCTCTTTTACTCTTTGAAATGAGTACAAATTTCTCTACTGAGGATCCCCTCATCAAAATCCATCATTCACAAGAAACCCCAGCTCTCCTAAAAGACGGTCTTCAGGGAAAGAAGATTCCCATTCTGTTTTCACAAGTCTGTTTCAAAGGGAAAGTGTCATCGGTCAGCCCCTGACTTTGAGTGGCTCGTGCAAAGAATAAGATCAAGAGAGGCCATTGTGTTCCTAGGGAACTCCAGTGCAGAGAGTACCCAGTGCTGTTTTTAGAGCTGTTTCTTTTCAGGGTATGGGCAGCTCCAAGAAGATACATTATCAACAGCCCCCTGGAACTGGTTTGAGCCTTGAGCCCGACCACAAGACTGGAGCTTGCTCAGACAAAACAGTGTCCAAAAATTACCTTTGCTTCATTTCAATGCTAAAATATCCTCCCCAGGTGGAGCTTAGGCCCCATTAACATAACATGCAATGCATGAAAGAAGCATGTTTCCAAATTGTGCACACGCGAGATTATGCCTGCCTTCATATGTAATGACAAAACTTTCCTGCTTGGATATTCATCCCCTGTCCTAATAAAAGAACTAACCTTTCCTTGCTGGGGAGCCATGGCTTTGGGAAATGATTCACCACGACCTCCTTATTAGCTGCAAATAAAAACTTCACTTTGTGTGACAATTATTCTTGGCGTTGTCTCTGACTACAAACTCACCAAGAAGCTAGCCCCTTTTGGATTGGCAACAAAAGCAGTAAGAGTCAGTGTCTTCCCCTTGCTGACCAATTTTTATCAATCAGTGGCTCTTTTTCCCATATCTAAGAAATGGACATTCTGGCATTCTTACATGTTTGAGACCTGAAAATCAGAGCTTACCCAAATCTGTTTCCTCTGAGGAAGCAATTGATTACATGGACCATTGGAATGATCCTGGTGTTTTATAATACAATCACAGGGTTCTTCATTACGAGATGAGAAGTCCCCAAAGTGAACAAATACTACTACAGGGTAAGGGATCTTTATTTATCTTATGGGGTGCCTACTTTGCATTGAACTTGATAGTTTATATATACCATCTCACGTCTTGCAGCTCTCCTATAGGCTAAGTATAGGTATCCTGAATGTGAAGCTGAAAAAAGAGACTCAGAGAGGATAAGGACTTTGCCCAAGTTCACACAGCTGATGAGTGATGGAGCTCACATTTGTACCTAAGTCTACTTAAATGTATATAAACTTTGGTCTGTCTTTTAGACAGACTTTTAACTTTTACCCACCAAATGATATTACCCCCTATTGATTTCAACAATATTGAACACGTCTGAGGGTTGTAGAGTCCTTCTGTGACACTGCTTTATAATGCCCATATGGCTTCACTTGGAGACATCTTGGAAGCTGTAAGTTCTTAAATAATGTCTCTTCAACTTGGCTAGACTCACAGTGCCAGTAGAAGACAGATGATCCACGGCTGTGCATGGTATCATTGCAAGCTAACATGTTACTCTGTAGTCTTGGGTTGCCATCCCCTGGAGTGTTTTGATGCGATCAGTTGTCAGTTGCAGGTCTGTTGTTTCTCTCAGCAGAAGCCCAGCCAGTGGAAGATGACAGCCCCAAAGCCCTGCCTGTGTTAGGGGAGCTATCGAACTCGGATAATGACATAAACGAGTCGGTGTTCATCTGGGGAATCTCAGACAAAGCAGCCCAGAGGAAAACCATCTCTGCCGATGAAGGTTTGTTTCACTTGCAACAGGAAAATCAGCAGCAGCAGCAACCAGAGCCGGTGCTCAGGCTGTGGAGAGGGAAAGGGAAGCTGAAGCTACCACATGTGAGTAGCATTTTATGATTTCTCTGCAGCTGGAAAGGAATGCTGGGGAGGGGGCTTGGCTGTGAGTTGGGCGTGCATGTGTGGGTTGGGGCTTTCTGTGTGGCTGAGGGTGGGGGAGATGGTTTACACAATTAACAAGTACATTGAGGATCCGATCTCCTCTGCCAAAGGAAGTGCAAGAGCGGGCTCACACGCACTTGCATTTTCTCTGCTGATCATAATATATGTAAGCAGCAGGTGGGGAATTTTTTCTTTTTGTTTTCTTTTTTTTTCTTCCTCTTCTTCATCCTTGAGAGTGGGTTACACAGCAGAAAGCGCAGCCCGAGAGAGGCTTCCTGAGCAGGAGGACTGTTTTCTTTCCGAAGAGATTTTCTTTCACAAGTTTCTTTCGCAGGTGTTGTGTGTAGACCTCTATTCCTTTGCCATTGAGCTGCTCTTCTGCAAGGGTGTTTGCATCCTGCTAACCACAAAGGGGCGAGGGTGACTTTTGTATCTCTGGTTCTCAGTTCAAGTTGTCTGCAGTAAAGAGCACCAAATCCAACACAGTTTAACCTCTCAGTTGTCACTGTTAAAAGAGTTCAGCGAGCACAGCACAGGCACAGGAAACATGGGGTGCCTTTCATGCATCTGCTCAGCAGGTCTCTCAGGGTTGGCAGCGTCAGTCTTGAACTTTGGGAAAGTTTTTTTTTTTTTTTTTTTTGGACCAAGCTCTGGAATTTACTGTGGAACATTGGATAGGCTGAAGCTGAAAAGGGGCAGGAGGGAATATTGTTGCTTTAAAGCACTTGTGCAGCCAGCAGCAGGTGGTTGTAACATGGGGAGCTGGTTAGTGTCTTTGGGTTATTGTTACTGATGCTAAGTAACGTGCTGAGTGAAAGTACACCTGGTCGTGAACTTGCTGTATTCTGGTTATCAGAAGACACAGCTGCTTGCGTGTTGTTTGTTTTCTCATCCCTGCTTCCTTCCTTCTCTCTTCAGAAGCTTTGACGTGGCTGAGCATGTCATGCTGAGTGTTTACCCGCTTGAGCATCTGCAGTAAATACATACAAGTTCATCCTCTCCAAGAGGAGGGGAAAAGGGGCAGAAGGAGGGAGCCAGGGAGGGACCCGTTGTTGCTCATCCTAAGGGCAGGCTTTGAGCAGCCGTGCATGACGACGAAGGTAGAAGAGTCGGAGACACTTCACACTGGGACTTGGCCAGGAGGAGAGCGGTCAGCCAATGCTTGAGCGCAGAACTGAATGCTCTTGTGCTGGAGGGTCAGGGCACAGCTCCCGAGTTGCTATGGGGCATACATGATACATGAACCAAGGGATGAGCTTCACAGGGAATCCTCTCACCCAGGCAGTGCTTTCTGACCTTTCTCATACCTTGGCACTCCAGGGAAACAGACAAGGTGGCTCAAAGCTGGGGATGAGTGGCTGGGTGGCTCAAGTGACCATCCCAGTGGAAAGTGTTCAATAGTTGGGACATCACACTATCTGGAACCTGCCCATGGCACAGAGGTATGCCTTGGCATCCAGGTTGGGGGGATCTAATTTAAAGAACCCAGGGAAAACCAAAGAAATGAGGCGAGGTGAGTAACCTGATGTCTATGCTTTGCTATTATTTATTTTTCCTATCACTAGTAACAATGCATTGAGGAAACATTACAAAGTGTCTTTTTTTTTTAAAGATTTTTTCCCTAATCTCAACGTTTTATCACCTCTGGTTCTTCTCTGTTCTCTCAGTCTTTGTCCAAGCATGCCTTTTTGACACAAATGTAACTACAGTCTGGATATATTCATTTACTCTTCTTCTTTCCCAGTATTATTCTATAAGCACTTTCCCATCTTCCAGTACAGTTTCACATAAATGATTAATTGTGGCTGGATTAAATGGATTAATCCCTTAAGTGGGTATGCTACAATCTGTTTAGCAATTGTTGACTATTTACATTGCTTCTAGTTTTCCCATAATTGTAATGCCACTCTGAGTATGTTCTGTGCATAAAGCAGTTTTACTTCTCTTTCTTTAAAAAAAAAAATTGGATGGATTTTGGATTCAAAAAAAGGATGAATTCTCAACAGTGATATCAGAGAGGTAAAAAATATGGACATTTTAGTGGCTTTTCCTGCTTATTACCAAACTGTTCCTTGAAACATATTTCTGTTGCCCCAAACCATCCGTAATATGGTCTAGGTAAGTATCAATTGATCTAGAGCCTTACGCACATTAGATTTCCTCTCTCTCTCTACATGAGGAACTATAAAAATGTACTCATCACTTATTTTCAATTTGCTTTTGAGTCCTAGTAAGCCAGGCACTAGGCACTGTGATCGCCCTAGGACAAGCCTACAGCTTCTCAGGTCCCTTCACTTTGTTAATGACTCCCATGAGGCATCCAGGTTTAGCAGCCTCCCCTTTCCATCTCTGTAGGGGTGAAGAAGGGAGGGGCAGAAGCTCTCCATCCTGTACCAGAGTGCCTGAGAAAGATGAGCAGGGGTCACGGCTTGGGGGGTGGGAGGAGCCAGCCCAGAATTCTCTCCAAGCCCTGGAGCTCAAGTCCAGCAGGCTCCCCGGCCCTTCCGTCCTCCTCTCCAGCCCTAACAGAGCCAGCATAGAGGCAAACTCCCACCTTGGGCAGGATTTGAGACAGACGCCTCACAGAGAAGGGGGAATGGAGTCCTTGGGAAGGCGAGAAGTGGTTAAGATTATTGTGAAAAAAAGGAACATGTTTTAAGGTCTCCACTGCTAGGGGTACTTCTCCCGAATGCATGTGCTTTCATGATGGGAGTCAGACAGGGCTGAATGCCAGCTCTGATCAAATAAGAGCGGTTGAATGCTCCTTTCTCAGTGCCTACCTCCCTTAAGGATAATTTTATCAACAAGTTATTTTTTCTTTTATGTGACCCATGTATCTGGTCAATTTAGAGATTAATCAGTGCTGTTCTGACCTCCTGTGTAGCTCACCATAAATCACTTCAGTGCTAATCTCTTTTGTTCATTTAGTAATTATTTGTGCAAAATCCAGGAGTGTCCAGTAGGAGCCACACAGAAACTCAACATATATTTGCCCACCCTGACCTACACAAGTGGAAACTGACAGTGTCTTGGGAGTGGGATTTTCCTGCCCATAGATAAGTGGGTTTGATAAATGTGGGGTTTTTTTTAGGAGCTCTATTGACTCAGTGGGCAAGGGCTTAATAGAGACAGAGCTGCTTCACAAAATTGGTGGGCCACTGGTGAGTCTGAATTGGAGGTGATGGGGCAGTGGCCTGAGAAGGAAAGGAGGCTTTGCTGCTTCAGATGCTGGACAGACAGGGAGAAATGGTGTGCTCATGGTCTGCTGGAGAGAATAAAGCTTTGGTCTGCTAAGGATAGGACAAGAGGCTTTTAAATTGTAGCACATGTATTTAGGAAAGACATTAGTAAGGACTTCCCATATGATAACACTCCTCATTCTTTATTGTATTATTGGTTGAAGGTCTAGCTTTCCTGCAGGATTATACTCTGGGAGAGCAAGTATGGTGTGTACTTTATTCCCTGCTGCAACCCCACTTCTCTAAAGTTTGCCGTGTGCCAGGACATGTTTTAAGGGCACATCTACATTATTGTGTTTAATCCTCACAACAATCCTATGCAGTGTTTACTATTATTAGTCCCATTTTACAGATTTGAAAACTGAGAGACAAGGAGGTTATGCTGGAGGGTGTGTAGGGTCAGGGGTTCAGAATGAGGAGGCATTGAGAAGGGGAAACAGTCTCAGGCCACTTAAAGTGTCAAGACCACAACTTCAGCCCAAGAAGTCAAGCTCCAGAGTCTGAGTTCTTAATCTCTGAGCCATCAACTCTTTTAACATTGGCTGAGGGAATGATGATTGAAAGTCTAAGAGAAAGTTAAAACATGACTGTACAGCTAAAATGTACTGTAGCAATAATAGCAATGATGATGGTGATTTTTATAACCAAGCCACTGTTTAATATGCACCAGTCCCTCTGTACCAAAGTTTTGTATGTGCATTTTGAATTAATTCTCACAACAGCCTTATAAGATGATCACCATCCTTATGTATATTTCACCATGAAGAAATTCAGGCTCTGAGATGTTATACAACTTGTCCAAGGTCACAGAGCAAGTGAGTCTGTCTCTGACATCTGTTATCTATGACCACACCTCACTCGTGTACCAACAGTTAGCACTGGATCAAGGGCCAGAGTAGTCACAAGCAAGGTTCTCCTGGGACAGTGGAGGTGTGCTCCATGGCCTCTTTTGATCTCTTTGGACTTAGGGTCCTGGGAAGGCTTTTAGAACCACCTCGCATGATGCTGCACAAAGAACTTCGGTCTCAACCCATGCCTGGTACTGCCTCAAAGGCAAGTTCCTAAAGGAAGAATTCTCTGAAAAAATATCACCATGAGGCAAGTCATTGGTGTACTTGTAAGGAAAAGACAAGAATCCCAGCCGAGAACCCACCTTTGTTCAGTGCTCTAGACCTGCACTGTCCAATATGGTAGCCATTAGCCACATGTGGCTATTGAGCACTTGAACTGTGGCTGGTTCAAACTGAAGTGTGCCATCAGTGTAAAAATATGCATCAGATCTCAATGGCTTAGTATTAAAAAATGGAGACTATCAATACATTTGTATTGATTACATATTGAAATGATAATGTTTGGCATATAATGGATTAGATAAAATATATTCTTAAAATTGATTTTACCTGTTTTAAAAGGTAAAAACCTTTTTAAAAGTTGTGGTAAAATATACATAACATAAAATTGACCATATTAACCATTTTTCAGAGTACAGTTCTATAACCAATCTCCAGAACTCTTTTATCTTGCAAACTTGGTGCTCTATACCCATTAAACGACTCCCCATTCCCCCTTCCCGCAGCCCCTGGCAACCACTCTTCTACTTTCCGTCTCTATGAATTTGACTACTCGAGGTACCTCATGTAAGTGGAATCACATAGTACTTGTCCTTTTGCAACTGGCTTATTTCACTTAGCATAATGCCCTCAAGGTTCATCCATGTTGTTGACTATGTCAGAATGCCCTTCCTTTTTAAGGCTGAATAATATGCCATTGTATGTATGCACCACATTTTCTTTGTACGTTTAACTGTCAAAGAACACAAGGTTTGCTTTCACCTCCTTTTACTTTTCCTCGGTGTGGCTTCTACAGCCTTTAAAATTGCATATGTGTCTTGTATTTGTGGTTTATGTTACATTTCTATTGGACAACGCTGCTCTGAATTTTTCTCTCTTCCTCAATGTCTCCTCCTTCTTCCTTCACCAGATGTTAGTTTGGCCTCTCTCTTCCCCCTTCCCTGAGACCTGAGCCAAGAATATTAGCTCTGATTAAGCACTCCCTTTTATAAGGATCTATGAAAGACTGTCACGTTAGGCAAAGTTTTCTGTAATTGAATGAAACTGTGACATAGCTCAAGGTAGCTTTTAACATAATACATAAGTAGAAGGCCCAATAAATTGGGATTGAGAAGGAAAAGCTTTTGAAGTGATTTGATGTTTTTAAAAGTCAACAGCTTTCCTCAGCTCACAGTCTGAGAGTGAATTTTATTAACCACCAAGCAAAGAGGAGTACAAAACCAATAAAGCATAAATTCACAGCACAGATCTACGCCAGCCTCTCACTTCTGAAATACAGATTTTGTAGAAAGACCTAGGTATCTGGAGATTCAAGGCATTGGAATCTTGTCAGTGTCTTTTGAATTTCCCATTACTTATAGGATATAACTCAAAAGCCTTAGGCCTTTCAACTTTCCAATTTTCTTTCCCACCACTCCCCACAGGCCCCTCTATAAGAAGGTAAGTATTACTTTTTAGTCTCCAAATGTACAGTGCAATCCCAGGCCTCCCAGCCTTGACAATGTTCTTACTTTAACCTGGGAGACCCCACCCCATGCATATACACCTGGTGAAATCTTGCTCGTTCTTCAGGACAAAGTTCAAAGGTCACCATCTCTGTGAAGCATTCCTTGACTCCAGTGCCCATTAGGTTCCCAACAGGAAACACTCCAATTGGCACACTCCAGTGATTGGTTAAAGGATGTCGCATGATGGCGCACTTTACAAAGGTGTGCAAGGTTAAGGGTAGCCAAGATGAGATGGTGAAGCAGCCCAAGGCTAGCGACCACTAGAATCAGGAAAGAAAAAACAGTTCCCAGAACTTGACCAGATTTGTAAGAGGGGCCTCCAGACAGAAGCTGTGGCCTGTCCTAGAACACCTGCAGTGTGACGGGAAGGGATCTCTCTCCTCCACCGTCGGGTGTCCTCCCATCAACTGAACCCATCTAGAAGTGGGAAAGCACAAGTGCGCAGAGGATACCACTCATAGACAAAGCCTCCAAGAACACAGGGCAGGTGGAAATGTGGAGTGTGCCTCTAGAAAGACTAACAGAGATGCTCTAGCACAAGCCCTTACCTCATCTCCAGAAACACCCCCTCTCTTCCCAAGACTCCTAAGAGGAACTGTTTATACCATAAGATAATGCTTGTCATATTGTATTCGTATTGTTGAATTCACTGTCTTTTCCCGAGCTACTCAGGAGACCATAAGCTCTTTGAAGGTCAGATTCATTCCTCACATTCATATATATATTTCTGACACCTAGCAAAGTACTTGGGAGTAAATAGGTACTATATAAATATGGAGTGAATGAATGTGGTCCTTTATCACATTTTTTCCCCTAAGTCCCCCGCTGGAATCTGGATGATCTACAGTGAGTCTAGATTGGGAATTTCTCAATGAATTGGATACATAGGATTAATACACTCCTTTGAGTCCCAGCTAGGGTGCTAAAATGATTTGAATAAATGATACTCAGTGCCTCGTTATGCTGTAATTGGTAGCACATTAAATTGTGAGGAATTGAGGAACTTGAACATAAGTGGCAGGAATCAGCAGTAAGTTAGATCGACTAAGAAAATAAGTGTTTGCGCCCAGGAGAAATGTACTATATATATATAGTAAATATATATACTTATATATGTATGTATAATGTCATATGCCTTTTATTCATGGCCTTTTTAATTGGAGTTTTCATATAAATTACAAATTTTGGAGAAAGGAACTAGAGGATTTAATGCTTTGAACCTAAAGCAACTGTGATGAGAGTTGGGTGCACAGTGAGAAATGCTGACCAGGGCAATGGAAGGCAGAGGCTAAGTGGAGACTGGACACTGAAGGGTACATTTGAGACTTAGGTTGACATGGCCATGGTTGTTCCAGGAACAAGGTTCTACCAGGCCGACTGGATTCTTAACCAAACCAATGAGTGAAGATACATCTCTGAAATATGTCAATGTAGCTCAGGTTTGCTCACTCTACTGGGTTTAATTTTTAACCTGGAGTTTGGAGGTTGTATTATTTTCCTAGGACTGCCTTAACAGAGTACCACAAACTGGGTGGCTTCAGACAAGAGAAATGTATCCTCTCACAGTTCTGCTGGCCAGAATCTTGAAATGAAGGTGTCAGCAGGGCCATCCTCCCTCTGAAGCCTCTAAAGGAGATTGCTTCATTGCCTCTTCCAGCTTCTGGTGACTCTAAACTCTCCTTGGCTTGGGCCATAACTCCAATCTCTGCCTCTGCCTCCATCTTCACATGGCCTTTTCCCCTCTGTGTCTGTGCCTTAAATCTCCCTTTTCTTTCTCTGATAAGGACACCATTTATTGGATTTAGGGCCCACCCTAAATCCACGATAATCTCATCCAGAGATCCTTAATTATTGCTGCAAGATCTTGTTTCCAAATAAGGTCACACTCACAAGTAGTGGGGGTTTAGAAGTGTACATCCCTTTTGGGGACCACCATCCAACCCACCACAGAGGTTACGTTAGTTCTGGTTAGTCAGCCTCCTTTCCAAAGCCAAGCCCTTCCCTCTAGTCCACATTTTCTCATCTTCTTGAATCTAAGATCTTGTTCCCATCCATTATTTCCATTTTCTCTTTTGCATCTTTAATGTTTTTGCCTTGCTCCTTCCCTTCAGGGTACAAATATGCTTAGTTCCTTCCTAACCGTAAACAAACCACCTTCTCACTGCCTGATTGTACCTTCAAAATTTAAATCCTTTTCCAATACCACCACACCTCACAAAAGCTCCCCTCCCCACCACCACTCCAAGGAAGGACCCCCCCCTCCCCCTTTACTTCTCAGACATTTCTGGGCTTTTGCTCTCATCAAAAAAGAAGCACCTTTCTGAAGTAACCAGGAAAGTTCAGGTTGCCCAACCTTATAAATACAGGTTCTCTTTGGTCCTTCTGACCCTCTCTGCAACATCTAATTATCTTGGCTATCTCTTTCCGCTTGGAGTTTCTCTCTTACCTCAAGGTGTCAAGTTAGGGCTTGCAGGGAAAAATCTCCCTCAACTATATCTTTCCCGGCTTCTAATGGATTATTATCCTGAACTTAACATTTGTTGTGTTCCTTCCCTCTATGTCACATGGGTTGACTTTTCTTTAAAAATCTACTTAAAGAAAAATAACATTTCTGACACCTGTCAAGTATTCAAAAGGTGGCTTTCTTACTGAACCAAACTTGGGTCTGCTTGCCCTCACACAGTAAAGCCAAACTACTGACACCAAGTTGTGGTAAAGGAAAGTATGGCATTTATTGCAGGCCCCCAAACAAGGAGAAGGGGCATCTCAAGCTCAAAAGACCTGAACTCCCCTATTGCTTTCAGGGAAGGGGTTTTAAAGGCAGTGTGAGGGAGGGGGCTTCAGAGTGTGATCGACTCATGCACAATTCTCAGATTGGTTGGCATCAAGGTGAGGTTTCAAGCATCATCGACCTTCTGGTTTCAACCAGTCTGGGGTCTATGTGCTGTGGTCAGCAGTTTTCCTCTGGTGAGGGTCTGCTTCCTGTAAAAACAACTTAGGAATATGTGTCAGGCCTTTATCTGTGTCTTTCAGGAAACTGAGAGTTTGGTGATTCTGCGATGTGGCAGACTTATAGTCTAAACTGTTACCAGTTCCCCAGCCCAACAGCTATTCTTTGTTTCTACATCTTCAGGTTTCCTCATCATTAACTCTTGAGCCAGCCTTTTGAGACTCAGGGGAAGCCTGGGAGACTAAAGCAAAAGCCTTTTACTTCAAAGGACAGGGACACAGGGGCTTGTATACAGGTTCAGCTTCTTATTTTTAAATAAAAATACTTATTACAACAAAAATACCGTTCCCTTCCCTGAGGTAGTATTACATCTGTTCAACAGGTTTGAGCCATCTAGTCTTAGCTAGTTATCACCTGGCCTTGGGAAGATAAGGCCAAGATAAGGTAAGATAAAGTAACAGTCCAGTGCTCTGCTGTTTCATAAGACAGGGATTCAGACTCTGACCACAGTGAAGCCCACCACCTTCTTTCCACGGCAGGGCTTTATAGGTTCTGCTGATGAAGGGTCCTGCAATGCACAGTGGCTCCTGGCCATTCACTAATTGGTCAGTCTGTGGGTGTGTTACTGTGGCCCTTCCCAGTGCTAACAAGAGAAGAGGGATTTGTGAATTCAGCTGTTGTTTAGACGTCAGCCAGCAGCAAAATCTGTGATCCACGGATGCTCCCCTACAGTCTTGGTTTTAGTTGTTTTCTTAGAAAAGCATCCATTTCATCAAGATATTCAAGGCCATTGGAATCAATCTGTATACGATATTCCTCTATAAAATTGCAATTCCTTCTATATTGGCAGTTATGTCTCTTCTTATTCCTAATATTACTCTTTTGTGTTTTCTCCATCTTTCTTTTTATTTTTTAATTTATCTTTTCAACAGAGTGCTTTGAGTTTTACTGATTAATTTTAGTTATCTATTTCATTGATTTGGTTTTATTAAACTTTTATTAATATAGAGTATACGTACAAGAAGGTGCGCATAGTACAGCTCAGTGTATTTTCACAAAGTAAGCACATTCATGTAATCACTAGATCAAGAAATAAAATGGTACCATGGTACAAGCACAGCAGCCCAGAAGCCTCCTGGGAGCCCTTCCAGTGAACTGCCCCCCAAGGGTAGCATTATCCTCCCTTTGAACAGCATAAATTTATCTTGCCTGTCGGTTCTTCTGCTTCTTATACAATCTACTCATATAAAATATATGTACTCTTTTGTGTCTGGTTTTACTCACTATTATGGACAGTTTCTCATCTGTAACCTACTTTGAGTGTTATCAAGATTGGAGACAATAAGTGTCAGTTACCTGCACAGGGTCTGGCTATAGCAGATATGTAAGTGAGTTATTATCATGAAAAGGGGGCATTATCTGCAGATGAGTGATGTGGGAACAAGGAGGGGAGGTGAGGACTGTGTGCAGTGGACAAAGCTCAGCTAATTTATCCTGTCTAGTTCCCAAACACGGTCAGGACCATGATAGGAAGACCCATGTAGGAAAGCAGGATTTTGGTACTTCCTTTCCAACCACCTGATGACATGGTAAATACCAGGTTTCATTATTTTCTAACAGTTCATTATAAAAATTTTCAAACCCATTGAAACACTGAATTTACAGCAAACACCCATGTACCCACCATCTGGCTTCTATAATTAACATTTTGCTCTTCATGCTTGATCACATATTTATGTCTGTCCATTCATCAATCCATTTTTATTTTTTATGCATTTCAGAGGAAGTTGCTTTAGTAATAGGGTTTTTTAAAAAAAAATTAGGTGAAATTCACATAACATAAAATTAGCCATTTCAAACTGAGTAATTCAGTGTTATTTAGTACATTTATGTTGTATATCACATCTATCTAGTTCCAAAACCTTTCTGTCACTCCAGAATAAAGCCCCTTATCAACTAAGCCATTACTCTTCATTCCTTCTTCCCCCCAGTTCCTGGTGACCTCCAATCTATCTGTTTCTATATTTACCTATTCTAGATATTTAATGTAAACAGAGTCATACAATATGTGACCTTTTGTGTCTGGTTTCCTTCACTTAGCTTAATGTTTTTAAAATTCATCCACGATGTAGCACATTCCTTTTTATGGTTGAATGATATTCCATTGTGTGAGTACACCAGAGTTTGTATACCCGTTCATCCATTGATGGACATTTGGGTGGTTTTCACCTTTTGACTATTGTGTATCTGAGAATTTGTGTACAAAGATATGGTTAAGTACTTGCTTTCAATTTGGGGAAAATATACGTAAGAATAGAATTGCTGGGTCATATGGTAATTCTATGTTTAACTTTTTGTGGAACCGCCAAACCATCTTTCTGGTATGGTAGTGAGTTTTTAAGTCCCAGGAAATCTCTTGCTCAAGATGGGCATACTTGTCCTAAGATTAGATGGCATACCTCCATGGCCAGCTATTAGCACTAATTTAGCCCCAGTTCAATTAGCCTCCTTTCTGGATAAAATACACAGGGATTTTATGGCACATGAGAGGAGATGCTGCTTAAGCAGCTTACAATTTCCTCTTGTCTCCTATAAGGTGTGTCAATTCAACTGTCAGTGGAGGGGCAGGGTGTATTGTCTCTTGGGACATAGACTACTCAATTAATGATTCCTGTTGTGTAATCAGTGAGTCTCCATTCCAGGAAACTGCCACATGGAGCAAGACCCCTCTGATACCACAGGAAGCAGCACCAGGTCCCCTTATGATTTCCTGGGTTATGCTAGGAGTTAAGTACAACAGATTGGTGTTGGAGAGAGAGGAATTTGCCAAAGAGACTCATGGGAGTGGCAATCCTTGGAAGAGACGCTGACAGCTGGCATGAGATTTCAGAGGGCTGCCCTGCTCTGTGAGCCTGAGAAAACAGGAGACATTCCAACTATTGTATGATATCATCTGCGTCTTAGTAGCATTTGTTTTTAAACTATGGACTTAATTGCTGTTACATTGGCTCCTATATCTTTTTTCCCCAAAAGTTGAATCTTTGAAATTCCCATGAAAGCACATTCAGTTGCCGTTTCTGTTCCCACTTGAAGACAGGATCATCCCTAATAATGAAAACAAATCTGTTATTGGCAAAGCAGTCCCAGGTGTTGCTTTTGGAGAGTCGGGAAGGGGAAGCAAAAAGTCTCAGAGTGACCCAGAGATTGCAACAGATTAACAAAGGCTGTTTGCAAACAGGCCAATAATCCACCACTTTGCACATCATGTTATCATGTGCAAATCCCATTCACAAAAACCTGGTGGAGTCAGCAGAGAGGGTGCTGGTGGATCTTGATCTTCAGGTAAATAACTCCATCAAAAAGGATATGTACCTTATTCAAGGCCATAGAGCTATCAAGGAACAGGTTCAGAGCGCAAATCCTGTGCTGTTCCCAGCGTAGGAGAAAAAGAGAATGATCATCCAAGGTGTTGGGGAAATAAAACTTTGGAGTCACCTAGAACCTGGTTTGGGCTGTTGGAACAGTGACTCGGTCACTGACCAGCCATGTAACCACTAGCTCACTGAGCCCCTAATCTTCATTTTCTTCACTTTCAGTGGAGCTGATGCTAGCTATAAGATTAATGTGAAGATAAAATGAAATAGTGTACATGAAGTACTTTACATGCTAGCAATTGCAGGTGCTCAAAAAATTGTAGCTTTCCTGCCCCAACCAGATCATGCTAGCAGATTCTAGAAAATCTGTTCCCACGACTTCTTCAACCCTTGCTCTTTTTCTCCCAAGTGTCCTAAACTGCACATGCCCTGGCCCTAAGCAAAGTTCATCAGAGATATTAGCCTTGACATAAAAACAATGGGGGTGCTTTGAGATGAGGAGACACTTTGCAGTCAGAAGGTAGGGACCATCAATGTTCATTACTTAATTAGGATAAACTTTCATTTATATGTCCAGCTGTCAGGAAGCAAGACCTGATCAAAGGCCCATTAGTCACAAGGCTGGCTTGGCAAAGGGCCGCTTAGTTAAGGCAGTGAATTTAACATGAAAGGGAAGAGGGAGCTGGAACACTGGGGCTTGGTACATTGTGCATTAGTGAGTCTTTGGGTCCTAGTTCTGCAAGCTTTCTTTAACAGAGGTTAACCCAGATGCTGAAGGCTGACTGTATCATGTGTCCATGGCAGTCGTGAGCAAGTGGTAGCCTTTCATCCCCTTGTCAAATTTCCAAATTGGGCAAACTTGAGAACAAGACTGAGAGGCAGAAATGTCTTGTCAAATTTCACGGAAATTGCTGGTCCCCAAAGACAGAAATAAACCTTTCAGACCATTATAGGGCAGAACAGGGTTGACTGTCCTATCTCTGCTGCAGAATTTGGAACTTGCCAGACTTTAGAATGGTCATTCAGTGTGGACCTTTGTACACTTATATTCCAATAGCACTCATTCTTTAATATGGAATTCTCATTTGCGACAGTTGTAATATTAATGGTAATATTTCTATCATTATGTTCTAAAACCAGACAGTGTGAGACACAAATTAATAAGCATTTGCTCAACACCCACAGGCCACCAGGTGCTGCTACTACAATGGGGAGAGGTATTGCAGAAGTGGATGAAGAGATAAATTATTTATTTTTCACATTTTGTAAGCACATTTGCATTATACAAGCACTCTGCACATTTGTATAATCTGCTAGTTGAATGAATAAATTGCCAGTGCATTGTGGAATTGCCTTCATGATGTGGTGAGGATATAATTGCTGTTATTGTTATAACTGATCTCATTTGCTGAGTACCGACTGGACTGAGGGGGGGTGAGGGTGGGTGGGTACCATGTGAGGACAGCAGAGGGCAGTGGTTAAGAGCACCAACTCCGAAGCCACATTGCTGCATTTGGCTCCTGACTTTGCTGCTTTCTAGCTGTGTAGGCTTCAAAAGCAGGCTGATTTCTGTGTGCTTCAGTTTCTGCATCTGTAGAATCAGAATGGTAACAGTGATACCTGCTTTGTAGGATTGTTATGAAGACTAAACGAAGTAACTTTTGTAATGTGATCAGAACAGTACTTGGCGCAATGTAATAATAATCATCATTATAATAATCCCCGCCCCCCATCCCCACACACGGGGCAAAGTGCCCATTTTTGAAAGGAGGAAGCTGATTCCTAACGCCTCAGGGGTAGAGTAGCCTTGAAATTCAGGTTGTTCTTGCTCCAAGTACATTCTCCTCCCACGAAGCCTGCGACATCCTGACACTGAATGGAGTGTGCTGACCCTGGCGTGCCCGCTGTCATGACGAGGCAGAGCTCTCTTGTGCCTCCCTCTCCAGAAATGAACATTTCACGAGCATGTACACATCCCACTTTTGCTGGAGCTGGCGTCACCATTTCCAAAAGAACAGTCTCTGCCTAAATGTGCGAGGGCTCTAAGAAGCACAAAGAGATTCCTACCGCACTTATAAGCACTTCTTCAGTTCTCACTCTGTCTAAAATAGAAATGCAATCTCAGAGATGCTTTCATCTGAGAGATCAATCTCCCCAGGCTCCACTCCACACTCACGGTGGAGACAGCATGGTCCTGAGGGCCTGTGGTATGTTGAAGATCCTAGGGTTGGGGCTAGGCTGGAGGTGATTGGAGTTTTAAATTGGCATCACCAAAAACAGGACAGTCATTGTGGTGAGGAGAAATCACAGTCGGACTTCCCTGGTGGCGCAGTGCTTACGAATCCGCCTGCCAATGCAGGGGACAGGGGTTTGAGCCCTGGTCCAGGAAGATCCCACATGCCGCAGAGCAACTAAGCCCATGGACCACAACTACTGAGCCTGTGCTCTAGAGCCCACGAGCCACAACTACTGAGCCTGTGCTCTAGAGCCCACGAGCCACAACTACGGAAGCCTGTGCGCCTAGAGCCACAAGAGAAGCCACCACAATGAGAAGCCTGTGTGCCCCAACGAAGAGTAGCCCCTGCTCGCCACAACTAGAGACAGCCCGCACAGCAATGAAGACCAAATGCAGCCATAAATAAATAAATAAATTGATTTTTAAAAAAAGAAAGAAATCACAGTCAAAGAGGGAACCAGAGATCAAGGTAAAGAAGCAGTAGAAGGTGCCCGTTCTGAAGAGCAAGGAAGTAAAATCGCAAGACCGGTCAACTCTGGAGCTGAGATAAATGGGCACTGGAGAGTGAAGCCTGAAGCAGGGTGGGGTGGGGAGCTCCAGACAGTCTGAACCTACTGTTGTGAAGCGGCCTGTCCAGCTGCGTTCGTGCCTGGATGTTTATTTGTTTGAGAGGGGCTCTGCAGGGCTCGAGTCAAATACGAGTCCCTTGATTTATCAAAGGAATCTCTAGAGTTTGAGTCCAGTGAGATTTAATCTGATGTTGAAGATTCTGTTCAGTCTTATAACAGTGAGGATGCCTTAGGAGATGTCTGAGTCAGTGCGGCATATTAAAGTCATATCCATACTCAAGTATGCCAATGCGATAATTTGATGGGAGAAGCAAGGAGAAGAGAAATACTAAAGTCCTGCTGAGCAAACATTATCAGTAGCATTTCTCTTCAGTTTGTCACCAACTTATCATTACAGAAATGAGAATTTCATTACTCCCAAGGGAGAGACTTGATTTCTGAGGTACCTCTAGGACTATGAGGTCAATGGAGACAAATGATCTTTGGCTAAAATTCTGCATTCTTGTGGT
Organism: Eschrichtius robustus; assembly: GCF_028021215.1. Classification (NCBI taxonomy): domain Eukaryota; kingdom Metazoa; phylum Chordata; class Mammalia; order Artiodactyla; family Eschrichtiidae; genus Eschrichtius; species Eschrichtius robustus. Next base: position 39,094,570 of record NC_090843.1, read on the forward strand.
ATTACTTTGTTTCCAAACACGGAAGCAAAACACTGATCGGGAGTAAATCAGGAAAGGAGACTCACCCACCCAGACCAAGTTATACCAATGCCTTTGTTATTTGACAGAAGTAGATCATATTGGAGGGAGGTTAAGCTTTGTCTTATGCTGGCCTTAGTCCTGAACCGGGAAGATGACCCTACTGCTCTTAGAACATGGCATCTGCCCTTTATTGGGCAACCTTGGATTTTTCCATTTTACCCATCAAAAGTAATAGTAATTCTTGAATCAGCCTCTTCAGTGTTTTCCCCTTGAAAGGATAAAAGGATAAAGAGCCTGGATTTGCAGGGCTGGGAGGTCCTTCATGAACAGGCAAAATGTGCCCAATCATCACAGGGGAAACTTGTGAACATGACAAAAACCTGTCTTCCAAATCTCTCAAATCCTTCCTCAGAACCAGCCCTACCCTTGTCTTTGTTCTAGATCAGTCATGTATCTGTATATGGTTTTGGTACTCTTTGGACTTGCTTCCTGGCTCCTTTATTTCTGTATTTGGCTTACTTTATGCACTTTCTTGAAAACTGTTTCTGCCTCTTCTCTAGTAACTCACTGGCAACCTTGGCAACTAACTTGAATGCTGCTCTCCCTCTTCGCTGATGCCTCTTCCCCACTCCTAGGGTTCTGAAGCCTAAATGGACTGGTAATGATAGATGTGCTTTCTCTTCCAACTTGGAGTGTTGACTATATTTGGCAACCTCCTGAAGGTGTTTCCTGAGATCCCAGGGGGTATAGGCTGTGACTCATCCACTAGTTGCATGCCAGGAACTTTGCAAACACTGTGCTAAATGCATCATATTAAGTCTCCCAACAACCCTCAAGAGGTAATTATTGTTAATTCTATTTAATGGAGAAATTTTGGATTGTGTTCTAGCCATTGTGTTGTTATGATGTAGAGATTCTGTATTCTGTTATATTCCTCTAAAGAGTTTTGATATATTTTATAGCAGGCAGTAACTTGCTTAGACTCAAATTGAACAAGACTCTGTCTTGCCTGTGGTAAGTGGCAGCTAAAATCCCAGTTCAACTCTTTTTTCCTTTAGCTGGGTGGTTTGCAGTCTGCTTCACGCATGTATAGTTCAAGGGTCAGCTACAGATTTGGGCAGAGTTAATGCACAGAATCTGGGGCTCCCCTACTCTGGCATTCTCCTTTCTAGGCTTCCCTCTTCACTTTCCAGAGTCTGTGGCCACCTTGGATTCTGTCTCCAATTCCTCAGACCAGAAAGATGGCAAGTGTTCTCTTATTCCTTCAGCTGGCCTGTGTCACACTGTGACTATGGCCTACCCTAGAGTTACAACAAAATGGGGATCTCACACTCTGTTGATCTCTTCTTCCAAGTTTCAACTCCTTTCTAAATCTGCCTGCTTTTGTTGTCTCTTCAGAGACTTTGGGTATATTTTGCCCTTTGAATATTTTGTCCTAAGTTTATAGCTGTTGTTCATGGAGACTTGTCTGCTGGGCACTTACTCCATCACACTGAAAGTAGAACTCCAGAAAATATTCAAAAGATTCTATCAATAACTACTACCTTTATCATTATTCTCATGACCAGTCTTCTCTTGCTGAGTCACAGAATCACAGATATCCTGGGCAGGCATTGTGAAGCAGACAGAAAAAAGGAACCAAGATAGATCTCTGGAATATAGCATTAGTACCCCTCTGCAAGGTTTGCAAAGCAGTGGTTCTTTCCAGAACTGCATGGACGCATCACCCTTTCTGAGTCGCCATGTATATGTGGGGAGAAGGAGGCAGGGTCATTTTCTTAAGTAAAGCACAGTTGATGAGGTGCTAATTCTTCTCCACCCACGTCTCCCTCAGAGGACACATAGCAAACAGCTCTCACTCTGGAGACAGGAGGCTTGCCAAAGTGCATCACACCAGCAGGACGAGCAGGACGTGACTGGACTGTATTTTGGAGTGACTGAAGAGGCAGCAGCACCACGTCCAAGTTCTTTGTGGCTCTTAGCGGGCCACAGAAGAGAGCCAGCTCTCTCTTACAACCCCGCCCGATGGAGCTTGGAGTTTATCTGTGGGACAAGAGCCACAAGGTATGTTTCCTACAAGGAGTATGACTGTTCTCCTGGCAAGGGCCGAAAAGGAGATGCGACTGCTGCCAGGGAGGCCCTCCACATCAGAGGACAGCAGAAATTGATGCTCCTAACAACCAGACACTCCTCGGGTGCCTCCACAACCCAGAAACCACTCACCATCCACTGCACCAGTTTACAAATATGAACACTTTATTTCTGCCTCCCCACTGTCCGGACCCCAACAGCACACATGGCAATACAGCCATTATCACTAGTGCCGGGACCAAACTGGGATGACACTGGCAGCAGGAGACTGCAGAGACATGCTTACAAACCAGATGATGGTCCAAGGGGCTGTCATTCATGGAGGCTGACCTCTGCCCCAATTATTCCCCTACGCTGTACATAGTCAAAAGAAATGAAAAGGAATGGAATCAGAAAGAGGAGGAAGGGAGAGGTCCAAGTGAAAAATGCTGTGAGGATGAGAATGTAGACTAGACACTGTCTAAGATTTAATAAGCAGGACTGAGTTAAAAACAGAAAAAACGGAAATGACACCAAAAGAAGCTGCCTGCTTTAGGCAGATGGAGAGTTCAGGGCCTATAAAGGAACTTGCAGTTCTAAGGATAAAGTGGGTTTTGCGTCTGAGCTTGACTAAGTGGGAGCTCTCCTTTTATACCTCTTCCACACACAGAACCCCAAATCTAGGTGCTGTAAAGAAGACTGGCAGATTTGACATGGAAATTCAACCTCTGTGAATTGAGAGGCACCCTCCAAAGGTGAAAAGATGAGTGAGAGAGTAGTAGAATCTATTTACAATATATGCATTCAAAAATATGTCAACAAAGATGACCCAGAGGAGGGAGACAATTTGGCAAGTCACAAATGCAGACACATGAATGGCTAAGAAACATTAAGAAAAAAGCTTCGTTTCTCAAGGATTGATTGAAATGAAAATTAAAACAAGGAAATATCTTTTTTCACCTATTAGACTAAAAAAAGTGTAACTGATTTTTAACATCCAGTGTTGGTGTGAGATTGGTGGTGGTTGGGGGAGAAGACACTCATCTCATGATGCTGAGGTCCAAGTTAGAATTATGCAGTCTTTTCAGGGGCAATTAATAGTACCTGTTAGAATTGAAGTGTGCTTGCCCTTTGAAAAACATTCCACTTTCATGAACCTGTCTTATAGACAGTCTTCCAAGGGCATAAGGATAAACATACAAGGATATTCACTGCTACATGACTTGTAATTGCAAGAAATCAGGGACAACCTAAATGCCCAACAGTAGGGAAACTGTTAAAGAAATTATGGCAAAACCACTCCATTCTGTATCTAGGATTCAATATTCAAGAATACTATTCAGCTATTAAAGAGAATGAAGTACTTCTGTATGAATAACAGAGAAGCTTGTTCAAGACAATTGTTGAGTGGCAAAAGCAAGGAGTTGAATTTTCTATGTGTCAGAACTTTTCCCATTTCATCTTCTATAATTATATGGCTCTATGATTGGTACTGTTGTCACCATCCCCCATCCCATTTTAACCAAGGAAGCAATCAAGACCGAGAGAGACTAAGTAAATTTCCAAGGTTGGCTTCAGAATTCATGTTCTTAACTATTATATTAGTGTGTGTGTGTGTGTGTGTGTGTGTGTGTGTGTGTGTTTCATGTGTTCATAGAGCCATGGAAAGTGTGTGGGTTCGGGAAAGACAGTAATACAGTGTATTTCTGTAGGGTGCCACCCAATTCTCTCTTGAAAGCAAACAAGGCTACCTCTCAAAATGTTAGGTACTGGTGGCTTATAGCGCACTCCCTCCCCAGGAACTGCCCTCTGCTGAAGGGAGCTGCCTCCTCCAAGTTCACACCCCCTTCTGCAGGGGTTGAGGGATGGCTCACATCCAGTGTATGGTGGAAGGGTTGGCATACAAAGACCCCTTGCCTCCCTTTAGGACAATTCTGACAGTGCATCCCAGCTCCCAAGTTCCCCCTATGAATCAACTCCAGCCTTTCTGGAAATCACATCGTTCAACTTCTCCCTCTGCCCAGTCCTGTTTCTTTCACTCCTCTCTGGCTCTGGTGACCAAGGGCACTTCTTAGTAACCACTGTGCAGGCTAATCTCCACCTCAGAGTCTATTCCTCAGGGAGCTGGAAGGTGGAGAGTAGAGGGGAGAGGTGAGAAAATGACTTCCATTTAATATATATTTCTATTTTGTGTGAATCTTGTCCAGTGAGCATGCAATATGTATATTAATTTCCAAAACATCAATGTAAAGCATAAAAACATAAAATTAAAAAACATTGCTGCGATTCTATAGCCAAGAAAATTGGGACCCTAGAATCTGACTGGAGATTTGTGTCCAGGGAATAAAATAACATGCCTTTCATTAATTTTTAAGGGTTCTCATCTGAAAAATAAAATGCCTTTCCACTGTGCCCGGATTTTCTCTCCTGATGCAACCAAAAAACAAAAATTTCCTCTTGCTCTTCCAAATTTTGTCTGGAAGTTTCGATATTTTTGAGTCTCCATGAGCTCTGTTGTCAGAGGGTGAAGGAAGCCTGCTGATCTTCTCTCAAATTCCTGCCACAGAGAATAGGATGCACTGAACCTTGTCAGAGTTCCTCATTTATTGTATAAAAGCAAAACAAAAGAGCTATGCATTTAGGTCATCGAGAGAGAAAGATTTGCTGATACAACAGAGATTGATGTACTGGTTAGAACAGCACCCCAGGGGCTTCCCTGGTGGTGCCGTGGTTAAGAATCTGCCTGCCAATGCAGGGGACATGGGTTCGAGCTCTGGTCCGGGAAGATCCCACATGCCGCGGAGCAACTAAGCCCGTGTGCCACAACTACTGAGCCTGTGCTCTAGAGCCCTCGAGCCACAACTATTGAAGCCCATGTGCCTAGAGCCCGTGCTCCACAAAAGAAGCCACCTCAATGAGAAGGCCGCGCACCACAACAAAGAGTAGCCCCCGCTCCCTGCAACTAGAGAAAGCCCGCGAGGAGCAACAAAAACCCCACGCAGGAAAAATAAAATAAACAAATTGAAAAAAAAAAAGAACAGCAGCCCCGTAATTTTCAGGTCTCCATTTTACTTATAAAATCAGTGCCCAGTTTGTCCATTCATTCTCTGTGTATTCATTCATTCATTTCATCAAAAGTGTATTAAATGTTTACTACATGCTACCCCTTATGCTCTTGGGAGGTGTATTGGCTTGATCATGGTCCGATGAAACAGCATAGTGACTTACTGATTGGTGAATTACTCTCCGGATGTTAGAAGGTACTGTTCATGAACTTGGTTCAGAGGAGGACAGCCTGCCATTGTACCTCTCACAGAGAGCTCTCTGGGGTTTAGATGAATTTGAAAGGATGTGAATCATTCTAGTCTATAGAAAAAGCTACTGGAGAATTTTCTTTCCTGGATGATTGCTGAGATTCCACATTATACCATGGGAAACAGAAGTAGGAGATATTCTGTCAATTTTAAATATCAGTGACATAGTGATGACTGCTAATGATGGAGGAGCACTTGACCCCTGAAGAATATTTGGGTGAGTGATGAGATAATGAGCTGGTGATCACACCTGCAAATGGGAATTGCAGGAGAGCAAAGTAGTCACTTAGGGAACAAAGAAATGAATAAGTAAATGAATGAAACTCAACTGTGCCTAGAGAAACTCTTTACACTCTGTAGGGACTCAATAAATGTCACTAAAAGAAAATGGAGAAACTCAAGCATATGTACTGGGTAACTTTCTACCTCTCCGTCTTTCCTCCAACATATTTTGAGCACCTACTCTGTGTCAGATGCTAGACTGGCACTGAAGACTTTGCACAGGTTAAGTCAAACCAATCTTTACAATTCCAAGCAGAACCATGGTCCACACTCCCTCCTACTCTTCTGCGTAACCAGACCTTTTAAAGGTGCTTCTGTGTCCAGGGGGTGGGAACGGGGTGAAACAATAAGAGCTCAAAGTCATTTCACATGTCGTTTTTTAACTTAAACATAACTGCCTCTTGAAAATATTCTTTTGATAGAGAATTGCTCTTGGAACAACAGAAGTATTATGTCAGTGCTGTGATGATTGACTATTTTTAGATTCCGAGATTCTGACTTTAAGCAGAGTATGAAAGTGGAGCTGTCCAGGAGTGAGAAGAACAGGCAGCCAGGGAGCAGGGACCGCTGGCATTATGGACACTAAGAGCAGCGGGCTGTTAGAGGAAAATCCAGGCTGACATTCAAGATCAACTGCATTAGCGATTAGATAGGACCTTAGCTAGTGGAAATCACTTTGGAAAGTTCACACATGGTTAGGTCTGAGCATCACTTGCTTATTCTTTTTTTTTTAACATCTTTATTGGAGTATAATTGCTTTACAATGGTGTGTTAGTTGCTGCTATATAACAAAGTGAATCAGCTATATGTATGCATACATATATCCCCATATCTCCTCCCTCTTGCCACTCCCTCCCACCCTCCCTATCCCACCCCTCTAGGTGGTCACAAAGCACTGAGCTGATCTCCCTGTGCTATGCAACTGCTTCCCACTAGCTATCTGTTTTACATTTGGTAGTGTATATATGTCCATGCCACTCTCTCACTTCATCTCAGCTTACCCTTCCCCCTCTCCGTGTCCTCAAGTCCATTCTCTACGTCTGCGTCTTTAATCCTGTCCTCCCCCTAGGTTCTTCAGAACCGAGACCGTCATACAGAGTGAAGTAAGTCAGAAAGAGAAAAACAAATACCGTATGCTAACACTTGCCTATTCTTGAGTAGTCCTCCAACAACAGTGGAAATGGCATATTTAGGTGAAACCTTGCTGATTTGACACCAGTTGACAAAAAGACAATTCAAATTCAAATGTCCCCAGGCAGGTACCAGGGAGGAGAGAAGCAGCCAGGTGACACCAATGGCAAACTGGAGAGCCTGCGCTCCAAGGAAGGGATCATCAGATACTAAATTCAAGCCTATTATAACCTTGCGGGAATTCAGGGCCTGAGGTGTCATAACTTGCAAAGTTTCAAGAGAAGCAGGAAATCTTGACCTTTATTGAAATCTCTCAATATTTTTTTTTTGAAATAGGCACTATCCAGAGACATATACTGGTTAGGCTTCACCAATGGGGGGCACCAGCTGGTAAATGGTCCTCATAGTCAATGATGTAAAGGGAAACAGAGAAGATGAATAGAATATGCAGCAGGTGTTGTCATGGCAACCAAATAGGGGTCCAGATGATGCTGAGGCAGTGTAACTTCCTTCCTTCTTTCCTTTTTTCTGCTTTTTGTTTGGCATTTAGAGCAAAACCAAGAGAGGTATTGTGAGAACAAGGATCTTCTCTTACTTGTAAAAACATGTTTGGTATTTCTTTCACACTGCTCTCCTGGCTTTTCAGCAACTCTGAGAGGTCAGGAGAGACCCTCCTTGTTCCAAGGTGACTTTGCTTCCCAACTTATGGGTGAGCTGTGTATCCAAGCATATCAAGCAGTGCTCCAGAACTTTTTCCACTGGGCAAGGGCCTGGCTCTTCCTGATCTGTTATCAGTGTGCATTTGGGGAATTTGTAGGCAAAGGTGGAGAAATAAAACATGATCTTGTCACCAACCTTCTTTAGTTCTCATAAAATATACCACCTGTTATCCTTTGTCTTCTCCTTTTATTTTCTGGATCTTCATTTTGCTTTCTGAGGCTTCTTTTCCAGGCCTGGTGACAGAAAGCCTTCAAGGTTGTAAGATAAAGTGGAAATAGCTTGACCTGGGAGTCTGGAGGCCTAGGCCAGTTCTGATACAAGCTAACTGAATGACTTTGGACAAGCCTCTCTGAACTTGAGTTATCCCCTCTTCTAGTGCAGCGACAATGAGGCGAGAGATCGCCATGTTTTCAGGAACCTCAGACTGAAGGACAGAAGGTCTGGGCCTCGTTCAAGCTCCGGCATGACCTACATGTGTGATTTTAGCTAGACCACTGCTCCACATCTCAGTTTCCTGATTGGCAAGATAAAGGTGTTGATTTGTTCATCCATTCAACAAATGTTTGTTGAGCTCCTAACAAATGCCAGGCTGTTTAGGGCTTAGACTAATATTTCACAGTCAGCTATTTCACAGTTATATCTTAGCCTTCGTTGGTGTAGTAGTTTGAATGTTGACCTGTTGAACAACAGGCTTCAACTCCTGTAACCTCACAAGGCTAATAATATCTTTAGCAGCTCTGCTTAATCTGCCTGGAGGAGGGAAAAGGAGGCAGATGACTGATGTTGGGATCACTGCTGGCAGCTCCTAGCACAGCTTACAGAGAGTGGCCCCCACCGTGGCTGTGGCTCTCTTTAGAATGGAAGGTGCTTAGCATAATTTAGCTTCATCTTTGGACCCTCACCACCAGTCTGAGGAGAAAAAATATTCCACTTGACATCTAGAGAAGTTTGTATTTGTGTATGTATATATGGATGGGGGAGATGAAAAGAAAAGGAGAAGAGGTTTTTTGTTTTTGAGAAAAATAGGGCAATACTCTTCACTCTACTGGAATTCGTTCGTATCAATTCAGCAGTATATTGTGAACACCCTTCCATCTTTGCACATATAGATCTATACCCACCTTTTTGATGTCTGCTTAATACTCCATCATATGGCATCCCCTGATATGTTTATCCATCCCCCGAGTAATGGACAGTTAGATTGCCTGTCAATTTTCACTGCCATAAATAATGCTGCAAGAAATAGATTTGTACACATATCCTTGCACTTGATTATAATTATTTCCCTGGAAGAAATTTCTAAAAGTAGAATTGCATATCAGGGCATGCACACTTTTTTTTTATTTTGATAGTTCTAAAGTGAGCGTGTTAATTAACATTCCCATTAACAATGAATTAAAGAGTTTTTTTTTCTTTCACCAGCAGTGAATAGTATAAATCATTTTAAATTTTGCTAGAAAGAGCAGGGAAAGTGATGTCATCTTTTTCTTGCCCCTAATATAATTCAATTCAATTCCATAGATGTATTTTGAGTAGCTGCCAGGTATAAGACACAATGATGGGAAGAAGACCCATGTCTGCCAGTATCCCCAGGAAGATGAAGACACTGAAGGGAGGCTCTAGGGTGTAAGTGCAGTACTGTCATTGGGAGCAGAGACTGGGATTCCAACTGTGGCTTTGCTGTTAACCATCCAGGGCACCTCCAGCAGCACCTCCCTGAGTCTCTGTTTCTTCACCCACTATGTGCATGATAATACAGTTGTGCTTGGCACCTACTGGCTGCTACATGTCACCCGCTACCACTACTGCAAGAGAGACTTTGCTAAGTGTAAACAAAATGAAATGGAAAAATCAGAATGAAAGGTTTCACCCTGGTTGTTGAAGGGGGAGGATATCTGGGAAAGACTCATGGATTTGAGTTGAACTTGCTTCTTGGTAAGATGGGGCTGCCAGGGAGGACCGTTGTGGGAAAAGACGTGAGGAGGAGAATGCTGGGCATGCTGGGAGTGGGAGGGGGTACAGGAGGCAATTTGGAGTCACTGTAGCTGAGAATGCAGGGGAATGAAGTGGGAACACAGTGTAGGGTGTGGCCAGAATGTGGAGAGCTGGATACCAGGTGAGGGTAAGTAGTTTAGTTTCCAACCTATTTGCAATAGAGAGAAACTGAACATTTTGGAGGAGGAGAAAAACATAGGTAGAGAGCAGTGTTTCACCTGAAAGGTAAACTTCATAAGGATTTCTAACATGCCATATTCAATTTGTTTACGTACTAACTCCTAATAAAACAACAAGCTAAAACCACAATAAAATAGTAATGTCTCTTTTCTAATCTACAGAAAAAAATTTAGATGTAGAATTGTCCCTGTGCCTACGTTTTTTCTTATCCTTTTTTTTTTCTTTCCTTCTCAAGTCTTGGTACCCACAGACACTGTCTATCCTAGACTCTAAGGTAAAATCATGTCTGGCTTACCATAAAAATGTTTTATAGTGTTCACTTTATGTTAACATACTTACCAATACGTCATGGTATTTACAACAAACGTGAGGAATTCTAGGCCTCCATCCCTGGGACATACTGGAGAACCATTGTTATATACTATGAGCATCTTCAGAACAGAGGCTGCATTATTCATTCCTGTCTCCCTGAATGCTTGTTCAGAGTTAGGATGTGGTAGCACCTCAAAAAATGTCTATTGAAGTAAATGAAATACTCAACTCTGTAGATAATGGTAGCACCCAAAAGTGGAGATATGATTAAAGTCCTATACCAACCCAGCCAAGAAGTCGGCAAATGGTTCAACACAAATGACAGACACAAAATAAAAGCGTTAATCAAAATTGCAAAACAAAATGGAACTGTCGGTATGATATAGCAAATTCACTGAGTAAAACTGTGCAATTGATATTGCAGCATATATTTTTAAAAATATGGTTTACCTATCAATTAAAATTTATTTTTCAAACATCTCATTTTTCTTCCAAACAAAGGAAGCGTGCGCATGCATACACACACACACACACACACACACACACACACACACACACACACACACAGTTTGTTCATTTCTCAGTAACTCAACACAAATTACCCATAATACTGAACATTCTTTTTATCCCAACATTAGACACAGGAATGGAGACAGATTGTTGAACTAGTTTTATCAAATCTGGAGCAGCAGATTCTTTGCTGAAAAAATATTTCCACTTATCAAGAGATGTCGTTCCCCGAAGGGAAGTGAACACTGTGTTCAAAGCACTGACTTCTTTATAAAGCAAATTGGGGGCAAGCTCATTTTTCCATGTTGATAGCATCCAGATATGAATGACTTCAACCAAACAGGAAGATGCTCAGGATTGGCCTAACTCAAAGTAGCTAGAGAATGTTGTGGTTAATTTTCAAATTAAAGCCACTTGTATCAAAATATTGTGACTCCAACCTGGGCTTCAGAGATTAATGTATTAACCACTTTAATTGGGAAATAGTCCTGCAATGTGTATGTACCTTTCATGTGGGCACATGGAGAGGTGCCCGTCACCCCACTTAGATAATTTCTGGAACTAAAATTAAAATGTGTCAACGATGGTAACCAACCTTATTTGATGACATTTCCAAATAGTACTTACCTTGAAGGTTTGCAGCAAGATACACAGAAGAAGAAAAGAAGACAAAAGAAAACATTATCATAAAACATATTTTATTCAGTACAAAAGAAAAATAATGCAGACTTTCTGTACAAGGGCCCAGACCTGGCTGGGAGGAAGGGTTGGTGCAAGTTGGACTTTGTCTGCACTATTCCTCTGTCCTGCCCAGAGGAACCGGCAAGGGCCTTGCTCTTCCCTTTCCTTTACCTTGTTGGCCTCACAGCTTAGGCACAGAAAGTAAGGTAGAGTGCTGGTTTCCTAAGCTGTGTAACAAAGCACCATCAATTCAGCGGCTTAAAACAACATCCGTTTATCAGCTCACAGTCTGTAGGTCAGAGCTGGTGGGCTCGACTAGGTGCTATGTGTAGGGTCTCAAGGCCAAAGTCAAGGTTTGTTGGCTGGTTAGCATCTTGTCCCGAGTGTCTGGAGAGAAATCTGCTCCAGGCTCATCCAGGTTATTAATAGAATTCGGTTCCATGTGATTGTAGGACTGAAGACCCCGTTTCCTTGCTGGCTGTTGCCCAGGAGTTGTTCTCAACTCTGAGGCCACTCTCTTCTGGCCCTTGTGTGTGGTCCTCTCCACCTTAAAAGCCAGCAAAAGTTCTTAAAATCTTATGCTTCGAATGGTTCTGCCTCCTGCCAGAGAAAACTTTCCACTTTTAAAGGACTTATGTGATAAATTAGGTCTACCTGGATAACATTTCTTCGGATGAACTCAAAGTCAGTCAATTAGTAATCTTAATCACGCCTGCAAAATCCCTCTGCCCTGTAATGTAACATAATCACAGGCATGAAGACTCATCGTATAAACAGTCCCAGGAGACAGGGCAGGGAATCTTGAGGAGCAGTGAGATCCTAGGATTCTGCCTACCTTGGGAAGAGTACTGACACAGTGGCATGGTAGTAAGTCGTTTGCTTTTCTTACTTCGTTTCCACCGCTAACAATTTGACAGCTTAGTGGCTAAGGCCTTGGGTTGCGGTGTCAATATGCCTGGGGCTTAAAACCCAGCTCCTCAACCGTGGTCATGACCTTGGGCAGTTTAAAGTCCCTTCTGCTAGAATGTTTGTTTTGAACATGCAAATTGTTCCAAAGACATTGCCACATTAGGGAACAATTCAAGCATAACACAAATTTGCTCACACATAATTTCCTCAAGAAATACTAGGTGAATGCAGGAAACTGCACCCAGGAATAAAAACTGCCGTGTGGAAATACTCAAAACACGCACATTTCAAACAACTGCCTCAGTCCACTGCCTGTGTTATGAGCCATACCTGTCCAAGAAGGATTACAACTTTCCTTCTGATTTCAGATAACCCTCCTCCACCACTTCAAGAGCTGCAACCCTTCCAAGGCCACTTCCACAAGTAAACATTAAATTTTTCCAAGGTGAAGTGCCATATTTATGCAATACTTAAGGTATTTCTTAACCATCTCACATGCTTTAAACTATGCTACTGTTTTTATTAGTTTCCTACCTTTACTGAATGTGTCACTGATAGTTTTTGAGTGTTGTGCCCTGTTATGGGTTGGATTGTGTCCCCTGTCCTAACCCTCAGTGCTTAGAATGTGACCTGATTTGGAAATATGATCTTTTAGAGGTAATCAAGTTAAAATGAGATCATTACGATGGGCCCCAATCCAATAAGACTGGTGTCCTTATTAAAAGGGAAAATTTGGACACAGAGACAAACATGCACAGAGGGAAGACTATGTGATGACCCACGGGGAGAAATCCATGCAAACATGAAGGCAGAGGTCAGGGTGAGGCATCAACAAGCCAAGAAATGCCAAAGATTGCCAGCAAACCATGAGAAGCTAGGAAAGAGGCTTGGGACAGAGTCTACCTGACAGCCCTCAGAAGAAACCAACCCTGCTGACACCTTGACTTCAGAATTCTAGCCTCCAGAACTGAGGGACCTGGTTTCTGGTACTTTGTTATGGCAGCCCTAGGCAACTAATATTGATACATACCCCAATCCATATTTTCTTATAAGCCATGGTTTTTATTGCATTATTTTGCATAGCAAACTTGTAAAATTTCTAGCATAGTAATAATGTAGTAATTTTTAGGAAAGCATATGTTGCACTATAGCAGAAATGACTATACTTCAATGCTGTTTCAGTTTTCTCCCTTACTAAATGGGTCTTCATGTGATTATTGTGAGGACTAAATGAGATAGTACCTATAAAGTGTTAAGAATGAAATAAGCACCAAGAATGCAAGCTATCATTAGACTGTCTAGTTCAAAACTGAATTTTGGGCAACTCTAAACAACAGCAGTGAGGGTTAAATGGTGCTCCAAGCTCAAAATACAGAGCCTAAAATCTCCGTACGATGGCACGCTGTATTACAGACTTACGGAAATGGCTGCTTAGAGAGATCCAGGGACTGTGCAAGCAAGAGAACTCAGATGCTAAATATAGGGGTCTCCTCAACACTTAGCCAATGTGGATATTGATAAGGAATGTTGCTAATTTGGAGAAATAGGCCTTTTAAGAGCAGGATCACTATTTTCAACCTCTCTGATAAACTAACATCAGGACAAGTCCAGAGGAAACCCTCCCAGCTGGTTCCTGAACTCCTTACTTTTTAATTTTTTTTAAGATTTATTTATTAGTTATTTATTTTTAGCTGCATTGGGTCTTAGTTGTGACATGTGGAATCTTTGTTGAGGCATGCAGGATCTTTCGCTGCAGCACGTGGGCTCTTCATTGTGGTTCACGGGCTTCTCTCTAGCTGTGGCATGCAGGCTCCAGGGCATGTGGGCTCTGTAGTTGTGGCACACGGGCTTAGTTGCCCCGCGGCATGTGGGATCTTAGTTCCCTCAGGGATTGAACCCCTGTCCCCTGCATTGTAAGGGGGATTCTTTCCCACTGGACCACCAGGGAAGTCCCTGAACTCCTTACATTTGACAGGTGTTCTAGAGAGCCAGCAAAGCCAGAGAGAAAGAAGCCAGGCTTTGCATTTCAGAGAAGGACCCAAACCTTGAATGGGAAGGATGCTGGGTCCATACGAGAGCCGGGAAGCATTGGGATGGTCAGGCCTCTGAGATGAGCCACAGGCATGGGCATGGAGGGGCTCAGCAAACTGTCTGACTTAGGTAAGTCACTAGATGCCCAGAGAAATAAGACATCCTGGGACCAGAGTTTCCCAGCCGGGGCCCAGGATTTCAGCCTGATGTAAATAAAAGAACATGGGCTCTTTGGAATCAGAAAGGCCTGGTACAAATCCCAACCCTGCTGTTTATTAGCTATATGACCTTAGAGAGTTTACCGTATTTCCCCAGGCCTCAGTTTCCTTGTCTGTAAAGTATCCATAATAACAGTATATGTCTGAGGTGGTAGTTAGCACTGAATTAAAGAAAATTAATGAAAGAGCCTGTCCAGGCTAAGTGCCCAATAAAAGATAGGTCCACATTTGTCCCTTCTCCACAGCTACCTTGAACTACTTTTCTACTGGGCATAGCTCTTCCCACGCCAGCTGGAAAGTAGGTTGTGGTCATCTAATAGGAGAGGGATGCAAGGCTCTGACTGATAGCTGGGACTTTATTGTCCTATGTTCCTGAAGGTTAGTTAAGATCTTCTTATGCACAACTCATGTCTCAGTATCTTCTCCTTTCCCATGCTCACCCCAAATGGTCCTGAGACTGAAATTTGAATTCAAACCTGCCTGATAGTCCCAGAGTACTTTGAACGGTCAGGGCTGCTTTTCTCAGAAGGAACCCTAACCAAGGTGGTATCAGACCTTTACTGAAGGTTTGGGATAATGGAAGGGGACTGTAGAAATAGTATAGGAAAACAAAATCCAAGATGCAATACCCTTGCCATGAAAACCATGGACCTTTACCTGCCACCAAGAGTTTCTTGCTAGCCACGCTCCCACCCCCGCCCTGCCTTACTTCCCAGCCTGTCGTCCTGTCACTGCCTCTCCCTATCAATCACCCTCCTCCCCTCCCCCTCCCTTGCCACCTGCTTGTAAACTCCCAAATGCCTGTTTCTTTCTTACTAGAGAGTTTTAGTGTGTCGTATCCCATGCCCACAAAAATCTCATTCTAGGCATATCTGTGCATCTTTAAAAATCCATCAATTGTTGGAACACAAGTCAGATCATATCATTCTTGAGCCCAGAATCTTCCAGTGATTTCTCATCGCAGTGTAAAAGCAAAAGTTCTCTGCATCCCTACATGATCTTCACCACTGCACACCTCTGGGTCTCGTGTCACACCTTCTAACCCGCACTCTCTGCGAGCCAGCCACGCTGGCTTTCTTGCCCTTCTTTTCACAGGACACGTGTGCTCCAGGCTCAGAGTTCTCTGCTGTTCTCTCTGCCTGAAACACGTTACCCTGGATTTCCTATTTCTTCCTCATAATATTTAGATTTCTGTAGTGTGTTAAATGATGCCCAACCCCCCCCCCCAAAGTTATATCCATGGTCTAATCCCCAGAATCTGTGAATGTTACCTTATATGGAAAAAGATGTGTTTTGGTTAAGGATATTGAAAGGAAGAGTTTATCCTGGGTTATCTGGGTGGACCCTAAATGCACCATAAGTATCCTTATAAGAGAGAGGCAAAGGGAAAGTAGATGCACATAAAAGAGGAGGTGATATTGCCACGAGACTGGTGATAGTCACCAGAAGCTGCGAAAGAACAGATTCTTGTCTAGAGCTTTGAGATGGAGATGGCCCTATCGACAATTTTATTTTAGATTTCTGGATTTCAGACCTGTGAGAAAGAGAATAAGTTTCTATTGTTTGAAGACAGCCGGTTTGTGGTAACTTGTTATAGCAGCCGTAGGAAACTAGTACAGTCTTTTCTCAGATTTCATATACTCAGAGAAGTCCTACAACCACCCTCTACCTGGGTGTGGGTGTGCGTGCACGCACACCACTTTATCCCCATTACAGCCACAGTTTTATTGTTCTTCATAGCATTTTTGTTCATAGCATGTATCACTTTTTGATGTATAATATACTTTCCAGTTTATTTTCTATCGTCTGTCTCCTACTCTACAATGTAAGCTCCATAAGGACAGGGACTTTACTAACTGATGTTTCTCCAGAGCCTAGAAAAGTACCTGGCTCAAAGTGAAATCTCGCCAAATATTGATTGAATAAGTGAATGGAGGACTTCACCTTTAATTGCATAAAGAACCAGCAAAAGCTCTGAAATTAGAATTTATATTTTAACACCTAAGAGCAAACCTTACCCCCACCTCTATAATCAGAAAAGTAGCAATAAATACATTTATTCTACTGCTGTCCAGAGCAAATCTTTAGAGATCAGAAGGTGCATGTGTTTGTATGTGTGTTGGAGGTGGATGAGAGGAAGAGAAGAACAAAGTGTTTTTCCAGCAACACCTTAATTAAACAGTGCCAAGATCACATGCCCTGAGCATAGGAGGAGAGAGAGCTGCTGCTTTCGGCCTGCCCGCACCTGCCAGGCTGTTCTTTGCCACTTTGCAATTTGCCCAGCAGGTTTGGAAATGGAACAGTAATGGATGGATAGTCTTACCTTGTCACAACTCAAAAGTGACATGCTATTTTTCTGTGCACCAATTTTCTAACCCAGGAGCCTCTATGAGCAGTGGATTAAGTGGGGAGAAAGCAATTTCTGTTTAAATGCTGGGGCTTGTTAGTCAAACAGGGCACAACAGAGACTTTTACTTAAAGCACACGGGAAGGGAGTGGTGGATCAGATCACAAGTTACTTAAGTGTTTAATTTCCTGGCTTTATTCCTTCACCAATGTTTCCTTTAGCACATTTTGAAAATCTCAGATGAATAGTGATTTTAGTTTGGGAAGAGTTGATAATATTTGGAATTCCAAGCTTCCTGTCTTTCCTTTCTTCTCAATTCACTGGTCTGGGTCATAGTGCTTCCATGACACTTCTGGGGGTGTTCCACAAGAGTAGATTAAGTGCCTACAGGTGTTATTCCACCTAGTGTTTCACTCTGGGGATACAAAAGTTGATTAAGCCCAGTTTCCATTTGCCAGAAGGCTCTTGTTCTCCTGGAGAAGTCAGAAATTTAGACAAATCACTACAACAGTGTAATCAGTCCATAGGAGGCCACATTGGAATTCAGCCTTAAGGAATGAGTAGAAATTCGCCCTACAGAATATAAGGAGAAGTAGGATTTCCCTGGTGGTGCAGTGGTTAGGAATCCGCCTGCCAACGCAGCGGACATGGGTTCAATCCCTGGTCTGGGAAGATCCCACATGCCACGGAGCAACTAAGTCTGTGTGCCACAACTACTGAGCCTGCGCTCTAGAGCCCATGAGCCACAAATACTGAAGCCCACACACCTAGAACCCATGCTCTGCAACAAGAGAAGCCACCACAATGAGAAGCCCCGTGCACCGCAATGAAGAGTAGCCCCCGCTCGCCGCAACTAGAGGAAGCCTGCGCGCAGCAACAAAGACCCAATGCAGCCAAAAATAAATAAATTAAATAAACAAAAAAACATTTTTTTTTTTTAAAGAATACAAGGAGAAGGAGGTTCCTGGTAGAGGGTCAACAAAATTGAGGAAAGCATTTACTCCATTTGAGAAACTGCATATAACTCTGCATGGCTGGAGTGAAATGTGATGAGAAGGGGTGGGGGTGGTGCTTGAGGGGCAACAAAGGACCAGGTTATGAGGGATCCCGCCATGCTAAGAGATTTGGACTCTACCCTGAGGGTGATGTCACAGAAGGGTATTACGTGGAGAGTGACCTGATCATTTCACCTTTCTCAGGGTGTAAGGAAGACAGATGAGGGAGGCAAGAGCAGAGGGGGGAGACTGGTTTGGTGGCTATAGCAGTATTTCAGAAAGAAGAGATGAAACTCTAACAAAGAAAATGGTGATAAACACAGAGAAAATGGGATGGTCCAAAGGACATTAAGGAAGTTATAATAGGACTTGGAGACCAAGCAGATATGGAAAATGAGATTATGGAAGGAGTCTACGATAGGTCCTGGGATTCCAAGTTTAGGTGCCATTCACCTTTTCTGGTGATCATTACAGTCGATGAAATAGGAGAAATCTCTCAGAGCCAGTCAGCAAGCATCACCTAGGGAACCACACTATGTTTGGAGACAGTATTGCCTCTCAGGTTGTGGAACACAATTGCATTACATAAGCAAACTATAGCACAGAGAGAACTTTAGTGCAGTAATCAAAGTTACTCTGGCATACATCTAGCGAACCACATGATAATTATTTTATGGCATGTTAATTAAGCAGTAACAGTAAACAGTGGCTATAACGATAGTTCTTGATATTCTATTTCTAAAGCTAATACCAGTATCTTTGCCATTACCTAGAGAGAGAGGAAGTCCTGGGAGGCAGTAGGGTAACCAAGAATCAGTAGTCTTGTAAAATCACTTCCTTCCACCAAGCCCAGATTTCCAGCTGAAGCCGTTGCCTCAGTCTCATTCTCGGTTCATCCAGTTTCCTAAAACTTAGGGTTTGGCCAACCTGTCAAGTGGGACTCTCCAACCAGCTGTGGTTTAAATCCTATCTGGGTCTTCTTGCATTAAGAACACAGACTCTTGAGAAAGGGCTCTTTACCACTGTTTTCTCATCAGAACTCCTCCCTCCCCACTTCTTCATCATATAGGAAAGGAATCACTGTCACAAATGAATGCTTCCCTTCTCTTCTCCCAGAGCAAGACCAAATGCCCCAAAACTTACCTCCTCATCAATTACATTTAACAAATTAGATATTCATTTTTCTCCAAACCATGATTATGGGGATTCCTAGTGTTACCAGAGTCAGGGACCTCTCAGCAATTCACAATCTAATGAAATCTTTCTAACCTGGTGCTATATGATGGTGATACTCAAAGTTGGTCCATAGACCCATGTGAGTCCTCAAGAGTAAGTACTTAGAAAATTATAGCAAATTGTCATTGCCACAACTTCCAGCATGTTCAGTAGATATTTCTCATGGAATAGGACATAGACCAGTTTGGACAGAGTCACATTTGTGTGGTGAATCGTATATCTTCTGAGCTGAGGGACCAGGCATTGGTCAGTGGAAGATTGGGATGCAAAAATAAAACTGGCAGTTGACCAAAAATAGTTTAAAAAGTACTGGTTGGTTGGCTATTTGTATCAAAACACCTGGAACACCAATGAAAAATGCAGATTCTGCATCCAGCCTGAGATTTAATGAGTCAGAATCTCTGGAGGTGGGGCTGTAAGATCTACATTTTAAACAAGCAATCTAGTTGCTCCTTCATACTAAAGTTTGAGAAGTACCACAAACATTTACCAGTTGGTTATGTTGATTAGAATATAGTTTTGAAAGACTCTATTCCCATGTCAGCCATTTGTGTCCCCATGTCAGCCAGTTATTGTCCTCCTTAGGGGCACAGACTGCATTCATCACCAAGGAGTGCCTCTGGGAATCCATCTCCAACACTTGAACAATGCACCAAACTTCATATTCTAGTGAAGTTATATCATAGTTATGTACAAAAAAAGAACTCATTGAAGAGAGCGTGTATATATTAACACATAGTAATGTGTGTGCTCCCCCTCCCACCACCAACTCTGGAGATCCTACTTCTTTCAACATCAGTTCTCTGGAACATAAATGGAGAGGGAAACACTGAAAAGGTATGAAAAACAGGACATCTGGGGCCATGTAGTAAAGGGGCAAACGATGAGGTATACATTCAGTTATACATGAGCACATCACTAGACCACAGCATAGGACTTAATGTTCAAGACATCATTCATCATAAATAGACAAATTATGTCCAATACCTTCTGCTTATATTTAATAAATTAAATTTTAGAACAGTGTGACATAAATGGGTAAATTGTTTAAATTTTTGAATTTGTAAGTTTTATTCATCAGGGGAGTTCATGAATATGGAACCTCTTATTCCCTGATGGAGTCATATAAAGAGGTGGGTCTCCAACACAGACAAGCATTAGAATCCCCTGGGGAGCTTCTGAAAAATGCAGATGCTTGAACTCATCCTGACCATCCTCAGGCACCTGGAAAGTAAGGTCCAGGGAATCTGTATTTTCAAGTTCCCCACATGATTTGGACAAGGAGGAGAAATTTGGAGATCTCTGTTTTAACAACACTAATGCTATAATATTATAACCTGAACATGGATGTCCTAAGGAGAAAATTGGGTCTAGGTGCAGGTAAATTAAGGCCCTGGGAAAAGTGCATACTTGAGAATTAAATATTGCATAAATGGTGCACAGCAAAATATGTAAGTGAGCATACTATTGGTATTTGGTAGTTAACAATGTGAGCCCTTTAATAGGCCTGCTATGTTGATGATCCTGGGGACTGTGCTTACTGAGATATCTGTGAAATAGCAAATATGCTGATTTTAATAATTTTTGTGAAGTCAGCCAGCACTGAAGGAGAGAGCAAGGCAACTCAGGTCATGAGCGACTTGAACAAGAATCTTACCTCTTGCTGTGCTTCATACCCCAGCGTGGAGTTGCCCAACCTGAAGTTCTGCAGGCTGCCTCCCTGGCTGGCAGAGCAGGGAGGAACAGAGCTGAACAGGATCAAAAGTATACAGCCTGGGGCTTCCCTGGTGGCGCAGTGGTTGAGAATCTGCCTGCCAATGCAGGGGACATGGGTTCGAGCCCTGGTCTGGGAAGATCCCACATGCCACGGAGCAACTGGGCCCATGAGCCACAATTACTGAGCCTGCGCGTCTGGAGCCTGTGCTCCACAACAAGAGAGGCCGCGATGGTGAGAGGCCCGCGCACCGCGATGAAGAGTGGTCCCCACTTGCCGCAACTAGAGAAAGCCCTCGCACAGAAACGAAGACTCAACACAGTCATAAATAAATAAATAAATAAATAAATAAAAGAACGTGAATTTCTTTAAAAAAAAAAAAAAGCAAACTGGGCTATTCATTTCAGTAACAGTCAAGTGGTCTTAGTTTGCATTCAAAAAAAATAAAAAGTATACAGCCTGGTCAGTGGCAGTTCCTAGTTATCAAGTCTAGACTGGGCTAAAGCCAAAGGCACTGCAGGGAAGTGGAACAGAGCAGCTTCCCCAGATCATATCTGCTGGCAGAAGGCTGAAGAGCTGTGTGCAGTGAGCAGGAGGAGTTTCCTTCTGTGGCTTGTCCTCAGCAGTGCCAGCCCAGGGGCTTACTGAGAGATGGGTGACAGGGCTCTGCCCAGTCCCATCGCAGGGGCTGGTCCTTCCATGAGATGAAAGCGATTTATTTCCCTGAATTGCCTTGCAGACGTAGGATACGCTGAAAGAGAAAATAGTTTAACTCAACCAGCATAATCAAGTGGCTGCTATGTTCCAAACCCATGTCTCAGGCTGATGATATGGAAATGAAATAAACAGATCCTGTTCCCAAAGAATTCACAGTCTAGAGGGAGAGGCAGATGTGTAAGCAGCTGCTGAAAATAAAATAAGAAGAGCTAGTGGAAGGGTATGCTCAAACATTCTGGGGCATACCCAGGAAGCAACAGCTCATTCTGCCTGGGTCCGCAGGGAAGTTTGCAGAAGGAAAGAAATATTTGAACTGGATCATCAAGGACATGTGTGAATTCACCAGGTACACAAAGGGGACAAGGAGATAGGGGTGGAAAGGAGGGATATTCTTGGCAAAAGAAATGGATCAGCTGTTCATGGTGTGCTCAGCAATTGTAAATATCCTCTGATGTGTCTCCAACATAAAATAATGCTGCACACGGAACAGACCATTGAGATCCTCAGATGGGAGTCCTTCTGGTATGAGGATGCCCCTTTGTCTTCTTCCTGGCTCACGAATGGAATAAAAGGGCTGTCGTTGAAAGGGAATTTAGAAACCATATGATGTTGTTTAAACTTTACTACAACCCATAGTAAAACATGGATTTTATACACACATACTCACACAGGAAACGACATCTCTCAAAATATACTTGCCTTTATGAAGTACAAGACATCACAATAGTTTCTTTTCTATTCTATTTCCTTTTTTAATAGACTATTTTTAGAGCAATTTTAGGTTCATAGCAATATTGGAAGATAAGGAGATTTGCCATATGCCTCTACACATGCATGGCCTCCCCCGTTATCAACATCCTCCAACAGAGTGGTGCATTTATTAAAATTCACACCTCATTATGACCCAAAATCCATAGTTTACATTATGGTTCGCTCTTGGTGTTGTACATTCTATGGGTTTTTTAAAATGTGTAATATGTATCTATCATTATAGTATCATACAGAGTACTTTCACGGCCCTAAAGATCCTCTGTGCTCCCTCCCTCTCCCCAACGTCTGGCAACTACTGATCTTTTTACTTGTCTCCATGGTTTTGCCTTTTCCAGAATATCTTATAGTTGAAATCATGCAGTATATAGCCTTTTCAGACTGGCTTTTTACTTAGTAATACACATTTACAATTCTTCCATGTCTTTTCTCTCTATACCTCAGTTTATCCATTCAGTTACTGAAGAACATCTTGATTCCTTCCAAATTTTGGCAATTATAAATAAAGCTGCTATAAACATCCATATGCAGGTTTTTTTGTGGACGTAAGTTTTCAACCCATTTGAGTAAATACCAAGGAGCACAATTGCTGGATCGTATGGTAAAAGTATGTTTAGTTTTTTAAGGAACTGCCAAATTGTCTTCCAAAGTGGCTGTACCATTTTGCAGTCCCTCTAGCAATGAATGAGAGTCCCCATTGCTCCACATCCTCACCGGTGTTTGGTGTTGTCAGTGGTCTGGATTTTGGCCATTCTAATAGGTGTGTAGTAGTATCTCGTTTTTTTATTTTGCATTTCCCTGATAACGTATGATATGGAGGCTTGTGGACTGATTTAACTGCTGGATAATCATAATACTATATTAATCAGTGGGTTCATCTTTTGGCAGCTTGGATTGATGATTTGAACCTTAAATCTCAATTTCTGATCCCAGAACTATTATAATTCAGTCACAGGACTTCGGCAGGCATTTCCCTTTTCTGTACCTCAGTTTTCTCATCTTCTCACTTAGGATTAATAATATTTGCTTTTTCCTCAAAAATTTCATCTTGAAGTCCATCCAGTCCTACCAAATCTTATTTCTGGATTTTGGTGAGGAATAAATAGAAAATTCCAGGCAGAACACTTGAGAATGTATGAAGCAAAATATAAATGATTATTACTGGGTAATCTCTTACTTGGGTAATTGAAGCAGTGGGCATTTCCCCAGGAATCCATTGGAGAGAGATGGAGCTGAGAGATTTTTACCCACTGTAAACTGAAATACCCACTTCACCTTCAGGCTATCCCCAAGAGTGTCATATGAAACTTTGATTTTGCATGTGTCTCAAGGCTTACTCCAAAGAAAATAACCAAAATAAAATCCAGGGGCAATGTTCTCCTTTTCTTCAATGTCAAGGATCAAGTATCTCATTTCCAGATCAAATTTGAGAGGCATTGGTTTCCTCCCACCTCGAAGCCTTGGCAGAAGGCAGCTCAGCTGCTGAAAAGACCTTGGAGTCCAGGCACTTGCTGCTCTTGGAGTGGAGCAGGGAGACTCGGCTTGAGTTACCAGCCCTGAGTGACCTGAAGTTCTAGTGAGGACTCAGGATGCCCAAGAACTCAGGAAACAAATGGAGACTGGGGATTCTGCCCCTCCCAGCTTGGTGGTTTCAGATCTTGTCAGAAGAGCTCTATCCATATTCTCAAAAGAAGGTAAATGGCTAACTGCCGGTTTTTTTAAAAAGATTCTCATTGGTTTTTAAAGAGTCACAACAGTGAATTTGCAAGAGCAGGTCATGTAAGGTGGTATCTGGGTGAACACAGATCAATTATTCATTGCCTGCTCCCGTGCTCCACAGCCTCAGTGCCTGGCTCTGTTTTCTCTATTTTTAAGGGGCTGCATGTAATGAGCTTGTTGGGAAACTTCTAAGCTACAGTCAACATTCTTTATAGTCAGATCCCAAAAGAGCTTACTAGTGTTGTGCCTTATCCAACGTTTGAGCTAGTGACCTCAGGGGAATGACATGCATTACCCAAATATGCCATTGCACTGTGCCCACCTGCTAACTCCTACCCTTTCCCAAAGACCTGTTCCAAGTAGTGGCTCCTTTCAATACTTCCTCTGACTTTCCCAGCCACCCTCCAATAGATGGGCTGCAACTGTATGCCCACAGCTTTTTGGTGAGATACTCAGATCACTGCGTCGTCCTAGATGGCAATGGGACACCATCTTTTTTTAACCCTGCTTTTCTCATTTCATTCCTTTACCAAAAACTTCCCACTTCCCTTGTTTAATAAATGTATATATCATGCTTACTATGTGCCAACCACTGCAAAAGTTAGATGGTTAAATTCCCCTGACAACTTTATGAGAATAATACTATTATTACCCCATCTAATTTTACAGATGAGGAAACAGAGTCTTGGAGAGGTTAAGTAACTTAATAACCCAGCCAGGACAGGACAAAACTGGCCTTTGAACTCAAGTTCCAGGGTCCTGGCAAATGAACAGTGACTAAAAATCCTAATTTTTCTAGAGGGAATGAGAATCTCCAAAGTACTAGAATTAGGACTTGGGAAAAGTTCATATATGTACAAGGAAGTATGGGGTGCAAAAGCAAGGTATTGAAATCCTGAGAAGTCTTCCTCTATAAGGTAAACCTGCTTCTCAACGTCTTTTCGAATTCCCTCAACAAATAGCTCTCAGACAAATAGGAGCAATTTTGTAGGTCACTTTCTTCCCTTGGGAGGGGTTCATGGCTCTTGGTTAAGGTTCCATTTTCCCCTGAGGTCTGTGAGTAGGATCCTTAATGACTAACGTTTGGTTAATCATTAATAGAATGGTTAGCATATAGGCTTTGGAGTCCAAATAATTTGGGTAAAAGTCCAGCTTTGCCTAACTGGGTGGCTTCAGGCAACTTACTCCACATCTCTGAGCCTCAGATTCCTGGTTTACAAGATGGGAGCAACCATTGAATTGGTCACGATGGATCCTAGAGTCAGGGGCTTATGTTGGGGTGGCAAGCGTCTTGAATTTGTCAGTCACTCAGTACAACAAAGGTTTGTTTTTCACTCAAGCTTATGGTCAGTGCCCACCAGCAGAGGAGACTTGCTCTTCATGGTTACTCCGAGGCACAGGCTGATGCAGGCTCCATCTAGACCAAGGTTTCTCCACCTCAGCACTCTTGACATTTGGGGCTGGATATTTCTTTGTTGTGGGGAGTTGTCCTCTGCATTGTAGGATATTGAACAACATCCCTGGCCTTTACAAGCTAGATGTCAATAGCATCCGTCCACCCCCAGTTGTAACATTCAAAACTATCTGCAGACACTTTCAAATGTTCCCTGGGGAACAAAATTACCCCTGACTGAGAATTATACGAGAATGATCTGGAAATGCACTTCCACAATCAGATGGCAGGAAAAAAGAAAGGAAAGTTGAGCTTGAACACTGACAATTGAATGCTTCTATGTGAAAATGACATACTCGCTTTACCTTCTGTTTGATTGACTAAAGTTGGTCACATGGCCATATATAACTTCAGTGAGGTGGGAAGTACAATTCTATCATGTGAATTCTGTCCCTAGGATGGGAGAGACCTGAAATATCTGTGAACAGTCTAATAAACAACTAACTGGGATTGTTGAGAGGATTAAATGAAATAATGCATATAAAGTATTTGACAGTGCTTGGCTAATTAGAAGGGCTCACCGCTTGGAGACTATTCATATTAGAATACAAAGGCAGGGCTGGCTACCTGGGAGAAAATGAAGAGGAATGAGTTAAAATAGTTCCACCAACAGCCCCTTTATAGGAATACAGAATTTCTGCCTCACTTGTTTGAACTTTCCTTTATCTAAAGGCCAGCAGAGGTTGGTTAATTTGTGGTGCTTGTTTGCAAGGAGTGATCCTATTAACAATATTGCTGGCCAATTGAAGTTTCCTATTATTAAAAAAAAAAAAAAAAATGCCTGGCTGACCCTGCCAGGCTTCAACCTCTGCCTCTTACCTTAAGTGCTAACCACTTGGGCCTTCTTTCCTAAACATCACATTCCATCCTTCCTACCTCAGGATCTTTGCACATGTTATTCCTTCTGTCTTAGAAGAATGCCTTCCCATCCATTTGGTTAATTCTTACTATTTTTTTCACTTTCCAGGGAAGCCTTCCTGACTTCTCAGACTAGGTATTCCCTCTTCCGCCCCCATTCTAATAAAAGTTCATCACCCTGAAGTCTTTCCTTCGTCACCCAATTTGTGATTACATATTTACCTGTGGGGTTAGTTGATTAATGTCTGTCACCCTTAATGGCTTGAAAATTCAGTTGTGTCTTTCTCTCTTTTGTTTGGTTTATAAATCCAGGGCCTAGTGTCTGGTATAACATAGGCACTCAATAAATATATGTTGAATGAATGAATGAAGGCCAAGACTAAAATCTAGGTCCACTGACACTTGCTTTGAACTCTTTGCTTCAAACCATCCTGAGGGCAACAAAGTACTGGCCCTAATACTTCCCCGAGGAAAGGAAAAGGGAAAGAAGTGCCAGCCTAAAATGTCAGATTCCTCACCTCCTGTAAGGACACTTCTAGCAGAAGGTATGTCACCTGCACACACAGTAACCGAGTGGCCTGCCACCACGGTGGCCGTGTTTGCAAAGAAAGCACAGAGCTCTCAGTTCCTGGTTGGGAACCATGGTGAGGAGTCTAAACAGAGCCTGGCAGCATCACACCAGAGTCTAGGGGAACAGCCTGCAGGCCCCTGTGTGCCGACCCGGGCCACCCTGAGCTGCTGGGGGTAAGTCTTCCCTTCTTCCTCAGGGTTTGGGGTTAGCTCCTGGTCTCATTTGTCTGGGCTCACACCCCCTACCCCTTGGAGGCCTGGTACTGGGCTTTTGAACTTGAATGAGCATCCATTTTCTTCCTTCCTTTAACTTGGAGGGAACCCAAATTTCTGTGCTC
The DNA here is from genome assembly GCF_028021215.1 of Eschrichtius robustus. Classification (NCBI taxonomy): domain Eukaryota; kingdom Metazoa; phylum Chordata; class Mammalia; order Artiodactyla; family Eschrichtiidae; genus Eschrichtius; species Eschrichtius robustus. The sequence goes on from NC_090843.1 coordinate 39,121,659, forward strand.
CTGGCTCTTTGTCCTGTTTTCACCCCATGTTCTCCATCTCCCAGTGGTTTCTTTCTGGTTAAATGGACCCTGATCTACAAAGAACCTGGATCCATCAGACCTGCTCAAATGCCCCTTAGTTATGCCTCACAGCCTCTCCCTGGGCAACTATGAGTCTCTTTTTCTCTTTGAAATATGATCCCATTTTTGCTGAGGCCACAGTATGACATACCTAAAAGTCATACTAGTAAATATTTAAACAAACACTTCTCATCACTAGCAAAAAATATTTGTGGTCACAAAGCTGGATTACTAGGAACAAATCCCTTGATATAAATGTATACATGAGGAAAGATAAAACAAACAAGCAAACAAAAATAGATCAAGAAGAAAATGAGGAATCTGCCACCTTTAACAAAGAGAGAAACACCTTTGGCTCTGCTCTGGACACAAGGAAAGAGAGCCCATTAAGCTTAAAAGATAGCAAAGCCCTGGTGGCATGACTCATTGAGTTTATTCCATTAAATCTGAAGAGAGCTTGAAATCATTACGAGCAGAATGGCTGCTCCTCTAGCAGCCCAGCCCACTGAACTAGGGAGGATTAAACTGGTAATCGGAAGGGAAGTCTATGGTCTGGATCAAGGGCATAGTGTCTGGGCTATATATTTTGACTTAAGGGCACGGCAAAACCCTCAAGCAGCTAACCACAGATGAAACTGTCTTTGCCTCATAGATTCAATCCATTCTTGCAGCGTTTTATTGACAAAAAATGGTTATAGTGTTACATAAATTATACATTTAGGGCAATCACTATTACAATGCAGGCTAGAGTGTTTTATTACAGCAAGAAGTTATTTTTACAAATCCAGGAAGAGTTATGCATTGTATAATTCTAGAGTTTGTTCATGGGCTAAAGAACACAGTAAGCTCATTCCTGAGGGAACTGACTTCCTAAAAGATGGCCTCTCTCCAGAATGGTGAAGACAGAAGGTTAGCTGTGGTTGCTACTTTAATCTGATTTACTGTTTATATGAGTCATTAATATGAGGAGCTAGTCTGGTTTCTACGAAAGTCAATTTTCTACAGCCTCTTGTTCTTTCTTTTTTCTCCCACTTTATTTTTTTTTAATTATTAGAGTAATCCACGATTGTAAAATAGCCAAGCAAAACAAATGTATAGAGAGAAAAAAGTGAAATTCTCTTTTTAACCCATACCCTAATCCATATCCATCCCTTTCCCTTTCCAGAAAAATCACCATTAACTGGTGGATATCCTGCAGGGAACTTTTTTCTAAAAATATACAGGAATATACACAGACATAGATTATATATAAAATAAATGCACTTGATGACATTGAATTATTCCAAACTTGTAAGTAGAATCACACTGTGTATTATTTTGGCTTGCAACTAGCTTTTTTCACTTAAGAATATGTCCTTGCACTTTCTATGCCAGTGTGCATAGATACACCTAATTTTTTAAAATTATCTCATAGTGTTTCATTCTATAATTACCATAGTTTATTTCATTTTTGTCCTATTAGTAGAGTTTAGATTGTTTCCATTTCTTCACTACTACAAACGTGCCAGATGGATACACACATGCACACATATGTGGGGGGGTGTGAGTGTAATATATATATGTGTGTGTATGTGTGTGTGTGTATGCACTTCTGTATTATTTCTGTAGGGTATAGTATTTCTGTAGAATGAATTTCCTGGAAAGGAATGAACTGAGCTAAACCGTATGTGCAATTAAACTTTGCTACTGTCAAAGACCGTCACTTTGCCCTCAGAAAGAGCTATGCCTGTTTACACTGAGTGATGTGCCCTTTTCACCACACCTTCACCACCACTGGATATTATCTTATCCATCATTGCCTTTTTGCCAATCTTGTATGTTGACAATTACATGCCATGATTCATTTGCATTTCCCTGGTTGGGAGTGAGGTGGACCTAATCTTATCTTTAGGCATTTTGCATAACGAATCTTCAGTCTAAGCCAAGACCATAAATGAGAACTGTGCCAAACCCTCAAAACAAAAGAAAATGAGAAAATTTAAGCTCAAAACTGTATACACAATGAAAACGAGCCCCAGGTTTCTTCAAAGAGGTGGTGCTAATTTTGTTAAAAGATAGCAAGATAAAAACACAGAAAGGCTCTATTTAGCTTGGCATATACTATATAGAAATCAAGTACAGGAGCCAGGCTACACGGGCTTCAAGGACATGTGCAGATATGTCCTGTGGGACCCTGGACAACTTACACAGTGTATCTCAACATTCTTATCTGTAAAGTGGGAACACTAACGTTAGCCTCCTCATAGAACTGTTGTAATGAGACAGTGCAGAGGGCCTGGAAAATGAGTGTTGGGCTCTATAAATGTTTGCCAGAATAATAGTAATGACGATAGTTATGATTGTTATCATAAGTTGAAGAGACAGTTACATACCCACAGGGAAAAACAGAGTCTCTGAGTAGTGACTAAGTGGCATTTGAGCAGGTCAGATGGATACATGCCTGGGAGACATGAGGGTGGGAATCTCACTGACCCTTTGCAGAGCAGGGTCCAGTTAACCAGAGAGAAATGATGAATTATTTCTTAATTTGCAGGCTAATTGGCGATCAGAACAGGAAGGGGTCTTAGAGGCTACAGAGTGCAAAAATGTCATTGTATGGATGAGAAAATAGAGAGCTAGAGAAAAGGGACCTTACTTAAGCTCACACAGGTACTCAAGCAACAGAGTCGAATCCGGGACCAACTGCAAGTCTACGTTGCCTCCATATTTATGTTTTCTGCATCGTTCTCCACCTCTTAGTTGAATAGAGAAAAATATAATAAGAAGTGGGTCTGCAGAAACAGCTCTTTATTTCTTGTTTCTGATTTTGGATGATGACTTAAAGAATAACCAAATTTAAAATTCCTGTGCATTAATAAGGAAATGACACTTTAAAGGAAAAATGGGCAGAAGCGAAGACCAGGAAATTTACAGAAAAGAAAGTACAAATGGCCAACACATATGTGAAAAGATGTTCAACTTGGCTAGTAATGGAGGACACACAACTTAAAAGGGTCGTTTATTCAGTCAGAAGGGACTTCTGAGTGACTACAATGAGCTATCAATGGTTTAGTTTTCATCTACCCAATTGGCAAGAATTTAAAAGCATAATAAGACCAAGTATTAGTGAGGATGTAAGGAAATTGGTACTGTCATACATTGTGTGAGGGGTGGGAGAATTAAAGCACACAATTGAGATTGGGATTGCCATACATACACTAATATGTAGAAAATGGATATCTAATAAGAACGTGCTGTATAAAAAATAAATAAAATAAAATTCAAAAAATAAAACACACAATTGGAAAGTCATTTGAATAGTTCTTGGCAGAATAATACCCCTTCCCCAAAGATGTCCATATCCTAATCCCCAGAGCCTGTTAGCTTACACAGCAAGGAGGAATTAAGTTTGCAGATGTAATAAGATTGCTAATCAGCTGATCTTTTTTTTAATTGAAGTATAGTTGATTTGCAATATGTGTTAGTTTCAGGCATACAGTATAGTGATTCCGTTTTTTGCAGATTATATTCCATTATAAGTTTTTACAAGACAGTGGGTATAATTCCCTGTGCTATACAGTAAATCCTTTTTCTCCGTTTTATGTATAGTAGTTTGTATCTGTTAATCCCATAATTCTAATTTGTCCCTCCCCCCTTCCTTTTGGTTACCATAAGTGTTTTTTCCTATGTCTGTGACTCTGTTTGTATGTAGATTTGTTTGTATTATTTTTTAGAGTCCACATATAAGTGATGTCATATAGTATTTGTCTTTTTTTGTCTGACTTATTTCACTAAGCATAATATTCTCTAGGTCCACCCATGTTGCTGCAAATGGAAATTTCATTCTTTTTAGGGCTGAGTAATATTCCATTATATATATATATATATACATATATATATATATATATATATATACATACATACATATATATGTATCTTTATTCATTCATCTGTTGATAGACATTTAGGTTGCTTCTATATCTTGGCAATTATAAATAGTGCTGCTTTGAACATTGGGGTGCATGCATCTTTTTGAATTAGAGTTTTCTTTTTTTTTTCTGGATATATAACCAAGTGGAATTGCTGGATCATATGGCACCTCTATTTTTAGTTTTTTCCATAGTGTTTGCATCAATTTACATTCCCACCAACAATGTAAGAGGGTTCCTTTTTCTCCACACCCTCTCCAGCATTTATTATTTGTAGGCTTTTTGACGATAGCCATTCTGACTGGTGTGAGGTGGTACCTCGTTGAGGTTTTGATTTGCATTTCTCTAACAATTAGCAATGTTGAGCATCTTTTCATATGCCTGTTAGCCATCTGTATGTCTCCTTTGGAAAAATGTCTATTTAGGTCTTTTGCCCATTTTTTAATTGGGTTGTTTGTTTTTTGGATATTGAGTTTATGAACTGTTTGTATATTTTGGATATTAACCCCTTGTTGGTTACATCATTTGCAAATATTTTCTCCCATTCCTTAGGTTGTTTTTTTCATTTTGTTGATGATTTCTTTTGCTGTGCAAAATCTTTTAAGTTTGATTAGCTCCCATATGTTTATTTTTGCTTTTATTTCTTTTGCCTTGGGATACTGGCTAATCAGCTATCTTGATATAGGGAAATTATCCTGGATTATTCAGGTGAACCCAATGTAATCTCAAGGGTCCTTAAAAGCTGAAGAGGGAGGCAGAAGAATCAGAGTCAGAGAAGGAGAAATAATGACATAAGCAAGGTCAGAGTAATGTGAGAAGGACTCCACTTGCCATTGCTGGCTTTGGAGATGGAAGAAGGAGGCCATGAGGCAAAGAGTGCGGACAGCTTCTAGAAGCTGGAAAAGGTAAAGAAACAGACTTTCTCCTACAGCCCCCAGAAAGGAATGCAGTCCCAGCAGTAAGTACCTTGACTTTACCCCTATAAGGCCCATGTCAGACTTAAAACTTAACAGAACTCTAATGTAGTAAGTTTGTGTTGTTTTAAACCACTCGTTTCTGGCAATTTGTTACAGCGGCCATAGGACACTAATACAGCTCTATTAAAATTTAAAACATTGTGTTCTTTGACTCCTTAATTCCTCTTCTTGTGATTACATTGGAGAGTCACTAGCATGTATGTATGAAGACCCGCAGACAAGGATGTCTGCTGGAGTGTTGCTTGTAGTGATGAACAGGGACTTGAGCCCGTTATCCATAAAATGGGATAGTAAGCAGAACTTAAGGTGAATGTGGCAGGTCTGTAAGTACTGACATGTCAAATTCTCCAAAGCAAAGCATGAGAAAAAGTAAGTTGCACTCTCATGAACAAAATTATATATTTTTAACAGTTCATATATGTGAATTGAAGGGTGCATGCCAAACAAAACAGTTTTAACCACTGGGGAGACAACTGAGTTTGAAAAGCTATGACTCATATAATTTTAAAATAAAATTTAGTAGAAAAATAATGAGATATTTGAAAGCTTATCCCTCCCCAAGTCACATATACTTTTCCTTTCATTTGGTCTACTTTATAGTGAAAGGACCTTGTATTAAAATTCAAAGATCCAGTATCTAGGAAGTAAATGCTCCAGCATATGAGAGAAAAGGATAATTCTTGAAAATCTGAATTATCGTCGGGGCTAGAAGTCACAGGACTCTAAGATTTCTTAGTTCTGGTGAGGAGGGTCCTGGTGGTCACTCTAAGTCATTGGACAGTCTTGGAACCCTGGATAGCAAGGCTGGAGTCAGAAGTGTCCAGTCTGGCTCTCTACTACCTTCCCTATTAGCCACACAGTTACATTTTTGAGACCAAGACTGAAAGTTCAATTTCCCAAACATGTTAACTAATTTGTGCAGAAAGCACTAGGCTGGCCCATATGAGGAATGGAAATCTCTCAAAACTCAGTTCAAATATCACCTGCACATTTCAGTACTTTCTGTTGTTGAAATACTATTTCATTGTAAAGGTATCCATTATATGGATAAACCATTTTTCGGGATTTTTTTAAATCCATCTATTAACTGATGGACATTTGGATTGTTTACACTATTGGCTATTATGACTAATGCTACAAGGAACATTCATGCACAAGTTTTTGTGAGGCCTGTGTTTTCATTTCTCTTGCATAGATACCTAGGGATGGAATTGCTGGATCATGTGGTAGCTCTATGTTTAACCCTTGAAGGAACTATTTGCCAAAGTGCTTTCCCAAGTAGCCACCCCAATTTACATTCCCACCAGCAATGTATGAGGATTTCAGTTTTCCCATAAAGTCCTTTAATTTTTGAATACTTTTTTTGTAATGCCTGACTTGCATGGGGATATCTGTTATAAAATCAAGAAGATTCATTTCTACCTTAGAATCAGTGACAACATACTTACTTATGTCCCTTATCAGTATTCATACTCCTGCTGCTACTACTATTGCTACTGCTAATGACAGCTAACGTTTGTTGAGGACTTACAATGTGCCAGACACTGTTCCAGTGTTTTACATATATAAACATACATTTAACCCTCCCAGCAACCCTCTGAGTTGGGTAGCCCAGCTGAGAAATAAGGGTAGCTTGTACTGGAAGAGCAGTAGAAAAAATAGCAAGAAGTGAATAGGTTGAATCACTTATTTATTCATTTAATCCACAAATATTTATTGAACATTCATTCTCTGCTAGGCACCATGTGATGTACTAAGTTTACTGCTATGAGCAAAAGAGTTTGTCTCTTCCCTCAAGGAACTTGTAATCTGTTGATTTGAGAGAGATTTAAGAAATAAAATCAAGATACCTTTTTGATTAATTTGATACAGAAAGGGATTCACGGAAAGGGTTCATACCTTGGCAACTAGAGTACAGTTTGCCATTTCCTGATATAAAGACCATGGAGGTTTGGAGACGTGGAAGAGGTAGTCAAAAGATTGGAAAAGATGATTTCAGTTTTGAACATGTTGATGCACAGGGATTTGTAAGACATGTAATAAACAGTTTGACCTATCGGTCTGGAGTTCAGAACAAAGATCCAAACTAGATATATAAATGTGGGATGGTCACATAGACGGTAATTGAAATCATGGGCATAATTGCCTAGGGGAAGAGTAAACAAGTGACGTGAGGAGAACCCTAGGACTGGACCTTGAGGAACTTTGACTTTTAAAGACACAGAAAAAAGAGAGATGAGACAGCAAAGAAGCAGCCAAGTAAGTAAGGAGAAAACCAAGAGTTTGTAAAGTTCCTGAGCCAAAAGAAAAGTGCATTTCAAGGAAGGGAGCTGTCAACAGTTCTGAATGCCACTCAGAGGTCAAGAAGGGTGAAGGTGTTTTGGATTGAGAGCCTTGGTAGTCATTGGTGACCTTCTGGAAAGCTCTGTGGTGCAGCAGTGCGGAGGAGCACACCAGCCACTAGAAAATGCGGAATGGAGGCAGCAAGTTTACAACTCTGTGAAGCTGGGTAGAGAAGAATCCAGACTAGGGCGGTAACAAGCAGGGAAAGGACATGTTCGACATGTTTTGTTTTGTTTTTGATAGAAAAACTTAAAGTGTGTTTACATGCTGTTGGTATGAATTCAGTACAATATCAGAGTTATCACTTATGTTCTAAGTTCAACCATACTTTAATAATTTAGCCCATACCCTTTGTACACAGATTGCAGCAAATGTTGAAATTTTTACTTAGCCTGGAGTAACAGAAAATCATGAGCTACATCTTGGACCTGTCACTTCTAGATAGAGTCCTTTAATCGCTTTAAGCTTTGGTTTCCTCATCTTAGTTGTCAGGATTGTTGCAACGATGAGAAATAACATACGAAAAGACATCATCATCATCTCACTTGGCACTTAATCAGCTCCCAGTAAGTGGTAGCACGCATTATTTCACTCTACACGGCTGTGCAATATGTATTAGCCAAATCCTTCTTTCTTATGTTTTTACTGCTGGCAGGGATATTGTATCCATTGATTTAAGCTCAAATAGCTACCTGGGTTTCCTGTCCCTAAGCCTAATTCTCAAATGATGCTGCATTCTTCCATCATCAGCATGTATTCATTCTTTCAACACAGGTTTTGCATCGCTATCGCCCTACTCAACTATATTTTAATCGCCTACTCTTGTCATCATTGTCACTGTCATTTCAGAAAAGGGAGTTCCCTGGCATCAACCTGCCACTCACAGCCTTGGGTTTACACTGTTTGACAAACTATTTCTACATCTCACTCTATCCTGTTCTTCCACAAACCAAATTTCCCCATCCTCTCATCCCTTTTTGAACTTGACTCATGGCATTTTCTTCCTGGTGTGGACCTTGATTCCTATTTCAATGCTTTCTATTAGAATGGCCTTTGGCAATCTTGGGATATGCCATTCCCAACTAAATCCAACCCTTAGGACCCTCCTATCCCAGGAAATGGTCTCCCCTAGTTACCCCAGCTCTGTCAGGTAACACTTGGACTAGCATGAAAATAAAAGAAAATCAGAAAGCTAACTTATAAAATGAGTAATCTACCCTAATAGAGAACTTCCTAGAATGTACTACTTGTTTCACAATTCCAACTGTCTTCTTAACACTTCTAAAGAGGATTGCACCATCACACTGAATTCAGGTTTGTGTATTAACTTGCCAATACCAGGCTCCCTTTCTGGAATGTTCTGCCCCTCTCCAGATGCTACTTATTCTTCTGGTCCCCTACGGTCAAAAGTATAGTATTTATAGCATTTTCTTTATTCCTGCAACCCTTACCCCATCCTACTCCATCTACTATTATCCATTTAGCCATCCATCCACTCCTTTTCCAAGTTTTTTTTTTTTTTTTTTAACATCTTCATTGGAGTATAATTGCTTTACAATGTTGTGTTAGTTTCTGGTGTATAACAAAATGAGTCAGCTATATGTATACATATATCCCCATATCCCCTCCCTCTTGAGCCTCCCTCCCACCCTCCCTATCCCACCCCTCTAGGTGGTCACAAAGCACTGAGCTGATCTCCCTGTGCTATGCGGCTGCTTCCCACTAACTATATTTATTTTACATTTGGTAGTGTATATATGTCAATGCTACTCTCTCACTTTGTCCCAGCTTACACTTCCTCCTCCCTGTGTCCTCAAGTCCTTTCTCTACGTCTGCGTCTTTATTCTTGTCCTGCCCCTAGGTTCTTCAGAACATTTCTTTTTTTTTTTTTTTTTTAGATTCCATATATATGTGTTAGCATATGGTATTTGTTTTTCTCTTTCTGACTTATTTCACTCTGTATGACAGACTCTAGGTCCATCCACCTCACTACAAATAAATCAATTTTGTTTCTTTTTATGGCTTAGTAATATTCCATTGTATATATGTGCCACACCTTCTTTATCCATTCATCTGTCAGTGGACACTCAGGGTGCTTCCATGTCCTGGCTATTGTAAATAGTGCTGCAGTGAACACTGTGGAACATGACTCTTTTTGAATTATGGTTTTCTCTGGGTATATGCCCAGCAATGGGATTGCTGGGTCATATGGTAGTTCTATTTTCAGTTTTTTAAGGAACATGCATACTGTTCTCCATAGTGGCTGTATCAATTTACATTCCAACCAACAGTGCAAGAGGGTTCCATTTTCTCCACACCCTCTCCAGCACTTATTGTTTCTAGATTTTTTGATGACAGCTATTCTGACTGGTGTGAGGTAATACCTCACTGTAGTTTTGATTTGCATTTCTCCAATGATTGGTAATGTTGAGCATCCTTTCATATGTTTGTTGGCAATCTGTATGTCTTCTTTAGAGAAATGTCTATTTAGATCTTAAGCCCATTTTGTCCATTTTTTTATTCGGTTGTTTGTTTGATATTGAGACACATGAGCTGCTTGTATATTTTGGAGATTAATCATTTGTCAGTTGCTTCATTTGCAAATATTTTCTCTCATTCTGAGAAAGTTTTCCTTTGCTGTGCAAAGGCTTTTAAGTTTCATTATGTTCCATTTGTTTATTTTTGTTTTTATTTCCATTTCTCTAGGAGGTGGGTGAAAAAGGATCTTGCTGTGATTTATGTCAAAGAGTGTTCTTCCTATGTTTTCCTCTAAGAGTTTTATAGCGTCTGGCCTTACATTTAGGTCTTTAATCCATTTTGAGTTTATATTTGTGTATTGTGTTAGGAAGTGTTCTAATTTCATTCTTTTACATGTAGCTGTCCAGTTTTCCCAGCACCACTTATTGAAGAGGCTGTCTTTTTTCCATTATATATTCTTGCCTCCTTTATCAAAGATAAAGTGACCATATGTGTGTGGGTTTATCTCTGGGCTCTCTATCCTGTTCCATTGATCTATATTTCTGTTTTTGTGCCAGTACCATACTGTCTTGATTACTGTAACTTTGTAGTATAGTCTGAAGTCAGGGAGCCTGATTCCTCCAGCTCCATTTTTCTTTCTCAAGATTGCGTTTGCTGTTCAGGGTCTTTTGTGTTTCCATACAAATTGCGAAATTTTTTGTTCTAGTTCTGTGAAAAATGCCTTTGGTAGTTTGATAGGGATTGCATTGAATCTGTAGATTGCTTTGGGTACTATAGTCATTTTCACAATATTGATTCTTCCAATCCAAGAACATGGTATAGCTCTCCATCTGTTTGTATCATCTTTAATTTCTTTCATCAGTGTCTTATCGTTTTCTGCATACAGGTCTTTTGTCTCCTTAGGTAGGTTTATTCCTAGGTATTTTATTCTTTTTGCTGCAGTGGTTAATGGGAGTGTTTCCTTAATTTCTCTTTCAGATTTTTCATCATTAGTGTATAGGAATGCAAGAGATTTCTGTGCATTAATTTTGTACCCTGCTACTTTACCAAATTCATTAATTAGCTCTAGTAGTTTTCTGGTAACATCTTTAGGATTCTCTGTGTGTAGTATCAAGTCATATGCAAGCAGTGACAGCTTTACTTCTTTTCCAATTTGGGTTCCTTTTATTTTTTTTTCTTCTCTGATTGCTGTGACTAAATCTTCCAAAACTATGTTGAATAATAGTGGGCACCCTTGTCTTGTTCCTGGTTTTAGAGGAAATGGTTTCAGCTTTTCACGATTCAGAACGATGTTGGCTGTGGGTTTGTCATTTATGACCATTATTATGTTGAGGTAAGTTCCCTCTATGCCTACTTTCTAGAGACTTTTTGTCATATATCGGTGTTGAATTTTGTCAAAAGGTTTTTCTGCGTCTATTGAGATTATCATATGGTTTTTATCCTTCAATTTGTTAATATGGTGTATCACATTGATTGTTCCATATACTGAAGAATCCTTGCATCCCTGGGTTAAATCCCACCTGATCGTGGTGTATGATCCTTTTAATGTGCTGTTGGATTCTGTTTGCTAGTATTTTGTTGAGGATTTTTGCATCTATGTTCATCAGTGATATTGGTCTATAGTTTTCTTTCTTTGTGACATCTTTGTCTGGTTTTGGTATCAAGGCAATGGTGGTCTTGTAGAGTGAGTTTGGAAGTGTTCCTCCCTCAGCTATATTTTGGAAGAGTTTGAGAAGGATGGGTGTTAACTCTTCTCTAAATGTTTGATAGAATTCACCTGTGAAGCCATCTGGTACTGGGCTTTTGTTCGTTGGAAGATTTTTAATCACTGTCTCAATTTCAGTGCTTGTGATTGGTCTGTTTATATTTTCTATGTCTTTCCTGGTTCAGTCTCAGAAGGTTGTGCTTTTCTGAGAATTTGTCCATTTTTTCTAAGTTGTCCATTTTACTGGCATAGAGTTGCTTGTAGTAATCTCTCAAGATTCTTTGTATATCTGCAGTGTCAGTTGTTACTTCTTTTTCATTTCTAATTCTGTTGATTTGAGTCTTCTCCCTTTTTTTCTTGATGAGTCTGGCTAATGGTTTATCAATATTGTTTATCTTCTCAAAGAACCAGCTTTTAGTTTTATTGATTTAGTTTTATTGTTTCTATTTCATTTATTTCTGCTCTGATTTTTATGATTTCTTCCCTTCCACTGACTTTATTCTTCTTTCTCTAGTTTTAAGTGTAGGGTTAGATTGCTTATTTGAGATTTTTCTTGTTTCTTGAGGTAGGACTGTATTGCTAGACACTTCCCTGTTAGAAAAGCTTTTGTTGCATCCCATAGGTTTTTGGTCATCGTGTTTTCATTGTCATTTGTTTCTATGTATTTTTTCATTTCCTCTTTGATTTCTTCACTGATCTCTTGGTTATTTAATAGCATATTTTTTTAGCCTCCATGTGTTTGTATTTTTTACAGTTTTTTTCTTGTAACTGATATCTAGTCTCATAGCGTTGTGGTCAGAAAAGATACTTGATATGATTTCAATGTTCTTAAATTTATCAAGGTTTGATTTGTGACCCAAGATATGATCTATCCTGGAGAATGTTCCAGGAGCACTTGCAAAGAAAGTGTATTCTGTTGTTTTTGGATGGAATGTTCTATAAAGATCAATTAAGACCATCTTGTTTAATGTGTCATTTAAAGCTTGTGTTTCCTTATTTATTTTCATTTTGGATGATCTGTCCATTGGTGAAAGTGGGGTGTTAAAGTTCCCTACTATGATTGTGCTACTGTCAATTTCCCCTTTTATGGCTGTTAGCATTTGCCTCATGTATTGAGGTGCTCCTATGTTGGGTGCATAAATATTCACAATTGTTATATCTTCTTCTTGGATTGATCCCTTGATCATTATGTAGTGTCCTTCTTTGTCTCTTGTAATAGTCTTTATTTTGAAGTCTATTTTGTCTGATATGAGAATTGCTACTCCAGCTTTCTTTTGATTTCCATTTGCATGGAATATCTTCCATCCCTTCACTTTCAGTCTGTATGTGTCCCTAGGTCTGAAGTGGGTCTCTTGTAGACAGCATATATATGGGTCTTGTTTTTTAATCAATTCATCCAGTCTATGTCTTTTGGTTGGAACATTTAATCCATTTACATTTAAGGTAATTATCGACATGTATGTTCCTATTACCATTTTCTTAATTGTTTGGACTTGTTTTTGTAGGTCTTTTCCTTCTCTTGTGTTTCCTGCCTAGAGAATTTCCTTTAGCATTTGTTGTAAAGCTGATTTGGAGGTGCTGAATTCTCTTAACTTTTGCTTGTCTGTAAAGGTTGTAATTTCTCTGTCAAATCTACCTTGTTTGGTAGAGCAATCTTGGTTGTAGGTTTTTCCCTTTCATCACTTTAAATATGTCCTGCCACTCCCTTCTGGCTTGCAGAGTTTCTGCTGAAAGATCAGCTGTTAACCTATGGGGATTCCCTTGTATATTATTTGCTTTTCCTTTGCTGCTTTTAATATTTTTCTTTCTATTTAATTTTTGATAGTTTGATTAATATGTGTCTTGGCGTGTTTCTCCTTGGATTTATCCTGTATGGGACTCTCTGCTCTTCCTGGACTTGAGTGACTATTTCCTTTCCCATGTTAGGGAAGTTTTCAACTATAATCTCTTCATATATTCTCTCAGTCCCCTTCTTTTCCTCTTCTTCTTCTGGGACCCCCATAATTCGAATGTTGGTGCATTTAATGTTGTCCCAGAGGTCTCTGAGACTCTCCTCAATTCTTTTCATTCTTTTTCCTTTATTCTGCTCTGTGATAGTTACCTCCATTATTTTATCTTCCAGGTCACTTATCCATTCTTCTGCCTCAGTTATTCTGCTATTGGTTCCTTCTAGAGAATTTTTAATTTCATTTATTGTGTTCTTCATCATTGTTTGTTTTCTCTTTAGTTGTTCTAGGTCCTTGTTAAACATTTCTTGTATTTTCTCCATTGTATTTCCAAGATTTTGGATCATCTTTACTATCATTACTCTGAATTCTTTTCCAGGTAGACTGCCTATTTCCTCTTCATTTGTTTGGTCTGGTGGGTTTTTACCTTGCTCCTTCATCTGCTGCGTATTTCTCTGTCTTCTCATTTTGCTTAACTTACTGTGTTTGGGGTCTCCTTTTTGCAGGCTGCAAGTTTGTAGGTCCCATTTTTTTGGTGTCTGCCCCCAGTGGCTGAGGTTGGTTCAGTGGGTTGTGTAAGCTTCCTGGTGGAGGGGACTGGTGCCTGTGTTGTGGTGTGTGGGGCTGGATCTTATCTTTCTGGTGGGCAGGTCTGCGTCTGGTGGTGTGTTTTGGGGTGTCTGTTAACATAGTATGATTTTTGGCAGCCTCTCTGCTAATGGATGGGGTTGTGTTCCTGTCTTGCTAGTTGTTTGGCATGGGGCGTCCAGCACTGGAGCTTGCTGGCCGTTGGGTAGAGCTGAGTCTTAACGTTGAGACAGAGATCTCTGGGAGAGCTCTCGCCAATTGATATTATGTGGGGCTGGGAGGTCTCTGGTGGTCCAATGTCTTGAACTCAGCTCTCCCACCCCAGAGGCTCAGGCCTGACACCCGTCGGAGCACCAAGACTCTGTCAGCCACACGGCAGCTGTGTGTTCTGGGTCGTGGTTAACTGAACATTTATGAGCCTCATTTTCACCTCCTGAGTCAGGCCCCTGAGGGCATACCCCACCGTCCTGGGTGGTTTTCCCATTTTCTCTACCAGAGACTGAGGGTGAGATCCACGTTGGTGTCCCAGACACGAGGAGGTCACCCCAAGGTCCTCTGACAGCAGGCCCAAGGGACGAGTCCCACAGAGGAGTGCAGAAATGTCCCGCCAGAGGCCAGGGTATGGGGAGGGGGGGGTCCTTTACCATGTTTTTAATGCTTTTTGAGTTTATTTCTTTCTTTCTCATTCTCCTGACATTTTAACCAATATCCCTGCCCCTCTAGTTCCTTTGTCATAGCACTTAGTGATTATTTTTCTTAGAACTGCACTTTGACCATATCCCTACCCAGCTAAAAATCTCTGTGACTCCACATTACTTGCAAAATAGTGTCTAGACCCCCACCCTACCCCACCCCTTCACCTTTTCAATCTCTCCCTACTTCCTTTAAGAAGATCTTATTCCAGTGTGTTTGACTCACTTTTCCGCAAAGTCACTCTGGGGATGTTCCTGCTTTCTCTCCCTTGCTCATGTAGTTTCCTCCATCTATAATCATTTTTCTCTGCTCCTCCTCAAGACTCTCGATTAAACATCCTTCAGAGAACTAGCACCCTGGCTGTTAATGATCTCCAATCCTATGAGCTAAGAGTATGCAGTAGCTTAATCTTGAACTGAACATTCTTTATGTAATGCCTTGTGTTTTGACTGTATTTTGTTTCTTAGAATTTTACATCTAATAAGCCTCTTAAGGGTGACATTATCTGTGGCTACATTGCTAGAGGTAAAGTATACATTACAAGGGTAAGGGGACTTCTGTTCCATTCCGCGCAATTCAACCTCCACCAGGAATATCACACCAAAGAGGAATAGTGGCCAAATGGAACACATTCAGAGGGAGAGTGTCAAAAAAAAAAAAAAAAGAGAGAGAGAGAGAGACAGAGACAGAGACAGAGAATGGGAATATTCAGAGTTAGTAGATTGGACAGTTGTCTTCAAATACATATAGAAAGATACTTAGGTTTAGCCCATTTGGTCCAGAGGGTAAAGGGAACATTCACAGGAGTGATATGAAAATATTAGCAATCAGTACAGCATAAGCAAGGACCAATCAGAAGGGATATTGGTTATAGGGTTGGCACAGAGCCTTGAGGATCTTCTTGTTGTACTAGGCATTAAGCCTTTGTTTTCTCAGTCATGGGAAGGGTGAAGAGGTTGATTGGGAAGGTGCCAGGATACTGGGGTAGGAGGAGTGGAGAATTTGAAGGAGGTAATTTGAGCCATTGTTATCAATCACTGATAGAGAGTGCTTTAATAACTGACATAGTCTTACTGAGACCTACCAGCTGAAGATCAGGCTTGGCCATTTAACAGACTGGCTTTCTAAAAACTGGCATAGAAGGAATCTACCACTAGAAGAATTCTGAGTATTGGCTTTCTGAGAATTGGCCAGCTTTCAGAAATAATACCAGCAGGAGGAAGTTATAGGGAGATAAATTTTTCAATAAAATAAAATGTTAATGCAGTTAAGAGCTATCTCCTGAGATAGTGGGTGTTCTGTCTGGAGGTCTGTCAACTTCTGATATGCTATTATTTTCTGACAGAAAATAATATGGTATAGAAGACTTCTATGGTCCCTTCCAAGCTTGAAAGTCTATAATTTTACTATAGTCCAATATTTTCATCTTATAGAAGAGGAAACTAAAGCTCAGGAAGCAAACGCGAATGAGATCTGCTTTGTTACTGCCATTTACTTCCATATTGTGGATCTGTTTTTCTATGTATGTTTGTTGTTGACCCCAGGAGTAGTTTGCTTCCTCTGCCCCCTACAATGACTAGAAGCATATTGTGCACACAACAGGGACTAAATAAACATGTGATGTGTGAATGGATAAATTGTTCATCCCTGCCCACATCTCAAACTCAGGATCCAGAGAGAAAACTTAATTCATGCTCTGCTCTTTTCTCCTGTTTCAGACTATTGGAACTTACCACTGCTTCTTCCTTCCCTGACCAAATGCTAATGGAGGTGCTAATGAGGTCCTCTGGCCATCAAAAAGAAAGAGAAAGAAAATCAAATAGTCTAATTAATCCACAAGTTACAGTCACTGAAAAAAAGTGGTCATATTTCCTATAGAAAGCCAGACGGGGACTAATGGGCACTAAAGCATTGGTCTTGGCTCCTTTGGGTGTGTAGTTTGGAGGTTACCTGTTGTTTTTTCAGGGATTATGAGGCACCACTTGGCTTCCATTTGGGTGGAGTTCACCAGAACTCCATTCCAAGTCTGAGCTGTCTGTTTGCTTATTAAATGGGAAAAGGAGGGCAGAGAGTAACCTCTTTGTATAAGGTGAGCCTAATATTAATAGCGAACATTTATTGAGCACTCGTAATGTGCCAGGAGCTATACTAGCGTTTTACTTGGATGATATCATTGAATCCTGTATAATTATTTCCCCACTTTATACACAGAGAAACTGAGGCTTGGGTAGGATAGGTAGCTTACCCAAGGTCACCCAGTAAGTGGCTAAATATGTGGTCCAAGGCATTTAAGCCAGTACTAAATCCACCAACTGCATTCTCTAGCTCATGCTTAAGTCTTTCTACCTACACTGTGTGGTCTAGAGTGGCTGTATCAGTGAAGTCTGGGAGTACAGCACAGCTTCTGCTTTGAGCACCTCTGGAGGATTGGAGCTAACCCTACACAAAGTGGATTTTAATGGCTTGGTTTGAGGATGATTGGGGAACAGGGGGTGATGAGGTGATGTGCCAAAACCATTGAGTGGGCCAGAGCAGAAAGGGAGGGAGGACGCTCAGTGACCTGTGTTCTCTGGTTTAGAGCAGAGGCCCTCTCAGGCTTCCCAACAGAACACAGAGGATTTTCACTATAGCAGGGAATGTGGGCCTTTATCCAGTGAGAATCAAGACAGCTGTGTTGAAGAGCTACCAGCACACCAAGTGGAAAACAAATTTGAAAGTGTGAAATGGCAAGGTGTGCTAGGATGGAAACCAAAGTAATGAGGCGAGAAGTAGGAGTAATTAGGCATAAAGAGAGAGCCCTAGCTGCTCATGGACTAACAAACTCAAGAAAGCCCAGTGTGCATCACATGTGAGTGTTGCACAGGGCACTGGGCAAGTTCTACAAGAAATATGAGAAGCAGTCCCCAGCAGGATCAGGCCCACTCAGACCTGGAACCAGTAAGAAGCCCTCTGAGATCATCTCTTCTGCTCTGAGTCTTGGCTGAGTTAGTCACACCTGGTGACCAGTAGGCCAAGGGTCCACAGAGCCATGCTACTTTGAGCACCTACTTTAGCCAAACCGTATCCTAGTCCAGTGTTTAACAAACTCTAAGGCACATAGGAGTCACCTGGGAGACCAATAAAAATTCAGTTTCTGAGGCTGTAGGTCTGGAGTGAGACCTGAGACCATTTCTAACAGGTCCCTAGGTGATGCCAATACTGCTGGTCTGGCGAACCACACTCTAGACCCTTTCCATAACTGTATTTTTTGATCCTAATATAATGTGTATGAATTGACACATCTGACAAATGAAAGCACTGAGGCTGGGAGCATTGGATGGTCTGCTCAGTCACAGGGCTAATGAGCTCAATCCAGGTCCGATGGCTCCAAACTTCAAACCTCTCTGTTAGGCACCACTCTAGTCCACACGCACATTCAAGCTGCTGCTGTTCAGATACTCAGTATGGTGCCCTACAAGCACCGCTCCTGGCACTGGGGCCCAGTAGAGGCCCAAGCATCCCTGTCTTCAAGGAACTGGTTTACTCAGACACTACCTTCCAAGGTCCCTGGGGCTGGTGCAATCTTGGGCTGGAGTTTTGAACCCACCCTAACCCTCTTGTTTGGGACCTCTGCTAGTTCCTACCCCAGGGCAAAACCCACCTTTTATTGTTCCAGAGGCTCAGGAAGACTCCTTCACTTCTGCTACACTAGCCACTCAAGAATATGCACTCATCCTCCCCCTTGGTTTGGACTACATGGATTAGAATATCACCTGGAATGTTCTGGAGTACCAAGCCCTCCCTTGAGATTAATGGTTTGCCCTGACCAGGCCCAGCCTCAAGGGGCCATCCCTTTTCTCCCCAGTTTGTCAGTCTCTCAGGCCTTTACTCCATGCTACACTCAATTCCTTTTCATAGCCAGGCCACGACCCCTTAACATGCCTAGTGATGACTCCATTTCTGAAATGCTCTCTGGCTTCCGGGGTCTGATATCCTAGTTGGAGTGACAGATGCAGATAGTCACTCACTCGTCTACCTTAGCCCTTCCCCACCCCCTTCCCATCTTTAAATACTGAAAGCCTGAAGGATCCACTGCAAACACCATCTTTTCCATAAAGAATTTCCTGTTCACCTCAACTTGCATTAACCTCGCCTTCCTCTAGACCCCTCTCTACCCAATGACATCATTTTTTGCATCTGTCTCATAGCATTTAACACTTTCAACCTTGTACTACTGTCAAGCTTGGCCATGGCTTCCCTTGTATCTTTGGCTCCTTGGAAGGAGCTCTTATGCCTGGTACATCCTTGTGTCTCCAGCAAAGTGCTTTGCACATTGAATGTGCCTAATAAATGGCTATTAACTGCATGAAATGATTTCAAGTCAGATTAATAAATAGCATAATAAAGGAATGAAGACTTTAAGAGTCTTCAGTGAACAATTGAATAAAAAGGAGGCTGGAAAGGGAGGGGGAGACTCCCTGGAGGTCCCACAGAGGAAATGAGGCCAATGTGTCTCTTGAAGGCTGAGTAGGATTTCCTTGTGAGATTAATAATTACTCTAATGAAAACTAAAAGTTATGAAGTGTTTATCATGTGCCACATACTGGCTAAATCATGTGCTCATTTCATGGCGACATAGCCCTGTCAAGAAAGTTGGTCCTAAATAGTTTCCATTTTACAGATAAAGAAACACACGGAAAGGCACCAAGAAGCCAGCTCACTTTCTCTAGAACATATAGACGAAAAGTAACAAAGTCGGGATTTGAATCCATCTCTTGGACTCCATAGCACTTGTTTTAAAACCTAATGCTATGGGAGGAGATGGGGATACTTCAGGCAGAGGTAACGCAGGGCAGGAGGAAAAGTGAGCCGAGAGGGGAAAGCATCAATTAATCCCACATGACAGGGACAGAGCGGGCCCATGGTGGGGCCACTGTGGTGTCAGACAAGGCTGGGAAGGTGGTCTGGGGACAGACCGGGGTCATGTTTTCCCTCCATAAGAATGAAGAGTACGAGCCATGGAGAAGAAATACCGAGTCAAACCTGCACTGAGAAGCGTTATTTATGTGCTGTCTCTGGCCCGGCCCCCAGGCCGCTGTTGTGAGGGGAACGGGGCTCCCAGCCAGCAGCCCTGGACAGCTCTGTGGGCCGTGGAGCTTACTGCAAAGTCACACTTTGGAGAATAGAGCTGCTGGTGATGCCCAGAGTGGCCCAAATAAAAGTCAAATACCACATTCAGTTCTCCAGGGGTGTTTTTGCTATTAAATTAAGTCTGGAAAATAAATAATTGTCTTTGGATTTGATTTGAGAGATTTTTGGTAGTTGAACACTCAGTCAGGAAAAAAAAAAAAAGAAAGCAGCTAACTATTTCTTGAAAGATTCTTTGACTGGCTCCCCCTGCCAGAGGACAGCAGATCACAATGAAGGCTTGCTGTCTGCGAAGAGCTGCTTTTCTCCCCCGCTTGACACAATTATCCCAGAAAAATAGAGGGGGGAGGGGAGGCTCCATCATATGTTCCAATTTTTATTGCTACATTCCTTGGATGGCTCCATATGTTTACCTTTAGCTGACTTTAGACTTGGTGTTCTCTGTGGCTGCTGGCGTCAGCCACAGGATTCTTTCATGTCTATTACTTTATTAAGGAATGTAAAAGCCACATACAGACCGACCAGGGGACACAACAGTACAAGACACAAATAACCCTGAATGGGCTTGCAAAGAGCCTAAGGAGGCTTCACACCTAATTCTCCCAGATGGGCTGTAAGGCTCTCACAGACCAAAAGGGGGCACTCTTAACACTCGCTCCCAAGCTCCCTCAGTGATACCATTCCCATGAAGAAATAGTACAGAGACCACGCAGGGCTTTAAGATCAGTCCTGATGGCAGCAGAATGGGGTGAAAGAAACCACTCTCATCACCAGGGATTTGGTTGTTTTTTTTTTTTTTTTTTGCATCTTTGACTTTCGCTGACTAGAAATGGAATCTCCAAATCATAGGGAGGATGTTAAGATTAAACAGGAAAAAAGCACCCCCCAAAATTGCTTTGCACAAAGCCTTGGCACATGCATTATAAATGCTCAGAAAGAGCAGCTGTTCTTTAAACATTTTTGCTGAGATATTTCTACCTCTTAATAGGGGCACCTCATCTAGGTCCAGACCGGCTCATAGCACAAGGGTATGATTGTAGAATGAGTGTCTATATTGGGCAGCAAGAGACAGGGGGTGGAGGATAATCATTATTTACTCAACTCCTACTGTGTGCTGGACACTTTGCGTGCATTATCTTGCTATCACAATTTTACAGATGAGGAAACTGAGGTCAGGGAGGCTAAATATATTGCCCTGGTATGTGGCAGAAACAGGATTTGCACCCAGGTCTCTCTGTTTGATTCTAAGCCTGAGCTTTTTCCATTAGACAAGGCTACGCAACTCAGGACCAGCTTTTCATAATGCATTATTTTCTCACGTGGTCTCAGCCTCCCACAAACTCTTTACAAAAGCCTGAAGCCAGCACTGAGAACATTCAATCACTTATAGGTACAATTACAATCTTACTCAAGTACACAAACTTAAATTCTTAAAATTTTCAGCAAACATGTTTGTGGAGAGATGGAGAGGGGAAGAACTGAGGAATGAGGTAATGGAGATCATTCTTATGCCACCCGCCTCCAGAGATGTTTGTCAGTGCCTGGAGGATCCACATTTGTTCTCCTTTTTCAGGCTCCTACACCAACCACCAAACCTTCACAGAACAAAGTCTGGAGTTTATTTTAACGCCACCGTTCTTCCATTCCCCTTCCCAGGATCTTCACTCAATTTGCTGGTTTCTGCCTTTGTAGGAGTTTACAGTCTGTGTTCTAACCACCCAGTATGTTGGGAGGTTAAAAGAAAGAGCTGTCATCCAAAAGGTGATGCTCACACTTCAAGTCAGGTTATGAGGACGGTCTGAGCTAGAAATATTGTGTAGAGTGGGGGTGTGTTTTCACCTCCCTCGCAGAAGCTGATGGCCACCCACCTGTTCTTTCCTGGTAGGTGCTTGATGGTTAAGAGTAGAAATGCTTTGACGTCATGTGGAAAGAAAAAAAGGGATTCTTTACTCAGATGACAAAACGTGTTTGTCTTGTGACTTTCCCTGAGAACCTGGACTGGGTGAATGGCTTGCAACTGAAGGATGTTTTGATTATCAAGAGGATAGCCCCTTAGCCAAACTAAGAAAGCCCTCAGCCCCACTTAGGATTAGCTGTTCTCTCGTTGAATGTAGCAAGTTCTGTTCTGGAAGATTTACTGGTGACTGTGCCTCAGCCCACCGGGTTCTTCAAGGAGATCTTCAGAATCAACATCTCTTTTCATCTCTCTGCATCATTGGGAAAATTTTTGTAAAGCTAGATACTCTTTTCAATGAGAATTGGCTATGTGTATCTAATGTTTACTCTGGGCCAATATTTTCCAAGGTGGTAGTAAAGGCTCTGAGAATCCTGTAGTAAAGAAACCTATGTCACTTTACTTAATCCAGAGATTCTCATATATATCTGACCACAAAACCCTTTTAGCATAACGTCTATGAATATCGTATGGAAACAGTTTGACTATAAACATATAAACTCTTGAAACTGCTTAGAAGGGATAACCTCAAACTATTGATGGATTTGGATAGAGTATTTAAAGCAGAACTATTGGTCACATATTTGGGTTAAAATCTGAAGCTGCCCTAGTGGTCTGTCTGGATTATTTTTAGATCTGTGAAAGTGTGTGTACATGTGTTTATATATACTATGTATAAATATGCATTTTAACTTTGAGGTTAGAAGAAAAAAAAGAAGGAAGGAATATTCCTTCTTATAAGAAAAGCAATCGGGGTCCTGAGGGGGGAAGGGGAAAGTTTGTAAATTTTAAGGCATTATCGCCATGTCCCATTGCTGGCAACCTCTGATCACAGCTTGCTGCAACGGTGAAAACATGTGGACAGCTCTCACTGAATGCCAGACAATCAAAGATGACACCCCTTCTCATTAACCTCTCAGAGGCCAGCCCCACCTCTCCCCCCTAATCCAGCACCCAAAACACTTCTTTCCAAGTCATTGATACCCACCAGCTGTATTCCTGTGTGTTCTTTTGGATGGTGAATTAATTCAGAAAAAAGTATTTTTTTCCCACGTTGCAATTTAATTTTTATTTTCAGAGCATATTTGAAGCCTTCTAAAGAAAATTCTTAGAAACCCACTCTAAAAAATGTACAATTACAGTATTTTTTAATTGTTGTAAAGTTATGGGAGCTGTTTCAAAATTATTTTTAATGAAATATAAGGTTGTTCTCTGAAATAGAACTTTACCCGTGTTTTTTTTTTTTTTAATTGTCACATATAGGGTGATTTTAAAGTAAATAAGAGCACAAGGTTCATATTATTTTAAATGTATATTGTATTTGTCTTCTCAGCGCTGTGGTTTTTAGTCTGAATAGCATCATAGTATGGAGCCAGCCTATTAAGCAGCCTGTTTGGGTAAGGAAACTCTGAGACCAGCACAATGTTGCATTGCTCACTCTGTCCTTCCAATATGGTTAGAATTCCACAACCTAAATGATCATTTGTTGAACAAATTCATGCTTTTATTAGTCAAAATACAGAGAAAACAGAGCCTCCCTGTTCCAAGATATTTGCTAATGCATGGTTAATTATCACATATAGCTGACTATAATTCATTTTACAGGGGCGACCTCCTGCAGGTAACCATACTAGCAGTTTATGAACCAAAATAACCTCACTATAGGTCAGAGCCATTCCAGGGCCGGTCAGACACTTGGTGCTTCTAGACCTTCTCACTTCACATTGCTAATTTGAACAAGGCTTTATTTTTATATTTGTCAGCAGCAAGACTGTAGGATGGTTGTTAAACTTCTCCCAGGCCTAATTAGAGCGGCAATGCTCGCATTCATAATGAAGCTCGTGTCTTGCTCGGAGTTAGTGAGCAGAGCTGTTACAGTAGCTTCCTGGCAGGCCGGGGCTGGCAGTTTTAAGGTAGCTCGTGGCTGCAGTATTAAGTGACTGTTGAAATTCATTGACTCCACCACAACTAATGTGTCTAGATGACAACAAGTTTACACGGTTCTTTTATAGTTACGGCAAATGGGTGCATTTAAATATTTATTAGGTGATTATGGTGATGTGAAATGGAAAAAAAAAATGCAAAGTGCAATCTCCCCAGTATGACTGTTTTTAACTGTTGATGTGGGGCCAGGATCTCGGTATCACTCAAAATCGCCTCATCTTTCCCTCATAAATATTTATACTAGATCAGCAGCGATGAATGCTAATTTATTTGCATCTTGTTTCCTTATTGACTTCTCCCTGGGCAGGGGTTAGCGGTGAAAAGTGGTGCAGCCTTACTGGGTTGGAGGATATTTCAATCAGCCAAGCAAGATGCATTTTGAGTAGCCGGGGGAAAGTTCACTTTGCTGAAAATGAAGCGTCCTTTTTGCTCTTGGAGATGCAACCTGAATGCTCAGGCAGCTGGTGTGTTGCCCTCTCCCAGAGCTGACGTGCGTGCTGGCGTGCAGTTTTGCCTCCAAAAGACTGCTTTTCTGTATAGCAACTTGTCAAACCTTGGATTGAATCGGGTGAGGCTGGCTGATCTGGATGTTTGTCAGAACTTCCAACTCAATTTTTTTTTTTTTTTCTTATTCTGTGAGCCATTTAAAAGAAATACATTTTCACCATAGGAGAAAAAACATCTATCTCAAATTGAATGTGGCATCTGAGACAGACAGAGGAGAGGTTAAAAATGAATCCAGCTCTGTTGTATAAAGGTTAAATGTACATGATACTAAAGAACGCAGAGTCTGTGGAGGGAACTGTCAAAAAATTTCAGCCAGATAAAGGGAAACAATATTTTGCAATTGAATATTTTGACAGCGTAGGAAGCTGTAGCATAAGATAATTGCAAAATTCGTCATCCATAATGCTATTTATTATTTTGTTCCCTATGTCTTAAAACAAACAGCATCTGTATAGTCTTGACATGTATAAATGTAATATTTTCAGGAGATTTCTAGAAGTAGCTTTTGAAATAGTCCATTACTACATTTAGAATGCCCTGGAGGTCTAAGGAATGTCCCAATAAAAGTTCACGTAGAACACATAAGGCCACTGAATCAGAGGTCTCTGCAGCTACCATAGTTGCTTCAGTTGGAAAAAATCTTAATTTCTGACTCTAGCTAGCTGTGTATCTTTTTTTATAAAATGTACTCATGTCTCCTTAGAGCTGAACCTGTTACAGTACCTCCAATCTTAGACTGGTTCCAAGGGCATTAATTACCAAAGATTCCAGGACCACCTCATTATATGATCAATAGTA
Organism: Eschrichtius robustus; assembly: GCF_028021215.1. Classification (NCBI taxonomy): domain Eukaryota; kingdom Metazoa; phylum Chordata; class Mammalia; order Artiodactyla; family Eschrichtiidae; genus Eschrichtius; species Eschrichtius robustus. The sequence goes on from NC_090843.1 coordinate 39,146,687, forward strand.
TGTCCCTCTAGGACAGGGGTGTAGCAAGAGTTCACTGTGATGGTGGTTCTACACAGTGAGATGATTCAAAGAGAAGTCAAATTCATTGGGAAACTCACTACTAAGAAAATGCTCTGGCGAATCTTGGGTCACGTGAAGACTCCTCCAATGATGCAAAGTATTATCCTCAAATCTACAAATGTGGATTCTAACTTTAAGAATCCAATTATGTGGATCCTCAGATTAAAAAGCATAACCATGGATCCCTCTTGATGCAGGAGATGCGTGGCTTCATTTACTGTCTCTGGTCAGAGCTATTTGTAAGGGACAGGTAGTTTGCCGTTTCTTTTCAGTGTAAATCTTCTCAACTGTAGGGATGGTGCACAGAGGTTGCTCACTCGGTGCAAATGAAAACCCTCATCTTAGTCCAGTTTTGCTATTCTCCGTGAATATAAAGCTGTCCTTTAATCCTCTCAACTCAATAAGGAAACATTTTTTCACCCCATTTGATAAATAAGGAGACCTGAACTTAAAGCGACTTCAGGGTTTTCTGGAGGTCTCGGAGTGGGTGGCCACACTGCCCCGCTCCGTATCTGGGTCTGGGCGAGGGCGTGCCCTGGCGATGGGCAGGGCTTTCCTGCACGGCCGCTGGAGCCACTTGCTCTCCAGGTGAACCTCTTTCAACTGTGAAGGCTCCACTCTAATGAGTTTTCTAGTGCATTTCATAAAAGACTCAATCTACCAATGCTTTCTTTACTCCTAAGTTTTCAATTTTGCAAAGCAATTTTATAAAGCAGGGTCCGTCTCTAATGGGCTTCCCTAAAATCCAAACACATCAATATACCATCGGTAGAGTAAGTCATTGGGAAAGGTCATGAGGATGCTAGTTCAGAATTGTTTCCCTTAAAATCACCATGTTGGTGCAAGGGCCAGGCACAAGGAAAGTAAATTATATTTCCATATGAGAGGTCATTAGAAGGGAGTCATTTGGGCTTATCTTTCTAGATGCCCAGGAAAAGAAAACTGTCCACGACATATGCTGGGGGAGTAAATAAAGAAAATGTAATCTCATTTTTGTTACTGTCATTACGTCTGTGTCTCCTTGAATTGGCTGGTTAATTTCTTTCAGGTGAAAAAATAGCAAAGCAGCCTTTCTCCAAGTACATGGGCTCGATTTTTACATGGCAAAAGGTAATTGCTAGGCATCCTAGCTTGCATATGTGCTATGACCCCCAAAGTAACCAACACCACATTTAGATTACAGTCAACTTCACCATGGATGACTTCAAACAAAAGCAATAAAACTTTCTCTGCACTTCATTCTCCTCCTGAGTTTTCCTTTGTTCTGGTCTGCAGAAAATGACAGCCTTAAAAATGGAATGGCAAAGTATATTTGATCTCAGTCCTGATGCAATTTGGGGTGTGTATACCTCTGTGTGTGAGTGTGTGTGTGTGTGTGTACACATACCTGCGTGCCCTCCTTTGTGCTCACAGATTTTGGCTCTGGGTCCATAGCATTTCTATGTGTCCCAATGTCACATACTTGAGTCTGTACCCATCAGTGTTCTTTTCCCCTTGATTCTAAAGCCTTGTTGGTGTGGATCATGGTTGAATCCGCAGTCCTAGCTGAACTGTACAATAAAGACTTGTAGGTAGGAAATAAATGAATAAATGAATGATGGTATGGATGTTCAGAGCTCTAAGCTGAGAGGATATTAGGTTCTACTTCAAGTTATTTGATACCCTATTCCAAAATACTAGAGTATAACATTTTATACCCTAGTATAACATAACCTAAGTGTCAGGAAATGTACACTCCTCCTACCTCCATCTCAGTCAACTCTTATGCAGGGATGTCTTGCTTAAATATTGGTGTTATTGTTTCACCTTCTGATGTGTTGTCTGGATGAAGTCTTAGGGTAAGTTGTGAGTTGAAAAGAGAGTCAGGTGCACTGCTTCCTGAAGAGTGAAACTTCCTGGAGCCACTCTTTAGGAGAAGAGGTGGAGCCTCAGGTCAGACGGCAGAGCTTTTTGGAGGATGGCCAGGGATTATCACCATCCCTATTTCACATAAGGGGGAACTTCTCAAACAGGATGAATTACATGCTCAGTCTTATATAGGCAGCTCTGCTTCAATAATCACAGAGTCCAGGATTGTTCCTTCTAGCTTGTCCTTTTTATGAGGGCTCTAGGTTGTCATGCTAGCTTTAAAATGTAATAATTTCCTAAAATGTATTATTTGCACAGCACTATATAGTTTGTAAAATATGTATATAGATGTGTATGTGTGTATCTGACCCTCACAAACATCCAGTGAAAATCAGGGACTACTTTCTGCCTCAGTTTAATCGATCAGGAAATGAGATTCAGAATTCAAATGAATAGCCCCAAACCACACAGTGGTAGAGTTTGGATTAGAACCCAGTTCTCTAGATTCCTCACCTGGTGTTCTTTCTACAACATCATGAAGCTTATTATTAACCTTATAATATCTCAATGCCAGCTATTCGGAAGCTAGATGAAGATTCTCAAATACATAGATCATTTTTAAGAGCAGATGAATGAGTAAAACATTAATATGTTTCAGTTGGCAAGATTTGAAAACAATTGTTCCCTGCAACCCAGAGATGCTTTTTACTCTAGAGGGTGGGAAGTGATCTACATTGATTAGAGAACTTCCTGATCTTCAGAATCTATTCTGTGTTTCTCTTTCCTCCAAGTTACTGATTGAGTTCTATTTGCTCTCTATTCAAGCTTCAGTGACTACTCAAAACGAAGGGAAAGTTTGAGGATCACCTTGTTATATTCTAGTTTATTAGACAATGAACATAATAGGGAGTAGAAAAACAATTCAGGAGAAAAGCACCCAGATAGAAACATATGCTAAAGTTGTTAATGGAAATAGATGTCAAAACTTATATGAATAGAAGAAAAGGGAAACTCCACAAAGAGATTCTTGTGGTAGGTAAATTCTGATTAAAAAAAAAAAAAAAAAAAAGCACCATCTTACGCTAAAAGAACAATAAAAGAGATTTGCAGGAACCATCACGTAGAACCCTCAGAGAGATGATCTGAATGGCAGAGTTTAGACCATGCCCTTCAGAAGCACCTGTGTATGGACAACCAGTCAAGAGAGCACAGTGGAGGGCATACGGCAATATGCCAGATAAGACGCCTGAACCCCGTGTTTCACTACCCCCTTCTACTGGCTCCTACAAGAATGAGTGGTACGAAGGGTCCCCAGAGACCTTCAGAGACTCTCAGGACACAGGTGATGTTTTCATCTCTGCTTCCAGCTGAAGGTCATGTCTTTGGAAAAGAAAGGAGGGTGAGGGAGGGGCGTAATGGCTGAAGACGGTGTTGGAGAGATGTTAGTTTCCTGGACTGTGGCCTGTGATACCAGAACAAAGGGTCCTGGCTAGGATCTGGGTACACTTCACAGAGACTGGGAAGAATGTATTTGGCAGACAATTCTGAGCTGATCAACAGAGTTGAAATAGGGCTTTTGTCAGAGAGAGTGGAAAAAAAAGTCCAAATAAACTGCAAAATGGGATTGTATGGAAATTGCCATGTCTGACATGGCAAGGAGACACAGAGCAAGGGCAGGGGTTCCTAGTATTTCTTAGGAAATGACAAATGGCATTTATATGCCAGTCCTACAGAGTAGAGAGAACAGCAGTTGAACTTGAGATGCTAAGATATATGAAAGACATATGCAATCTCCTAAATATTTCTCAACTTGCATGGTGAAGCCTATGGCTAGAATAAATAATATGTTAACCTTTGGAGACAAGGCAAAAGAAAACTATTAACCCCATCCAAATAAACATATTTAAATGTCAGATCCGGTGACCGGAATTCTTGCCCTACGTCACCCAAGATAAGAATTCTGTTGCTCTGAAAGAGCAGAGTCACTCTTGACAAACCCAGACACCCTTCCCTGGGACCCACCACACTGTGCCCACAGAGGGACACAGACCATTTATTCAAGAAACATCAACCACGTGGTGGGAGGTGGGAATGCACAGATGAGTCAGACACAGTCTGCCCCCCAGGAGGCTACAGTCCAGTAAAGAGGAGAGATGTGAAAATGAAATATTTAAAATTGTAGGAATCATGGGGATATAAATAAAAATCCTAAAGAGTTGAGGAGAAAGTGGATTTTCCAGTAGAAGATATGGCCCTCCCTTTGAATACAGACTGTGGAGCTTTGTGGCTGAATTTATTCCCTTAGGGGACCTGACTCTCTAAGACACAAACCCTTAAAATCGTAGGTGGCTGTATGCTTAAGCAAGATCAACCTGGCCACCTCTGAAGAAGTTTCTCATGAGGCAATTGCCTTTCCAGAGCTTCCTTTCAGTTACTACAGGCTTGATGAGTCCTTCTGGAAACTTCCAATATACCTATTTCAAGCCTTTTTTTTTTTTTTTTTTTTTTCAAGCCTTTCTTGCTGGATGTTGGCTTGTAGCTAGTGCTTACTTGTTGTAAAACATTTTTTAAAATCCGTATTGGAGGAATTGAGTGGCATGTTGCCTAACACGGACAGGAAAAGGAGAGGAATTTAGGCCTGTATATAATGGAATCATACACTGTACAAAAATTTATAGATCCTAGAGGGGAAGTAAAGTGAAAAGCATTTCAATTGTGAAAAATAAAAAGAGAATCCAGAGTTCTACTTTGGTGGCATTATACTGTGGGTTCCCTAGCCAGGTAGTATTTAAGGATGATATTTTCCTAATATAAATTATTTTAAAACTTATTTTCAAATATAGATTTATACTTAAAAATATAGAAGTGATCCCAATATGATAAGGGATTTTATCTCTCCATAAATTTACCAAAAGTCTTATTCCATTAAAATTAGATTATCTCACAATCATTTACCTCATTAACATTTCACCTCTTAGAAAGTAAAGGAAAAAAAAGAGAATTGCCCTTATTCTTAATATTGGCCTTCAAAATGATACTGAATTAACGGGAATATTGAGAGAACCATGTCAGGGAGGTTATAGATACAATGAGGATTTTCGAACACATACCCAAGGCTTTAAGAAATTCACAGAATAGATAGAAACAAGTCTATATCTAGAAGACTTATCAAGTGAATGGGGATTTCTAAGTTTAAGGAATGCCAAAAGTTGAAATTCTGGCTGTTCAGTTGAAAATAATCCCAATGAGAACAAAAGAGGACAGGTAGCCTGTGAAACCGTGTGAATACATGGCAGGGGGAGGGGTTCTGCATTAAGATCTCAAAAGAATCCATTCAGAAAATGGATTTGAATCAGGAGATACAGTATTAGTGCCATTCATTTTCTGGCTGCTGGGAAAGCTGGCAATCAAAATGAAGTACATCTTAGATAAGATCCTCATGTCACCAAAGCCTGTAATGGTACCCACACACAGTAGGCAAACACATAGTAGGCATTTAATAAACATTTGTCAAACTGAACTGCATTGCTGAATAACAGAAAGAAGGAAGGGCACTCAACTTTCAACTTGTATTAGGGTTTCAGATTTTCTAGCAAGAGTTATCTTCATATCCAAAAGAATAGAAAAAACAATATAAAGAAGATAATGCAAGTCAAGATTGAGAGAGAACAATTAGGTACCTATGAATTCAAGTTCAAGATTTTAGGCCTTGAAAAGTTTTATCTGAAAAGATGTTATGCTGAAAATATATATCACTATATCCTCTTAGCAATCTTATTGTTTATCTCTGAGATGATAAAATGAATGGGAGAGTTCTCAGAGGATGAGTGACCAGAAGATATCAAAATTTACTAAAATTTAGTCCCTTGAACTTAAAATTTATCCTTGGCAAATTTCTAGAAAAGAATGTTAAATTGTAGGTTCAAAAATTTTTGAAAAAGTAAAGGGATCATTAAGAACCTACATTTGCTCATTAAAAACAAATCATGGCACAGTAACTTCATTTACCTTTGAGCTAAAATTTACCATGTTGATAAATTAAAAGACCACTCAAAACATAGTAGTGATTAATTTCAACCAGTCATTCAACAAATCTCCTGAGTGGATTCACAACCGGTTGAAAAATTGCACTCAAAGGCTGTGACAGTCTGGAAGAAATTTTGTAGGATGAGAACCCAGGGCTCTACCCTTGACTATGATCTGCTCTATTGGTTGCCAAATTTGTTTTTATCAGCAGAGCCTTTCCATTTGAGTCCATGCTATCTTCTTCTCCTTATGCTGTGTTGCCTACAGACAGAGGAGAGTGATGGGAGGATGAGGTTTAAAACCATTCTATATCAGGAAATGTTGACAGAACAGGCAATACTCAGCCTGGAGAAGTAAGAAAAGGGCCATCTCATTCATATTGGCTGCCCAAAAGTCACCATGATTTTTTTTCTTGTCTCACTCCCCATTCTCCATTACCTCATTGCAGCATTACACACTGCTAACTATATTCTTCTTTTTGATAGCATCTTCCTTTTATTTCCACAGTGGTACACTATCCTAGTTTTTTTATCTTTCTTCTTTCTTCTCCTTTCTCTGTTTCATTATTAGTTAATTCACTTCCTCTGGCAACTGTATTGGGACAAAGTTCAGTCCCTAGCCTCTGCTCTCTTTTCTTCTTCCTTTGGGGTACTTGTATCACTCATATCTGCACTAATGGTTCCTCAGTCCATAAATCCAAGCCTGACCACATTCCTAAGGTCAAGTTCCACTTAAGCAATTGCTTGAGGGATGCATGTATTTGGAAGTCCTACAGTCATCTCAAAACCCATGCTTTATCTTATCTTCCCTAATTCTGTCAAGGGCACCACAAGTTTTTAGGTCAAAACTTGAGAGAAGTCTTTGACTTTCTACATCCTTTTCTCTCATATCCTCTTGGTCATCAATTTGTGTCAGTTCCTCATGTATAGATTCTTTTGCATTTATCCATTCATTTCTGTTTCCATAGCTGAGACCTATGCCAGGTGTTGGCTAAATCATTACACCGCCTTTCAACTTGTTTCTCTGCCTGCCTTTCCAGTGTCCTCTGTGTTTTACCATCAGATCAACCATTCAAAAGTGAGCAGTATGAATCTTTCATCATGTCATTCCCTTCCTCACCAATGACCTGCTCTTTCACTAGCTGAAAGGCCTTCTTACCTTCTTGCCTTTCAAATTCTTATCTACTTTCAAAGTCCAACTTAAGTTCTTTTTCCTCCCACGAGGTTTTAAATCCCAGCTCTGTCACTTATTAGCTGTGTGACCTTGGGAAGGCTACTTAACATTTTTGTTTCAGTTTCTTTATCTTAAAAAAAAATGAGTACGCTAACAGTACCTACATCATAGGACTGAGGAGGATTAAATGAGTTAGTATCCCTTAGGGCACTCAGAACTAATAAGTGCTATGTAAGACATTAAATAAATAAAAATGTGTATATTCTCTAGCTATTCCAAATTGGAAGTTATCATGTCCCCTATTCTCACCATTAATATATTACAGATATAACCCTTAATCTGCTTCATTTATTATGTTGTCACTTTATGTTTTCACACAGAATGTCCATTAGTTACACACATAGACTGAAAGTTTATGGAGGGCAAGTTCACATCATATATTTATTTGTATCCCCACAATCCCTACTATTGACCGTACCTATTGAGAATGTTCAAGTAATGATTATGCACTGAAATGCCCCCGGTTTTCCAGAAGTGACCCCCTAGATTCTCCGATTCTCAATCCACCATCTTTGCTTGGTTTCTAGATCTGGCCTCACTGATCTTCTCCAGACGGCTGGTTTGTATGGTACAATGCACCTCTCTTACTGGCCATCTCTGAGTGCTACATTTATCAGGGACAGTGGGTCTTGGCAGGCAGACAAGAAACACAATCTGTAGACAGAGCCACCACAAGCCAATCTTGCCAGTACAATTCCTGCAGTTTGCTGACAGTCATATGGTTGTTTTCCAAGCCTCTAATATGGAATACTTTAAGGAGAAGTAGCTGAGGGTCGGGGACTGCTGGCTATTTTCCTTCTATTTTTTTCTTTGGGAGATCATGTGCCTGACATTTTGACTCTAAAATGATTCACAATGCCAGGGCTGTCACATAAAGAATGGTCCAGCTAAAGGTTGAAGTCTTGGACTGAATTGGTGTGAATGCTTCAGTGAATCTTCTGAAGACCATCCAAAGCCACACATAAATAATAAGTTTGGAATGGCAACAAGAATGCCTGGGATGTGGCCTTCTGCATCAGCCATATAATGTTCTTGGTGGGCTATTTCAGATAAAGAACCATTAGGAAAACATTTATCAGGGTGTGGTGGGGGAAAAGCTTTCTTTGAGTAAACGGTCCCAGTGCAGTTTGTATTTCCACACAAAATCCCCACCCGCGTGCTGTGACTTCCACTCAGGCAGAGCACTCAGTATGGAGGTAGTTAATGCCCACACATCCATAACTGTTCCGCACTATAGAAGCTCTGCTTTCCTTATCAAAGAAGCCCTACCAACGCGGAGTCACACACTCTCATCCTTTATCACCAGGTGTTGCTGGGTCTTATTTAATGATCTAGGCAGTTTCATGGGAGTCAAAGAAGAAGCCACACAAATGCAGCTCTGAGAATTCCATTGACTGGATGGAAATGACGAGTTGGAAATATCATTTCCGGGTTGCCCCCCAAAGCTTACGTCAATGTTAGCTACTGGCCAGGTTCACTCCATGAAGACTGGCCAAAAAAGAGGTGCTTTTGGAAGCATGTAACCCCATAAGCCAGTAATGGGCTCAAAGGACATTGTGCAAGAACTTCATTCATACGTACCTTACACCTGAAGGGTTAGCCCACCTGTAGACAGGTTTCCAGAAGGAAATTCAGACCCCAGAAAATTCTGGCTGTAGAGGCAGCCAGCCCCACTTCAGGAAACTCCCCATCCTTCAGGTTTTCTACTTACCCATTCATCCTTGCTTATATTTCCTGATGCTGAAGTCTTAACTCCTGGAGAACCAGGATGGTCCCCAAACAGCACCTTCTTCCTGGTTTTCACAGGTGGTGAGGGCTGTTTGACATGCCTTACCCGGTTTGTGTTTTGCTATAGCCCATCCACTTTTCCAGACTTTCTGTGATCTGTCTCCTGTCTACCTCTCCAGCATGATGTTTCTTCCTCTCTACTCTACCCACACTCCACACATCCCATTCACACAAACTCCTAAGGGATTCCCCAGTCCCACCATTTCCTCTGTTTCACCCAGCCTGGAATGCATTTAAAGGTTGAGACAGATGACACTCACTCATGTATATGAATGAATGTGTATTTAGTACAACAAAATTTGGGATTTTCAGGAAGAGAAAGAGACACACAAGGAGGGTGAGATGGGGGTGGCTTTGGGCTCTTTTGTGGTTGTGATGTGGGGTTAAGGCTAGGAGCTCCCTGCACTTGCACTGTGGGCTAAAGCTGCACTCTTTGAAATTCCAGTCAGCGCACCTCTGCATGCTGATCTTTCTTGTTGGGTCACACAGGTAAGGGTGTAGTGGAGGGGCTAGCAGGGAGGGGATCCAGAGAGCCCGTCAATGTTCAAATGCCAAAAATGGACACTTTATCAAACCTCCAAGCCTTCACACATGCAGCTTTTCCAGGAGGCAGATTTCAACTTGTCATTTGATGCTTCCCTTAGGAATCACCTTCTCTAGAAACTTCCCTGGACTCCACCCAGCTGTATTAGACCATCCTCCTTTCTACAGCAGTCGTGTCCTGTGCTCGCCTCTATTTTCATAGCTCTTATCACATTTGGTCTTTGCAGTGAATTGAATTGCATCCCCCAAAAGACATGTTTAAGCCCTAACTCTCAGCATCTATGAACATGACTTTACTTGGACATAGGGTCTTTGCAGGTATAATTAAGTTAAGGATCTTGGGATGAAGTCATTCTGGATTTAATGTGGATTTAGAAAGGGGAGGGGGGCTTCCCTGGTGGTGCAGTGGTTAAGAATCCGCCTGCCAATGCAGGGGACACGGGTTCAAGTCCTGGTCGATCCCACATGCCGCGGAGCAACTAAGCCCGTGTGCCACAACTACTGAGCCTGCGCTCTAGAGCCCGTGAGCCACAACTACTGAAGCCCACGGGCCTAGAGCACGTGCTCTGCAACAAGAGAAGCCATTGCAATGAGAAGCCCGTGCACCGCAACAAAGAGTAGCCCCCCCCTAGTAGCCACAACTAGAGAAAACCTGTGCGCAGAAACGAAGACCCAACGCAGCCAAAAATAAAATAAATAAAATTAATTTATAAAAAAAAAAAGAAAGGAGAGGGGTTTGACACAGAGACACTCCAGGGTGGCCATGTGAAGATGGAGATGGAGAATGGAGCTATACAGCTACAAGCCAGAGATCACCATGGATTTCCAGCAACTACCAGAAATGAGGAGAGAAACAAGGAATCAATTCTCCCTCAAAGCTCCCAGAAGAAACCAACTTTGCTGACACCTGGATTTCAGCCTTCTGGCCTCCAGAACTGTGAGAGAATAAATTTCTGTTGTTTTAAGTCACCCAGTCTGTGATAATTTGCTCCAGGAACCCTGGAAAACTAATATTTTTATAATTGTGTACCTGGGTTTTTGTCTTCATCACAAGAGCTGTTTGCTCCTGGAGAGCAGAGGTTGTGTTTGGGTCATCTTCAGATTCCTACAGCCTAGCACAGTGCCTGGCACAAATGGGGGACACCTGAAATGTTTTCTGAAAAAACTACTCAGCCCGAACCGACTGAATGCAGAAGGAAAAAAAGCCCCTTGAAATTAGCTCGACAGCAGGAAGATTTCCATCAGATCTGCTAGCTACAGTGAAATCACAAAGGGTTCAGTCTCCACGTAAACAGGCAACGATGCGATAGAGTTCACGCTTTAGGTTAGACTGTTTCTTTCCTTTTGGCCTGCAGGTGGATTTCTAGAACTATTGGGTGGTGGCAGGCGTCCCTGTGCCAATCTGCACAGGCGCTGAAGGGCTTTGGCATGCCTCCAAACCTTCTCTCCGGGTCCATGTTAACCAGATTTGTCTAGAAGATGGACAAGTAGCCTGGACACTCTGATTTAAACCGCATGCCCTCCCTGGAGTCCCTGGAGTGAGGGTTCCAATGGTGCAAATAATCTGTTGTTTGGTTTGGGTGCTTTCTTCTCTAGCTGAGCAAAGAGATATTTTTCCTCAGGAGGAGGTGAGTGAGGGTGAAAATATTTACTTAGAGACCACCTAGGCCAGGTCTGAAAACTCCTGAGCCAGGTGGGAAACTTCAGCCCAGTGAGAGTTCTCTGTTTTTGTTAAAGAAAAAGAAATCGCAGCTGGGGACGGCCTGGGAGCGTTGGCGCAGACGTCTGAGGCGTGGATCCCTGAAGCAGACTCAGTGACCACTGCCCTTTCGTGCTTTTCCATCGCCTCATTTTACAGACGACAAACAGCCCGGCCACTTGTTTAAAGCTCAGGGTTTTCTTTTTCCTCCTTCTTCTCTCTCACTCTTTTTTCTAAAAGCCACAGAGTGTTAGGTGATTTTTCCCTCCCTGCCTGGAGAACATTTATTACAGATGCTTAATCTCGCCTCCCTCCTTGGGGCAGCTCAGGCCCTCAGACCAAGGAGCTGAATCTTCGCCTTGGTAGAAACGCTGTCCACACATAAGGGGTAGGTGCTTTTATTTTAGCCTGTTCTACATGGCAGTCGTGGGTGAGGAAAAGCACTGACCTTTGTTGGAACAGAAAATAGAATTCAATTAGAAACCGTGGAATGGGTGCAAAAGAAATCACAGGATCCCTTCCTGCTTTCGAGGAGCTTCCAGACACACACACACACACACACACAAACACACACACACCCTGAGTTAAAAACAAATAACATTTTGCCAGCAGATGTGCAAAACTGATGCTTTTCATTTTTTAAAGAATCTTCCCATCCATGACATTATTTCACCTACGTGAGATTCCTGGGATACAAGGCAGTTGGTATGACTTTCATTTTATGGGTATGGAAACAAAGAGGTGATGTGAATGGATCCAGGGCACACAGTTTATTTGTGTCAAGGTAGGATCAACATCCCATCCTACTAGTTACCACTTCTGGCACTTTCCACCTTAATAAAAGCAGCTAATCTCTGCTGGATCTTTTCTCTTGCTGGGTCCTGCTCTAAACACTTTGCCTGCATTATCTCAGTGAATCCTGACAAGGGTCCTCTAAAATGAAGGACTGTTATTACTCCTGTCTTACAGATAAAGAGGTTAAGATTTGTCCAGGTAACACAGCTAGTTAATGTTGAAACCAGAATTTGGAACCAAGTCTATCTAGCTCAAAAGACTCTTCCTGGGGACTCTGCGTCACAGATTTTAAGATTCCATTTGCTGAGAGGATACAGAGTAAAGCAGTGATTAATATCAGAAGGACTTGAGCAAAAGGCAATTTCGTAGAGGATGTGAACTGAGAGGATGTTATATAAAGTAACATGGACAGTTAAAACAGGTGAGGCCCTTTGGGAAGAGCCACTAATCTAATGCTCCCTACCCGGATGGCATGGTTCTCCTAGTTTTACAGGTAAGTGGCTGAAGCTTGGAAGGATCAGGTACCCCGTTCACGGTCCACAGCTGGATCCTTGATGGAGTCAGGATTCACACTCAGATTATTTGACCTCAGACGACTCAGATGTCTCCATTCTGCTGCACTTACTGGCCCCATGAAGGTGAAAGGTGACCACAGTCCACAAAGCCTGTGACATCCATATGTATTGGTGAACATAGGTGATGTAGCTAAAACATTCAGGGAACAAAACTGCTGGAACTTTATAACAGTAGGTTTTCATTTTCTCTCTTGAAAGTTTTTTAAAAATATCTTTTGCACTGTAGCAGAACACATAGAACTGTACAAGTTCCATAATTTACTTAGCTTGCTTCAGATTCTTTTGACATATCTGTTATCTTGATGACAGATGCAAACACCCTGTTATTTTCCAACTCTAATGCTACCTCTGTGGAGAGTAATGTTAATGACCTCTACCGTTTTTTCGAATTCTTATAAAGAGAAAGCCTACATTAGCTTATATAATTGCCTCAGCAACTGTGCAGGGTAGCTATTATTTATCCCAATTCTAAGATGAAGTAACCAAAGCCAAGAGAGGTTATATAATTTGTTCAGATCACACAGGGAGTAAATGGTAAAGCCAGGATGTAAACGTGGGTCTTCATGATTCCAAAATCCATTCCCTTTCTGTTGCCTGAAGGTAACTGCATAGGCTCTACACAGAGGCAGTGAAAAAAAAAAAAAAAAGAGTCCGTGAAGGTCATGTTTGTGTATTTTAATTTAATAATAATAAATAATAGGGAAGGGGCTGACGTGATGGAAATGGTGCTTGGGGCACATGAGGAGAGACTGAGGGCAAGAAAAACCTTCTTCAGAGACCATGAATCACAATAGGAATTTGGAATGGTCAACATGTGGATAAGGATGGTGGCTGTAGAAATAGGAAATGGTGTCTCAGGACCAGTAGACTTTGTGAAAAAAATAATTTGTGAGATTTGAATGATAACCAGAAGGAAGGGAGGAACTGAAAGAGACCCAGAAGGCAAATTCTTGGCAGGTATCTTCTCGGTATCGTAACTCGTCTCGTAACTGAGAGAAGAAGATGTGATGATGAAAAGGGATTCAAAAGGCAGGGGTCCAGCAGAGAGAGCTGGAGGCAGAGCGGTCACTGTGAACAGTCACACCAGGACCTCTACAGGCGGTCAGGGGTGAAGGAAGGTCTTCCTCGGAGAAGGGGATGTTACCATTGCCAGCATGTCCCCAGAGGTGAAGACTTGAGTTTATGCAGGTTAAGAGCTGGGGAAAGTATGACTGAGGTCAGTGAGAAAAAAAACCCGGTGCTGAGTTATGCGTGTACCTACACCTGGCATGGCATCCTATTTGCCAGGGTGACACCCCCTCTGCCAGCCCAGCCTCCCTGTGCTGTAGGAGGATTTGGGAGGACCGCCTCCGGAGCTGTCCAGCTCCCAGAGTTGGACAGGAGCACCAATCAATCCTACCTTCACTTCAAACAAAGCCACATCTCCTGAGAAGGAGTTCGGTCTTCCATTACTTTGTTTTCCATTCTTTTCTATCTGATCACTGTAGCACCTTCTAATTTGACTGAGTAGCATGTTGAGATCATTTATGGCTCCACCCTGTTACCCTGTGGATGTTTTTACGTAATTTTTGTGATCTGGATTATTGATGACAGCTATACACCCCTGCCTGCAGATGCCTGTGCACAGACTCTGGAAAGTTCCATACAGGGCAGAGGTTGCAAAGTGGCAGCTCATGAACTGGACAGAATCCACCAGTGTATTTTGCTTGCCCTACACAATGTTTGTTAATATTTTGAATCAACAGTTTTAAATTGTGAAATTTCACACACTTCCAGCTTCTCTTTAAAAACTGTAAAGCTCTGGCAATCCTGGGCTGCAATCCCACATGTCAGTAAGCAGCTGAGGCTGAGTAACTACTGTTCCCTTTACACACAGCATTTTGTCTCTATTTTACTGCAGTCTCCACCACTCCTTATTGCCTGACACAAGGCTTACTGCCCCACTTACCTCATTATCTGGCCCCTGTAGGCATTTGACTTTGAGACCTCAGTGTATGGTAATGGTATTGGTTTGAATAGAAGCTCCTTGGTGTCCAGAAAGTATGAATGCACTTGAGTGGTAGGTACGGCTAAATTCCAATTCCTTCTCTCTTCCTTTATGTCTCATTCTCTTAATTACACTCTCTCCCCAAAATGCACAGCACCTTGTGATGAAGGCTGAGCACCAAGACAGTGCCCTTCCCTCCAGTGCAGCATAACATGGTCCCCTGTTAGCCTCCTCCACCAAAACCCTCATTCCATAGCGCCTTCCTCATGGCTTCCCGGCACAGTCAGAGCAATGTCATGAGTTGATCTGGGACCATAACCGTGACGTTGCCATCACTTGAGTCACATTTCGGCGGAGGAAAATTCAAGAGATCGTGGTGAAGTGAAATAATGTCTCTGAGTATTTTAGAAAAGAGCTGAGGCACTGGGAAAGGGAATGGAGTCTCTGAGGAAAAGTTGGAAAGTGCAGGCCACAGAAAGCCTGTGAGACAGACTTGATCTTGGGGCAATGGACAGATGTGGCAGCACCTTACTGTGAAGGGTGGAGTGACCAGATGGAATGATTAACATGGATGATCACTCAGGGTGGGGGGGACCTGGGGGCAAGAGAGCCCTCAGGAAGGTATGAGGGGGCATCCCGGGTTTAGGGTCCAGTCCCATCTCTGCTCACTCAGCATGCAACCCTGGGCAACAGTCATCCTCTGTGACCTTCAGATGACCTGAAAGCATCAGTCCTCTACTACTCTACTCAGCACCTAGCACTCTCCACCTGCTGTTTCTGAGAGGCCTTGAGGACAAGACCCTGCCCCTTCTGGTTGGAACCTTCCCCTGGTTGACAAGTTAGTGCTCCATCCATGCAAAGTATGTGCTATGTCAGCATCCCCTGGAGAGAATGAGCAGAAAACCTGGGCCCAGATGCCCCAAACTGATAAGAATGCCCAAAACGCTGTTTTTTTGTGATTGAGCCAGTTGTAACTTGTGCATTTTGATAGTGGGATTTGATGGATTTAGATGAGTCTTTTTGTAAAAGAGAAGTAGACTCATAGAGTAGGGAAAGTGCCGTGATGGAGTTACTTCTGGTCTTTTTACCATGAGGAAAAGTGCCTTAACCCGGATTTCTTTAGAGGAGACAAGCTTAAAAAGCCAAAGGTATTGATGAGAAGTAAGCATGGCTCTCCTGCAAGCCTGACTGGGCCTGTTTGCAGCTTAGGGCTCCTAGGTCACAATCCAACAGACAGAACCACCAAGAGAGTGCGTTTTTGTCCAATAAATAAATGATGACTTTTATTACTCTCAGCTACACTTACTGCAATAGGCTTAAGTAATATTGAAGGACCAAGTCCTTCATCTTACCTAGAGCTGAAACTTTGCAAAACCGATAGATACTATACCTCCAACATCTCTTGAATCCTCCCTGGGGCCTAATAAAGTTGACACTCAGTGCATGGGCTCATTGCCCTTGACTCTTAAGTAAATGAACCTACTATGCAAGAGGCATCTTACTAGGTGTTTAAGAGACAGAAAAGGAATGAAACATGGTGCCTTCCCTCAAGGAGATTTTATTCTAGTAGAGGACCATCCTGTGATCATACTAGTGACTAAATCAGGCTCCCATGGCTAAATCAGTGTGATAAGTATCAGGAGGAAGACCCTAAAAAAGTGCTATGGAAGCTGAGCTTGGGGAGAGTGATGGGCTGTTTCTGGAGCAATGAATGCCAGAGCAGAGCCTTAGAGAAAAAGTGATGGAAGAAGCTCACCATCTCACAGGGAAATACATGTAAATGTATGTGCATGTGTGTGTGTGTGTGTGTGTGTGTGTGTGTGTGTGTGTGTGTTTTCTTGATACTTCATTTTAACTCAGTGTGAATAGCCTTACCCCACATTTAGCCCAGACCAGATGCAGAGGTGACCAGTTCCTGTTTCCCTTTATTTATGTGCCATTTCTCCTATTGTAGAGCAACATTTGGATAGAGAGTGCTTTTAATTTCTCTATTTTAAAGAAAGCCATTAGACATCATGGTCAAAGGTAACAGCCTCTGGGCTGGAGTCTCTTTACTACCACCATTCCATCACAAGTCCACAGGTAAGCTGCATTCCCTGAGCCTCAACTGCACCACCAAATATACATCTCCCTACCTTGCTGGAAAGACAAGACGCTAAGAAACAAGCTGTCTTTCGACAACCATTCAGAAAGCAAACAGTTTATAGAGCAATTACACTGTGCCAGGCACTAGGCTAGGAACTGGGGTCCATCCAAACTCTCCAAACTACTGTTCAACCTGGTCTACCCTTGACAAATGGCTTTCAAAATAAGCATGCACAAAGCATGTGCCACCTTGGCCACATTCCCTAAAAGAATGTCTTCCCCAAAGGCAAGCCAACACAGTCCCTAAAACTCAGGGCAAATGAGAGTGTGCTTGACCATCAAAAGTATACTATCATCTCCTGGCCAGGCCCCACCTGACTTCTAGGAAACAGCCAGAAGCTCCTCCAATGAATCCCTAGACAAAAGAATCCATTCCAAGCTTCGACTAAGTGCCTTAACCAGGTAGTCATCGATCTGATTACTGCTTAGCATGGACTGCAAGAGGGTGGAGACACGCCCCCTCCAACCTCCCCTCTCTGTCTCCTCTCTGTCCTGCCACCCTGTCTCCTCTGAGGACCAGACTTGAATCTCACCCCTTTCAGGGGCACAAAAGCCAACTCAAATCCTATCACAGCATCATCGATAAACTTAATCCTTCCCCATCGGCACCTCCTAAGACCCTTTTTTTTTTTTTTTTTTTTTTACCATTTCTTTCATTCTTTGAAAGGGATTTCTTTGTCCTCAGCCTGTTCGGTTCTTGCCCTCCCTCTCCTCCCGGCCCTGCGCCGCGCTTTGGCCACTCTTGCAGCCAGGCCGTGGGAGAGGCGGCCATTCTTAGCCTCCCGGACAAAGCCAGGTTTCCCTTGGCAACGGGAACCGTGTGGCGGCTCGAGAAGGGGTTTCCCTCCACCCACCTCCCACCCCCCCTCCCCCTCCACCCCCTCTCACCCCCACCCGCAACCTTCGGTTCTCTTTCAACTCAGGAGCTCACCCCCGGCTCTCATGGAGGCGTCTCTAACCAGGGTAGGAGCACCACAGTTCTGAATATCGGTAATTGGCTTTGGACACAATTGCTTTTGCATGGAACAGGCAGGAAAATGTGGGCAGAGCGGGCGAGTGAACACGGGCGCCAGCATCCCGGGTCGGGCGGAGGGAAAGCTGGTTTCCTTTCTGTACAAGGAAAGGAAAAGTCGTGATCCCAAGTAGTTTGGGGCTGTAAAGTGTATCTTTATCTTTTGGGAAGTGGGAGAATGGGGAAGGATGGAAAGAGAGAGGCTTCAGGAGACAAGGTTTTACCTTGTTTTCTGCTTTCTCTCTTGTCTTTTGCTTTTTTGCTTATATAAAAAGGAGGAAATCAGGAATTGTTTCCATGTTAACATCAACTCTTGCTCAATATTTCTGCCCGTACACTTGTGTACTGACTCTCTCTCTCTCTGTCTGTCTGTCTCTCTTTTCTTTTCATTCTTTTTGGATTTTATTGTCATCATGATGGAGAAGAAAGATTTGTAAAGATTTCTAAAGTTCAGCATGAACTTTTCTGGTCGGGCAGTCACCTCTGTGTGACTGAGCCCAGGCTGGGCACAGTTGAGACTGACTTACATGTCCCCTTACTGATCCTGCAGGTTGTGTTGGTATCTGAATCCCCGTCACTGACCCAGCCTGATCCAGAAGACGTTAAATGAGCCTTTGATGGAGGGACTGTCCATTGTTGGTTGGGTTAGTAGTAATCAAAAATTTCTACGATCGTGTAGAAGTTTGTTGTTGACGTCTGGGCGGCAGAGGGCCGGGTAAGGGAAACTGAGTGAGAAAAATAATTCAGCTCTTTTGTTTCATCCCAGGACTTCATAGGTGAGATCCATGCTGAAAAGGCTTCTGGAGAGGGACCCTGCACCTTAGTTCCCTGAAAGAAGCAGAGATGTTTACAAGTAAGGGGGGAAAGGAGGAAACCACAGACCCCTTAATTCTCCTCTCCTTCCTTTTCTCTCCCTTCCTTCCTTCTTCCTTCTTCTTTCTCTCCACCCCTTTTTTAAAAAATCGTATCTATCATAGCCAGAGTAAGGCCTAAGCATAACCGTTTGAGGAACTTCTGAGAAGGCACTTTACAGCCTCTTTGAGGTTAAACTGATTACTGCATTCGTCAATATTTCAATACCAAAAAAAAATCTTACTGCATTTATTCCCTGTTCAAACTTCCAGGAGACTCTTTGAGGACAGGGACTCGACTGTTTTGCTCACTGCAGCCAGATTCTGACCAGTTACAGGGCCAGGCACACTTTGGATGACCAGTCAGTGTTTGTGGAATTGAACTGATTCTTAAAGGAGCAGCCTGGGGTGTTATTGGCTGATAACCACGTGTTGCATGGAGTGTGGAGTTAAGACCAGTCTTGTGTTCAGGAGACTTAGGCTCTGGACCGGATGCGGCATTAACTTAGCGGTGGGATCTTGGCCAAGCTATTTCAGCTCTCTGACCCTTCACCCAACGAGTGTCAGGGTTTGGATGAAAATAGTGTTTCTCCACCAAAAGTGTTTATCTGAAGTCTTCATGCTGCCTTCAAGCCTGAGGATAAGGGGGTTTGGTGGGTGGGGGTTGGTGGTGGTATACAGTCTGGTCAGAAACAGCCCCTGCAGAGAAGGATCCACTTGCCCTCCCTCTGCTCCCGGCCATGCGCTGCGCTTTGGCCACTGCTGCAGGCAGTGGAGGAGGTCAAGCAAGAAGTGGCTCAGAGATTGGAAGCTGGAGAACTCTGGACCCTAGATGACCTCTGACATTCAGAGTCATGAGACTAGTCTTTCCCAGTTTTGCACCACCTCTCTTGTCTTGGGTACTTTCTAAGGGTGAGAGAAAGTAATACCCTGATTTTTTCTGATAAAGGCAAGCAAACTATCCTTCCAACTAGGGGACTAGGAGACTAGGCTTCTCACTGCTGAGAGATTTAAGTCACTGCCTTCACAGTGGTGAGCAACTGATCCCAAGCCGGTCACACTCTGTTGCCTCATTCCAATATATTCTTTCATTTGTTCAACAATCAGTAGATAGTTATTGAAAGCCTATGAGGTCAGGCACCATTTATCAATGAATAAGACAAATTCTTTGCCCTAACCATGCAAGAAAGAAGAAGAAGGAAAAAAAAAAACACACACACACAGATAAACATGATTATTGCCTAGCATGATAGGTGGTGCTACAAGAAACACTAAAGAAATGTAAGGATACAGAGTGATGGATACAATGGCCAGGAAATGGCCTTCTTTTTGAGGAGGTGACATTTAAGTTAAGGCATCAATTCAATGAGGGAATGAGCCATTCAGATACTGAGAGAATAGTGTTCCAAGCTGGAGAACCATGAGCCCAAAGATCTCGATGTGGGAGTCTGCTTGACATGTTTTAGGCAAAGCAAAATGCCTGGGTCTGGAATGGAATAGGTGAATCAGAGAGGAAAGGCCAGAAGAGTGGGAGTGAGATAGGAGTCTTACAAGCCACAGTGAGGACTTTGGAGCTACATCATTCTGTTCATTTAATTGGAATATCTTTATTCTATTCCAAAGTATGAAGGGAAAGCCATTGGACAGATTTCACATGGAAGTGACTGTATCTGATCACTCCAGCAACTGGGTAGAGAACAGGGTACCAGAGACAACATCTGCCAAATGGTTAGAGTGAACAGAAGTGAAACCTACATGGGAAACCACATGGCATCTGAGAAAACTGGGTGGGGTTGAATGGACCTGGATTTGAATCCTGACCTTGTGACTTACTCATTCCGTAACTTGGGCAAGTTATTTAACATCCCTGATCTCTGTTTCCTCGTCTGTTAAAGAGGAATCCTATTACATACCTTGGTGAGTTGTGAAGATTAGGGAGAGGATGTACGTTATCTCATAACAGATGCTCAAAATGATAGCCGTTATGGTCAACCACCTTTGCACTGTTGGCCACCAATGAACAAGACAACTGAATATGTCAGGCGCGTGGCTGGGGTCACACATCACCCTCCCTAAGGCACACTCCTTTGGGGAGGAGCAAGAGGTGGGAAAGGAAGTGAGAGGGGACTTGCCTAAAGCCACGCAGCTGGTTAAGGTCAGGGCTCTGCTGGGGTAAGGAAGGGCAGGTTTTTTCCTGCCTAGTATTCTTTCTTCCACACCAGGGGTCATCAAACTACTGCCCCACAGGCCGAATCTAACTTGTCCCCTGTTTTTGTAAGTAACCTTTTATCAACATGCAGCCATACTCGTCCATTTCCATACTGACTATCCTGCTTTAGCACCAGGAGGTCAGAGCTGAGTAGTGCCACAAAGCCCGCATGGCCTGCAAAAGCTAAACTATTTATTCACTGACTCTACAAATTTGCCAATTCCTATTCCACACCATTCTGCTCCCTCAACTGGAATGGCTTTATTATATCTAGCTTAGGTATCAGCAACTAGGAAGGGGACCCCATCTCCAGTTCTCCAAAACAGCAGGACTGAGAGATTCTCTTGGGAAGGGCACAGTCCTGGTGGAATAACACAGCAAGGGACTCAGGCCACTGGGAGCCAGCAGGGGAGCACTAGTCACCCAGGGAGGACAGAAAAGGGAGAGGATGAGGACTCCGGCCAATGGGGCAGGGGTGAGGATTAAAGAACTACTAAATCCTTGCCCTCAGCTAGTTCAGATCCCAGAGACAGCTATCTAAAACTGAGGTAAAGAGGAAACTTGAGGGCTCAGGAAACAGGCAGATGCAGCAGCTTTATTTGATCATCTTGGCTTGAATGTGCACTGATGATGGGGTGTGTCTGGGGGACTCTATCAAGGAGCAACCAGATTCCAGGCCCCCCCCCCCAGATGACTATCGCCAGCACCCTGAGAAACAGTGCCTGCTTATTCTCAGACACCACAGCTCAAGTTCTCCTGGGCCTCCCTGGAGGCTCCTCCTTCCTCTCTCAAGACTTTAGGAGTGTGTAGGGATGATGGTGTCTTGCCAGGGACCATTTCCTTGCCTGGCACTCAGGAAGGCCATAGATTGGCTTCACTGTCTTTGATCTCCAAGTTCCCACTGATACACTTAAGTAGACCCTTCTCCTAGGACTCCATTGGCTATAAACCTACTGATGCATTCGATCCCCAACCCGTGATTATTTACCTACTTCAAGGTTTTCATCTTGTGTTGGAGGGTACATTTATAGGTGTAAACTTATAGGTCAGAAAGCAATGGTGGCTGCACTTGATTGGACCTGTAGAATCCAAGCCTGAACTTCATCCCTAGGTGTTCCTCTAGACTCCTGGTTTCAGACTTCAGCTTGTTGCCATAAGCAGTGGAAACTGGGTTACACAGTTTTTCAACTCCAGGTAACATAAATACAGTACCATGTATTTCTTGGCACTCTTAACTTTCCAACCAGCCTACATGAAGAACACCCCAGCTTTTTGGAATGCTAAATAATTCATCAGACCCATCAGCCATGGTGTTGCAGAGCTCAGTAGGCTCCTTCCACTGATCCAATGAACAGATGTGCTAATTTTTCATTTGCTCGAAATGCTTCAGCCATTTGAACAACATGGACTTGGGGGCTGGATCAGCCATGCAGTGTCCTGACATCTTCACTAATTCACAGATCAAGCAACTCCCCTTGCTATACCCCAAGGGTTATCTTGCCTAATTTCTGGAAGCAGTTCAATAACTGTGAGACTGAGTGGCATGGCAGCTCAGTGCCAACTGGGCTTGCCCTCTGCACCCAAGACCTTTTAAAAAGGAAGAAAGAAAACTTTCTTAGGTTCCATCAGCTATGACCTTCCCTTTTTCTTCTTGCAGGTCGGTGCTTAAAAGAGGTTAGGGCCACTTCAGGTAATGAAACTATAACAAAAGCCAGCAAATCCAGGACCCTGGTGGCTGGTGGTAGAGCTAGTAGCCTTTGCTAAGCCACTGGGGGCTCCAGGCCAAGCAAGTGGAACTAGAACCATTCCTACCTTCTTGGCGCTTACCATGGAAATGAGAACCCGCTGAAATGAATTCAGCAAGCCTGCCCAAGGTGGTAAAGACGGACAACTAAACAGCATGTGGAGAGGAAGGGAATGTTATAGAAGGAGCCCTTGCTAAAAATAAATGATTTTTTACAAGTGTGGTTAATTTTACTGAGACTTAGAATTATGAATACAGCATGCATTTTCCCCCTAAAATAAAAGCTTTGAGAAAGTTTGATCTGCCTCCCATAAAAAGTTAGAGAAAAGGAAAGTATCTGTGAAAGCTTTTAAAGTTATGCTCATATTTCGAGTATGATAATCATCAGGAATGTTTAATGCGAGCAGAAGTCAACTGATGTGGAATCACTTTATTTAAATCAATGTAGTCATTTGTGTTGCCCCATTAAAAAGACTCCCTAGCACTCTTATGTATGGAAAATATCTATCTACCAGGATCTAGGAGCAATCTAGACAAAAGAAGAAAGAGAAGGAGAAGAAGAAGAATTAGAAGAATCAGAAGAGGGAGACTCAGAAGCAGAAGTAGTAGAAGTAGAGGAAGAAGAAGAAATAGTGGTAATAGAAGAAGGAGAAGAGGAGGAAGAAGAAAAAGAAATGGGCCAATTTCATTGAATTCTGTCTAGTGTGGCAATTTTCCTGTCTCCCAAGTGAAAACAATCATTCATTTTGTGTTTAATCTATAGCCAGAAAAATGATATTCCGTGCTAAGTATGGCATTTCATGTTGTGTTTAACCGGGATTGGAACCAGCTGATTGACTGAACCAGCTAAGATGGTGCCCTTAGGCATCAGCCTTGGAGATGTAATGACCTAATATTCATAAATCAGAATTGGGCATCTATCACACAGCCCCACCCTGTCTCCAGTTCACTTTTTACTTCCACGTAGCACAGTTGGGCTGAACAGATGGTGCTTATGCGAGTTCTCAACATTTCTTCAGCAACTCTTAAATAAGTATGAGAGTTAGAGCATTATCTTTGTCCAGCCAGCATTTATTTGCCAGATATAATTTGGTTCCCGTTTTACATGATGTTGACAAGTAGTAACCTCTGGGTGTTTCTGTGCAATGTGATTAAAGCTAGTAGTGCGTGAGAGCGTCTTTCAGAGGGAGTTCTACTAGCCTCCCTCTTTCCAAGACACACACATTAATAATTCTTTAGCACCAATAGTTACTGTTTTTCTTAAACATTGTCAGTCTTGCAGTCTGAAGAAAAGGTTTCACGTTTGGAGTTTGCGTTGTATTTTTGTTTATTGTACAGAAAGGCAGAAGGGCCAAGAGCAGCGGGGAACTGTCAGCTTCTCTGCGTGTTGTCAGTGCGGGGATGGTAATGGGAAGAGAATTCTTAAATTGTGGGATAGAAACTGGGGTCCAGTGGGGAGGAGTAATTAGAGGATTTGGCCAGAGGAGGTGGGGGCAGGGCAGAGGGCAGGACAGGGAAACGGGAGGGGTGAGGCATCTGGTGTTCATCTCCCGCTGTGTGTTTGCAGGGCAAAATGGCCAGGGCACTTTGTCAAGGTACAGTCTGCGTTTGCAGACACAGATGGAGCGAGAAGGAGATTAATACATGTGGTTCTAACCACCTTTCATATCTTTACAGCTAAACATTATTTATAGAAATCAATTAGTCCTCTGTCTCTGCAATTTTATTATGAGGCTCCGTCCAAGTTTCTGGCAAGCTCTTTAAGAGTATGATTGATGGTAAACTTTCAGAACGAATAAAAAATGAACCCTCCCCTAGGAATTGGTGTAGTGGAGAGAAAGGTAAATGATAAAAATTACAGACTCTGCAAGTCACTAGGAAACTAATGTAGGATCAGTGTGGTCCTTGTTATACTATTTTTCCTTGGAGGTTTCCTTTCTCTTTCCTTTCCTTTCCTTTTCTTTTCTTTTCTCTCTCTCCCTTCCTTCTTCCCTCCCTTTCTCCTTCCTTCCTTCCTTCCTTTCTCTCTCTCCCTGTCCCTCTCCTTCTCCCTCCTCTCGGTCTTTGTCTCTCTGTCTCTGTCTCTGTCTCTCTCTCTCTCTCCTTTTTTGCACAAACACTCCACTGCCTGTTTGCTCTAGAAACTTTAGGAGAGCCTGATGCCTACAACTGAACTTGTGGGAAAGCAAAAGTTTATTCATTTGCCAAGCTAGTAAATGCCACTTTGATTACTGATGCTTATGCAAGATAAAGAATCCCAGGAAAAAATGGAACAGAGCTCTCATGTTTTGTCTTCTGGAAACTTTTATAAGAGATGGGCGCTGCCGATTGGCCTCTGTTAAATGAGTCTGGGAGGCAAGTAATAATAAGTATAAAATCCCGCTGCAATGAGTTCTATAGAAAATGCATATTGATTTATTCTCAAACTCTAGTCTTGGTGGTCGGCTACCAAAGCACACACCCCCAGATTTAGAAATGAAACAGTTATGATGCCTTGGATGTGAGGAAGGAATTATCCAATAAAACAAAGTTGTAAAACCAGGAGAGGACAGGAGACGGCGGCACATGGCATACAGGTCCTAACTCCTGGAATCTTGAGGCAGGAGATTGTTCTGTTTCGTTAGCTATTTTAAGAAGATAAGAGGGTTTCTTGGGCCTCTAATAATTAAGATGTTAGTGGTGGCAAAGGGCAAGTGGAATTAGAGGGGTTTGTTTGCCACTTGAAGGACTATAAAGGATGCTGGGAGACTTTGGGAAAGTTTCCTAGCCTCTGGTTCTATCTCTGTAAAATGGGAAGGGTACTAGTACTCAGCTCAGAGGTATGCTGTGAGGACTAAGCGAGACCAAGCATTAAAGTGCTTAAGGTAGTCTCCTGTGGTAGCATCACCAGGGTTAAGAGGACTCAGAATGACTTTTCTCATTTTCTTAAGGTTTGGTGTTCAACATAGAATGTGTTCCTATTTGTTAACTGTTAAATACACAGTGGTGCTAAATAAAAACTTTTTGACTTTAAATTCTTTATGTTTAGATGGCATTTTCCATTTAATCTGAGCTGCTGATGTAAGTGTATACAGGCTCTCTATAAATGCAGTTTAATAATATATGAAATATCTACTTTCCAAATATTCAAAAATTCCCCACACTGCACAGAACGTCTTCCAGCTTCCAGTTTGATGGAATCACCTAACACAGTATCTGATACCTAATATGTGCTTAGTAAACATTTTTCGCTTTTGGAGTTTTACAGATTTTTTTAATTTTTAATTTTTTTTTACAAGTTTTAAAGGTTACACTCCATTTAGAGTGATTACAAAATATTGGCTATATTCCCTGTGTTGTACAATACATCCTTGTAGCCTATCTTACACCCAAGAGTTTGTACCTCCCACTCTCCCACCCCTAGATTGCCTCTCCCCGCTTCCCTCTCCTCACTGGTAACCACTAATTTGTTCTCTATCTCTGTGAGTCGCTTCTTTTTTGTTATATTCACTAGTTTGTTGTGTGTTTTAGATTCCACGTATATGTGATATACAGTATTTGTCTTTCGCTGTCAGTTAGTAAACATTTTTTGAATGACAAATGAATGCATAAAATCGACATAGGAAAATAAAAGAGAAATAAGCAAGGAAAAGGTTTTAAATAAAATTTTTATTAACTTTTCTTTTAAATTTCAATAGAAAAAAAATTGTATGACTGAATTAGAAAAAAAAATTGCTTGCAAGCTATAGAAAATGTCCTCCTAATTTCAGATAAAACAATTAGAAGATTTAGGGCAGTTCTCAGAATCCATGAGAATGCTAGATAACCATGCTTGCAAAAATGCAGGATCCAGGCAGCAACCCTGGATTGTGTAGCAGATACTGTTTAGCAGCCTCATTGGTCAGCTTCTATCATTATTTTCATTCTAGTTCCACTTAAGGGTCAAAGTCTCAGGAGAAAGGCTAATTGACCTAACTTGGGTCACGTGACCACCCCCCCCCCAAGGTAGGGTGGGGGTCTTATTTACAGTCCCATCAAGAGTATATAAAATGGGGAGAGGCTGTTCTCCTAGAGGAAATCAGGATGCTTTAACCAAACTAAAAAGGAACAGATGGCAGAAAATAAATGTTCACATTATAAGCTCACTAATATAGAGATGCAATGAATATGCATATGTATTAGTTTCCTAGGGCTGCCATAACAAAGCACCATACACCGGTTGACTTCAACAACAGAACTGTATTGTCTAGTAGTTCTTGAGGCTAGAAGTTCAAGATCAAGGTGTTGGCGGGGTTGGCTCCTTCTGAGGGTTGTGAGGGAAGGATCTGTTCCAGGCCTCTCTCCTTGGCTTGCAGATGGCTGTCTTCTCCCTGTGTCTCCACTTGTCTTCTCTCTGCACGTGTCTGTATCCAAATTTTCTCTTCTTGTATGGACACCATCATATTGGATTAGGGCCCACCTTAGTGACGTCTTTTAATTTAATTACTTCTGTAAAGACCCTGTCTCCAAATACAATTACATTCTAAAGTACTGGGGGATAGGGAGTTAGGACTTCAATATATGAATTTGATGGGGTGGGGTGACAAAATTCAGCCCAGAACAGCATGCTCTAAACACACTAATTTATTGAATAATCAAATTGAGTAGAACTATCAATGGACATACCCGTTGTGTCTATAGCATTTTTTAGTGAAAATAGAATAATCATTCAGCAAACTCTGCAGAAATCTTTGGTGTTCCAAATTTGCTGGTTGAGCTAATCAGAACAGAGATAAACAGGTTTTCTCCCCTCCATTATTCTCTATTAAAAACATATTTGATCCTTAGCTATAGAGTTGCTATTGGAGACTACTGTAATAGCAGACATATTTCTTTGGGAAAGCAGCCACAATAAAACTTAGCTTTCTAATATTGAAAATAAATTAAAATAAAAACATATTTTGAACCTTGAAAAATGAGAACTGGGGACCATGCTATATCAGAGATGCCAATTTTGCCTGTAAAAATTTTCAGAGATTTTTCTAGGAGCAGAGCCAAGCAAAAATGACTCAATATCACCTCCACTACACATACAGATTTTCTCTTTGACTCTGGCCACTGCTAAGACCTGATGCTGTCCAGCTTTAAGCAATACACAAAGTAAATAGTGTCCATGCAGTGATGCAGAAAGCCCTGGCTAGATCCTGGGCTAATTAACTTGCATTCTAGAACTCCCAGCTCTCAGAGTTTATGGTTCTATGATTCACATTTTCTCCACACACACATTTGTGGTTTTCTTCCATTACCAATGTCCACTTTTGCTAGACCTCATCTTCCATACCTACTTTGCTCCTGAAACTTTAGTTTGCTAAAGAGGTAGTTGGCTTCTGAAATTTTAGAGTTAGTTTGTACTGTTGACATCTTTGCAGGGGTGAGATGGCACTGTAGTGCCATGAGGCTTGGGCAGCAATGGGACTTTGCCCAGCCAGCTTAACATGTTTGCCTTCCATCTCCTTCATTTCCAATGCCTTCAAATATTAACCTGCTGGGCCTAGAAAGCAAGCCAAAGAAACAAGCTACATGATGGAAGCCACGAACTCCCATCTCTGAAGAAGAAATCACCTAGAAATTTAAAACAGCTTTTGTTTATTATCCTTTACTCATCATATAGACATGACGTGATGTGCTTTGTGGGGTGTATGTATATTGGTGTTTATACACATAAATTACATAAGTTTGGCTAAATCCTCATCAGCAGTAGCTGGCTTGATTTTGGCATAAAAAGAATTAGTATTCGCCTTTGTGTATCAAACAGTAAAAATTTAGACTCCAAGGTCTCTCAGAATCTGTCCCACCAACATCTTTTTATTCCTTTCTGCTATGGCCACACCCCGCTCACCATGTTTTCCCCATCCCTATGCATCTTTGCCTCTGGTGCTCCCTCTGCTGGAGAAGACCTCCACCATGCCTCAGCCCTTTAGAAATCCTGTTAACTTCTGATCATGTTTTGCATCTCAGCCCAGGCAGCAGATCCTCTAGGAATCCTTCCCTACCTACTTCCCTGATTCTTAGTCTCAGTCAGAGGCCCCTCCCCAACATCCCGTAGTACCCTGTCCATCTACACTGCATCTGTCCTCATGCTGTCTCATAATTCATTGTTAGTTTGTCTGTTTCTACCCAAACTGTGAGCTCCTTGCGGGAGAGGACTGTATATATCACTTCATCTCCAGCCCCTAGCATGGGACCTGGTACACGATAAATGTTTAATGGCTAGATGGATGAATGAATGAATGAATGAATGAACAAATTAATGGTCTAAAAAAATTTTAAGTGAACAGTTGGAGACACAGCTTTCTTAATATCAACAGTCTAAAAGTTCTAAAATCCTCTTTATTTGAAAGTATTATCAAAGTCCCTTCAATACAGATGAATGCCCCCCAGTTTCCAAGCTGAAAATCGTCTGTGATCCCCAAGGTATTCTTGAGGCCTCATATTACACAGTTCAGCCCATTTCTCAGGATAATGCATCAATTTGTTTCTCAGTAGAAATCTTCTGTCAGTTGAAAATACTCAGTGGTGGTAACTATTGCACAAGCCACAGTGGAACATAAAATGCAGTACGGACTGCCAAAATTATAGCCTGCTTAAGAAGAAAAGGTAATATACATAACATGTGCATTATTATGGTGCAGTGAAAAGTACACTGGACTTAGAGCCAGAAGGCATAAGTTTAAACCTGGTCCTCACTGTTTGCTAGTTGGATGGCACTGGGCAGAGTTAGTTAATGTTTTCTCTAACTTGATTTTTGTCATATGAAATGGAGTTCACTCAAATTGCCTTATGAACTTTAAGTTCTGTGTCAATATGATGGAGTGAGAATTAATATTGCTTGAATACCTACTATGTGCCTGTCATTCTTTAAAGATGAGTAAACCCAAATGCAGTTTTCCTCCAAATCCACATGGGATCTATTTCTTTCTATTCCATCATATATTATCATTCTCAAGTTCATGACTTAACAATTACAAATATTATTTAGAGAATATTTCAAAATTACCCAGAGAGTGTGTTCCATGACATTACAATTGCTATTATATAGGCTGTTATTCTATATTATATAGACCACTATTATATAGAGCATTATATAGACCACTCACTATTGTAAGCAGGATTCTATCTGGATGAGACAGAGTGTTTCCTATGTCTCATCTCCTTGTCAAGTGAAGTAGATTTGCCGGAAAGATACAAATGAGTGTTGTCTGGGTAATGTGTTCTACATCCCCAAACTTTTCAGCGTCCTAGTGGAATCTATGAAATGCCTGTGCCAGCAGTCAGCACCACATGCCCTCTTGTTGCCTCTGAATCAGCTGTGTGGGACGCTTGGCGTCATATAGCCCAAACATTCAGATGTTGGACTCATTTTTTTAATTTTCATATGGGTATTTGGCACTTAGAGAAACAGCCAACTTCAGCCTGGAATACAGCATCCAAGGATTGTTTAAACATGGGATTAGTCTGGGCTTTCTCGGGGGAAATGTTCTTTTTAACATCACTTTCTAGAGCAGTGATCTGATCTTGTTTATGAACAGCATTGTCAGTATTGTTAATAACAACAAGAATTCTTTCTCCTCTGTTGTAATCATGCTCATCTATCCTTTTCTCTTCCATAGCCCTAATTCAGGCCCTGTTACGTGATTCCTAATTCGATCTTGGAATTCACCTAACCCTTTCCCTGCCTCTGCCTTCCACATGTCAATCTGCCTAGCACACCCTCACCATCATTTCAATGCAATCTGCCCTACTGAAAAGCTTACAGAGCCTCCCTCTCACCTACACAATTGTTCAAATGCATTAGATCTTCCAGAATCTGATGTGGAGAGGAAAAGCCCAAGAAAAGAAATCGGGTAGTCTTTTTCTAGTTCTGGTTGTACCATAGTCGAGCTGTGTGACCTTGGAGGAGTCGCTTTCCCTCTCTGGATCATATTTACCTTACATGTGACATGAAATGATTGGATAACATCAGAGATGCCAGATGAGTAGCATTCAGGCACCACCCCTTTGTTATAGCGCCCTTGCAATTCATCATTCAGCAATCCTTGCCTTTTTCCACTGAGCACTAATGAGCTTCAGAATCGTGTGTGCAGTCACATCCAGCAGACCCCAGTTAACCTTTGAGATCAAAGTCCTTTGATCTCCTTGGATAAGATGATCTCTGAGATTGCTTCCTGCTACATTCCACAGTTCTATAGTCTTCTTTCCATCATATTTGTCTACTGTTCCCAACTCAAAGCCCACACTGTACCCAACAGCATTTTGAACATTTCCTCCAAAAACATTTGGGACATCTGAGGCCACTGGAAAGCCCTTTCACTTCAGTCTCCAGTCCAAATCCCACTCATCCTGCAAAGCTCAGGTGAGCTCCACGTTCCTGTGAAAACTTCACTAGTGACCCCAGCTGGGAGTGATCACGCCTTCCACTCCTGAATCCCTGTAGTAATTTTTCATTCAATTATAAGCATATATTGAGGACAAACTCTTTGTCACCTCGCTAATTTTTTTGACTGCTGTATTTAATGATATTTTTTGTGGCTCTCTTAGCCCTCTATTAAACTATAAACTCCTGAAATTTAATAACAGACAAGCTGTGTTCCAATTCTAGTTCTTCCTTTTAGTGTTTGTGAGTCCATAGATAAGTCATTGAATCTCTCTAATTCTTGGGCAACTTTCACCATTACTACACAGAGACTGGTACATCCTAGAAAATCAATAATTATTTGTTTAGCAGAAGGAAAAAGAAAGGAAAAAAAAAAAGACATACAGAGATAAATTTACTAAGACCTACCAGATGAGCATAATGTAAGGGTTAAATGAGAATATATATATACATATATATATATATATACACACACACACACACACACTATACACACATGTACACACACATATAACATTGTATGCTTTTATATATGTATATACAGGATTTTGAAAACCTTGGTTCAAATGTTAAAAACATGTAATAGAAACAGAAAATATGAATAGACCAATTACAAGTAATGAAAGTGAAACTGTGATTTAAAATCTTCCAACAAACAAAAGCCCAGGACCAGATGGCTTCACAGGTGAATTCTATCAAACATTTAGAGAAGAGCTAACACCCATCCTCTCAAACTCTTCCAAAAAATTGCAGAGGAAGGAATACTCCCAAACTCATTCTACAAGGCCACCATCACCCTGATACCAAAACCAGAACAGATACTACAAAAAAAGAAAATTACAGACCAATATCACTGATGAATATAGTTTAAAAAAATCCTCAATAAAATACTAGCAAACAGAATCCAACAAGATATTAAAAGGACCACACACCATGATCAAGTGGGATTTATCCCAGGGATGCAAGGATTCTTCAATATACGCAAATCAATCAATGTGATACACTATATTAACAAATTGAAGATTAAAAACCATATGATCATCCCAACAGATGCAGAAAAAGCTTTTGACAAAATTCAACACCCATTTATGATTAAAATGCTCCAGAAAGTGGACATAGAGGGAACCTACCTCAGATAATAAAGAACATATATGACAAATCCACAGCAAACATAATTCTCAATGGTGAAAAACTGAAAGCATTTCCTCTAAGATCAGGAACAAGACAAGGATGTCCACTCTCACCACTATTATTCAACATAGTTTTGGAAGTCCTAGCCATGGCAATCAGAGAAGAAAAAGAAATAAAAGGAATACAAATTGGAAAAGAAGAAGTAAAACTGTCACTGTTTGCCAATGACATGATACTATACATAGAGTATCCTAAAGATTGTCTATGAATCTACTACAGTTAATCAATGAATTTGGTAAAGTTGCAGGATACAAAATTAATGCACAGAAATCTCTTTCATTCCTGTAGACTAACAATGACAGGTCAGAAAGAGAAATTAAGGAAACGATCCCATTCACCATTGCAACAAAAAGAATAAAAACCTAGGAATAAACCTACCTAAGGAGATAAAAGACCTGTACTCAGAAAATATAAGACACTGATGAAAAAAATCAAAGATGACACAAATGGAGAGATATACCATGTTGTTGGATTGGAAGAATCAATATTGTGAAACTGACTATACTACCCAAAGCAATCTACAGATTCAGTGCAATCCCTATGAAATTACCAATGGCAATTTTTACAGACCTAGAACAAAAAATCTTAAAACTTGTATGGTGACACAAAAGACCCCAAATAACCAAAGCAATCTTGAGGGAAAAAAATGGAGCTGGAGTAATCAGACTCCCTGACTTCTGACTGTACTACAAAGCTACAGTAATCAAGACAGTTTGGTACTGGCACAAAAACAGAAATATAGATGGAACAGGATAGAAAGCCCAGAGATAAACCCACACAACTATGATCAACTAATCTATGACAAAGTAGGCAAGGATATACAATGGAGAAAAGACAGCCTCTTCAATAAGTGGTGCTGAGAAAACTGGGCAGCTACATGTAAAAGAATGAAATTAGAACACTCCTTAACACCATGCACAAAAATAAACTCAAAATGGCTTAAAGACCTAAACGTAAGACCAGATACTATAAAACTCTTAGAGGAAAACATAGGAAGAACACTCTTTGACATAAATCACAGCAAGATCTTTTTTGACCCACCTCCTAGAGTAATGGAAATAAAAACAAAAATAAACAAATGGGACCTAATGGAACTTAAAAGCTTTTGCACAGCAAAGGAAACTATAAACAAGACGAAAAGACAACCCTCAGAATGGGAGAAAATATTTGCAAATGAATCAATGGACAAAGGATTAATCTCCAAAATATATAAACAGCTCATGCAGCTCAATATTAAAGAAATAAACAACCCAATCAAAAAATGGGCAGAAGATCTAAATAGACATTTCTCCAAAGAAGACATACAGATGGCCAAGAAGCACATGAAAAGCTGCTCAACATCACTAATAATTAGAGAAATGCAAATCAAAACTACAACGAGGTATCACCTCACACCAGTTAGAATGGGCATCATCAGAAAATCTACAAACATCAAATGCTGGAGAGGGTGTGGAGAAAAGGGAACCCTCTTCCACTGTTGGTGGGCATGTAAATTGATACAGCCACTATGGAGAACAGTATGGAGGTTCCTTAAAATACTAAAAATAGAATTACATATGACCCAGCAATCCCACTGCTGGGCATATACCAAGAGAAAACCATAATTCAAAAACACACATGCACCCCATCATTCATTACAACACTATTTACAATAGCCAGGTCATGGAAGCAACCTAAATGCCCATCGATGGATGAATGGATAAAGAAGATGTGGTACATATATACAATGGAATATCACCCAGCCATAAAAAGGAACAACATTGAGTCATTTGTAGAGACGTGGATGGACCTAGAGACTGTCTTACAGAGTGAAGTAAGTCAGAAAGAGAAAAACAAATATTGTATATGAATGCATATATGTGGAATCTTGAAAAATGGTACAGATGAACCAGTTTGCAAGGCAGAAATAGAGACACAGATGTAGAGAACAAATGTATGGACACCAAGGGGGGAAAGCAGGGGGTGGGGGGGGGTGGTGGGATTAATTTGGAGATTGGGATTGACATATATACACTAATATGTATAAAATTGATAAGCAATAAGAACCTGCTGTATACAAAAAAACATATAATTTATCACCATCCATAATATTAGATAAAACATTTATTGAGTGCCAGTTTTGTGACAAGAACTTTACATAATTTGGACTCTGGCATGCTGTGGAAAAGCAGTGCAAGATTTGGAAGCAAATTAAACCTGTGTTCATAGCCTACTCTTTCACTTTTGGTGACTTTCTGTGAGTTATCTGACTCCTCTGTACCTTCATGTTTTATACTAGAATAAACTACAGTGTGGTGCAGCAAGAACTCCAGAATCTTTCAGGGGGTTAACATAACAAACGTGTCTCATTCATGCTATGTATCCATTGCAGGAGAGCAGGAGGCTCTGCTCCACTCAGTCATTCAGGGACCCAGGGGACGGAGGTTTTACCATCTCGCAGCTGTGTCATCTGGAACATGGGGAATTCCTAGGGCTAGAACAGGGCAAGAGACTGGAAGTCCTCACACCAGCAATTCGTGCCCAACACAGAAGCGACCTGTGTGATTTCTAGTCACAGACCCAGCCTCAATGGGCCTGGGAAGTGCAGCTGTCCATGAACTCAGAAGTGAACCAGACCTTGGTGACCATTAGAAATGTATGATGAGGATAATAATGACTACTTGATAGGACTCTTGGGAGAATGAAATGTAAGAACATCAGCAAGCATATAGGACAGGCCTCAGCAGCTGTTGGTGCCTTCCCTCTTTCCCTCCTGATGAACTGGGACAAGTTGTATGTTTATTGTTATTCCTTTTCCAAGTTCATGTCTTTGCACATAATGCTTAAGAAATATTTGCTAAGTAACTTTAATAAGAAACTCACAATTATTTTCCATAAGCTATCTTAAATTCACAGGAAATGTATTTTGTGGTTGTAGAGTGATCATCAATTGCAAGACTCATTTAACATTTTGGGTAATTTTTACATCTAGAATATCCATAGGTATCAAAAGCACTTGCTTTTGGATTTTTTTGGTCTGGTTTGGTTTGGTTTTTGTTTTTTTTTTCTTTTCACAAGCACTTTCAGAATTCACACAACTTGTTGATAAGCCTATATTTCATTATTATTATAAAGCATCTTGTCAGCATGAGGGTGTTGGTTTCATAGAGGTGCTACTTTCCTGATTTTTCCTTTCTAGTAGAATCCAGACTGGGTTCGGGTACCCTCCTCACCACCTTGCAACCAGGTGCCTGTGGCAAGCTGACCCCACCCCACCTCCAGGGGAAGGCCTGAGTGATTTACAGATGCTTGCTTTCCCCAGATTGGCTCAGGAAGGACGTTGTGCCCCAATCTGCCCCATGGAACAAGAGGGGAAGTGTGCTGGGTGGCTTGTGGGGAAATTTTTCTTACCCTGAGAGAGAGCGAGAGTGAGAGAGAGATGGATGCTGCCTCTTCCTTCTCTGATTCTGATTGGGCTGGATGTGACTCTGGAACCACTGCCCACCAGCCCGAGGATGAGTCCGAGGCTGAGGTCCACAGAGCAGAGCGATGTAAAGATGAATCAGTCAACCCCCAGAGCTGGCACTCCCTGTTTTGTGAGATGATAAACTGCTTATTTTTTAAGCTAATTTGAGTTAATGTTTTCTATTACTTCTGGCTGAAAATATCTTAAGTGAAACTAATACCATTATATATTAAGATTTACTCATTCATTAAACAAACAAGTAAGAGCCCACTGGGTTGGGTATTTGGGAAACAGTGGTGAATGAACACTGAGAAACAGCAGCCACCGGCACAGAGCTTGCAGTGCAGAAGGGGAGACAGTGATGCACCAAAAGCCTGTCCTCTGTAGTCCACCTTGTTTCAGGAAACGATAGCACCGTCTAACAGCTGAGCTTCCTAGAAACCTTGGGGTCATCTAGGACTACGATTTTTCTTTTTCCATCTTTCAACAAATGTGTTTGGCCACACCCTCAACATCTATTCAGAGTCTGTCCATTTCTCTGGTTCTCTTCATTCTAACCACCCTGGTCTGAGCTACAGTCACTTCTCCAGCAGTTAGCTGCAAACTCCCTCTCCGTGTATACACGACTCTGATCTGTCATACCAGCCAGAGCTGCACTGTAGAGGAGGATGGAGGTCTCCTTGGAGAGGCTGAGGAGTGAATGGGTAAGTGGAGATTGCAGGCTCTAGAAAGTTGTTTCTAGAATGTTGACTGTGAAGAAAAATAGAGATGGTTACCTTTGTGGAGTGGTGGTCTCCAGGGAGTGGTTCTGTGTCAATACAGTAACAACAGAGTCTGCTTGAATAGTGTGGGGAGCTACCCAGGAAGAAGGGGTAGGGGGCGGAGTGGAGATGAAAGAGAAAGTGGGCTCCAGAGAGAGTCACGGGACAGCATCCGGAATCCATCTGGGAGCCTGGCCTTGCGTCAGCTGCGGGCCATGCTCTCCTTGGTAACAAAAGGAAAGAGGCAGAGGAAGCAAGCAGAGGTAGGGAGGTCTGTGGACCTGGCAGGAGAAATAAAGCATTTCCATTTGGGAGTTCCTGATTTCTTTATGGGATACGAGGTAGTGCGTCCACCAAGAGGGAGGAGGAAGAGGAGGGAGGTTGTAGTGTGCGCAGGAGACTTGAGGGGAGAGGAAAGTAAAATAATCATTGACTAGAGTGGCAGAGGACGCTTCCTGGGGATGCCTAGGGTCGTTGCCAAACCGTGGTGAGGGCTCACCTAGAGGGTGAAGGTAACAGATGCGCAGTGAGCGTGCACCGCGCCGGTGGCCTCCGCGGTAGACCCTGAAGGCTCTTGTGCTGGGATGCAGCAGGGGAGAGCAGGGCTGCCCGGCAGACAGCCCTCGGCAGTTCCAACAGAGCTGTCTCATCGACTTTGGCCTGCCTTGTGATATGCTAGGCATCTCAGGCTGCAGAGATTGTGCTAACAGAAGAGAGGCCCTGATCAGGCCCATCTGGAAGATCCGTGGAGATCAGTGTCAGCTCTGCAGAGGAGAAGAAACTTTGCAGGCCCCCATTCTGGATCCTGAGAGTTTGCTCCTGGTCTGAGACTCGGGGGTTCACACCACCCCCCGTGCCGCATCTTGAAAAACAAAAATGGAAGTATCTTCAAAAAATGATCTCAGAGGTCAAAGAAGGTAATGATTAGTGAAAGCACCCTTTCACTCACTCAGCCAATGTGTATTGAGCTCCTACTCCATTCCAGGTACTGCCAAGGATTCAAAGAATAAGGCAGGTCCTGGTCCCTACAGGGCTACCTGCCCAGAGAGGGAGCTAGATACCCAAGCAAAGAATCACCAGCGCATATACAGAAGTTGTTGTAAGAGCTACAAGAACATAGAGGAGCAAGTGACCAAGTCTGTGGGAGGCAGAATAGAGGGGAGTGAATGTTTGAGCTGGGTGGGTCATTAGGAGGGGCAGGCCAATCTTTGTGAAATGTCCTGAAATATCCTGGAAATAAGAATAGCTTCTAAACTCATCTTCTGCAGCTGGAAGGGCATGGAGAGAAGGAGGAGCTCCTGGGAACTGAGTGTTTGGGGCTGGACCCCGAGGAGGAAGAGATTTGCAGGAGTAAAAAACTATGAGTCCCGGAAGGAAGCAAGAGAGGCATCATGAACTCACTAAGTGAGCAATGGCCCCGGGGGTTTCACCATGAGGCCTCCACTAGAAGGACCCCAGGTTCTTGGCCTTCTGTCCTTCCCTCGGGCCTTTGCAGTCATTCTGTCCTTTGGCAGAGATGAGGGACTAGATTTGGAGAGACTAGAGTGAGTGGTTTTGATTCATGCCAGGGAAAGAGCAATGTGCAGACGGGAATCCTGTCTCCAGCATTAATTAGCCCAGCAGATGGGCCCGGAGCCTGTTTTTCCCTCTGACCTAAGCAGCACCTTATATCCCAGGAGGCTCTCTATAAACCAAGGGTCTGCAGCAATGCTTATAACAGTAATGCGATGGGCAGCCAGTGGCATTCCAGGAAGTCGTGTTGTTTATCTCCAAACTACCTCTCCATTTGTGTGTAAATGAGTCACATGATTCATTTTCCATAAACAGCATGGGTGAACAGAAGGGGAAAAAAAATCCAAAGGCTGGGACTAGCATTTCACTTTGTGGAAACTGCCAAAGAAAAGTTATTTTCTTCATTTTGGCATCCCGCTGAGAAGAGGCCAAGTCTCCGAAACAAGAGGTTGTCCACAGCTGGGTCACATCACCCTGAGTCTGGGTCTTCACATGGACCCAATAAGACTGTCCAGACACAGATGTCAGCACAGATGAGAAGACAGGAAACAGCAGGGAAGCATGTGACTGAAATTCAGACTCTACCCAGCCCAGTACTGAGGGCTTGAGGAGGAAACTCCCAGGAGAAGAGCTAGCAAAGGAACCAAGGAGGAGGGTCTCTGTCTTGGCTCTGCTATTTGTCACTCTGAGATTTAACCTCCTTGATCAAGACCTTCCAGAATTTGACCCCCAGCATCCTTTTGTACTTGTTATGTCTTAGTCCACTTCAGCTGCTATAACAAAGTGCCATAGACTGGGAGGCTTATAAAAACAGAAATTTATTTCTCACAGTTCTGGAGGTTGGGAATTCCTAGATCAAGACACTGGCAGATTCAGTGTTTGGTGAGCCCCTTCTTCCTGGTTCAGAGACAGCTGTGTTTTCACTGTGTCCTTACATGGCAGAAGTGGGGCCAGAGAACTCTCTGGGACCTCTATAAAAATCTCTTATAAAAAGGACATAATTCCATTCATGAAGACTCTGCTCTTATGATCTAATCACCTTCCAAAGGCCCAATCTTCAAACACTGTCACATTGGGTGTTAGGATTAAACATCTGAGTGTTGGGGGGACATTCAGTCTATAGCAATAGCAAAAGCTAAAATGACTCTGGTTTTCACTGAAGGCTTACTATGTTCTTGTCACATCTGTGGAAGTGTATATTGATTATCTATTTTATCTATACTCTCCACTTATCCTTACTTCACAGGTGAGAAAAATAACTCAATCTGATTAAGTAACTGTGGCCCCTGATCAGACATCTAAACATAACAGAACTTGGTTTCAAAACCATCTCTATCTGATTTGAAGCAATGGATCTTTCAGAATAGGCCACAAAACACCATTCCTTTATTTACTTTTTAACTTTAGGGAGAAAGGTATATTCCTCGTTCCCTCAAAAACTCCTGCAGTTTCCTTCATCTGCATCCTTGATATGAGAACCCGAAAGCAGAACACAGCAGGTGCCAACTCAGAGTCCAGAGCCGAGCTGAGCCTGGGGTCAGGAGCCAGGGAGCTGCTGAGGAACTGGAAACAGGAGCAGGGGTGCATTTGCTGGGACAAGCTATTTGGCTGGGCTAGTCCATCTGGGCTCTGAGAGCTCCTAAGAGGGAGCTGGCCGGTCCCATGCCGTCTTGAAGGCATTACCTGCCACCTCATACTTCTGGTCAGGAAGTCATCTGTAAGCAGCCGACCAAGAGGGCCAGACCTGTCCTTGGAGCGCTCACAGTATCTGATGTGGGCACCACACGTTTAGCTCTTGGCAAGCACTGCACTATGTGGTTAATTTGTAGTCCCTGCCACTGTGATAAAAGGTTCTAAAGGGCAGGAGCTGCCTCACTGGGGTTTATGAAACCAACATCTAGCCCAGCGCCTGACCTAGAGCAAGACTTCCGAGTACAAATGTTGATCAGTTTACTTTACCAATTTCCCTATCTGACCCCAAATAAAACCACTGAAACTGGATTCTTTACCAGAACAGGTTGGAAATTAGTCAGTGTTTTATCAACTAACTCTAAGAATCCCAGTTTTAGAATAGTGTCCTCAAATGTTAGGTGCCTGTGAATCCCGCCCTCTGCTCCCTCTCGTTCTCCCCTGTGACCCTCCCTGTGGTCCTTGGGCTCTGCCATGTTGTCACCTGGTCACTGCTCATGCCCACTCCTGCCTTCAGCCTTTGCTCTACCTGTTCCCTCTGCACAGAATGTATTTCCCCCAGATATTGTCATCGTTCACCTCCTTGCCACTTTCAAGCCTTTGCTTAACTATCACCTTGTCCGTGAGGCTCTCCTTGACCTTCCTACCACCTGGTTTTATGCTGCCCAGACATCTGTATTTCCTCCTCCTTTGTCTTTCCCCAGAGAACTTGGTGCTTTCCAACTTGCCATATGCCCCAGTCTCCCCACTGGAATGTAAATCCCAGAGGGCAAGGATTTGTGTCTGCTTTCCTTACTGCTGTATCTCCAGCACCTAGAACAATGTCTAGCACAGAGAAGGTACTCAAGAAATATCAGGTGAATGAATTAATATACAAGAATCACCTGGGGAACCTAGAAATACCAATTTCTGGGACACATGATAGAGTTGCTGATCCGAATATTAATTACCTGGCTGATACCTTCCACCAAGTGCCCTGAACGCACGTTCTTGGTCAAGGTAGAGCCCTCCCTCTGTTCCCTTATACAGCTGAGTCCTGGGAAAAGCAGGTGAGCCGCGGTCCCTCCATGCACCTGCCAGACGCCTCTGTGCTCGCAGTGCCATCCGGTGCCAGTGTTGCCTTCAAAGAATCCTCGGGTCAGGCTGACACCGTGGGCAGTAAAGTTGGGAGGGGAGGGATTGCGTTCTTTTCCCAGAGGCAGTCGCCTCTGTGCCTGCCCTCATCCATTTCCCGAGCTGGCCAGGGAGCCAGAAGCCAACGGGGCAGCAGTCCTTTGCTGGCAGTCCTGCAAAGGCTTGTATGCCCCCTCAGCCCTCCAGTGACACTTGTCTTCAGAGCCTCTGGCAGCTCAGCTAGGGGACACTGGGAGCTGGTGCCACGTGGAATCCCCAGCAAGAATTCGGGGCAGTCACGTTCTGGGACAGCTGAATTAGAGGAGGCGGAAGAGGGTGAGTTTGGCTTCCAAACTTCCCAAGTGAGCGATCTTTCTAGTGAATTGTTTGAGGCTCCTTTGGCTAGCCCGGATGCAATTACTTGCATTACCCTTCCTTGTGAGGCCCCCTGTGCCCTTGCGACTGCCCCTTCCCCTTCTTGCCATCCTGTTTGGTGATTCATGGTTGCTTTCTGCCATGTGGATCAGCTGTTCATTCCTGTTAAGGGTCCTATAATTAGAGCACAAGGTCTGCAGCTCCTTGCTTGGATTTTGCCCAAAGAAGACTCCAGGGGCACTCACACCCCTGCCAACCCCCTCTCACATCTATTCATTAGCAAGAATGAGCCAAGATTGATCGCCCCAGACCCTCCCCCATCACCGTCCCCTCCCCCATACTGAACGTCCATGTTTGAAAGGCAA
Organism: Eschrichtius robustus; assembly: GCF_028021215.1. Taxonomy (NCBI): domain Eukaryota; kingdom Metazoa; phylum Chordata; class Mammalia; order Artiodactyla; family Eschrichtiidae; genus Eschrichtius; species Eschrichtius robustus. The sequence continues at coordinate 39,188,045 of NC_090843.1, forward strand.
GGCTTAACTCTGGGGAATTAGCAGATGGAGGCAAGGATGGGTTTTCCTCAGGTCAAAACGAGTCTACAAAGCACATAAGCTTAAATGGACCTTCTTTATGATTTTTATTAGTGGGAGGGAGTTAATTATCTCTCTCTGTGCCATTATTTCTTCTCTTGTGCCCTGATTACTCCCACCCAGCTTTTGAGGTGAAAAGAAATGAGAAAGAAAATCTGTATCCATATGTGTATTAAACAAGTATTTTCCAATGTTTAGACCCAGATCACTTTCTACCATTAATCTCGAAGAAAAACTGGGGTCTCCCGATGTCTACAGGATTTTAGCTACACAAAGCAAGATATCAAAATATGAGTTGCACAATATTTTTGTCCTTCCTATCATCATTTTTAGTCTAGAAAAGGTGTTAAACATATAACAGGGTAGGAACTTCGAGCTCTAGTCAATTAAGATTTTTTACAAGGAGGGAGAAAAAACAACCCTGCATATAACTTGTTGGGAGTTAAGACATCACCACCCTCACAGCTATCGGTACATGTACATTCCCTGCCAAAACCCCGTGGTGTCACAAAGGTCACACCTCTGACTTTGGTGCATGCTGTGGTGGGGGGTTGAGTGTTTGGGGAATTCACTGCACACACTGCACGGCACCTGTGCTCATCACCAGGGATGGCACCTCAGCTCACCTTTCAGAGCCAGCCAGTCAGTAGGCGAGAGTCAGATGGCAAAGCCCAGATCCCCACATCCTTTCGCGGGATGAAATGCCCTGTCACCATCCATCTCCACCTTTCCCTGCCCTCCCGACGCCAGCCCCAAATTCTCCCTTCCTGCTCTGATCACTCAGCAGCTGGGTTCCCGCTGCCCCAGCCTTCGAGGTTTCCAGCTCATGCATTCAGTTATCCATCAATGGAGATCTCAGGGGCAGTGGGGCTCGAGCGGACAAACCAGCCTCTCTTTATGCCAACAGGGAATGCTTGAAATAACCAGACACACAACTTTGATTGATGCGGCCAGAGTTTACACACCACACTTCAGACGGTCTGAAATGGCTGGAATTAATAGCCTATTATTAGACAGTGTGTGTGTTTGGGGGAGGGGTGGGGAGGCAGGAGAAGGAGGGACAAGAAAATACTTTTTTATGATCTTCTCATTTAAATCTATTTATTGGACTTTGCAGAGTGTGATGTGACGGGGGAGCAGGGAGTGTTCTTACCACCCCGCTGTGAGTCCTCTGGGGGGTGCCAGCCAGCTTGGCACCAACCCACCCACCACATTTTTTGGTAAATGATGCAAATCCGTATGTTGGGCAGGGAGGGGTTAAAGAGACCAGGTAGTCCAGGACTGAGGGAAAGAAGAGTGGGGATTGCTTGGTTCACTTGCTTTCATGCCAGGCTTTGCTCGCCAGCTGCAGAGAGGGGAAATGGAGTTTAAAACCCCTGGTAAGAAATTTTTCCTTGGTCTGAACATTGTTTAAATTCCTGAAGTGGGTGATCCCTGTAATAAATACCTTGGACTTTGTAAGACAGATATATTTACTCAAGTTTAAAGTTTGGATTTGATGGCTATGCACTTGGGAGTGCATGGGACTGGGGTGTTTGTTATATGTTGGAACCTGTTCAACGTGCACAAGGAGTTAAGAGAACTCCATTTATAGCAAAGCAGAATGTCTTCACCGTGCCACATGCTCACGGTGTCAAAGTCTGTGCTGCATCCCATATTTTGAACATTGTTGGTCCTCAACAGACACTAGATGACAGGGATGAGAGGGGAAGTTTGGCCAAAGTACCCAAAGCACTTTCTCAAGACTTGTGTGCAAATGAAGCTTTGAACTAAATGCATCACCTGCCTTACATGCAGGAAAATACTTCTCTGAGGAGAGAGAAGGAGATCTTCAGCAAAGTACAGAGGCAGGGGATAGGGCTGGGAAAATTGATGCACTCAAACTCATGTCCTATTTTTTTAATAAGGTTACTGGCTCAGCTGTGATTATCGATGGCAGGAGAAAAGATTCATGCTGTCCTTTGAAATATGGGTTCTCTCATGACCCAGTGCCTCTTGCCTGGGTCAAAACACATGATATTCCCCTAAATAATACCACCACAACCCTCCCACCCCTGCAGCAAAACAAGCAAGCCAGGTAATTCCAAGAAGGCCAGATTGGAGTTTCCAGCAACTCAGGCCACCCTTGCCCTCGTTGACTGGAGAAGAGTCCACCTTTCCCCACAGGCTTTAGCTGAAATGGCCCCTCTGTCCTTCTCTCCTTGGTGAAAGACAGCATCTTTCCAGACTCACTGGCAGAGTGAATGGCTGACTGGCCATCAGGAGTCTCACTTAACAGTTTGGATTGATTTTCCCAAGGGGGTCCCCATCCAACCACAGACCTGTACCAAAGTCCCATGACCTTTTCGAGCATGGGGCCCATGTTAGTGGGCACGGCCATGGGCCGCTGTGTGTGTGTGCTCTGTTGCTGCTCTCCCACAACGCGGCTGGGGTTTTGGTTTCCCAGCATGGGAATGAGTGCCCATCTTTTCATGATGTGGAAAACAATCTCACCTTGGGCTTGACTAGTCCTCTTAGAAGCAAGAGTCAAGAGTAAGCGGAGATTCCTGGCCCATCTGCCCTGGAAAAGGAGATTGCAAGGGGGTGTTTCTCATAATCCACCTACAATTCATGTCCCTCTTTTGGCTGGTGCTCAAGACCCCGGTGGGCAACTCCAGCATTCTGTCTGGACTTATTTGCTGCAATCAGAAACTGCCTCACAAGATAAAAGACCAATATAATGTTCATTTAAGAAAAATGACTTTTATAAGCTACAGTACATGATGTTTGCAGCAAAGATGTGAAAATATTATTTTCTACAATGTTATTTTTTTTTTAACTGCCTATGCTCCTAATTTTATCATAGTTGCCACCACAGGTTTTGTTTCTGTTTTTTATAAGCTGCTGGGAGTTTTTTCATTACATTGTTAATATTTAACTTACTTCCAAGGCAGTATTTTCCAGTTAGGTTCATGATTTAGTTGGGATTTCATTGTCACTGAAGGCAAGTCACAAAGAAATTGATTATAAACACAAAACGACTACTGAAGAAATACTTACATACAAATTTTTCCTGCATGTTAATGTAACCAGCCCTTAATGTTGGTTGGTAACTGGCCTCTTGGGGGAGATGGAGGTCGGGATGTCATTCACCGTTCCCCTGTAGGTCCTCACCCACTTTGTTGTAACTAAGTTAAAAGGTCCTAAACAGTTACAGGAGTCTTCAAAGGCAAAGATGCCAAATGACCCATCAGTCTGCCCATTCAGGCTGCTTCAGATATCGTGGGGTTGTTGAGGACACTGAAAGAACCAGCAGAACTGCAACAATTTAAAATAAACTTGTTCTTTGGAGGACATACATTTAAACAGGCCCCACTACGAACTGTATCACTGGATATATAAAGTTAGCAGCATAGTAATGGACAACATAATCTTTGCTGGTGTGCACACAGGTTGGTCCCTGCATTCTTGAACAGAGTGCTAACCTAGATTCAGCTCTAAGGCTCTGACTGTTAATTCAGCAGTTGGTTGTTGGAATTACTTAGAAGTTGCTTCAAATCTGTACTTAAGAAGGTGCTTAAAATTCTCTGGGCTTCTCCCAAATCAGACTTGCTGAGGGTAAGGCTGGGGAACTATCTATTTTAAAAACTCAACCTTAAAGGATACGTAGGGTTTCTATCCTCGGAGTAGGGGGGAAAAGCATTCCAGGGGGCATAATGGTTTAGTTGAAAGGCAGGGGTTGAAGAAAGATAGTGTTTTATTTGGGTTTTGCTGCAGACCATCTCAGAGCCTTTTATATGCTGATGAACATCGTGATCGCCATGTGGGTGGCAGGGGTGGGGTGTAACATGTAGCGTTTCCCAGACTTATTTGAATATAGCTTCCCTGATCATAAGACAAGTGTCCCTGAAACATACTTTAGGAAATTCCAAGCTAAGGAAATAAGATAAAATAGAAATACTTCCTGGTAATACTTTCTGAGCTCTTAGTAACACGGGGGAGTAGAAAGCAAACCCCCCTTGTGTTTCCTTAACCAGAAGCAACAGACCAGACTTCGGCCAGGTCACCCTTGCTCCCCTGGGTGTGGATTGAGGAGTCCCTGGCCTCATTTGAAATGCTGCACCCCGTGGTCCCGACAACTTGAAGAAGAGAACACATTTTCCAAAGTGCCAAGAATAAAAAAATTTTTTAAAAAAAGCAAAAATGGGGACAAGAGCCGTTTGCAGGGACAGTAGAATGAGCTTTGGCTTTTCTGCCACTAGACCAACTGGAAACACAGAGACCTGAAGGAGCCGAATATGAAGAAGGAAGCCAGCCTGAGATTTGTATTTTAATCTGCTCCACTTCTCACAAGCTGTGTGACCTTGGGCAAGTCACTTAATCAGTCTGAATCTCAGTTGCTTCTTCTGTAAAATCAAATTACCTTCCCACGCAGGGATTCTCTGAGGAATAAATGAAATCACGTTTGCAAGATACCTGATTCAGAGCCCCGGGCTGAGTAGAGACTTATGAAGCCGAATAAAACGTTCCTTCCTTCCTCCCCCAAATCGGGAGGTGAAAGCAGCTTCCTTTAGCCTGACTTCAATTCCGGAAGCACCCTTGTGCACGTTACCATGCGAAAACCAGGAGACTGAGTGCCTCCCATAGCTTAACGCCGGACCAGAGGCATTTTTTGAACTGTTGTGACTGAATAGCTGTACATGAATAAATTTTAAAACACAACAACAAAGAGAGCTGTAGGTTCTCAGAGGAGGAAAGGATGAATGGGGCTCCCGTAACCTTCCATTCTTCTCTTCGCAGGTGTAGTGCTGTTGGGAATGCTTTGGGCCTCTTTCTACACCCTATTTGTCCTTCCCCAAGAAGGGAAGTGTGGTCACTCAGTTCATTGGACCCCATTTTTCTAGGGGGCAGGGTCACTTCCTGTCTCTGAGGCATAAGTAGAGCCAACTTTAGCGGGACAGCCATTCTGGTACTGTTGTGATTAGGTGTGCAAGCTTGTCTGTGACCCCACCCGTGCTTATGATTGGGTAAGGGATTCAAAGTCTCCTCTGTCATCCCATTCATGTCCCTTCCTGTAACCCAACTGTGCAAACCCCATGGTTCAGGGTGGAAGGCTGTCTCGGAGCCCCAGGCCAGCACGTGCAACAAGCACTTAAAGATAACTTTATTATAGAGATGACACTTTTGAAAATAGCCAGAGAAAAGTATTTAGCATCAAATTTATGAAATGAAATCCTAGGTTCTCCTCGTATATCATGTTTTAGTTGGTAAAACAATTATACTGTTTTCAGTCCTCATTAACACAGGCCACATTTATTGGTATCCCACATGACAACTTAATTAGTATTCTAAGGATATTTTTCACCAGCTTCTTATGTCTTCAAGTTAAAAGTCAACAGCTAAACATATAGCATGGCAAGAGCATAAACAGTGAAATTGATTTTAGTGCTCAGAACGACTTGATTGTCTGTATTTATAGCTATAATTAGAGAAAGGCTCAATGCCTTATATAATCAGTTCTTTATTGGAAGTTTCTTGACAGAGGGCTTGATGCTAATTCACCTTGTAGCATCCAGGAAAGAGCACTGCTCTTTAGCCACACCACTGGCTTTAGCTTCTAGGTTCATTAACTACAAAACAGGTTGCCCTATATGATATATACAACAGTAAGAGCCCTTTACTGAGCAGCTTTCAAAGGGGTTGCTATTCCAATTTGCTAACATAATATATGCCTTTATCCAGAGTCTGGTTGGCTATTTTAGTCTAGGGAATGAGTGTATAATGTTGATAACATGTCTAAAGCATAACATAGCAAAGAATTTTCATCCTTTCTACACGAATGTCTTTTTATCTGGGAAGTTTTAGAGTCCATTCCTACATCTTTTTAGTAGTCTTTTCATATCCTGGTCTCTGAAACTGGAGGATTTTCCCCAAAGTTTAAAAATAAAGCAATGTCCATAATAATAGTAATAGCTATGAGACATTGAGCACCTACCGGGTGCCAGACCCTTTAGAAAGCACTTTATATGCCATATATGTATTTCATCTTTGCAACAACCTGATGAGGCTGCCACTATTATGTCTCTATTCCAAAGATGATGAAATGAAGGCTTGGGGAGGGAGGGGAAGTGACTTATACAGGATGACACAGTAATACATGGTAGCTCAGGCAACCTGGTACCCGAGAATGAATTCCTAACCATACAGCTGCAGAAACCCCTGGTGCTTAGACCACTGCTTGCCACTTTCCCATGGTTTTCTTTCTCAGGATCAACAAACAAACATTATATATGCATATGTATATGTATGCATGTATATGTCACATAGGTATGTATATGTGTTTATATGGGCACATATATACTACTACATGGAAAGAACATAAACAGTAACTTTGATTTTGGTATTCAAAACCACTCTATTATACTTGTAGCTATAGTTATTTAGGTGATAGACACATATTTTCCTCTGTGCTTTAGTGTCATTTTAGAAGTTTTCATTCACATTTTCATATAAAGCAGAGTTCTCATGATCTTATTTGATCCTGAAATCAGCCCTGAGAAGTTGGCAGATCTTGTGTTCTTTGGCTCAGTTTGGCAATGAAGTGACTTATCCCAGGTGAGTTCACTACTTGGAGCAGAGCTCAAACCAGGACCCAGCGCCCCTCTCACTGCTGCTCCAGAATATCAAAGTGCTGTGCTGCTTCCACAGGAAGGCAGGCAAACAACTGCTGCTCTCTGGGCTGGGCAGGAGCTTAACAGATGCAAATAAAGTAAAACCTCCCCCATAAGACATGCAATGTGAATCTCAGGCACAGTGTTTGTATGGCCGAGTTTCCTGGTGAATTTGTCCTCTTGAGGAATCAGCCATATTTGTTTTCCTCAATCTCCGACCATGTAGTTAACTATGTCTCCTTTGCACCAAAACTCTAATCCCAGGTGTCACCCCAGGGTGTTATACAGTACATATTCATTGATGTGATTTCCCCCTCTAGACAGTGAGTTCAACTCTGTAATCCAGTTTTCAGCACAGAGCCTGGCAGTGGAAGGTGCTCAGATATTTAGCCATTTATTTATTTGCTGTACATAAACATTTGCTGAATTTGTCATTGGCAATTGAAAAAGATATGTAGAAAGAGAAAAGGGACAAGATGTAGAGACATAAGTCCCAGTTTTAATTATTTTTGCCATAGGATAGGATCTCTATAGCTTTTCCTATTACCCTGCCCAAAAGACCAAACTTTGTAAAAATTCCTAGGGGCTCCATCTTCCAAGAACAGGCCAGAGCAAGGCTGGTAGCCCCAGAAGTGGCCTACAAAGAGGTTCTTTGGGGGCTGAATGTGCCCTCCAGGACAGTGGAACTTATAAAACTTAGAGGAGGGAGTTCTAGGGAGGAGATCAGTGTGGCAAAGCAAACTGCTTCCTCCTGCCACAGAGTTAAAAACAATGTCCAGCCTTTAGGTTGTGGGAAAGAGAATGGTGAAATCATTCTCTGTCTGGCACAAGTTGCAGACTATTAAGTTGTTTGGGAAATGTGGGCTTGTACCAATCTACGAGATTGGCCATGGCCATTTTAATATGTTTTTGAAAATCAGCGAGTGCTTAAAAACTTGTAGTAAAAGCCTTAATAAACTAAGTTAGACCAAGACTCTGCCAGAATTGTATTTACCTCTTGAAGTGGAGGGTTAGGAAATCATGTTAAAAATTAAAGTGAAAAAAAAAAAAGGAGAAGAAAGAGCAATAGATCATGTGTTTAGGGAGTTGTTTGGTTAAAAGAACTGTCCACTCTCAAAAGCAGCTCGTTTGCAAAGTGACAGGTGAGTGTTTTTGATGACACACAGTTCTCATGAGTGATGCCACCCGACCTCCCCCTTTTTTGTTTTTGTTTTGTTTTATGAGTCGCTATTTGCTTTTACAAGGGCAAGTTTTGGGGGAGAGGGGTGTAGTTACTGTAGCCAGAAGAAGAATAAATGCTTTGTGCATTGTGCATACCCATGTAGTATACTGAACAAGTACTAATAAGAATACAATTATTGGAGCAAATAAAATCACACATGCTTTTTAGTCACCTGGGAGAGGGGCTGTGCCAGCCTTCTTGAGCATATAAAAATAATCCTTCACATCTGAATAGCATTATAGAATTTATAAAGCCCTTTCACATATACTATCACGTTTGATCCTCAACCACACAGTGAGTCAGGCATGATGTGTGTTATTATCCCATTTTACAGTTCAGGAGAAGTTAAGTGGTTTGACCAAGTCTTGGAGCTACAAAGAGACAGTCAGTACTTCCAACAACGTTCTGGCTCCAAAGCATCCACTGTATCTATTGTGACCCATGGGAGCAGCAGTATGAATTTGAGCAAAAATCTCTAAAGTCATTCTAAGCAGAAGAAAAATATTTGACATGGGAAATGGACTTATCACCTGATTCCCTCGACATCAGAGAAATGGTCTACACCAGGAGAAAAGCACAGAACCAGGGTCTCCTGCAGCCCAGTTCTGACTCGACTAGTTGTGTGTCCCCTTCAGACACATATACAAAATGAAGAACTAATGTATGGTGTTCTACTTCCTGAAGGTGTCATTAAAAATCACATGAAACTAATGTAAGTTATTGTGCCTTCTGAATCTTTCTAAGAACTCACTGGTCTGAAGACCACTTTCTCTGCCCATGTTAATGAGGAGCCTCGTGTATTAGTTTTCTATTGCAGCTGTCACAAATCATCACAAACGTGGTGACCTAAAACAACACAAAGTTATTCTCTTACTGTTCTGGAGGTCAGAAGTCTGAAATCAAGGTGTCAGCAGGGCTTCATTCCTTTTTCAGCTTCTAGAGGCTCCTGCATTCCTCGGCTTGTGGCCCCTTCCTTACATCACTACAACTCTTGCTTCCATTATCACATCTCCTACTCTATCCTCTTGCCTCTGTCCTGTAAGGACCCTTGTGATTACATTGGGCCCGCCTGCATATCCAGCACAATTTCACCATCTCAAGATACTCAATCATGTCTGCAAAGTCCCTTTTACCATATAAGGTAATATATTCATAGGTTCCAGGGATTAGAGCCTGGACATCTTTGGGAAGCCATTATTCAGCCAACCACAGCTGGAATTAACAAAAGGTGAGACTGAATTTATAATTTCTTCTCTCTATTCATAAATGGAATGATAATACTCAGCAGTATAAACTAGCCCTCCTTCCTCTCTTCCCCACCGTCCATCTCTGTTCTCTGTTAATAAGCGTCATGCAGACAGCTGAAGGCATTTCATAATGAGAGAGAGGGGAGAGACAGAAGTCAGCTCAGACATTTGGAAACAAGCATGTGAGTTGCATCTCTTAGCCTCTATTTTTGCATAAGGAAGAATATTTAATCAAATGCACTTCAACAACTCACCCTGAGGGTGCCAGTATTCCTTTGGCCTTCAAACTCTTCCATCCAGATTAGCATCTTCCTGGGCCTACCAGGACATTGTGTGCCCTCTTCAGTGCTCCCCTGCACTTTGCACGCAACACAAATATAGCACTTACCACTTTGAATGTTAAAAACTGACTTGTTACCCAGAAATCATGTTTTTCTCCCTCTGTATTCCTTGACGGCTGTGTCTAGTTCATCTCTGTACATTCAAGGATTTACCCAGCTCTGGCAGATAAGCCCTTGATAAATGTTTGTGGGGTTGAGTGTATTTTAGAGGATTTTATTTTACATATTCATGGTAGCAGAGAAAAACTCAGTTCCTCCTGCCTCCTCTTTCCAGGGCACTATCTCAAATTTCCTCATTCCATTGTGTCATATCTACAACCCTTTGCCTCCTGTCAAATACCCAGTCTTTAAACAACTGGCTCTGTAGGAAAACTCAAGACCCAGAGGAAGCAGATGCCTCTACATTCAAAGAAAGAAAAAAAAAAAAGATTCTGAGCCTATTTCCTTCTACCCATCAAGTAGACTACAGGGTTTGTGAGAGCAGCCAGACTCAGAGAGAATGACTCACTCAGCATATTATTCTCTTTGCTGTGAGAGTGCCTACAGCTTTTCAGCTTCCATTCAATAACAGTGCATCTCTAATGATGGATGTTCCCATGCATATCTATCTTCCTAAAAAAGAACAAACAAAAATACTGGGGCATTGCCTACAAATAATATGTAGATACATTAGATTTTAATTAGTTCCTCCCTCGATATTTGAACGCTAACTTTTATTAAAATAAAAGTGGATCCTTAGCTTAAAAAGGTTGTATTGAGTAGGACATGCAAAATTTGTAATCATGACTCCATTTGGGGAACCTGTCAATGTAAAGATTATTTCCTCCATGTGCTCAGTCAAGGAACTGTACTAGGAAGTAAAGTATGGGACCTTAAAATTTAACCAAAGTCAGATCTAGACGGACTGGATCAAGCACCTTTCAGTCCTGAGATAGAGACCCCAGATGCCCTTTACGTTTTAAGCCACCATGGCTGCTCTGGTGCCTACTTGGATAGCAAATACTTTGGGAAGAAGTTGTGGCCAATCAGCAAGTCCACGTGCACTGTGTCATACAAATTCCACTTTCTAACTTGACACCTCAGAACTATATTGCAAGTGGGTCAGAGTGTGGCTTGATTAGAATTGTGTTGGTAGAAGACATTCAAGCCATTGGCCAGCCGCTCTCACCTCACTGGCACAACTTGACTGCTGGGTATTTCCTAGTACTCCATAAAAAACACTTGTGTGTGTTTGCTCAAATGAAAGAAGATTTGTCTCCCAGGAAAACTATTTAAACACACGGAGACGGCGATCTCATTTTCGAATATTAGGTCTCGTTTTATGACAGATCATGCTGTTTCATCCAGCCTATCTATATTAAAAAGCGTGAACAAGCTGCCTTGTTCTGCCCCACTCCTGTCCTTCTCTCATGTGCATTTATAAAAACACAGACATATCTGATTCCACACGCACTGTACAATATTTTATCGATTACGGTGAAACTTAGTTAGATCGTATTTCCAGAGGCTGAGAAAAGAAAACATAGAAAGTGGGAAACACTGAATTTGATTATGCCAGGCATGGAGTTTAAAAGACCTGAATTGTGGAGTGGTCTTGTATGTGGGAATAATAAAAATAGGTTTTACTTTAAAAACTACCCTTTCACAAACCATCTGACAGAGAGATCCCGAGCATATCCCTTTGTGTCTAGACACATAGTACACATGGCAAATTCCTAAGGAGGCTGCTGTTTCCATACCCTTCTTCCACTCTTTCCCCATGCCAGGCTTTCACTAGACTTCTGACGTCTCTGGCCAGGATTACTGCAACGGTCTTCTAACTAGCTTCCAGGCAAGCCTTCCCCTGCAGTCAGCAAACACTCTGCAAAGGACAAATCTACCAAAACCCCCTAAAGTCTTCTGAGTGGCTGGATTTCCACCACTCAAAGTCCCTTAAACTATGGAGAAATGATTTAAGGCCAAAGATCAGGTATATATTTGTCTTTATGTTCTTCTGTTTGGTTTAATTTTCACATTAACACTTTAATGTACCTGGAATGTTTCCTATGCGATGAAAAACAAAAATTATTTTCCAATTAGATACCCAACTCTCTAGGCACTTTTCTTTTTTTTTTTTTTTTAAACATCTTTATTGAAGTATAATTGCTTTACAATGGTGTGTTAGTTTCTGCTTTATAACAAAGTGAGTCAGTTATACATATACATATGTTCCCATATCTCTTCCCTCTTGCATCTCCCTCCCTCCCACCCTCCCCATCCCACCCCTCTAGGTGGTCACAAAGCACCGAGCTGATCTCCCTGTGCTATGCGGCTGCTTCCCACTAGCTATTTTACATTTGGTAGTGTATATATGTCTATGACACTCTCTCACCCTGTCACATTTCACCCCTCCCCCTGCATATCCTCAAGTCCATTCTCTAGTAGGTCTGTGTCTTTATTCCCGTCTTTAGGCACTTTTCTTGAGCGATCCTGCTCTTGCCCTCTGACCTGTTTTCCCTCGTGTCGTGTAAGTTAGTGATTCAGACACCAGGGTCTCTTCCTGAGCTCACAGCTCCATCCTGTTGCCTTCTCTGCTTATTCCTTCCCAAACGCAACTGTGGTGGAAGGAATGGACCTCTTGGAATGTTTTTATATCAGATAGGTTTAACTACTCCTTTGCAAGTGCTCGAAATTTCTCTATCCGTTTTTATTAGTTTCTTCTTCCAGGTAAATGTTGGGATCATTGTATTTTTCCTCATATCTTGAATTTTTATTACATGTGTACATAATTATTTTACTGTAGTAAGAATATAATATCAAAATAGGGCAGAGATACTATATACACCCACATAGAAAATTAGCTATTGATGGAAAATGTTTACATTTGAATAGCAATCAAAACTAAAATTTAGTTTTTTTCCTCTATTTTCAATTTCTTTAAGAGGTTTTTTGTTTGTTTTGTTTTTATTTTTGAATTTTCTTTTATTTATTTTTTATACAGCAGGTTCTTATTAGTCACCCATTTTATACACATCAGTGTATACATGTCAATCCCAATCTCCCAACTCATCACACCACCACCACCCCCTGCCGCTTTCCCCCCTCGATGTCCATACATTTGTTCTCTACATCTGTGTCTCAATTTCTGCCCTGTAAACCGGTTCATCTGTACCATTTTCCTAGGTTCCACATATATGTGTTATTATGTGATATTTGTTTTTCTCTTTCTGACTTACTTCACTCTGTATGACAGTCTCTAGATTCATCCACATCTATACAAATGACCCAATTTCGTTCCTTTTTATGGCTGAGTAATATTCCATTGTATACATGTACCACATCCTCTTTATCCGTGCGTCTGTCAATGGGCACTTAGGTTGCTTCCATGACCTAGCTATTATAAATCGTGCTGCAATGAACATTGGGGTGCATGTGTCTTTTTGAAACACAGTTTTCTCTGGGTATATGCCCAGTAGTGGGATTTCTGGGTCATATAGTAATTCTATTTTTAGTATTTTAAGGAACCTCCATACTGCTCTCCATAGGGGCTGTATCAATTTACATTCCCACCAACAGTGCAAGAGGGTTCTCTTTTCTCCACACCCTCTCCAGCATTTGTTGTTTGTAGATTTTCTGATGATGCCCATTCTAACTGGTGTGAGGTGATACCTCATTGTAGTTTTGATTTGCATTTCTCTAATAATTAGTGACATTGAGCAGCTTTTCATGTGCTTCTTGGCCATCTGTATGTCCTCTTTGGAGAAATGTCTATTTAGGTCTTCTGCCCATTTTTGGATTGGGTTATTTGTTTTTTTAATATTGAGCTGCATGAGCTGTTAACATATTTTGGACATTAATCCTTTGTCCATTGATTCGTTTGCAAATATTTTCTCCCATTCTGAGGATTATCTTTTCGTCTTGTTTGTAGTTTCCTTTGCTTTGCAAAAGCTTTTAAGTTTCATTAGGTCCCATTTGTTTATTTTTATTTTATTTCCATTACTCTAGGAGGTGGATCAAAAAAGATCTTGCTGTGATTTATGTCAGAGTGTTCTTCCTATGTTTTCCTCTAAGAGTTTTATAGTGTCCAGTCTTATATTTAGGTCTCTAATCCATTTTGAGTTTATTTTTGTGTATGGTGTTAGGCAGTGTTCTAATTTCATTCTTTTACATGTAGCTGTCCAGTTTTCCCAGCACCACTTATTGAAGAGGCTGTCTTTTCTCCATTATATATTCTTGCCTCCTTTATCAAAGATAAAGTGACCATATGTGTGTGGGTTTATCTCTGAGCTTTCTATCCTGTTCCATTGATCTATATTTCTGTTTTTGTGTCAGTACCATATTGTCTTGATTACTGTAGCTTTGTAGTATAGCCTGAAGTCAGGGAGTCTGGTTCCTCCAGCTCCGTTTTTTTCCCTCAAGACTGCTTTGGCTATTTGGGGTCTTTTGTGTCTCCATACACATTTTAAGAATTTTTGTTCTAGTTCTGTAAAAAATGCCATTGGTAATTTGAGAGAGATTGCATTGAATCTGTAGATTGCTTTGGGTAGTATAGTCATTTTCACAATATTGATTCTTCCAATCCAAGAACATGGTATATCTCTCCATCTGTTGGTATCATCTTTAATTTCTTTCAACAGTGTCTTATAGTTTTCTGCATACAGGTCTTTTGTCTCCCTAGGTAGGTTTATTCCTAGGTATTTTATTCTTTTTTGTTGCAATAGTAAATGGGAGTGTTTCCATACTTTCTCTTTCAGATTTTTCATCATTAGTGTATAAGAATGCAAGAGATTTCTGTGCATTAATTTTGAATCCTGCAACTTTACCAAACTCATTGATTAGCTCTAGTAGTTTTCTGGTGGCATCTTTAGGATTCTCTATGTATAGTATCATGTCATCTGCAAACAGTGACAGTTTTACTTCTTCTTTTCCAATTTGTATTCCTTTTACTTCTTTTTCTTCTCTGATTGCCGTGGCTAGGACTTCCAAAACTATGTTGAATAATAGTGGCGAGAGTGGACAACCTTGTCTTGTTCCTGATCTTAGAGGAAATGCTTTCAGTTTTTCACCATTGAGAATGATGTTTGCTGTGTGTTTGTCATATATGGCCTTTATTATGTTGAGGTAGGTTCCCTCTATGCCCACTTTCTGGAGAGTTTTTATCATAAATGGGTGTTGAATTTTGTCAAAAGATTTTTCTGCATCTATTGAGATGATCACATGGTTTTTATTCTTCAATTTGTTAATATGGTGTATCACATAGATTGATTTGTGTATTTTGAAGAATCCTCGCATCCCTGTGGTAAATCCCACTTGATCATGGTGTATGATCCTTTTAATGTGTTGTTGGATTCTGTTTGCTAGTATTTTGCTGAGGAGTTTTGCATCTATATTCATCAGTGATATTGCTCTGTAATTTTCTTTTTTTGTAGTATCTTTTTCTGGTTTTGGTATCAGGGTGATGGTGGCCTCATAGAATGAGTTTGGGAGTGTTCCCTGCTCTGCAATTTCTTGGAAGAGTTTGAGAAGGTTGGGTGTTAGCGCTCGCTAAATGTTTGATAGAATTCACCTGTGAAGCCATCTGGTTCTGGACTTTTGTTTGTTAAAAGATTTTAAATCACAGTTTCAATTTCATTACTCGTGGTTGGTTTGTTCATATTTTCTATTTCTTCCTGGTTCAGTCTTGGGAGGTTATACCTTTCTAAGAATTTGTCCATTTCTTCCAGGTTGTCCATTTTAGTGGCATAGGGTTGCTTGTAGTAGTCTCTTAGGATGCTTTGTATTTCGGCGGTGTCTGTTGTAACTTCTCCTTTTTCATTTCTAATTTTATTGATTTGAGTCCTCTCCCTCTTTTTCTTCATCAGTCTGGCTAATGGTTTATCAATTTTGTTTATCTTCTCAAAGAACCAGCTTTTAGTTTTATTGATCTTTGCTATTGTTTTCTTTGTTTCTATTTCATTTATTTCTGCTCTGATCTTGATGATTTCTTTCCTTCTCTAACTTTGGGTTTTGTCTGTTGTTCTTTCTCTAGTTCCTTTAGGTGTAAGTTTAAATAGTTTATTTGAGTTTTTTCTTGTTTCTTGAGGTAGGCTTGTATAGCTATAAACTTCCCTCTTAGAACTGCTTTTGCTGCATCCCATAGGTTTTGACCCTTGTGTTTTCATTATCGTTTGTCTCTAGGTATTTTTTGATTTCCTCTTTGATTTCTTCAGTGATCTCTTGGTTATTTAGTAACGTATTTTTTAGCCTCCATGTGTTTGTGTTTTTTACCTTTTTTTCCCTGTAATTCATTTCTAACCTCATAGCATTGTGGTCAGAAAAGATGCTTGATATGATTTCAAGTTTCTTAAATTTACTGAGGCTTGATTTGTGACCCAAGATGTGATCTATCCTGGAGAATGTTCCGTGCACACTTGAGAAGAGAGTATAATCTGCTGTTTTTGGATGGAATGTCCTATAAATATCAATTAAATCTATCTGGTCTATTGTGGCATTTAAAGCTTGTGTTTCCTTATTAATTTTCTTTTTGGATGATCTGTCCATCGGTGTAAGTGAGGTGTTAAAGTGCCCCACTATTATTGTGTTACTGTCGATTTCCTCTTTTATAGCTGTTAGCAGTTGCCTTATGTATTGTGGTGCTCCTGTGTTGGGTGCATATATATTTATAATTGTTATATCTACTTCTTGGATTGATCCCTTGATCATTATGTAGTGTCCTTCCTTGTCTCTTGTAACATTCTTTATTTTAAAGTCTATTTCATCTGATGTGAGTATTGCTACTCCAGCTTTCTTTTGATTTCCATTTGCATGGAATATCTTTTTCCATCCCCTCACTTTCATTCTGAATGTGTCCCTAGGTCTGAAGTGGGTCTCTTGTAGGCAACATATATATGGTTCTTGTTTTTGTATCCATTCAGCAAGCCTGTGTCTTTTGGTTGGAGCATTTAATCCATTAACGTTTAAGGTAATTATCGATATGTATGTTACTGTTACCATTTTCTTAATTGTTTTGGGTTTGTTCTTGTATGGCCTTTTCTTCTGCTGTGTTTCCCACTTAGAGAAGTTCCTTTAGCATTTGTTGTAAAGCTGGTTTGGTGGTGCTGAATTGTCTTAGCTTTTGCTTGTCTGTAACGCTTTTGATTTCTCCATTGAGTCTGAATGAGATCCTTGCCAGGTAGAGTAATCTTGGTTGTAGGTTCTTCCCTTTCATCACTTTATGTATATTGTGCCACTCCCTTCTGCCTTGTAGAGTTTCTGCTGAGAAATCAGCTGTTAACCTTGTGGAGTTCCCTTGTGTGTTTTGTTGTTTTTCTGTTGCTGCTTTCAATAATTTTTCTTTGTCTTTAATTTTTGTCAATTTGATTACTATTTGTCTCGGTGTGTTTCTCCTTGGGTTTATCCTGTATGGGACTCTCTGCACTTCCTGGACTTGGGTGACTATTTCCTTTCCCATGTTAAGGAAGTTTTCGACTATAATCTCTTCAAATATTTTCTCAGGTCCTTTCTCTCTCTCTTCTCCTTCTGGGATCCCTATACTGCGAATGTTGTTGTGTTTAATGTTCTTCCAGAGGTCTCTTAGGCTGTCTTCATTTCTTTTCATTCTTTTTCTTTATTCTGTTCCACAGCAGTGAATACCACCATTCTGTCTTCTAGGTCATTTATCCATTTTTCTGCCTCAGTTATTCTGCTATTGATTCCTTCTTGTGTATTTTTTATTTCAGTTATTGTGTAGTTCATCTCTGTTTGTTCTTTAATTCTTCTAGGTCTTTGTTAAACATTTCTTGCATCTTCTCGATCTTTGCTGGCATTCTTTTGCTAAGGTCCTGGATCATCTTCACTATCATTCTGAATTATTTTTCAGGAAGGTTTCCTATCTCCACTTCATTTAGTTATTTTTCTGGGGTTTTATCTTGTTCCTTCATCTGGTACATAGCCCTCTGCCTTTTCATCTTGTCTATCTTTTTGTGAATGTGGTTTTTGTTCCACAGGCTGCAGGATTGTAGTTCTTGTTTCTGCTGTCTGCCCTCTGTGGATGAGGCTCTCTAAGGAACTTGTGCAAGTTTCCTGATTGCAGGGACTGGTGGTGGGCAAAGCTGGCTGTTTCTTTGGTGGGCAGAGCTCAGTAGAACTTTAATCCACTTATCTGCTAATGGGTGGGGCTGGGTTCCTTCCCTGTTGGTTGTTTGGCCTGAGGCGACCCAACACTGGAGCCTACCCTGGCTCTCTGGTGGGGCTAATGGCAGACTCTGGGAGGGCTCACGCCAAGGAGTACTTCCCAAGGAGTACTGCCAGTGTTCTTGTCCTCACGGTGAGACACAGCCACCCCCCGCCTCTGCAGCAGACCCTCCAGCACTTGCAGGTAGGTCTGGTTCAGTGTCCCATGGGATCACTGCTCCTTCCCCTGGGTCCCGATGCACACACTACGTTGTGTATGTCCTCCAAGAGTGGAGTCTCTGTTTCCCCCAGTCCTGTCGAAGTCCTGCAATCAAATCCCTCTAGCCTTCAAAGTCTGATTCTCTAGGAATCCCTCCTCCCATTGCCGGACCCCCAGCTTGGGAAGCCTGACTTGGGGCTCAGAACCCTCACTCCAGTGGATGGACTTCTGGGGTATGTGTTCTCCAGTTTGTGAGTCACCCACGAAGCAGTTATGGGATTTGATTTTATTGTGTTTGTGCCCCTCCTACCATCTCATTGTGGCTTCTCCTTTGTCTTTGGGTTTGGGGTATCTTTTTTTGGTGAGTTCCAGTGTCTTCCTGTCAGCGATTGTTCAGCAGTTAGTTGTGATTCTGGTGTTCTTGCAAGAGGGAGTAAGAGTACGTCCTTCTACTCCGCCATCTTGAACCAATTCTTGGAATCATTTTTGATGTTCCACATATATCCTACAGAGATCTTGGTTACAATTTTATTAATCCTAAAAATAAATTATGAGAAAATTGACATCTTTACAGTATTTGGTCTTCTTGTCTATGAATATGACATGATTCTCCATCTTCTCGTCTCCTCTTATGTCTCTGAGGGTGTTCAACTTGTTTTTTATATAATTTCAGAACATTTCATGGTTTTGTGGTTTACTTGTAGTTGCTTTCTATTTTTGATGGTATTCCAAATGCAATCTTTTTTCATTATATTTTCTAGCTGGCTACTGCTCTTACAAAAGAAAGCTACTGACTTAAATGTTTACTTTGTACTTAACGACCTTACTGAACCCTCATCTATTCCAATCTTTTTTTGGCTGATTCTCACGGGTTTTTTAAGAAGATGTTTTCTGAAAATAGTGACTTCTTTTTCTCTTTTACAATAGGCAAAAGTCATACTCCTCATTTCTGTTCTGGTTGTCATTATATTGGCTTGAACTTCCAGAATAATGTGAAATCACGAACTCAATTTTGATCCCCCAGCTTTGATGCACCTCTCTCTCCACCCCTACACCTGAATATCCTCCCTTTTCCTGACAGTTTCTTTAGACTCTCCTTAATGAGTTCCAACATCTTTTGGTGTCTTGGTAACTTTCCCACACTGACCCCATGGAATTTCATATACTACTCAGCCCAGCTGTGCCAGCTAAGGTGGCCAAATAAAACACAGGACTCCCACTTAAATTTGAATTTCAGATACACAACAAATATGTTTTGGTATAAGTATGCCCAATGCAACATTTGGGACACAGTTATGATTTAACTGGGCACGCTGTGTTTTTATTTGGTAAATCTGGCAAGCCTAGTGCCAGTTCCAACTGCTAAGCCAATTAAGCCAAGTTCACCCCTGTGATCCCAAAGTTCTATGTGTATATGTACATATATCTGTTACCATTTCTTTAATATTTCACTAAAATGATATGTTCGCATGGTATTTAATATCCCCAGAACCTAGTAGTGGCTGACATATCCTAGGCATTTGATGTATGTTTGTTAAACAAATTTTTAAATGCATGAATAATGGCAAGCAGATCATCAAATATTCATTGAGCATTACTGAAACCCAAAGACTGTAAAACGTTTGAATTTAAACAGAGGAACAAACAGGTATGTGGTTCTGCTCAGTGCCAAACCATCCAGGGAAAAGAGAAAAGGACAGCCACTTTTCCAAATTTTCAGAACTGAACTTTTTTTAATCCAGAAGATAAGTGAATATATCATTTTATTGTCGTTACTGGAAAGAGCCACAAGCACTGGAACAGAGTCAAGAGACTCTGGCTCTGATTCTGACTGTAGCAGCACTCAATTCCATGAGAATGAACTTGCGATGTGACCAGGGATTTCCTTGTCAGTTTTGTGTGATGAGCCGATGCTCGGTACCCAATAAATATTTGTTGAAGTAATCAACGAACTATTGAGCTCATAATGCTTGGCTTTTGCAGGCCAGCTTAATACTTCTTAAACAACCCTTGGTGTGAATGAAACTGGCTTTTTTAATATCTCCTAAAACATATGGTTTCTCACCGATTTACCGTTGCTTAACTATTTTTTCTTACCTGAAGTGCTATTTCCCTCTTTTCTAATTATATAAATTTTTCAGCCTGCAGTTTAAATCCCACCCAGTGCAGAGTTCTCCTCAGATAATCTTCCCTTCCTGACTACTTCTCCTTTCCCTTCCTACTGCCTGGCTCTCATTTGCCTTCCAGTCACACCTGACCGTGTGACATCTCTCCTACTGTTGACCTGAACTGTTTTCCACCTAAAAATAATTCCTTTTATATACCTTTTGATTTTATATATCTTATCACTGCAACTAATTTGAACACTCCTTGAGGACAAGGACTATGCAGTTATATCTATGTTATATATAATATATTAATTAATAGGTAATTGAACCTTTATAATATAATATAATAATAATTGAATCTTAAATAGAGGAACAAACAGGTGTGTGGTTTTACTCAGTGCCAAACCATCCAGGGAAAAGAGAAAAGGACAGCCACTTTTCCAAATTTTCAGAACTGGAATTTTTTTAATCCAGAACACAAGTGAATATATCATTTAGTTAATATAATTAATATATTATATACATAAATTTGTATCTCCCTCAGAAGCTGACACAGGCTTGGCTCAAAGGGGCTTTATCGCTCTGCATGCATATCACAGTCATTGGGGGCTCTACTCATCAGAGTTACTCAGGAACCCAGGCTGATGGAATGACCGCCATCTTGAACCTCCTGGTTACCCTGTCAGAAGGCAAAGAAAGACCTTGGGACACTTGCCTGGGCAATTAAATGAACTGGCAAGGAAGTGACTTTCTGCTCTTTACTTTTGCTCCCAACTAAAACTAGTCATATGACCTCATTCATCCACAAAGGAATCAGGAATGCAATCCTCTAGGTGCCTAGAAGGTGGAGAGTCAGAAATATTAGGCAAAGAGCATGAATGAGTACTATGGGGCACAATAAAATTTGTATATTGTTTTAGAATGCAAAATAGGCACAATCTAGCCAGGGATATCATTCTTTTAGTTATATAAGTTTCAAGTGTGTAGCATTTTAATTTGACATCTGTGTACACTACAAAGTGATTATCACCACAAATCAAGTTATCGTCCATAACCATACAATTGAGCCCCTTCACTCATTTTGCCCACCCCCTAATCCCCTTCCCCTCTGGTAACCACTAATCTGATCACTGGATCTATGAGTTGTTTTTGTTTGATTTCGTTTGTTTGTTTTGTTTTGTTTTGTTTTCGATTCCACAAATGAGTGAAATCATACAGTGTTTGTCTTCCAACATCTGACCTATTTCACTTAGTATAATACCTTCAAGGTTCATCCATGTTGCTGCAAATGGCAGGATTTTATTCTTTTTTGTGGCTGAGTAGTATTCCATTGTGTATATATCATGTCTTCTTTATCCATTCATCCACTGATGGATACTTAGGTTGTTTCCATATCTTGACTACTATAAGTAATGCTGCAATGAACATAGGGGTGCATATATCTTTTTTGAATTAGTGTTTCTCTGTTCTTTGGATAAGTATCCAGAAGTGGAATAGCTAGGTTATATGGTAGTTCTATTCTTAATTTTTTGAGGAATCTCCATACTGTTTCCCATAGTGTCTGCACCAATTTACAGCCCCACCAACAGTGTATAAGGGTTCTGTTTTCTCCACATCCTCTCCAACATTTGTTATTTCTTGTCTTTTCAACAATAGCCATTCTAACAACTGTAAGATGATATCTCATTGTGCTTCTGATTTGCATTTCTTTAATAATTAGTGATATTGAACATCCTTTCATGTGCCTGTTAGCCATCTGTATGTCTTCTTTGGGAAACTGTCTATTTAGATTCTCTGCCTTTTTTTTTTTTTAAACATCTTTATTGGAGTATAATTGCTTTACAATGTTGTGTTAGTTTCTGCTGTATAACAAAGTGAATCAGCTATATGTATACATATATCCCCATATCTCTTCCCTCATGTGTCTCCCTCCCACCCTCCCTATCCCACCCCTCTAGGTGGTCACAAAGCACTGAGCTGATCTCCCTGTGCTACGCAGCTGCTCCCCACTAGCTATCTATTCTACATTTGGTAGTGTATATATGTCAGTGTTACTCTCTCACTTCATCCCAGCTTACCCTTCCCCCTCCCCATGTCCTCAAGTCCATTCTCTGCC
Organism: Eschrichtius robustus; assembly: GCF_028021215.1. Classification (NCBI taxonomy): domain Eukaryota; kingdom Metazoa; phylum Chordata; class Mammalia; order Artiodactyla; family Eschrichtiidae; genus Eschrichtius; species Eschrichtius robustus. The sequence continues at coordinate 39,210,136 of NC_090843.1, forward strand.
TATTTTTTAATCAGGCTGTTTTTTTTAATTATTATTATTTGAGTACTTTATATATTTTGGATATTAACACCTTATCAGATATATGATTTGCAAATATCTTCTTCCATTCCATAGGGTGCCTTTTCACTTTGATGATGGTTTCCTTTGCTGTGCAGAGTATTTTTAGTCTGATGTAGTCTCATTTGATTATTTTTTATTTTGTTTCCATTGCCTTTGGAGTCAGATCCACAAAAAATTTTGCTAAGACTGATATCAATGTGGTTAATGCCTATGTGTTCTTCTAGGAGTTTTATGGTTTCAGGTCTTACATTCAAGTCTTCAGTCCATTTTGGGTTAATTTTTGTGTGTTGTATAAGACAGTAGTCTAATTTCATTCTTTTGCATGTGACTGCCTGGTTTTTCCAGCACCATTTATTGAAGAGACTTTCTCCATTGTAGGTTCTTTGCTCATTTGTCTTAAATTAATTGTCGATATATGTGTGGGTTTATTTCTGGGCTGTCAATTCTGTTCCATTGATCTATGTGCTTGTTTTTGTGCTGATAGCATACTGTTTTGATTACTATAGCTTTGGAGTATAGTTTAAAATCAGGGAGCATGATATCTCCATCTTCATTCTGTGAAATAAGCCATTGGAATTTTTATGTGGATTGCATTGAATCTGTAGATTGCTTTGGGTATTTTAACAATATTAATTCTCCCAATCCGTGAACACAGAATATCTTTCCATTTATTTGTGTCTTCTTCATTTTCTTTCATCAGTATCTTAGAGTTTTCAGTGTACAGGTCTTTCACTTCCTTGGTTAAATTTATTCCTAGATATTTTACTCTTTTTGATGCAATTGTAAATGGGATTATTTTCTTAATTTCTCTTTCATTATTAGTGTATAAAAACACAAATTTCTGTATATTGCTTTTGTATCCTGTGACTTTACTGAACTAATTTTAGCTCTAACAATTTTTTTTTGTTGAGTCTTTAGGGTTTTCTATATATAATATCATGTTAATTGCAAATAGTGACAGTTTTATTTCTTCCTTTCCTATTTGGATACATTTTTTTTTCTTCCCTAATTGCTGTGTCTAGGACTTCCAATACTATGTTGAATAAAAGTAGTGAGAGCGGGCATCTTTGTCCTGTTCCTAGTCTTAGAGGAAAAGCTTTCAGCTTTGCACCATTGAGTATGATGTTAACTGTGGGTTTGTCATATATGGATTGAGGTATGTTCCCTCTATGCCTACTTTGTTGAGAGTTTTTATCATAAATGGATGTTGACTTTTGTCAAATGCTTTTTCTGCATCTGTTGAAATGATCATATAATTTTTATCCTTCATTCTGTTTATGTGATCTTTCATGTTGAGCCATCCTTTCATCCCTGGGATAAATCCCACTTGATCATGTTGTATGATCCTTTGAATGTATTGTTGGATTTGGTTTGCTAATATTTTGTTGAGGATTTTTGCATCTATGTTCATCAAGGATACATCTATAATTTGTGTGTGTGTGTCCTTGTCTGGTTTTGCTATCAAGGTCATTCTGACTTCATAAAATGTATTTGGAATGTCTCTCTCTTCTTCAATTTTTTGGAAGGGTTTGAGAAGGATAGATATTATATCTTCTTTGAGTCCTTTGTGGAATTCACCAGTGAAGCCATCTGGTCCTGGGCTTTTGTTTGCTGGGAGATATTTGATTACTGTTTCAGTCTCATTACTAGTGATCACTCTATCCAGATTTTCTATTTCTTCTTGATTCAGCCTTGGAAGATTGTATGCTTATAGGAATTTTTCCATTTCTTCTAGGTTGTCCAATTTGTTGGCCTATAATTGTTTATAGTAGTCTCTTTTGATCCTTTGTTGTTAAGTTCTCCTCTTTCATTTCTTATTTTATTTATTTGAGTTCCCTCTCTTTTTTCTTAGTTACTCTAGCTGAAGGTTTGTCAATTTGGGTTATCTTTGGTTAAGAACTAGATATTAGTGTTATTGACCTTTTCTATTTTTTTAATCTCTATTTCATTTACTTCTGCTCCAATCTTTATTATTGCTTTCCTTCTACTAATTTTAGCCTTTGTTTTTTCTTCTTTTTCTAGTTCCTTTAGGTGTAAAGTTAGATTGTTTATTCAAGATTTTTCTTATATCTTGAGGCAGGCCTTTACTGCTATGACCTTCTCTCTTAGAACTGCTTTTGCTGCACCCCGTAGATTTTGGTATGTTGTATTTCTGTTTTTGTCTCTTGGTATTTTTTATTTCTCTTTTGATTTTTTCAATGACCAATTGGTTGTTCAGTAGCATGTTGCTTAATCTCCACATTTTTGTGGTTTTTCCCATTTGTGTGTATGTGTGTGTGTGTGTGTGTGTGTGTGTTTGTGTGTGTGATTGACTGATTTCTAGTTTTGTGCTATTGTGGTTGAAAAAGATGCTTGATATGATTTCAATCTTAAATTTATTGAGACTTGTTTTGTGACCTTATATGTGATCAATCCTGGGAATGTTTCATGTGTACTTGAGAAGAATGTGTATTCTACTGCTTTTGGATAGAATGTTCTGTTTGTATTATTTATTAAGTCACTTGTTATGATGTGTTGTTTAAGTCTGATGTTTCCTTATTGATTTTCTGCCTGGATGACCTATACGTTGATGTAAGTGGAGTGTTAAACTTCCCTGCTATTGTATTGCTTTTAATTTCTCCCTTTACATTTGTTAATATTAGCTTTATTTACCCTAGTATTCCTATGTTAGGTCCATATACATTTAGAAGTATATCTTCTTGCTGGATTGATACCTTTATCATTATGTAATGCCCTTTTTTGGTCATTTATTACAGTCTTTGTTTTAAAGTCTGTTTTGTCTGATATGAGTATAGCTACTCCAGCTTTCTTTTCATTTCTATTTGCAGGGAACATTCTTTTCCATCCCTTCACTTTCATTCTGTGTGTGTCCTTTCTTCTGAAATAAGTCTTTTCTGGGCAGCATATAAATGGATCTTGGGTTTCTTTTTATCCATTCAGCCACTCTATGTCTTGATTGGAGAATTTAGTCCAATTATGATAAGTATGTACTTATCACCATTTTGTTAATTGTTTTCTGGCTGGTTTTGTAGTTCTTCTATGTTCCTTTCTTCTTCTCTTTCGCTCTTCCCTTATATTTTGGTGGTTTTCTTTAGTGTTATGTTTAGATTTCTTTATCATTTTCTTTTGTGTATTTGCTATAAGTTTTTTCCTGGTGGTCACTGTGAGGTTCACATATAACATCTTATGTAAATAGCAGGCTCTTTTAAGTTGGTAACAACTTAAATTTGAACACATTCCAAAGCTTTATCTTTTTACCTGCCCGCCACCTTTTAAACTTTCAATGACACATTTTACATCTTTTTATTGTATGCATCCCTTAACTAATCATTTTAATTTTAGTTAATTTTACTACTTTTGTTTTTTAACATTCATGCTTGCTTTATAAGTGATGGATCCACTGTCTTTATTATATGTTTACTTTTCCCAGTGAAATTTTTACGTTTATATGTTTTCTTATTATTTAATTCCATTTCTTTTCAGCTTAAAGAAGTCCCTTTAACATTTCTTATAGGGTCAGTTTAGTGGTGATGAACTCTTTCAGCCTTTGCTTATCTGGGAAACTCTTAATCGCTCCTTCAATTCCGAATGATAACTGAACTGGGCAGAGAATTCTTGGTTGGAAGTTTTTTTCCTTTCAGCACTTTGACTATGTCATGCCACTCCCTCTGGCCTGTAAAGTTTCTGTTGAAAAATCTGCTGCTAGCCTTATGAGATTTCCCTTGTACATAACAAGTTATTTTTCTCTTGCTGCTTTTAAGATTCTCTCTTCATCCTTAACTTTCAACATTTTAATTATAATGTGTCTTGGTATATCTACTTGGGTTCACCTTATTTGAAACTCTCTGAGCCCCCCAGACCTGGATGTCTGTTTCCTCCCCCAAATTAAGAAATTTTTCAGCCACTACTTCTTCAAATAATTTTTCTGACACTCTCTCTCTCTTCCTTCTCCTTCTGGGACGCTTATAATGTGAATGTTATTCTGTTTGATGTTGTCCCAAAGATCCCTTAAGGTATCTTTATTTTTGAAAATTCTATTTTCATTGTACTGTTCTGTCTTCCAACTAACTGATTTGCTCTTCTACCTCATCCAGTCTGCTGTGAACCACTCTGGTGTATTTATCAGTTCAGTTTTAACTTCTGTTTGGTACTTTCTTTTGTTTTCTATCGCTTTCTTGAAGCTCTCACTGAGTCCATCCATTCTTCTCCCGTGTTCAGTGAGAATCTTTATGACAGTTGCTTTGAACACTTTTTCAAGTGGATTGCTTATTTCCATTTGATTTAGTTCTTTTTCTGAGGTTTTGTCTTATTCTTTTGATTGGGACATATTCCTTTGTCTCCTCATTTTGCCTAATTCTCTGCATTTGTTTCAGTGTATTAGGTAAATCAGCTATCTTCTCAGACTTCAAGGAATAGACTTATTTAGGAGATGTCTTGTGGGGCTCAGAGGTGAAATCTGACCTGGTCACCAAAGCCAGGTGCTCAAGATGTGTCCCCTATGTGGGCTGCATGCACCTTCCTGCTGTGGTGGGGCTGCAGTTGCTGCTGCAGTGTACAAGGACTGGCTGCAGGGCCTGGCCATGGCTGCCACAGGGTGCTGGTGGGCAGAACTAGCCCCCAGCCCAGCTTTGAGACCTGCCCGCAATTGCTGTGCACACAGGTGGGTGCTGCTATCACTCAGCTGACTGTGAGACCCAGCCAAGGTGAAGGGGTGGGCAGGGCTCTCAATGGGACATGTCCACTGGAACTAACAGGTTAGAGGGTGAATGTTAGAGTGGCACCTGTCAGCACCAGTATTAGCAAGGTAGTCTGAGATTGCAAAAATGGCTCCTGCCATTGTCTCAGTCCCCAGGGCATGTCCCAACTGGCTCCTTCCTTGATGGCAGACACTTCAAGGTTAGTAAGTGGGTCCCCTTCACCTTTGGTCCATGTGCTTTTTAATCTGGTGTTTTTGTGCTGGTTTTCTGGTCAAGTAGGTATGTGTGTGAACTCTTTTAGAGAGGGTTTTCCTTTCTCTGAAATTCTTATAGTTCCTGGGCATACTCCCCATTAGTTTCCAAAGCCTTGTGTTTGGGGGGTTTGTCTCTCCTGTGCAGTATCTATGGGGTGGAATGCCTAGTGTGGATTGAGCTTGAATCCATTGCTCCTCAGGGAAAAAGATCCCTTTGTGATCCTTCCTGACTGGATATCACCATTGCTGGGGTAAGGATTTTTGTTGGTGAGACCATATCTCTACAGACCTCTCCTACCCCTCTTGCTATCTTTTTTCCTGTTGTTGTGGAAGCTCTGTTCATCCAGTTTTCAGGTCCATTTCCAAGGGAATTATTCCATATGTAGTTGTAAATATGTTGTGTCCCTGGGAGGCCATGAGTTCAGGATCTTCTTATGCCACCACCTTGAACCCTCCCCCTCAGGATACCTAGTTTTTTCAAATAAAAGTATATAGCTAGCCAAGTAAGCTGGAAGTGAGATAGAAATTAGGAGGGAAAAGGGAAAAAATGGGTGAACTTTCAGACTATGCCTGATTTCTTCTCTGAAATGATACCTAAGTTGTCCCTCTCAGAAAATCGGGCACTGTTTGTGATCATACATAACTGATTGGCAACATAGACATTTAAAAGCCAATGTCCAGCACTTCCCATGAGCTTTGTCCCTTTCTCTCCTCCCTACCCACAATCCCAGCACCACTGGTTTTGACAATTTAACATCACAACCTTTCTGGCTCCATTCTCCTGGACCAAGACTTCTTTGGCTGCAGAAGGAGGCTCACAAACCACTGTATTTTCATGACTGAATGAAGAGTTTATTTCTCCAACATACAAAGGGAGACTTGTCCCCAAAAGCACTCCTAGGATCAAAGACCTTAGCTAAGCTACTAAAGCGTTAATTGACCAAGTACGACTGTCAAAAATTAGTTTCTATGTGAACCAATTAAAACAAGATAATTGGGAGTTGTCAGCACTTCTAAATATTTATACCAGTTGATGCAAATATTTATTTACATATCATCTGTTTGCAATTTTTATCACTTCTGCTCTCTGCAAAGCTGCTCATATACCATTAGATCATTTCTCTTGATGCTTAAATTAAAATCTAAACTTATTCTAGTCAGCTGACAGAAAGCGAAAATATTTTTGTTCAAATTCATTTGACAATGTGTACTTTTGACAATGTGTTTATAGTCTTCACATATAATGGAAAGTGATACTGTAGCCATCCTTTCAAATGGAGATTTCTGATTTTTTCCATAGCCAGTTCATTCTATTTTCCCATGTGGTATTCATTAAACGAACTTTGTTGATTTTCATTATATCCCTAGAGTGTTAAAACTTTTCTTCACACTTCTGCAGTTGGTTAGCAGTATCAGCCAAGCTTTGCTTGACATCTTTTCTATTACTGTACATCAACTCTATGCTAGTCCTGAAATATTAAGAATGTCTTCCTACTGGAGGAATGATCCTTCTCTCCCTCTCGTAAATCCTCACTCAGTCACAAGTCTCTCAACCACCTTAAAGCACATCTCTACCCACACCTTCTTTACCATTTTGATATTTGTTTACTTATCTTCTTTTCCTGTCTTCTAGAAATAAGTGTCCCCATGACTTTCTAATGCTAACTCGCATTAAAATACTTAAAACCGATAAAGTTTATTATTCCTGTTATATATGACATTCAAGTTAGTAATGAAAAACTTTGAAGAAAATTCCCATCACTTGAGAACAGCCCCAGTATACACTATGCTGCATTTCCATCTGTAGTTTCATTTGTTAATAGTATTTTATTTGCTTTTATGTTTTGATGTAATTGTGACATTAAATATTCAATTTTATTGTTTTCTTTTCACTTCCCATTATACCATAAGCATTTCCTCCATGTAATTACAACCTTACATAAACTTTTGGGTTTTTTAATGGTTACATGATAGTCCCTTAGTAGATACATGTATTATAGTTTAGTTGGACCATCTCTCACTGAACGTGAGAAGCACAGGATGGAGTTTGGTGCCAGAATCTGACTACTTCCCTCTTCCTGTGGATAGAAAATATGCACAGAGAACGAAGAGACAGATGGAATGCAAAGTTCTGATCCACACTGTGCTTATCAGCCATGGATCATAGCAGAATGCTAAGTGTTATCTAGCGAGAAGCGTTGACTGAAAAACTTGGACAAAAAAGGACAATGTTCTTGGTTTCAGTTTTGCAATAATTTAGACTCCATAATCTATTTTGAATCGATAACCTGGGAGCATAAACAATTGAGCACAGTAATTTTGTGCCAAGACGTGAAAAAGTTGATTGTAACCCTGTGCTTCCCGTATCCTTTGAGGCAAGGAGAGAGAAGGGAATCTGCTCATGCATCCTGTTTCATCCCCCAGAGACTGGCACGTGTGACATTGGCAAAATAAGAAATTTAGATGGCGGCCCTCATCTCCAGGTCTTCTCGTGGCTTGTTTTCTATGCTGCATATTTTAATCCTTTTCATTTCCATTCAAGGTTTGAGCCCCACATTTCGCCTCTCTCCCCAGTGCTGAATCCTGGGTGGGCTCTTTCCAATGACTCACCTTCCTCTGCTTGGAGCAGGGTGCTCAAAAGGAAGAGGCATCTGTCTAAGCCAGGCTCATTCTCATGCCTTCCCCAGAGTCTCAGTGCCTTGATCTACTTTTTGTATTTCTCCATCTGTTTCGGGATCCCAGGAGGCAGTGTGTACGGTCTTCACTTCCTACACTGGAATTCTGTAGGCCAGTGGTTTCCTAAATGTGGCAGCATCAGTGCATCACCTGAGACTATATTAGAAACACAGATTCTCAAGCTCCACCTAGATCTGTTGGATCAGAAACTCGGGGAGTGGGATGCAGAAATCTGGGTTTTGGCCAGTTCTCTAGGTGACTCTAATGGATGCTGAGTTTGAGAACCACTGCTGTAGACCTGTCCTTGAAGGATATACCTTCTTTGCTTGCATATTTATCTCAGTGATTACTTGTCCTCAACAGATCCTCAAACCGAACTCTTGTTGAGGCAGCTGCAGCTTGCATGCTCAGGTGGGAAGTCCATCTTTTTACTGGGTGCCTTTCCCCCAGATTTGCCTTTCTTCGATTTTTAAATTTCTAGGCCTTGAGTGGATTACGTTGCTTCATTGGTAGCAAGGACATTCATCTCTGCCACCTTCAATCCGATTTCAGTAACAAATGCCTCTAGTGTTCCATTTGTCTCTCTCATTCTGCACTCTTTTCAAACAAGCTCAGCAGTTTTTAGGAGTGTAATACTTGGCTCCTTATCTTTTCTGTATATGGTGCTAATACCCTTGGCTGGATCACAGAACCTTCCCTCCTTTCTCTTTCCCTTTGCTTTCAGCCCCGTTCATTTGTTTTCTTCGTGATATCATTCCAGATTTTGCCCTTTGAGATCTTCTTTAATAAGAGATATGAAGTTAGCCATTTCAGAAGCTGCCAAAATATCCATACTTCAAACAAATCTTGTCCACATGTAGGTCTCCAAGTTGGATGACTCTACCTGTCAGCCCAACTGTTGACCCCATCTGAACTCGTGTGGGTAGGCCAGCCTGGTATTCCTTAAGGCAGTTTCTCAATCTCAGCACTACTGACAATTTGGACTGGATAATTCTTTGTTCTGGGGGGTATCTCGTGCCTTGTAGTATGTTTAACAGCCAGTAGCCTCCCCCCCCACCAAATCATGACCATCAAAGAAGAATGTCTCCAGATATTCCCAGACGTTGCCCTGTGAGGTGGGGTGCAATTCACTTAAGGTTGGCTATATGCACCCCCATGTTCATAGCAGCACTATTCACAATAACCAAGTCATGGAAACAACCTAAATGTCCATCGACAGAGGAATGGGTAAAGAAGATGTGTCATATATATATATATATATATATATATATATATATATACACATATATATACATATATATATATATATATATATGTATATATATATATATACACACACACACACACACACACAATGGAATATTACTCAGCTGTTAAAAAGAATGAAATAATGCCATTTGCAGCAACATGGATGGACCTAGAGATTATCATACTAGTCAGTCAGAAAGAGAAAGAAAAATATGATATCACTTATATGTGGAATCTAAAATATGACACAAACGAACTTATCTACAATACAAAAACAAATTCACAAATATAACAGACTTGCCAAGGGGAGGGGGGTGAGGGAGGGAAGGACTGGGAGTGTGGGATTAGCAGATGCAAACTATTATATATAGGATGGATAAACAACAAGGTCATGCTGTATAGCTCAGGGAACTATATTCAATATCCTGTGATAAAGCATAAAGGAAAAGAATATGGAAAAGAATATGAAAAAGAATATATATATGTATAACTGAGTCACTTTGCTGTACAGCAGAAATTAAACACAACATTGTAAATAACTGTACTTCAATAAGTTTTTAAAAAACACTTAGGGGATTGTGACCAGACCTAGATGGACAGCTGCAAAGGATCCCAGCACCAAGAAGTTTGCACCAGCCATACCCTCTGCCCTTTTAGTATAAAAGAAGCCTGAATTCTAACTCAGCAGTGTGGCTGACAGGGTCTTTGTGTTCTGGCCGGGTGTCAGGCCTGTGTCTCTGAGGTGGGAGAGCCAAGTTAAGGACAATTGGTCTACCAGAGACCTCCCAACTCCCCATAACATCAAACGATGAAACCTCTCCCAGAGATCTCCATCACAAAGCTAAGACCTAGCTCCACTCAACGACCAGCAAGCTACAGTGCTGGACACCCTATGCCAAACAACTAGCAAGACAGGAACACAACCCCACTCATTATCAGAGAGGCTGCCTAAAATCATAATAAAATCACAGACACGCCAAAACACACCACGGGGTGTGGTCCTGCCCACCAGAAAGACAAGATCCAGCCTCCTCTACCAGAACACAGGCACCAGTCCCCTCCACCGGGAAGCCCACACAACCAATTGAACCAACCTCAGCCACTGAGGGCAGACACCAAAAACAAAGGGAACTACGAACCTACGGCCTACGAAGAGGGGACCGCAAACACAGTAAGTTAAGCAAAATGAGAATACAGAGAAACATACAGCAGATGAAGGAGTAAGGTAAAAACCCACCTGACCAAACAAATGAAGAGGAAATAGGCATTCTACCTAAAAAAGAATTCAGGGTAATGATAGTAAAGATGATCCAAAATCTTGGAAATAGAATGGAGAAAATTCAAGAAACATTTAACAAGGAACTAGAAGAACTAAAGGGCAAACAAACAATGATGGACAACACAATAAATAAAATTAAAAATTCTCTAGAAGGAATCAATAGCAGAATAACTGAGGCAGAAGAATGGATAAGTGACCTGGAAGATAAAATAGTGGAAGTAACTATCGCAGAACAGAATATAGAAAAAAGAATGAAAAGAATTGAGGACAGTGCCAGAGACCTCTGGGACAACATTAAACACACCAACATTCCAATTATAGGGGTCCCAGAAGAAGAAGAGAAAAAGAAAGGGACTGATAAAATATTAGAAGAGATTATAGTTGAAAACTTCCCTAATATGAGAAAGGAAATAGTCAATCAAGTGCAGGAAGTACAGAGAGTCCCATACAGGGTAAATTCAAGGAGAAACATGCCAAGACACATATTAATCAAACTATCAAAAATTAAATACAAAGAAAAATATTAAAAGCAGCAAGGGAAAAGCAGCAAATAACATACAAGGGAATCCCCATAAGGTTAACAGCTGATCTTTCAGCAGAAACTCTGCAAGCCAGAAGGGAGTGGCAGGACATATTTAAAGTGATGAAAGGGAAAAAGCTACAACCAAGATTACTCGACCCAGCAAGGATCTCATTCAGATTCAACGGAGAAATTAAAACCTTTACAGAAGAGCAAAAGCTAAGAGAATTCAGCACCACCAAACCAGCTTTACAACAAATGCTAAAGGAACTTCTCTAGGCAGGAAACACAAGAGAAGGAAAAGACCTACAATAACAAACCCAAAACGATTAAGAAAATGGTAATAGGAACATACATATAGATAATTACCTTAAATATAAGTGGATTAAATGCTCCAACCAAAAGACATAGACTAGCTGAATGGATACAAAAACAAGACCCATATATATGCTGTCTACAACAGACCCACTTCAGACCTAGGGACACATACAGACTGAAAGTGAGGGGATGGAAAAAGATATTCCATGCAAAAGGAGATGAAAAGAAAGCTGGAGTAGCAGTTCTCATATCAGACAAAATAGACCGCAAAATAAAGACTATTACAAGAGACAAAGAAGGACATTACATAATGATCAAGGGATCAATCCAAGAAGAAGATATAACAATTGTAAATATTTATGCACCCAACATAGGAACACCTCAATACGTAAGGCAAATGTTAACAGCCATAAAGGGGAAAATCAACAGTAACACAATCATAGTAGGGGATTTTAACACCCCACTTTCACCAATGGACAGATCATCCAAAATGAAAATAAATAAGGAAACACAAGCTTTAAATGATACATTAAACAAGATGGACTTAATTGATATTTATAGGACTTCCATCCAAAAACAACAGAATACACATTCTTCTCAAGTGCTGAAGGAACATTCTCCATGATAGATCATATCTTGGGTCACAAATCAAGCCTTGGTAAACTTAAGAAAATTGAAATCATATCAAGTATCATTTCTGACCACAATGCTATGAGACTAGATATCAATTACAGGAAAAAATCTGTAAAAACTACAAACACATGGAGGCTAAATAATACACTACTAAATAACAAAGAGATCACTGAAGAAATCAATGAGGAAATCAAAAAATACCTAGAAGCAAATGACAATGAAAACAGGACAACCCAGAACCTATCAGATGCAGCAAAAGCAGTTCTAAGAGGGAAGTTTATAGCAACACATTCCTACCTCAAGAAACAAGCAACATCTCAAATAAACAACTTAACCTTACACCTAAAGCAATTAGAGAAAGAAGAACAAAAAAACCTCAAAGTTAGCAGAAGGAAAGAAATCATAAAGATCAGATCAGAAATAAATGAAAAAGAAATGAAGGAAACTATAGCAAAGATCAATAAAACTAAAAGCTGGTTCTTTGAGAAGGTAAACAAAATTGATAAACCATTAGCCAGACTCATCAAGAGAAAAAGGGAGAAGACTCAAATCAATAGAATTAGAAATGAAAAAGAAGTAACAACTGACACTGCAGAAATTCAAAGGATTGTGAGAGATTACTATTAGCCACTATATGCCAATAAAATGGACAACCTGAAAGAAATGGACAAATTCTTAGAAAAGCACAACTTCCCAAGACTGATCCAGGAAGAACTAGAAAATATAAACAGACCAATCACAAGCACTGAAATTGAGACTGTGATTTAAAATCTTCCAAAAAACAAAAGCCCAGGACCAGATGGCTTCACAGGCGAATTCTATCAAACATTTAGAGAAGAGCTAACACCTATCCTTCTCAAACTCTTCCAGAATATAGCAGAGGGAGGAACACTCCCAAACTCATTCTATGAGGCCACCATCACCCTGATACCAAAACCAGACCAAGATACTACAGAAAAAGAAAATTATAGACCAATATCACTGATGAACATAGATGCAAAAATCCTCAACAAAATACTAGCAAACAGAATCCAACAGCACATTAAAAGGATCATACACAATGATCAAGTGGGATTTATCTCAGGAATGCAAGGATTCTTCAATATAGGCAAATCAATCAATGTGATAAACCATATTGACAAATTGAAGGAGAAAAACAATATGATCATCTCAAGAGATGCAGAAAAAGCTTTCAACAAAATTCAACACCCATTTATGATAAAAACCCTCCAGAAAGTAGGCATAGAGGGAACTTACCTCAACATAATAAAGGCCATATATGACAAACACACAGCCAATATCATCCGCAATGGTGAAAAACTGAAAACTTTCCCTGTAAGATCAGGAACAAGACAAGGTTGTCCGCTGTCACCACTATTTTTCAACATAGTTTTGGAAGTTTTAGTCGCAGCAATCAAGAAGAAAAAGAAATAAAAGGAATCCAAATTGAAAAAGAAGAAGTAGAGAAGTCACTGTTTTCAGATGACATGATACCATACATAAAGAATCCTAAAAATGCTACCAGAAAACTACTAGATCTAATCAATGAATTTGATAAAGTAGCTGGATACAAGATTAATGCATAGAAATCTCTTGCATTTCTATATACCAATGATGAAAAATCTGGAAGAGAAATTAAGGAAACACTCCCATTGACTACTGCAACAAAAAGAAAAAAATGCCTAGGAAGAAACCTACCTAAGGAGGCAAAAGACCTGTATGCAGAAAACTACAAGACACTGATGAAAGAAATTAAAGATGATACAAACAGATGGAGAGATACACCATGTTCTTGGACTGCAAGAATCAACATTGTGAAAATGACTATAGTACCCAAAGCAATCTACAGATTCAATGCAATCCCTATCAAACTACCAAAGGCATTTTTCACAGAACTAGAGCAAAAAATTGCACAATTTGTATGGAAACACAAAAGACCCCGAATAGCCAAAACAATCGTGAGAAAGAAAAACGAAGCTAGAGGAATCAGGCTCTGGGACTTCAGACTATACTACAAAGATACACTAATCAAGACAGTATGATACTGGCACAAAAACAGAAATATAGATCAATGGAACAGGATAGAAAGCCCAGAGATAAACCCATACACATATGGTCACCTTATCTTTGATAAAGGAGGAAAGAATATACAATGGCGAAAAGACAGCTTCTCCAATAAGTGGTGCTGGGAAAACTGGACAGCAACATGTAAAAGAATGAAATTAGAACACTCCCTAACACCATACACAAAAAAACCTCAGAATGGATTAAAGACCTAAATCTGAGACAAGACACTCTAAAACTCTTAGAGGAAAACATAGGAAGAACACTCTTTGACATAAATCACAGCAAGATTTTTGTGACCCACCTCCTAGAGTAATGGAAATAAAAACAGAAACTAACAAATGGGACCTAATGAAACTTAAAAGCTTTTGCACAGCAAAGGAAACCATAAACAAGATGAAAAGACAACCCTCAGAATGGGAGAAAATATTTGCAAACGAAGCAACTGACAAAGGATTAATCTCCAAAATTTACAAGCAGCTCATGCAGCTCAATATCAAAAAAACAAACAGCCCAATCCTAAAATGGGCAGAAGACCTAAATAGACATTTCTCCAAAGAAGATATACAGACTGTCAACAAACACAGGAAAGGATCCTCAACATCACTAATCTTTAGAGAAACGCAAATCAAAACTACAGTGAGGTAACACCTCACACCAGTCAGAATGGCCATCATCAAAAAATCTACAAACAATAAATGCTGGAGAGGGTGTGGAGAAAAGGGTACCCTCTTGCCCTGTTGGTGGGAATGTAAATTGATACAGCCACTATGGAAAACAGTATGGAGTTTCCTTAAAAAACTAAAAATAGAACTACCATACGACCCAGCAATCCCACTACTGGGCATATACCCTGAGAAAACCATAATTCAAAAAGAGTCATGTACCAAAATGTTCATTGCAGCTCTATTTACAATAGCCAGGACATGGTAGCAACCTAAGTGTCCATCAACAGATGAATGGATAAAGATGTGGCACATATATACAATGAAATATTTCTCAGCCATAAAAAGAAACGAAATTGAGTTATTTGTAGTGAGATGGATGGACCTAGAGTCTGCCATACAGAGTGAAGTAAGTCAGAAGAGAAAAACAAATACCGTATGCTAACACATATATATGGATTCTTAAAAAAAAATAAATGGTTCTGAAGAACCTAGGGGCAGGACAGGAATAAAGACGCAGACGTAGAGAATGGGCTTGAGCACACGGGGTAGGGCGGAAGGGTAAGCTGGGACGAAGTGAGAGAGTGGCATGGACATATATACACTACCAAACGTAAAATAGATAGCTAGTGGGAAGCAGCCGCATAGCACAGGGAGATCAGCTTGGTGCTTTGTGACCACCTAGAGGGCTGGAATAGGGAGGGTGGGAGGGAGACTCAAGAGGGAGGAGATATGGGGATATATGTATATGTATAGCTGATTCACTTTGTTATAAAGCAGAAACTAACACACCATTGTAAAGCAATTATACTCTAAATACATCATTAAAAAAAAGAATATATTATATATTTTGTATTCATGATATTCATTTAAACATGATGATTAGATCAAATTTGTCAGTTTGAAAAAAATGCCAGTGGAATTTAGCTGGATTTGGGAGAATATGATCTGAAGTCCAACAGCTCCTTTTCTTAGACCTAAAATAATAAAAGTCATAAAATGTATGGGTTCAAAAAAACCACAGATACAGAGCTGATAGAGAAAATTCTTATTCCAAATAAGAATAACCTTTATCTTACCGAAAGTAAAAGATTTCTGATATATTTTTATTTAACATAGTTTTCATTTTATTGTGTTTTGTGACACAAAAAGTAACCTATAACTTCTTAAATAACAACACCGGAAAATAAGAGCTAACACATCTAAAACTCATTGTGTGCCAGATACAGTTCTGTACACTTTCTACATAGTCGCTCATTTAATTGTCAGAACAACCGTATGAGCAGTATAAAATTATCATTTTATAGTTATTGAAACTGAGGTACAGAGAGTTTCAATAACTTGCCCAAGGTCACACAGCCAGTAAGAAA
Source organism: Eschrichtius robustus (assembly GCF_028021215.1). Classification (NCBI taxonomy): domain Eukaryota; kingdom Metazoa; phylum Chordata; class Mammalia; order Artiodactyla; family Eschrichtiidae; genus Eschrichtius; species Eschrichtius robustus. The sequence goes on from NC_090843.1 coordinate 39,225,920, forward strand.
CAAACATAGATGGGATTTGAATCCTGGAAGTCCAGCTCCAGAGTCTGTATTGTTTGAGCACTTTCTATATGTCAAGCTCTTACTAAGTTCTTTGTTTACCTTACCTCATTTCAATATGCTTATATAACTTTATTTTTAGGATAAAATCAACCATAAACTTCTTTTTCTTTCATTTGTTTCAAACCATTATGGAATGTGGATACACCCCGTGAATTTATCAATAAATCGCAAATAAATTTAAAAAACAAAAAAACACTTAAGGTTGGCTAACTTATCCTCCCTGAGCCATCTGTGAGAAGATCAGAGCTTACCATTCCTCATGGCATCTGCTGAACCTGCTTCAGTGCTGCAATAACTGTGTTATCTTGGAACCAGTGAAATAATCCCTGGAAGTTTCCACTCTGCTCTTCCTAGTCATCCCTCCCACGGCTGTACAGATTGCATGCAGCCCTCCACGTGGCTCTGCCAGAAGCTTCCTAACAGTCCCCCACAGCTGGGCATTAGTCTCCTTTGTTTTCTTTCTTTACTTTTTTGTTGGATTTTTTAAGCCTCAGCCACACCTCTTTTCTAACATCAACTTTAAAAGCATTTAAAACATTTTAGTTTCATATCTGTCCAATTTAGCCTCTAAAATCTCAGCATTTCTCCTAAAGAAATAACTCCTTTCTTTCCACTCAGTCATAGCATCTTCCTTCATTTTTCTTTCATTTCTAACAGCTAGTGTTCTAAAGGCAAGATCAAAGCCTGTATTTTAAGCCAACTCCATTCTTCCTTAACTCTGTAAGCAAATCTACCCTAGAAACAGAAAGTTCAAGAAAATGGCCTTTTAAGCATACTTCCTAGCTGAATGCTGGAAGATAACGAGCCAGGGATTCAGCTCCTCTTTACCATTATCTGGGTCAGGGTCTCTTAAACCCATATCATAATCAGCTGTGGATTTAAGAGATCATATCTCATTTGAGAAATAAGCATTATGAAAAAAAGCCAACTTGAGAGCATTTGGCAGAAAGCCTCAGGAACCTGTGGGCGAACTCCCTGAAACAAGAAGCTGGTCCTTCCACAGTCCTGTCTCGGGATGTGTGATTCCCAGCAACATTAAAAGGAGCCCCAGCCGGATCAGCTGAGCAAGTGTTCCCAGTGCCTAGCGCTACCCTGCAGGCCAAAACCTCTCTCTCTCATTCTCTCTACTCTGATGAAGTCTAGCTGGGCTTTTGCTGTTGCTGTTGATTTTCTACTTAAAGTCCAAATAATCCAATATTGGCCTCAGCAGCACCGTTGACTACAAGCCACTGCACCAAACAAGTCAGGAACAAAGGCCTGCCCACTCACACCAAAGTAGTCATAATAGCTATACCAAGATCTGTGGTCTCGTGTTCAGGTCCTTTGCTCTCCAAATGTTTGTAATTCATCTTAAAGTTTCCAGGGCACTGACTTGTTGGGGATCAGGATTCTAATCCTTCACCCCAACATCTCCACTAAGTGGGTATCGAAGTACCAACCTCATTGATAGCTGGAGAGTATCCAATAAATCCAAAATACATGGCAACTGGGAAACTTCACTGCAGAAGTCAGACCAGGGCTGCCCCCTCCCCTCCTCTGAACTAAAGAGCCTGGAGCCCAGTGCCACACGACTGTGACTCACCTGTCCAGTCACAGTGGGACCCCTGACTTGCAGCATTAACACAGGAGCCTGGAATCAAGTGCACACAAGAGCAGTGGTCTGCAGCCAGGAAGCCTCCGCACTATGGAAAATGGCCCGGTGGATGTTTAGCTTCCCACAGTCTGGTAAGTCAGCCTCTTCCTGGATGAAAAAGTCAGGGAGTGAAGAGAGAGGCCAGATTTGCTCACGCCAATAGCTGTCACTCATGGCTGTGTCCTCACGGAGAACACGGGAAGCAGAAGAGTTATGGCCCCTTCTCCACTCTGACTCTTTAGGCTGTATAGATTTTCCCCCGTTTGAAGAAAGCTTTGCTATGTGCCAGGTACCAGTTTAAGTGCTTTCCCTACAGGAACACATTTAATTTTCCCCAACCAACCTAGGGGAAAGCCAATATGACCTCCAGTTTACAAAGGAGGAAATTGAGGCTGAAGTAAATAATTTAAGATTTGAACCCAGGTAATGCATCTCACCCTGTTCTTACTAAATGGCTTTCTTTTAGGTCCTCAAACAAGACATGCTCTTTCCTGCCTCAGGACCTCTGTACGAGCTGTGCCTTCTGACTATGATGATCTTCCTTTTCTCCTTCAATAAGCTGCACCATCCCAGCTTTCAGATTTCAGCTTAACTAGAATTCTCTGATTAAACAGCCTAATCTGATATCCCAGATGAGATCAATACCCTCGATTTTTATGGATAAAACTCATCACAACTCTTGCAGTTTCAATTTTCTACGCATAGAGAAAAGACTGGGGGTGGTACTTTCTAAAATTCTAACAGTGATGTCATTGAGTGATAGAACGGCAGTTGTTTTTTGTTTGGTTGGTTGATCTGTTTTGTTCTTATGTGCTTGTTTTTGCTTTCTATATTTTCCAAGTTGTCCCGTGATTAGAATATACATCTTGTAAGTAGAGTAGTTCCTGGTAATAATGCAGATTGAGGTATGCCAGTGAGTGTCTGGAGTGAACAGAAATGAAGATCAGTGGCTTTGTGGAAATCACTGAGCTGCAAGGTCAGAGAGCCAGATGGGTCACTGATGCAAACATTACAAATACCAAGAAAGGTGGGAGAGAAGAGGAGACCTGGGAGCCGCATGCTGACGTGGCCTGAAGGGAGGCAGAAGAGAGCCATGGAAAGTATCCAGTGACATAGGGTAGGGTATGAAAAAAGGGTGTAAGCAATTAGATGGAGCAAGAGAAACATAACAAACAGTCTGGAAGGGCCACTGAGGCTCAAGGGCAGACAGATCCTTCCCCTTATGCAGCTGCACTTTGAAGGCAGAAACAATAGTGGCCCCTGTTGGAGAGGACTGTGCAGGTGGGAACGCTTACTTTCCGTTTCCGTTCAGGTGAGGAGATGGACTGAGAAGGCAAAGACAGAGATGAGTTCTCTCACCTTGGCACGGGGGTCCAGAAAGCACAATGAAAAAAAAAACAAGACAAGGAGGATGGAAAGGCCTGGATCCAAGAAGGAGGGGTCTGATTGAGACAGGAAAGAAGGGGCTAAGCACAGCTCGACATGGGTCTGCTCCTGGCCCGGGCAGCGTGATTAGCAGCATGAAGGACTCAGAAGACTGGGAAGTGGGCTGGGCACACACGGGGCAGGCTCTATGAACATGCCACACCTGATGCAGTCACGCAGGGCCTCAGGCTTCGTTTCATGTTCTGTTGTCACTGCCTTGAAGTTCTTAACCGTTTTAGAACAAGGGGCTCTATCTTTTCATTTTTGCCGTGAGTCCCACAAATTACATACCTGTCCTGGGGTAGACGTGGTTGATAGAGGCAGTATGGATGTGGGGGGCTGCCAGGCAGACAGAATCTTGTTGCTGGGGAAGCCTGGGGAGGTTGATTCATTTAACTGCTATCTATTGAAGAGCCACTATGTGCTGGATACACTGCTAGACACTGCAGAAGATAAAAAGATGAATAAGAAGTTGCCTGGGTTCGTGCTCTGATTTATAAGGAATTTGAGCCATTACTCTCCTGTTGGAGGAGTTTTGGAACAGCATCAATTGAGGTCACAATTGAGTTTGTGAGACAGAACTTCAGTGTGATTTGGGGGTTTTATATATATACACTTCATACGTTTTTGTAAGTGACTTCAAAGGAAATGTTTCATTAAAATTGATAGCTAGATATGTAAACACTGGCCATTGATCAGCTTTCATATTATCTAAAGCAGATTTGAAAGATACTTTGTTCTTTGCCAAAAACCATTTCTTTGACATTTGAATAATTAATCCTTAGAAAATCACTATTTAATTATAAGGTTTGGACTATAGTAGCCTGTGAGACATGAAAGGTTTTTATGAGTCTGTATTGTGAGCTGATTGAAGATAGAAATTTGAAAAGAGATGTTTAAAAGCAGAAAATATTCTGAGCCAGATAATAGTTTAATGATGTCATGCAGAAAAGATTTGAGGATAAGCAGAGCTTTAAGACATCCCTTCAGTTAAACAGTTTTTACTCTGCTTTTTTCTTCTAGCAAGTTTATTACCTCGAAGCTGCTAGTGCAAAAATCAGAGACCTTTCTAGATACTAGTGCCAGCTACTCTGAGAGAGGTGATTTCCTAGACAGTGTGCTCTGCTAGAAAAAGTACAGAACCAGGAGCCAGAAGATCTAGGCTGTGTTCCTAAAACAAAGTGCTGCGGCCCTCTGGACCCCAGCTTACCCATCTGTAAGAAGACATGTCATTAATGATGTCAGTCTCTATGCCAAGCTCTGCCCTGTCCAGCCCAAAGGGCATCTCTGGCCTCCTACAACTTCAGAAACTCAGCATCCCACAGGGAATTTGAGCTTACTGGTAATTCCAAGCAAAAGAATTAATCTCCAAGAATGAACGTTTTTATTATAAGATGTGAAAGAAGAAGGAAAAGATAAAAAGAAAGAAGATGGCAATGGTGAGGACAGTGACAAAGCTTAAAAGCCTAAGCCACACACTGAACAACTCTGCAAAGTCCTGGGAGATGACATCCTCACAGCCACATCTGCCTTGAGGTTCTACTTTAGGACTTTAGAACAATGGAGAAGTCTTATACCGCAGAACAGTAAATAGTTTAGGATTGAATGTTAAGCATCCCTGTAATTAAAGGCCCTGCATCCTCCCAGCCATCAGGAATTTCTCACTGCTCTCCTTTCTGTAAGACATCAGACTCCCTGCTGCCCAGCAAGCTCCCTTCAGTTTACTTTAGAAATTCAGTTCCTCTCACTTTCTTCTGTAGCAGAATTTAACTTACACAACATCTATTCAAGGTGTAGGCCAAATACTCATTAATGTACTCTGCTAAACAAAAGGCCATCTCCTCTGGGTTTCACCCTTCCCTGGCATAAGAATTAGCAGAGTTCTTCTAAATTCCACCACATGGTGTTAAAGGAAGAGTTGAGAGCAGTGGTCCTCAATCTGGGGTGGGTTGGTGGGGACGGGAAGCACAGCCGTGCCCCTCCTGGTGATATCTGGCAATGTCTGGAGACATTTTGGTTATCACAACTGGGGAAGGGGGGTAATACTGGCATCTAGTGGGTAGAGACCAGGGATGCTGTCAAACATCCTACAATGTGCAGGACAGTCCCCACAACAAAGAATTATCTGACCCCAAGTGTCAACAGTGCAAAAGTTGAGAAACCCTGAAGAGTTATTTTCCCACTGATATGAATAAGTTCACCCCCCTACCCCCGCCCCCACCACCAGAAGGCAGAAGAGGTTAGTCAGTTTGGGTTTTAAATAATAATTTTTTCACCATTCTATGTCCATTTAAAAATAGTTTGTACTTGTCTTTGTCATTTGAGGGGTTTGGGATACAGAAGTTGTAAATGGGATCTGTGTTTCCTAAGGAATAATTATATGACCTCTGGGTTCCTAGCATTGCTATTATCTCTGATAGATTTACCTGTTAGAATCTTAACACTTACATGTTCAACAGCTCTTCAAATTCCACATGACGAAGACTATGGCTTCAGCTTTGGCTTGGGCCTCCACCCCTCCTCACCTGAATCCTACCACCTATCCTGTCATTAGGTTCGATGCAAATCTGCTCCTCCTCCCATATTCCCCATCTCTCTAAGTGATGGTATCACTCACCCAGTCCCCCAGAAATCACCTAATCCTTTATGTCCCACTCAGCCCTCATCCACTTGGCCACCAGGTCCTGCAGACTCTCCTTAGCCCCTTATCTATGTATCTGTGTATCTGTCTATCTACCTACCTACCTATCTATTGTCTATGTATCTAATCCATCTATTTGATCACTCTAACCTTTCTATCTATCCACCCATCTTTCTCCTCCAGTTCAGTCCCTCGATCCTGACATCTGGGTTAGTTCAATAACTCCTTCTGACTAGGCTTCCTTTCTCCAGGCTGACCTAGCTGCAATCCATAGCTATGCTGCGACCAGGGTGATGTTTTTGACAAAGCAAATCCGTTCATACCTCTCCTCTATTTTAGAAAACTTCAAATATGCTTCTTGGCTTTCAAGGTGAAGTGCAACTCTTTACCTGGGTGGAATGATCTGACTAACTCTTGCTTATCTCTGTCCTCCTCCCCCGCTCCGCCCCCAGTCACTTCTTCCTGTGGAATTCTTTGGTCTAGCTCCTTTGCGCTACATAGCATTACCTCAGTGCCTATCCTGTCTCTGGGCCTTTGCACATGCTGTTCTGCTGAGACTGCCCTTCCCTACCCCTTTTGCTCATGCCTGCTCATTTTGAAATCTCAGCTCTGCCATTATCCCTCCGGAGAGCTCCCCTGCATCACTTCGGCCATTGTTCCCCCTACGTGTCCTTCAAAATGCATGGCAGAAGGGTTCTTTGGTCACACAAATTTGGGGCATTACCTCTCTCTGGAATTCATAATAAATATTAGAATATTAAAAGGTCTGAAAAAGATTACACTAGAAAGACCTATTTCACTATCTTTAATCCAACATTCCCCAAACTTACTTGAACATTTAACTTCTTTTTTTCACAAACCCATTATCACCTTCTTTGGAAAAATCTGGCTTAATCTGATTTAGGAAGAACTGCCTTTACTCCTGTAGTATCCCAGATGTTGCTGTATCATAGTACTTACCACATATGTCACTATAATTGTAGAGTCATTTTCTAGAAGTTCTCTCATATAAATGCCTTGGTGAGAAAAATCATCCCCACACTTTTGCCAGTGTTATATGTTCAACACCTGGGATACATTTTAAATATCTGGTATATGTTGATAAATACATTATTGGGCAAAATGGACCATCTATTTTATTGCTGTTGATAATTAACATATACTATTTGAATAGAGTGTGTAATAAAATTGTTTTACCAAAATAGTCCCATATCCAACATAGAATATAACTCATAATATTATTGATATGCTTTCTGAGAGTGCCATGCTTATGCAAGTTTCTTAATGCCCTTATCCTGAAGATGAGACTCTATCTACCCTTGGACTGACATGTCAACTTGGCTTCAACACAGACATTTCTTTATTGTTTTGGGACTCATACTTAGATTTGTTGCTGTTGCTTTGTGTTTTGTTTTTGAGAAGACCATGACTAAAGAATACATCAAGTGTATTTAACATGAAGAGAATGCTTATACTCCACATTTACCAGGAGGGTCCTGAGAACGTGGAGGTCTCCCCCATACCACTCAGTTGAGGGGTCCTGGCCTACCAGCCCATCCCCCAGGGAAAGATTCTTCCTTCACCTCTCACCACTGGCAGACCCCCCTACTACTTAGGAGACCCCAAAAGCCTCCATGCATAGGGGCTGAGGACCCCTCCTCTCTTATGGATCAGGAGATCTGGATGTGTGCAGACAAGTTAACAGTGGGGAGAGAAAATGTACAAAGCATTAAAGGTGACTCACCAGTTTGAAGGTGGAAAAAACAACATAATCAGAAAAGGTAGCTCTCCGTGAGGGACCCTTAAAAAAAGAAATCAAAAGAACTCTAAAAGAAAATAATATAAATTCCTAGGGAGACTAGAGAAGCTATTGCAAAGGAGCAATCTGTGAAAAAGAAAGAGTTCCTGGAACTCAAAAACATTGCTGAAAACTGAATTAAGTATCTTGCAGCTCAGATGGAAGAATTATCACACAGAGGAAAAAAATCTCAAAGAAATAGAAATTATGAGTGGATAGTGAAAGCTCCACATGGAGGATACATCCTATTGTTGGTAGAGGGTGAATAGGTTCAACCTTCTTGTAGAGTAATTTGGACTCTCCATCTAATATTAAGCGGCATATGCCCTATTATAAAGTACTCACAATTCTAAGAACTACCTTACAATATAAGGGCACAAGGCAAAAAAAAGAAGTTCAAAATGCTTTCTCATTGCAAGTTTATTGTAATAGCAAAAAATCACATGCAACCAAAGTGTTCATCAATATGGGATTGGTTAAATAAATTAGGGCATGCACATAAATAAATTTCTATTTAGCCACTAAAAAAACGATGAGATGTATGTATACTGACTTGGAATATATGTCCACAAAAATACTATGAAAAGAGTAACAGCATATTATACAGCATTATATAGCATGATCTTGTTTTGTTAAAAAAAATTTTAATGGTATTAGTGTATATGTCTAAAGGTTTATGTATGTATATTTGCTTTCATAAGCATAAAAAACAATTTGGAATGATAACCTCACATACTATAGACAGCATTACCTCTGGGAAATGAGGCTGGAATGTTGGACAAGGTATTCACTTCTTTATATACTTCAGAATAAATCTGTGAGGTTCTGAACTCTTTTACTTAATTTTGGGGCTCTTTTGTATTTCCAAATTTTCTGAGATGAAAATTGCTTATTTAATTAAATTTTTTACTGTTTAAAAGCTAGAAAGAAATCAAAACACAAGAAGCCATGTATAACTAAACATGGCAAGGCAATGGAAGGGTTTGCTGAGTTCTCAGCAAAGGCACAGAGTCAAAACTCGGAAAAAAACAACAGTGAAATTCCAATACCATAAGAGAAGCTATTGGAAATGTTTATAAAATTCTTAAAACACTAGCAGCAAAAAAACAAAAAATTAAAGCTACTGTTAGCAAAATTATCAACAATCATGAAAAGCCAATCAACTATGACTTTTTAAAGAAGAGCATACTTTGGGTCAAATCAAGACCCAGAGTCAGAGACAAAAGAGTTTGAAGATGGCATGTTTTGTGACCATTTAAGGAACATTTGATCCAAATGGAAAGTTCAATTCTTTGTAAGGTAATTTTTCAGTCTGGACTCAATAAAGACAATCATAACTATCGCATGTTAAGCACTTAGAATGGGCAAGGTCTCTGCCAAGTGCTTTGTATGCATTATTCCTCTGATAAGCACAGCAATCTTAGGAGAGGTGCAGGTGCTACTGTTATTTCCATGTTATAGACAAAGGCATTGAGCTACATAAAGGTTGATGTATATATGTGTGCTCTCATAAACCTAAAAAACATAAGGTTAAATAATTCGCTAGAGGTCACCCTGGAGGTCAGTGGAAGATCTGAGACTGGACTCCTGGCCTCTGATACTATTGCCTTTACCTTCTGTGTGGGAGCCGTGGGCTGAGGCCCTAAAACTCTCAACAACAGCAGCACATAAAGGACACGTGATCAAAGTGAAAAGGATCCACTGTTCACAAATTATTATTATTATTATTACCCAGTAATTGTCATATTCTATCTTATATAAAACCTGCATTGGTTTTCTTAAATTAATTTCTCAGGTAATATTTTGGGGGGGAGAACAGTCTTTGTTTTTTTTTTTTTAATTTTTATTGGAGTATAGTTGACTTACAATGTTGTGTTAGTTTCTGCTGTACGGCAAAGTGAATCAGTTATACATATACATATATCCACTCTTTTTTAGATTCTTTTCCCATATAGGTCATTACAGAATATTGAGTAGAGTTCCCTGTGCTATACGGTAGGTCTTTTTATTTATTTATTTTATATATAGTAGCGTGTATACATCAATCCCAATCTCCCAATTTATCTCCTTCCCCATTTCCCCCCTTCCCAGGTAATTTAAAAGACTGTTGGTTCCCAGCACTCCTGGGACTGGGATAAAGAATAAGTATTCCTACCATAGCAATAAGCACATAATTAAAATTAACATAAAACAGAATTAATTCAATATTTGGAATAAGAAAGTAGCAGCCACTTCATCTCAAAACTTATAACTTGGACATGTAAGAAGTAGCTTATTGGGTATTATAGAGAGGAATAGGTATATAAGAGATTTGGCTCCATGTGTTACATTATTCAAACAATTACAGTTGTACTGATGCAATTTTTTGCATGTCATAAAAGTTTTAAACAGCAGACAACTCAAGCTAAATATTTCAATCAGCATAGAACATTCCAAAATTACTAAGTTGTCTTCTTTTTAGTGAGTGTCAATTGTAGGTTACAGATTGTAACCAGATGGTATCAGCCACAGGAACCAGGGTGAGAAGTTGAGAGAGATGTGTGGTGCAGAGAAAATCCTTTGGTTGGACATTTTGGCCTGGAGATCAGTTGCTCCAAGACTGTCAATTGACAGATTTCAGTGATCATCAGAGGACAGGAGATTGGATTTCTAACAAGGAGACCAGAGTTGGTATCCAAAGGCTTTGGATAAGGTCCATTCCTATGGACCTGGCAACTGAATCAGGACCAAGTGCTACCATGACTTGAGGATGGTAACTTGCCGGCCTTGCATGCCTTCTGAGTGTGGCTTGGGGTGCTGGGTGAGTGTGGTACAGGCAGAGGGCCAAGATGTGCCTCTTATCTCCCCAAGGTGGGAGCAGAGGCTAGGCTTCCATAGCTAAAGTAATCCAGGACTGGTATCAGAAGAGCCACATCCATGACCCCCTGAAGACTCCCACGAGGCGGAAGAATGGACTCTGTTGAAATGTGTGCAAATAAGGCAAATGGTGGTTTGGTCTCTCAATTCTCAAAGGAGCCAGTTCCTCCTGCTCAGAGCCTGTGCCCTTGATGATGTCCCCTTGCCTGGTGTGCTCCTACCCATTTGCCTTCTTAACTCCTACCCTGGGGTCAGAATAACCCCTCTCTAGGCATTCTGAGTAATAAGTGAATCAGTGCATGTGAAAGCACTTAGGCCAGTTTCTGATGCATGAAGCACTCAGCAATCTTAGCTGTTATTATTAATATGAATTTTTCTTCAGACATTATCCTAACACTTCCCCAATTAGATTTCCCTGATTTCTCTTTCTAGATTGGATCCTCAAAGACCACCTTCCCTCCTCACTGAGCACCTTGTAAGTTTGCATTATAGCATCACACAATACCTCCAAATGTATAGTTGTCTCTCCAGTCAGACAGACATTATCATGAGGGCAGGGGATGTATTAGGGCCTAGCATGGGAGCCTTCACATACCAGGCACTCAAGAAACATTTAGCAAATGAGTTAATTATTAATTTTAAGGGCTTTCTTTCTCCTTTAAGAACTCAGGTTTTCTTTTTCTAATGTGGAAGAAAGCTTAGGAAAGCAAAGGCGAGTTTTTATGGTTTTTAATGGTCTGTAAAACCTCACCACCACAATGTTCTTAATGGCTTTATTTATTTTGTACCCCAAGAAAAATGATTGGTACCACCGCATTAGGTAGCTACATAAGGTAGTCTCAAGGGTGGCTCTGAATAGTTTTCAAAGTAGTCAATGATATTGTTGTGAAATTGTCGCCCACATGAGGAGCTCTTATTCAATGAATTCTTGAAGTAACAGACAGCTTTCTTTGTTAATACTTTTGTAGTTAAAGAAGAAGCTGTTATATGAGGCAGTAGTAAAAACTTTTCTCAGTAGGGGAGAACGTTCTAAATTTGTTTCCTAGCAATAATTTGCTTAAAGGAGCTGAAGGGGTCGCAATTTCAGAGGAATTTTCGATACACTTTTTGTTTGAGGGGCAAGAGCGGGGTGGTGGTGGGGTGGGGGAGTGTATGTCAGGGGGAGGTCAGAGGAGTGGGCCTAATTTCGTTGACTCAGTGACACGTATGACATCTTGCTGAATCACACCATAGGGTCCATCTAAAAGATTCAGCTCTATAAAGATGCACAGTGCACCTACCTTGTGTAAAAACTTGAAGAATTTTCTTTGTTCTTCCTGGGCCCAGCCGTTCAATAGTCAATCTAGGAAGCCCATCCCCAACCATCTCCATGATTGTAAATGAGGAATTAGGTGGCTTACTAAAATATTTAGGGATTTTCCAATATGGATTTGGATCTAATTCAAATTGCACTCAGCAGTTGGAGGAATGAAAATTCGAGGAAGGCCATCTGGGAAAGAAATTTGGGAAAATGGTACAGTTCTGACTGCCAAGAGTGGAGACATCTTACCCAAGCAAAACTCTCTCTGTGACTACCTTCCTAGTTCCAATTACATGGACTTATCATATCTTCTTAATTTGGTTTTCCAAATTGGCCTACTGATAATAATAATAACAGGAACAATACCAGGTAGCATTCACTGAGTCCTCACTATAAGTCAGCCTTATACTACTATTTTACATGTATTATCTTATTTAACCCTTACAACAATTCTTTGAATTAACCACTATTGCTATTTCTCTCCATCCCAGAGCACTGAATCCATTTGCAAACGTCACTATTACTAAAAATGACAGAGCTTGGAAAAATATTGCTCACTGAAGTGACTATCTGCCTCATCCAGATCCATGTGGGTGGCGTGACAAGATCTTTTTGTCAGGCTGAGGACACCATGACTTTAGTGTTCAGTCTGGGAGATGACCCAGAACCATTTGAACCTCACAATGCAAATAATTCATGTCAATCATGGGGACTTACCTGCCGTCCCCAATTAAACCTACTACCCTGAAAAATACCCTTTTGGATATAACAACAATAGATTTTAAAAAAATGGATTTGGAAGCAAATTGTCTGGTAGGCTGCCACACTGATAAAATTGTCTGCACTATTGGCAAACTCCTTCCAAGCACGGGCACAGTCTAATTGTTCCTCTCTTTTCACTGCCATCTTGAATAAAGAGAAACTTAGCATTGATTTCAACACCCTCCCACCCCATACTCACCAGAAAACTTGGAAAATTTTTCTTGGAAAAGAAAGCTTGTCCACTTATCCCAATAAGCATGAATTGAGAAAATCATAATTTTTAGGAGAAGTTTCAGTTAATGGAACAAAGTGTCAGAACTGAGCCTTCAAGAACAGGGTGCAATGTCACAATGAACCAGAAGCAAGAGTATGATGAGTCTGAGGCATTGGCCTATGCAACTAGACTCCATGTCTCCTCTTGCCAGGAACAGACCTGGGAGACAAAGTGAACATCAAGTGATCTTGAAATTCGGGGATGTTCGGGGCAGGGAGCTGAGTGTGCAATGAGATATCACAGTTGACTTACATGCTTTCTTTGTGGGTTACATCTCCCTGTACCTCCAAGAAGAGTTCCCAATCAAAATGTTTTCATCTCTAAGCTTCTCATTTTTTCAATCAGTGGCAGCACCTCTGAAGGCAATTCAATAACTCTCTTTTTTGTTTTTTTGATTAATTAATTAATTAATTTTTGGCTGTGTTGGATCTTCGTTTCTGTGCGAGGGCTTTCTCTAGTTGCGGCGAGCTGGGGCCACTCTTCATCGCGGTGCGCGGGCCTCTCACTATCGCGGCCTCTTGTTGCGGAGCACAGGCTCCAGACGCGCAGGATCAGTAGTTGTGGCTCACAGGCCCAGTTGCTCCGTGGCATGTGGGATCTTCCCAGACCAGGGCTCGAACCCGTGTCCCCTTCATTGGCAGGCAGATTCTCAACCACTGAGCCACCAGGGAAGCCCTGCAATGACTTTTTCACTTGTAATTGGTTACTGTACTTTTTTTTTTTAATACACTCTTTTCTCTCTTTGTTTCAGAGGCTACCCTTTAAAGACAGGCATTTCACTTGCAGCAAAATGTAAGTACATGTCCTCCTTGAAATGGTGTCTCCTTCTCAGCTCTAATTCCTAAAATCTCCTAATCTTTAAGGCTCCCATCTCACATTGCTGCATTTTTCAAGTCTGGCTGAACAAATGCAGTTTGAATCTAATATTTCACACTCTTGATTTGTATGACATCGTGGAACATTTTATAAACTGTTTGGGAAACAGATTGAACCTGATTGTGGTTGTGACTAGGTTGCCCCTAAAAAGCTAGAAAAAAGTAATGAGGAAAAAATTAGGCAATATTCTTTTAGACATTATGACAGTGTGACAGCAAACCTTTGAATATTCAGGTTCTCTCAAAAAATGGCTGACTACTTTATTGCTCTTTGCCCAGTCGATCCTTGGAATCACAGACTGTTTTATGTCTAACAATATGGTAGTTATCTTAATAATTCCTTCCTGTGTGTACTGCATTACGGCCACTCTGTAAACTAGTGTTCTTTCTAGAATGAATCTCCCGAGTATTATGTTTCTTTACTCTTGGTACTCCCAGTGTCCCTACACAAATTACAAACCCCCTCTATTCTAAAAGACCAAATAAAATTACACCAGGTCCGAACTGGGAGTTCTGAGTATTTTAGAGTTTTGCCTCTGGGAATTAAGATGTGATTTTTTTTCTTTTTAAATAAAATGGGCATAAAGGTTTTAACCGGAAAATATGAACATTCCATCTGTCTCTGGAATAATTTGATTATGAAAATCTAAGAACCAAGACATCTAATATTCCTCACCTTGCAACATATATCACAAATTCTTAAAACAAAACCCCACCACCACCCACGCTAGATTCTATTACCCAAGTTCAAAAAACAGAGGATAAATGTGGGTTCAATATAAAGACTCTAGCTATTCAATAGTAGCTTAAATGGTAGTGAGTCTTGTCACCACAGATAAGTAAGCAGGAGATCAACAACCATAATGTAGAAGGTTGATTCAGGTAAACCAAGGAGTGTCCATCAACTCCCAGCTCCTGATTCACACAGAATTTCTAGAGGAGGGTGCATCTCAGCACTCATTGAAGCATTAATTAGACACTCTTGGACCTGAGAGACTCCAGAGGTCTCACTTGAATTATACGTATTATGTGTGTTCTAATAAATTCTCTTTTGAATCATTCAGTCCCTGAGAAAATGATGTGTTCAGCTGAACTGTAAGAAAAACTTAGTTTTCACTGACTTGCCTGGATGATGTTTTTCATTTGTTCTCTAGAATACATTGATCCCACTGCTATTCCCCAAATGTTCAAACATCAGCACAAGAAACATCACCCTTAAAATCATTTAAATTTTATGTCTAAGTATTATGCATTCACTGGAATTTGTAAAATGTCAAGCTCTGTATTATATTGCTGGGCTCTTTATTGCAGTATCAAGACACCTGCATGTTATGAATGATTTAAGCAACTTTTACCAATAAAGTCATGTTAGATTTTATGAGCAGTCTCCCTTTTCATGTGCTATCATGAGTATTTTATTTGTACAGATGTGAACTTTTGACTATATTCTCACTTTTGAACATAGAACGCTGTTCAGGGGAGACCACTTGTGTTTCCTTCCCGGCATATTCATATTTGGTAGCTCTTTGTCATACTGTGTCTGCCTATTTAGGCTTACAGCGCTTTTAAATGAGTTAATGTTAAATACTAAAAAATGGTTGGTATATGTTCATGGTGAAAATTAGATGAAGGGCAATTTAAGGCAGCATTTTAAGTCATTATATGCAAATACGCAACTATGAACACATATATGACTATTAGCTCAAGATCTCTTGATCAAAATTTCAGTTGAAAACACCTTTTACCTCCCAGATTGGTGGGGGGGGGGGAGGGGGAAGTCTAGTTATTTCACCTTAGGTCAATTTGTGATCATTTTGTTTTTACATTTTTTTCTCAAGGGCATACAAAGTGCTTGGTGACCTATTTTATTAGTAAATATCCTTAGTAAACTTGCACTAGAATTTTACACCATCCAGACAAAATACGTCTACATACCTCTCCACGTCATCTCTGAGCAACTGACACAAAGCCGGTCTGACCTGTGGAGTCATGGAAACACGTTCAAATCATCAGGCAACTGTGACTGGGGTTCATTTTGACAGCCAGACTCAATGGGCCCCTCTGGAGTTGGCCTTGTGTCCTAATGATGATTGTATTATACAATCAATACAAATGGAGAACCACCTAATCAGCGCTCTATTCAAACAAGGCTTCCATCCACAGTAGGTGGCAGGAGGCTTTGCAAGTAAGGGTCCTGGAAATGTGTATGTGCCAAGTAAAACGCCAGCCCCACTGATGGAGGACAGCCTTACCCGAGTCAGGAAGATGTGCCCCCTTGGAGAAAAAGGGCAGATGATGGAAGGAACTCAGGTGTAAAAATCAGAAGGTGCATGTCTGAGTCCCAGATCACTCCCGCAGAAGTGGTATGATTTTGAGAATTTTAGTTAACCCCTCAGTTTCTAAGCATCTGTATTATGGGGGGGTGGAGGGTGGAGTGGGAAGAAAAACATTTCCCTGCCTCCACCAATGGGTGGTTGTGATAAGAGCATAATGTTTCAGAAAGATTTTATCATCTAAAAATGCTTTCTATCTTCAAGGGATTCTTATTAGATTATTGGAGGCTCTCGCTGTTTTTGTGGGAGTCCCTGGGGACTCTGGAAGTAAACTTTGGGCCTTAAAATCGACACTACAAAATAAAACAAAAAGAACCATATCAAAACATATCATGCCCCTGGAGAGACTTGCACCCACATTCTTTGTTTCTTTTCAATTACACGTACTCTTTGGGACCACTGCCTCTGGTGGAACAGAATTGTCTTCTGGGTGGTATGGGTGAGAAAGTTGCCAAACAAACCTGAATTATCCAAAGGCCTGTAAAATGCGCAATTGCTTTTTAAGAGGCCTGGTGATATTGTGTGTTCCTTTCGATTTTTGGCAGTAACGATTTTCTGCAATTTGTGGTTTTGCAATTTCTCTTTACGCAGACAACACTCTGGCTCTCATTCAATGCCCCACTGGTTGGGGGCAAGGAGCGAGGAGAGAGAGAGATTCCCTGGGGCTCTGACCACTCCAGAAAAAGAAGGAAATGTTAATGAAATAAGTCAGAAAGAATGCTTGAGACTCGTGGAAGCTGGTTGGTTAGTGGGGAAGAAACAACTTTTAATAAATTGCATGGTGTGGTTGGGATTTTATCGAGGGTTTTCATCAGCTAAGCAAAGGTCTGTTCCCCTTAACTCTTCTTGACTCTCCACTGAGCTTTGTCTGGATTGCAATCTCAGTCTCTCTCTTTTTTTTTTTCCTGTATTCAACAAGCCTAGAACATTCTCTTCTACCGGATCCCTTTGTCCTCTTCTGGCCTTGATGGGATTCTCTTTAAATCCTCTGTCTTTAGGTGCCCACTTGCCAATTACATTAAGTTTGTTTGTGTAAATTACCTGAAGACCCATGTGCCAGAATTTTTGCCCTTGTCTTTTTGCAGAGGCAGTGCATGGATATAGCATTTATCTAGGTGAGAGTAATTTGTTCTGTTTCTATTCATCACCTCTGGAAAGGCTTTGCTGACTTCTGTTTGCTTTTTTATGACTGCTAGGCACTGTGCTGAAGGATTTAAAGTTGCATCCAGTGTGAACCTTGTATTCCTTCTCTGTTCACTTCTGTATATCAAAAGGGCCCCCTGTTCTCCATGGAGTAGATATCTCGGGGCTTGTGCCCACAGTTCCTGGACTTTCTATGCACAAAGGCAATTGCACGGGCCACTTATTTCTTCTCTTTTCATGACCTAAATGTCACTGCTTCTTTTGCTTATAGGAAGAATATAAAGATAATTGCTACTCATAAGTTAGTTGTATAATTTTCATGTATTTGAGGAATATACGATCTTCCTGTGTGTGTCCTACAGGTTTAGGGAATTGTTTGTGTTATGTCATTATAAATCATGGGTTTTTAATTTTGGAAGATGCTTTCAACATGATGCTGTTCAACAGCAGCCCCCAAGCCATCCTCCTCACAACACCCTCTCTAGAGCCCTTTCTCTAGCCCATGGAAGCCCAATCCATTTTTTAATAGCTCAACACTTCTAGCTTTCTTTTGCTAACCTGAGATAACCTTCAGGTGGTTTGTGCTAGTTTTGCTTTTGGAGCTGCTCAAGAGTTCACTCCTTCTTCCGCATGACAACCCTCCAAATATTTTGGAATCTGATCCCCTATACTTTCTAAGTCTTCCTTGTCCAGGCTAAACATCCTCAATTTCTTCAGTCATTCTTCATATGACTTGATTTAGTTACCCTTTTCCATGTGTCTCAGTCACATTTTTCAATGTTCCTCTTAAAATGTTACAGCCTGAACTGAAAAGAATATTGCCAAGATGGTTGACCACTGCAGAGCTCCAAGGAATAAAAAAAACAAAAACAAAAAGCTCTCATTCTGGACATATTATTTCTATTACTATAACCTAAGAGCACATCACAAATTTCAATAGCACTTTAGTCCTGAGGTTAATCCTAAAACCTCTAGCTATGTTTTACAGAAGCTGCCATGAAAGCAGATTTTTTCTGCTGTATCTATGCACTTGATTTTGAATATGCAAACCTTTACATGTATCACGGTGATGCTGATTAGTTTCAGAATATTAGTGGAAACTGTCAGGAGCTTTTTGAATTTGAATTTTTTTAAATCCTGTCCCAGTTCTGGGACATACTTGATTTGCTTCTTGACTTCATTCAAGAGATTGATTAAAAAGAAAAAAAAAAAAACAGTGACTATCTGGATTTTAAGCTCCTCAAACGAGGAGTCATGTTTTATTCATCTTTGTCTCTCCTGTGACATTCTGTTAAACAACCAGATGCTCAAGAAATGCTTTTATGAAATCAGTCCATAAAATCAAATACACGCAGCTTTCCAACACCCTGACAGCCAGCCATCTTTTGATTGATATCAGTGCCCTTTACAAACCAAGGACAAGATGAATTTTACACTATTTTGCTAATGCTTGATGATTTTGTAGCATTATAGTGTGACCCTCAGGACTAGGTTGCCTGGATTCTAATCCCACTAGATTTTGCTAGCTACATGCTTTGGAGCAAGTTTCTCCCCCTCTCTAGTTCTATTCCCTGATTTGTAAAATGATGATACTAAATTATTTGTACCTGCCTCATTTGGTTGTTGTGATGATTAAGTGAATTAATCCATGTAAAGAATGTAGAACAGCTGCCAATAATATAAAAAAATAATTAATATAGTAATAATTGTATTGTTGTTTCTTTTGTTGTTCTCAAGATATGCTAGTGTAACTCCCCTATCCTAAGGGGAACGAAAGCAAGTTTGGCATAATTTGTTCATAATGAACCCATATTAACTCCAAATAATAATTATAGTATGAAAATGCCATGTGATCTAACTACAACTCAACTGCTTCATGCCCATCAAAGTTTATGTATGCATTCAAAAGAACCACAAATGTCTAAAAAGATGAAAAAAATGTAAATTTTTACTAAATTCCTTCAAAGAGGAATTATATTACATTCCATGCCAAAATATTCTAAAGATCTTCTTTATCCAAATTCTTTATAGTAGCTACTCAAAAATCTTGCCTCTCTCTCTCCCTACTGCTTATATAAAAAGATCCTGGTTTGTGTTGCTTTTTTCCTCACTTATCTCTTCTCTCTTAATCATGCCCAATTTTGCAGGATTAATAAACTACTAGTCTATTATTTTCTGCCTCCAACAATTCCATTTCTTATGTAATTTCAATGTGGCCTTTCCAGGCTGCTCCTGAAAAAAAGTTTATATATATATATATATATATATATATATATATATATATATATATATACACACACACACACACAGACATATATATATAATTTATATATTATATAAATTATATATAATTATTTATTATTATATATATAATATATATAATAATAAAATATGCAGTGCTCTCTATTGTAAATTCCATATAGCTAGCTGATTCTCACACAACACTTTCACTGATTTTTGCTGAACTCTTGTACCTATAGCAAACCTATGGCTGTAACTGATGTATAAAGGTAGTTTACAAATAAATGTGGTTAATATTATTTATGTTAATGAGTAAGACAAAAGTGAAACAACAAAGATGTATGTCACAGACCCACCCATTCATCAATAATATGAGCAACTTCTTTACTAAATTGGATAATAGTTTTTGAATACTATAGAATATTTCCTCGAGTTTCTGTATTATTCACAATATGACAGTTATAAACACAACACTTATTTTTGCTTTATTAACATTTTCTACATCACTTTCTTAAATCTAGACAACCAACAGCACAATAAATCAAGTCTTGATTTGTAGTATTTGTTGATTTCTTTGGTATTGATACTTCTACCATGGCCAATTTTAAGCCACCAACATGATTATCACTGAATTTGGAATTAAGAAAGTATGTGCAACACCATTATATGGTGTTTCTGCCATAAAGATACAATAGATGCAAATAACCACAGAAGCATAGGTAATAATAAAATGTCATAAAACAAATAGGAAGTGATGAGTTTTGAGTATTTGTTTCCCTTGTTTTTAATACAAGTTATTTCATTGTAAGTTTATATAATTCAATTTTTAAGAATGGCTGTGTTTAAAAATCAGCTCACAAATTCCTGAAAAGTCTGACTACTTCCCCTTGCAAACTGGCACAAGCCATCTCTAGTACAACTGGTCCTTCATCTTTAGATAGCAGTGTGGGGGGTGGGGAGGAAATGGAAACAGAGAGTTTGTAATAAAAGCAACTATCTTTTATTATTGATAGTACTAAAGGTTGGAAGACTATGGTACAAGGCCAAATGTGATCCACTACCTGTTACTGTAAATAGTTTTATTTGAACAGTATTCCAATAAATATCTATATATTTATATATTTAAATATATAGATATTTATTATTTATAGATATTTATCTATATATTTATATCTATATAAATATAGATATTTATTATCTCTGTATAAGTCAGGGTTCTCTGCAGAAACAGAACCAATAGTATGCAATACCTATCTATCTTTCTATCTATCTATCTACATCTATCTATCATCTGTCTATCAGCTATTTTCTATCTATCATCTATCTACAATTACTATACAAAATATCTTCACTACAATGCCTAAATTAGCATTTGATTAAACAACTGGATACTCTAGCCTCCCCAAGTTAACACGTAAAATTAACCACCGAAGTCTATGACTGCTTTCGCCTACAGCAGCAGAGATGAGTAGTTGTGATAGAGACGATATGGCCCAGAAAGCCTAAAGTAGTTACTATTTGTGTTTTTTTTGTAGAAAGGTTGCTGACCCCTGGAATAAACCATAAAACCAGATTCAACTGACCCCTGTTCCTTTAATACAGTCAAGCCAAACACATACATAACAACTTCAGATTGATAATAATCAAGGACTATGCTTGGCCTCCATGGCCACTTTGGACGACATTTTGTGAAACTGCAAGCAGAAGAGCATCTACATACTGATATGAATTCCGTGGATATGCTCTCTGGCAAGTTTGGTTGCAATGTACTTTTTAATCTTAATTTTTTTTTTTATGTCCACATTTGTGTACAATTTTATAACAATATATGTATGTGATTACATCATACATACTAGCTATTTTAGTGTAGGCTGATTCTTTTGCTTTTTCCCCCCTTTTTCTTTTCTTTTTTTTTCTTTTTTTTTCTCTTTTCTTCCATTTTCTTTTCCTTTTTAATTTGGCTCTCTTACCCCTATTTACTAATCCATAAACATTCTTGCAAAATTAGTACATATCCTTCTGCATTTTTTTTCTGCACTCATATATTGTTGAAGGAATAGTTATTTAACACACACATACAGAGAGAGAAATACACATGTAGAGATTTTTTTTACCATTTATTTTATAAAATAGCATCAAATTTCAATGTGCATATTCATCTTAATTTTTCAATCAACAGTTGATTTTTCTTTAAATCCTTGTTTATATTGTTTATCCTTTCTTTTCTTCTTTTTTAAAAAATAAATTTATTTATTTATTTATTTGTTTTTGGCTGCGTTGGGTCTTCATTGCTGCTCATGGGCTTCCTCTAGCTGCAGCGAGCCGGGGCTACTCTTCATTGCGGTGTGCGGGCTTCTTATTGTGGTGGCTTCTCTTGTTGCGGAGTATGGGTTCTAGGCACGCAGGCTTCAGTAGTTGTGGCACACTGGCTCAGTAGTTGTGGCACACGGGCTTAGTTGCTCGGTGGCATGTGGGATCTTCCTGGACCAGGGCTCAAACCAATGTCCCCTGCATTGGGTGCCAAAGAAGATGTTGGGGTATAGCTGTGAATATTTACAAGTTAACTTTTCCCAAGCTACAAATCGTTATTTTTTAAATCTATTTTAGAGTTTTACCAAAGACCAGAAACTATCTCCTAGGTCTTCAGAAACCACTTTCTACCTTCCTTAACATTAAAATATGTTTCCACATTTAGTATTGATATTGACGTAAAGATTCTATCATTATATCTTTTCTAAACAATTTTTTAGACTACAAAAGAAGCTCAAGTTTAAAGGGAGTGAGGAGGAGATAATTGTAAGAATGTTGATATTTAATGAAATCCACAAAAAGGAAGCAAAGTTTACTTGGATTTATGCTATTCTGAATTTGAGAGCTTTATCAGAAATAGAGAGCCGTCAAGAACCAGGGATGCAGAGATAGGTTCTAGGGCAGAGTAGAATGACATGCTCTCACTCCCTCTTTCAAGAACACCGGAATCACAACTAACTGTTGAACAGTCATCAACAGGAAGACACTGGAACTCACCAAAAAAGATACCCTACACCCAAAGACAAAGGAGAAGCTGCAATGAGACGGTAGGAGGGGCGCAATCACAATACAATCAAATCCCATAACTGCTGCGTGGGTGATTCACAAACTGGAGAACACTTATACAACAGAAGTCCACCCACTTGAGTGAAGGTTCTGAACCCCACGTCAGGCTTCCAAACCTGGGGGTCTGGCAACGGGAGGAGGAATTCCTAGAGGATCAGACTTTAAAGGCTAGAGGAATTTGATTGCAGGACTTTGACAGGACTGGGGGAAACAGAGACTCCACATTTGGAGGGCACACACAAAGTAGTGTGTGCACTGGAACACAGGGGAAGGAGCAGTGACTCCATAGGAGACTGAACCAGACCTACCTGCTAGTGTTGGAGGGTCTCCTGCAGAGGTGGGGGGTGGCTGTGCCTCACCGTGAGGACAAGGACACTGGCAGCAGAAGTTCTGGGAAGTACTCCTTGGCGTGAGCCCTCCCAGAGTCCACCATTAGTTCCACCAAAGAGCTCAGCTAGGCTCCAGAGTTGGGTCGCCTCAGGCCAAACAACCAACAGGGAAGGAACCCAGCTCCACCCATCAGCAGATAAGTGGATTAAAGTTTTACTGAGCTCTGCCCACCAGAGCAACAGCCAGCTCTACCCACCACAAGTCCCTCCCATCAGAAAACTTCCACAAGCCTCTTAGATAGCCTCATCCACCAGAGGGCAGATAGCAGAAGCAAGAAGAACTACAACCCTGCAGCCTATGGAACAAAAAGCACATTCACAGAAAGATAGACAACATGAAAAGGCAGAGGGCTATATACCAGATGAAGGAACAAGATAAAACCCCAGAAAAACAACTAAATGAAATGGAGATAGGCAATCTTCCAGAAAGAGAATTCAGAATAATGATAGTGAAGATGATCCAGGACTTCGGAAAAAGAATGGAGGCAAAGATCGAGAAGATGCAAGAAATGTTTAGGGCTTCCCTGGTGGCGCAGTGGTTAAGAATCCGCCTGCCAATGCAGGGGACATGGGTTTGAGCCCTGGTCCCGGAAGATCCCACACGCCACGGAGCAGCTGGGCCCGTGAGCCACAATTACTGAGCCTGCGCGTCTGGAGCATGTGCTCCGCAACAAGAGAGGCCGCGATAGTGAGAGGCCCGCGCACTGCGATGAAGAGTGGCCCCCACTTGCCACAACTGGAGAAAGCCCTCGCACAGAAACGAAGACCGAACACAGCCATAAATAAATATAAATAAATAAATAAATAAAATTAAAAAAAAAAAAAAAGAAATGTTTAACAAAGATCTAGAAGAATTAAAGAACAAAGAAACAGACATGAACAATACAATAACTGAAATGAAAAATACGCTAGAAGGAATCAATAACAGAATAACTGAGGCAGAAAACGGATAAGTGACCTGGAAAACAGAATGGTGGAATTCACAGCTGCGGAACAGAATAAAGAAAAAGAATGAAAAGAAATGAAGACCGCCTAAGAGACTTCTGGGACAACATTAAACACAACAACATGCACATTATAGGGGTCCAGAAGGAGAAGATAGAGAGAAAGGACCCGAGAAAATATTTGAAGAGATTATAGTCGAAAACTTCCCTAACGTGGGAAAGGAAATAGCCACCCAAGTCCAGGAAGCGCAGAGAGTCCCATACAGGATAAACCCAAGGAGAAACACACCGAGACACATAGTAATCAAATTGGCAAAAATTAAAGACAAAGAAAAATTATTGAAAGCAGCAATGGAAAAACGACAAATAACATGCAAGGGAACTCCCATAAGATGAACAGCTGATTTCTCAGCAGAAACTCTACAAGGCAGAAGGGAGTGGCATGATGTACTTAAAGTGATGAAAGGGAAGAACCTACAACCAAGATTACTCTACCAAGCAAGGATCTCATTCAGATTTGACAGAGAAATCAAAAGCTTTACAGACAAGTGAAAGCTAAGAGAATTCAGCACCACCAAACCAGCTCTACAACAAATGCTAAAGGAACTTCACTAAGTGGGAAACACAAGAGAAGAAAAGGACCTACAAAAACAAACCGAAAACAATTAAGAAAATGGTCATAGGAACATACATATCGATAATTACCTTAAACGTGAATGGATTAAATGTTCCAACCAAAAGACACAGGCTTGATGAATGGATACAAAAACAAGACCCATACATATGCTGTCTACAAGAGACCCACTTCAGACCTAGGGACACATACAGGCTGAAAGTGAGGGGATGGAAAAAGATACTCCATGCAAATGGAAATCAAAACAAAGCTGGTGTAGCAATACTCATATCAGATAAAATAGACTTTAAAATAAAGAATGTTACAAGAGACAAGGAAGGACACTACATAATGATCAAGGGATCAATCCAAGAAGTAGATATAACAATTATAAATATATATGCACCCAACATAGGAGCACCACAATACATAAGGCAACTGCTAACAGCTATAAAAGAGGAAATCGACAGTAACACAATAATAGTGGGGCACTTTAACACCTCACTTACACCTATGGACAGATCATCCAAACAGAAAATTAATAAGGAAACACAAGCTTTAAATGTCAAAATAGACCAGATAGATTTAATTGATATTTACAGGACGTTCCATCCAAAAACAGCAGATTATATTTTCTTCTTCTTCTC
Organism: Eschrichtius robustus; assembly: GCF_028021215.1. Lineage (NCBI taxonomy): Eukaryota > Metazoa > Chordata > Mammalia > Artiodactyla > Eschrichtiidae > Eschrichtius > Eschrichtius robustus. Next base: position 39,250,950 of record NC_090843.1, read on the forward strand.
AACTGCAAGGATTCTTCAAAATACACAAATCAATCAATGTGATACACCATATTAACAAATTGAAGAATAAAAACCATGTGATCATCTCAATAGATGCAGAAAAAGCTTTTGACAAAATTCAACACACATTTATGATAAAAACTCTCCAGAAAGTGGGCATAGAGGGAACCTACCTCAACATAATAAAGGCCATATATGACAAACACACAGCAAACATCATTCTCAATGGTGAAAAACTGAAAGCATTTCCTCTAAGATCAGGAACAAGACAAGGTTGTCCACTCTCGCCACTATTATTCAACATAGTTTTGGAAGTCCTAGCCACGGCAATCAGAGAAGAAAAAGAAGTAAAAGGAATACAAATTGGAAAAGAAGAAGTAAAACTGTCACTGTTTGCAGATGACATGATACTATACATAGAGAATCCTAAAGATGCCACCAGAAAACTACTAGAGCTAATCAATGAATTTGGTAAAGTTGCAGGATACAAAATTAATGCACAGAAATCTCTAGCATTCCTATACACTAATGATGAAAAATCTGAAAGAGAAATTAAGGAAACACTCCCATTTACCACTTCAACAAAAGGAATAAAATACCTTGGAATAAACCTACCTAGGGAGACAAAAGACCTGTATGCAGAAAAGTATAAGACACTGATGAAAGAATTTAAAGATGATACAGACAGATGGAGAGATATACCATGTTCTTGGATTGGAAGAATCAATATTGTGAAAATGACTACACTACCCATAGCAATCTACAGATTCCATGCCATCCCTATCAAATTACCAATGGCATTTTTTACAGAACTAGAACAGAAAATCTTAAAATTTGTATGGAGACAGAAAAGACCCCGAATAGCCAAAGCAGTCTTGAGGGAAAAAAACGGAGCTGGAGAAATAAGACCCTCTGACTTCAGGCTATACCACAAAGCTACAGTAATCAAGACAATATGGTACTGGTACAAAAACAGAAATATAGATCAGTGGAACAGGATAGAAAGCCCAGAGATAAACCTACACACCTATGGCCAACTAATCTACGACAAAGGAGGCAAGGATGTACAATGGAGAAAAGACAGTCTCTCCAGTAAGTGGTGCCGTGAAAACTGGACAGCTACGTGTACAAGAATGAAATTAGAACACTCCCTAACACCATACACAAAAATAAACTCAAAATGGATTAGAGACCTAAATGTAAGATGGGGCACTATAAAACTCTTAGAGGAAAACATAGGAAGAACACTCTTTGACATAAATCACAGAAAGATATTTTTTGATCCATCTCCTAAAGTAATGGAAATAAAAACTAAAATTAACAGATGGGACCTAATGGAACTTCAAAGCTTTTGCACAGCAAAGGAAACCATAAACAAGGCGAAAAGACAACCCTCAGAATGGGAGAAAATATTTGCAAATGAATCAACGGACAAATGATTAATCTCCAAAATATATAAACAGCTCATGCAGCTCAATATTAAAAAAACACACAACCCAATCCAAAAATGGGCAGAAGACCTAAATAGACATTTCTCCAAAGAAGACATACAGATGGCCAAGAGGCACATGAAAAGCTGCCCAACGTCACTAATTGTTAGAGAAATGCAAATCAAAACTACAATGAGGTATCACCTCACACGAGTTAGAATGGGTATCTTCAGGAAATCTACAAACAACAAATGCTAGAGAGGGTGTGGAGAAAAGGGAACCCTCTTGCACTGTTGGTGGGAATGGAAATTGATACAGCCACTATGGAGAACAGTATGGAGGTTCCTTAAAAAACTAAAAATAGAATTACCATATGACTCAGCAATCCCACTACTGGGCATATACCCAGAGGAAACCATAATTCAAAAAGACACATGCACCCCAATGTTCATTGCAGCACTATTTACAATAGCCAGGTCATGGAAGCAACCTAAATGCCCATCGACAGATGAATGGATAAAGAAGATGTGGTACATATATACAATGGAATATTACTCAGCCATAAAAGGGAATGAAATTGGGTCCTTTGTAGACACGTGGATGCATCTAGAGACTGTCATACAAAGTGAAGTAAGTCAGAAAGAGAAAAACAAATATCGTATATTAACGCATATATGTGGAACCTAGAAAACGGTACAGATGAACCAGTTTACAGAGCAGAAATTGAGACACAGAAGTAGAGAAAAAACATATGGACACCAAGGGGGGAAAGCAGCGGGGGGGGTGGGGGGGTGGTGGTGGTGGTGTGATGAATTGGGAGGTTGGGATTGACATGTATTCACTGATGTGTATAAATGGATGACTAATAAGAACCTGCTGTATAAAAAATAAATACAATTAAATTTAAAAAATAAAAAAGAAGAAAGAAAAAAAGAGAACCAGGGATGCTCTCTTCTTTCTTGGGCTTTGTGGTGTCTCCTACTTCTGTAGACCAGGTACATCTACTTATTTTTCAGATGCATGTGGCCCAAAATGGCAGGCACAGATATTAAGGAGAGGACATTTTAGCTCTGCTTCCCACTTGGGGAATCCACATATAATCCAAACACCAAGATAGGAAACCCACATCCTTCAGGTCTTTGTTCCTTGTTATACCATTGGCCAGCAAATGAATGGGATGTCTCAGTTGGAAACATCTCTGGTTCCATTAGCTGTGGATAATGGACTTTTTAAAAAATCAGGATTGTGTGTTGAAATTTATCAAGTATTTTTCTTCATCTAATGATACTATTTTATGGGTTTTTTCCCTTTAATCTATTTGTGTGATAGACTGTACTCATAGATTTTCTGATGTTGAATCTCACTGTATTCCTGGCACACCCTACTTAAGAGTATCTTTGAAAATACATTGATAAGCAATTTGCAAATGTCTATTTAAATTTTTTCATTTAGGTTCACTTATGAGAATTCCCTATATATATAGTGACCCTTGAAGTGCACAGGTTTGAACTGTGCAAGTCCACTTATAGGTGGATTTTTTTTCAATAAACATATTGAAAAATTCTTGGACATTAGCAACAACTTGCAAAAACTCGCAAACTCTGTAGCTTAGAAATAGTGAAAAAATTAAGACAAAGTTAAGTGTGCCCTGAATGCATAAAATATATGTAGATGTACATATGATATACAAAATATGTGTTCATCAACTGTTTATGTTATTGGTAAGGCTTCTTGTCAACGGTAGGCTATTAGTAGTTAAGTCTGGGGGAAGCCAAAAGTTATATGTGAGTTTTCTACTATGCAGGGGTTTGGCACCCCTGACCCCCACATTGTTCAAGAATCAACTGTAGTTTTCTTTTTTTGGCATTATATTCTCCTTTACATTTGCCTAGCATTGAGTTTCTTTGTACTTTGAAATTTTTATGTATATCTTACTTTTTTTGAGACTTTCCTTCTATCCCTCCTTCCAACCCACTCTCCTCACAGCACCTTATCTAAAAGTTTTGCTGTTGCCTCTACTCAGCCCCCCACCCAGGACTCCTGGTCCAACCAAATAGTTAATAGGGGCTTATGTTCCTGCTCCATGGTGATATTGGGGATATCCAAGATCCAAGCCCCCAAGTTCAGTCACTTTATAAAGTTAAGTGTATATTCGTCAACTTCCCTAGGTCACAACTGTATCCCAAGCAACAGTTGACAACAACCTTTTTCTTCCTCCTTTGTCAAGTTGAGAAAACTCACATGACCTCCTGGTATCATCAGTGAGCCCAGCTTTAGCTCCCCATGTGCAATCCCCAGTAAACTACAGGTACAGAGCTCCTAGCCCTTCCTGAGTTTAGTCCTTCTTTGTCCTGATTCCAGAGTGAAGCTCAGCTAGAGGGCTTCACCCCTCCACTTATTTCTTCATTTTCCTGTTTTATTTGTTATCTACAGAGTTATTGATTTTGTTTGTGAACAAGGCTATATTTTTTAATACTTTATTTACTTCATTGAGTCCCATAAACTTATACGGTTTTCTAGGGGAATGAATTGGGATAATTATGTGAAATTTTTTAAATACAAAGGATTATAGCAATAAAAGGAAACACTAGTATAAAACTGGTATGTGTTCTCTGCCTAGAAAAATCCCCTTTTCCTTTCTGCCTACCTAAATCTTAATCATTTTTCTCTGGATACTTACTCTAACTCATGTTTTGTCTTCCTTCAGTTTAACCTCATAAATATGTATTAAGTGCTATAATATATCAAGCACTGTACTAGCACTGAGAATACAGAAAGGAAGATAGGTGTGGTCCTTGTCTTCATGGAACTGTGTCTAGTGTGGGAAACTATTAAACAAAAATTTACAATACAGTATAATAATAACATTAAAGATTTTGCAATTATCATTAGAGCATCCTATTTAACAACTGACTACATACTCATTTTTTATTATTCTATAACTTATACATGTGGATTAATCATGTCTTCTGAGTTCTGAAAGACCCATGAAGATAGTGAATATATACCCTGTAATTCCCTTAAGTCCTTGATTTCACACACGGAACCAGGAATCATTGTGCACACAGGATTAAGTAGTCTTTATCTTGCAGCAGGGTTAAAGGCACCAAAGCACACAAAGAGGTGGTTTTAAGGTCAGCTATTATTGCTTTTCATCAATGGCCACTACAGAAGTTATAGAACAATCTGTTGGTACAGAGTTGTCTTTAAAGTCTCAGCATATGGTTTAGAATAAGACTATTTATTATTTTAGAGTTAATTTTAAAAAGAAACAGCAGATTATTGTGTCTCCATGTTAATAAAATTTTAAGGCTAAAATAAAGTAACTTTAAAGTGGATAAAGTAACTTTATTCCTGATTTATAAAGCATCTTGTCTTTTAAAAGGACAGAGACAGACCAAGAGAGAGGCTCAGTGCTACATAAAAGACACTGTAAAAGCTAACTGTTCAGATAATGAATAGATACCAGTTTAAAGTACCTCTAAGAAACCCCTAGCATATACTCCAATATTTGGATCAAAATAAAAGATAATAAAATGACATTCACCAAATGACCATAACAAGAGACAGATAATACCAAGTACTGATGAGAATGCAGAACAACTGGCATTCTCATCTACTGCTGGTAGATGAGACATTCGGTACAACCACTTTGGAAAACTGGCATTATCTCCTAAAAATAAACATAGGCATACCCTATAACTTAGTGATTCCATTCTGATGTATGTACCCAACAGAAATGCATTGTGGTATATTCACACAGTGAAATACTGTACCGCAATGAGAATGTACAGTCTACAACTACATGCAACCACATGAATAAATCTCACAAACAATTCTGAATGAAAAAAGCCAAACAGTGGAAAGTACTCATACAATTGATAAGCATTATGGACCCATCTGGGGAGTTTTTGCAACCAGACCTAATCCAAATTTGGTGGATGGTAACCAGTTGAACCTTTTCCATTTTATCTTTTTTCTACCAAATGCTGTCATTTCAGCATCAGATGGGGCAAATTAAAGCTATTGGAAAGACTATAAGACAGCAGAGTTTCTAACGTACGAGGTCAGTGAGCTAGGATAAGACAGGAATGCCAGATATCCAGTGAATGAGACCAAGTTCTTAGCCAGACACTTTGCAACAATGGGAATGAGGCAAACAAGAAGCAAAGCTTGAAAAATGAGGCTGAAGGCCAATAAGAAAATCCAAATCAACTGGAATGGATCACACAGTGAATTAATGTCACCATTTGGACACTCAACCACCCAAAGATAGGAATGAAAGAAGATCTCATTCTTGTGAGAAGGACCACACAGTGGTAAAATAGGAACACACCCTGATCTGAGACCAATATCAATACCATATACTGTAATTAAAATTACAGTTTTAATCTCCAGTTACATTAAGGAGTATTGAATGTTATGTTTTTTATTAAAATTTAAAACCTATATGAGTAAAAGCAAAAATAAACAAATGGAACCTAATCAAATTTAAAAGCTTTTGCACAGTAAAGGAAACTATCAACAAAATAAAAGGACAACCTACGGAATAAGAGAAAATAGTTGCAAATGATGCAACTGACAAGGGGTCAATATCCAAAAAATGAAAACTCTAAATCAAAAGCTACATGTACCCCAATGTTCATAGCAGCACTATTTACAATAGCCAAGGCATGGAAACAACCCAAGCGCCCATCAACTGATGACAGGCTTAGGAAGATGTGAGAGACATATATATATACACACACACAAATATATATACAATGGAATATAACTCAGCCATAAAAAAGAATGGGATATTGTAATTTGCAGCAACATGGATGGACCTAGACAACATTATACTTTGTGAAGTAAGTCAGACAAAAGACAAATACTATATGTCACAAATACTATGTAATATCACTATATGGAATCTAAAAAATAATACAAATGAATCTATATACAGAACAGAAAACAGATTCACAGACATAGAAAACAAACTTATGGTTACCAAAGGGGAAAGCGGGGGAGGGGAGAGGGATAAATTAGGAGTGATTTAAAAGATAACAAACTACTATACATAAAATAGATAAGCAACAAGGATTTACTGTATAGCACAGGGAATTATATTAAATATCTTGTAATAACTTATAATGGAATATAATCTGAAAAGAAACTGAATCATTATGCTGTGCTCAGTATTGCAAATCAACTATACTTCAATTATTTTTAAAACCCTATATAATTATTATTATTTTTTACATCTTTATTGGAGTATAATTGCTTTACAATGTTTAGTTTCTGCTGTATAACAAAGTGAATCAGCTATATGTATACATATATCCCCATATCCCCTCCCTCTTGAGCCTCCCTCCCACCCTCCCTATCCCACCCCTCTAGAGGGTCACAAAGCATGGAGCTGATCTCCCTACGCTAAGCGGCTGCTTCACACTAGCCATCCATTTTACATTTGGTAGTAGTGTATGTATGTCAGTGCTACTCGCTCATTTCGTCCCAGCTTCCCCTTCCCCTGCTGTATCCTCAAGTCCATTCTCTACATCTGTGTCTTTATTCCTACCCTACCACTAGGTTCATCAGTAAGGTTTTTTTAGATTCCATATATATGCATTAGCATACGGTATTTGTTTTTCTCTTTCTGACTTACTTCACTCTGTATGACAGACTCTAGGTCCATCCACCTCACTACAAATAACTCAATTTCGTTCATTTTTATTGCTGAGTAATATTCCATTGTATATATGTGCCACATCTTCTTTATCCAGTCATCTGTCAGTGGGCATTGAGGTTGCTTCCATGTCCTGGCTACTGTAAATAGAGCTGCAATGAACGTTGTGGTACATGTATCTTTTTGAATTATGGTTTTCTCAGGGTATATGTCGAGTAGTGGGATTGCTGGGTCATATAGTAGTTTTATTTTTAGTTTTTTAGGGAACCTCCATACTGTTCTCCATAGTGGCTGGATCAATCTGCATTCCCACCAACAGTGCAGGAGAAAACCCTATATAATTATTATGTTCTATGATTCTGTGCGTTTGAATACATTTTCAGTCCAGTGAAACTTCATTGCACTGTGGTGGAGAAGCCAGTTGGCTGCAGAGTTCAGCCATAGACTATTATGAAATATCAGGGATGGGGTGGGCATGGTAGCTAAGAAAGCAGGAAGGAGGACAAGATGTTGTTTGCAAGGAAGTTCTAAGTGGCACACAGGATCTGGTTGTGTGGCAGGAAAGGAGTGGTGACTTAAAATACTGTGTACATGATTGGCTTTCCTTCTCTACTTATAACCTATAAACTTCAACATATTAATTTTAAAATGTGTGTCAAGCATGTGCTAAGTGTCAGGCACTGTGCTAGGTATGGTAGGTGAAGATATGTGAGTAAAGACAGACTACCTGTGCTCCTGTCCATTCCAGTGGAGGCATCAAGGTGAAGACAGGGCAGAGTAACTCTAAGGGAATACCTTCTTATGCAACATTTTCCCCCAAAGGAGGAGAAACTACCTTTAATCATTTTTCCTGGGTTGGTATCTTTCTCAAAATTTCTCAGCCTCCTTCTCTGTGTGCATGGTACCCAAAGTCACATGTCCAGAGTAAACACTCTCAATGACTCAAAGTTATTGCATCATGACAGTCCCCAAGCATCGGTCTTCAGGGCCCAGCAGCCTAAATGCAAAATGGAATTACTTGGTTCTGAGAGGCCTTCTCAAGAGAAAGCTGAATGAGTGATGTTACCGCTCATTTTTATGTTTTTTGGATTTTTATACCTGAAATTAGATGCCCAGTCATTTCGTAAATCCAGGCAAACCGCATGCAGCCATCAGGGAAGGGCTGAACGTCACTGGATCCAGAGACCCTAAGTAGAAGGGTTAGATCTGTAGTTCTAACAAGAGAACTGACAGGGAGTGGAAAGACAGCAGGCTTCTTCGGAGTCCCATCGTGGCCCTCTGAAGCTTGTCTCAACTCACCTCTCAGTAAAAGAGACAATTTAAGCCACTACTTTGTTTTGGGGAAGGTTTTATTTAGTGAAGGATCAGTCAGATGGCCAACTTTTTGTTCCATCAAAACTTCAGTGTACTTCCTATAGTCTTAGTAATTAAGATTTTTCTAATTTCAATATGTGTTTTTCAAAAAAGGTTTTCAATAATATTGAGTATTTGAATTATCAAACATTTGCTGACTGCTTACTTGTCTGTAGCCTTTTGAAATTTGCTAGGAATAGCTCCTAAAAACACTGTTTGTGTTTAATTTCTAATATTCAGTGGTCCTTTCTTTTTTGCCATCTGCAAATTTAACTGTAAAATATTCATCAAAAAGCAAAAGAAAGTAAGCGTTAAATCATCTGAGAAATGTTGCCCACCTTCTTGCCCAAGGATCCTTTTCCAGTCACAAGAGTCACTGGGGGCCCAAAGCTGCTTGTTCCTCAGGTCTTTCATTTTATCCACTTTAATGACTCTCACAGAGTGAAGGTCTCACCGGGTGTAGAGCGATTCTAGTATTTAAAGATTTTTTTTAAACACCATGGCACCTGAACCCAAAAGAACCCTTTACTTGGTGCTCAACAGTGATCTTTCCTGCCACACTAGATGTTTGGATTTATTAAAAGATGGTTCCACAGTGTGTTATGGGTAATTTAATGCATTTTCACTGGTAATTTTGACAATTGGCAATTTTTACCTTACACATCGACTTTAAAACCTAAATCCCACATGGTCTGTGACTCTGATTCTTAAATTTTGTCTGTAACATTTTCAAGCTGATAGCAAACACTTAAAGTAATACTATTTTGTCTGTAGACAAGAGAGATGATTTTATTTACAATGCTTTAAAGGAGGACACATTCTAGTCCATTTTAATTATGTCATTAAAATGAAGACTAGATAGAAGTAGGGGCTAAGAGACACCATCAAGAGAAATGCAATTCTCTAAGGAAACTGGAAAATCTTACCTTTATTCTGAAATTTCAACACAGACCTGCAGGAGCTGTGCTAGTAATTGGTTTTTATAGTTTTGCTACAGCACTAAGTCATATTTTATGGATTCTTTTATAGGAGAGCTGTGTTGCAATTCATTAAAAGAGAATACAGGCAGCATCAACCTACTAAAAGGTCAGAGAGAAAAAAGCAGATGGGTCTCTTCCCCTGAATCAGGTTAAAGTGGTCCTGCCTGTCAAGATGAAGCTATGAAGCATTCTGCCCAAGATCACATGTACCTACAAAATGGCAGTCCTGAAATTAAAATCAAGTTATCTGACTTTAAAAATCAGGTTCTCTCTTCCTCACTTAATTGTCCTCTTCTTAAGATTGCTTATTAAGACTGAATAGAATTGTTATATCCTCCTGCTTTTGAACATGGCCTTGGTATGTTTTCTCTAAAGCTACATTCTAGAAAACTTCTTAGAGAGTGGATAGCAGGGTCCTGTTTGTTGCCTTTATCAAGAGTATAAAAAGCAGTATTCTCTTTTGACTACTGTCAATTCTGAAGAATTGGACAGAACAGGGCCCACCAATAGGACTTGTCTAAATGCCTTTGGATGTGACACGTTATGTCAGGAGAAAGTGATGTAATGTACCCAGTAGGCAGCAATCAGGAGAACTTCAGGAAGGGCGATTTAAAAGGCAACATTGCTGAAGTCCTGGCCTTTACGTCCCTTATCTCCTTAGCTCCTCCCTACACAGCCCCTGCAGTAGGCATCACGATCTTCATCCCACAGATAGTCCCAGAGAACTTGACAGGGTCATTCACTGGGTATTTGAACCCAGGTCTGTTTACCTTCAAAGGCTCACCCCCTGATGCAGAGCACAAGGTGCCCTGATGCACAACACCTATGACAGATGCATGTCCCTACTACCAAATATCTATTGTCATAAGTTCTCCAAGATTTGCTCAGCCACCCATTCATCAGTGTACAGCAACAACCATTGTTTCCATTTATTGTTCACCTCTCTGTGCCAGCTACTTAACTATGTTCCTTATATAAGTTGTGTCTGGAGAAAAAAAATGTTTGTTGAATGAATGTAAAATTTAACATGTCATTCAATAATCAGAACAATATTATTCTTTTTTTTTTTTTAGAACAATATTATTCTTCAGGCTTAGGTTACTATTTTCATGTAGGTGGAAGACAGAGATTTATCGAGACCATATAGTGAAAACAATCAGGAAGCTGGAATCCAGGCATCTATCAGGCCCCAAAGACCACGCTCTTCCCCTGAAAGACCCTACCTGAAGGTTACCACAGGTGGAGTGTCTTTAATTTCAGGTTCTGAGAATTAGACTTTATTACATTTGGTATGGAAATCTATGTAATACTTGTCAAGGTTTCCCCAGAAGCAGAGCCTGAGGCAAGGACAAAAGTACATGCAGTTTACTAGGAGGTGATCATGGGAAATATGGGTAAGAGAGAGGAAATGGGGCATAGAAAGGAAAGCTAAAAGGTGCATTATCAAGCAAGTTAATATGTGGACAGTTGGAACTTGATCCCACCGGGAGACTAGGACCAAGGGAGACAGGGATGAGGAGCACACTGCCATTGGGAACAGCATGGAATGGAGCTGAAAACTCCTCAGTCCTGGCCAGTCTAGCCAGAACAACTCCAGTATCATTAGTCAAGTAATTCTCACCTGTAGCTAAGATCAACCTAACCTTTGAGATTTTCACAAGAAAAGGTTGTTGAAAGACATAAGAATAGATTTGATGAACGGCCAGAATTTTCATGTTCATGCACAGAAAGTCTCAACATTGTAAAAATATAAGTGATCTCCTAATCTGTAAATGAGAAAGAAATTCAATCAGAATACCAACAGGTTTATTAACAGAACTTGACAGATTGATTCTAAACTTCATATGGAAGAACAAAAGTGCTAGCATAGCCAAGACAATTCTGAAAAGGGACAAAGTTTGGGCAAATAGCGAGACTTATAAAGTTGCAGTCACTCAGATAGTAAATACTGTCACAGGGTTAGAGAAATAAATATTGCACTAGGGTAGAGATCCCAAAAATGGTAAGTAAAGGAGGAGGTTGTGAGACTTCGGTGGGGAAGGTGGACTATTCAGTAAGGGCTGTGAGTCTGTTGGCTTTTCACAGGGAGATAAATTAGAATAGGGGTTTCACTCTTTTCCATATGAAAAGCCAATAGTCCCACAGCACTTACTGAGATTTAATCACTGGGGCAGCTTCCAGTGCTTCTGGATTTTTCTGCTGTACCATTGTTGGCATTTTTTTCCATGAAAAAAAAAAGATTCTGTGAAATAGTTTTACTATATGTATTTATTACAGTGGTTGAAAAAGGGTTAGGACATTGGACATCCCCTCAACAATCTCCTCTCTCTCCCAGTACCTCCTTAGGCATAGAAGGCCTGTTTCCTCACAAAAAATGGAGCAGAAAGGACAACGTAACCTAAGGATCCTCCATCCTCTTTTTCCTTTGAAATTTTAAGGTTCAGAAAATTCAGTTTTATTCTTGGTTTAGAATCCAGGCAGTGATATACAGGCCCTCTGCTATATTTTGCCTGCTTCAAAATGCAAGGCAAATAAGTCTCATCTTACATGTGAACTACAATCCATTGAAACAGTAGTTCAAATGCTCTTGAAGCCAAGTTCCAACTCATGAAAACGAATATCAGAGTTGATTAGTAATGTCTGCCTTGAGCACAATATGGGAAAGTGACAGTACGCTGGCCAAGAATTTATCATTCTTTAATTTGACATGTTTCTATCCAGAAATATAAACATAATTTTATGTCATTAATCTCAGAAGCTTGATATTATTATTCAAATAAATCAATACCAATTTCTGCCCAAAGAGTACTTTTTCATAAAGCATCTGGTTGGAATATGCCACACAAATCAGATCTATACGTCATGTTACAGCTCTTCTAGAAGGAAAGGGGAAAGCATACCCTCAAGAGTTAAGTCATTTGGCTTCAGCAAACCAACAGTTGATTAGAGAATATGATATGCAGCCCAGGGTTTCCCTTCTAAATACAATATACAGGGGCTTCCCTCGTGGCGCAGTGGTTGAGAATCTGCCTGCCAATGCAGGGGACACGGGTTCGAGCCCTGGTCTGGGAAGATCCCACATGCCACGGAGCAACTAAGCCCGTGAGCCACAATTACTGAGCCTGCGCGTCTGGAGCCTGTGCTCCGCAACGGGAAAGGCCGCGACAGTGAGAGGCCCGCGCACCGCGATGAAGAGTGGCCCCCGCTCGCTGCAACTGGAGAAAGCCCTCGCACAGAAACGAAGACCCAACACAGTCAAAAATAAATAAATAAATAAATAAATTTAAAAAAAAAAAAAAGAAAGTTTAAATACAATATACAATTATGTATGATCATGTATCTAAAATGGTACAGGCATCATCAATAATCACTTGAAACTTTATTACTTTTAAACAATTTGAACAATTTTTCCCATGCAGGAAAGTTGGAGGGCAAGCTAAACCTGACATATCATTTTATTTGTTGAAAGTATTTATATTTCACTTCTTTCCAAAAAAAAAAAAAAAAATGGAGCCACTTACAACAAGAGCCATATACAATCTTGTCAATAAAAAAAAAAGATAGTCTTGTTAATGAAAAAAGATTGGTTATTTTTCTCCAAATAAAGTCAAACTGTGTTTATTCAATATTTTTAATTGGTCTCCTTTGATATGGGAGCTTTGCATAGTTTTGCAATGGTATAAAATAATGTTTCAACTGTAATTTATAAGAGGTGCTCCTAAAAGCACTATCTTTGACTCAGGGAATAAAGTAATAAATGAAATCTTATGAAAGAATAGGTAGGTGATTTTTTTTTTAAATGAAGTCTGTTTCTAGGGTAGTTTTCATTCTAGTTAAGCCAGCATTTGACTTAGTTGCATTTATATTAGCACAGACTTTCGTTTGCAATTAGCAGAGAGTATATCTCTTGCTGCCCAAAAGGTTTTCTCTCTGATGTCCAAATTTTCAGATTAGGCAACCATCTCACAACTGCACAGTTTTCATTTTCACTTATTGTTTTGATGCTAAGGACCACCCACTTAATCTCATCTCATTTGTTGTAGCTCCCACTCCAGACGAAGCATGAAGGCTAACATGGAAATGCATGTTCTATCAGGAGAATTAAAAGAAAAAAAAGCAACAATACTCCTAACTTCTGTAGGAAGAGATCTTGTGAGTCCATAGAAAAGTTTCCTGGTATATGAGCATTAAGAATCTAAAAGTAGAAAAATAAAGCAAGGGGTGAGGAGAGCTTATAACATGAATGCCAAGATATCCTATTCAGATGCTGGAGTTGAGTTACAAATCTGTCTCTAAATCAGTGGTTTATATCTTTTTGTATTGAGTTATGGGTCCCTTTGAGGGACCCATAAAGGATGTGAAGCATTCCCTCAGAAACAAACAAACAAGAAAGAACTATTTATCAAAAAGTTATCAATAAAAATAACAGGTTTTTTAACACCCTAAAGTTTTCCTAACAATTTAATTTTAATTGTAATAATACTTACAAATAGATAGATGTTTAAATGCTAATTAGGAAAAATAACTGGAAATATTTTTTTCAGAAGTATCATCATAAATCTTTAGAACTAGTTCCCTACTTCTGGGGTTGGGAAGTGAGAGGGTCAATGTACCACGAAGTTATAAGGGGACTAGGAATCCATATCCACATCAAGAATTATTTGTCTACTGAATAACTCTTGTATGGATGTAGCAATCTTTATGTATATAGGTGTTATTTTAATAAATGAAATAAAAATTACTCAAAAAGAAAAAAAATCCAAAACTTGAGGAGCCTTTGGAGAATATATCCATTCATTCATCTCTCCATTTATTTACTCAACAAATAATTAAATGTTTACCAACGCATCCTGGGATATTGAGAATGAATTTCAGGGATTTCCATTAGATCATAAACTCCTTGAGGGAAGGTACCAAGTTGGCTCAAGGCAATTAGCTGTCAGGTATTTCACTGTGAATTTTATGCGCTCCGTGGCTCCCAAGCTGGGTTCCATCTGTCATTCAGTACCTTTCTGGGTTGATGATATATGCTCAGAGAATGTGAATTCCTTTATACATCCAGGGTTGTCACCACTGAGGGGGACTTTTATAATCATACATTTCCACTTCTTCACCTACAGATAGAGAAACAGAAGGCCTGTGGGATAAAGTGGCTTCTCTAAAGTTACACAACTCACCAGTGATGGAACCAAGGCTGGAACTCTTGTTATTATGTTCTTTTCACTAAAGAAAAAATTAAGGCAGTAAATTTGCAAAATAATTATTTAAATGCATTCCTAGGCCAATTGCATTTATTTTTTTGCTTGTTTACTTTCCTTCCACTTCTTGAAAGGTTTTATTTTTTTCTAATTTGAAATACATACAGTGTTAATAAGATAAAAATAACAATTGAGGGAATCTGGAGAAAGAGGAGGTGAGAAAAATTAAACGAAGTGAGAGGTTATTTTAGTAGATGAAATGCACCCAAAAAGGTTCCACACAGTTACTAAAAATGGGTCACCAATGAATGCTGTATTTCCTAGCAGCCAAGGAAGGAAGGAAACAAAATTCATTGTAGGTATCCGATAAAAACAACCAAAAATGGTTCTGAAGAACCTAGGGGCAGGGCAGGAATAAAGACGCAGATGTAGAGAATGAACTTGAGGACACGGGGAGAGGGAAGGGTAAGCTGGGACGAAGTGAGAGAGTGGCATGGACTTATATTCACTACCAAATGTAAAACAGCTAGCTAGTGGGAAGCAGCCACATAGCACAGGGAGGTCAGCTCAGTTCTTTGTGACCACCTAGGGGGTGGGATAGGGAGGGTGGGAGGGAGAAGCCTGAGGGAAGAGATTTGGGGATATATGTATATGTATAACTGATTCATTTTGTTATAAAGCAGAAACTAACACACCATTGTAAAGCAATTATACTCCAATAAAGATGTAAAAAAAAAAAAAAAAACCCTAAAATCTGAAAAGGCCACATACTCTGTTATTCCAACTATATGACATTCTGAAAAAGGCAAAACTACGGAGGCAGTCAAAAGATCAAAAGTTGTCAGGAGTTGGGGAGGGGAAAAGGAATGAATAGTTGAAAAAGGAATGAATAGTTGGGGAGGGGAAAAGGGGATTTTTTAGGGCAATGAAATACTCTGTATGAGATTATAGTGATGGATATATGTGACTGTACATTTCTACAAACCCATAGAATATGTAACACCAATAATGAACCCTAATGTAAACCATGGACTTTGGGTGATTCTGATGTGTCAATGTAGGTTCACTGATGGTAACAAATGTACCCCTCTGGTGGAGGATGTTGGTAATGGGGGAGACAATTCGTGAAGGGGGGCAAGGAAGTGAATGGGAAATCTCTGTGCCTTCCTCTCAATTTTTCTATAAACCTAAAATTGCTCTTAAAAAGATAAAGTCTTTATGGAAAAAAAAAAATCTCGGTTCTCAGGAGAAATACAATGGCTCCTGGCCTTGAAGCCTCAATTAAATTTCTCCTGTGGGTCCTCAGAAAATGCATTGCTGCTATGAATTCAATAGTAAATTTCAACAGGCTGGTTCCTGAGCCATTATTCACAGAGGACAGGGGGATTGCAATGCCCGGGAGAGAGAAAGCATCTGGACAAGAGGCTGGAACACTGTGGTCCAGGCACACGGCTCACTGAGGGTCTGGCTTCATCCAGGAATAGCATTTAGACTACCTAGAGGAATAACAAACAATTCACCTTGATTGAGCCCTTGCCATGTGCCCAGACTGTTCTGAGCATTTACATGTTATCTTCACATCTTCTGGGCAGGCCCTAGTGAATATTGTTGCTTAAAACTGGACAGGCACTAGTGAATATTGTTGCTTAAATATTGTTGCTTAAGGACTGGGCAATGGAACTTTCAAGGTTATAAAGGTCATATATTCTGTCAAGAACTTGGAGAATACATATTCAGTATTGCTCTAATTTTTTCTAATGCTGAATCAGTAGTCTTCTATGAAAATTAAAACATTTCACCAGAACATGTGCCAGAAAGTGTTCAGAGGAATAAAGACAAATAAAATAATTCTTTAGCATATTAGGATCCCTGAACCTCTGTCTCGTCCCCACCAGGAGAGCAGGTAATTGGGAATTTATAGTATTTGAGGCACTCCAGTATATATGAGAGTGCAAGGTGTGAATGTTTTCACTAGTTTTAAGATTATGGCTGTGAGACCTTGTTACGTGGCCAACAGGAGCCTGAGTGTCAAATTAGCAATTCCACTTTGGGGTAGTCACCCAAATTAAAAAACACTAATTCAAAAGGTTATATGTACCCCTACGTTCACTGCCACATTATTTACAATAGCCAAGATATGGAAGCAACCTAAACGTCCAGTGATAGATGAATGGATAAAGATGTGGTATATATATATACAATGGAATATTACTCAGCCATAAAAAAAGAAATCTTGCCATTTGCAATAACACGGATGGATCTAGAGGGTATTATGCTAAGTGAAATAAGTCAGACAGACAAAGACAAGTACCGTATGATTTCACTTATATGTGGAATCTAAATTAAAAAACAAACAAAATGAAACAAAAACAGACTCACAGATGCAGAGAACAAACAGGTGGTTGCCAGAGGGAAGGGAGGTGGAGGGACGGGTGAAATTGGTAAAGGAGATTAAAAGGTACAAACCTCCAGTTATATGATAAGTAAGTCACAGCAATGTAATATACAGCATAAGGAATACGGTCGATCATATTGTAATACTTTGCAAGGGGACAGACGGTGACTATCGTGATAATCATTTCATAATGCATGCAAATGTCAAATCACTACGTAGTAGAGCTGAAACTAACATAAGAGTGTACATCAACTACATTTCAATTAAAAAAACACAGTTAGTGTTTTTTATCAAATAACAGTTACAGCACATCTGCTCTTACTACATTGTCTGTGTGTACCGTTACGCACACAGGATGATTAGTCGAGCCTGTTAACCAGCTCACACTGCCTCTCCACAGCCAGAACTTCCAGGTAATGCCTTTCCCATGGTTACATCTCCGGTATCTATTTTCCTCTGGACTGCATGCGGTCTGATGTCCCTAACACCCATGTGGGTCCTCATAAAGAAGACGACTCCTCCACAGCAGAGCTTCTCAGCATCCCCTGCACATCAGGATCACCAGAGGAGCTTTGAAAAAACCCAACATCCAGGCTGGACCCCAGCACGGGGATCTCAGAGCCTCTAGGGGTAGAACCTTCACAAGACAAAGATGGATATAAAAATAGGACACACTGGGGCTTCCCTGGTGGCACAGTGGTTAAGAATCCACCTGCCAATGCAGGGAATGCGGGTTCGAGCCCTGGTCCGGGAAGATCCCACATGCCGCGGAGCAACTAAGCCTGTGCACCACAACTACTGATCCTGCACTCTATAGCCCGTGAGCCACAACTACCGAGCCCATGTGCCACAGCTACTGAAGCCCGTGCACCTAGAACCCGTGCTCTGCAACAAGAGAAGCCACCACAATGAGCGGCCTGCGCACCACAACGAAGAGCGGCCCCCACTCACCGCAACTAGAGAAAGCCCGCACACAGCAACAAAGACCCAACAGAGCCAAAAATAAATAAAATAAAATAAATTAATTTTTTAAAAAAAGAGGACACAGAACTCGAGTCCCAGGTCCCTGGCATCCCGGAAGCGGGGAGAAGAGATGGTGAGGAAAGAGACCAATCAAAGGGCTGGACCTGTGGCAGAAAGGAATCGACCCTGTGGCTCTGGCTGCAAATGTAAAGCAACTCCCAGACACAAAAGACCCTGCTCCTTCCCCACTTGCTGTGCATCCTGCCTCCTGACACCAGACCAGTCCTGCCTCTAATCCATGAGCACTAAGGCTTAAATGACTACAGTCCGAGAGGGCCAGTGAGAGAAAGAATGAACAGTGAAAGGCCATGAACAGGAAGGAATGAGGGTGGGGGAGAAAGGCAGCAGGGAAAGTAAGTCCTGGGTTCTAGCCTACCCTTGACCATGGCCATTTGATTCAGTGATTCTCTTTTGTGCCAGCCCTGCACTGATGGTGTTTTGGTGGAGACAGCTGGTCACAACTGGTGGTTATGTTTGCACAATCCTTGAGCTTGGAACTATAGAATATACTGGAAAGAGCACTGGTGCCTTTGGGTACAGAGAGGGTGGAGGAGGTGGGAAGTAAGCCCACCTTTTTTTTTTTTTAATTAATTAATTAATTTATTTATGGCTGTGTTGGGTCTTCGTTTCTGTGCGAGGGCTTTCCCCAGTTGTGGCAGGCGGGGGCCACTCTTCATCGCGGTGCGCGGGCCTCTCACCATCGTGGCCTCTCTTGTTGCGGAGCACAGGCTCCAGACGCGCAGGCTCAGTAGTTGTGGCCCCAGGGCCCAGTTGCTCCGCGGCATGTGGGATCTTCCCAGACCAGGGTCTGAACCCGTGTCCCCTGCATTGGCAGGCAGACTCCCAACCACTGCGCCACTAGGGAAGCCCCAAAGTCCAGCTTTTTTTCAGGCTCCCTGCTTTTGAGTCACAGCACAGCTCCAAATGCCTGGAATGTAGGATTTAGCTCTCTCTGTCAATTCCATCCACCAAGTACAGACACTTGCCCCAGAAGAGGACACTCGCTACTCCCTTTAAGCTCAGGCTGTGTGGAAGGGGATACTCCTTGTGAGAAACACACTTGTAAAAAGAAAAGTGCATTTCCATCCTTTCCTTGGTAACCCCAGAGAAGTCCAAATTAATTGTATAAATTTAGAAGTGGTTAATTTTTAATGGAAATTTAATCTGTATGTTACCCCAGTGAAAAAGTAGGCTGTTTACAAAGCAAGAAGGTCAGTGTGGTAACTGTAACCCAATCATGCTTTGTAAATGGTCAACTTTTCCCTGGACTATTGTATATCACACAGCTTTTACACAAGCTTGTTAAATTTTAGATATTCAAGACAATTGAGTCTAAAACGTTTGAGTGCCTTGGTTATATTTTGTCATTACTGGTTAAGGCTCCATATTCTAATAACAGGAATTTATATAAGAACTGCAAATTTACTGTGGAGAAGAATTAGTAGATAATGACTCTGCCTAAAGAAAGAATGTGTCATGAGCTAAGACCTACCCAAAGAGTGGCTGTTTCCATTCTGAATCCCTTCATTGTCTAGCAGTGTAAACCACCAGTGCTAGCCTTAGTCTGAGAACAGCCTGCTAGGAGTTAGAAAAGATTAATGAAAACATTTTCAAAAACTCAAGTCAAGCCATTTTACTGGGGAGTAGAGAAGTGTTGATTTTAATCCATTATCTGTGAGCTTGGAAGGAAATCATTATTTGCAAACTACAAGATAAGAAAGATGTGATATTTATCTTAGTCTCTCAAAATTTGAGTATTTTCCTCTTGGCAGACCCAAGCCTTCCCTCCTCTAGTTCTCTCACCTTATGAAAGGAAGCTGGAATTCATCAGGTTTGTTTTTTCATTGTTTGAGGCTGAGAACTTGGAGTAAAGAGTGGGGGGCTGTCATATTCTGAAGGTTTAAGGATGGTAGGCAGAAAATGAGGCCAGCTTCCCTTGACTTTTACCTGTCCAATTTTCTTAAAAGATAGTTTTAGGTCACTTGTAATAAGCAATTAATATAAACATTCAAGGTATTTAAAAATAATATGCAACACATATTAGTGACCAACTATGAACCAGACACACTATATATTGTATTTTAAAACTTTAATAACAACTCTACAGAGTGGTTACTTTTATCCCTATTTACAGGTACAAAATTAAGCTCAGAGACATAATTACCTGCCTAAGGCTACACATCTACAAAGTGATAAATTTGGAATTCAACCCTAATTCTAGCTCTTTTGCCAAACAATTATTATCTTCCAATATTATCAACAGTCACTGAAGTGAGTTAAGTCAGAATGGGCCTTTGTAATTATTTGTTTATTCATTTATTCATTCATTCATTCAAGTTAGGTCTGGATTACCTAACTGCATACTGACCAATGCCATAAGCTTCGAGGTCAAGTCCTAGGTCTGTCACTTGCTATCTTGGTGGCCTGGTCAACTCATTTAACCTTGGGTTCCTGATTTATGAATAGGAAATTGTGGTGGCACCAACTTCAAAGGGTTACTAGTAGATTAAATTAAATGATATCTTAAAGCCTTGGTTTGGTACCAGAAATAGTAAGCTCTCACTTAGCTTTGTGTTGATGGTGGTGGTGATGAGGAGGAGGAGGATGCAGTGGTACTGGGGGTAGAGATGTCATTTATCTGCTAGGAAAAGCTGGTACTTGAATCCTGGAGCTGATAAGGACCTTCGAGATTCATCTGTTCAGTTGCCCTTGGTTGTAGATTGAGCTGTAAACAACAGGGCTGCATTAATGCCACGTGCTACATGACTGATTTTATTCACTGGCCCTTAAATATTAACAGTCTCTCTCTTGCTCATGACTCTGGAAAAAGAGGGTCGATCCCACAGGCTCCAGGCTTGCAGACACCCCAGTGACACGGTGGGGAGCATTTTCCAACAGTGTGTAAAACCCTCCACTTGGACTCTCAGCTTCTTTCCCAGAATGATGTGCTCTTCAGAAACCCTGCCAGTTTACTCAGAGTCGCCGACCCTCCAGGCCACAGCAAATGAGGACAAATCCCCTATTCAGGGGATTCCCTCCCCCCAGCCTTCATCCAGATGTTTGGCACCATGGAAACAGGCATAGCCACAGTTTCCTTTGGACAATTTAAGAAATTAATATTAAAGGATGTGTCACCCTGGATCTAGAAAACAGGTCACCATCGGTTTTCTCCAGCAGCATTTGAAGCTCCAGGAGGGGATTTTGGAACCAAAGGGGAAACGTGCACTGGTTAGCTTACCTGTCTTGCCTCCCAGCACCCCTGCGTTCCAAGAGCACTTGTCAGCCTCTTGCCCTGTCCTTATTCAAATGCTACCCTGGAAACCTCGCTATAATTCCTCAACCTAAGATAAACAAAAATCTGGAACTAACCCCAGCTTCTGTAGCAGACTGATAATGTTGTTACTAAAAGTCTCTGCTGGAAGTGTAGCATTTTAGCCAGAATAAGAAGTGTTGAGTAAAGGCTTACAGATTTAACCCTTCCTTGCCTCCATGTTCACTTGCACATGATGATTTTATTAAAATGATACAGTGTTTTTATTTGCCATGAAATCCCCATCTCACAGTTCTAATGGGATTCAGATGTCTTCACCTGATAGGTGAACTTTTAGGAACTTTCATGACCCATGGCGCAAACTAGAAATCATAATGCCCTACTATGGCTTAAAAATTATATTTGAAAGGTAATACTAGGCTATAAATGTGAAAATAGTAACAACATTAATAAATGATGGCTGTAACGCTTTTTTTCCGCCTCTAAATAGTCTCCATTCTGCTTTCACATTCATTGCCACAGGATGTGAGAGTTTTGTTCAGAGTTCCATGTCGGGAAGGTGCTGACCCCATCTATATGCTTTCTGTTGCAGAGCTGGGTGTGCACGGATCCTGCCCATCACTGGGCAGGATTTGGAATAAAGAGTGGGCACAGAAAGGACTTTAGAACATATACAAATTATCCAGTCCACTGCAGCTACCCTGGTCTCTTTATTCATAAAATTCCTTTGCCCTGATGAAATCCCCAAATTATTAGTGGTATAGAGTGACTGTACAGAGGAGTAGAAAGAATGTCAGCCATGATTTCTTGAGTGTCTATTACATCTAGACATCATTGCGTGGAGTGGCTTATGTAATCTTCACAACAGCTCTGTAGTTTAGGTACTATTATGATGCCTGTTTTTGAGGGAAAGAAGATGTAGCAAGGTTAAGTAACAGGCCTAAAATCACCAACCATTGAGTGGGGAAGTCAGTATTCAAACACGCTTCACAAGTCCTCATTTTTAACCACTATGAATTTGACTTCAGGAGTCAAAACTTCTATGTCCTAGTTTTGTTACTAACTCTTGGACTTCTGTTTCTGCTTCTGTAAAATGAAAAGGTTAGAGTAGGTGAGTGTTCCCAGTATAATTTATACCATGAGATTCAGGGGAGGAAGACAAAAAGGGTTTAGAAAGAGAGTAAAGTCCACTGGCATACATTGTCATAGAGGAGAGAGAACAAGGGGACGGTAACAATTTGCCCCTCTAGTTTGTCAGTGAGCTTGATGACACAGGTTCAGTGACCTTAACTAGTCTTCAACTAGGACTAAAGAAGACTATATCCCGTGTGTTTCCCATTAATGTTCATGGAAACACATAAACCATTTCACGTTGATTCTCTCCTCTTTCTCAGCATACAATTCCATCTTCAGTCCCCTCTTACCAGGTATATTTAGCGTCCAAAGGATTTGTTATCACACGCACGCACACACACTCCGTTCAAATTACTTAAAGGAAGTAACTTACTCACGGATGCAGTTTGGCTCATTACGTGCAATTATGATCATGCATCTGCCATTCAAGCAGAGCGCTGCCCTGGGTTTCATGTGAGGATAGCCAAAAATAGGCTTATCGAAACCACGGTGGCTTAAAAATTATCATACCAAGTTTAAACTTTGGGACAGTCACCTTTCCCAGTGTGACTTCCTGTTTTGCAGAAAAGGGCTTGATGAAATAATAATAAAAAAAGAGGCTCGTACTCATTTCTGTTTACCAAGTGGCTGCTCCAAACAACATTTTAATGATTTAAGTGTAAATGAATCAGAAGCATATGGATTAGATTTCCCTTAAAATGCACACGGATTTTTAAATGAGGAAGAGTGGAATGAAGAATTCCCCCAAGTTTAGTGCTCCTTGCAAATGGCTTTTCTAATGTTATTAAAAATTGGTGGTGCGGGGGTGGTGGCTCACTTTGAACTACATTTGGCAAACAGGGCTGAGGCGGGAAAAAGCTTCCTAACATCTTTAAAAGGGGACCAGCCTTCTCCTTGGGCATCG
Organism: Eschrichtius robustus; assembly: GCF_028021215.1. Taxonomy (NCBI): domain Eukaryota; kingdom Metazoa; phylum Chordata; class Mammalia; order Artiodactyla; family Eschrichtiidae; genus Eschrichtius; species Eschrichtius robustus. The sequence continues at coordinate 39,274,303 of NC_090843.1, forward strand.
ACTAATTCATCCCAACCAGCATTCTTGATGAGTTAAGTGTAAATGAATCAGTAACATACGGATTGCATTTGAAATACACGTGGGATTAAAAAGTGAGGGAAAAAAGCACTTGGTAAAGTATGCCTGGGGTTTTGCCAAACCCATAATGCTTTAAAAAAAAAAAAAAAAAAAAGGTTTGAAACAATTGATGAATTCCTCCCAGGCCCTGTCGTTCTCTCCAGGCGGAATGGATGCAGGGCTGTTTGTGTGACTATTCCAGGCCCCTCCCTCTTAAACAACACTGAGGAACAGCCCTGGCCCAGCCTCACCTGCCTGGTGCCCAGGTTGCTCCTTAATTTTAAGCTTCCATCTGAAAGAGGATCACTTCTTGAGTAAGAGAGAAAGCTAACATACTCATAACCCTCTTGTGAGAGTAAGCAAATATAGTACATTTGGCTATTCAGCCATTTGTTTTCCTAGATAAACATAAGAGGCAACTGAACAGAGATTGGCCTCTGTCCCTGATTGGGATCTGATCTTGTGTTTACTTTTCAGTTTCCTCACTTGGCATCCGAATAAAAAAAGGGGTGATTTGGTGCTCCGTAGCCCACACGGAGCCCCCCTAGACCAGTGGCTCCTCACTTTTCACCTCCATGGACCTTGTTATCCTCCTTTCCTCTCCGAGTCCATATTTGTGAAGGATATACACCAGATGCAATTATTGAAAAACAATTTCCTTATTTTGCTATTGATCAGAAACTGCCATTGTAAGAGAACCAACACAAACACATTGAGTTGATAGGATTTGAGTTAGAAAGGTTTTAGCTCTCCTTCTCAGTCTGAACCCAGTTAGTTCTGACTCCAGTGGGTGTTTCTGACATATTGGGAATATCTCTGAGACGCCCGTCTCTTCCTGCATGGGTCCCCGAAGGGCCAAAATCTTAGGTACTGAATCATTAGCCTAACAGGCGTGACAGGCATTTTAAGGTAGAGAGATTTCCAGAACAGCTCCAATGGAGTTCTGTGGGTAAGCCCTCTCAAGCATCCTGATATCCTTCCCAAATACAGGGCAGGTCCAAAGACTTGGTAGCTCTGAGAATCATCTCAGAGAAGAGGACCGGAGAGGCCACTCTCCCCAGCACAGAGCTCCCAGTTCCTCAGAGCCTCTCCCCTTCACTCTGGGGCATCCTGCTCCTCCTTTGCAGCCCGAAGCCATCTGGCCGGCTCCAGTTAGGACCTCTGCAGAGACTTCAACGGTTTCAATCCGTCCGCAGCTACCCAAACCCCTATTTTATTTTCAAGAAAATTAAGTGTGTGTCGTCAGGGCTCGTTAGAGGGCTTAAAGGAAAATTGACTTTATTATTTCCCTGCTCTGTTTTTGAGGGTGGGGTTGGGGAGTGGACAGAGTGGGAGGGAGTGATTATGTGAAGAGCTATGTAAAAAGGGTAAGCTGTGACAAAGTGAGAGAGTGGCATGGACATATATACACTACCAAACGTAAAATAGATAGCTAGTGGGAAGCAGCCACATAGCACAGGGAGATCAGCTCGGTGCTTTGTGACCACCTAGAGGGGTGGGATAGGGAGGGTGGGAGGGAGGGAGACACAATAGGGAAGAGATATGGGGACATATGTATATGTATAACTGATTCACTTTGTTATAAAGCAGAAACTAACACACCATTGTAAAGGAACTGTACTCCAATAAAAATGTTAAAACAAAACAAAAGGGCTTCCCTGGTGGCGCAGTGGATAAGACTCTGCGCTCACAATGCAGGGGGCCCAGGTTCGATCCCTGGTCAGGGAACTAGATCCCACATGCATGCTGCAACTAAGAGTTCGCATGCCACAACTAAGGAGCCCATGTGCCGCAACTAAGACCCTGTGCAACCAAATAAATAAATATTAAAAAAAAAAAACAAAAACAAAAAAAAACAAAAACAAATTCAGAAGTTCATCTAGTCACATCAGAACTTCGGCAAACATATTCCTGCGTGTTTTTAGTGGAGTAGGTAGGAAGGCAGCTCCTTTCTAACATTTGAAAAGAAGCTTGCTCTCTGAATTGCTGCAACAGACACAGCTCTGGCAAATGCCTCGGGAGACCCATCATCTTGAGACAGCTGTGGAAACAGTTTGACGTTAATGAAAATGTGCAAATGAGATAATAAACTAGGATGGAAGAACCATTTCAAAACAACCTGTGACCCTTTTTCTTTTCTTCCTGCCGCACCCACTCACGGAACACAGATGTTCAGAGAAATGTGCCACAATAGGATTAACGATGACGGAAAAAGGAGAGTGTCCGTCCCCTTTTGCCTGATGTCCTTTCCCGTGTCAAGCACTGGAGTTAAGGTGCTATTGTCACACTAGGCTGCGCTTTGAAATGAATTATGTCTGTGGCTCAAATGACTGAACCTCAGCAGAAGGAGAGTCCTGGGAGCACGCATATATGCTTAATTTTATTTCAGGAAAGCAATCAAACCAGGGGCACTTAGGCCTTGCAGTGGGGCCCACTCAGAAACAAGACGGACAAGTTCACAGGCCATCGCCCAGGAGCCTCCGAAGGGCTGACATAAGATCGATTGGCCATCCTGGGCCATTTAGCAAACAGTTTACATAGGCAGCCTGGGTCCTGGATTTAAACTAAATGAAAACTATCGGGAGAATTCCCTATAAAGTGGACTTGATCTATATTAGGGAACAGGCTAATTATAGGGATTGGCATATATGGAATCAAAGCGAAACACTATATGGGACTAGAGAGTGGTGGTCTTTTATACCAGGGTGGTCTGAAACCGGGGTTTAATGTATGTACAATATACAAACATTTTTGACAGACCATTAACACCTATAATCTTGTAAATATTTGCAATTTTCTAGATCATAAATATAGCTGCATAAGCAGTTCTTTCAGAACATCATTTATACACCATTAAAGGTTAATTTACAAGTTAGTACCTTATAGAAAGAAGATATGCAGGCTTTATGCTAACTTTCTGTAAAGGGAGACTGGTGTCTCCAAAAGCAATTTGTAGCTCTCCTGTGGGTCTGACTGGGGGCCTATTCAAAGCACTATTTGAATTCTTTTCATCAGCTCATGTTCACAGCAAACTTAATCTTCTGTTTTGGGGGAAAAAAGAAACAGAGGGGAGAGAAAGATCTGCGGTCTTCAGGCTGTACTTCCAAGCATCCAACTGTTTATTTGAACAGTCTCTCTTGACACCATTCTCATTTGTCATTGTCCCTCTGATACCTGCTGTTGTACCTTAGCCTCCAGCCCAAAGGGCTTCCAACAGTTCTCAACTTAAAAACCCCTCAGAGGGACCAACCAACAGTGAAAGTCTGACCTCTGAGGCTACCATCATGTGACATTACATTTTGTGAAAGATCAAAAGGGCGTGGATAAGAGGAGGGAAAGTGTTTTGTGGGGGGACTCTTTTCCCCCTCCAGTAGGGCAATACTGGAGTCTCACTGAAGACGGTGATAGGGACCCAGGTTCCTATGGGAGCTGTCCACAGATTAGGGCGACGGGAAGATACTGGGGCTCACTGGGAAAAGAGCATCTTCTCTGTGAGAGGGTTGGTAAAAGTGGGTCAAATCCATGAGGAGGAAGCCACAGAGTGAGGTCAAGTGACCACATCGGATTTGTGCTGTCTGTAAAGAAGCCGAACTGTGAAATTTATTCAGTATGTGGAGTCTCTTTTCCTCTGCAGAAGGATTCCATCAATATCATTGCCCTTTTCCTGAAATATGAACAGCTGCCTGCCTGCCTGGCCCTGGCATTTTTCATGCATCGTCTGCCTCTTAGACCTCCCGCATGGAGAGACCTCCGTATTTTCCTGGTGTTCAGGAGCTCGTTAGGACACCGGAAGCAAATTTCAAAAAGTTTGCAGTCTACATACACACGCCTCCCTTCTCTTTCTGTTGATTTGGGGAAATTTCCCAAGTGTAACCAATCTCCCCTGTGCTCTTCTGTCCCCTCAAAGTCAGCCCAGATCTCAGGACAGCAAAACAGCTCTCTCCACACTTGCAGCCCGTCCAAGTCATGTGGCAAATACACTAATGAACTGGGAGTTCAGAGGTGGGTTTTGTTTGTTTGTTTTTTGGCCATGCTGTGCAGCATATGGGATCTTAGTTCTCCCCAACCAGAGATCAAACCCATGCCCCCTGCACTGGAAGAGCCGAATCTTAACCACTGGACTGCCAAGGAAGTCCCCAGAGGTTTAGATTTTAACCTTGGCCTTGCCACTATCTGATCTTAGAGAAATGACAGTCTTCTGGCCTTCAGTTTTCTCATTTGTAAGTGACTCATCCATGACTCACAGTCTATCTTACATATTTCCTCTGGTTTGGAACCCATAAAACCTATTAATACTCTCCTCTCCCCTCTACAAATCCTTCGTATGGGGGAGTAAACAGCATTACCCTCTCCAAGCCCTCCCCCTTCCCCTCTGGCCCCATCCGCACATCCTTTCTAGCATTTTCCTACAGGAGCCCATCTAAATCACAGCCACTGTGAGCAGCTTCCGTTGCTTCTTTCTCTGCGCACGTTTCCCTGTTTGTGCTAGTTTCATATTATTAAAAATAAATAAACAAATGTTGATAGAGCTAGAGCTCACAGGTTTTGTGGGAATTAAAGATTCCCTGAAATTCTGAGAAGAAACCCAATATTTGAGCAAATGGTGCAATGTTTAATAAAATTAGAGTTTAGGGATTTGGGGAGCCTGAATAGGACCATCACAACCTGGAGGCCAAGTGTTGGACAAAGTGACCAAAGGGTACAGTATTTGATGGAAGGGACATAAGAAAATGGCTCTTGTAACTGTTAGGATGGTCAAGTTATTAGCTTTTCTCTGAAACAACCAGAGTGTAGAATGTTTACATCGGTGAACAGTGAAATTTGGTTTTCTTGACATTTTTCAACTGTGCTTGAGTCATTTGTAAATTACACTTAATCTGAGTGTTGGGGGTGTCTTCCATTTGGAAATACAATCAATCATTTTGAACCCTGGGTTGTATATTGTTCCTTCAATTTTTGATTTGGGGCTTCAGAGCTAGGTTTCATTGTACCAGCACTATCTTAGGCCATCTACTCTCTGAGAATTTTACCCACTTTTGAATCTAATTCTGTGGCCTCCAAGACACATCCTTGCTGAATCATCATGAGTCTGTATGTTGCTTCCACCTGAGCCCTTCTCCCTACTGTTCCTCCCCCTACTTTCAAAATGATCCTGCCCTATACACATTTCACTCAGAACCCTATTCTCAGCTTTCTCCAGTAGCACTTAACCAAGGTAATAACCTACTCTGTGCACATCTGTGATCTCTACCTGGTTAACTTGTTAACTCTCCCTCTTGCGAGAGTCCCTGATCTGTCTACGCCCCGTGTGACTTGAGATCACTAAGTAACGTGCCAGGCTACAAGACCTTAGTTCACTGCAGATATTCCCACGAAGGGCTGTGACTTCATACTAAGTCTTTGGTTTTTGTTATATGTTAATAGAGGAAACAGCCATATGAAGGATGTTTCTATGCCTTCTGTAAATTCGCTGTTGAAGACCATCTAATATGTTATTCAGTGTCTCTTATATAAGAAGCCATATGATCAATGATTTCTTAGGATTAAGTGTTAAAACGAAAAAGAATTATTTGTCTCTCTCAAGTGCCTATTTTACTTGCTTTTAGGAGGTAATTAGAGCCACAAAACTCAATTCAGGAAGGAGAATCATCACGGTTTCCCCTCCTGTCTGCCGTGGTTACCAAGAGGCTCAGGACCTGGTCTTTCCCTCTGTTGTCACCACTTCCCTTATCCTACTTTCTGAATGGGCCCCACACTCTTCCTCCCTCCTCCTCTTTTCCATACTCCATCCTTGGTCTCTTAGCCATTTGTTCCATTCTTCTCTCCTCTGCACCTCCACTGGTTTGTGGAAAGAAGAGAGGATAAAATAATGTTACTTTGCCCCAGCAGTATGTGACTTTGCAGAGGTCTTCCAGGGAAACAATGCCTTAACCCAAGACCCATAAAAGGATGTTCTTATGAGCGGCTCCTCCAGCCAAAGGAAAACAAAACAAAGAGTTCTCTGAACAAAAAAGGTAGGAAATATATGCTCCAGCTACCTCTTGGAGATTCTCAAAGAATATTAGGAGAGTTAAATCTAAAAAAGTCCTGAAGTAAAGAAAATAAATGTGTTTGAACACACAGTCCTTTTATATGTGGTATTCAGAAGAATATACTTTGAGAATGTCTGACTTAACCCAAATAGTGGATTCCAGTGGTGGCTCTTTCAGGTACTGGGTCAGTATGAAATGGAGGGGTGGCCTTTCCTGCTCCCCAGATTGGACCAGAGGTAACTGCTCTCTCCTTCATGACTCAGCCCTCAACCCTAAATTACTTCTCCAGATGCTACCACCATTCAAATATTCCTGGCTCCCACAAATGATCTGCTTATCTTCGTCAACTCACACAGCTTCCCCAGCCAGTAGTAACAGGTCTACAGAGCACCTTACCAATCATATTCAACTGTTTCTTTTTTTTTTTTTTTTAACATCTTTATTGGACTACAATTGCTTTACAATGGTGTGTTAGTTTCTGATTTATGACAAAGTGAATCAGTTATACATATACATATGTTCCCATATCTCTTCCCTCTTTCATCTCCCTCCCTCCCACCCTCCCTATCCCACCCCTCTAGGTGGTCACAAAGCACCGAGCTGATTTCCCTGTGCCCTGCGGCTGCTTCCCACTAGCTATCTATTTTATGTTTGGTAATGTATATATGTCCATGCCACTCTCTCACTTTGTCACAGCTTACCTTTCCCGTTCCCCATATCTTCAAGTCCATTCTCTAGTAGGTCTGTGTCTTTATTCCTGTCTTGTCCCTAGGTTCTTCAGGACCATTTTTTTTTTATTCCATATATATGTGTTAGCATATGGTATTTGTTTTTCTCTTTCTGACTTACTTCACTCTGTATGACAGACTCTAGGTCCATCCACCTCACTACAAATAACTCAATTTCGTTTCTTTTTATGGCTGAGTAATATTCCATTGTATATATGTGTCACATCTTCTTTATCCATTCATCTATTGATGGACACTTAGGTTGCTTCCATGTCCTGGCTACTGTAAATAGAGCTGCAATGAACATTTTGGTACATGACTCTTTTTGAATTATGGTTTTCTAAGGGTATATGCCAAGTAGCGGGATTGCTGGGTCGTATGGTAGTTCTATTTTTAGATTTTTAAGGAACCTCCATACTGTTCTCCATAGTGGCTGTATCAATTTACATTCCCACCAACAGTGCAAGAGGGTACCCTATTCTCCACACCCTCTCCAGCATTTATTGTTTATAGATTTTCTGATGATGGCCATTCTGACCGGCGTGAGATGATACCTCATTGTAGTTTTGATTTGGATTTCTCTAATGATTAATGATGTTGAGCATTCTTTCATGTGTTTGTTGGCAATCTGTATATCTCCTTTGGAGAAATGTCTGTTTAGGTCTTCTGCCCATTTTTGGATTGGCTTGTTTTTGTTTTTGTTTTTGTTTTTTTGATATTGAGCTGCATGAGCTGCTTGTAAATTTTGGAGATTAATCCTTTATTAGTTGCTTCATTTGCAAATATTTTCTCCCATTCTGAGGATTGTCTTTTCGTCTTGTTTATGGTTTCCTTTGTCATGCAAAAACTTTTAAGTTTCATTAGGTCCCATTTGTTTATTTTTGTGTTTATTTCCATTTCTCTAGGAGGTGGGTCAAAAAGGATCTTGCTGTGATTTATGTCATAGGGTGTTCTACCTATGTTTTCCTCTAAGAGTTTGATAGTGTCTGGCCTTACATTTAGGTCTGTAATCATTTTGAGTTTATTTGTGTGTATGGTGCTATGGAGTGTTCTAATTTCATACTTTTACATGTACCTGTCCAGTTTTCCCAGCACCACTTATTGAAGAGGCTGTCCTTTCTCCACTGTATATTCTTGCCTCCTTTATCAAAGATAAGGTGACCATATGTGCGTGGGTTTATCTCTGGGCTTTCTATCCTGTTCCATTGATCTATATTTGTTTTTGTGCCAGTACCACACTGTCCTGATTACTGTAGCTTTGTAGTATAGTCTGAAGTCAGGGAGCCTGATTCCTCCAGCTCCGTTTTTCGTTCTCAAGATTGCTTTGGCTATTCAGCGTCTTTTGTGTTTGCATACAAATTGTAAAATTTTTTGTTCTAGTTCTGTGAAAAATGCCAGTGGTAGTTTGATAGGGATTGCATTGAATCTGTAGATTGCTTTGGGTAGTAGAGTTGTTTTCACAATGTTGATTCTTCCAATCCAAGAACATGGAATATCTCTCCATCTGTTTGTATCATCTTTAATTTCTTTCATCAGTGTCTTATAATTTTCTGCATACAAGTATTTTGTCTCCTTAGGTAGGTTTATTCCTAGATATTTTGTTCTTTTTGTTGCAATGGTAAACGGCAGTGTTTTCTTAATTTCACTTTCAGATTTTTCATCATTAGTGTATAGGAATGCTAGAGATTTCTGTGCATTAATTTTGTATCCTGCTACTTTACCAAATTCATTGATTAGCTCTAGTAGTTTTCTGGTAGCATCTTTAGGATTCTGGTAGCAGCTTTAGGATATGTATAGTATCATGTCATCTGCAAACAGTGACAGCTTTACTACTTCTTTTCCGATTTGGATTTATTTTGTTTCTTTTTCTTCTATGATTGCTGTGGCTAAAACTTCCAAAACTATGTTGAATAATAGTGGTGAGTGTGGGCAACCTTGTCTTGTTCCTGATCTTAGTGGAAATGGTTTCAGTTTTTCACCATTGAGGACGATGTTGGCTGTGGGTTTGTCATATATGGCCTTTATTATGTTGAGGAAAGTTCCCTCTATGCCTACTTTCTGGAGGGTTTTTATCATAAATGGGTGTTGAATTTTGTCAAAAGCTTTCTCTGCACCTATTGAGATGATCATATGGTTTTTCTGCTTCAATTTGTTAATATGGTGTATCACATTGATTGATTTGCATGTATTGAAGAATTCTTGCATTCCTGGGATAAACCTCACTTGATCATGGTGTATGATCCTTTTAATGTGCTGTTGGATTCTGTTAGTTAGTATTTTGTTGAGGATTTTTGCATCTATGTTCATCAGTGATATTGGTCTGTAATTTTCTTTTTTTGTAGTATCTTGGTCTGGTTTTGGTATCTGGGTGATGGTGGCCTCGTAGAATGAGTTTGGGAAGTGTTCCTCCCTCTGCTATATTTTCGAATAGTTTGAGAAGGATGGGTGTTAGCTCTTCTCTAAATGTTTGATAGAATTTGCCTGTGAAGCCATCTGGTCCTGGGCTTTTGTTTGTTGGAAGATTTTTAATCACAGTTTCAATTACAGTGCTTGTGATTGGTCTGTTTATATTTTCTAGTTTTTCCTGGTTCACTCTCAGAAGGTTGTGCATTTCTAACAATTTGTCCATTTCTTGCAGGTTGTCCATTTTATTGGCATATAGTTGCTTGTAGTAATCTTTCATGATCCTTTGTATTTCTGCAGTGTCAGTTGTTACTTCTCCTTTTTCATTTCTAATTCTATTGATTTGAGTCTTCTCCCTTTTTTCCTTGATGAGTCTGGCTAATGGTTTATCAATTTTGTTTATCTTCTCAAAACACCAGCTTTTAGTTTTATTGATCTTTGCTATCATTTTCTTCATTTCTTTTTCATTTATTTCTGATCTAATATTTATGATTTCTTTCCTTCGGCTAACTTTGGGCTTTGTTTGTTCTTCTTTCTCAAGTTCTTTTAGGTGTAAGGTTAGCTTGTTTATTTGAGATGTTTCTTGTTTCTTAAGGTAGGATTCTATTGCTCTAAACTTCCCTCTTAGAACTGCTTTGCTGCATCCCATAGGTTTTGGGTCGTCGTGTTTTCATTGTCATTTGTTTCTAGGTATTTTTTTATTTCCTCTTTGATTACTTCAGTGATCTCTTGGTTATTAAGTAGTGTATTGTTTAGCCTCCATATGTTTGTTTTTTTTTAAGATGTTTTTCCTGTAATTGATATCTAGTCTCATAGTATTGTGGTCAGAAAAGATACTTGATATGATTTCAATTTTCTTAAATTTACCAAGGCTTGATTTGTGACCCAAGATACAATCTATTCTGGAGAATGTTCCATGAGCACTTGAGAAGAATGTGTATTCTGTTGTTTTTGGATGGAATGTCCTATAAATATCAATTAAGTCCATCTTGTTTAATGTATCATTCAAAGCTTGTGTTTCCTTATTTATTTTCATTTTGGATGATCTGTCCACTGGTGAAAGTGGGGTGTTAAAGTCCCCTACTATGATTGTGTTACTGTCGATTTCCTCTTTTATGGCTGTTAGTATTTGCCTTATGTATTGAGGTGCTCCTATGTTGGGTGCATAAATATTTACAATTGTTATATCTTCTTCTTGGATCGATCCCTTGATCATTATGTAGTGTCCTTCTTTGTCTCTTGTAATAGTGTTTATTTTAAAGTCTATTTTGTCTGATATGAGAATTGCTACTCCAGCTTTCTTTTGATTTCCATTTGCATGGAATATCTTTTTCCATCCCCTCACTTTCAGTCCGTATGTGTCCCTAGGTCTCAAGTGGGTCTCTTGTAGACAGCATATATATGGGTCTTGTTTTTGTATCCATTCAGCCAGTCTATGTCTTTTGGTTGGAGCATTTAATACATTTACATTTAAGGTAATTATCTATATATATGTTCCTATTACCATTTTCTTAATTGTTTTGGGTTTGTTATTGTAGGTCTTTTCCTTCTCTTGTGTTTCCTGCCTAGAGAAGTTCCTTTAGCATTTGTTGTAAAGCTGGTTTGGTGGTGCTGAATTCTCTTAGTTTTTGCTTGTCTGTAAAGGTTTTAATTTCTCCATCAAATCTGAATGAGATCCTTGCTGAGTAGAGTAATCTTGGTTGTAGGTTTTTCTCTTTCATCACTTTAAATATGTCCTGCCACTCCCTTCTGGCTTGCAGAGTTTCTGCTGAAAGATCAGCTGTTAACCTTATGGGGATTCCCTTGTGTGTTTTTTGTTGTTTTTCCCTTGCTGCTTTTAATATTTTTTCTTTGTATTTATTTTTGATAGTTTGATTAATAGGTGTCTTGGTGTGTTTCTCCTTGGATTTATCCTGTGTGGGACTCTGTGCTTCCTGGACTTGATTAACTATATCCTTTCCCATATTAGGGAAGTTTTCAACTATAATCTCTTCAAATATTTTCTCAGTCCCTTTCTTTTCCTCTTCTTCTTCTGGGACCCCCATAATTCGAATGTTGGTGCGTTTAATGTTGTCCCAGAGGTCTCTGAGACTGTCCTCAATTCTCTTCGTTCTTTTTTCTTTATTCTGCCTCTGCAGTAGTTATATCCACTATTTTATCTTGCAGGTCACTTATCCGTTCTTCTGCCTCAGTTATCCTGCTATTGATCCCTTGTAGAGAATTTTTAATTTCATTTATTGTGTTGTTCATCACTGTTGGTTTGCTCTTTAGTTCTTCTAGTTCCTTTTTAAATGTTTCTTTTATTTTCTATATTCTATTTCCAAGATTTTGGATCATCTTTACTATCATTATTCTGAATTCTTTTCCAGGTAGACTGCCTCTTTCCTCTTCATTTTTTAGGTCTGGTGGGTTTTTGCCTTGCTCCTTCATCTGCTGTGTGTTTTTCTGTCTTCTCATTTTGCTTAACTTACTGTGTTTGGGGTCTCCTTTTTGCAGGCTGCAGGTTCATAGTTCCCGTTGTTTTTGGTGTCTGCCCCCAGTGGCTAAGGTTGGTTTAGTGGGTTGTGTAGGCTTCCTGGTGGAGGGAACTAGTGCCTGTGTTCTCGTGGATGAGGCTGGCTCTTGTCTTTCTGATAGGCAGGTCCACGACTGTTGGTGTGTTTTGAGGTGTCTGAGGCCTTATTATGATTTTAGGCAGCATCTCTGCTAATGGATGGGGTTGTGTTCCTGTCTTGCTAGTTGTTTGGCAAAGGGTGTCCAGCACTGTAGCTTGCTGGTCGTTGAGTGAAGCTGGGTCTTGGCGTTGAGATGGAGATCTCTGGGAGATCTTCGCAGTTTGATATTACATGGAGCTGGGAGGTCTCTTGTGGACCAGTGTCCTGAACTTGGCTCTCCCTCCTCAGAGGCACAGCCCTGATGCCTGGCTGGAGCACCAAGAACCTTTCATCCACATGGCTCAGACTTTTGAGAGGTCTGAGGTCTTCTGCCAGCGTTCAGTAGGTGTTCTGTAGGATCTGTTCCACATGTAGATGTATTCCTGATGTATTTGTGGAGAGGAAGGTGAGCTCCATGTCTTACTCTTCCGCCATCTTGAAGCTCTAAATTCTCAACTGTTTCTAATAAAGGTGACAGAAACCCTTTTGCAGAAAAAGAGTGTTATTGGCTTAAGTAACTGGACTTAAGGTATGGCCGAGTCCAGGGACTTGAATTCAGTCATCATATCTGCTCCTTTCTCCTTCTCTTGGCTCCATTTCTGACTGTTCATTGACATCACCTTAGTATCTCTCTCATGTTGGGAAAGAAGGCCGCTGACTACTCTCAGCATACATGCTATGAACTAACAATGAAGAAGGAAGATGGACCCTCTCTGTCTGCTGTTCATATACCAAATAACGTGGAAGCGTTGTGGCTGGCCTTGTTGACAATGTCACATGCCCATCCCTGTACCAAGAGCTGAAATCATAGTGTTTCCCCAGAGTGATTGCCCAGCATGTGTCATAGGCCCGCTTACTCAAGGAGGGCTTAATGACAGAGAAAAATTGCAGGTTTACCACCTGAATACTGGCATATGTCTTGCTTGTTTTGGAGGCATGAATTATCCTATTTTGTTTTAAAATCTGTCTTTCTTAAGAAAAAAGAAAAGCCTTATTTCATTTTACTTACAATTACTTACATCACTTTGCTCTCACTTGCAGTGCTTCAATTTTATTTTTTTTATTACATCTTGTCTCCACAGCTCTTCCAGGACAAGAATCATGCTTCCTTTTTATTTTCTATTCCCCCCTCGTCTACCTGGTACTCTTCATTCTTTTACTCATTCTATAAAATTGTATTGAATATCTTTTGCATTCCAAGGACTATGCTAAGCTCTGGAGATTTTTTTAGTTAAAATATAGGATGCTCATAAAATGCTTTACAAATAACTGAACCTCATTCCTTATGACCTTCCCACTGCTAAGAGTGGACCTTATTCTCTCAGCATAGGCATTGTACCATTTTTCGTGAGATAATTATATGACCTTGGGTCAGTAATTTTCCCCTTTGGGCCTCAGATTCTTCAAGTGTGAAACAGAGAGATTAACAAGATGCTCTCCGACCTCTAAAATTCTAGGTTTCTAATTCATGGACAGCCAGATACTATGGGTCAGAAGAGATGCTGTTCTTGAATTCATCCCTAATTATCTCATTCCAACTTAGCTTACACCCTCACCCCTCTCAGCATAAGAGGTAAGAAGAAAACAAATTCATTTCACTGCTCCCTCTACCACATATCACTCCAGATAAGTTGGGTGTACCATCTTAAAGCCATTCACAACCTTGTGGCACATTCATTATAATTAGCCATTTTAAAAGTGCTCTGCAATTTTACCTGGCCCTCACAAACAACTCTTGGAAGCACATAAGATAAGGAGTTGTCCCGTTTTACAGATGAGATAGCTAAGGTTGAAATATTTAACTACTGTCTTGCTCAAGGTCAGGGAGCTGGTAAGGGTTTCCGAATGGTACCAAGACAGTGCCCTCTCTCAAGCCCATAACGCTGCAGCACAGCCTAAAAGATAGAGTCAGTTCTTGTCATCAAAAGCCTGGATCTCATGAGAACAAAGTCTGTGAACTTCTTAGGATATTTAAGTCAAAAGGGCTTTGGTGAAGCATGTTTTAACCCACAGCATAATAAGGCCTTTGGCAAGGAAACAAGGAATACCAGGAACATAGTGTCTGCAAGGAAAATGCAGCAGAATACCACATATATCAAGCAGCTCTCACGGTCTGGGGATGAAAGAAATTAGAGCAGGGGAAAACTTCACCATGTTTGCGGCCCTCCATTCTGTGAAGTTCTCATTCAGGTCCTTGCAAACTCAGCCATGCTTTCCCTCATTCTCCTAACCCCTGCCTTTCATTTTTAAACCAAAGTGCCTGCAAAAAGAAATCCAGTGCACATGTTTCTGATTCATTTACACTTAACTCATCAAGCTCTGTTTAGGAGGAGCTATCTAGTGTCCCAAAATCTTTTGGAGTCTCTCCCAGACCCCCTTTTTAATAAGCCATTGAAAGGTTTTTACCGGCATGGCCATGCTTGAGTTGAGCACATGTAAACAAAGTAGGACACCTAAGAGCCTAGTGGGCGTGCAGGCCCAGTCTGCTTTGAGACAAAGAGACAACGCTGGTTAGCAGAGTCTCCTGGGCTCCATAGCAATGGGACTCCACTAGGAGAGCCCGAAGAAGCTTGAGACACTGCAGTTTGCCCAGAGCCAAGCCCACGTAGTTGTCACCAGAACCAACAAGAAGCAGACAGGCCTGCAGACTTGAGGTAAAGGTTTTACCCTGTCCTGCTCAACTCCAGAGATCTGGAAGGATAGAAAAACTACGGAATAGCCCAGAAGGAGACGGTTATCCCAAAGAAAGAGAGTTCTGCTCACAAGGCAGGCATCCCTTACCACCATCATCCCTTGCAGGACCCCTGCAACAGCCTCCTGGCTAGGGTCTCTGCTTTCACTCTTGACCTCTTACAGCCCAGATTCCACTCTGGCAGAAACCAGAATAATCATTTAAAACAGAAATCACAGTTTGTCTCTTCTTGCTTTAGAAATTTCCAGTGGCTTCCTGGGGTACTTTGAATTAAATCCAAATTCCTTGCCATGGCCAAAATATTCATCAGAAACACGTCTCAGCTGCCCCTCCAACTTCAGACCCTTCTGCTCAACCCCACTCACTCCACTCCAGCCAAACAGCTTCTGTTCTCTGACTTGAATGTCTCAAACTCATTTGAACCTCAGGGGCTTTGCATTTGCATTTGCCTCAGCCTGAACTGTCCTTCCTTCAGATCATCATATGGCTGGCTCCATCTCGTATTTGTTTCTTCATTTAGACATCTCCTTAATTCTGGCTCCAGTGGCGCTTTCACCTTAACTTGCTCTTTAATGTTTAATTTTTTTCTTAGCACTTACCACCACCTGAAATTGTCTTAATTGGGTCTTTGTTTATATGATTATTTCTGTTGACTACCTCCAGAGTGTAAGCTCCAGGAGGTTGGGGACTACTCTTCCTTACTCACCTCTGAATCTCCATGCCTAGAATAGTACATGGCATGGGGTAGTATCTCAATAAATATTTATTGAGTGGATGAATGAATGAATGAATGTCCTTGACAACTACTGTAACTCAGAATCACACATAACCTCAAGAAGGCAGGGAGTTGCCTTCCAGTCCTGAGCATCAGGAGCAAGCAGATCTAGCAGAGCCTTGCCTCTGTCTTAGATGAGGTGGCATCAACGCATTGCTCCCAAGCATCTGTCCCTTAAGGCAAATTCTTAAAAGATGCAGCTAGAGCCAGGTAAGCCACAGCCCACATCCCACCAGTGACATTCACTGGCCATGTGCCTTTGTGCAAGTCATTTACCCTCCCTGAGCCTGTTTACTCTTTTGTAAAATAAGGATAATAATATCTAACTCACAGAATGTTGTATTATATAAAATGAATAAAGTACCAAACACTGAATCTGATATAAAAAGGTTATTTAATAAATGGGAACTATTGTTACTGGAAAGAGTAGAGGTTCAAAAATCCTAATGATGAAGCAGAGAAACATGGCTTTGTTGCAATATTAGGACATGTACTTGTCCACACTGGAGTGACCTGGGGAATGTCTCCACCCACCAGTTATATTTTTAACTGGTAGCTCAAGGAGGGAAATGCAAAAGGTGAGTGGAATACCATGTAGAAGGGATCCTAATTCCACACTTCACCCCAACTGTCTGGGAAAATGTTCTTCAGTTTGTCTTCTTTAAATCCCTGCCAGGGAAAACTGATAGATGATGCCTGGATTGGGCCCCTGGTTCAAAAGCCCAGATATTTTTTCTAGAAATAGTTGTTAATGCATCTTAAGAGACTGAGTCATCACTTTGACACAAAAGACAACAAATTCTAACTCCTACAGGACATGTTGCACGTGTCTGGAACTCTGAACCTCTCTGACATGTACTTTGGGGTTTGCCTTCGTTCTTTCTGTGTATATATGATCAATAAACATAAAATATTTTACATGACTGAATTCTTAGTATGTGTAATTTCAGTATCCCTTTGTCATTTAACATAATAGCATGTTCATTTTTCCTTGTAATAAACAACTCTTTGTAAATATCTTTATTTAATGCAAATACAATATTCAGTTCTATGACTGGCTCATAATTTCTTAGCCGTCCCCCTGGCTAAGAAACAACAGTTCAACAACAGTTCAAGAGTTAGCCTTTTCAGGGGGACCCTAAAGATGGCAGAGGAGTAAGACGTGAAGATCACCTTCTTCCCCACAAATACGTCAAAAATACATCTACATGTGGAACGGCTCCTACAGAACACCTACTGAACGCTGGCAGAAGACCTCAGGCTTCCCAGAAGTTCAACCCTTCCCCCCTTTACTCTGTGGTAAACTGCACAAAGGTTTCGGCAAGGTGAGATTTCTGATGTGTGAACTGCTGATTTTCGACAGTGAACTCTATGCTGGAAATGAAGTGATACATAACTCTCTTTTTACTATTTCCAAGAGGATTAAGAATAGGATATATAAGATCAAGATCCATTCCATATGGAAACAGAGTCAAGGATGGACACTCGAATTAAATAAATAAATCAAGCCTAAAGTTTGGCCGTGTGGCTCACAGGGTCTTGGTACTCTGGCCAGGTAACAGGCCTGAACCTCTGAGGTGGGAAAGCCGAGTTCAGGACATTGGACCACCAGAGAACTCCCAGCCCCACATAATATCAATCATTGAGAGCTCTCCCAGAGATCTGCATCTCAACGTTAAGACCCAGCTCCACTCAACGACCACCAAGCTCCAGTGTTGGATAACGCCACATGCCAAACAACTAGCAAGACAGGAACACAACCCTACCCGTTAGCAGAGAGGCTCCTAAGATCATACTAAGTTCACAGACACCCCAAAACACATAACCAGATGCAGTCCTGCCCACCAGAAAGGCAAGATCCAGCCTCATCCACCAGAACACAGGCACCAGTCCTCTCCACCAGGAAGCCTACACAACCCACTGAACCAACCACACCCACTGGGGGCGGACACCGAAAACAATGGGAACTACAAACATGCAGCCTGCAAAAAGGAGACCCCAAACACAGTAAGCTAAGCAAAATGAGAAGACAGAGAAATACGCAGCAGATGAAGGAGAAAGGTAAAAACCCACCAGATCTAAAAATTGAAGAGGAAAGAGGCAGTCTTCCTGGAAAAGAATTCAGAATAATGATAGTAAAGATGATCCAAAATCTTGGAAATGGAATGGAGAAGATACAACAAATGTTTAACAAAGACCTAGAAGCACTAAAGAGCAAACAAACAATAAATGAACTTAAAAATTCTCCGGAAGGAATCAATAGCAGAATAACTGAGGCAGAAGAACGGGTAAGTAACCTGCAAGAAAAAATACTGGAAATAACTCCTGCAGAGCAGAATAAAGAAAAAAGAATGAAAAGAATTGAGGATAGTCTCAGAGACCTCTGGGACAACATTAAAGACACCAACATTTGAATTATAAGGGTCCCAGAAGAAGAAGAGAAAGGAAAGGGACAGAGAAAATATTTGAAGAGATTATAGTTGAAAACTTCCCTAATATGGGAAAGGAAATACTCAATCAAGTCCAGGAAGTGCAGAGAGTCCCTTAAAGGATAAATCCAAGGAGAAACAGGACAAAACACATATTAATCAAACTATCAAAAATTAAAAACAAAGAAAAAATATTAAAAGCAGCAAGGGAAAGCAACAATAACATACAAGGGAATCCCCGTAAGGTTAACAGCTGATCTTTCATCAGAAACTCTGCAAGCCAGAAGGGAGTGGCAGGACATATTTAAAGTGATGAAAGGGAAAAACCTACAACCAAGATTACTCTACTCAGCAAGGATCTCATTCAGATTCGACGGAGAAATTAAAACCGTTACAGACAAGCAAAACCTAAGAGAATTCAGCACCACCAAATCAGCTTTACAACATATGCTAAAGGAAATTCTCTAGGCAGGAAACACAAGAGAAGGAAAAGACCTACAATAACAAACCCAAAACAATTAAGAAAGTGGTAATAGGAACACACATATCGATAATTACCTTAAATGTAAATGGATTGAATGCTCCAACCAAAAGACATAGACTGGCTGAATGGATAAAAAAACAAGACCCATATATATGCTATCTACAAGAGACCCACTTGAGACCTAGGGACACATACGGACTGAAAGTGTGGGGATGGAAAAAGATATTCCATGCAAATGGAAATCAAAAGAAAGCTGGAGTAGCAATTCTCATATCAGAAAGAATAGACTTTAGAATAAAGACTATTACAAGAGACAAAGAAGGACACTACATGATGATCAAGGGATCAATCCAAGAAGAAGATATAACAATTGTAAATATTTACGTACCCAACATGGGAACACCTCAGTACATAAGGCAAATGCTAACAGACATAAAAGGGGAAATCGACAGTAACACAATCATTCTAGGGCACTTTAACACCACATTTTCACCAATGCACAGATCAGCCAAAATGAAAATAAATAAGGAAACACAAGCTTTAAGTGACACATTAAACAAGATGGACTTAATTGATATTTATAGAACATTCCATCCAAAAACAAAAGAATACACTTTCATCTCAAGGGCTCATGGAACATTCGCCAAGATAGATCATATCTGGGTCACAAATCAAGCCTTGGTAAATTTAAGAAAATTGAAATCATATCAATTATCTTTTCCGACCACAACACTATGAGACTCAATATCAATTACAGGGGAAAAAAGCTGTAAGAAATACAAACATATGGAGGCTAAACAATAAGCTACTAAATAAGAAAGAGATCACTGAGGAAATCAAAAAATACCTAGAAACAAATGAAAACACGACGACCCAAAACCTATGGGATGCAGCAAAAGCAGTTCTAAGAGGGAATTTTATAGCAACACAATCCCACCTCAACAAACAAGAAAAATCTCAAGTAAACAACCTAACCTTGCATCTAAAGCAATTAGAGAAAGAAGAACAAAAAAACCCTCAAAGTTAGCAGAAGGAAAGAAATCATAAAGATTAGATCAGAAATAAATGAAAAAGAAAAGAAGGAAACAATAGTAAAGATCAATCAAACTAAAAGCCGGTTCTTTGAGAAGATAAACAAAATTGATAAACCATTAGCCAGACTCATCAAGAAAAAACGGGAGAAGACTCAAATCAACAGAATTAGAAATGAAAAAGGAGAAGGAACAACTGACACTGCAGAAATACAAAGGATCATGAAAGATTACTACAAGCAACTATATGCCAATAAAATGGACAACCTGCAAGAAATGGACAAATTCTTAGAAATGCACAACCTTCTGAGACTGAACCAGGAAGAAATAGAAAATATAAACAGACTAATCACAAGCACTGTAATTGAAACTGTGATTAAAAATCTTCCAACAAACAAAAGCCCAGGACCAGATGGCTTCACAGGTGAATTCTATCAAACATTTAGAGAAGAGCTAACACCTATACTTCTCAAACTCTTCGAGAATATGACAGATGGAGGAACACTCCCAAACTCATTCTACAAGGCCATCATCACCCTGATACCAAAACCAGACAAAGATGTCACAAAGAAAGAAAACTACAGGCCAATATCACTGATGAACATAGATGCAAAAATCCTCAACAAAATACTAGCAAACAGAATCCAACAGCACATTAAAAGGATCATACACCATGATCAAGTGGGGTTTACCTCAGGAAAACAAGGATTCTTCAATATATGCAAATCAATCAATGCAATAAACCATATTAAGCAATTGAAGAATAAAAACCATATGGTCATCTCAATAGATCCAGAAAAAGCTTTTGACAAAATTCAACACCCATTTATGATAAAAAACTCTCCAGAAAGTAGGCATAGAGGGAATTTACCTCAACATAATAAAGGCCATATATGACAAATGCACAGCCAACGTCGTTCTCAGTGGTGAAAAACTGAAACCATTTCCACTAAGATCAGGAAGAAGAAAAGGTTGCCCACTCTCACCAATATTATTCAACATAGTTTTGGAAGTCTTAGCCACAGCAAATCAGAGACGAAAAAGAAATAAAAGGAATCCAAATCGGAAAAGAAGATGTAAAACTGTCACTGTTTTCAGATGACATGATACTATACATAGAGAATCCTAAAGATGCTACCAGAAAACTAGTAGAGCTAATCAATGAATTTGGTAAAGCAGCAGGATATTAAATTAATGCACAGAAATCTTTTTCATTCTTATACACTAATGATGAAAAACCTGAAAGAGAAATTAAGGAAACACTCCCATTTACCACTGCAACAAAAAGAATAAAATACCTAGGAATAAACCCACCTAAGGAGGCAAAAGACCTGTATGCAGAAAACTATAAGACACTGATGAAAGCAAGTAAGGCTGATACAAACAGGTGGAGAGATATACCATGTTCTTGGGTTGCAAGAATCAACATGTGAAAATGACTATACTACCCAAAGCAATCTACAGATTCAATGCAATCCCTGTCAAACTACCAATGGCATTTTTCACAAAACTAGAACAAACAATTTCACAATTTGTATGGAAACACAAAAGACCCTGAATAGCCAAAGCAATATTGAGAAAGAGAAACGGAGCTAGAGGAATCAGGGTCTCTGACTTCAGACTATACTACAAAGCTACAGTAATCAAGATAGTATGGTACAGGCACAAAAGCAATATAGATCAATGGAACAGGATAGAAAGCCCAGAAGTAAACCCACACACATATGGTCACCTCATCTTTGATAAAGGAGGCAAGAATATACAATGGAGAAAAGACAGCCTCTTCAATAAGTGGTGCTGGGAAAACTGGACAGCTACATGTAAAAGAATGAAATTAGAACACTCCGTAACACCATACACAAAAATAAACTCAAAATGGATTAAAGACCCAAAGGCCAGACATTATCAAACTCTTAGAGGAAAACATAGGCAGAACACTCTATGACATAAATCACAGCAAGATCCTTTTTGACCCACCTCCTAGAGAAATGGAAATAAAAACAAAAATAAACAAATGGGGCCTAATGAAACTTGAAATCTTTTGCACAGCAAAGGAAACCATAAACAAGATGAAAAGACAACACTCAGAATGGGAGAAAATATTTGCAAATGAAGCAACTGACAAAGGATTAATCCCCAAAATATACAAGCAGTTCTTGCAGCTCAATATCAAAAAAACAAACAACCCAGTCCAAAAATGGGCAGAAGACCTAAACAGACATTTCTCCAAAGAAGATATACAGATTGCCAACAAACACGTGAAAGGATGCTCAACATCACTAATCATTAGAGAAATGCAAATCGAAACTACAATGAGGTATCACCTCACACCAGTCAGAATGGCCATCATCAAAAAATCTACAAACAATAAATGCTGCAGAGGGTGGGGAGAAAAGGGAACATTTTTGCACTGTTGGTGGGAATGTAAATTGATACAGCCACTATGGAGAACAGTATGCATGTTCCTTAAAAAACTGAAAATAGAACTACCATATGACCCAGCAATCCCACTGCTGGGCATATACCCAGAGAAAACCATAATTCAAAAAGAGTCATGTTCCACAGTGTTCACTGCAACACTATTTACAATAGCCAGGACATGGAAGCAACCGAGTGTCCATCGACAGATGAATGGATAAAGAAGATGTGGCACACATATACAATGGAATATTACTCAGCCATTAAAAGGTAACGAAATTGAGCTATTTGTAGTGAGGTGGATGGACCTAGTGTCTGTCATACAGAGTGAAGTAAGTCAGAAACGGAAAAACAAATACCATATGCTAACACATATATATGGAATCTAAAAAAAAAACAAGTTCTGAAGAACCTAGGGGCAGGACAGGAATAAAGATGCAGATGTAGATAATGGACTTGAGGACATGGGGAGGGGTAAGGGTAAGCTGGGACAAAGTGAGAGTGCGGCATTGACATATATACACTACCAAATGTAAACTAGATAGCTAGTGGGAAGCAGCTGCATAGCACAGGGAGATCAGCTTGGTGCTTTGTGACCACCTAGAGGGGTGGGATAGGGAGGGTTGGAGGGAGACGCAAGAGGGAGGGTAGGGATATATGTATACGTTTAGCTGATTCACTTTGTTATACAGGAGCAACTAACACAACATTGTAAAGCAATTATACTCCAATAATGATGTTAAAAATAAATTAATTAATTAATTAATTAAATTTAATTTTAAAAAAGGAGGCGTTTCCTTCCAATTTTTCACTATTATTAGTAACGTGATACATAACTCTTGCCTGAATTTTATGTAGCTTCCATAAGTGTGAGTGTGTCAGAAGTGAATTTCTGGATCAAAAACAATGGACATTTTAATGGATTTTTATAGTATTGTTAAATTGATTTCAAGAATATAATACAATTATATATTATAAACAGATAATCTCATTTTTATTTACATATGTGATTAGTAGTTAGGCTGAATTTTTTTATGTTTGTGAGCTACAATACTAGATTGGTAAATGAAGAATATTACTAAGACCTAAAGGAAATAAAAATGTATAGAAAAGAAAAAATAGAAGCATAAAAATAAATTCCCAAAGTATAGCTTATAATCTGAGAAAAATTAAAATAGGTAATACTATGGTGTAGTTAATATGCATCAGAAACTTTATTAATTGTTTACATTGAACTATGTTTCATCCTCATAAAAAGTAGATAGTATGGCTAGGACATTTTCAACTATAAAGTATTATGTATAGTATTATGTATAAGGTATGAAGCAACTAAGTCATTTAACTGAAAGATCTGGGATAAGTTTGGCTTCAGGTACAGCTTGATTCGAGGTCCCAGATGACATTTTTTCTGTTTCTTGACTCTGACTTCCGCTATGTCTGCTTCATTCTCAGCAATGAATGGTTGCCCAAGAGCCTGGGCCAAAGTCTCATCCCATCTCACTGACTCTCACCAGACCACGTTTCTATGGCTGTGTAATACAGTACCTTTATTGGCTAGATCTTTGTCTCATACAACAGCATCCAAAGCACATGAACTGAGAATAGTGTAGAGGACAGAGCTCTGAAGGAAATTTGGGATCCTTTGACCAGGATAAGAGTAAAAGGATGTTGAACGGAAGGGGTAACCCTACTGTACGCAGGTGCTCTTACTAACTACCTTTTCACAGATAAGAAACAGGGTCAGAGACCTTATTTGACTGCTCCAAGATCACACAGCTAATATGCTGCAGACAGTGATCCAAATGCAGTCTCCATCTGTCTGACCCTAGCAGAAGCACTGAAGAGTTGACGGGACCCCCAAATCTCTGATCCAAAGGTAACCTCACTCTAATCCCTTTGGAGGCTGACAGTTTGCCTGGGTTCTTCCCTCAGCTCTGGGTGTCTACATAAATATATTCATTCAGGATGAAAGCATCCATTCATTCAGCTTGAGGAGGAGGCTTCCTCTCATTCTGTCTTCCAATTCAATGGACTCGTGGTTAAGAACAGGGGAGTTGGAAGGCAGGCAGACTTGGGTTCATATCTCGTCTCTGAACAATGTACCTTGAGGATATCTAAGGTATCCTCACTTGCTAAGCTTCAGTTTCCTCGTCTATAGGTGGAATAACCAACCGTCCCTACTTCACAAGGTTGTTGTGAGAATTCAGTGAGCTAATACATGAAACCTATTGAGATCCACATTTGCTCCTCATTGGTACCCAGTGATGATCAGTCATTAAGGGCCATGAAAGAGCATTGTCCCCACCTCCTCATGGGCTATA
This sequence comes from Eschrichtius robustus, assembly GCF_028021215.1. Taxonomy (NCBI): domain Eukaryota; kingdom Metazoa; phylum Chordata; class Mammalia; order Artiodactyla; family Eschrichtiidae; genus Eschrichtius; species Eschrichtius robustus. The sequence goes on from NC_090843.1 coordinate 39,298,327, forward strand.
ACCACCATGCCTACTCATCCTCAGGAATGGTTGCTTACCATTTCTAATCTGGTATCAAAAATTGGATTTGATATATCATAGTGAGACAACTAAAGTAAGAATGATCATTCTTTCATAGCAGAGGATTTTACCCGTTTCAAATTGGAATTTCTGCTGATTATTAAGGAGGTGAATGTTATGAGAGTTTATTCTTAACTCACAAAATTTTCACTCTCTTTATTCTTTTTTTTTTTCACTCTCTTTATTCTTAATAGCTTATCTCTCCTCCTGAATTCTTTTTTATTCATTATTATATTTTGACATCTCCTAGGCTATGTTTACATGCCTCAGATGAGGCAGTTGTGTTTTTTTTTTTTTTTTTTTTTTTTTTTTTTTTTGGCTGAGGGCCCCAGCTTCCCTCCATTTTCCTTGAATTGTGGCAAGTTCACTTTCAAGGTTTATTTGAGGAAAAGGAGGCTTCTCAAAAAGAGTGCACTCTATGCACATGGCAGTAATGTTTGTGGGTTACCCTTTGTCAGGGTTCTCCAGAGAAATATAACCAACAGGATATAGTATATAGATATATAAAAATAGATATATTATGAGGGATTGGCTCACAGGATTATGGAGAATGAGAAGTCCCACAGTCTGCTGTCTGCAAGCTGGGGGGCAGGAAAGCTGGTGGTGTACTTCTTTCTAATCCAAACCCGAACGTCTGAAAACCATGGGAATCAGTGTCCTAGGTCGGGAGAAGACATATGTTCCAGCTAAAGCAAAGAGCAAATCCACCCTTCCCTCTCCTTTTTGTTCTATTAAGGCCCTCCACAAATTGTATGATGCCCACCCACACTGGAGAGGGTGATCTTCTTTACTTGTTTTACTGATTCAAATGCTACTCTCTTCCAGAAACACCCTCACAGACACACTCAGAAATAATGTTTTACCCGCCATCTGGGCATCCCTTAGCCCAGTCATGTTGGCACATAAAATTAACAATCACACCTAAACTCCTAAAATCCCAAATCTAGAAACGATATAGAATATAGGAGCAATTCAGGGCCCCAAACCACCAATTGGTGACTGTTTGGTAGGTCTGGTTTTTGTTTAAATATTTATTTATAAATAATTGATTCTCTTCTTGAAATTCTCCAGGAACAAATCTAAATTCAGGAGTCAATTCCAGGATTTTTTTATTCCTAAGATTCAAATGTCATATTTTTTACCTAATCCTGATTGTCATATACAATATTCAGTTGAGTATCATCATAAAATATTCAGTAAGAAAATAACTATTTGACTGAATATTAATAATTAAAGTAACTTTCATCTCATTCTTAAGTGATAACTAAACAAATCCTAGACAAACTTTGATAATGAGAAGTATAGGAATTTACAGTTCCAAATTCTACAAGTATCACTTGCAAGATATCAATGTTCTTTTTTATTTAAGACCATTTCTTGTTCATTTACTGACCTACAGAATTATCCTGTAGTAGTGGAATAATGATGATGAGGATAATGATATAATAATAATAGTAGTAGCTCTCATGTCTTGAGTGCCTACTATGTGCCAAGCACTGTCCTGGGGGCTGTATGTATATACATCTTCTCATGTAATCTTCACAGTAACCCTGAGAACTAAGTAGTCATATCTCCATTTTAAAGAGAATGACATTAAAGTTAAAAAAATTGTGTCCAAACTCTCACGATAATAAGAACAGGACCAGAACCAAACCCAAATATGGCTAACTCCAAAGCCTATACTACTTTAGAACTGAGATTGCAGTCCTTCAGAGTCTGAGTTTTAAAAAGTTGGCTCACCATCATAGAATCATATTTTAAGTCCAAATGGTCACTCTGAAGAAGTAACAGTGATTTGACTAAAGACTGAAAGCTAGTGGTGTAGGTAAGTGTTTATGGAAGAGAATAC